>NC_042627.1:73715184-74915184 GCF_901001135.1 Rhinatrema bivittatum | reverse complement strand
TAATCCAGCTGTGTGAAAATTATCCCCTTATTTCACTATATTTATATGCCATTTTGTTAACCAAATCAGAATGGCTCACAAAGTTCCATAATTGCGACAGATACAGCGATATCAAGAACAACAATATCCTCTTGACAAGCAAGAAAATCACATAAAAAGCCTAAACATCCAACTCTTCCCAGATCGTAAAAATCTTCTTAGCTCTTCCATACCCTAAAGTCTTACTCCCTTAACATTCATTTTCTTAGAATCTAAACCCCTCAACAAGTCAAACCAATAATGCTCGCTATACTACTCAGCCTTCCCTATAGCAGGTCACTAATCCTATGGTTCCTTTTACAGTTTTGAAAAGCCAGTTTTTAGAGCTCATGTAAAGCCCATCTGAATTTCTGCAGATAAAATCTCCTAGGGCAATCTATTCCAGTGACACGGAGCAGCCTAACTCAAGGCTTTATCCATAACTCTGAATGATTTCATCTGTTCTGCCACTGGCGTGTCCAGCTGATTTCCTTCTTGTAAGTATAAGGTCCGCCCCGCACACACATAGTCCTTCAGCTTAGCACTCAGACATTGTTTGGGTCCACATTGTGCAAGACTTTATAAGTTAATATTAGAGCTTTAAACCAAATTCTAGACTCGTTCCGCAGCCAGCGCCAAAAAGACTTTTGCTCTGCATTCCGAGGTTTTAGTTAATAAAAAAGTTGTATTCCATTTTGTGCCTCTGGCAAAAATCTTTTAGAAAGTAGGGTTCATAGTGGATAATCCTAATCACTGCCTGCTTGAAATGTCTGAACTTTAAGTTGTAGAGTCCAAGTTATGTATGTAACACAGCACATGAAAGCATGAATCTGCTCCTGAACCCAGCCCTCAGGTTATCAGGATATCCACAATGAATATACATGAGAAAGATTTGCATACAACAGGGCATGCCAATGCTGTCATCTTTTATTATCTGACACTAATGAGGAGACAGCATACATGGGATTACCAGTTTGGAGATCCGTCAAAGTGTCTTTTACACCACCAGGTAGGAAACAAAATGGCACCTAAGTCACGACAATAATTCAAGGCAGATGATAAGACACTTCCAAGTATCACTTTTTTCCTATGGCAAGCATTTTGACACGTCCTGAATGACACTATAAAGAAAGTAAAATTGTGTGTAGCCGCTATGAATGTGATAGGTTTGATATTTTGACAATATATCAATGATTATTTCTGGCAAGAATCCTAGCAGCAAGGAGGGGGCTTGTCTCCGATGACTTGCCTTAATGGATGACATATAACCATGACCTGAGCTTTATGACATATGTCAACTACATTGAAGTTTACTACTAGAAAGATTATTTTATTGGCAAAGCAATCAAATGCTTCATGGAAGATTAATGATGGTTTTGATTTCTGTTGTTCTCTTTTTGCAGGTGATACAGAGAAAACAAAGGAAGTACTCCCTTGGCCTTCACAGTGATCTGAGCCCAGAGAACAGGAGGGGAGCTGAAGTTCCATATTGTGAGCACCCCTCCTCCTGAATCCTGACCAAAACATTGTCATGATATGCTTGGACTCAACCAGCACCCGCAGAGATCTCAACTGGGGTGTCCACGTTGCAGAGATTTTGCAGTTGGTCTGAGGTCTAGCCTACCTGCAATGTTTACTCAAAATCATGCACATGCATGCACCTTGTAGAGTTTTTCAGCTGTTTACTCTTGTCTTCAATATAACACACACAAAAAAAGGGAAACAATAAGGTACTTTTAGCAAAACTCTGCATGTTTTGCAAAGGCTGTGGATCAGAATCTGGTGAATTTCAATAGGGAAAATTCTAGAACCTTGGTTAGCCTTCACAAGGAGTTTGAACTTGATCGGTCTACCCTAACAAAATGCATTGTGCCTCCAGATGGACAAGTAAACGGATTGAAACACCGCAGCGATGCTTTCCAGATCTGTTGAAAAGCAATCATAACGAATTAAGCCTCATTTGAACCAGATCAAATTAGGCCTAATTCCATGATCACATTTATTGCAGGCACAATACCTAAGAAAGAATTGAGGAGAGCACATTTCGAAGCCCTTTTCTTGCGTAGATAGCTACATAGTCAGGTAAATTAGCCTGTCTAAAAATCTCCCTCTTCAGTGCAGTTAAAATGTCTATCCAGGGTTGTCAACGTGCCTACTTTCAGCTGCCCTGAACAGTGGCGATCCTTTGGGCATGTTTAGCACAGCAGAAATTAGGCACTCAAGCCATTTTCAAATGTGTGTATGCCTCTTCCCTTCCCTGGGCTACCTGCACAAGAGAAAAGGCAGTTTTAACAAGCACCCTTCACCTGATGTTTTCAAAACAAAAGTACCCACATAGTTTCCCTTTGGAAATTTGGGTAAACTAAGTGTTTTTAAACCACCTCTGAAATTTGCAGCTATATAGCTTATTTGGAAGCCATCCCCGAGAGGGTGATTTTCAAAGCAATTCCTTCACATACAGCAGTGCTTTCTGCGCAGTTTTCTCTCTCGTCAATCTCTGGCCCCAACCCTATGCTGCAAAAGTATATAAAAGCAAGCCGGGCACAATTTTGATACTTCCACTATTTTGAGAAGATGCAGGAAAGCTAAAATGAAAAAAAAAAAAGTTCTTCTTTTTTTCTCTATTATATAGCACATACAATGCATTTTAACTACTTTCCCCTATTTTTAAAGGCCGTGTAAAGTTTTTCATGCAAAAATAATTTGAAAGGGTCGAAATCGTTTTTCCTACTGGAGATAATAACACTTGTCTTTTAAAAACCCTCATGCTTAAATTAGCCTATACAATATATTACCATCGCTAAATTAATTTAATTGTGGATTTACAGTATATTCCACCTTTCATGCCTAGACAATCACTTCAAGGTGGATTATAATAACATTTTACCAGCAGATGACAATAATGTAGCAGGCCTGCTATACATATTAATGCAATAGGTAGATCAGCAGAAGTAGTTGCAGTAAAGCTGTTTCACTAATGAGTGGCTCAGTATCATGATAGGGGCTTGGCTTCTTTGCTCAAAGCCCTTGGTAATGTATAGGGCACAGTCAGCTTATGGCCTCTTGTGAGCCATCAGGGGATGAGGTATTTAGTTTGTGGCTCGGCTGCCTGAGAAGCCAGGGTTCTGGATGGTGGTAGAGTGCCAAAGACTCCTTAGTGTCTCCCAAGGAAGGAGGTTCCACAAGTTGGGTGCTGCCCTTCTGAAGGTTCTGGATCTTGTTTTCTTCAACCAGATATCAATGAAGGGTGACAGTATCAGGTGCTCTTTCTGGGATGGGTGCAGGTCTTGGGTGAGATGGTATCCTCTCACCTTCTCTGTCAGATAGGAACGCTGATGACTTCCTCTGCTTTCAAAGTGAGGAATTTCCTGTGCAGTTAGACTGGAAGCCAGTGAAGGTGAGATCAATAGAGGAGAAACACAGTCTCACTTTCTCCTTCCTGTGATGGTTCTGATGGTGATGTTTTACATTGCCTGAAGTTTGGAGAGGTTCTTTTGAGGTAGGCCTATATAGATGGCATTATAGTAGCCTAGGTAGGTGAATACTATTGATTGCATAACTGTTTTGAAATCTGGTTATTGTAAGAAGAGGCATAATTGTATTGCTAGGCAGAGACATCAGAAGGCTGTCTGTATTATGGTTGTTATTGGCTTTTCATGGTGAGATCCAAGTTTAGGATGCTTCCCAATCTATTCCTTCTTGCTCTGGGTACATAGCGATAGCTTTGAGAGTAATAGGAAGGGAATTTCCTAGATGTGGAGTGTCGCTCACCAGTAGGATCTCTGTATTATTTTTCTTTAGTTGAAGTTGATTAGTCGTTATCCAGTTTGTTGGTTACTCTGAAAACTTTGAAGAGAATGAGCAATAGTGGGGAAGGCCGGGTCCCATCACCAGAGTCTTGGCTGGGGTCCAGTCCAAGGGTCGGGTCCTGACACTTTCAAAACGAAACAAAAAAAAACCCAATGAGATTTTGTTGTTTTTTTATATTGTTTCATTTTGAAAATGTTTAAAATTAATAGCTAATGTCGTTTCATTCCTATTTCATTTCAAATGAATGCATATGCCTAGTTTTTCTGAAGTTTAAATAATTGCAATTGTTATTTGTAGGCACATCTGCTTTACATGCTTGCACCATTTTGCTGTATCTCTGTACCTCTCTACTGTAGTACCACCATAGAATAAAACTGCTCTGGCCACAAGTGACATTTTGAAACTGAAAATTGGCAGGGCAGGAATGACTGAGGATTGCAAGGGCTGAAGGAGTCTGAAAGGGACTGCAAGGGGCTTTGATGGAGGTGGTGAGCACAGACAGGCAGAGCTGACAATTTTTCTTCTTGTTTTGTATTTTTTTTTTGTTTCTTTTAGAATAGACAAAATTAAACAAAACATGCAACAAACACAATGAAAAAAATGAAAAGTGAAAATAAAACAAAAACCAAAATGAAGCAAAAATATTTTTTAGTGCACACCCTTCGCACTGGTGTTGCGAATAACCGGGCGCCCAATGCATCCTTGTGGGCGGCCGCCCACACCACGCCTGGCCTTACCTCGGGTGTGCCAGGATGGGGGGGGGGGGGTTATTCGTTCCCCACCCCTCCGTGTGGATAACAGGGCCGGCATCGTGCTGCTGGTGCTGCGGGTGGCGCCATTGCTGATGTCGCTCCTCTGGGTTGGTCCGGCATCGGGAGCGGTGACGCCATCAAAACACGCCTTGATGCCGGGCCATCCGATTGGTCAGGAGGAGAATGCGACGCTGCCGTTGGGGGAGGGGCGGCCATCGGGAGATTTAAAACCCGTCGGCTTTCCTCGGCTCAGCCTCTTCCCCCTCGGCCCTGAAGTGGAGCCGATTCCCCGCCCGACCTCCCCCTTATGTTAGCCAGAACTAATTGTTCGGTAGCAGGGTCATTGCTTATTTATTCTGTGGCGACGGCAGCTACCGAGTCCAGGAAAGCCTATCGTAACGCGAGAGGATCAGAAGGACGCTGGGAGGTGCCGGCATGGACGAGAGGAGCGTAGGGTCCATCACTCGGCTTGGCCACGGATGATCAATGTCGGACCTGGGGTTCAGGGCCTTGACGTATCGACGGCTGGATCCGTGGGGAGGGGCTCTGGCAGGGCTTGATGCATGGCGGCTGGGCCGAGACCCCCTCCGGTGTTGGCGTAAAGACTCAAGAGTTATCGGCTCCTGCCAGGCGGCAATAGTAGACATTGTTGGCAGGACTAGGCGCCTGAATTAGACTACCCTGTTGGGGACTCTAAGAAACGGCCGCGGCCATTTCATCCGAGTTATGTGCCACGTTTCCTTTGCGTGTGTTTAATTGGAGAAGTCCAGCTAGACTGGGCGGGGAGGAGGGGTGCAACCGTGGGTGTCGGAGCTGCCCGGTTAATACAACGTAGCAGCTTGCAGTTTATGACCCGTACCCTTTTCTGAACACTCAGTAGGGATGCGCATTTGATTGAAAGAAAATGGGACATTTTCAACAAAATTTCAATTTGTTTTAAAAGCAAAATTAAAAATGGAGCAAAATGTTTTTTTCATATTGTTTTAGAAGTGTTTCCACAGTGAGAGATGAGGTATTTTATGGTTATGATTTGAATGTAACTTCCTTCTAATTACCAGGGCTTTGTTTATCTTTTCCTTGCTTCCTTTGATTCCCATGGAGTTGGGCTGCAAAAGAGAGGATATTAAAATGTGGCAGCTTGCTGACTGAATTAAGGGGTAGTGTTTTTTTTCTTCTAACTGACATCATGGTGAGAGCATATTCCGAGTGTTTCCTTCACTTAATTCCAGATGTTGGTGATATCAGGAGCATGATGAAAGTGATGGGGGGCTGGCTTAAAATCAACTTAAAGGAGGTTTTTGTTTTTTAATTCAGGTTTTCTGTGCTCTGGACAACCTCTGGGGAGGTTTCAGACCTAGAACTCATGCCCACTGAATGATGGCAGACAGAAACCAACTAATCTGACGAATTGTCTTTCTGTTCCTGATTATTTTTCCAACAGAAATGTTTCTAAGTGAATTTAAGTGAATGACGTCCTCATGTAGGTAAAACTGCTCACAAACGGGCCAAATACAGTAAAATGCGCGGGAGAGCCGGCGCTCCGAGGCTAGCACCCGCTCTTCCCCATGCGCGCCCAGGCCACTCTCCTGGGTGCGCGATTTAATATTCAAATGAGGGCTCGCAGTAATAAGGAGGCGCTAGGGACACTAGCGCGTCCCTAGCGCCTCCTTATTGGCAGAAGCGGCGGCTGTCAGCGGGTTTGACAGCCGACGCTTAATTTTACCGGCGGCGGCTGTCGAACCTGCTGACAGCCACGGGTTCGGAAAACGGACGCTGGCTAAATTGAGCGTCCGTCTTCCAACCCGTGAGCCGCGGGCTGATTTTATTTATTTATTTTTTTTACGATTTTTTACTTTTTTAAATTTTTGGGGCCTCCAATTTAATATCGCTATGATATTAAGTTGGAGGGTATACAGAAAAGCAGTTTTTTCTGCTTTTCTATACATGTTCCCGGTGCCGGCTGAAATTAACTCCTGCCTTTGGAGTTAATTTCTGAGAGTAAAACGTGCGGCTTGGCTGCACATTTTACTTTCCGGCGGCCAAACGGGGGGCTAACGGTGCGCTCGGCCGAGCACACCATACTGCATCGGCCCGAACGAAATTGCATGGGCTGAAAGTATTTCGGGCTTGTTTTCACAGAGAGGACATTCCCAAGCCTGTACAAGAATGTCATGCCAAGCTTTCCAAACTCTAGCAAAATCGTACATGAGCTGTTAGTGTTTGAGCTCTTCTATCATGACATAAATTTCCCTAGGAAAAGGATGATGTTCCCCAGACGAATTAATTAAAAAAAATGCAGCACAAAGCAATAACATAAAGAATCGAGTCTGCAGTACTTAGCACTTAACTCTACAATTCTGATAAGCCCTATCTGCTCAGGGTTGTGTTTAATGTTCACTCCTGCTTATGCACTATAGAAACAACCTAGCGGTCACCATGTTAACACTCCCCAATATCTATTACAATTAGTTTTTGATTAAGAGGCCTAGCATGGCTTTTGAAGCCTTTCATGTTGTGTCAAATGGCTGGTGATGGAGTGAGATGCACAGACACCTCCCAGTAACAAAGCATCCAGTAAAAGGTTTCAAGTGAACTATTGTATCATCCTAATGGAAACCAGATGACTTGACTCTCTCTCTCTTCCCTCCCCCCCCCCCACGCCCCTAATTTCAGCTATTTACTGAAGAATTCATGTTTTGAATTACTCAGAGATTAATCCTAAACTGCCAACTTATGAATTAAGGAATTACTTGTAGCAAAGCTTCCAGAAGATAATTTTCAAAAGGGATTTCGGTAGGTAAAACAGTGTTTTACATGCAGAAATAGCCTTTCCTATAATTGCTTGCCCTATGCTGCTCAAATTTTAAAAGCTTGGCGTGCGTAAGATTGGGGGGGGGGGGGGGGGGAGGGTTACGCGTGTGGCCGGGCCTTGCACACGCCACGCGCATTTTACAAAGGGCCCGGCCAAGCACGCAAACTCTGTAACGCACCGAAGTGCCAGGTCCTAGGACAGGGGTGGGCCGGGGTGCGTGGTCTGGGCTGGGGGGGGGGGGGGGTGGCAGGGTGGGGGTGTGGGCCGGGTCAGCGCCATTCAACACTGTCCTGGGGAAGCACAGGCCGGCTGCTGGCCAGCGTACGGATCCGGAGGAGCAGTAAGTAGCAAAGAAAAAAAATAGGGAATAGTTAGTGATAGTTTAGGGGTCGGGGAGGAGAGGGGGAAGAGGGAGGAAGGATAGGGTTAGGGTTAGGGGAAAGGCCTACCTGCATCGCCGCTCGTATTTTTTTGAAAATCTCCCCGTTTGCGCGTGTGACTGACACCCGCCCACACACACATGCACCGCTCGTAAAATCGGCCAGCGCACGTGAGCGTGGATATCGTTTTTTTATAACATGCGCGCGGGGATGCATGCATGTTATAAAATCGGCGCGTCTTTTAAAATCGACCCCCCTACGTGAGTACATTTCTGAGTGCACGTCACGTTCATGAATAAATTTACCCGGAATGGGTGGGGTCGGCATTGGGTAGCGGTTGCATTCACCTACATTTATTTATTTTATTTATGCAATTTTTATATACCGTGAGTCAGAACACATGATTCTATCTTTACGGTTTACAATATAATTAAAATACTAGTAGGAAACAGAAAATACAATAAAATAGATAAAATAAGAATAAATAATTAATATTACTTATGATAAGCTAAAAATCTAAAAGCTTTGTTAGAATTAAAATAGTTAAGAAATAAATAGATAAACTAGAAACAAAATGTGGATTTCAGCTTTCAGTAGTCCTTTAAATCTCAATACCATAGGCTTGTTGGAAACACCATGTTTTCAAATCTTTCTTAAATTGTTTTGGATCATCCTGCATTCTCAGGTCTGCCGGTAAACTGTTCCACAGTTTTGGTCCTGCAACCGAGATTGCCCTCTCTCTAACTTCACTTCACCTACATAGTTTTGCGTTTTCAAAAGCAGGCTTGTAAAATGTCTCCCCCCCTCCAAATTACTGCGTACCATGGAGCAGGTATAATTGTGTGCCGGTGGTTTGCATGGAGTCATTTTGAAAAGGGGAAAATACTTGCGTGCTTTCCTTTTGAAAATTGGTGGCGCCTATGCACGTGTTCGCCGTGTAATTCCTGCAAATGGTTACAAAGTTACCCCCCATTAAAAATATTATAGGAAAAGTTCTGCACATCTCAATCCACAGTAGCAGGTTTTAATTGCTATCATTTCTGTAATTATTTGAGAATACAGAAATCTGACAAATATCTTTACTTCCAACTGTATGCATTTGTATTAGTTTAGTTATTGACTTCTTGGTAGGCTTAGTTAGCACAGATTGATCGAAATGAAGGGTTAGCATCCATTGACAAGCACCAGAAGAGTTTCAAACATGGTGCAGAAGGGAATCCGGTAATGCAGCTGCCCCTACACAGGTAAACAAAATGGATATTTTGTTTATTTCATAAAGTCATTCCTTTTGTGTATCCATGAAAGATTTCAATGATAGTAACAGGGATTAGGCAGGGAAGAGGGGACACCCTGTGGTCTACCTGATAGCATATAGCATATCCGTCAGGGATGAAGAACCATTGTTCTTCATCCCTGACGGATATGCACATCCGATATGATAGCATATCATATGGGTGTCTAATGTGACTTTGAAGGTTCTGCATCTTGAAGTACAGTGGCCACAACTATTCTACCAACTCATACTCGGTCTTAATATTGATTATTAGTAGTTACTGGTCACAATGGTTCTTCATCCCTGACGGAAAATGTGGCTTGGGATGGTTGTGGTTTAAATAGGGGAAAGTAGAATTGGTGATTTCTTCAGGAGCCACAATTTTGCATAAAACATATATATATTTTTTTACCTTATCTAAATCACTTTTCGTGCAAGCGTATATATTTTATTAATATCAAACTAGTTTATAAATGAGAGCCAAAGTCCCAACAAATACTGTGGGACAGGCTGCCCCTCTTTGAAGAGCTGGGGGTGCGGTGATGCGCAGCTGTGTAGTGTGGGTGCCTTGTTAGTCTATTGGGATTGGTAGAAATAATAATAATAATAATAAAAAAACAAAAACCTAACAAATCAGTTAAGTATCACCTACAATTTATTTGTTGATCTCTATTACATTGTTATGTGGGAAACTGAAAATATTTTCAAACTACCAGAGCATGTATGTAGTCAAAATATATTCTGAGGAAAACATGTATTCATATGCCAGCTTTACTTACTAACACATTAGCATAGCCAGCAGAGCTGAATCTCTACATATTCCTTTGGATAACATTTGCATTAAAGCTTTCGTACACGACTTCTGTTTATCTATTTCGTTTGCGGTTCCTTGCATATCTTCCTTTACATTTTGTAACACAATAATTCTTTTATATTATATTTTCCTCTGGCCTCATAGTTATAACCTGGACTGTAGGGTTTTGGTTAACTTTACTGAATGCTTTCTTTTATCGTTTTGCAAAGATATTTCTAGTGAACAATAACTAGATTAAATGTAATTCTACCAAGAAGGTCTCAGGTGAGCGCTAAATGCTGAATCTTCTTTTTTTTTGCAAAGTGGATACAAAAAAAAATCCCTTTTTGCCCTCTGTGGTTTACATATATTTTGGTTTTGATCAATAAAAAACTCTAATGGTTGTCAATGGATCTTAAATATGAGCACTCATACATTTTAATACATTTTTCAATAAAAACATTAGGGGGTGGGGGATACTTTATAATAAATCTGTTGTGGATAGAATCAATTCTTTAAATATTTCATATTCTTTAATGATAAAAGAAAGGTCAACCCACAGCATTATGGTTCAGGAATGAGAATCAATCATACAAAAACACCAGTAACATAACCCATTCTGTGAAGCTTAAGTTCTCCAAATGAAGATATTTATCTCTAATGTTTGGATATATGTTTGCTTCTATGCAAATTCATTAAGTCTGTGCGGAGTAGAGGTCAGACTCCATCTTCAGCCTATTTTGAGTTTGACGGAAGTTTTAGATTTTCCCCAGATTTCTCTAGGGTTTGTCAAACTAGTTTGCAAACTTCTTTAAAAAAATAAAATAAAATAAAGAGTTTAAATATCTCTAGTGTAGAAAGAGGTACTGTGTATGTGCAGAATTAACTAATGACCTCATATCACCAGGGACAGGTAAAGATAAGTCCTAGCTTTGCCTTCTCAATGGGGGCCCGGTTCAGCAATGCTGCTGAGAATGGGAACGGTGCGGTCACAACTCCCAACTAGGGATGTCTGGGGAGATAGGAAGGGTGGGGGTGGGAGGGGCTTATGATTTTCAAGAAAATATGACGAAAG
This sequence comes from Rhinatrema bivittatum, assembly GCF_901001135.1. Taxonomy (NCBI): domain Eukaryota; kingdom Metazoa; phylum Chordata; class Amphibia; order Gymnophiona; family Rhinatrematidae; genus Rhinatrema; species Rhinatrema bivittatum. Next base: position 74,904,271 of record NC_042627.1, on the reverse strand, counting down.
GAGGGAGGGGCAGCTTTGCGACGCTAGCAGCTGCTGCTTTTTATTTATTTTTTTTAATTATGTGGGATGTGGGTGGGGATTGGGCCCTAGGCCTGCACTTATTTTAAAATGTTTTCTAGGGGGATCAGACCTGAAGGCCGCGCAGGATTTTTTTTGGTTTAAAGTTTGTTTTGTAGCCTCTCAACTGGCCATATTTAGAATATTGCCAGTGAAGCAGCAAGCTTTCCAGCTACGTGCAGCCAGATAACTTTCAGACTTAACCAGTTATACTGAAACATGAAGGGTTAGATTTGAACGCCATGCGACCACATGTAACTGGATACGTTTAGAAGAGTATATTCAGCGGGACATTCATCCCGCTGAATATCTGGGCCAAGTTATCCATCTAACTTTAGATGGACAACTTGTCTGCCTGCTGGCTTTCTGAATATTACCCTCCAGTAGTCCGAAACAGAAAAACGCGTGGGAGAGCCGGCGCACGCCCGCTCTCCCGATGCGCACAGGCCACTCTCCTGGGCGCGCGATTCAGAAAGCCCAGGTATGTAAATTAGGGCCCACGGAAAAAGGAGGCGCGAGGGACACTAGCGCGTCCCTCGCGCCTCTTTTTTGACAGGAGCAGTGGCTGTCAGCGGGTTTGACAGCTGATGCTCAATTTTACTGGCGTCGGTTCTCAAGCTGCACATTTTGCTTTCTGTATCTCGCGGGAATGACTAATAGGCCCATCAACATGCATTTCCATGTTGCGGGCGCTATTAGTTTTGGGGGGGGGTTGGCCGTGCGTTTTCGACACGCTATTGGGGTAAAAATAGTGCGTCGAAAATGCGCGGCCAAACACGTCGAAAATGCGTCGAAAATACGCGTCGAAAATGCGCGGCCAAACGCGGGCTAACAGTGCGCTCCGCCAGAGCGCACTTTACTGTATCAGCCTGTAAGACAGTAAATGTTAAACAAGCATTCAGGCGCATATGTGCGCACATTCATGGCCTGCACCGGGGAACGCGGCCATTTTATAACACATGTGCGTATATGCATGCATGTTATAAAATAGCCTGGTTGCACCCATATATGCATATAATTTTGAGTGGACGTGCGTCCATGCGCGCAAATGTCACTTCTACCACGTAAGTGGGGAGATTTTAAAATCCACGTGTGCCGATGTCATTAGCCGTTTTCCCAGTTCATTCCCATTTCACCCAGTTAAGGCATAGGACTTCCAAATCCCCCTAATTTAATAGCCTCCTACCTCCCCTGTTAGACCTGACTTTTAAAACCCCGCTGATCTGTGTAGATTTTTTTTTTTTTACAACGTGCACATTCTCCATAGCAGAAGAAAAATTGCATGGCAGGGAACCCCGGCATCACCAGTTCGCGTAAGCATTTGTGCGCTAATTTCAATGTGAAATCCAGGAATGCCCACGCCCCGCCCCTTTTTTCAGAACTTTTCGATTGTGCACGAAGTGGAAGTACGAATGTAGATGGGAGCCTTTTAAATTCTGCCGGCCCAACATATTCGCGCTTCTCCCGGTTTTGGTGCGTGCCAGGCTTTTAATTTAAAATTCAGCTTTAAGTGAATACATGTTTGACCTGAGATGAATTATGCAGTGTCAAGGCCTTGGTGACCAACGTAAGTTGTCACCAATATTTGAGAAGGACTGTTGTACTTAAGGAAAAACAAAAAAGAAGGCATAATGTTAGAAATGAAGTTCCTTTGATTCTTGACATGTCTAGCGTCAGGTGCCTCTAACTATTGACCTCTGCCCTTTTCAAAGTATTTTGTCAACTATTTTCACGAGCTTACAAATCTAAACTGCCAGCTTTCATTGCGTTAATTATTAACATGACCTGTTTATGTACCAGGTATCCAGCTAACCATTAATATCTGTTTACGCATTGATGACCTTTGCAAATGTGTACCAGGCTCCTGGCCTCGAAATGTCAACATTATTTTTTTTTTTCAATCAAAGTACTCTTCATATCTTGTGACTTATCTAACCACCCTTTAATGAATTAAAAAAAAACAAAACAACCCCAAACTAAACGTGAAACAACCCCCCCACCTAAAAAACAAAATGTGCTACTTCTCAAGGATTCAAATGAACAGCACTTCACATTATCACGCAAGCAAGAAATCCAACCAGATGGCTGGGTTAGGAAGCCTGAAAGAGATGGAGAGGGGAAAAAAAGTTCACTGACTTTTCTCTTTTAAAAGCCCATAGGACCATGACCTAGTCCTGGGGAATGGAACACATTTACTCAAAATGTCAGTGCTTAACCAGTTCCACATTCAAGTAAGTCTGCAGGATTTATCTCCAGTTACCCAGTCAGCCTACATTAACCCTCACACTAGCAAGACATTTCTATTCCACACTCCGAGTCCTAAATAGCTAAAACCCGGATTAGGAAATACCACCGGATTATGGCTGCTGCAGTTGGTGACCTTAATTTTACCCATCATTGGAGTCTGTGTGTCTTTGACTCTTACTAATTACATTTACCTAATTTAAACAGACAGTCAGTAGCCCGGTGGAAGAAAAAAAAAAATGAGGCGTGCGTTCTCATCTAAACGAAATATATGACGATCCTGGCAAGCAAGCGGTTTCTGCTTTCTTGGTCCATTAACATACCAGGAAAAGTAGCGCTGAAATATTGCCTTTGCATAGCGATACCATTTCTATTGCAGAGAAATAGTTTGAACAATAAAAAGAGACATCTGTGCTGGTTATGGCATTTATAGAGATTAAAGGTTTGAGATGCCTTAGGTGTGGGCTCAGATTTTCTCGCTCATTGAGTTTTAACTTCAGTCAAATTAGTTTCTAGCCGCAGCCCCGTGTACACTTGCTGTGACTGTCACCTCATGTTGAATTCATCATGTACGATTTAAGTAGTAGGGGCTGGGGAGCAATCTGTCACAAATCATTGCCTATGCAATCTTTTGAGGGTTTGCATGACAAGGAGTGGGATTGGGGAGTGAAAGGGGGCGGCGTTGGAAATCCATGAACTAAACTGCCCATACCAGTTCAGTACCATAGCATTTCTCACCAGGGGATTTTGCTTAGCCCGTAATATATTTTCTTAAACAGTTGGTTTCTGTACAGGATGGTTTTATGGTACCTCAAGCATATAAATGACTCTCAGGTTTTCAGTCGTGAATGATAACTCACCTTGTCTTCCTCAGTAAGGTAGGTAATAAATAGAAATCTGGGTTAGAATGAAGACATTCTGACTTAGTTAGATCTTCCAGTGTCCTAGAAAAGACAAGTAGACTCAATTATCATGGCAGAGACTACGAGAGTGTCAAATATAGCAGAGGCTAGTGTGATAAATAAAGGCTGACTTCTGCAAGGGCTTCCTTCCATCTTTGAGCCAGACACTGTTTAGAAAAGAAGGAAAACATTACTGGGGGGGGGGGGGGGGGGGCTTAGTGCTGCCTAGCAGTTCAGAAGCATGACAGGCATTGCATTTCCTGCGATGATTCTCTACTGCAAATTGCACATTTTATTAATGGGGAATTGTCCATTGTTTATTTCAGGGTGTCACCTACCTGTCCTGATGACCCTACAGCCAGTCAGTCACAAAGAATGTGCAAAAGAAAAAAAAAATTCCTTATCCACTCTTTTCCCATGCAGGTAAATATATCTCATGCATTTTTGTTGTGGATTTCCTGGTTGGCTGAGAAGTAGGAGAAGTCCTAGTTTATTGTAATTTTTGGTAGAGGTAGAAATACTTATAGTACTGCATGACCTAAAAATGAATCAAACTGCCCTGGTCTGATTTTGTCATTCAGAGCAAATGAAGAACTCAGATATAGAATACACTGCGTGGATAACAGTATCAGAGGCATGAGACTGGTATAAATGGTTTAATGCATAACAATGTAATATTGAAAAGAGAGTCAAAAAGCTCTCAGAAAAATAACACAACAAACTAAAGGATGAGAACCGAAACACTCTATAGCAATGCAGGCTTAGTGATATAGGATATTTGTGATATAAAATATCAAAAAATAAGAATAATGTCAGCAAGCCAGTCAGTATGTCCGAGTACCATACGGACCACGTGGTCTTATCAATCATTCACCTCTCCGTATGATATTTTTTTGTAATTAAATTGTTTCTTGTCAGCAAATAAACCATAGGATTTTTCATTCTGCTATGAATATAGCAGAATGAAGAGCCATAGCTAGAAAAAGGACCGGGGTGTGTGTGTGTGTGTGTGTGTGTGTGTGATAGTGTGCACCCAGCCACATCGCAGTGGTGCGTTCTCGCCCGCTGCGCACACTATAGCGCCCCTGCAAAAGGTGCAGCTATTTCTGATACTAATGCCAGTGAAAATGTGTAAAACATTATTGTCCACAGCTCAATCAAGCCCCAAAATTTTTAAATCCCGCCCAAATCCCTCCCCTTTCCCTCATTTAAATTATATTGCTGCGATGCTGTTGTTATCGTATGCGTTAGGGCATTATTACATGCAATAAAGCCCTAACACATGCGATAACAGCCCATCACATTTTGAAAAATGACCCCCAAAGTGAGCATCAGCCTAGGATAGATGCAAAAGGATTCCTTAATCATAATTATCAACTTAGAATAGCCCAACTATGGCCATGGTTTCATGCAGAAACGCTTCTTCAAGGGCTAAACAGGAAAGCATAATCCAAGGACTGTTGACTCTAAAATAAATCATGAAACAATGTTAGTGTTAGAATGAATAAATAAAAGTACTTATCTCAAGCAAACCCATGGCACCTTATGTGGCATCTCAAGGAACTTCATAATCGGAAGCCAGAAACAAAGGTCTTGAATGTCCTGAAAAAACAGTTGTTTTTATAAGTATCAAGAAGACGTAGCAAACATATAATTGACTTATCAATGACGTATCTCTACGACGCTGACCATCATGTCAAAAGCACTATTCATTTAAATGTAGCAATTCAACAAGGAAAACATTATAGGAAAGCTGAAAAATCTTGTTCAGAATTAAGCCCAAATAGTGTTACAGATTATAAATCCACCGTTGCTTCAGGCGTAACAAAGTTAAATGAAAATCGCCACCTCTCCAGTCTGGGCTCGGTTGTTCAATCACACAACATCTAAGAACAGAGAATGTGAGAGGCATTTCTTGAAAATGTGAAACGAGTGGAGCATTTGCACGCTGTAAAGACAGGTTAGATGGATGTTCATTGTAATATGGAACAGAATGGTATTTTATGAATTAGAAGGTAATGGAGAAAACGTTCGGGATTAAGAATGTGCAAACGTTTTAAACAGAGTTGTGAAACTTTTTCAACGAGATAGGCCAATTGCTGGCAAAATTCATATCTGTGTAGATCCACCATGGATACATAGAAAAAAAAAGTATGCTACCTACCCAAAGTGCCTCTAAACAAAAGTCACCCTTTTAGTACTATTTGCACAAAATCCAAAACAATCCAGACAGCTGATAATAATAATAAGGTATTCTTCGCCCTTTGCAGAAAAAAATGTATGGCAGATTTTCTATTTGTATGCACTTTTCTCCTGCTCTGTTGGGCCTCCGTCTTAATTGAAACTGGTCTCTTATGGCATGAGTCTTCCGATTTCTCGTCCCCCCCTCCCCATTTAACCCTTTCTTCCTTACCATCTAGTCGTGACATTGCAGCAACCATCCTCAGCCAGAGGCTATAGGCCATAGCTCTTTCCAGAGCTTCGTCTCCTGAAGATGTTAATTAAACCCATTGATTTTGTTGAACTCGAATCAGAATGAAATCTATCTTCTTTGAGTTTTTATTTAATCCTAGGTGGGGATAGTGATAGCGTAGTAGGAATTTTGCAACACAAACATAGCATAGACATCTATTCTGAAAATTCTAGAGGCATTCAAAAAACATTACGTACACGAGTAAGACATCAATTAGAAGACCTGAATATCTTTCCTTGTAGTTTGAGGAAAACTACTGTGACTTGATTATATTTAAATGTTCAGTAATTTATGCAGCTCAGGAATTTTCCAAGCTGAGGCTGGAGGAGTAGCCTAGTGCTTAGAGCTGCAGGTTGCAAACCAGGGTTCAAATCCCGCTGCCACTCCTTGTGACCTTAGGCAAGTCCCTTCACCCTGCATTGTCTTAAATAGAAACTTAGGGCCTCATTAACGAAGCATTTTTCCTGAGACACAGCATGGGAGAAAGCCTTAGTGAATCAGGCTCTTAGACTGTAATCCCTCTGGGGACAGGGAAATATCCACATTGCTGGAACTGATTCCATTTTGAAGAGCCTGAAAGGCAGAATATAAACCAAATAAATAATATTTTAACAGTACTAACATTTATTGGATGGTTATCTAAATCATAGATGGGCATACAAATAAATATTATATAAAAAAGCAGACACACAGATAAATAAAATTGTCCAGTTTTGGTATTTCCTCTTTTTTTTTACTGAACGCCAACCAATTCTCCAGCTGCACAAAACTGTAGACTCCTTCAGATTCTTACTATTGCTCCTTATCGTTTCTATAGTGCTACTAGACCCAGAAGCACATGAAGTCTATATCGTTATACTGGGTACACCGCTGCTAAAGTAGCGCATTATTAGGATTTAAAGAGCTCAGATCTGTTTGTACTTCCTCGGTGAAGCCGAGCTCTTTGGTGATCCCAATCAACAGACTTTAGAAAAGGAAATGAGTGGCAATAGTTACTCTTTGGCCTCCAGATTTGTCTGTGTTTGCTCAAGTCAAGGTTACTCCACGCAGTGGCGTACCTAAAGTATTTGGCACCCGGGGTAGATAATTCCTTTGGCACCCCCACCCCCCCAGATTCACTACTCTGTCCCTCCCCCCCTCACTTCTGCATCCCTCCTCCCCCCCACCCAGTGATCTCTGGTTCCCTTCTCCCTCACACAGGCTTCCTCGCTCTCTTGCAATCACATTCACACACCCCGGCACATAGGCTCCCTCCATGTCTCTCTCTCTCTCTCACATAAACACACCTTCACGCAGCTCCCTCTCTCACACACAAACATGGACTCTCACTCCCTTATACATATTCACAAACATGCTCTAACACAGAGACGCACACAGACATGCTCTCTCACACACACACACACACACACACACACACACACACACACACAAACACTCTTTCACTTCCTACCCCACTCCCCATCAGAAGCACAGCAGCAGTTTCTTCCTTCAGCCCCTGTGACAGACGGGGACGCTTCATTTTTTTTTGAGGCAGCATGTGGGCTCTACTTCCTGCATCTGCGGGGGGGGGACGGGACGAGAGCGCTATTGCTCTTCCGTATGTTTCAGGCTGCAACTGCATGACCTTTCCTTCTTCCTACCCCTGCGGACCCACCACTTCCTCTTCCCGGCCATGGGGGGGGGGGAGGTGGGGAGAAGAAGAAAAGGCTATGCAGTTGCCTGCTCCAGACCCGTGGCACTCTAGTCAGCTGCCCAGTGCTCCCACCTCTCACAGCTCGGTGGCCTCCCCCTTCTTCTAATGCAAGCAGGATGGACTCCACTCATGGCCACCGACCTCCCGGCTGGCACTCCCCCTCCTGGCTATCACCTGGGGTGGACTTCACCCTCGCACCCCCCTTAGTATGCCACTGACTCCATGAATAGTGAGATGCATCCCTATTCAAATGTCTGATAGCAGGAGCTGTGGAGGACATTCTAGCCTAACCAGTTAATATGTATGGTGGCTGCATTGTAGAAGGTGGCAGGTGGAGTGGGATATATAAAGGCAGAGTGTCTTCTGTTATGCCATGACTTCTGGGGCTATATAGGGTAGGTGATGAAGGTATGAAGCCATTGTGTATGAGACTAATAGCCAGTGTCCCTTGACTTGCTGGGCTGTGTGAAAAGGTGGTTGGAAGATTGTGAGGACATGACAGCAATGCCTCTGTCTAGATCTAGGGTGTGACCACACCTTGACTACTGTATGCAGTTCTAATTGCCCCTTCTCAAGAAGGTTAGAGCAAAATTAGAAAAGGTACAGAGAAGGGCAACAGAAATGATAAAGGAGATGAATTGGCTCCCTTATGAATAAACAGGCTAGGGCTCTTCAGCTTGGAGAAGAGACGACTGAGAAGGGATATGAGATATGTTTATAAAATCATGACTGGGGTGAATCAGATGAATAGGGAATGGTTATTTACCATTTCAAATAACTCTAGGATTATGGGACACTCCATGCAACTAGCTGGTAGCAGATTTAAAACAAACTGGAGACAGTAATTTTTCACTCAACATACAATTAAGCTGTGATATTTGTTGCCAGAGGATATGGTCAAGGCACCTAGCATAGCTGGGTTTAAAAGGGATTTGGGCAAGTTCCTGAAAGAAAAGATCATGAATAATTATTAGCCAGGTGATCTTGGGGAAAGCCTCAGCTTATCCCTGGGAGTGAAAAACAAGGAAATGGATCTACTCTTTGCCATCTATTGGGTAGTTCTCATTACCCAGATTAGCCTCTGTGAGAGACAGGACACTGAGCTTGCTGGAACTTTGATCTGACCCAGCACGGCACTTCTTATGTTCTTATGTTAATGCAGGGATTGAAAATTGCATGGTGTGTATAATGGAACATGGCTAGCGTCCTGTGAATGCTTCCCTTCCATGGACAGGACATTTATAAATCAAAGATGCCAAATAAACATTGTGTAGATGGGGAAATGTATATGCTAGCCTTGCATGCCAGTGGCTCCTTTTGCCCTTCTACTTGCTAAAGAAGGGGTAGGCAACTCTGGTCCGTGAGTGGCACAAGTTGGTCGGGATTTCAGATTTTCCACACTGAATAATAGTGAATATTTATCAGATGTATTTGCATGCACTGCCTCCACTGCATGTATCTCATACATATTCATTGCAGATATCCTAGAGACCTGACAGGCTTGTGGCACTCGAGAACTAGAATTGCCTAGCCATGTACTATAGCATTAACAGTTTGTTTTCTAACAGTAATAAAGGTTTTTTTTAATGTACGTAAATTCTAGGTTTTTCCCTATTGATTTTTATGACATTGGGTTAAATAATGTTTCATAGTGCACTCAAATGAGGTTGGGTGGAGATAACTGCACAGCCAGGAATTTGTTTTATGGCGTCTTGCCATTAGACCATGCTGCCATAATGGCCCCACCATGGTTTCTTCACTTTGTTCTTACGGGATACCAACATTGTCAGAGCAATTTTACATCGTTAAAAGGGGATAATATGGTCCATATTATATATGAGACAGCTAATACATTCTATGGTTTGGATCAAGGCAGATAAAAAATGCCTTATTAAATGATCTTTTTCACCCTATATACCCACATTTGGTCTCCTGTGTAGCCTCTGCCCCAGTTTTTGGAAAGCTAATATTTTGTTTCAAATGTTTTATTATTTTTTCCAATATTATAACTGACACATAACATCCACATCAACATCAAAATATCCATAACCCAGACCTACAATAATAAAAAAATAATAAATATAACAAAGATATCAGCTGTGTCATTTTATCATTAAAGATGCACTACATGCACCATAATAGAAAAAGAGAAGTCATGAAAAATAATAAAAAATACAGCAAAACCAAATAAAATAAAACCAAATAGAAAAAACCCCAATGAGAATAATAATGCTGGGTTATCTACATTTTCACCTACCATAATTGTAGAGAAGAAGCAGATGTCACAAAAAAAGAAGCAGAAGTGGGCAGCCCCATGCACTCTACAAATTATATTCTAAATTCTGTTTTAATAAATTGAAAGAAAGTATTCCAACTGTCCCAAAATAGAGGCAATTTTCCTCTTAACCTTCATATTAATTGTTCTTTGCTAACTATATTCCAAATCTTTTGCATCCATTTCAGTTAAAGAGAAGGAGTATTTCTTTTCTAATATCTGGACAGTCCAACACACATCTTGCAGCCAACAGTAGACATTAAACCAAACATTTGAGAGATTCTCCTCTACAGCCATACCCAACAGAAGCTGAAAAGGCTATATCCCCAGTGGGTGTACAGATGATGCCTCTGGCCGACCATGGGCTCTAGATACCGGTATTGACTTTGTCCCATTGCAGCACTCTCTGGTCTGCTGAATCATGTGGCTACCTGTGTCTGCCTGACAGCTCCGGGATCAGGATGCTGGCCCTGACTTTGTCCTGCCTCAGCGCCTGCCCTCCGGGTTGCACCATCGCTGTGTCTGCCCAAGAACGCCAAGGTTCTGGATGCTGGCACTCGCTCACATTCTTCTGCAGCATCTGGTATCTACTTTCCCAGGTCACATGGATGCCTGGCTCTGCCCAACCACTCCGTTGCTGTCTTTGCTGGCACAATCCCCTCACATGTCATGGTCTGGAGTACTACAGCTAAGGGGGGGGGGGGGGGGGGGGGGTCACAGACAGACAGACATAAGCAAGACAGAAGGCATTTTCCTACAGAAAGAACACCTAAAAACTGAGTTCATAGATGCCCAAACTTCTTGAAATAGTGTCTTCTTGTTTATTCCAAAATGGTTTAATTAAGGGACTTTTCTACCGCAAATGTTTAAATGAACCTAAGATCAATTCCTCCAACATGGAGGGATAATGCTGGAGTCCCATGCATTAACTCGCTGTGGGGTTGATGTATGATCCCATTAATATTTTAATCTGGGTATTCACTATTCTCAAAGAGATGGAGCCCTTAATGTATATTTCCAAACCATGGACCAAATAGACTCCAGATCTTGTGGAACTGAATCTTCCTCCCTTCCCATCAAATATTTATGGGATGAGATTTTGAGATTATAAAATGGGATCTTGAAACTAAATCCCTTAACATCCCAGTTCCTCCAAGCTATTTAATCAGATATGATAACCCCTAATAATCACTCATAATTCAAAGAATACACAACAATTTAAGATCATTAGATATAACACCTAAGCATCTGATCTTATTGTGCACTTGAAAATCATACCTTAAGGACCCAATCACCAAAAAACGAATATTTTGACTGCCCAAATAGCAATTAACCTTAGCCTCCTTTCTGGCCTCAAAATGGGTAAATTAACCCTATGGATTCTGATATGAACAGGTAATGAAAGATTCAGATTTGCTTGATTAGACTTCAGTGTATAAATGTATGCATATCATACTGGGATAGATGAGGGTTCAAATGCATCCTGAAGACTTTCCAAATTGCAGAAAAAATCTAACTTTATGAAAACCTTTACAAATGTTTAAGAAAATGTGAAGAGCTCCATAGTTGGCTCAGATGTGCATTAAAGTAGAAGGAGCCCGCATAGCATTTGGGCGAGCCAGGCAGATTTGTTTAAGTGGAAAAAAAAAAAAAAAGATTGGAAGCAGAGAGGCGATAATCATTTCATCATTGTATCTATTTCATCCATTCTATTTTTTTTTTTTACTGAACGGAAAAGAAAGACATCTTAAAGGTGACAAGCATGGTGCAGCGGAAGCTCTTCTGAATACTCTGGCCGGTAAGATTAAGTTTGAACCCATTTATTAAAAGCTCCTTGGTACAGGGTCATCTAGAGGTCCATCCAGCGCACCCAATTAAAGCCATGGTTTTTCCCTTTAAAAGTCCTTGTCATTTTTCCTCACTAGTTTGAAAAAGTCTCAAGGAAGGCGTATATCACACTGAGGTCAATGGAAAAAGAAATAGAACAATGACCGCATTCAATTTATTATCCAGCAGTCATGTGAGCCTCAAAGTCACCAATCATCATCAAGAGAAGAAGAGAGCCGCGCGTCTGACAGGGAGGATGCTCTCCATAGCGGAATATTTAATTTACGCTCAAGGCTGCTGACTTCTAAGGCAAAGTGAGGATACGGAAAAGAATTGATTTCTTACCCACTAGGTAATATGACATCAAAAGTATATTGACAGGATAAAGGTGTTTTTGAGAAAAGCCCATTTCTTTTGTTTAAATTAGTAAACGGGACATTTTCAGAAGAATGCCTGTGGAGATTATGCATTTTTTTTTTCAAAAGTAAAGCAAGCAGTGTTTAAAGTGTTGTTGAATAGTGAAAAGCCACTTTGCAAAGGGGAGGCCTGTGGGTTGCTTGTGGATATCTGCTCTATGACTTCCAGGTTACATTTGTTTAATTCATTACTTAAATAAATACATTTTCTCTTTTTTACATTGAAAACAGTGGTGAAACTTAACCTGAGAGGTTTTTTTTGGAGGGGGGGGGGGGGTGCGTTCACTAGTTGAAATAGTGTGGGGGTGGGAGAATTGGTTAATTTTCACTAACCATTTTTATAGACCCACAACAACCTTAAAGATAATTCCACCTATGCAATGCAAAAGGTTTACATTTTGCTCAATAGCTAGCACTGTTACAGGCAGGATTAAGATTAAAACCACCAAGATCAAGTGATACTAAAAAATATGCACTGCCGATTTTTTTCTTTCCATAAGAAGGAAATAAAATATTGAACATTTAAAGCTGGACTGTTTCAGACTTGCAGCTTGATGACTTAAATGAGCTTCGTTCCTGAAATTCTTTCTCATAATTGAAGCTTAATTTGATTCCTAGAGTGCTGGGAAAATATATTATTCAAATTACAAACTAGTAGGTGGTGCCTTAATGATGCATTCATCTAACATTTTAACAGAAGCTCGTATTGCCCAAAATGTGGTTAAATAAGTCACACTTTAATATTTTACCAAAAATGTTATAATAGTTAGAGACTAGGATAGAGTCCTGACACAAGTTAAACTTGAGGGTACTTTTCCTTAAGTCAACAATATGAAAGAAAGTAATAAAGAACATTCCAAGACAGTATTAACACAATTGATTTATTGATGGTTGCACAATGGGAGGTTATCTTTTGCTAATTGACTAAGTAAATAAGATACATTAAGTCACACTGCTTCCCATGTTATCAGCAGCATAACAAGTAAAATCAAACATTCTGTGCCACTTACTAAACTGTGCGGCCATGACAGGAACAATGGCAGTACTATTTTCTAATCGTTACATCAATTAAAGCATTAGATTAATAGAACTTTTACATTCTTGAATGATGCATGTGGAAACCTCGTGTGTTTGCATTAGCATAGAGCACACTGAAAACCTCTGGATAAAGGTCACATTAGAAAAGGTGAAGGAAACCGTGGCAAAAAAAAAAAGGATAGACTTGCCGACTTGTAAGGCATGGTATGTGGCAGACTTTGCATGCCCAATCTTTCAAGCTGGTCTGAAAATACAATACGTGTCCAGTTTACCTCAAGAGGCATTTTAGAGACATGGAATCCTCCGTTCCAAAAGGACATGGCTTTCTCCTTCCCTTTTGTCTGATACAAAATGCAATGCGTTCAATGGTTTGTTTAATGAATGCAATGCTCTCGCTAATAGGATTTCATGATAAAACCTTGGCATGAAACCACTGTATGCCTTTACCCTAGCTAGCAATTTAATGCTGTCTGCCTAGGAGCAGTACAAAAGTCTGTTCTCACAGTAATGCAGGTGGGTAATCCCAGAATGATCCTAGTTAGCAGGTAAATGAAAATACATTTCATGGACCTCGGATCATCCCTTCTGACACTGTAACTCAAGGAAGGTGTCAAATTGTACAGCTTTACATAAGTGCTGGAGAACAAGCAGGCTACACAGATTTATGCAGCCAACCTTCTCCAATGTAGTCCCAGGGTATATATGGTTGAAAATGGAGCCAAGACCGGTACTAGTGGCTTCCTCATCAGTGCCTTCCTCAGCCTTGTTATTCTTATAATTATCATCACTGCTAGCTACCATTGCCCCTGGTTATTTTTTTTTTTTGTGATCGAGTAAAAGCTCATTGCCACTGGAATCTGCCTATGCTTTTCAAGCTACCTCAGAGCATTCAGCAAAGATGGCATAGTTGACACTGATGAATACAAACATTTCTTCATTTTGGGGTAGTAGAACACCTGGGCTAAGTAGCATCTATAAATCATGTATAAGGCCAGCCAGATGATACTTCTCTCCTGCCAGTATACATATTGGCTGTGTCCCACATGTTGATTTTTAACCATGACAGAGACAAAACAACATAAATATGCTTTGGCGGCAAAAATACAATGAAAGACGTCTATAATGGTGGGTATAATGTTTTGTTTTTTTCTCTAAGGTCTTTCTCACGTATAAGGTAGCCGAGATATGGACTTTCACTTTAAAAATCGTGCAAACAAGTTAAATGCAGTGCTTGCTTTGTCTATTGACATGATTGCCAGCGGATGAAAAGAACATTCTACCAGGATGACAAAGATGTTATCGGAGCACGTGCAAGATTAGGAAGCCAGGCCAGGGGCAGAGCAAGTGAACACCCTCACTCTTTTCCCTTATAGATCGGGTGTATATGAGAAAAAAAGAGGTAAAAGGAATGTGCCTTCTTACCCCCATATTGTTGACAAGAACATGACTTCTTACCCCAATATTGTTGACAAGGTTGAACTGAGTGAAGAAGTTGACATTGGAGTTCCTCTTTCCACAGCTTTCTCTAGGTTTATCTCCAGTAAAAGAAGCATCGAGATGCTGATAACAGTAAACAGCACTAGGGCCCGGCCATTGACCTTGCTATTAAATACAACAGGCCCAGCTTGAGCTCCAGCTTCACCTTTTTCATTGGTAAGAAACACAGAAACATAGACTAGATGGCCTACACATAGCCCGTAATAACCATTTCACTTGCCCAAGTTTGCTTTCTTTTGCAGTGCTACATACACCTTTCTGGCTGCTCCTCCACTATCATTATTTATTTATCTATTTAAATCATTTAAATTCCACTAATACATAACTATTCTCAATGGACTCCAACTTAAAGCATAAAGTCAAACAACGCTTTGCAAATAAACATTTTCTGTGCTTTTCCTAGCATTCTAACTTCTTACCTCCACCACCTCTCTGACTCCTGACTCTGTCCCTGAGTTTGCTACCTTTGAGCTTTCATTTTGTTCATTGGGTTTTGTGACATGGCAGAAGAGGCAGGTTTTAATGCATTAAAGATTCTTATTATTCCTGCGATAGTAAGGATAAGGGGTCCTGAGAACCAGGTGTTCTGCAGGGAGTCAACTGCCGTTATACCAATAACCTCTGATACTCCAGATCCAACTGTGCTTAGTCTCTTTCTGTCCGGCTATTTAATAACTCCGCCCTCTACATAATGAGTTTAGACATATAAGTGGCCCGAAATATTCACAAGATGGCATTTAGGCAGATAACTCACTAGTTATCCAGCTGAATGCCTTTGAATATAAGCCCAAGAAGGAACATCATGCAGTGAAGCTATTTGCAATGTGATAAATGCCTCTCCCAAAGTACTAACCATTTATTCCATCTCTGAAGACACAATAAACATAATAGGCACTATTGAACTTGCCTAAGCAAATATGGTAAAGGACATGCTCGTGAAAAATAATGAACTGATCAAGCATTTCGCCCGGATGGACTAAAGTGTGATAAGTGGAATGATATTTATCATAGGATAATTAAACCGTAAAATAAATTGGAGTATGGCATCCTGTGCGATCACATGAGAGAGAAAAGCCCGCACTGGGCTGGTTTCATGTGCTCTGGCTGCAGCAGCAGACACGAAGGGAGGGAAGGGACAGAATGAAGGTGGAGAGACCGAAGGTGAGGGCCTCAGCAAGCAGCAGAGCACAGCAGGGACATTGCAGTGAGGAGAGCAGTGCACTGCACATCTTGTTGATTTTTTGTTTCAGGTACATAAAGGGCCTGATTTTCAAAAGCATTTACCTGCTTAAAACTTAAATGCACTTTAGCCATTTAAGTGGGCTTTTGAAAAGTGCTACAACATATGCCTATTGAATTGTCAATGGGTTTTACCCAAGTCAAGTGCACTTAATGCAGGCAAGTAGCTTTTGAAAATTGCTATGACAGTATGTGACCTTTGAAAATTCATCTGAATGTCTTTTTGCAGATGCATAATTTTTTTTTATTCCACTCTCCTTAGCCTGAAGTTGACTGTGCCATTCATTTACTTCTGGTAGGTGAAGGGCTTTTAAGCTTTTGGAATGGCTGGGAGGCAGCTGCAGGTCCTGTGGGGTGTGTGGCATGGGATTCTTTTAGGAGCTTTTTATCTATTATATTGGGGGCAGGCTCCCGGGTATTCTCTTCTGGGCCTCTCCCTTCCCAGTAGATCAGGTACTCCCATTCCTCACCCTGCTGCCTGATTTCATGACTTCTTTATCTTGATAGGTAACGTTATCCTCTGAGGAAACCTCCTGAGGCTCTGGTAGTCTCCTGGAAGGCCACGAGGGAATTAAAGGTTTGAGGAGGGAAGCGCGGAATACATTGTGGATTCCTGGGAACGCTGGTAACCACAACTGGTAGGTTACTGGACCCAACTGGCGGATGATTGGGAAGGGCTTCCGGAGTTGAATTTGACGGATGCTAAGCCAGACCTTGTCCCCTGGCTTAATTGTGGTGCCGGCCTATGGTGCCCAAAATACCCCACCCTCCAATAATACTTTCTTTCTTTCTTTCTTTTCTTTTTTTACTTTGTTTATTTTTAAACAAATGCATTTTTTATGTGGAATGAGGTAAGTTTCATACTTATTGTATTGCATGCCTCCATGGCCTTGCTACAATGGTTACGTTGTAATCATAAACTTACCTCCCTCCCACTCTCAATTTGAAATTTTATTAAATATTTTTTTATATATTATTTTATTTTTGTAAGACTCATCATGTTTTTTCACATTGACTTAAAATTAAAACTTTAGCGCTAAAGTGGTTTCAAGGGACATTTTAGTCGAAAAAAAGAAAAAAAAAGTTAAAAACTTCTTTGGCGTCTGATTACATTCAAATAGCGCATTTAGCTGATTTAAAAGTTTGAAGTTCATTGTGATCAAAGGTAAAAATCTAACACAGCATTCCGGCTGGTTTAACGATTCAAGTATAATATTTACAATTCATAATCTTCATGAAGTTTGAAATACAGTCTAGCTGACTTAAGAGACTTTCCATCTGGCGCTTGCAAAAGTTTAACCAGCGCCTCCAACTGAACATAGGGCATCATTTTCTAAAGTATCACAGGCCTGCGATACTTTAGAAAAATGCGGTAATGAGGGGCGGGGGGACGAAACGTGGGGGGGGGGGGGGGGGGGGATCCTGCGCTAGCTGGCATCGATCTCACCTCCGCGGTGCGATCGCTGCCGGCATCGCGCCCAATAACTCCACCATAGAAAGTGTAGTTATTGGGCGTGAAATAGGCAGCGAAAAGGCCCTTACCTTTTCGCTGTCCGTGCCTTCGTCGCAGAGCTGGCCCCGGTGATGCCCCGACTCCTCCTCTTCCGAGGCCGACTCCACCCCGATGTAGGTAGCACCAGCATTTGCTACCTTCGCTAGCTATCGCAGGCTTGTGCTGTTAGCGCAAGCCTGCGATAGCCTTGGAAAATAAGGTCCATAGTGTCTCATAGTCAAAAAAACTACTCGGCGTTTTGAATCAGTATAAGTGACTGAAGCATTGAAAAAATATTGGTAGCGCTGAGGGGAAAACATGAGAGACAACTTCGGTTTTTGAACAAAGTGAAAGTATTCTGTTGATGTGCTCAGTCCAATCAATAGACTGAAAAGTCAGTAAGCAGCGACGATAGAGCCATTTGGATAAGAATAGAGGAGTGAAGTTGGTACACTTAAGACAGCAGGACACTTGAAGCATTGAGAAAGATTTTCAATTTGTCTGGGAACAATAGATAAACAAGTTATATCAGCACTTTAGCGCTAAAGTTTAATTTTAAGTCAATGAAAAAACATTATGAGTTTTACAAAAATAAAATAATAGACAAAAAATATTTAGTAAAATTTCAAATTGAGACTGGGAGGGAGGTAAGTTTATGATTACAATTTAACCATTGTAGCAAGGCCGTGGAGGCATGCAATACAATAAGTATGAAACTTCTCATTCCACATAAAAAATGTATTTATTTAAAAATAAAAAATTATTTTGTTTAAAAATAAACAAAGTAAAAAAAGAAAAGAAAGAAAGTATTATTGGAGGGTGGGCTATTTTGGGGATTATTCATTGGATTTTGATCTCACCTTTAGCGGAGATTTTTTTGGCTGGCCTATGGTGTGCATCCGTAGTTTTTCTGGCCCTCTTAGCCACTTTCTGAAACATTTTCTTTGTGCAGGTCCAGTGTTAAGCACCAAACACACTTTATGATGCTTCTCCATGAATACAAGAACACTTAAAGTTTTTAGAAAGCATAATTTTTTATTGAGCTATATGAGTATTCTTGGGAGATGCTGGGTGCCATTTCTCTGACAAACTGACCTCCAGCATCTAGTTGTATACATGAACTGATCCTTCTTTTATAGGTAAAATACAATACAGTACTAGGTCAGAAATTCTTAAGTTGCGTGACCACCTGGAGTGTCACTTACATAGGTTGTCATGTCAACAGCATGATACAGTATCCCTAAACTACCCTGACCAGTTCTCCAAGTTGGGGCCCATTTACCATCACTAGATAATCCTGTGTTCTGTTAAAATCTTGCTGTTCAGGGCAAGTGTTATTTCTTAGGCTGTGTGCTGTGTTTACAGATGCCCCTGTTACAGTTGCCCCTGTAACCGACATTCTAGCCTGCAGTTCTAACCATTGCCTTCTGCTTTTGTGACCCTATAATTAGGCATCAAAAATTGTTGCCAGCTTCAACTGCTGTCCAGTTGAGGTCAGGCTCAGTAGGACATTTAAAGTTCACATAGCCAGAAAGGCTAAGATAGCAGAGGATTCTGGGTCAGTTGCCGTCTCCATGTTGGTCTCAAGCTCAGGCACACATATCACCAGAGTTCTTGGAGCTTCTGAATTGTCACTTGAGCCACAGTCAAGGGAACAGTCAATGGGATAGGAAATGGAGGTGATGGCTGTCTTCAATAAACAATTTGGAAGGGAGAGGACCCCGTAGAGGTGCTGATGTGGGAGTTGTGGGAAGACTCCACCAGTGGAAGGAAAGAGACCCAGTTATCTTGACAGTCATTTGCATAGGCTCAAGAAAGCTTTTCAATGTCCGGTTGGTCCACTCGGACTGTGCATTAGCTTGAGGATAAAATGCTGTTGTATAGTCCAAGGAAATGTTAAATTTTTTTTACAGAAGGATCACCAGTACTTGGCTGTAAACTAAACCCCACGATCAGAGACAATATGTTTGGGAAGACCGTGCAGGCAGAAGATGTTGGTGCATGAATAGTCCAGGCCGCTCTGGGGTCACGGGAAAAGCCAGGTAAGTGGGATAAAATGAGCAGTGGAAGCAGGAACCCAAGAAGCAAAGATCAGAAACAAGGCATAAGGAACACAAATGCAAAGCACGACCTCCAGCGAAGTGTGACCTATTTCCGAGGCGTCCATGGTGAGATGTAGATGGCCCTTTATAGGAGGATGTCCAGATGTTATCAGAGGGCGCTGTGGGGAATCTCCTGCCATGGGCCCTTTAAATCTCGGAGAGATGCGCAAGCACCTAGGAGGATATGGGAGGTGTGGTCAGCAGCTTCCTGCTGCAAACTGCAGGAGTGTGGCCGCAGGAGCATGGCAGATGACCACATCGCGAGCAGGGAGCCTGGCCCGGCATCAGGAGAGCAGGTGAGCGCGGCGTGCCCACGGCCTTGCTGCGCAGACCGCCAAGTGCAACAGGAGGAATGGGTAGCAAGGGATTGTTACCCTGGTACTCTGTCTCTCTCGCCTGCCTTCCCATTTATACTTCCTTCACACACACACACATGGTTGTATGTGCTGAGTGATTGGAGAAGAGTAGTGGTGATTGGAGAAGAGCGGTGGTGGTCCCGCTTCACAAGAGTGGGAACAGAGAAGAGGCTGGTAACTACAGACGAGTTAGCCTCACCTCGGTGGTGGGAAAAGTAATGGAGTCACTGTTGAAAGAGAGAATAGTGAACTATCTACAGCCGGGAGAATTGGGTGGACTAGAAGCAGCATGGATTCACCAGGAGAAGATCCTGTAAGACAAATACGATTGACTTTTTTGACTGAGTAACCAAGGAATTGGATCAAGGAAGAGCGCTCGATGTCATCTACTTGGATTTCAGCAAAGCTTTTGATATGGTCCCGCACAGGAGACTGGTGAATAAAATAAGAAGCTTAGGAGTGAGTGCCGAGGTGGTAGCCTGGATTGCAAACTGGTTGACGGACAGAAGACAATGTGTGAAGGTAAATGAAACCCTCTCTGAAGAGAGAGCGGTTTTAAGCGGTGTACCGCAAGGATCAGTGCTGGGACCGATCCTGTTCAATATCTTTGTGAGCGACATTGCGGACGGGATAGAAGGTAAGGTTTGTCTTTTTGCGGATGACACTAAGATCTGCAACAGAGTGGACACGCCGGAAGGAGTGGAGAGAATGAGACAGGATTTAAGGAAGCTGGAAGAGTGGTTGAAGATATGGCAGCTGAGATTCAATGCCAAGAAGTGCAGAGTCATGCATATGGGGAGTGGAAATCCGAATGAACTGTATTCGATGGGGGGAGAAGGGCTGATGTGCACGGAGCAGGAGAGAGACCTTGGGGTGATAGTGTCTAATGATCTGAAGTCGGTGAAACAATGTGACAAGGCAATAGCTAAAGCCAGAAGAATGCTGGGCTGCATAGAGAGAGGAATATCAAGTAAGAAAAGGGAAGTGATTATCCCCTTGTACAGGTCCTTGGTGAGGCCTCACCTGGAGTACTGTGTTCAGTTCTGGAGACCGTATCTCCAAAGAGACAGAGACAAGATGGAGGCGGTCCAGAGAAGGGTGACCAAAAAGGTGGATGATCTTCATCAAATAACTTATGAGGAGAGATTGAAGAATCTAAATATGTTATATTGTTATGTTTTTGTTATCTAAATAGGTTATCTAAATTGTTATGTTATTGTTATCTAAATAGGTTATATTGTTATGTTTTTGTTACTTTATTTTATTCTTTGTACATTGTTTTTATTGTTTTATTGTATCGCCCACCTGAGTTCTTTGTAAACCGGCATGATGTGCTGCACGAATGTCGGTAAATAAAAGTTAATAAATAAATAAATAAATAAATATGTACACCCTGGAGGAAAGGAGGAGCAGAGGTGATATGATACAGACTTTCAGATACTTGAAAGGTTTTAATGATCCAAAGATTACGACAAACCTTTTCCGTCAGAAAAAAATCAGCAGAACCAGGGGTCACGATTTGAAGCTCCATGGAGGAAGACTCAGAACCAATGTCAGGAAGTATTTCTTCATGGAGAGGGTGGTGGATGCCTGGAATGCCCTTCCGGAGGAAGTGGTGAAGACCAAAAATGTGAAGGATTTCAAAGGGGCATGGGATAAGCACTGTGGATCCATAAAGTCTAGAGGATGTGAATGAAGAGAAGAGGCATGGGGGTGGCTTGCAAGAATGACAGCTACTACCTGGAGATTAATATCCTTATTCAATAAATATACACACGGTTAATGCGACACCAACATTGCTCTATGCTTCAACGGCAAGAGGAAATGTGGAAAAAAGGATTTGAATCCACAAAAAAGCAGGGGAGTAGCTTGCTTGTTATGGCAGTTACTACCCAGAATCAATTAAGCCTGATACTTCACTTGGAATACATATCCAGTGCAGTTCACTGCTTCAATGGCAGTGAAGAAAAGAGGATTTATATTCAGACAACAACCAACAAGGACTGAATTGCACAGGCTGGGTAAACAAGCGTGGGAGTAGCTTGCTTATTATGGTGGTTACTACCCCTAAACAATTAGCAGGATACTTCACTTAGATGCAGTACCAGCATGGCTATCTATATCGATGGTGGGGGTGGAAGGGAAATAAATCGATGGCTGGGGTGGAAGGGAAATAGAACCAAAAAGTTACTTATAAGGGCCAAGAGTAACAGCTAAGTATGAAAAAAATAAGTGTGAAAGCTTTCTGGGCAGACTGGATGGGCCGTTTGGTCTTCTTCTGCCGTCATTTCTATGTTTCTATGTTTCTATGTATACTATACGGCTGTTTGGCCACTTTTGTGCTGAACCATCATACCAGCTATACATAGACACTGTCCTCTAAAACCTTCAAGACAAAAAATATCATTCAGACAGATGAATAGAAAAAAACAGAGACTTTCACACCCTTACACACTTCCACAGAAAAGGCAAACCAAATGGAAGAGAAATAGTAAAGGAGAACAGAAAGATTTAATAGGATGTTCAGAACTCAGTCTGTCCTCTTTGTGAACATAAACCAAGCCTCATTCAAGTAGCTCTTCATATGCTTCTGACAGCGAGTATAGGAATAATCATTAACCATTTCTAGAGGGCTGGTTTTTGGAGGTAAGGTTACATGTGGCCAGAATATGTTGTTGGATATATTTTTACCATACAAGAGATTACATTGGAAGGATGATAGCGCCTGGTAAAATGGTAAAAGCACTGCATAATATTTTTGCTTCATTCATAGTGCAATATTGGCTGGGTTTTTTTTTTTTTAATAATTTTGCCAAGGTGCTCTTGGTTACCAACCAAACTTATTGCACATTAGTACATTGGCTCCTATATGTCTCTTTCCTTTACCCACAACAAATTAAAGAGAAAAAAACAAAATCATGAGAGATTGTTTTGTGTGCTTTAGGACACTTTCTGCAGGCATATTGGCATAACACTGATTGGCTATCGCTGTTTTCTTCTCTTGCTGCTGCGCAGAGCACTGATTCACCACTAATCGAGTTGAAAAGATATTACTGCTATATCTGGGACTAATATCCTTTTCTTGTGTCTATACTGCTGGTATTGCCTATCTGAGTAACTAAATATTAGTTCACTAGCAAATGCAATTTGCTACACAATTAAAACCAGCAGTACCCCGGCCGCTATATGAAATCCAAATAGCACCCAACAGAAAAAATGTAAAATAATACTAATGAGATGGAGATGTATGAGTAATACCAGTAGCAATAAAATTGTTAAGAATAAGATTATGTTATATTTTTTCTATGATGATGGTGAAAAACTAGTAGATAAATTTCTTGGACATGTATCAGTGAAACTATAGTTTTTAAGTTTAGGCACTACTGAGCTCTTTTTAGTAGTTTTTTGATTTCTTTGCCACGGAAATAAGCAGAAGTTAAGTTATTGAGAAAATTCATAAACATTTCTGCATTATTTCAGCGTGAATTGGAAGTGAAAGTGATTCAGTCCACGCTTTTGATTCACATTTTTGGATATGGAGGACGACCCCAAAACCCCTGCATGAAGGGAGTTTTGGGGAGAACCACTTCCCAATCACACAAATCACAATTTGTGAAAGAAACAGCAGAATGACACATTTCTCAGAGCATTAAGTACGAGAGGCGTGCAGGGGAGAGGAAAACCGAAACATCTGGCCTTGGACTGAAAAAGCCTCTGCAGTTTTAATAAAGCAGTGGCTAATGAAGAACAATAAATAAATATAAGCGCTGGATTCCTTTAGCTAGCTGTCGTAGGAAGGACGAGGGATAATACCGCAGCTCTCCTCCATTCCCATTAGAATGATCTGCCATGAATTTGTGCTCATCAGCTGCAGTGAAGTATTTTGCTGGTAAGTTAAACAAGCTTGAACGTGCGCGCAAGGCGCCGAAACAGTTAACGGCGGGGGATGGGGGTGGGCTTGCTTTGTAAGTAATTTCCATGATGTCAAGGGCATACCGGAGATTAAACAGGGATTACGGCCCCTACTTGCACAGTCAAAAGCATCCACGGTAAATTGACTTGACTTGGCAGGCTGCGCCGAAAGTTGGCAAGTTTTCACTAACTAATCATCTGAAAGGCAGGTCGGTGGTGTTGGTTAGACAACACTTTCACAGAGGCCAGGGGACTTAAGGCTTTTGCAATGTGGGAGGTTCAGAGGACTGGCTAAGAGGAGGGCAGGCTGCCCGTGCTGAGGGGCGCTAAGAAACCAGCCACCTAACTAATGACCTAACGACCTTATTTTACGAGAGTAAATTTTTGTGTTTTTTTTTTCTAAAGAAGGACCCTTGTTGGGCGAACAACCCGAACCTCGTCGAAAGTACAGCGTTTCGTTTATCAGAAACTGTAAAAGCTTCGCTTCCAGGGGCCCAACAACATGTTCGCAAGGAACCTCTTAGTGAATAAAGATGAGTTTATATTTTAAAAGGGAAACAGCTGGATGGCAAACGCGAGGGAGGCAGTCAGCTCTGGTTTCATTAGCGAAAGGAAATGCAGGGCCTCAGAGGAGCACAACTGGGACAGCAGCCATGACAGAAAGAAAAAAAGGAAACAGAAGATCATAAAGAACTAATAATGAAAAATGGAAAGTGAGAAGGAGCCAAAAAAAACAAGCAATAAATAGATTTGTGAAAAAGCAACGGAAATGTAAGGCAGCAAGGCAGGAAGAGAGCATCTGAATCTGACTTTAAAAATCCAATCACTCTGTAAACCCCTTAGAAAAGAAACTGCACGGAAAATGTAAAGAGATAACCTTTTAGACAGAAATGTTTATGTCTTTCTGCCATTTTCGTTTCTTTTATCAGTGGAAAATGGAAGAGGTGGATGAGGATAAAGTGTGGAGAAGCGCTTTCCCTGGTGGCTACAGAAGGAGATTAGTTTGCCTGGATTGGGGGGGGGGGGGGGGGAGGGAGTTTGAATTTTTTCAGGCCCCAGTTAGTCAAGACTAATGCCCTGCTCTAGATTTTAGATTCAGCGACAGGCTGTATTTTCAAAAGGCTGTCGCGATAAGTAGAAAAGCATTTTTCTGTATGGATGATCATGGGCTTCATTTATATTAAAGGCATTCAACGCGTGCCGCAGCACGCATTTTTAACACGTGCTATTGTGGTGCATTTCAATCCCTTATTCACCAAAAGGCAGAAAGCCTTTAGTAGTGTGATTGTAAAGGGCTCTAGTTGCCTAACAGCGGAAATAGATCGTCCTCCTTGAAAATCTACCAGTTCTGAGCGACTGGGTTTCACTGGGGGGAGGGAGGGGGCTAGTGTTTATATTCAGTGCTAGAAGCTAATTTAAGAGTCCGGACCCCCAGGTACAGGAATAGCTGCAGGTCAACCCTTTCCTTTCACCCCCCAAATTCGATGCTCAATAAAATCTCTCTCTTCAACAAACACTAAAACTCTCTTCTCCCTCCCATTACACTTTCCCACCCACAGCAGTCCAGATTTTCAAAAACGACACCCCCCTTGAGCCCTCCGCTGTCCTGCCTGCCCCCTCCTGAAGCCCTGATGTACATAACCTTCTCCCCTCCAACTGGACGCTGCCATCTTTCCCTCTATCCTCCAAAGATCTGATCTCCAAAATCTGCGCCCCTCTGACTGTCCACTGCTCTCCCTCCCTCTCCCATAGTCTCAAATGTCTAAACGCTTCTCCCTTCCGACTGGTGGCTGAAGCCCTGATGAAGTCCCTATATTGGTAGCGGTCAGTTGGAAGGAAACACATCTTGGTCACTGGGGCTTCAGGGGAGGGAAGGAAGACAAGAATACATTCTGGAGGTTTTTGTGCTGGTTGAATTTTCAGTAAGCCGCTGAGCAGCGGTGGAGCAGGCTAAATTATAGCTGGCTAAGTCAGTGCAAAGCAATAATATTTCAGTCAGAACCTAGCCAACTAGGTTCTGGCTGAAAATTCATTGAAGCTTAGCCAGCTAAAAATAGTTGCTTATATTGGCCACTCAGAGATTCATTAAAAATTGGCCTCCTTAATGAATAGCACATTTAGTGCACTGCAATAATAGGCCTTAAAAATAGGCATTAACATGCGTGTTTAAAGCAAATACGTTAACTATAACTCTAGTGCAGAAAAAGTTTTGAAATAACGGCAGCATTAAAAGGAAAGCATTTGTGTTAACATGACCCATGTTATAGTAAAATGAACAGTTTGCATATGGATAATTTTGCATATAGGTAACTTACTGAAACTTTAAAGCAGTAATGTAGATCCATGTGAAATCTGCATGTTGATGCACACATTAATACACATTAAATAGTAACACGGGCATTTAACATAGCAACGTAATAACATAGTACAGGACGACAGAAGAAAGACTGGAATGGCCCATCCAGTCTGCCCAGCAAAGTGTTTAGGGTTGTACCTGCCGCTCTGTGCAGGTTAACCCCATGCCTTCTGTTCAAGGTTGTAACGGCCGCTCCGTGCAGGTTATCTCTGTGCTTTCTGTTTAAGGCTAGTGTTTATATTCAGTGCTAGATGCTAATATAAGAGTCCAGACCCCTGGTCCATGCCAGAGTCCATGCCAGAGGATGTGGTTAGTGCAGTTAGTGTAGCTGTGTTTAAAAAAGGATTGGATAAGTTCTTGGAGGAGAAGTCCATTACCTGCTATTAAGTTCACTTAGAGAATAGCCACTGCTATTACTAGCAAGGGTAACATGGAATAGACTTAGTTTTTGGGCACTTGCCAAGTTCTTATGGCCTGGATTGGCCACTGTTGGAAACAGGATGCTGGGCTTGATGGACCCTTCGTCTGACCCAGTATGGCCTGTTCTTATGTTCTTATGTTCGGTTGCATCTACCCCCATGCCATCTGTTTAGTGTGGAAACTGTGGATCCATGCAGATTACGTCTTGTGCCTTTCCTGGAAGCACGATGCAATCATTTCAATGTGCTTTTGGCTTGCACCAGGGCTCCATGCACATTGGTATTTTTTGGTTTCCATCTGCTTGCCATCTTTGTCCTTGCTCCGGCCTCTGGAAGGCCATTCCATGTATCCACAACTCTGTCTGTGAAGAAGTCTCTTCTTCCTGAGACTACTTCTTTCTCACTTCAAACTGTGCCCTGTACTTTTACAGCTTCCTTTCCACTGGGAAAGGTTTGATTGTGCGTTAATATCTTTCAAATATTTAAATGTCCGCATCATATCCCTCCTTGTCTCTCCTCTCCTCTAGGGTATAAATGGGTGCCAGCCTGCACGGGTGTTAACAACTTTAGTGAACAAGCTCCCATGGGTTCCACATCTGCACATGAACTTTTATGTCCCATAGACAGAGGATGAGCAAGTTCTCTACAAATCAGAGCCATAAGAGTTGACTTGAATGGTAGTTACTGGCCACAAATGCCTATGCTATGGGTTTGTACTTGTTTTTCTGCTTAGTCTGCATATTTTGGGAAAGATTAGGAAAACAGATCACAGCCTGCCCTTCATCCTCAGGTCTGCGAGCAAGGCCAAGGCTACTGCCTCAGAGGGGGGAACCAACTTTTCGGTTAGATCCATCATGCTAGGGATTCATAGTTTTTGCCCCTCCTGAACAGCAGAAAAACAGCAATTATTGTTGAAACTTTACCATTCTCATTAGGCCGTAATCGGAGATGTTTAAGGAGGGGAGGTGTTGTGCTTGGTGATGCACAGTGGAATGCACATTAATCTTCTTAATGACATGCAGCAGGACCACTGGCAAAACATTCCTTTCAAATTAACCTTTCTGCTGCATTTATCTGGATTTGGGACACAAACCCAGGACACCAAAGACACAAGGAGAGTGCACGAAGGCAGGGATACAGGATTTCCTATGATTTTTAAGTTGTCCTTAATGAGGAAACATATTGGCCTCAAATGTTAACATGTGTTAGGATATTTAGCTGTGGCCAAATAAATGTTTTCTATTACAGCTCTGAATTCCGTGCCTAGCCAGAGTCCATACTGTTCTCTTCATGTCCTAATCTCTTTACAGTTCTTCGGGGCCAATTTTCTGCTGGCTCACAAGACCGACCTACTCTTATTTATCTTAAGGCATTCCTAATGGGCCATTCCCACCTACTGGAAAACAGGAAAGAAAAAAAAAAAGGTGGGTGACTCCTTTTTTTTTTTTTTTTTTGTTAGAAATTGATAAAGTAGAATCTGAAGACAGATAAGGCCTTCCAAGTTTAAGCTTGGTCTTACCATTTGTCCCTGCTGTAATTCCACGTGACCTCCGTGTTTACACTTGCATTTCTTTCCCCCGCCGTTGAGGACCTTCCTTGCTTGTTTTATGTCTTTTTGAATTCCGATACCGTTTCTATCCTCCATTATCTCCACGGGGAGGCTAAGTCCGTTCCTGCACCGCCCCCATTCTGTAAAGAAATGCTTTTTTTTTTTTTGGTGTTTCCTGAACACTTTCTAAAATTACTCTTAAAGTTAGTGAAGATGTTTCATAGCAGTAACAAGAAGCAGGAAGCAATGAAGCTAAGAAAGCCACCATAATATAAAAAAATTATATTAACTTCAATGCTACAAAAAGATTAAAATTTTATTAAAAAAAATAGCTGACTAAATTGTCTTTAAAAAAATGTTAGTCCAGTACCAGTAGACTTTCAGAACTTCTTTTGGCACAGTTAAAGCCTTTAATAAAAATTAAATTATAGAAAAACAAAACAAAACACAGACATATTGGTGCTTTATGGTGGGCTACATGGGCTACATCCTAAATATAGAGGCCTACTGGGCTGCAACTTGCTTAGGAGGCCGGCCTTGTTCCTTGGAGGAATTCTTCCAAGAGAATTAACCCCCTCCCCAACCAGAACAGCCAATATCATGAATATGTAATTAGCACTTACAGGATAAAAGTGTAGGGTGGCCTCTCATGCATAGGCACTGAGTACATTTCATGCAGTGCCTCGGAAAGTAACGACTAATACTTCATGACGATGGGGTTTCCATGAAAAGAAATGCATCTTGGAATCTGAGGTGCCCAACACATGACAAGCAATTAGCTACAATGTCATTAAAACATTGCTCCAGTCAATCCGTTAACAGAAGGGAGTGAGTTCTTTGCATGTCTGACATCTGTGATTAGATGCAAAAAGAGGGTTAGATTAATTATAAGTTTTTCACCCACTTACTCCAGAAAAGTGCATTTACACGAAAATCAGGGTCTAAATCTATACCTGCACCAGTATTCATTTACACTGCCAATTCAGGCAAAAACTTGTAACCAATTAAAACATTGATCCATAATGCACTGCAAAACAAGAGTCACAAATGGAGCAAATGTTTCAAATGAAAATATATCAGTAATGAAAGAAAACAAAAAGGACTCCCTGGCATGATTGCGTTTGGCATGTGACTCTGTTTCAAGAGGCCAGTTCATACGAAGTGGTGAAAAACATGAAGCAAGCATATGTAAAAGGTCTGTAAAATGGCTCAGAAAACACTAACAAGCTCAGGGGTACTCAAAGAAGAATTAATTCATCACAGATTAGGATATCAAAGTAGACTTTCTGTCTCCACTTTCTCCAAACAGCTGGTTCATTCAGACTTTCCCCACTGTAACCCGCTCTATAGTGACCATAGAGATTGGGCCTACTACCATGCTAAGCAGTGCAGACTTTGCTGATGTAGTGAAGGAAGAACAAGAAGAGGTAATTTCCGTGGCATTTCATCACTGCAGGCTTATGATCCAATCCACGCGTAGGATGGATTTGCAGGCCCAACCTCCAGTGACCCATCCCCTTCTGAACTGTGGTCCTTTTTCACATCCCACGTTAAAGGCTTTCAGATTTCGTTCCAATCTCCAGTGGTAACCAGTTAGTCCCCATCGTTCACTATCATAGTTGTGCAACCTGGTAGGCAATATGAGGTTTGGTAAGAAATTTGGTTTCTCCAGTTCGACAGAGAGTCAACATTTTGTGCAATCAGCAAGAACATTGCAGCAGCATCAGATTGCAGCATCCATCATGACTGATGAAATGACGCAGTATCCTTGGCATGGGGGTAAGACACAGGATCTCTCCCATGCTACGGCAGCAGGAGGAAGGATGCTTGCTGAAAAGGAAGAGGAAATGAGGAGACTCTCTAGCAGAGCATGGGCGGAGAAGGCGAAACCAAATCAGTGAAAATGCAGATAACGCTGAAATTCAGGGCCAGCTGTAGCCCTACTGTTGCAACACACAGTCCTTTCCGGGACTCTGGGGATGGGGAGAGAGGAAAGCTCAGCAAAATGAAAAAAAAAAAAAAAGGCAGGATTCAAAATCTTTGCCCGTTCTACTTTCTAGGTCACATTTGCTAAAAAAAAAACCAAAAACCAACATTTTTTTTTCCACTCTGTGCTTCCCGTTAACAATGCAGAGGAGTTCAGTTTACGAGTATCACACTGTATGCTCTTCCTGTTCACGAGGATATTCACCAGTCCAAAGTGAAATGTTGAATAATATCATAAAATCAGTAAGAACTTGCCTCTGTTTAGAAAATGCATGTGTACAGGAGTAGTAGAAGAAAAGATTTTTTTCCACAAGAGGTGGGGGCATAGAACAGCCTCTTAGTGGAGGGAAGCTTGTCTGACGTATTTCAGGAGGAAGGGAACAGGGTCAGACTAGATGGGTCTTGAATTCTTTAGCTGCCTTCCTATCATCCCTGTTCAGTGTTTCACTACGCAGTACGCTCGGCGTTAAAAAAAAAAAAGAGGTTATGATTTTGATTTATTATGTTAGTACACTTTAATTGCCTTATTTGATTGTATGGATAACAAGATATCACTTGAATGTGAATCGGAAATTAATAAAGTATAAATTATAAAAAAAAAAAAAGAAAAGAGGTTATTTTTAAGCAAAGCACCCATAGGGCCTGCAAGGGCATTTTCATAGGGAAGCTGCCTTCAAAATGAAACCTCCTCGGATACTTTGCTCTCTCCACCTGAGTCCTGCCCCCATTATCATACAGGGCGTATGCTTCTTTGTATATATACCCGAGGAGAGGGTGGGAGAGGTGAATTTTTAAAAGGTTCTTTCCTATGGATGAGCAAGTTTTTACCACCATAAATCCTTTTTAACATTGCCCTGAAAGTGAGGGAGCAAATAGGAAATGAAAGCCACCCTGCATTCATAGATCTGCAGTCTTAAGAGAAGAAGAACTGATGTGCATCATGCAGAAAGATTTGTGTTACCAGACTACCTCGATGAAATTAGCACAAAGGACACATTTCAGTGACCATTTGCCCAGGTGAATGCCAATGTCCCTGGGTTGATAAGGCCAGGCTGAAAATAGCCCACCCTTTAGGGGCTGAAAGTAGATGCAGTCAGCCACATAGGAGACGAAAAGAAAACGCTCCTTGGCCCTCAATCTTATCTCTCTGACCTCGTCCTCTACTGCAGAATCTGCATGGGGACAGACGTGATCCTGCCCTGTCTGGTATTACTGGTGCAATATTATTTGTGTGCCTTACATAGTCACATTTCATATCCACCTCCGCACAGGTTACAATAATATTCATAAAACATAGATACATATTGCATAGCGTCATAACATAAAAAGGGTGAACGAATAGATCATAACGCATATGCCCTTCCCGTCCTAAAGCCCTCATCTGAATGCACATCAGGGTTAGAGACGTTAGTCTGCAGCAGTGGATTAATGAGACACCAGGAAAGAGTCAGGACCTAAATTTATTTTTTCTGATGCCTGTGTGCAGTATAAAATTTGATTATCACTCCTTAATGCTATCAATACTGTCAATACCATTTAAAATAAATGTAAAAGAACACTGCTGAGTTCATGGGCGAGAAGGTGCACGGCATGCAAACGTTTGCCAAGATAGGGAGATAACAATGTATTAAGGACAGTTAGGGATTTCCCTGCCTAAGAGCTGGATTAGAGGAAAGGAAGCTGCAGTCTGAGTATGGGGGCAGTTCCAGGAAGCACCGTGGGCTCTGTTTTACGCAGGAGCCTTGTTTACAGAGGCTTTTCTCCCAGTCGATGTCTATGGGGGTGAAAAAACAAGCCTACCAGGCGCTCACAGCCTGGCTTAGGAGCCTGTTTTAGGAGTGTCAAGTTTGGCAGGCGTCAAAGTTATTAACTGAAATTTTATCTAAATTAAGAGCCTGATTTACTAAGCTTCTCCCCCCCATAGACACAGAATGGGAGAACAGCCCGAGCAAAGCTTGCCCTAAGAGGCCTCAAACAGAGGCTCTGAAGATTCGGCTTGCCAAGGGGGACACTTAAACTTGGTGACTAGTAGAAATCAGCATTAAGCAGATCATTCCCCTGCCCTGGCCCCCACCCTTCTAGTCGCCCACTTTTAGTTACCTAAATTAGGGACCTAGCTTCCTAATTTGGGTGCTGCACCCTAGACTATTTTGAAAGGGGAAAAAATTGGCACCTGACTCTCAGTTAAGTGACTAAACCCTTTAAAAATTTGACCTTTTTAGTAAATCATAAAAACATAAGACTTGCCATACGGGGTCAGACGGAGGGTCCATCAGGCTCAGTCTCCTGGTTTCCAGCAGTGGTCAATCCAGTTCACAAGTCCCTGGCAGGATCCCAAGGAG
Source organism: Rhinatrema bivittatum (assembly GCF_901001135.1). Lineage (NCBI taxonomy): Eukaryota > Metazoa > Chordata > Amphibia > Gymnophiona > Rhinatrematidae > Rhinatrema > Rhinatrema bivittatum. The sequence continues at coordinate 74,872,096 of NC_042627.1, read as the reverse complement.
ATTCCAAGCTGCTCATCCCAGGGATAAGCAGTGGATTTCCCCCAAGTCCACCTCAATAATGGTTTACGACCCCAAGTGCATTTTTAAAACCCGGCACACGGAACTCCCAGGAGAGCGAGTAAGTTCTGAAACAAAAATAGGATAGTTAGGGTGGGTTTAGGAGTCAGGGAGGAGAGGGGAAAAGGGAGGAAGGGTAAGTAGGAGGATAGGGAAGTTCCCTCCCAGTCCGCTTCAATACAGGAGCGAACTGGGAGGGAACTGGGCAAGGGCCCGATCATTTCGCCGCGAGCGTGTTAACAATTTCCCCCTCGCGCGCCCACGATTGGGCACCCACTTGCACACCGACACAAAATTGGGTGCATATGGGTGCGCGGGTATTGAATTTTATAACCCGTGCATGGCGACGTGCACATATTATAAAACTGGTGCGACCACGAGTGCGCGCGGCATTAAAAATTTACCACTTACATTCTTAAAAACATTCACCAAACTGCATGCTCTTGGTGAATTATTATTATTTTTTTTGTCCAGTGTACAGTTGTAATAGTGCATATGCCCTATTTGTTTTAGGGACTAAAATTTAGCAAAAAAAAGACAGAGAGAAGTGCCAATGGTCGAGATAAGTGTGCCGCTCAGCCTCAATCAAACAGACATTTTAAAAAAAAAAATGTGTACTCTCTATTTGAAATAAAGGTCTGTGACAGCAGATCATCAAAGAGAAGGTAGCTTCATTCTGGATAGAAATGAGCAAATGTCTCTTAATGTGAGATTTGAAGGTAGAGAGTGGGGTGCCAACCAAGTGCATTGCAGGCTGAAGTGGGGTCCTGAGGTAAGAGTAAGAGACTAGAAGATGTGGCTTTCCTATAGGCTGAGAATGGTGAAAAATCAGGCCCTTGGAGACCAGCATCAACCAAAGAGCCAACGAGGCTGAAGCGTGAAGGAGAAGGGAGTGGGTCCAATCAAAACCTTTCCTATATAACATGTAACAACTAGAAGCACTCCTTTTATTTAGTCTATCATTGCACTCTGTCCTCCCTCATGCTGTTATGTCCCCATTCTGTATTCAGTGAACACCTGCCAGTGGAGCTACGTGAAAGATATGGCCTGCTGGGGAATATTTTTGGCCAACTTTCCATGGAGTTCCCTACCAGAACTGTCCTGGCGTGACCTGGGGAGATCAAAGTCCTGTGAGCCCGTCTGTGGTACAGCATTTCTGCATAAGTGGATGCGCGGAGATTAACGCTCGTATTTTATAAACTGTGCGGTGGGCATTTTTGGTAGGTGGGCTTGACTTGGGGGGAGAAAGCTACATGTGCATATCAGGGTTTCAAATATGCTGGAGTGTCCCATTGGTAACGACGTGTGAGTCAAAGTTTATTTTTACGTTCGTTGATGTGATAATAAGGCTAATCCATGACCTGCAGTCAATGAGGCTGCAGGTGATGCACATCAAAGCTGCCCTCGATGGAACTGCAAAGCTAATCTTTTCTTCTCCTTTAGTGCTTGTATTTTGCTTGGTTTCCAGTCTTTAAGATGAATTTTCAAAGGCTTACTCAGGTGAACAAGAACTTCACTTTTGGTTTCTGAAAGCTGAATTATCTCCAGCTCGAGGTTGTAATGCATATTTTAAAAAGTGGGCCACATACGTATGTATGTCTGCATATGTGAACAGAAGTGCATGTGCAAAAAAAAAAAATGAGGCATGTTAGTGTGTGTTGGGAGGGGGTTAGAATGAAGGCGATGTAATGAAGTATTTTAAAAGGGATGTATGTGCGAATGTTCATCCAACTTACGCGTGTTCATTTTCTACTGCTCATTCATGCATACAAGTGCAGACTTTCACTTTGATTTTTGACTCGGCATTTGGCGGGTCAGCTTCTCTAGGTGAGTGGACACAGAAACAGGCTGGGGTGGGGTGAGGGAATGTACCAGGGACAGACTGGGACCTACTGGGTCATACAGGGGGATCGCAGGGATACAAAGGGGGGAGGTGTGGGAATGAGGGCATCTTGGATAATCAGGGTTCAAAAGGAGGGTGGAAGTGAGTGTACCTGGGATAGACTGGGCCATTCTTGGTAGTAATTGGGTTACTGGATCAGATTGGGCGGTAACTGGTATATACAGGCTATTCAGGAGGGTGAGAGCATGTGTTACTGGGACTTACTGGATCTACTGGGGTGGGAGTCATTGGTGATTACCTTTTCAAACTTAGATTAATTGCCTTATAGATACTTATGACACAGCAGCCGAGGAGGGAGAGAGAGCAGAGGAGGAGAAGTATGAGAAGGAAGTGCCCCTTACTGAGAGTCTACAGGACTAGGGAACGGTTTTTGGATATCTCAGAGGAGCAAGTCATGCACAGGTTCAGGTTCAGCAAAGAAACCATACTGTACCTATCCATACTGTACCTATGCCAGCAGTGAGAGCGGGACCTGAAACCTACCACCCAAAGGGGCCATGCCTTGTCAGTACACGTCATGTCACTATTGCCCTGGGAATTTTGCCCACTGGCACCTTCCAGAGATCTCTAGGGGGAGGGGGGGGGGTGTCATGGCTGCCACCTCCATAAGTAATTGTTCGGTTTCTGGCTGCATTTCCCAGGAAAAGGCCACTATATATCCTACCCTTGAAGCATACAGCAACAAGAACAAGTCATGGCTTATTTCTATCAAACAGCACAGTTCCCCTCTGTCTTGGAGACTATCAATTGCATTCACATCCCTATAAGGGCACCAGGGGGAGATGAAGACACCAACCACAACTGCAGTGGTTTCCATTCCTTCAATATGCAGCTATTCTGTGATGCCAAGTGCATTATCCAGGGGCAGATTGAACTATCGGGCACCCCCTGGTGGGCTGGTTGCACCGGTCATGTGGTCTTCATCTCAGCTCCTGTTGAGGGGAGTGCCGCGGATCAAGGCCTTTGGTGGGGCTGTGACGGAACCCAACCCGAAGCGGCCCTAGGGAGGTCTTGGCGGGGCTGTGACAGAGCCAAACCCACCATGGCCAGAAGAAAGGCCTACAGCTTGGGCTCAGCAGAAGGATGCATCTGGCGGTAGCAGGGCCGCCTCCTCCCACCTCCCCACTGGCAGTAAATAAGGAACATCGTGGGCACGGCCAAGGCCCAGAAGAAAAGAGAACATCTGAGAGGGGTATGGGTGTGTGTCTGTGTAACTTGCATGTGTGCATGAGCAAGAGTGCCTGTATATGTGTGAGAGAGTGAGAGCCTGCATATGTGCATGAGAGTGCCTGCATGTATGTGAGAGAGAGAATGACTGTGTGTGTATGGGAGGTGCATGTGTATGAGAGAGAGAGAGTGCACCTGCATGTGTGCAGGATAGCTTTCGGATGTGTATGAGAGTGAGCCTGCATGTGTGAGCCTCCATATAAGTATGAGAAACCTAGAGAGCCTGAATGTATGTGTAAGAGCCTGCATGTGTATGAGAGAGTGCTTATGTGTATGAAAGAAAGAGAGAGGATAAAGATTGTGTGGCCTCCTTCACCCAAATCCAAAACAATGCATTTATTTATTTAATGGTATGGAGAACTGGAGATTTTCAAATTATTTAATTTTTTATTATTTTAAAATATAGGATGTTATTTCATGTGTCTGCAGTTTTAAAATATTTTATTGGTATTTAGGAAATATTAGAACAAATTAATGTGATTTTTGAAATCATTAAGGGCCCAATATTGAAAGATGGCCATTTAAGTAACTTGGCCAGATATAACTTATCTGGCTAAATTACACGGTACATTCAGTGGCACGGCTATGTCGCTGAATATATGTATATATATATTTGTACTTAGCTGTATAAGTTATAACCATCTAACGTGGCTGGTTAACTTATGCGGCCAAGATCGAATATTGCTCCTTAGCTGCATAAGTTATGTGGCTAAGTCGCTCCTCCCACTGCTTGTCCACAACTTATGCAGCTAACTTTTTAGCCATATAAGGGATTTATGTGGTTAAGCAGCAGCCACAAAATGTAAGCATATATTCAACGGTCACTACTTAACCAAAAAAGAACTGTTTATGTTACGATCCCCCCTGTTGCTGCGCTACAGGAGGTATCTTACCTTCCCTCCGGAGGCCGCTTCGAAGCCAGGGCCTCGCCGGTGCACCATCCGGGACTTGCTCCAGGGCCTGAGAGGCCTAGCTGTTCCTGAGGCCTGCCTGTGGCTTGCTTGGCTGTTTGGACTTCCTGGTTTCCGGCCACGCCCTTTTCCCTAGGGGCTGGCCCGCAGCTCTCCACCTTAGTTATAGGACCAGTGAGGGGCGGTCCAGGTAAACTCCTCCCAGGGAGTTACCCACTTCAGCTGTATAAAAGGACTTTCTTGTCAGTTCCTGCTTGCCTTCGGATTGAGCATTACAGTCGTCTGTACCTCTGCCTTGATCCAGGTCCTCCGTGGTCGTCTGTGCCTTGATGGCTCCCTGTCCAGTGTCTCTGCCTTGATGTCTGTTCCGGATGTGCCATGATGTCTGTTCCTGATCCCATGCCTGATCCAGTTCCTGCCGTTCCTACCTGCTTGAGGCTGCCAGGAGTGCAGCAACCTTCCCTGCTTGAGGCTGCCAGGAGTGCAGCAACCTTCCCTGCTTTGGCTGCCAGGAGTGCAGCAACCCACCGCTTCCTCTTCCCTGCGCGTGTCACGCTCCCGCGTTTGTGGGACAGGGTGGTCCGTGACCAGTCCAGCCGTGCTGGCTGTGTAGGGCGCCTTGAGAGACAGTGCCCATGTCTTGCTTCAGCCTTTGCCCTGATGTCTTCAATGTCTTGCTTCAGCCTGTCTTGGATGTCTTGCCTCAGCCCCCGTCTGACGTCTTCTGTGTAAGGACTCTGTCTGCCCTCGCCTCTGTCCGGCCTGCCGCCCATTGCCGTACCCAGCGGCAGGTCCGAAAGGGCCGGGAACAGTCGGAGGACCGTTCATCAATCAACATCCCCGTGTTGGTTGCCATGGGCGTGCAGGTCCGGCTGAGGGTCAGACTCCACTCCTTACTCCCTGCTTCTGCCTGGCTCACCATGCCTGCTCGGCTCACCTCCCACGGTGTGGCTTGGGGTTCCCTAAGTCTTGCCGTGGCCAAAGAGCTCACCACCCGCTTGAGACGACCGCGCTCCGCTCGCGCTCGTAACAGTTTATCCAGCTAAGTAGCACTGAACACGCTTTGAATATTGGGCCCCCTATGTTTGTCGGCTGCTTTGATATATTTATTCTTTTCATGGTTTTAATATTATGAGTGATGTCATATATCTCTTGATTTTATTGCTTGATGTTTTGTGAGGAGTGATTATGTTTCTGTTTTTCCATTGTTGCACTGCATAATACAATCGGGCTTGTTGGGGTTACCAGAGCATGTTTGTGAGCGAGAAAGAACGAGTGAGCCAATGAGCATATGTTTGAGCAAGAGGACTATTTAAGCCAGTGGGCCTATGTGGTGAGTGTAAAAGAGTGGTTTACTCTGCTATTGGAGTCACCATTAAATCTACTAAATATGTCCATAGGAAGTTCTAACTCATAATTGCACCTTTACAATACTTGTAAATATTGGTTTAAGTTATCCCTTGTTACCCTTGCATATGATTTACATTATATTACCTTGGCAACACATATACATTGATAATGCTATTAGTGGAATGTACATCTGTTACTGTTTCCAGACATATCTATTGACTCTTGTCTTATGTGTAGGCCACTTTGTGGCCTCTCCTAGTGACTACCCATGTACACCTGCTCCCACCTTATTCCCACACCCCTATAGCTCTCCCTAACAACTCCCCCCCACACACAGCTCCCCCACACCCTAACCTGCCCCTACCCTATCCCCACACCCCTACAGTTTCCCCAGAGATCCCCTGTACACCCCCTAACATGCCCCCATCCCCTACTACATGCTATCTACTTACCCCACATGGGTATCATGCCAGGGGGTTAAATTGGTGACTGCTTGTTCTCATGGAGGTTCCTCTGCACTCCCTAGATGGGGATTAGCACCGTCTTATTTTCCACCACCAGAAACACCAGGCAGCCAATGTCCCTGACAGTGAAGTTGGGTTGCCTGGCTGGTGGCAGCACGACTGAATAAACCCTCCTCAGAAAAACCGTCAGTTGTGCATCACGGAAGCCTTCACGAGTACGATCCACCTGCTAAGCTGAGAGTAAACAAGAGACCACGCGCAAATGTACATGCAACTTCCAATATGCAACATCCGAGTTAAAGCTATGCGTATTTGGTGTCATGCATGCAGATGCATCCTCCCTGGATGGCTAAGTGATAGGCCTGCCACCATCTGACCCTATCCAAGACCATATCCTCCCAGCAGTTTTTAAGTTCATGCTAGAGGGGTACATTCTTTAGCTGGGATCTGTGTCCACTTTTCATGGCCTTGGGGAATTCTGGTAGCCTCTATCTAGGCTGTTGCAAATTCTTTTTTTTTTTTTTTTTTTTAATGGCTGCACATTTTTTTTTTGTCTGAGGACACAAACAGGGCCACAAAATGAAATGAAACAAAATGAAAAACAAATGAGATTTTGTTTTGTTTCTGCAGTGAAAGAAAAAGAAAGAGGAAATGTTGACATTTCCTATTTCATTATAAATGAATGCACATCCCTATCAGTCTTCTCTGTCAGAGCTTTAGCACCAATATCTGAATGAATGGATGCTCTGCCATTTGATGTAGCGCCATAAACAGCTTGGGGACCTCAGCAGAAACTTTTTATGGTGCTGTATGTTTATCTGCTGCTTCCTGTAGCTCTCCAGCTTTCTCCTCTCCCCATTTGTTTTTCATTTCCCATAGTTGGATTTGAACTTTTGTGCTTGACTTGGAGGTAGCAGTTTCTTTTTCAGGGACACTCCAAAGTGTATGCATCTTGTCTATATTTCGCTATGCCAAAACGTTGTTGTTTTGGTAGGTGTGTGTGTTTGGTCAGGGGAGTAAAGTACATGCGATTATTGAAATTTCAAATATGCATACATACCGTAGTTTCCTCCATTTAACTCCACCCACAGTTCAATCATGGGCCTAGTAAATGGGTACATTTGTACCCACATTAGTACAACTGAATATATAAAAAGAAACTACTAAGGTTGCTTCCCTTTGAAAATTTACAAGTTCTATTGATACAAAAGTACTTATGCATCTTGCCCCTTAATGCACACTACATGAATGGCAAACGTGAAGCAGAGAAAAGAATAAAATGGCTGAATGATTATATATTTCATTAACAATTCCAGCTATTAAGGGTGCAATATTTAAATTATGAAAGGTAATAAAGAATCAAGGGCAATAGAAATGCAATTACAAAGTAATCCTTTTACCGTATCATTTTGTTTTACCGTGAAAATGTAGACAATAAATTAGCACAAACATGTTTGAGACATTTTTTTAGAATTTGGATGGTGCTTGACCAAACTGCAATATTGCTGACTTGCCCTTTCTAAATTATTTTAAATATGTTTATCTCTCTATCTAAAGCAATGCATATAATTAAAATAAAAACAGTCAGAAAGCACTTAAATTTTTTTTTTTTTTTTTTTTAGGAAGTAAAGTCAAGATACTATGTCAACACGAGAAAATGAAATTAAATATTTCTTGTGAAAACATACAGAAAATTCCATGCTACGGACTTTGCACTTAACTGTATCCTTCTGAGTGCTTTCTATTTTCCTTTCCACTCAACCGTGTTCATGCTTCCCTTGTTTATCCCTAGCCATATAAATAACTATACTGGGCTTGGTGCTTTCCTCCCCTTATGGCACCTTCGTATTGTCAGAAATTGTCCTTCTGAAAACTAGCTTGCTGTGTTATAAAATGCCCATAAATGTTATTAAAAGACGTTTAGGGAAAATCAACAATCTGTTCTGTAATTGAACATGTCTTACTGGGAAAAATATTTAGATAATCCAGTTGTTGGATAAAACATACAAGCATTAAGTACCCTCCCCCCCTTTTTTTTTTTTCTGCATGCTGTATTTTATTCCTAAAGAAGTACTGATGTTTAATTTTGCTAGCTCATTTCATTATGCCCCATCCGCTATTACGAATCCAAGCATTTGAATTGGCAGTTGTACTGGCTGTCATCAAAATCCTGCGTAAGCCCAACACTGACGTAGGTAAAGTGTGAATTAAGCACCAAACTGAACAGAGTACATAATGGAAGGGTATTTTTTTTTTAAATAAATGGTGCACGCATTCTATTTAAAATACAAATAAGGAAGAAATAAATTATATTACAACACAAAGTAAAAGATATCTAGAAAGAACATGGAGAAATCAGAATTAAGCAACAGGCAAGTTGATACTAAGAAGAATAGTGCTGCTAATTCCGATGCTTTAATGAGCCCCTGTACAGGTGCCTGATAGGTTTTAGGGCAGATATTTGCTCCACCTACTAATTTCAATGTCTCTTTAAAAGATCACAGTTCATTAGCTTATGCATTCATGCCCATGGTGCTGTTGTATTTTATTTTGTTTTTTTATATATCTGTCTCTGGAGCCATTTTTCTGATGGATGAAATACATCTAAGATGATACACATTTGTACCCTAGCAATTCAGAAGACAGTATTAAGAGATGGAACGGCAGTGCTAGGAAAGGGATGCACCTGGAAGCGATTGACTAAAGATGTATTTGCAAACATAAGCACAAAGTTCAAAGTAAAACTGGGAAATAAATTTCCTCCCAGTTGCTCCATCTGAAACTTTGGAAGCAAAACCCGAGACGGAGGCTGCTATGTGTAATACCAGCTGGATGTTCCTGTAAAAATATGTGGCGTTTTCACATGCAATGGTATTTCCCAAAAGAATTGGAACCGTTTTTGGTTTGGTTTTTTTTGCCCAGCCATTTTTTGCCATTCATGACTTTTTCTAGAAGACTATCACACTCTTATAACAAAGCTCTCTCAGCCACAGTCATGCATTTGCATGCTTACTACAGAAAGAAAATATCCTGTTTCTATCCGAGTCTGTCTTTAGATTATCATGCACAAGAAAGGTCCCTGACAAGCAGCTGCATGCACATATTTAGTCTTAGCCTAAAGTGTGGGAAATGTTTGCTCGTAAAAAGAGCACTATATCTATACAACAACAGGTGAATTTAAAAAGCCCTATGTGCGCCAAAGCCGGGAGAGCCGCATTTGTATTGGCCCAGTGCAGGCCACGTGGATTTTAAGAGGTACCCGGGTATGCGCATATCTCCCGCTATGCGAGTAAACGTTTTTTTCATAAAAGAGGAGGGACGTGGGCAGGGCTTGGCTATTCCAGGAAATATGAATGAAACCAGTGCGTAAGTTTTTATGCACAGCAACGCGCATCAGGGTCCCTATTCGCGTAACTTTATTTCTGCTATGGGCGGTGTGTAAGTTATGAAAGAAAAAAACTAGGCTAGTCAGCAGGGCTATAAGGGTCGGAGTTCATAGAGTAAGAGGGAGGAAAGTTAACTAGGGGTTTAGGAAGTCCTCTCCTTTACTGGGGTGAACTGGGAATGAACTGGGGAAACAGGTAATTGCGTCAGCATGCTTATCTACTAAAATCCCCCCACTTACACGACTGAGGCAGCATTTGTGCGCACATGCACGTGTCTATGTAAAATTGTGCGCCCATGTACATGCGTATAGCCGATTTTATAGCAAGTGCGCATATACATGCATATGCTCTAAAATTGCTGTGGGGGAGAGAGTTCACATCCCCCCTGGCCCCGCCCCCTCACGCAACCAGCCCTGGCCTCCCTTGCTCCCTCACCCCCTCACTCACCCCGCTCCACAGTTCCACTTCCTTTCTGTCTACAAATTTTAAGCCTGGCATACACTGGAGCCTTTTCTTCAGTGGCTGAATGCAAGACTCTCCATTTTTAAACATACAACATTCTAATCACGAAAGTGGAAGCCGTTTGTTTGCATTGCGATTTATAGCAAACCTACAGGCCACAATAATTTATTGCAACTTGAAAGTCCTTATTCTAAGAGCATTTAGAGTCATTTCCATGGGTAAAACAGTGCTTTATCCACAAATATGATGCTTGACTTGATGCCTATAGGGCAGAGGTGGCCAACTGCGGTCCTTGAGAACAGGCTAGATTTTCAGGATATGCATCAGATAGATCTACATGCACTGCCTCTATTGTTTGCAAATGCATCTCTCAGAGTTTCAGCTGCATGCACTAGACACTGACCATGATGATGTCATGGGCACTGCAGGAGCTTGAGCTGGTCAAGAGCCACCGGCTGTAAGCACACATACTGGACACTGGCCACAGCAGTATGATGACCACTGCAGAAGGCTTGGAAACATGGCATTCTTTACAGGATGACCCCCCACTCCCCCCTCATTTTATGACTGTTCCTGGAAGCAGGCAATGCTTGCTGAAAGGTCAGCTAATCTTGGGACTTGTCCACCAAAAGCCCCATTTTCCCAGACCTTCCTGACTACACTTTTCACACTTTTCTCCGGGAAGTGCTGATTTTGCTAACGACCGCACTTTTTTTTCCCTGGGACTTTTGTGGAATTCTGTTTTTAATTTGGCATTTGTTGACTTTATGGCATGTAAAATTGCTTAACTTTGTCCATGAGTCTCCTGCCATTGTCTTTCTTTCTTGCTTGTCTAGCGCTCTTGGTTCCATGAGACTGCTTCTCTTGCGGAGTAAATACAATCTGTCATATCATGTAAATCCTTCTTTATTTTCAGTTTGTGATAATGTTAACAAATGTTAGGTATATCTAACCTCAAATTAAAGCCAGAATCAAATGGACACATCACATTTAAAAGCACATTAAGAACTTAAAATGTATGTTCTAACTAGTCACAACGGTATTAAATAGCACAACTAATTTAAGAACAAAACATGTGAATGTTACAGCCTAGAAAACAATGAATTCTTATTGGAGAAGCAATATCAAACAGTTTGTGTCTTCCAGATGTATGTGTGTGTGTTTTGATTTATTGCACAAATGCCCAATATCTCGCTTATTAAAAAATATTTCCTCATGAATTTAAGGTGCATGCGCAGGATCTGTTGACCCGTGCCGTACGAAATCCCTTTCTCACCGCGTCACGGCAATTCACATCATAATTGCTCTCGCTCCTTTTAATGCTCAGAAATTCACTCACCCTTTTTTTTTTATCTCTTCTTCATCTCAAGAAATTCTTTGGCAAACAGGTGTTGAAAGAAAATCTTAAAGAAAAAATAGACTTCAATAACAACTAACCAGATGAAATGAAAGTGACCAGACATTTGGAGCTCACCTTTCAGGACTCTTAGTGGTACGCCATTTGGACGCGTAAGTGGGCCCATGAAGATTTATGTTGTTATTTTATAAACTGTGTAGTGGGTCCCGCACAGTTTATAAAGTACTACATGCTGTTATAAAAGTATGTGAGTATGTTTCAGCACACATGTATGTTTGTCATGCAGGAAAATGCCAACTTTTTATAAAGTTATGTGCATAGATTTGATGTGTGTCACAATTGTAACCATTTGCTTGTAATAACCCGGAATTAAATGAGAGGTCAAGTATTTTATAAAGTCTTTGTGCAACTCTGCTTCTGAAAATACTTCCACGTGTTCTTGGAACCACCAGTTTGCCAATGCCCCTACCAGTTCACCCAGAGCTTCACCGGTTCACTTAGACCCTCCAGCACTTCCCCGTCAACCCCTAACCAGTTCACCCACACCTCCCAATCAAAAACTGCAGACAAAAAACAAAACAAAACCCCAGTGCAATTTCATTTGCCATGACTGAATTGGCAGGTATAGAAGTGTATGAACAAGTCGGTCAATGTATGCCCCGGCAGCACTTATAGAACAGCAAGTTGAGGGCGTAGGTCTGAAGCTCATCCCGCAACGGCCATAAACTGCTCCTTGTTCCCCCTGTTTGTACTTCCGCATGATATTACAAGGTACGCGCTTACTCTCGATGTTTAGAAAATAGGATATGCCTGCATACATGCTACCTATGCACGTATACGCTAACTTTCTGCAACCCCCAGGTAACTCTGAAAATTGCCTCCTAAAAATATTTTTTTGGTTTTGTATTCAATCCTGTTACAGGGCCTATGTGTAAAACAGGGATCCATCATTCCTTTAAAAACAGATTTATAGGCAGCATGGTTTGGCTAAGGCCAAAAAATAATATTTAGAATAGAACGTAGGTAACCATGAATGGATATCTTTTTCTTCATTGTAAACACGGGGCTTAACATTAGGATGTGCAACTGTTTAAAACAACATGAAAAAAAGCTACACAACACTGTTTCAACGTGACATAAAGAATAAGGAAAGACCCCAACAACATTTGCTTAGTTTTCTTTTTCACTCTGGAATGCAGATCATCCTCCCCCCCCCTCCCCCCGCCCCCGGCTTACTGCCACCGCTGGCGGGGCAGGAGAGACTGGGGAATGCTCTTGCCCTGGTCTGGAACTCCCTGAGGGGAGAAAAACAGCATCCAGGGAGGAGATTGGGGGTGGTAAAGGGCAGGGCCAGTGCAAGAATATTTGGCGCCCTATGCCAACCTCTGGTCATGCACCCCCCACCCCCAACTGACCTACTGGCAGCAGCTCCAGCACAGCGCTCCCTTCTTTGGAAGTATTGGTTCTCCCCATCAGGGCCTCGTGCTGGTGGCATTTTGCCACCCTTAATATTTTGCCACTCTAGGCAACTGCCTAGTTTGCCTAATGGAAGCACTGGTCCTGGTAAAGTGTGGTGGGATTTCAATTTTAAGATGTCAGTGGAACTGGGAGGTCTCATTTACAAAATAAAAACCCACAATTTACAGAGTTGTATTATTTTTTTTCATGTTTTTCCTTTTGTTAAAAACAAATGCACGTCCCTACTTTCTAACAGAGAGGTCAAAACTGAAATCCATTGGCATGGGTAAAACATGGTTTCTCTCTCCCTCTCTTCCAATATACAGCACAAATGAAGGTTATTTAGGATGTCCTTGTGCAGTATAGATAGTGAGAATCTTGAATGTATAGTTAAAATAATGTTCCCTGCAGTAACTGTAGCGAAGTAGTGGCAATTTTTCCATTATTATTAAATTCTATATGACATACTGCACGATGGGGTGGTGCACCTGAGCTGGTGGCAGGGGTCGGGAATATTGTTGGAGAAGGAGATAAGACAGATCACATTTCTTGGGTATGGCTGGACGTTTGTCCGCTGTCTGGGCCACCCGGCCTCGGTTTGACAGTAGACCAGCAACCCCAGTATGGTCATGTAATGGCCTGGAGGGCTGGTAGCCTTGCTTGAATAGGATGGGCTGGTTGGTGATACCTGGCCATGGTCTTGCTTGCCTTGGCAGGTAGAAAAGTCCAGATCGGTGGGAAGGGTTGTTTCCCAAAGAGTCTGCCCATCCCTCCTCTACGTTCATTACACATCTTGTATGTAGATAGTTGGCAATGCTAGAATTATTAATAAATCTGTGGCCTTATTTATTCCAATCAATTTTCTGTGTTGGTTGCTTTCTTGAGTTAACGGTTTAATTTGATTGAGCCGATCCCTTCCCTCCTCCAGTAGAGGCAGGGTTGCTCAGATTATTGTAACAAAGCAAAGATACTTCCAACATGCCCTTGCAACAACAAGTTTAAGATGAAAAGAAGTTACAAATTCCCAGCGTCATTGAGAAAGATAACAGGGAATTTAAACAATGAGTTGTTGGGTCCTATTTTCAAAAAGTATCTCTCATTCTGTGTTTCCAAAGCAAAAATCTTTTGAAAATACTATTATATCTTTTAAGATAAACATTTAAGAATAAAATGTTGTTAAACGATAATTACAAAAGCAGAGACACTTTTACTGAAGCAAAAGTCATTTTGGGTTTTTTCAGAATTGCTTATTTTATTTATAGTCTTGAAACCTTACCTTTAATTTTCATCTTAGCCTGGTCACATGATTTGTTCTTCTCACACATGACCTCATTAACCTGGCCAGCTGACCTGTATCATTTTAATGTTGACAGCGATAGGCAGCATGAACCTTCAGCTGTCATAAACACCTATAAAACGTGACCTTACTTGCATGTGGCGATGAGGGCTTGACAGTGTTACAGCAGCCATCTGATAAACTTAGGTCAAAAGTCAGAAGATTGTTTGTTTTTACTTTAGGTATCAAAGAGCCAAAAGTCATGCACAGTTTAATAAGTAAATTAACCAAATGCTTGCTCTTTACTAGGCGCCCGATTTATAAAGGTCTTTTTTTTTTATGGGAGGGGGGATGGGAGTAAGAACATCACATAAATTAGGCCCACTGCAGAAACTCACACATGCCTCTGCTACACTTTCAAAAGGTCAATAACCAATAATTTAGTTTCAGTTTACACAAACAATTAACTGTGTTTCTTTGTTTCTCAGACCATTCCCCATACTCGGTTTTCATTCGTTTGTTATAGAGTTACATTAGCACATTGTCTATAAGAAAAAAAAACTACTGCAGAACACAATGCAAAGTGCAAGATAATAACCAAAACTGGCAAATAACTGTGTAAAATAGTTAAATGTCATAAATATTATGACATCTGAATTCCTAATTCCATTATTTATTAATCTGTAGGTAGGCAGCATGGATTAGGTGTGCGTACATCAATTAGGTGTGCGTACATCAATTGTTTCACATCCATTCTTTCCACCCACACTTTCACAGACATTACATATTCTCTATCTTCCCCTCCCCCTTTCCAAGCAAGACTCCAGTACTGTCCCTGCTATCCCCAAGCCCTACCCCAGCACTCTCCCCCCTTTCCGGCCCTGAGACTGAACTGAGCACACTCCCCCTTCCTAGGCATATGCAGGCAGGGCTTGTGCAAGAATTCTTACCCCGCAGATGGCAGCCATTTCCTTCCGGCTCCAGCCCCTCCCCTCACACTAGCCCCTCCCCTCACAGCCGGGCAGCAGAGAACAGGAGCAGAGTCTGGAGCAGATTCAGTAGAGAAGAAATGAGCCGCCCTGCTGTCTAAGGTCCTTTCCTTCCTGCCTTGCAGGGAACAAGAGGGGAAGGGTGAATCTGGAGTGCGCAGAACAGAGCAGAACAAAGAAGAGCTACTCTGCTTCCCGATCCAGCTCACCCCTTCCTGTTGTTTCTCTTCTTTCCAAGCAGCTGACAGGCCGGCACTGAGGTAGATTAGCCCAGAGGGGATGCCCAGTCAGGAAATGGGTGAAAGGCCTTTAGGGAGGAAAGGTGGCAGACCTTGGGGGAGCTTAAGTTTGCTCTTTGGCATCTACAAGGGAGGCAGTTTCTTTTTGGTTTTCCTTTGTTAATTTTTTTTTTTAATGTTTATTTTAATTCAACAACTGAAACAAATCAAAGTGAACATTAAACAGCCTAGAACATGATTTAAATAAAAACCTGCCCGAAAGGAAAGAATGAAATGAAAACGTTTTCCCTGCACAGCCCTAGGTGAAAGTGCATGCGTGGTGACTGAATCCGTCTGCGGAGGCACGAACGTTTCCTTCAGGATCAAATTAGGGGTGAAGGTCGACCGCAGGCTTAAAATGTACCCTGATGGACTTGGCTCTGTAGGGCAAGGCTGGGATCCTCTGGCACATTCATGCACAGGCACTGATTTCTTCCTGCCTTGTTTGTATCTGGCACTTTATAGTCCCGTCCTCCCCCCAAGAATCTCTAGGAACCAAATAAATACTTTGTGAGTGCTATAAAATTTCAGTTCCAGAGTGGTGCAGTCATGTGCTCTGGAATAACTTAACCCCGGCAGAACATACTTGTAGTTGCTTTGGAATCATGTTTTAGCAATTAACGACGGGTTTGTCGGAGCTCTGTGTCAGGCTGCCAATCTGCTGACAATTTCACGAGGCAGTCACATGGTGCCTGTTACTGTACTGCCTGAGAATATTTTGTTCCAAATGCACAGGCTCTTGTCTTTCAAACTGAGCCTTGCTTTTCTATTTCCAGGCCAGCAATCATCTCTTCAGGAGCTCCGTGTGTCTCGCCCCTCTCCCTATTAAAGGCAGAGCTGACTGACTTAAGGAGGGCTGAGGTAAAATGATGAGCAAAGGGTTTCAAACAAGATGGACCAAGATTCCTAAACGCGCAGGAAAGAAAAGTTAAAGTTCGGAATATTTTACGTGCACCTGGGCAATGTCATTTTCAAAAACCGTCGACGTGGGCAAGCAGCCGCTTACCCAAGGGGGACGCTGAAAATTGCCTCCTCCTTCATTGGGGGTAAAATTAATAGCGTGGACACTTTCACCCATAGTAAAAATAAAGTTACATGTTGAGGTCAGGGGAGGGAAAGCAGGTGCAGGGCTTTCATTTTGAAAGTAAGAACATAAGAACCTGCCATTCTGGGTCAGACCAAGGCTCCATCAAGCTCAGCATCCTGTTTCCAATCCAGGCTACAAGTACCTGGCAAGTACCCAAACATTAAGTACATCCCATGCCACTAATGCTAGAAATAGCAGTGGCTATTCCCTAAATCAACTTGATTTACAGCAGGTAATGCACTTCTCCAGGAACTTATCCAAACCTTTTTTGAACCCAGCTACACTAACTGCCCTAACCACATCCTCTGGCAACAAATTCCAGAGCTTAATTGTGCGTTGAGTGAAAAAGAACTTTCTCCGATTAGTCTTAAATGTGCTACTTGCTAATTTCATGGAGTGCCATCTAGTCCAGACCTCTCATGATTTTAGAGACCTCTATCATATCCCCCCTCAGCCGTCTCTTCTCTAAGCAGAACAGGCCTAATCTCTTAAGCCTTTCCTCATAGGGGAGCTGTTCCATCCCCTTTATTATTTTGGTTGCCCTTTGCTGTATCTTCTCCATTGTGATTATATCTTTTTTGAGATGCAGCGACCTGAATTGTACACAGTACTCAAGATGCGGTCTTATCATGCTTTTCAACATAAGTCATAAAAGTCAACTTCTTATGCAGTGACTAACTCTTTCTGGAGGAAGCATAATAACTTTCCTCAGGTTCATATTTGGGATGAAGGCCATTCTTGAGCTTAGAATTCATCCTCTTGAAAATGAACTGAACTTGATGAGGCTGAGTAATTTTATATTGGGTACAATTGAAAAGGAATATTCATGCATATGCATAATTTTTACTTCCTTCCTTGTTTTTTTTATCTGGCACTTTAAAATCTACTAGTAATCTTTAGGGACGTAATACTTGTAAGTGTGCAATAGCCATGTAACTGATAGTAAATCAGATGGGGAAGGAGATAACATGGACACAGGATATCAGTAGAAAAGTGTACTTTATAAAACAGTATTATAGTACAAAAGAATCTAAAAAAATGAATCTGGCAAAAAATATATCAGGATGGAGTAAATGACTCTAGTAAGTGACACAGGCAATTCATATAGCATGTGTATATAAGAAAATAATAAAAAACAAATCTATTGCTAGCAACATGCTTATGTACAAAACATCACAATGATAGAGAGAGAGAGAGAGAGAGGATAATATAATACAACAACACACTAAATCATCGGTTTACTTCCCTTCTTGCCCCCAAAAAGATAAGTAGTATGATCAGGTTCCTGCAAGGACTTGGAATAAGGTTCAAGGTATTTTCCTGCAAGGTGTGAGGACAAGCTGAACAGGAGAACAGTTCTACATCTAGCAGCAGCTTCTATCTGTTCTGAATATTTGGGGATGTGGGTGCAGTACACAGACATGCACCATGCAGATTTCTTTGTTTCAAAAAATTCTAGACCATAAATCAGAGCTCAGTGTTTCATTTTCTTGTTGGGGCTATTCTATCCTTACACGTACCATATAGATGTCTTCCAGTCTGCTCTCCCTAATCGTAATACAAAGTAGTACAAAACTTCCATTCCAAAGCAGTATAATGATGTGCTCTGGAATAACTTAATATTAACAGAACACGCTGGCTTTATTATTTTGCTTCTGTTAATCTTTTTTTTAATTTTTGCATTTTCAGCAATGTTTATTTATACATTTTTACAGATAAAAAATATTAACACAGATTTAATTCATATCTAGAAGATAACTTTCAAACCTATTCATGTTACTGGATTTACACACATAAATGAACGCACAGAGATTTATCCTAGTATTTTATAAACTGTGCAGCGGATTACTGCACAGTTTTGTAAAATAACACATAGTTCAGCTCTGAAAGTACATATGTATTTTTTACTACACAAGAATATTTTCAATGCATTGAAAGCATGTTCTTTCTTTACCTATTTAATCAACATCCTTATGTATATTTTACGCACATGGAAAAATATAACATGTATGCAATAAAACCCTGATTTATATGCAGAAATAGGTATATTTGAAAATATATGCATGTACTTGAAATCACCAGTTTGCCAATACCTTTGCTAGTTCACCCAGTCCATCTCCATTTCTCTGAGAGCTTCCTAGTACTTCAACCTGAATTCCCTCAGTTCACTCAGACCTCCTACCAAAAATAACAGACAACAGATGAGCCTATCAATTGTGCTAGTTAATTAGCAAATGCAAAATTGCATGAATAAGTTACCTAATATATTCTGTAAACTCTTATAAAATAGCAAGTTATGCTTACATCTCTTGACCTCACCCTTGAATGCCCCTTGATCACTCCTTTTTTTGCACAGGGAAATGTGGACAAGAAACTGAAAATACATGTGTACTTTTGATGTTTATAAAATAGCATATACGTGAATATGAGCATATATGCTAATTTTCTCCAGGTAATCCTTTCAAAAATGTACTCAGAGTTAGATTTGGGTTTCAATGTGCATTAACTTGTTAACACATTTTAGTAAATAGGGTGTCTTAAACTTTCCAACATTTGGGAATTATTTAGACATTTGTTCATTGGTAAATCCTTGCAAGAGCAGCATTTGGAGAACCAATTTGAAAGCTGTTTCTTTCAGTCCACAGGCATAAGGAAACCATATTTAGCAACCACATGGTCTGAACTGTAAGACAAAAAGAAGAAAAGAGAAGACAGAGAGAAAGCGAGCTAGAGACCAGGATATGTATTTTAAAAGGCATGCCATTAGTAAATTATAAAGTGGCATGGATTGATTTAGGTACCATCAAGATTTCTTCAAATTTCTCAGTCTTTTTTAAAAGTAAAGCCCAATAAAGATGTACAAACTTAAAAAAAAAATTATGAAGTATATTGACAAATTTATTTGAAGTTTTCAGGTTTGCTGAATTATGTTTGACGATTTAAAAAAAACCTCTGATCTAGTTCCTCGAGTCGGAAAATCTGCTTCCGAGTTCAAGCAGATTGATCTGTTTTGAGGGGTGTGCAGTAAGCAGATTCAAAGTGGATACCTGAAAATCTGTAGCAAATCTGCATTGAATCTGGTCAAATTTTCACAAGCTTCATTTGGGAAATTTTCTCACATTTTCCCTATAAATTTGGGGAAAATCCAACAATTCAGCTGACTGCAAAGCAGATTGAAGTTCACATGGTTGAACCCTACCTCAAATTTTCTGTGCATCTCCATCCTCAAGGTTAGAGAATTGTTGACAAGAGGTCAGAAATCACTCAGGATAAACTTTATGCATTTTTAAATTGTAAATATTGCTTATTGTCAAAGATTCCTTTCCTGGTGGTACATAATGACCAGCATACATTTTAAAATTGCTATCCTGACAGGAAAAACCTTTTCTCTTTATTTTTAAGGCAGAATTCAAATGATATGATTATAATGTCTTATTTGGATATTAGATTCCAAGTGTCTGGATTTGTTTTAAATAGAGAAAAAATATAATATTGAAAAAAAAACAAGATAACGAATATGCCAGGAAATAAATACCAGAAATTAGAGAGCCATATACAGTGCTTCTCTGGTAATTAGCCTCGATTGACTCTAGCAGGCTAATTTCAGATTAGATCCAGAAGATAGCAAATGGCCAAAAACACGATTCTTTCCCATCAATCACCTTAAATAATTTCAGATTAGATCACAAAATATAAGACTGTTTCATATCGCATTGCTTGGAGGAACAAGACCTGATTTACGCTAAGGCTAGGGAAGGGTGATTTGCAGGAGGGAAACAATGAAAATACTCCAGATCAAACTTGCCCCCTTGCTGCCTGCACTAAACTATTTCTGCGCATTACATTCAGCATTCTTCAGAATCCTTAATTATTATAATTGGGATTAAAAAGTTTGAAACTATAGGGAATGTGCAATGGGGTGGGTCATGCCTGCATGCCAAGGCTGTGTTTTGCTTTTCATCTTCTCTAACAGGCTTCAATGACTCCTTAGCTAATTACATCTGATTGTTCTTGACTCTGAAGACTGACTCCTAGCCCAGCTGAACATGCTACAGGGGTAAGTGTGGTGGCTTGCAGGGCTGCCCTGCGAGCCACCAAATGTGACAAAATTCACCTATAAGTTAGAAAGCAAGATCAGCTTCCGGTGTGATCACTGGTGCTGTATAGAGATGTGAATCGGAACCGGAATTGGTTCGGATTCTGGTTCGGATTCACATTGTGGTTTTTTTTTTCGTCTGGCCCGATCGCGGTTTTGTTTATGGGCTGCGCCCGAACCGATAAACAAAAAACCCACCCCGACCCTTTAAAACTAATTCCTTAGCTTCCCCCACCCTCCCGAACCCCCCAAAAACATTTTACAGGTACCTGGTGGTCCAGTGGGGGTCCCGGGAGTGATCTCCCGCTCTTGGGCCGTCGGCTGCCACTAATAAAAATTGCGCCGATGGCCTTTGCCCTTACCATGTGACAGGTTATCTGTGCCATTGGCCGACCCCTGTCACACTGGATGGCCGGCGCCATCTTTAAAAATGGCATGGGCCATCCAGTGCTCCTACCATGTGACAGAGGCTGGCCAATGGCACGGATACCCTGTCACATGGTAAGGGCAAAGGGCCATCGGCGCCATTTTGATTAGTGGCAGCCAATGGCCCGGGAATGGGAGATCACTCCCGGGACCTCCACTGGACCACCAGGTACCTGTAAAAAGTTTTTTGGGGGGGTCGGGAGGGTGGGGGAAGCTAAGGGATTAGTTTTAAAGGGTCGGGGTGGGTTTAGGGGTTATTTTTGTGTGCTGTTTTTCCCGCCTTCCTCCAAAACGATAAGAGAACCCCCATGAACAATATCGTGGGGTTTTCCTATTGTTTTGGGGGAGCCCCCGATTTCTGACGATTTTGAAAATATCGACGATATTTTCAATCATCCGAAGCCCGATTCACATCCCTAGTGCTGTATAAGGGAGACAGTAGTGTTGAGTTATATGTGGATTAATGTTCAGGGCCTAGGGAATAATCTTCCCCCTGACAGGGAATCCGGGCTTCAAAGAGGCTTAACAATATGAGAGGAAGTGCAAGAATTTAAGCCCAGTATTGAGGTGTAGTCTTTGAGGGTCCTGTGATGGGACACTAGACCCAGGGGTTACACAACAAAATGGCACCAACCTCATGGCCGACGAGCGCCATATTAACAATGGAACCTGGTGGGACATGAGCAACTGGGATTCACACCTTCCCCATTTCGACTGATTCAATCCCTCAGAGTGAGTGAGATGAGCATGGGGATTGTAGATGGATTGGAAAGGTAATTTTTTTTATTGTGGAAATGCTGGTGGGTTTAGCGGCTGCAGTGGTGGTGGTGGTGGAGGGGTGGTGCATTCTGAAAAAGACAAACACCAATGAATTGCATTTGGGTTTTTCTTTCCATTTCATAAGAGCATGAGAAATGTCATAGTGGGTCAGACAATAAAAAGTCCATCGAGTCCAGTATGCCTTCTCCTGGAGTGGCCAATCCAGGTCACTCGTACCCAGCAGGATCCCCAAGAATAGGCTCAGTCTTTCTTGCTCATTTTGAAAATGAATGTATAACCCTAAAAGTGGGAGGGATTTCTTTCTGGTTCTAAAAGGGAAATCCTTTTTTTTTGTAGAACTGTAATAATGTTAAGAGAGAACGATAGAATCAGAGAGAAAAGACTATCTCAGAGAGGGCGGGAAGCATAGGCATAGTTTGCCTGCTTAGTTTTTTTTTGAGGAGGGTTAACAGTGACAATTCAGTACCAGCACCTGGAGCATTTGGGGGCCACTGCCCTCCATAACCCCTCCCCCCCGTGCCTATGGGTAAAGGGAATCTGTAGCTTGATCTTGGACTAGCATCTCAGAGGTCAATGTTCAGTAGGCCACTGAGTGGATATATTATCCAGCTAAATCAGCTGCATAACTTTTGCCAAATCTCTGGCAGAAACATCCCACTGAATATATTCAGTTAAAGTTAGAACCAGATAAGTTTTAAACCTATCCAGCTGTGTCTGAATAGAACTGGTGAAGTGTTAAAAGTTATCTGGCTGAAAATGCATTGCACAATCAGGATCTGTCTGAAGGCTTCAGAAAGAATTGAGTCAACTCAGAATGCAGATTTTTTTTTTCAATTGACCCAATTAAGCTTCTAATGAGTACACTATTTTTGCTGTATGCTGTATCATCAGAACAGTAACCCAGGATAAAATACGAACCACGGCAGCTATTAATGCCGTAAAGATGACATCACCCTTGACAGTGTGCAGCTCTGCCACATGTCCCAATTAGAAGAAAGTCGGCAAAGCCCTAGCCGTCCTAATAGATGCTTGGCCTGTGCAACAAGTAAACCAGGCAGACTGCTGGAATAAACATGAAAGATAAGGCAGAGGAACAGTTGGGGCTTCTCTCTTCTGAAAACTTCAGATCATGCATCATTTCTAATGAGCTTGATAAAGCATGGCAAGGCAAATGCAATATAATTGATCACGCTTTTAGTCTCAAAAGTGACAGAAGGTAGAAGAAACAAGTCTTTATTTTCTAAAAATAGAATAGCACCTACTTCCCCCTAACATACATATAAGGAACAGTACAGCATAACTGCTGCTAAGAGAATGGACTGGGGGAACTCTTCATTTACAATAAAAACATATACAGTAATATATTTTCTGGTTAAAAAAAACCTTGCATGCTGAATTTTTTAAATACCAGTTTAAAAGAAGAAAAAAAAAACACCATGCAAAAATAATTATGTGATCAGGGCTTGAACAAAAATGAATGAGAAAGGACCAGGTTTAAAAATATATGATTATTTCCTTTACAGAACCATGGCCCATGCATGCTACAGTCGGAGCTACAAAATAATGTCCAATAAAGCGGCAGTCTTGGGTGCATTTTACTTCGAGAGAAAGATTCTGACCATTCCCCAGATGCATCTGCACAAGCACAGAGCTTTTTTTTTTTTTCAAGTGTAAGCAATTATTTGGGGAAATAAAGCATTCATTTTTTTTTATCAGCCCGAGACCATGGGACCTCACACAGAGGCTGGAATGACCAGGACTCAGCTGAAAATATGTGGCAATATCGCATCTTGCCTTATCCACAGGCATGCGGAGGAGGACGGTGCACGCATTGGTCACTGGAGGAAAAAAAAAAAAATCCAGTGAGAAACAAAAAAATGCCCTCATACATGACTTTAATGGAATGCAAATGTGAACAATGTGTATTCACTGTAAAGTAGATCTCATTTCTGTGGACTTATTTGGGCATCTTTAGTTCAAGTTTCTTTCTAATACAATTAAGCCAGCACCTCAAAAAGTTGAAAAAAAGAATTAATGATGTTGAAAATGTAAACCGGAGTGAAGGCCTTCACCAATACTTCGGTATAGAAAAACCTATAAATAAAATAAATAAAAATAAATAAAATAAATATGATATGACATTATTGTGCTACAGATATTTTTTTTCCTCATTAGAAATTCTCTGACTCCTACTAGACCTGTCTTTTAATCTCCACTAGGGCCCAGTCTGAAATCATGCAGCAATGACCAGTATGATTCTTCTCTTCAGTCTCTGAATGTCCACTGCTCACCTCACTGGTATTCATCGAGAGACAAAAAAGTCACTAATACTGCTCCAACTGCTTCTACACTGTTTTCCACCTTGACCCTCCCTCAGTGTAGAGAAAAATAAAAATCAACAGAAATGCACTACCTCTTTTGCTGGTACAGTGAGAGTGAAACCCTTGCAACACAGAAAAGATCAGAAGCAGCCAAAAACCAGTGCCAAATCAAAACTTTTCTAAGTTTATTTTTAAACACTGAGTAAGCTTCTAAGCACATGCCTTTCTCTACTAGTTGCTAAAGAGGAAATACAGAGATTCTTGCACATGCTCAGTCTTTACAGTGGGAGGACATCAGTGTCATTTAATGCAAATTGCTGCTTATAGGCTGGTTAAAAAGATGCTGCTCTGTGATTTGTCCTCTAGCTAGTCTCCTTGCCAACTTGTTCCGCCTTAGCTCCAATAAGGCTCTGAAAAGGTTATGAGGTCACACAGGCAAGAGCTGGTTGCTATAGATACCAGGGTTTTTTTTTTCTCAGCAGTACACAGCCATAGACATCAATGGGCCATAGAAATGAATGGGAAACATAAACAAATGAGATGAACATTATTTGTTTCATTCATGGGACATCTGCATTCATTTGGGGGGGGGGGGGCATACATGAAATGAATATTTACTCATTTGTTGTGTTTTACCCATTAAATTCAAACAAATACACATCCTAGTTTTCTCTTGAAAGTAAATATAGAACCAAACAACACCAAGGCGGGAGAAGTAGAAAAATAAACAGGTTGAAGAACCAATCAAGGTGAAGCATTTTTTAATTAGCCTATAGCTGGCATCTGGATCAAGAGATGCTGAGATCCTTCCACTGAAAGGTCTGAGCTTGTGCAAAGAAACTCCATTTTTTCTGTTGGATTTCACAGGGAAAAGTTGACTTTTTGGAAGCTCTTTTCACAGTGAAAAGAAAGTTTTAAAAGGGAAGGTGAAAAAGGTATTTTGGCACTGGCAAAGGACTTTTTGTTATGTTTACTGCTGCAGTAATAGCGCTTTTACTGTGTGTGAGAGAGAGAGTGATGCTGCACTTTGTTCACTGGAGCAGGAAAGTGAAGACTGTGAAGCAGTGGTTTTTGTCCCTGCCAAAACCAGTTTCATGCTGCTCTACATTGGTTATTGTTTCTCAGGCAATGGGGGCAGTATTTTCAACAACTGATTCTAAGGAAGAAGAGATTCTCTGAATCAGAACTTGAGGAACTAGTATCAGAAGAAAATTTGGGAGAATTAGTCAGTAGCGTTTTAGTCTCCTCTTCAGTGATAGGGGAAATAAGTGGCGATACTGATGGTGATGAGAGCAAACCCCAGCAAAAGCAAGCAGTGCAGATAAAGAGCGAGAGTAATGCTCCTGGCATTTTTCTTCAGGGTCCAGCCTTTGACATCCAGTGCCAGCATCAGCCCCTAAGGATGTAGAGAAGAGATTGCAAAAACATCCCTGAACTGGAGGCATTTTTAAGTGAGGGAGGACTAGGGGTTTTCTCAGTGTATTTACTGAAGTAAAGAAGAAAATGGAGGCATTTGACATCACTGGTTTTCAGCATCACCTGCTAGCACTGGCATCAGGGGAGTGGGGCAGGTCTAGCCTGGGGACCCCCTTCTGCCAATCAAAGAACAAGTCAGAAGAAAGGAATTGAAAAGGGGAAGGCTTTTCTCCAAGTTGATCCCATGGACCCTTGCAGCAGTCAGGCGGCAAGCCAGCAGACCCCAACCATGCGTCCGAAGTAGCAACCCACCAGGTGGAAATGGGGTGGTGTTCCGTAGCAGTGTCCTGGGGCAAGAGGCAGGCAGCCTCTAAAGTAGTAACAAGGAACATTGGGAAATGTATTGTCCTAATGACCAGTCCAAGCATGTGATGGGGAATGTGGGGTTTAAGTATCAGCTGCTTGTGTTGGCCACCGATTACAAGGTCCTCTTCAGGACTACATTTAGTAAGGTAGCCAGGCCCACCCCATACAACAAGTATCGTAGTCACGTGCAGGCACAGATGGCTAAGGCAGAGGTGAATACTGTGCATTTCACCAGCGATATCTGGATCAGCATGAATGAATGTTATGCACGCAGGTGGGACACGGCTGGGGCAGGGGCTGGCAGCAGCTCCAATGGGGACACCCAGTTAATGGATAGCCCCCTTACCAGGTTGAATATTACATCAGCCATAAGAAAGATGCTGGACAGTTGGCAGCTAGAAGGGGGGAGGCAGGCAGGTTTCTTTGTGTCAGACAGTGCTACAAATAAGATAACGTCAGCAGAAGATTGGGGGGGGGGGGGCTTTCAGTTATCCGTTGCTTTGCACATCTGCTGCTACTGGCAGCGCCCTGGGGCTGGGGATCCAATGATGGCATGAATCTATTCCTGAAGTACCTGATAGAGAGGTGCAGGAAATGAACAGGACATTTCCATCAAAGCGTGAAGGCAGGGCAGCGTCTCCATGCCGCACAAACATCTGGTTCAAGACGTTCACACCCACCGGAATGCCACCTGTCTGCTCCGGCCACAGGGATGGGTATGTCTTGCCCCCTGGGGCATCATGGCTGGGTAGTGATGAGGCGGCTGGCACAAATCCTGAACCCTCCAAGGACGTTGCGGAGGATCTGATTTCCAGAGGCACCACCCTAGGCAGGGCCATCCCTATGGTAAATATTCCGGAGGGAAAGGTAGAGGACTTCCATGAGCAAGAGGAGATGACAGCAGAGGGGTTGCAGTTTCTGGACTGCTTGCAGCAGGAAGTGCAAGGGAGACTGAAACATCTCACAGAAACCCCCCCAATATATGCATGCTTGCTACGCTTTGTGATACACGGATGGAAAAGAGCCTCGCCCTCCAGTCCCAGCATTTCACATACATGAAGGAGCTGCGGGCAGCCAGGGCGTGTGAGCAGGAGCGCCGGTGGCAGAGGCACAGTGGGGAAGGTAGCACAGGAAAGGGTGGCCACCTCGGAGAGCACCCTAAGCGCGAGCAGCACCCTGCCAGCCATCTCTTCCTCCCCCATGTCAATGCGCGTTGCCTACAGAGAACCATCTCCCCTGGCACAGGCTATGGCTAAAGCAGCTGGCAAGAGAGACCCTTGCCCCACCCCTAGCAAAGGAGACCCCAGCACAAGTTGCAGTGCTGCGCTATATCTCACAGAGCTCACCAAGGAGATGGGCGCAGGTGGGCTGGCATATTCCGCCCTCAAGTCTGCGGTCTGGCCGGAACCAGCCAAGTTGGTTCAGCCCTATCTTTCTTGTCTTCCAAACGGCATGCCCAGTGAACATGTCTTTTCCATGCGGGGGGGAGGACATCATGAGCCCTGATCGCTCAAGGCTGGCACCACAGTTGAGGGGGAAGGCTGGACTCTTTGAAAATCAGTCTGCCTTTGCTTAGGTTTCCAGAATTTCCATGTGAGCGGGAAGACGACAGAGCACCTTGAAAGTCTTGCTATCCCACTCTGCCTACCTGCCACGCTCCTGATCTACCACTTTAGGGGGTTTTACTGCTATTGCTCCGCCTACCTACCAGCACAGCCGGGAGGTTTCCAGTTATGCTGACCCTGAGATTAGCGCAGTGGGGATAATGGGGTTTACCATAAGGACTTTTTGGCTTCTTACCCCACGACTCTTTGGTGTTTCTGGCTTGATTTTCTGGCTCAGCCTCACTCTTCTCATTTGTTGACCTTGTCTTTCTATTCTTTTTTTTTTTTTTTTTTTTTAATCT
Organism: Rhinatrema bivittatum; assembly: GCF_901001135.1. Taxonomy (NCBI): domain Eukaryota; kingdom Metazoa; phylum Chordata; class Amphibia; order Gymnophiona; family Rhinatrematidae; genus Rhinatrema; species Rhinatrema bivittatum. Next base: position 74,844,580 of record NC_042627.1, on the reverse strand, counting down.
CAGGTGTTCTCCTTTCTTTTCTGTTTCAGTTCTCGCTCTTTCTTCTGCATGTCTTTCCTTCAGCTGCAAATATTTTATTACTTTCTCTTCTTTTTCTATCCTCTTCTCTTTTTGTATCTTCCTATTCTTCCTACCTTCTCTTCTTTCACCTCATCTTTCTTCTGCGTTCACTCTTCCATTCCTCTTACTCTTCCTCCTATGTTATCTTCCTGGGTTCCCCACACCCCCTCCCCTCCTCCAATCCAGTGTCCTCTCCTTCTCCTACCATCCTTGTTCCTGTGTCTTCCCATAATCTTCCTCTGCCCCTCCCTTGCTCTCATCTCTCTCCCTTTTTGCTCTCTTCATGCCCTTGCTCACCCCTCTCTCTTCTCATCTTTATTCTTTGCCCCCTCCCCACCAACTCTTCATTGCCCCTCTCTCCCTCCCTCACACGCACACACACACACTTTTGCCTCTTGCTCCCCTCACTGCTCTCAGTCTCTCTCTCTCTCCTTTTCTTTCCACCGCGGCGATCATCGTAGTCACTGTGATGCCTGAAGCAGCACGAGGGGTGGGCACCAGAAGCCTTTCTTCCCCCTCCTCCTACTGCCGATTGGCTCCTTCTGCTACCCAGAGCCAATCAAAAGGGAGATGCGGGGAAGCAGCTGCAATTTGAGAAGCTTCTGCATGTCTTCCCCTGTGTCCTAGCGCCTTCCGCTGCTGGAGAAAAAGACAGGCACGTGGAACGGGAGGATGATGAAGACCCACAGGTCCTGAGTGCTCTCCCGGAGACCCAGAGCTGGGTCTCTAAACCCCGAGTCTCCGGGTAAAATCCGTAGAGTTCCCAGCTATGCCTGTTAGGTCGCAGATGTACCACCCTAGGGGTCTTACTGCTATTGCTCCGCCTGCTTGCTTTGCCCCTGATATATCATTTTGGGGGTCGTGCTGTTAATACGCTTACCTGCCATGCCTATTATGTACCAGCATGGGAGTTTTGGTGCCTCAGTGTTGTTTTTCTCTTTGGCTCTCAACCTAGTTTCCCCACATTATTGGTTTGTTTGTTGGATTATACGCCTGTAGAGATATTCCAAGCTGGTAGCAGGGAGGCTGTCCCCCTGGAAGAGGCTGTAGCAGCCCTACTGAGCCAAAGCGGTAGGACCACCTAGATACAGAGGGACAAAGGTTAGTTTCTGTGTTACTGTAGGGAGAGCCAACCCCCCCCCGGTGAAGAGACCTGCTTGGAGGTTATCAGGATCCTGGAAACCTTAGCACTATGTCCTTGGCATCACAGACCACATTCACGTTGCCGGAGTGTGAGCCCTTGCGTTTGAGGAAGGTGGGCCTTGGTGTCTGCAGGTGTCCTGATAGGGATGTGAGTGCAATCGATAACCTGTAGAAGGGGGGGGGGGGAGGGGGAATAGCAATTTAGTAGAAATCAGTCATAATTATTTGTTGTTGTTGTCTGCTTCGAAATAAAGATATACAGTGATATGAAATACAGCCAGAAACCGATCAATCCAAATGGAGGTGGCAGACAGATTTGCGCCAGCCATGATTTATTTATTTTATTTAACAGTTTTTTATACCGACCTTCATAGTAAATTTACCATATCAGATCGGTTTACAATTTAACAAAGGGAAAAAACTAGAGTAACAGATTCACGTAAACGAAAGATAACAATAAGTAGGAATAAGTCAAAGTTACAATCAACAAGGGGGAGAGAACTTGGAAGCTTGTAACAAGCTGGAAAGAAGATAGGCCGGTAAAAAATTTTACCATAGAGTGTACAAGTTAAAAACTTAAGGACGGTGCTTTAACCTGAATGTCTCAGAGTCCATTTATTTTTTCTTTGAGAAACGGAGTGCCAGACCGGGTAGGAATGAAGGCCAACTAGTGATTGTCTGGTGGTTCAGGGAAGGCTTGTTGAAAGAGCCAGGTTTTAAGACTTTTTCTGAAAGATAAAAGGCAAGGCTCCAGTCTGAGGTTTGATGGGATACTGTTCCAGATCGATGGGCCTGCTATCGAAAAGGCTCTGTCTTTGGTTATAGCGAGGCGTGTGGCTTTAGTAGGGGGAACATTAAGAGTGCCTTTGTAAATGTCTCTAGTTGGTCTGATAGAAGAGTAGAGTTTGAAAGGTATTTCCAGGTCAAGTTGAAGTTGATGATGGATGGTTTTTATGGATTAAGGTAATCGATTTGTATAGAATTCTGTAATTTACTGGTAACCAGTGTAGTTTCCTGAGAATTGGTGATATGTGATCGTAGCGGCTGGTACTGGTTAACAATCTTGCTGCCGCATTTTGAATCATCTGCAGAGGTTTAGTAGAGGATTTGGGAAGTCCTAGTAGAAGTGCGCTGCAGTAGTCTGATCCCTAGCAGTGTCTGAAAGGTACCAGTAGTGACCAAAAAAAGGTGCTGTCTGTGAGTGGAAGGCCACAGATCCTTTCTAACCATTGGTATAGGTAGATTATGGTTTCCATGTTGACCCTGATTATGCACAGGTCTTGATCCACAGAGAGATCCAAAATATGCCTTGGTCCTGCATACTCTCTCTCTAAGGGGTACCTCCTCCTCCTCCTTTGTCCTCTCTCCTCCCAACATTGTGCCATGAGTATCCATCAGTTTATAATACTAATGTTGAACATCACCTCACTTCCATCACAACCCCTCCCCCACCCCACCCCCAGTTAGCACTAGTGATGCACACACACACACACACACACACACACACACACACACACGGCCCCAGTCAGCCCCAATGACATACATCTCCCCAGTCAACTCCCGTCACCCCCAGTGACACATCCACCCACCCCCACTCCCCAAATACACACACACACACATATGCACGCTCTCTCTCTCTCTCAGAAATGCAGTGCCATCGACTGAAAGGTTCCCCCAAAGAATTAAAGTGAGTTCTTCTTTGGAGGGAGAAGGAATCCCTGTCAGGGAGGATGAGAGATAGAGAAGAGAGCCCCCGCTGCCTCTAATGCAAGGTTTTCATTTTTATACAGGTGGAGAGAGTGAAACGACAGGGTCCCTGTAATACGGGCACACAAGGGGAGTGGGGAGAGGGCTGCATATTTCTATAATTCCAAAAGTAGAGGGAGGGAAGCTTAGGGGCCACTGCAGGGGGTGGGGGGACATATTTCTATAATTTTAAGAATGGGAGGAAAGCAATGAGAGGACACTTTTAAAATATCTGTAAGGGTAGCGGGAGACGAGGAGGGGGTTGGAAAGCCACAGAAGTCATTTTTATTTTTATTTTAAAGAGCTGGAGAAAGAGAGAAAACAGCTGGGGCTCTGCCTGGCATTTTTACTTTTACTTAGACGAGCCAGAGGAAGAGTGGCTGGACAGATTTAGGGACCACTGTTGCAATCCTTAAATTTTTCCGGCCAGGTTTGACATTGACGATTAGCGTTAGCCGCCTAACTTTCTGGCCTCACATGAACCCCCACTCGCAGGCCACCCCAGAACTTGCCTGGCTGAATCTATCCATGGAATAAAATGTAACCGGGTAGGCTGGCCAGTTTTCGACGGCTCTGATCTAGCCGGCTAAGTCCTTTTGAATATTGCCCTTGTGCTTTCCAGTGAGGCAGAGAAAACTGGCAGGACCCTTGGTTGAGTCAACACCTTCCCAGATGTCAACCGTCGAGACGTTTCTTGAAGGGCTCGGATCAGAAACGTAAGGAAGCTGTGCAAAGTAACCAAACTGGGGATAAACCAAGAAGTGGGAATGAAAAGGATAACCTTATTCTGAGGTGTTCATTTCAAACATTCTCCAAGCGAAAAGAAATGTTTTTCCTCAGCCCAGGGATCTTTTGTTTTCCTCTAAGTGACATCACAGGAAAAGTTTCGGCTTCAGTTTTGGGCCTGCTGGGAGAGGAAAATGCTTGGGCCACCGTTTAAAAAACTCAACTGGATTTTTTTTTTTTTTTTGCTATTCAAATGTAGGGGAACCTAATTACAAACACTGGCCAATTCTCCTCAGTCCACCAAACAGAGGGGAAGAAAACCCCACAGTGACAAAAAGTGAAAGGGCAGAGGGAGAGAAAAGAGTCCCTAAGACCTAATGAATCTAAACCAAACACCTCTCCACAGAAATGTCAAACATTTCTCTTAGCACAAAACAAGGCTTAAAGAATTTTCCGCTTTTGTCTCTCCGCTAATTCCTTAACCAGAGAGAAGGATTTTCTTCTGGGAGTGATATTTCACAAAGAACTAAACAGCACATAAACAAAAGACCCTCAAAGAGGGAGTAACGATGAATAAAATTCATGACTCTTTAAAGAGTTTACACTGAAAGAATGTGGGGGATTATTTACAATTAAAGCCCTGGCGCTGAAATGGTTATTATTACCAAAATGAGTAAGAGGGTATTTAGACTGCACCTGGATCCTCTCAGTTTGCTAATATTTAGAAATTTTAATTTTAAGAAATCTGCTTCCAGTGGGAAAAGGAGCTGCACATTTTGGAGGGTTAACTTAATAGACCGAGGTAAAAAATAAAAATAAAAAATGCATACCTAATTAGGATTTTTATTTTAACTGCCATGTTTCCTTGAGAGTTTCTAATAGCTATCAAAAGCCTATTATAGGCCATCCAGCAAACATAATTATTAAACGATAAGCAGACCAGTACAAAACTGAGAGTGCAAGTTTGCAGAGCTTATAAAAACCAAGCTGCAACGTATTAGGCTAAGAAGGTTTCCAGTCTACTGTGTTTCTCCCTGAAAATAATGATAATGTATTTGAATAGGTTAATCATTGTAACAGGGTTTAGGCGAGGGGAAAGATGAACACCGGGAATGTACTCTGTTTCGGTTAGGATAAATCAGTCAGACAAAAAAAAAAGAATGGTCATTAAGATAAGAATCAGAGGTTTAAGAGAGAAATTAGAGAACAATTACTTTTTTTTTTTGGTTTCAAGCCTTTTCTGACGTTACAGCAAGTATCCTGAAACAACCTGGAGAACGACACCAGTAAAGGCTAAGGGATGGTATTTTTTTTTAAAAGAACTTTTTTTTTTTTTGGAGTGTCCTTCTAGTAGACATAGCGTCAATGTATCAAAGACATAAACAGGGGTTTTAAGCCTTTCTGACGCTGCAGAAAAGTTTGATTGAGCCTTATCCTCCACGCTGCCTGCACGAAATATTTGAAACATTTGGATGGCACGACTAAAAGAACAGTAAATATTTTTCACATCTGCTTCCCAGACCTTAAACTCCGCTACTAAGAGAAAGCAGCTCCATGGAAAAGAATTCGAATTCCAGCTGAGCAGTTTTCAAAATAAGATGAAAAGTTAAGCAGGCAATTGGTGTGTATTTAGAGCTCAAAACACCTTGCCTCCTAAGAAGTCTTGAAGGAGTTAATCCCTTCTCAAGATAATCCACTAAAGAGCATCCTTCATTATGATGTTAAAAGCAAAGGCTCAGTACTGGGGGAATCTAACAATGGGGCGGGGGGGGGTGGGGGGGGGTGGGGGTGATTCTCAATCCATATCACATTCTTCCCAGGTTGGAAACAGAAACCGCCTTTATTCTCTCAGAAACACAAGATGGGAGTTTCTTTAGGTGTTAAATATTCAGATTTGGAGATACAAAAAACAAAACCAAAACAAAAAAAACCAACCCAACCCCTCAGAAAGCATAAACAACTGCTCTAACAAGGCTTCATTCCCAATCCATGTTTTTCTTGGAGGAAAACCTGGTCTGACAGAAAGCGAGCGAGGGAGAGAGAATCTGCATTGGGAGGCCAATCGATTGCTTTCTATCAGGCCTGGCAGGTGTACACGAGAAGAGCCTAATAATAAAATTATGCATCTAACCTTCTTTCCTTTTCACGGTCGCTGACACAGTGCGTGCCTTTTCTATTAATACTATTGGTGCAGCGGGCAGTTCTCCTGTACGGAAAAAAATATATAGATTGTCCTCCTATTTATGCTCAATTAGTTGTCTATAATATACACATTTCTGGTCATTGCAAGACCTGCTTTTAATGTTCTGACCTTCGAAAACTTTCTGTTCACATCTGGGTTCTCCTAAAGCAATGTCTTTCACCCAAATATATGTAAAGTGCTACGTTTTTATTCGATTAACAATAAGAGGCATCACCTTATATACTTTTTGGGTTATATTTGTTAACCTTTGTATCCATGCATTCAAGTGGACTAACATGGCAGCCACGCTACTTTTTTCAAACTACGGTAAGGAAATACCTATTTCTACCTTAAAATTCAAGTGAAAGGGCAGAGGAAAGGAAATAATTTTTTTTGCTCTATTGTTGGTTCTGTTACGCCTTTCTTTCAAGTCAGACTGACACAAAGGCAGTAATGACTGACAGTTATATTTAAAGAGTAGAGTTTGACTGTCTACCTTAAAGTAAGTGGGCCTTATGTGGAGGAAAACTGAAACCCAACAAAACAAGGGTAAGAAGTCTTGCTATGCTAAAGGAGCTGATCCATTTTTCCTGAGCAGTAAACATGCAGAGGAAATTAAAACAGCAGTGTTTAAGCACATGGGACTATTGGTGGACCTGTTCACTTAGATGAGACTGGTTTCATACTGGGTCAGAGGCAAGGTTGCTCATCTTAATTGTATATATATATATTTTTTTTTTTTTAAACAGACCCTTCCCTCCACAAAAAAACAAAACAAAACCGCACAACACTTCACTTTGTGAAACAATTTGATGCTTATTTTTGCTGTTATTCCCGTTTTGATTATACAAAGAGAACCCTTCTAAGTTTTTACCTAGATTCAGTGCTCCTTCCTCATTTCACCACACATTGGCAGTCTGATCCAACATGAATTTATTCCAGATGCACTCACCAATTTCCTGTTTCCTTGTACCCACCATACAGTTCATTTGGACCTATTCCCATCCACAACTAATCAAGGATGGAATGCCTTCTCTTAATGTATGCATTCTAGCCCTTTTTCTAGCTAGCAACCAATTCTATCTTCCTGTCCCAGGCTCCCAATTGCTCATTAGGGAAGTACAGAGGCAAAAGTTTTGTTTTTGTTCGTTAATTCATTTCATAGGTCATCTCCATTAGTTTAGTTCATTTCAAACAAAAAAAAAATGCTTGTTTATTCATTCTATTCTTTCATTTGTTTATCATTAAAGTCAATGGGGAAGCATTGCAACCAATTTTGAGCTCCAATGTTGGGGGTTTCTCATCTAGTCTAATGAAACTTGTGGTAAGACATCATCAAAATGGGAGAAAGAACTCCACGGCAGCAAAAGTGGCATGAATAGCCTAAGACACCATAAAGGGGCAAAGGGGTACCAGCAGTAGCAAGAGTTCTCCAAGGCACTGTTAGAGGAACAAAGAATCATTAAGAGTGGGAAGAACACACTGAGACTTTAAATGAGGGCACCAACAACAGTGGCATGAACTCTCAAAGTCGTCATGAGAAACAAAGAGGCACAAAGAAAGCCATCAACATCCTAAGGCACCAAGAAGGGGGCACAAAGCAGAAAAGGTGGCAGGAAAATCTCCAAGGCACTGATAAAAGGCCAAAGCAGCTCAAAGAGCACTATAAACACTCAAAGCATCATGAGAGATGCAAAGCAGCCCCCCCCCCCACACAAGAATGGCAAGAACACCAAAACGTGTAGATTCTGGGGAATGACAGCAAGCAGAGGGACAGCAAGACCCTCAAGGTGCAATAATTCCTAAGGAATAAGAAGGGATATAGCAGAAAGGCAGTGGCATGGGAGATGTCTGTCTTCCTGTTCAAGCACTTGCCACTTATCAGATTTAGTATAAGAGAAACATCTGTTATCAGGATCACTTTTGTGACATAGGTTTTTATTATATTCCCTACTTGAAATTGATCTTGCTGTGGGTAGAATTTTGGGTTACTTGTGAAATTTGCTTTACAATTGAAACTTTTGTCACAATCAGAACATGTAAATGGTCTCTCATCATTGTGGCTTTCCTAGTAATTTGTGAGGTTTGCTTTATTGAAAAGCTTTTCCCAAATTCTGTAGCTGGACACAGTCATTTCCCTTTATTGATTTTCTGGTGTTGCATTAGTTCTTTCTTCCTGCTAAAACATTTCCCCACATTCAAAACATGTTTTCTATTGTGCCTGCATTTCATTTTGCTAAATCAGGATTTTGCTATGTAGTCTGTATATGTATATTTTTTGTCTTCAGTATTGGATCTCTCAAAGACTGGTGCCCTACTGATGAGGCCACAGAATGGTTTAAAATGAGGCAGCCTCAAACCTGTTGTTAGCTTGCAACAAGATTATGCCCCCAAGGATCTGGATTGGTCCTCTGGAGGCTTAAAATGGGTTACTGGGTAAAGCTCAGTGTTTAGGCAACTAGATGACTGGGGGCTGTAGGTTGAAGCATCCCCCTTTAAAGTGGTACATCTGGATCATGGCAAGTAGGCAGAATTCCAGAAAGAACCCCAAGGTGGTACAACTGGGGCATGGCAGCTAGGTAGAGTGGCAACTATAGTTACCAGTTAGACCCTGCCTACACCTATTGTTTGCTCAGCAAAGCCATAGACTTGAATGGGAAACATAAATGAATAAGATACACATTTTTGTTTCATTCATGGGCACCCTCCATTCATTTCAGAGGTCCATGAATGAAACAAAAATTGACTCATATCTCCATTACCTTTTTATGGATTTAAGGTTGGATGTCCAGTGTTGCAATATAGCACAGCTTCTTTTCCTGACCTCATCCCTTTCCCTCTTCTCAGACAGAAACTCACACAAAGAAAATTTCCTTCTTTCAGCATTGCAGCCACATCTGAAAAATGGACCTTTGTGTCACTCGAGTGCTTGTGTAATGTCAATATTTCATTTCATTTTCATTTCATTTCATTTATTAAAATGTATTAATTGCCTAACACAAACAGGCCTAGGCGATATACATAACATACATAATAAAAACATGTAATTTAGTTGGTCCTTTAAAAGATATCACAGCCTACAAAGCCGCCAATTTTCTTCAGCACCAGCATGACTATTAGAACTCTGCACAACCAGATTTCAGATTGTACATACACAGGATATACACAACAGATATATACAGTATATTTATTTATTTTCCAAATTATAGACTGCATCTCCTGCAAGGCTACAAAGTAATATAAAAAATAAACATAGATATAATCACATAAAGTTAAAACAACAAAACAACAGTCAGAATAAAAACCCAACAATAAAATGGGTGATATCAGACCTAACATAAAATAAAGCTAACTATGACGTGATCCATCTGAGGCTTCAAAAAAAAACAAACTTTGCATTGCTTTCTAACCATAGCTAGATTAGTTATAACTTTAAGCTCCAGAGGAGTCAAATTCCAGATAATGCAACCATGCAAGAAAAAGCCCATTCAGAGGTATCCATCAGCTTTATTTTATCAGGAATTTTAAGAAAATGATGTCAGAAGGATTTCAAAGTATCCGCTGGTACATCGCAATTAAGATCATAAAGTCATCTCTTTTACTGGGGCAAACTGGGAATGAACTGGGAAAAGAGGTAAATGCATCCTTACTCACGTAAGTATTTGGGGATAGTAAAATCCCCCCTACTTACGTGAGTAAGGATGCATTTGCGTGCACATGTGTGCATCAATAAAAACAAAGAAGATAGTAAAAGATTATTTTGCAGATATCTTGCAGGAGGTATTGGCAGCTATCAATTTACTGTCATGGATATCTAAATAAGTATGAATGAACTTTCAATGAACCTGACCCTTCAGGTGCATCAACTCCAATAGGTCAAACATGTTCAGGCAAGTCCTATAATCAGCAATTACACTGTGATGTCTATAGGGCTTCCTGCAGGCAACGAGGCCACTTTCAGCAACCACAACTATTTCCACTCCATCAATATGCAGGTGATCTGCAATATCAAAAGGATCATCTCGGCTTCCGGGGTTTTGTCTCGATCCCTACATCCTCTCATAGTCTGGAATTCACGACTGCTTCCAGGATGATCTCATTACTGTGGGCTGGGTACTAGGTATATATGCTGCTCTCACTATAACGACACAGCAACTAACCTCTGCCCTTTCTTCTCCCTTTGTCTCTAGTTGGTCTTCCATTTTGCCCCAAGAGGCCAGCTCCAGCCTCTATCATGTGACAATCTCACTGTCAACCAGTCTGGAGTATCTCACTCTACTCTGCCATCTCCCCGGCAGATAATAGTGAATATCCATTCAAAATCTGGCTCATGATATCTCTGGCACCCTCAGAGACCACAGACAGACCGAGACACTCATTGAAAGAACCTTTAACGAACCGAAAATTAATTTCTGATGTCTGGACAGATGAGGGGTATGTCTTCTCTACATTTCAAGAAAGGTGTGTCTCATCACCTGCAAAAAGGTAAGGTGCACAAACTGATAGGACTGACTTTTTCTATCAGACCTACTCTCTGCTCACACACTGGTCCTCCCTTACAGGCATAGAGAATAGCTAAATGGGTCCCACTTAACGGCCTCCAACTACTGAACAACCTACTAGTCTATGGTTTAGGTCTTAGTTTCTCTATGCTATCATAATACTGTTTTCTTTGCAAATACAAACATGAACAAAAAGAGGGCTTGCAACAATGTACTGCCCATTTGGACCATAGACTATCTGTAAACATGTATTATTGATATGAATGATTTGATACTTCATAATAGGTCCCATATGCAAATACCTTAATTCCTTTCTTACAAAGACAGCTCACTTTGTCTCCCTTCAAAGCATGAGGTTTCCTGCTCACCCTGGCAACCTCTCACACTGCAGCCTTTGATATGGTGCTCAGGATCATATGTTCACTTGGGATGAAGGTTATCTGGCTGGCTAGATTCTCTGCCCCCATGCTTGCCTGTTTGTCCTTGACCTTGTTTCTAAGGTCTCAGCACTTGTGATTGAGGTTTTGCTCATTTCTCTTGTTGTGGAAGGTTACAAATATTTTATTGTGGATTTTCTCCCAGGTCTTCTCCTTTCTATAAGAGCCCACGTTCCTGGACTCCATTCTGCACAAGATGTTCTGAACCTTCATGACCTCTTGAACAGGAAGGTCCACCTCCTGTGGCTGGAAGTTAGACTTCTAAGCAGGGTTTATTTTCCTCTAGGCATTGAGTATTTTAGAACCTGCATGGAGCCATCTGCGCAGGTTTTAAAATGCACAACTCCATCTCCTAAAGTACGCATCTACATTTCAGTATGCACAATATTTTGCACAAACTTTGGATCTTCTGTACAAGAGTACTCTCTCCTGCATTCAAACTTCCGATTGTGCTGGGAAGAGCTCATTCCAAATTGGCTCTCCCCCCACCTCCCGGCACATGTGTATGGGCCCACACAAATAGGTTTGAAAGCTGGGCACAAAGTGTCCATATGCATAGATGCAAATAATGCAATCTTGTTCTCTTCACTCCCTCAGTTTTTCCTCTACCCTCCTAGCTATCCAAGCCTTTTTCTTTCTTTCTTTTCTCTCTCCATCAATTAATTGTATCCTTCTTTGTTAACTTGGCACTACCCTTACTCACAATAGAGTCCATGCCCAAAGCTTTATTTCGTAATCTTGGCTTTCAGTATCCTTGGTTTGGGCTGTTGTAGTAAGGAATGAAGTTTTCATCTCAGCTAGTACAGGATCTCATCTCCTAAAGGCCCATCAACTTCTTTCCTGAATAGGTATATGAGTTCGCCATGGTAATTTCTCCTCTACCTGCCAATAATCACACACATATTTGATTAGCAGTATAATTCAGTGGTTAGAGAGTGGCTGGATAATCTACTGCATATCCCTATGTGCAGGAGCAGAGGGGAGAGGGTACCTTCTGAAGTTACAGGAGTGGTGAGGGGATTCTCCTCTTAAGTGGGATTGGCGAGGAGGGGGGTCTCCCTAAAGATGCAAGTATCTGAATGGGCAGCTCTTCCTCCATTGTCTGGGACACCTTATCTCTCTTTGGACTGACCTCCTAAAGGCATTCAGCGCACCTAAACAGAAGACGTCCCTGGGCAGGTGCCTAATAGGATATTTGACTCTAGGTTAATTCACATTAACCTAATTCAATTTTCCTATATCCAGACTCTGCACAACTTTTCATTATCTACTTAACCTTCCTGTGCTGAAACTGAGATTATGAGCTTTCTATTGCATGAGCATTGTAACCATGATAACTATACCGATGGCACTGTGTAAAAAAATAAATGATGGTATTATGATTACTATTACTATAATTGTACTTTCCTACAAGGTCCACAAGACTTTTGAGTTTCGTTTCTATTTGTCCTCCAGGAGCACCATTTCCTGAATGCAGCAAAATCTAATATAACAGCAGATGAATATATCTTTGTGACTCACACCACATTAAGAAACGCAAAGCAAAATTGGAAGCAGAATTTGGGGTAAAAATGGTTCTGGAACTGGAAGAGCTTAAATGTGGTTTGGGAAAACAGCTAAAAATATTCATCAAGCTGAAATGTGAAGCTGACAGAGGTCTATGGCTTGGATACCTTGGTGGCAGGGGTATGATAATCTATAATGCTCTATATATTGCTCTATATTGTTCAGAATTGTCATGTCTAGTTGCACAGTTCTAACACAGTAAGGATTATTAACATTTCTATACCATGTAATTTCAATTATGTAAAGTAAAATCTCGTGTCAAGATTGCTATATTTGAAAACATTTTTTGTGTCCTCGTTGACATTTTACATAATTTTGATTCATGAATTTTTCTATGTAGTTAAAAACAAATCTCCCACGTTTTCCTGGGCTCAGTGGCCACTGAGGGTACAAAGTTGCACACAAAAGTTTATCCTGTTGTGCAATAAATAGTGCCATCCTTGGAGCCTAAACAATGGCACATAAGGCTTTCATCTTTTTTCTGGTGAGTGTTTTGCCATGCAGTGGTCTTGTGCTCTGACTAATTAAAATACTCATGGCCAAGTTACCATGAATTGGAAAAAGGCAATGCAATAAAACCACAGTAGCCACTTTGCCAACCATGAGACTATCTTGTTCTTAAAAAAAAAAAAAAAAGGCCACAGTTAATGTTTCCAAGAGAAAACCTCCAAAACTGACTTGTTCCACAAAGTATACAGCAAAATCTCCTTTAAAAGACAAGTGACAGAATTCTCTGAAAGTCACAGCTGTATTCCTCATCACATCATGGATACTGTTACAGATATAATTCCTTTGATTAAGTTGGATCTCTAATAATTATGCAAGAGAATATGTTTCCATTTCAGAACTTTAGGACCAAATGTAGAAGCCAGCAGGCCTACCACTGGGGATCGTTTTTAACTATTGGGAGCTGATGCTACGCTCAGACACTATACACCGCAAGACTTTTTACCGTCTACAGTTATGAATGTTTTCCCCCTCAACTATCTAATTTGCTGATTACGTCCTAGTTTTACCTCTCTCACCTCTTTCATGTCTATTCCATTGTTTTTGATATAACCCTGTTCTAAGGTTCTACCCCATTGTTTTCTTTTTTATATAACCCCGTTCAATTGTTCCATGTAATTCTAACCATGGTTCTTTGTAAACCGATGCGATATGTCTTCTTCATGAACGTCGGTATAGAAAAAAAAGTTTAAATAAATAAATAAATAAATAAATACTTAGAAAAATTTTTTTTACATGAAAATATCAACCTCAAAGTGGCAGAGTGGTATTTAAAAGAAAATTTGAACTAAAGGAGACCAAGGGCCTTTCAAATTAGAGCAATCTCTTTGTTCAGGTCACCGATAAGGTCAAAGAAATGATGATTTGCATTACATCATTCCTCCCTTATTCAATATAGTTTTATACTTCAAAGTTACGTGAGTACCAAGCCTTACTTTTCACTCCAAGGTGTGCTGAAGAGCCGGCTCAGCTGAGCAGATTCAGTTCAGCTTCATTTTACTGCCAGTTGCGACTCCGGGGCTTGCTCAGGGCGGGGTGAGCAGCTGGCCCAGTTCTGCGAGCGGGTCCGTGCCAGTGGGCCCCTGCCGAGGGGGTGAGCCAATGGGGCTTACCCCTTTGTATGCTCCTTCACGATGGCTTTGACCCGCAGGATAAAAGCTTTTAAAGCATGAAGTTAATTTCAAGGGGGAGTTTCAGCCAGGCTGGCCTTGTTATAATGTATATCCTGCTGATGTTCTAAGTATTAGATATGGCTAATTCAGTTTATTCATTTATATATTGATTGATTCATGTTAGTGATTGTTTGTGCATGCCTATGCTTGCACATATTTACATTATGTATTGGATCACAATTGTTGAATTTTATATGCTGTTAGAAGCTTTGAGTAATATTTTACACTGGAAAGGCAGCATACAAATCAAAATTGTATTGTGTTGTATCAAAAAGGTATTAAAATCCTTCCTATGCAGTGTATACCCACTGGAGGCAAATAGAGATGTAAAAATTAAAAACGTGAGTTATTTTCATGCTTATCTTTTTGGGGCTACCTACCCAGAACTTAGTCTTCCCTTTAAGTAATTCTCTATGGGCTATAGTTTGCTAAACTCCAAAAAATGAAATGACAGCTTTAGATTTAAATTGCCTTTATCAGAGGTCTAGAAAAGCATAAGTGGTTTGGATATTCTGCAGGGTAGTTTTGTATTCCATAAAACCACACTGTGGTTAATCATGGGGTAAATTTGTATCCTGCTCACATGCACAGTCAGAAAAGAGTGACAATACTAGGGATGTGCAAGTGTTTTTCCCGAATTAGGCAATGCAAATGAAATTGCCTAATTCGGAATGGTTCGGGAGAACAAAAAAGCGGTTGATTTTTTTTTGAAATTTCAGAAAAATTCATTTTTAGTTAGCGCGCGCTAACTCTGCCAGGTTAGGGTGCACTATTGGGAGTTAGTGCGTGCTGACTCCCATTAGTGTGCACTAACTCCCGATAGTGCACATAAACCCGAAAATTGGGGCCCCGAAAAAAAACAAACCCCGAACCATGGGAAAAATGAAATTTCCACAAGGGAGCCCCCAAAATGAAGCCCGACATGAAATTTTTTACCCGAAGCACATCTCTAGACAATACTGACTGAAAAAAAAGTAACTTTGTTAAACATTCAGATTATTGCTTGAAAGGGCATTCATGATGGCCTTGAACTCAAAGTATTGCGCAACAATAATTATGGAAAATAATGAACTATTTTCAAAAGTGTCAAAACTTGAAAGAACAATTTGCTAAGGTTCTGATTTACTGAGGCTTTTTTTCCCCCATTGCGTGTTTATGGGATAAAAAGCTTAGTAAATCAAGCCCTAAGTCTTGAATTCAAACTGTTATTCAATGGAGCAATTTGTCCCACATCCTTTTGCTTTACTATTGCTATACTATTTATCACTTTTTATAGTGCTACTAGACGTACGCAGTGCTGTACAGACGCACACAGAAAAGAGACAGTCCTTTAGCAATCTAGTCAAGACAAACATGACAGACAAGAAGCGTATTAAAAGTCTCCTAACTTTTGACGTCATGCAGTCCTCACAGAACAGCACTGACGCGCCATGTGTGCATAAGCAGATCACTGGCAATATTCACTCTGCTTGCAAGTTTTCTGGTCATCTGACCTTGGGCAAAAAAAGCACAATATTCATCTATGTTTGTAGTGATTTCAACTGTAGCGGATTGTGGGATTTAGTAATTCCAGGAAATTGTAGCAGATTTGATAGGCTTGTGGAGCTGATGGACATTTTGCATTCTTTTTATATCTGTACATAGGAGCAGAAGATGTGCCATGTTGGCTCAGATCAAAAGTCCATTGAGCATCCTGTCTCCAAGAACCCAACAGATGCCAAAGAGCAGATCCAGTTCCTTCCTGCCTCACTCCCAGGATAGGCGGTGGCTTTCCCCGAGTCCGCCTGGCTAATAATGGCTTATGGACTTTCCCCTGTATTCAGTACAGCTGGCTAAGAAGCAACCTGTTGTATCTTAATAGGAGTCTGATTATTGACTAACGAATTAGGATTCAAATCAGAGACAAGGGACGGCTCAGATGATTGTGGTAGAGGCTGAACTATTCCCGGACTTAGAAAAACCTTCACCGAGGCTGAGGTTCCAAACCGCTGTCCACAATAGACGCGTGGAGGGGAGGTGGCCTCTTCTGGGCAACTGCTGGCGGCAGGCCGCGTGCAGGCAGGATTGTCATTGTTCATGCGCACATGTGGTGCCGGCATTGTGTGATGATGTCACCGGCGTGCCAAAGTCATCCGGTGGCGTGGGCACGCATGGCCAGGCGCCGTAAACCCGAACCCTGGGGAGGGACCAGTGGAGGGCATGCCAGGTCATTGTTCGATGGTCCATTGAGCCATTTGAAGCTGGAGGGCCGTCCCGGGGAGGAGACAGCAGTGTGGGGGAGTTAACTGGGTGGCACAGCCTGGCTCCCATCTCTTTCGGCTCCTTCTCCCCAACACTGCTGCCTTCTCTGCATACCCAGCCACCAATGTTTTAAAATCATCATTCTTTTTTTGAGCAGTGGAAGGATGTTTTGAGAAGTAAATGGGCACTAACCTGCCACCTCTAACAGAATGATAAACGCAGCTTTTAGTACTGATGCATGCATACAAAAGACAAACCTGCCTACCTATGCCGTCAGTGAAGCCAGCATTTACGGTAATCCAACTGGGAGAGAAGCCAGCAAAATCTGCCCACCCTTGGCATTAAAGTTAGAAACATCTCCCATCACCCTAGGCAGAGAAGCCATCAAAGAGCTCGGCAATATGCGCAGGTGGTGGTGAGAGGAAAAGAGAGAATCGAGCCATTACTTCTGAAGCAAACCCCAAAGTGCAGTCATCTGCTTCGCTTTCATTCCTCTCTTTCACAAAAAGGGGGCAAACGTGCCTGCATTTATGCAAAGGACAGAGGTAAGTCAAAGGTGATGTATGAGGGACTTTTATTTTCTTTTTCCAAAGGGCAAAGGTGAGGCAGAGGTAAGATGACCTTGCAGACTGGAAACAAAGTAGTTAGCAAAAGGTTATTTTGCAGATATCTTGCAGGAGGTATAGGCAGCTATCAATTTACTGTCATGGAAATCTAAATAAGTATGAATGAACTTTCCATGAACCCTGACCCTTCAGGTGCATCAACTCCAATAGGTCAAGTCCTATATTCAGAAAATTACACTGCGGTTAAAAGTAACCAAACTATGAACATGGATTTGGGGTACGTGTCACTGTCATTAAGAAACATATACGGTTACACATATATATATGTCAGCAAGCACAGAGAGAGTGATTTTCTCTTGCATGTGCAGAATAGTCAGGGCTGACTGGGACGGTGGGGGAGCTTGAGACGATCTGGCACTGTAATAATTCTTCTGTGTGTGGCTCTCACACCGTTCTTCACATAGAGGCCGATGCAATACAGTGCATCGAGCGCACTGTCTAACCCGCACTCGGACGCGGGTTAAATAGGCGCTAAACCACCCCCTAATGCATTAGGGGGATTAGCGCCTATTTAATGCGTGTCCGACGTGGAGTGAATGCAATAGCCTTCATCACATGCAAATGCACGTGAATGAGGGCTATTACTCATTCACTCTGCATTAAAAAAAAAAAGGGCTTGCATCTCAGACGCACATTTTGCTGTCAGCTATTAACGCCTGCCTGGAGCAGGCGTTAATAGCTGAGTGCAGTACTGCTTTTCTGTACTTTTTTTTTTTTACTTAAATAAAAAATACCTCGGCAGACCGCCGAGTTATGAAGATGTCAGTTTTCGTAACTGTCAGCTGCGACCCCATACATTGGGGATAGTATAGAGCCCCCCCCCCCATGTGGGTGCCTTGTGCGCATTAAGAAAGCGGGCGATGACTTCTCAGCACCCGCTTTCTGAGCTTTTTATTACTTTGGCCCAGGAGCGGATTGGCCTATCGGGGGATAGGGCATTCCCCCGCTGGGCCAGTCGCTCTAGTCACATGGTATCTCCTGGGTCAGACTGGGCAGTGAATCCTCGGGCCAGTCGTCATCGGGAATCTGCCCCTGCATCGGCCCCATAGTGAGCAAGCATGCCTAGGAGTTTTGATGCCTTTCTGCTTCCTGCCATGCCGCTCACTCAATGCCTTGGTTTATTCCTGCCTCTGTGCTTGCTCCATGCCGCTCACTCAATGCCTTGGTTTATTCCTGCCACTGTGCTTGCTCCATGCCGCTCACTCTATGCCTTGGTTTATTCCTGCCTCTGTGCTTGCTCCATGCCGCTCACTCTATGCCTTGGTTTATTCCTGCCACTGTGCTTGCTCCATGCCGCTCACTCTATGCCTTGGTTTATTCCTGCCACTGTGCTTCCTGCCATGCCGCTCACTCAATGCCTTGGTTTATTCCTGCCTCTGTGCTTGCTCCATGCCGCTCACTCTATGCCTTGGTTTATTCCTGCCACTGTGCTTGCTCCATGCCGCTCACTCTATGCCTTGGTTTATTCGTGCCTCTGTGCTTGCTCCATGCCGCTTACTCTATGCCTTGGTTTATTCGTGCCACTGTGCTTGCTCCATGCTGCTCACTCTATGCCTTGGTTTATTCGTGCCTCTGTGCTTGCTCCATGCCGCTCACTCTATGCCTTGGTTTATTCCTGCCACTGTGCTTGCTCCATGCCGCTCACTCTATGCCTTGGTTTATTCCTGCCACTGTGCTTGCTCCATGCCGCTCACTCAATGCCTTGGTTTATTCCTGCCACTGTGCTTGCTCCATGCCGCTCACTCTATGCCTTGGTTTATTCCTGCCTCTGTGCTTGCTCCATGCTGCTCACTCTATGCCTTGGTTTATTCCTGCCACTGTGCTTGCTCCATGCCGCTCACTCTATGTCTTGGTTTATTCCTGCCACTGTGCTTGCTCCATGCCGCTCACTCTATTCCTTGGTTTATTCATGCCACTGTGCTTGCTCCATGCTGCTCACTCTATGCCTTGGTTTATTCCTGCCACTGTGCTTGCTCCATGCTGCTCACTCTATTCCTTAGTTTATTCGTGCCACTGTGCTTGCTCCATGCCGCTCACTCTATGCCTTGGTTTATTCGTGCCACTGTGCTTGCTCCATGTCGCTCACTCTATGCCTTGGTTTATTCCTGCCTCTGTGCTTGCTCCATGCCGCTCACTCTATGCCTTGGTTTATTCCTGCCACTGTGCTTGCTCCATGCCGCTCACTCTATTCCTTGGTTTATTCGTGCCACTGTGCTTGCTCCATGCCGCTCACTCTATGCCTTGGTTTATTCCTGCCTCTGTGCTTGCTCCATGCCGCTCACTCTATGCCTTGGTTTATTCCTGCCTCTGTGCTTGCTCCATGCCGCTCACTCTATGCCTTGGTTTATTCCTGCCACTGTGCTTGCTCCATGCCGCTCACTCTATGCCTTGGTTTATTCCTGCCTCTGTGCTTGCTCCATGCCGCTCACTCTATGCCTTGGTTTATTTGTGCCTCTGTGCTTGCTCCATGCCGCTCACTCTATGCCTTGGTTTATTCCTGCCTCTGTGCTTGCTCCATGTCGCTCACTATATGCCTTGGTTTATTCCTGCCTCTGTGCTTGCTCCATGCCGCTCACTCTATGCCTTGGTTTATTCCTGCCTCTGTGCTTGCTCCATGCCGCTCACTCTATGCCTTGGTTTATTTGTGCCTCTGTGCTTGCTCCATGCCGCTCACTCTATGGCTTGGTTTATTCCTGCCACTGTGCTTGCTCCATGCCGCTCACTCTATGCCTTGGTTTATTCCTGCCTCTGTGCTTGCTCCATGCCGCTCACTCTATGCCTTGGTATATTCCTGCCTCTGTGCTTGTTCTATGCTGCTCACTCTATGCCTTGGTTTATTCCTGCCTCTGTGCTTGCTCCATGCCGCTCACTCTATGCCTTGGTTAATTCCTGCCTCTGTGCTTTCTCCATGCCGCTCACTCTATGCCTTGGTTTATTCCTGCCTCTGTGCTTGCTCCATGCCGCTCACTCTATGCCTTGGTTTATTCCTGCCTCTGTGCTTGCTCCATGCTGTTCACTCTAGGCCTTGGTTTATTCGTGCCTCTGTGCTTGTTCCATGCCGCTCACTCTATGCTTTGGTTTATTCCTGCCACGGTGCTTGCTCCATGCCGCTCACTCCATGCCTTGGTTTATTCCTGCCACTGTGCTGGCTCCATGCCGCTCACTCTATGCCTTGGTTTATTTGTGCCTCTGTGCTTGCTCCATGCCGCTCACTCTATGCCTTGGTTTATTCCTGCCACTGTGCTTGCTCCATGCCGTTCACTCTATGCCTTGGTTTATTCCTGCCTCTGTGCTTGCTCCATGCCGCTCACTCTATGCCTTGGTTTATTCCTGCCACTGTGCTTGCTCCATGCTGCTCACTCAATGCCTTGGTTTATTCCTGCCACTGTGCTTGCTCCATGCCGCTCACTCTATGTCTTGGTTTATTCCTGCCTCTGTGCTTGCTCCATGCCGCTCACTCTATGCCTTGGTTTATTCGTGCCACTGTGCTTGCTCCATGCTGCTCACTCTATGTCTTGGTTTATTCCTGCCTCTGTGCTTGCTCCATGCCGCTCACTCTATGTTTTGGTTTATTCCTGCCACTGTGCTTGCTCCATGCCGCTCACTCTATGCCTTGGTTTATTCCTGTCTCTGTGCTTGCTCCATGCCGCTCACTCTATGCCTTGGTTTATTCCTGCCACTGTCCTTGCTCCATGCCGCTCACTCTATGCCTTGGTTTATTCCTGCCACTGTGCTTGCTCCATGCCGCTCACTCTATGCCTTGGTTTATTCCTGCCACTGTGCTTGCTCCATGCCGCTCACTCTATGCCTTGGTTTATTCCTGCCACTTTGCTTGCTCCATGCCGCTCACTCTATGCCTTGGTTTATTCCTGCCTCTGTGCTTGCTCCATGCTGCTCACTCTATGCCTTGGTTTATTTGTGCCTCTGTGCTTGCTCCATGCTGCTCACTCTATGCCTTGGTTTATTGCTGCCACTGTGCTTGCTCCATGCCGCTCACTCTATGCCTTGGTTTATTCGTGCTTCTGTGCTTGCTCCATGCTGCTCACGCTATGCCTTGGTTTATTCCTGCCTCTGTGCTTGCTCTATGACGCTCACTCTGTGCCTTGGTTTATTCGTGCCTCTGTGCTTGCTCCATGCTGCTCACGCTATGCCTTGGTTTATTCGTGCCACTGTGCTTGCTCCATGCCGCTCACTCTATGCCTTGGTTTATTCGTGCCTCTGTGCTTGCTCCATGCCGCTCACTCTATGTCTTGTCTATGACGCTCACTCTATGCCTTGGTTTATTCGTTCCACGGTGCTTGCTCCATGCTGCTCACTCTATGCCTTGGTTTATTCTTGCCACTGTCCTTGCTCCATGCTGCTCACTCTATGCCTTGGTTTATTCCTGCCTCTCTGCTTGCTCCATGCTGCTCACTCTATGTCTTGGTTTATTCCTGCCTCTGTGCTTGCTCTATGGAGCTCACTCTATGCCTTGGTTTATTCGTGCCTCTGTGCTTGCTCCCTGCCAGTCACTCTATGCCTTGATTTATTCCTGCCACTGTGCTTGCTCCATGCCGCTCACTCTATGCCTTGGTTTATTCCTGCCTCTGTGCTTGCTCCCTGCCACTCACTCTATGCCTTGGTTTATTCCTGCCTCTGTGCTTGCTCCATGCTGCTCACTCTATGCCATGGTTTATTCCTGCCTCTGTGCTTCCTCCCTGCCACTCACTCTATGCCTTGGTTTATTCCTGCCTCTGTGCTTGCTCCCTGCCACTCACTCTATGCCTTGGTTTATTCCTGCCTCTGTGCTTGCTCCCTGCTGCTCACTCTATGCCTTGGTTTATTCGTGCCACGGTGCTTGCTCCATGCTGCTCACTCTATGCCTTGGTTTATTCTTGCCACTGTGCTTGCTCCATGCTTCTCCCTCTATGCCTTGGTATATTCCTGTCACTGTGCTTGCTGCATGCCGCTCACTCTATGCCTTGGTTTATTCCTGCCTCTGTGCTTGCTCCATGCCGCTCACTCTGTGCCTTGGTTTATTCCTGCAACTGTGCTTGCTCCCTGCCGCTCACTCTATGCCTTGGTTTATTCCTGCCACTGTGCTTGCTCCATGCTGCTCACTCTATGCCTTGGTTTATTCCTGCCTCTGTGCTTGCTCTATGACTCTCACTCTATGCCTTGGTTTACTCGTGCCTCTGTGCTTGCTCCATGCCGCTCACTCTATGCCTTGGTTTATTCGTGCCACTGTGCTTGCTCCATGCTGCTCACTCTATGCCTTGGTTTATTCCTGCCTCTGTGCTTGCTCCATGCTGCTCACGCTATGCCTTGGTTTATTCCTGCCTCTGTGCTTGCTCTATGACGCTCACTCTATGCCTTGGTTTATTCGTGCCTCTGTGCTTGCTCCATGCCGCTCACTCTATGCCTTGGTTTATTCGTGCCTCTGTGCTTGCTCCATGCCGCTCACTCTATGCCTTGGTTTATTCCTGCCCCTGTGCTTGTTCCATGCCGCTCACTCTATGCCTTGGTTTATTCCTGCCTTTGTGCTTGTTCCATGCTGCTCACTCTATGCCTTGGTTTATTCGTGTCACTGTGCTTGCTCCACACTGCTCACTCTATGCCTTGGTTTATTCCTGCCTCTGTGCTTGCTCTATGACGCTCACTCTATGCCTTGGTTTATTCGTGCCTCTGTGCTTGCTCCATGCCGCTCACTCTATGCCTTGGTTTATTCGTGCCTCTGTGCTTGCTCCATGCCGCTCACTCTATGCCTTGGTTTATTCCTGCCTCTGTGCTTGTTCCATGCCGCTCAATCTATGCCTTGGTTTATTCCTGCCTCTGTGCTTGTTCCATGCTGCTCACTCTATGCCTTGGTTTATTCGTGTCACTGTGCTTGCTCCATGCTGCTCACTCTATGCCTTGGTTTATTCCTGCTTCTGTGCTTGCTCTATGACGCTCACTCTATGCCTTGGTTTATTCGTGCCTCTGTGCTTGCTCCATGCCGCTCACTCTATAACTTGTTTTATTCGTGCCTCTGTGCTTGCTCCATGCCGCTCACTCTATGCCTTGGTTTATTCCTGCCTCTGCGCTTGTTCCATGCCGCTCACTCTATGCCTTGGTTTATTCGTGTCACTGTGCTTGCTCCATGCTGCTCACTCTATGCCTTGCTTTATTCCTGCCTCTGTGCTTGTTCCATGCTGCTCACTCTATGCCTTGGTTTATTCGTGCCACTGTGCTTGTTCCATGCTGCTCACTCTATGCCTTGGTTTATTCATGCCACCGTGCTTTCTCCATGCCACTCACTATATGCCTTGGTTTATTCCTGCCTCTGTGCTTGCTCCATGCCGCTCACTCTATGCCTTGGTTTATTCCTGCCTCTGTGCTTGCTCCATGCTGCTCACTCTATGGCTTGGTTTAAACGTGCCACTGTGCTTGCTCCAAGCCGCTCACTCTATGCCATGGTTTATTCCTGCCTCTGTGCTTGCTCCATGCCGCTCACTCTATGCCTTGGTTTATTCCTGCCACTGTGCTTGCTCCATGCCGCTCAATCTAATCCTTGGTTTATTCATGCCACTGTGCTTGCTCCATGCCGCTCACTCTATGCCTTGGTTTATTCCTGCCACTGTGCTTGCTCCATGCTGCTCACTCTATTCCTTGGTTTATTCGTGCCACTGTGCTTGCTCCATGCCGCTCACTCTATGCCTTGGTTTATTCCTCCCTCTGTGCTTGCTCCATGCCGCTCACTCTATGCCTTGGTATATTCCTGCCACTGTGTTTGCTCCATGCCGCTCACTCTATTCCTTGGTTTATTCGTGCCACTGTGCTTGCTCCATGCCGCTCACTCTATGCCTTGGTTTATTCCTGCCTCTGTGCTTGCTCCATGCCGCTCACTCTACGCCTTGGTTTATTCCTGCCTCTGTGCTTGCTCCATGCCGCTCACTCTACGCCTTGGGTTATTCCTGCCTCTCTGCTTGCTCCATGCCGCTCACTCTATGCTTTGGTTTATTCCTGCCTCTGTGCTTGCTCCATGCTGCTCACTCTATGCCTTGCTTTATTTGTGCCTCTGTGCTTGCTCCATGCCGCTCACTCTATGCCTTGGTCTATTCCTGCCTCTGTGCTTGCTCCATACCGCTCACTCTATGCCTTGGTTTATTCCTGCCTCTGTGCTTGTTCCATGCCGCTCACTCTATGCCTTGGTTTATTCCTGCCTCTGTGCTTGCTCCATGCCGCTCACTCTATGACTTGGTTTATTCGTGCCACTGTGCTTGCTCCATGCCGCTCACTCTATGCCTTGGTTTATTCCTGCCTCTGTGCTTGCTCCATGCCGCTCACTCTATGCCTTGGTATATTCCTGCCTCTGTGCTTGTTCTATGCTGCTCACTCTATGCCTTGGTTTATTTTTGCCTCTGTGCTTGTTCCATGCCATTCACTCTATGCCTTGGTTTATTCCTGCCTCTGTGCTTGCTCCATGTTGCTCACTCTATGCCTTGGTTTATTTGTGCCTCTGTGCTTGCTCCATGCCGCTCACTCTATGCCTTGGTTTATTCCTGCCACTGTGCTGGCTCCATGCTGCTCCCTCTATGCCTTGGTTTATTCTTGCCACTGTGCTGGCTCCATGCTGCTCACTCTATGCCTTGGTTTATTTGTGCCTCTGTGCTTGTTCCATGCTGTTCACTCTAGGCCTTGGTTTATTCATGCTTCTGTGCTTGTTCCATGCCGCTCACTCCATGCCTTGGTTTATTCCTGCCACTGTGCTGGCTCCATGCCGCTCACTCTATGCCTTGGTTTATTTGTGCCTCTGTGCTTGTTCCATGCCGCACACTCTATGCCTTGGTTTATTCCTGCCTCTGTGTTTGCTCTATGCCGCTCACTCTATGCCTTGGTTTATTCCCGCCACTGTGCTTGCTCCATGCCGCTCACTCTATGCCTTGGTTTATTCCTGCCTCTGTGCTTGCTCCCTGCCGCTCACTCTATGCCTTGGTTTATTCCTGCCACTGTGCTTGCTCCATGCTGCTCACTCTATGCCTTGGTTTATTCCTGCCTCTGTGCTTGCTCCATGCCGCTCACTCTATGCCTTGGTTTATTCCTGCCACTGTGCTTGCTCCATGCTGCTCACTCTATGCCTTGGTTTTTCCTGCCTCTGTGCTTGCTCCATGCCGCTCACTCTATGCCTTGGTTTATTCCTGCCTCTGTGCTTGCTCCATGCCGCTCACTCTATGCCTTGGTTTATTCGTGCCACGGTGCTTGCTCCATGCCGCTCACTCTATGCCTTGGTTTATTCTTGCACTGTGCTTGCTCCATGCTCTCACTCTATGCCTTGGTTTATTCCTGCCTCCTGTGCTGCTCCATGCCGCTCAATCTATGCCTTGGTTTATTCCTGCCTCTTGTGCTTGTCCATGCCGCTCACTCGATGCCTGGTTTATTCGTGTCCACTGTGCTTGCTCCATGCTGCTCACTCTATGCCTTTGGTTTATTCCTGCCATCTGTGCTTGCTCCATGCTGCTCACTCTATGCCTTGGTTTATTCGTGCCTCTGTGCTTGCTCCATGCCGCTCACTCTATAACTTGGTTTATTCGTGCCTCTGTGCTTGCTCCATGCCGCTCACTCTATGCCTTGGTTTATTCCTGCCTCTGTGCTTGTTCCATGCCGCTCACTCTATGCCTTGGTTTATTCGTGTCACTGTGGTTGCTCCATGCTGCTCACTCTATGCCTTGGTTTATTCCTGCCTCTGTGCTTGTTCCATGCTGCTCACTCTATGCCTTGGTTTATTCCTGCCACTGTGCTTGTTCCATGCTGCTCACTCTATGCCTTGGTTTATTCGTGCCACTGTGCTTTCTCCATGCCACTCACTCTATGCCTTGGTTTATTCCTGCCTCTGTGCTTGCTCCATGCCGCTCACTCTATGCCTTGGTTTATTCCTGCCTCTGTGCTTGCTCCATGCTGCTCACTCTATGGCTTGGTTTATACGTGCCACTGTGCTTGCTCCAAGCCGCTCACTCTATGCCATGGTTTATTCCTGCCTCTGTGCTTGCTCCATGCCGCTCACTCTATGCCTTGGTTTATTCCTTCCACTGTGCTTGCTCCATGCCGCTCAATCTATTCCTTGGTTTATTCATGCCACTGTGCTTGCTCCATGCCGCTCACTCTATGCCTTGGTTTATTCCTGCCACTGTGCTTGCTCCATGCTGCTCACTCTATTCCTTGGTTTATTCGTGCCACTGTCCTTGCTCCATGCCGCTCACTCTATGCCTTGGTTTATTCCTCCGTCTGTGCTTGCTCCATGCCGCTCACTCTATGCCTTGGTTTATTCCTGCCACTGTGTTTGCTCCATGCCGCTCACTCTATTCCTTGGTTTATTCGTGCCACTGTGCTTGCTCCATGCCGCTCACTCTACGCCTTGGTTTATTCCTGCCTCTGTGCTTGCTCCATGCCGCTCACTCTACGCCTTGGTTTATTCCTGCCTCTGTGCTTGCTCCATGCCGCTCACTCAACGCCTTGGGTTATTCCTGCCTCTCTGCTTGCTCCATGCCGCTCACTCTACGCTTTGGTTTATTCCTGCCTCTGTGCTTGCTCCATGCCGCTCACTCTATGCCTTGCTTTATTTGTGCCTCTGTGCTTGCTCCATGCCGCTCACTCTATGCCTTGGTTTATTCCTGCCTCTGTGCTTGCTCCATACCGCTCACTCTATGCCTTGGTTTATTCCTGCCTCTGTGCTTGTTCCATGCCGCTCACTCTATGCCTTGGTTTATTCCTGCCTCTGTGCTTGCTCCATGCCGCTCACTCTATGCCTTGGTTTATTCCTGCCTCTGTGCTTGCTCCATGCCGCTCACTCTATGCCTTGGTTTATTCCTGCCTCTGTGCTTGCTCCATGCCGCTCACTCTATGCCTTGGTTTATTCCTGCCACTGTGCTTGCTCCATGCCGCTCACTCTATGCCTTGGTTTATTCCTGCCACTGTGCTGGCTCCATGCCGCTCACTCTATGCCTTGGTTTATTCCTGTCACTGTGCTTGCTCCATGCCGCTCACTCTATGCCTTGGTTTATTCCTGTCACTGTGCTTGTTCCATGCCGCTCACTCTATGCTTTGGGTTATTCCTCTCAATGTGCTTGCTCCATGCCGCTCACTCTATGCCTTGGTTTATTCTTGTCACTGTGCTTGCTCCATGCCGCTCACTTTATGCCTTGGTTTATTCCTGCCTCTGTGCTTGCTCCATGCCGCTCACTCTATGCCTTGGTTTATTCGTGCCTCTGGGGTTGTTCTATGCCGCTCACTCTATGCCTTGGTTTATTCGTGCCTCTGGGGTTGTTCTATGCCGCTCACTCTATGCCTTGGTTTATTCCTGCCTCTGTGCTTGCTCCATGCCGCTCACTCTATGCCTTGGTTTATTCATGCCTCTGTGCTTGTTCCATGCAGATCACTCTATGCCTTGGTTTATTCCTGCCTCTGTGCTTGCTCCATGCCGCTCACTCTATGCCTTGGTTTATTCCGGCCTCTGTGCTTGCTCCATGTCGCTCACTGTATGCCTTGGTTTATTCCTGCCTCTGTGCTTGCTCCATGCCGCTCACTCTATGCCTTGGTTTATTCCTGCCTCTGTGCTTGCTCCATGCCGCTCACTCTATGCCTTGGTTTATTCTTGCCTCTGTGCTTGTTCCATGCACATCACTCTATGCCTTGGTTTATTCCTGCCTCTGTGCTTGCTCCATGCCGCTCACTCTATGCCTTGGTTTATTCCGGCCTCTGTGCTTGCTCCATGTCGCTCACTGTATGCCTTGGTTTATTCCTGCCTCTGTGCTTGCTCCATGCCGCTCACTCTATGCCTTGGTTTATTCCTGCCACTGTGCTTGCTCCATGCCGCTCACTCTATGCCTTGGTTTATTCGTGCCACTGTGCTTGCTCCATGCCGCTCACTCTATGCCTTGGTTTATTCGTGCCACTGTGCTTGCTCCATGCCGCTCACTCTATGCCTTGGTTTATTCCTGCCTCTGTGCTTGCTCCATGCCGCTCACTCTACGCCTTGGTTTATTCCTGCCTCTGTGCTTGCTCCATGCCGCTCACTCTACGCCTTGTGTTATTCCTGCCTCTGTGCTTGCTCCATGCCGCTCACTCTATTCCTTGGTTTATTCCTGCCTCTGTGCTTGCTCCATGCTGCTCACTCTATGCCTTCCTTTATTTGTGCCTCTGTGCTTGCTCCATGCCGCTCAATCTATGCCTTGGTTTATTCCAGTCTCTGTGCTTGCTCCATACCGCTCACTCTATGCCTTGGTTTATTCCTGCCTCTGTGCTTGTTCCATGCCGCTCACTCTATGCCTTGGTTTATTCCTGCCTCTGTGCTTGCTCCATGCCGCTCACTCTATGACTTGGTTTATTCGTGCCACTGTGCTTGCTCCATGCCGCTCACTCTATGACTTGGTTTATTCGTGCCACTGTGCTTGCTCCATGCCGCTCACTCTATGCCTTGGTTTATTCCTGCCTCTGTGCTTGCTCCATGCCGCTCACTCTATCCTTGGTATATTCCTGCCTCTGTGCTTGTTCCATGCCGCTCACTCTATGCCTTGGTTTATTCCTGCCTCTGTGCTTGTTCCATGCCGCTCACTCTATGCCTTGGTTTATTCCTGCCTCTGTGCTTGTTGCATGCCGCTCACTCTATGCCTTGGTTTATTCCTGCCTCTGTGCTTGTTCCATGCCGCTCACTCTATGCCTTGGTTTATTTGTGCCTCTGTGCTTGCTCCATGCCGCTCACTCTATGACTTGGTTTATTCGTGCCACTGTGCTTGCTCCATGCCGCTCACTCTATGACTTGGTTTATTCGTGCCACTGTGCTTGCTCCATGCCGCTCACTCTATGCCTTGGTTTATTCCTGCCTCTGTGCTTGCTCCATGCCGCTCACTCTATCCTTGGTATATTCCTGCCTCTGTGCTTGTTCCATGCCGCTCACTCTATGCCTTGGTTTATTCCTGCCTCTGTGCTTGTTCCATGCCGCTCACTCTATGCCTTGGTTTATTCCTGCCTCTGTGCTTGTTCCATGCCGCTCACTCTATGCCTTGGTTTATTCCTGCCTCTGTGCTTGCTCCATGCAGATCACTCTAGGCCTTGGTTTATTCATGCCTCTGTGCTTGTTCCATGCCGCTCACTCCATGCCTTGGTTTATTCCTGCCACTGTGCTGGCTCCATGCCGCTCACTCTATGCCTTGGTTTATTTGTGCCTCTGTGCTTGTTCCATGCCGCTCACTCTATGCCTTGGTTTATTCCTGCCTCTGTGCTTGCTCCATGCCGCTCACTGTATGCCTTGGTTTATTCGTGCCTCTGTGCTTGCTCCATGCCGCTCACTCTATGCCTTGGTTTATTCCTGCCTCTGTGCTTGTTCCATTCAGATCACTCTATGCCTTGGTTTATTCCTGCCTCTGTGCTTGCTCCATGCCGCTCACTCTATGCCTTGGTTTATTCCGGCCTCTGTGCTTGCTCCATGTCGCTCACTGTATGCCTTGGTTTATTCCTGCCTCTGTGCTTGCTCCATGCCGCTCACTCTATGCCTTGGTTTATTCGTGCCTCTGTGCTTGTTCCATGCAGATCACTCTATGCCTTGGTTTATTCCTGCCTCTGTGCTTGCTCCATGCCGCTCACTCTATGCCTTGGTTTATTCCGGCCTCTGTGCTTGCTCCATGTCGCTCACTGTATGCCTTGGTTTATTCGTGCCTCTGTGCTTGTTCCATGCAGATCACTCTATGCCTTGGTTTATTCCTGCCTCTGTGCTTGCTCCATGCCGCTCACTCTATGCTTTGGTTTATTCCGGCCTCTGTGCTTGCTCCATGTCGCTCACTGTATGCCTTGGTTTATTCCTGCCTCTGTGCTTGCTCCATGCCGCTCACTCTATGCCTTGGTTTATTCCTGCCTCTGTGCTTGCTCCATGCCGCTCACTCTATGCCTTGGTTTATTCCGGCCTCTGTGCTTGCTCCATGTCGCTCACTGTATGCCTTGGTTTATTCCTGCCTCTGTGCTTGCTCCATGCCGCTCACTCTATGCCTTGGTTTATTCGTTCCTCTGTGCTTGTTCCATGCAGATCACTCTATGCCTTGGTTTATTCCTGCCTCTGTGCTTGCTCCATGCCGCTCACTCTATGCCTTGGTTTATTCCGGCCTCTGTGCTTGCTCCATGTCGCTCACTGTATGCCTTGGTTTATTCCTGCCTCTGTGCTTGCTCCATGCCGCTCACTCTATGCCTTGGTTTATTCCTGCCACTGTGCTTGCTCCATGCCGCTCACTCTATGCCTTGGTTTATTCGTGCCACTGTGCTTGCTGCATGCCGCTCACTCTATGCCTTGGTTTATTCGTGCCACTGTGCTTGCTCCATGCCGCTCACTCTATGCCTTGGTTTATTCCTGCCTCTGTGCTTGCTCCATGCCGCTCACTCTATTCTTTGGTTTATTCCTGCCACTGTGCTTGCTCCATGCCGCTCACTCTATGCCTTGGTTTATTGCTGCCACTGTGCTTGCTCCATGCCGCTCACTCTATGCCTTGGTTTATTCGTGCCTCTGTGCTTGCTCCATGCCGCTCACTCTATGCCTTGGTTTATTCGTGCCTCTGTGCTTGCTCCATGCCGCTCACTCTATGCCTTGGTTTATTCCTGCCTCTGTGCTTGCTCCATGCCGCTCACTCTATGCCTTGGTTTATTCCTGCCTCTATGCTTGCTCCATGCCGCTCACTCTATGCCTTGGTTTATTCCTGCCACTGTGCTTGCTCCATGCCGCTCACTCTATGCCTTGGTTTATTCCTGCCACTGTGCTGGCTCCATGCCGCTCACTCTATGCCTTGGTTTATTCCTGCCACGGTGCTTGCTCCATGCCGCTCACTCTATGCCTTGGTTTATTCCTGCCTCTGTGCTTGCTCCATGCCGCTCACTCTATGCCTTGGTTTATTCCTGCCTCTGTGCTTGCTCCATGCCGCTCACTCTATGCCTTTGTTTATTCCTGCCACTGTGCTTGCTCCATGGTGCTCACTCTATGCCTTGGTTTTTCCTGCCTCTGTGCTTGCTCCATGCCGCTCACTCTATGCCTTGGTTTATTCCTGCCTCTGTGCTTGCTCCATGCCGCTCACTCTATTCCTTGGTTTATTCCTGCCACTGTGCTTGCTCCATGCCGCTCACTCTATGCCTTGGTTTATTCATGCCTCTGTGCTTGTTCCATGCAGATCACTCTATGCCTTGGTTTATTCCTGCCTCTGTGCTTGCTCCATGCCGCTCACTCTATGCCTTGGTTTATTCCGGCCTCTGTGCTTGCTCCATGTCGCTCACTGTATGCCTTGGTTTATTCCTGCCTCTGTGCTTGCTCCATGCCGCTCACTCTATGCCTTGGTTTATTCCTGCCTCTGTGCTTGCTCCATGCCGCTCACTCTATGCCTTGGTTTATTCGTGCCTCTGTGCTTGTTCCATGCAGATCACTCTATGCCTTGGTTTATTCGTGCCTCTGTGCTTGTTCCATGCAGATCACTCTATGCCTTGGTTTATTCCTGCCTCTGTGCTTGCTCCATGCCGCTCACTCTATGCCTTGGTTTATTCCGGCCTCTGTGCTTGCTCCATGTCGCTCACTGTATGCCTTGGTTTATTCCTGCCTCTGTGCTTGCTCCATGCCGCTCACTCTATGCCTTGGTTTATTCCTGCCACTGTGCTTGCTCTATGACGCTCACTCTATGCCTTGGTTTATTCGTGCCACTGTGCTTGCTCCATGCCGCTCACTCTATGCCTTGGTTTATTCCTGCCTCTGTGCTTGCTCCATGCCGCTTACTCTGTGCCTTGGTTTATTCCTGCCACTGTGCTTGCTCCATGCTGCTCACTCTATGCCTTGGTTTATTCGTGCCACTGTGCTTGCTCCATGCTCCTCACTCTATGCCTTGGTTTATTCCTGCCTCTGTGCTTGCTCCATGCCGCTCACTCTATTCCTTGGTTTATTCCTGCCTCTGTGCTTGCTCCATGCTGCTCAATCTATGCCTTGGTTTATTCGTGCCACTGTGCTTGCTCCATGCCGCTCACTTTATGCCTTGGTTTATTCCTGCCACTGTGCTTGCTCCATGCCGCTCACTCTATGCCTTGGTTTATTCCTGCCTCTATGCTTGCTCCATGCCGCTCACTCTATGCCTTGGTTTATTCCTGCCACTGTGCTTGCTCCATGCCGCTCACTCTATGCCTTGGTTTATTCCTGCCACTGTGCTTGCTCCATGCCGCTCACTCTATGCCTTGGTTTATTCCTGCCACTGTGCTGGCTCAATGCCGCTCACTCTATGCCTTGGTTTATTCCTGCCACGGTGCTTGCTCCCTGCCGCTCACTCTATGCCTTGGTTTATTCCTGCCACGGTGCTTGCTCCCTGCCGCTCACTCTATGCCTTGGTTTATTCCTGCCACTGTGCTTGCTCCATGCCGCTCACTCTATGCCTTGGTTTATTCCTGCCTCTGTGCTTGCTCCATGCCGCTCACTCTATGCCTTGGTTTATTCCTGCCACTGTGCTTGCTCCATGCCGCTCACTCTATGCCTTGGTTTATTCGTGCCTCTGTGCTTGCTCCATGCTGCTCACTCTATGCCTTGATTTATTCGTGCCTCTGTGCTTGCTCCATGCCGCTCACTCTATGCCTTGGTTTATTCCTGCCTCTGTGCTTGCTCCATGCCGCTCACTCTATTCCTTGGTTTATTCCTGCCACTGTGCTTGCTCCATGCCGCTCACTCTATGCCTTGGTTTATTCGTGCCTCTGTGCTTGCTCCATGCCGCTCACTCTATGCCTTGGTTTATTCGTGCCTCTGTGCTTGCTCCATGCCGCTCACTCTATGCCTTGGTTTATTGCTGCCACTGTGCTTGCTC
This sequence comes from Rhinatrema bivittatum, assembly GCF_901001135.1. Lineage (NCBI taxonomy): Eukaryota > Metazoa > Chordata > Amphibia > Gymnophiona > Rhinatrematidae > Rhinatrema > Rhinatrema bivittatum. The sequence goes on along the minus strand of NC_042627.1, from coordinate 74,811,857 downwards.
CATGCCGCTCACTCTATGCCTTGGTTTATTGCTGCCACTGTGCTTGCTCCATGCCGCTCACTCTATGCCTTGGTTTATTCGTGCCTCTGTGCTTGCTCCATGCCGCTCACTCTATGCCTTGGTTTATTCGTGCCTCTGTGCTTGCTCCATGCCGCTCACTCTATGCCTTGGTTTATTCGTGCCTCTGTGCTTGCTCCATGCCGCTCACTCTATGCCTTGGTTTATTCGTGCCTCTGTGCTTGCTCCATGCCGCTCACTCTATGCCTTGGTTTATTCCTGCCTCTGTGCTTGCTCCATGCCGCTCACTCTATGCCTTGGTTTATTCCTGCCACTGTGCTTGCTCCATGCCGCTCACTCTATGCCTTGGTTTATTCCTGCCACTGTGCTGGCTCCATGCCGCTCACTCTATGCCTTGGTTTATTCCTGTCACTGTGCTTGCTCCATGCCGCTCACTCTATGCCTTGGTTTATTCCTGTCACTGTGCTTGTTCCATGCCGCTCACTCTATGCTTTGGGTTATTCCTGTCAATGTGCTTGCTCCATGCTGCTCACTCTATGCCTTGGTTTATTCTTGTCACTGTGCTTGCTCCATGCCACTCACTTTATGCCTTGGTTTATTCCTGCCTCTGTGCTTGCTCCATGCCGCTCACTCTATGCCTTGGTTTATTCGTGCCTCTGTGGTTGTTCTATGCCGCTCACTCTATGCCTTGGTTTATTCCTGCCTCTGTGCTTGCTCCATGCCGCTCACTCTATGCCTTGGTTTATTCGTGCCTCTGTGCTTGTTCCATGCAGATCACTCTATGCCTTGGTTTATTCCTGCCTCTGTGCTTGCTCCATGCCGCTCACTCTATGCCTTGGTTTATTCCGGCCTCTGTGCTTGCTCCATGTCGCTCACTGTATGCCTTGGTTTATTCCTGCCTCTGTGCTTGCTCCATGCCGCTCACTCTATGCCTTGGTTTATTCCTGCCTCTGTGCTTGCTCCATGCCGCTCACTCTATGCCTTGGTTTATTCGTGCCTCTGTGCTTGTTCCATGCAGATCACTCTATGCCTTGGTTTATTACTGCCTCTGTGCTTGCTCCATGCCGCTCACTCTATGCCTTGGTTATTCCGGCCTCTGTGCTTGCTCCATGTCGCTCACTGTATGCCTTGGTTTATTCCTGCCTCTGTGCTTGCTCCATGCCGCTCACTCTATGCCTTGGTTTATTCCTGCCACTGTGCTTGCTCCATGCCGCTCACTCTATGCCTTGGTTTATTCGTGCCACTGTGCTTGCTCCATGCCGCTCACTCTATGCCTTGGTTTATTCGTGCCACTGTGCTTGCTCCATGCCGCTCACTCTATGCCTTGGTTTATTCGTGCCACTGTGCTTGCTCCATGCCGCTCACTCTATGCCTTGGTTTATTCCTGCCTCTGTGCTTGCTCCATGCCGCTCACTCTATTCTTTGGTTTATTCCTGCCACTGTGCTTGCTCCATGCTGCTCACTCTATGCCTTGGTTTATTCCTGCCTCTGTGCTTCCTCCATGCTGCTCACTCTATGCCTTGTTTATTCCTGCCACTGTGCTTGCTCCATGGTGCTCACTCTATGCCTTGGTTTATTCCTGCCTCTGTGCTTGCTCCATGCCGCTCACTCTATGCCTTGGTTTATTCCTGCCTCTGTGCTTGCTCCATGCCGCTCACTCTATTCCTTGGTTTATTCCTGCCACTGTGCTTGCTCCATGCCGCTCACTCTATGCCTTGGTTTATTCGTGCCTCTGTGCTTGCTCCATGCCGCTCACTCTATGCCTTGGTTTATTCGTGCCTCTGTGCTTGCTCCATGCCGCTCACTCTATGCCTTGGTTTATTCCTGCCTCTGTGCTTGCTCCATGCCGCTCACTCTATGCCTTGGTTTATTCCTGCCACTGTGCTTGCTCCATGCCGCTCACTCTATGCCTTGGTTTATTCGTGCCATCTGTGCTTGCTCCATGCCGCTCACTCTATGCCTTGGTTTATTCCTGCCACTGTGCTTGCTCCATGCCGCTCACTCTATGCCTTGGTTTATTCCTGCCACTGTGCTTGCTCCATGCCGCTCACTCTATGCCTTGGTTTATTCGTGCCTCTGTGCTTGCTCCATGCCGCTCACTCTATGCCTTGGTTTATTCGTGCCTCTGTGCTTGCTCCATGCCGCTCACTCTATGCCTTGGTTTATTCGTGCCTCTGTGCTTGCTCCATGCCGCTCACTCTATGCCTTGGTTTATTCCTGCCTCTGTGCTTGCTCCATGCCGCTCACTCTATGCCTTGGTTTATTCCTGCCACTGTGCTTGCTCCATGCCGCTCACTCTATGCCTTGGTTTATTCCTGCCACTGTGCTGGCTCCATGCCGCTCACTCTATGCCTTGGTTTATTCCTGTCACTGTGCTTGCTCCATGCCGCTCACTCTATGCCTTGGTTTATTCCTGTCACTGTGCTTGTTCCATGCCGCTCACTCTATGCTTTGGGTTATACCTGTCAATGTGCTTGCTCCATGCCGCTCACTCTATGCCTTGGTTTATTCTTGTCACTGTGCTTCCTCCATGCCGCTCACTTTATGCCTTGGTTTATTCCTGCCTCTGTGCTTGCTCCATGCCGCTCACTCTATGCCTTGGTTTATTCGTGCCTCTGTGGTTGTTCTATGCCGCTCACTCTATGCCTTGGTTTATTCCTGCCTCTGTGCTTGCTCCATGCCGCTCACTCTATGCCTTGGTTTATTCGTGCCTCTGTGCTTGTTCCATGCAGATCACTCTATGCCTTGGTTTATTCCTGCCTCTGTGCTTGCTCCATGCCGCTCACTCTATGCCTTGGTTTATTCCGGCCTCTGTGCTTGCTCCATGTCGCTCACTGTATGCCTTGGTTTATTCCTGCCTCTGTGCTTGCTCCATGCCGCTCACTCTATGCCTTGGTTTATTCCTGCCTCTGTGCTTGCTCCATGCCGCTCACTCTATGCCTTGGTTTATTCGTGCCTCTGTGCTTGTTCCATGCAGCTCACTCTATGCCTTGGTTTATTCCTGCCTCTGTGCTTGCTCCATGCCGCTCACTCTATGCCTTGGTTTATTCCTGCCACTGTGCTTGCTCCATGCCGCTCACTCTATGCCTTGGTTTATTCGTGCCACTGTGCTTGCTCCATGCCGCTCACTCTATGCCTTGGTTTATTCGTGCCACTGTGCTTGCTCCATGCCGCTCACTCTATGCCTTGGTTTATTCGTGCCACTGTGCTTGCTCCATGCCGCTCACTCTATGCCTTGGTTTATTCCTGCCTCTGTGCTTGCTCCATGCCGCTCACTCTATTCTTTGGTTTATTCCTGCCACTGTGCTTGCTCCATGCCGCTCACTCTATGCCTTGGTTTATTCCTGCCTCTGTGCTTGCTCCATGCTGCTCACTCTATGCCTTGGTTTATTCCTGCCACTGTGCTTGCTCCATGCCGCTCACTTCTATGCCTTGGTTTATTCCTGCCACTGTGCTTGCTCCATGCCGCTCACTCTATGCCTTGGTTTATTCTTGCCACTGTGCTTGCTCCATGCCGCTCACTCTATGCCTTGGTTTATTCCTGCCTCTGTGCTTGCTCCATGCCGCTCACTCTATGCCTTGGTTTATTCCTGCCTCTGTGCTTGTTCCATGACGCTCACTCTATGCCTTGGTTTATTCGTGCCTCTGTGCTTGCTCCATGCCGCTCACTCTATGCCTTGGTTTATTCCTGCCTCTGTGCTTGCTCCATGCCGCTCACTCTATGCCTTGGTTTATTCCTGTCACTGTGCTTGCTCCATGCCGCTCACTCTATGCCTTGGTTTATTCCTGTCACTGTGCTTGTTCCATGCCGCTCACTCTATGCTTTGGGTTATTCCTGTCAATGTGCTTGCTCCATGCCGCTCACTCTATGCCTTGGTTTATTCTTGTCACTGTGCTTGCTCCATGCCGCTCACTTTATGCCTTGGTTTATTCCTGCCTCTGTGCTTGCTCCATGCCGCTCACTCTATGCCTTGGTTTATTCGTGCCTCTGTGGTTGTTCTATGCCGCTCACTCTATGCCTTGGTTTATTCCTGCCTCTGTGCTTGCTCCATGCCGCTCACTCTATGCCTTGGTTTATTCGTGCCTCTGTGCTTGTTCCATGCAGATCACTCTATGCCTTGGTTTATTCTTGCCTCTGTGCTTGCTCCATGCCGCTCACTCTATGCCTTGGTTTATTCCGGCCTCTGTGCTTGCTCCAAGTCGCTCACTGTATGCCTTGGTTTATTCCTGCCTCTGTGCTTGCTCCATGCCGCTCACTCTATGCCTTGGTTTATTCCTGCCACTGTGCTTGCTCCATGCCGCTCACTCTATGCCTTGGTTTATTCGTGCCACTGTGCTTGCTCCATGCCGCTCACTCTATGCCTTGGTTTATTCGTGCCACTGTGCTTGCTCCATGCCGCTCACTCTATGCCTTGGTTTATTCCTGCCTCTGTGCTTGCTCCATGCCGCTCACTCTATTCTTTGGTTTATTCCTGCCACTGTGCTTGCTCCATGCCGCTCACTCTATGCCTTGGTTTATTCGTGCCTCTGTGCTTGCTCCATGCAGCTCACTCTATGCCTTGGTTTATTCCTGCCTCTGTGCTTGCTCCATGCCGCTCACTCTATGCCTTGGTTTATTCCGGCCTCTGTGCTTGCTCCATGCCGCTCACTCTATGCCTTGGTTTATTCTTGCCACTGTGCTTGCTCCATGCCGCTCACTCTATGCCTTGGTTTATTCCTGCCTCTGTGCTTGCTCCATGCCGCTCACTCTATGCCTTGGTTTATTCCTGCCTCTGTGCTTGCTCCATGCCGCTCACTCTATGCCTTGGTTTATTCCTGCCTCTGTGCTTGTTCCATGCCGCTCACTCTATGCCTTGGTTTATTCCTGCCACTGTGCTTGCTCTATGACGCTCACTCTATGCCTTGGTTTATTCGTGCCACTGTGCTTGCTCCATGCCGCTCACTCTATGCCTTGGTTTATTCCTGCCTCTGTGCTTGCTCCATGTCGCTTACTCTGTGCCTTGGTTTATTCCTGCCACTGTGCTTGCTCCATGCTGCTCACTCTATGCCTTGGTTTATTCGTGCCACTGTGCTTGCTCCATGCTCCTCACTCTATGCCTTGGTTTATTCCTGCCTCTGTGCTTGCTCCATGCCGCTCACTCTATTCCTTGGTTTATTCCTTGCCACTGTGCTTGCTCCATGCCGCTCAATCTATGCCTTGGTTTATTCGTGCCACTGTGCTTGCTCCATGCCGCTCACTTTATGCCTTGGTTTATTCCTGCCACTGTGCTTGCTCCATGCCGCTCACTCTATGCCTTGGTTTATTCTTGCCACTGTGCTTGCTCCATGCTGCTCACTCTATGCCTTGGTTTATTCCTGCCTCTGTGCTTGCTCCATGCTGCTCACTCTATGCCTTGGTTTATTCCTGCCTCTGTGCTTGTTCCATGCCGCTCACTCTATGCCTTGGTTTATTCGTGCCACTGTGCTTGCTCAATGCCGCTTACTCTATGCCTTGGTTTATTCCTGCCTCTGTGCTTGCTCCATTCCGCTCACTCTATGCCTTGGTTTATTCCTGCCACTGTGCTTGCTCCATGCCGCTCACTCTATGCCTTGGTTTATTCCTGCCACTGTGCTGGCTCCATGCTGCTCACTCTATGCCTTGGTTTATTCCTGTCACTGTGCTTGCTCCATGTTGCTCACTCTATGCCTTGGTTTATTCGTGCCACTGTGCTTGCTCCATGCCGCTCACTGTATGCCTTGGTTTATTCCTGCCACTGTGCTGGCTCCATGCTGCTCACTCTATGCCTTGGTTTATTCCTGTCACTGTGCTTGCTCCATGCCGCTCACTCTATGCCTTGGTTTATTTGTGCCACTGTGCTTACTCCATGCCGCTCACTCTATGCCTTGGTTTATTCCTACCACTGTGCTTGCTCCATGCCGCTCACTCTATGCCTTAGTTTATTCCTGCCTCTGTGCTTGCTCCATGCCGCTCACTCTATGCCTTGGTTTATTCCTGCCTCTGTGCTTGCTCCATGCCGCTCACTCTATGCCTTGGTTTATTTGTGCCACTGTGCTTGCTCCATGCCGCTCACTCTATGCCTTGGTTTATTCCTGCCACTGTGCTTGCTCCATGCCGCTCACTCTATGCCTTGGTATATTCCTGCCACTGTGCTTGCTCCATGCTGCTCACTCTATGCCTTGGTTTATTCCTGCCACTGTGCTTGCTCCATGCCGCTCACTCTATGCCTTGGTTTATTCCTGCCACTGTGCTTGCTCCATGCCGCTCACTCTATGCCTTCTTTTATTCCTGCCTCTGTGCTTGCTCCATGCTGCTCACTCTATGCCTTGGTTTATTCCTGCCTCTGTGCTTGCTCCATGCCGCTCACTCTATGCCTTGGTTTATTCGTGCCTCTGTGCTTGCTCCATGCCGCTCACTCTATGCCTTGGTTTATTCCTGCCACTGTGCTTGCTCCATGCCGCTCACTGTATGCCTTGGTTTATTCGTGCCTCTGTTCTTGCTCCATGCCGCTCACTCTATGCCTTGGTTTATTCCTGCCTCTGTGCTTGCTCCATGCCGCTCACTCTATGTCTTGGCTTTATTCCTGCCTCTGTGCTTGCTCCATACCGCTCCACTCTATGCCTTGGTTTATTCCTGCCTCTGTGCTTGCTCCATGCCGCTCACTCTATGTCTTGGTTTATTCCTGCATCTGTGCTTGCTCCATGCTGCTCACTCTATGCCTTGGTTTATTCCTGCCACTGTGCTTGCTCCATGCTGCTCACTCTATGCCTTGGTATATTCCTGCCACTGTGCTTGCTCCATGCTGCTCACTCTATGCCTTGGTTTTTTCCTGCCACTGTGCTTGCTCCATGCTGCTCACTCTATGCCTTGGTGTATTCCTGCCACTGTGCTTGCTCCATGCTGCTCACTCTATGCCTTGGTTTATTCCTGCCTCTGTGCTTGCTCCATGCTGCTCACTCTATGCCTTGGTTTATTCCTGCCACTGTGCTTGCTCCATGCTGCTCACTCTATGCCTTGTTTTATTCCTGCCACTGTGCTTGCTCCATGACGCTCACTCTGTGCCTTGGTTTATTCCTGCCACTGTGCTTGCTCCATGACGCTCACTCTGTGCCTTGGTTTATTCCTGCCTCTGTGCTTGCTCCATGCCGCTCACTCTATGTCTTGGTTTATTCCTGCCTCTGTGCTTGCTCCATACCGCTCCACTCTATGCCTTGGTTTATTCCTGCCTCTGTGCTTGCTCCATGCCGCTCACTCTATGTCTTGGTTTATTCCTGCCTCTGTGCTTGCTCCATGCCGCTCACTCTATGTCTTGGTTTATTCCTGCATCTGTGCTTGCTCCATGCTGCTCACTCTATGCCTTTGTTGATTCCTGCCACTGTGCTTGCTCCATGCTGCTCACTCTATGCCTTGGTATATTCCTGCCACTGTGCTTGCTCCATGCTGCTCACTCTATGCCTTGGTTTATTCCTGCCACTGTGCTTGCTCCATGCTGCTCACTCTATGCCTTGGTATATTCCTGCCACTGTGCTTGCTCCATGCTGCTCACTCTATGCCTTGGTTTATTCCTGCCTCTGTGCTTGCTCCATGCTGCTCACTCTATGCCTTGGTTTATTCCTGCCACTGTGCTTGCTCCATGCTGCTCACTCTATGCCTTGTTTTATTCCTGCCACTGTGCTTGCTCCATGACGCTCACTCTGTGCCTTGGTTTATTCCTGCCACTGTGCTTGCTCCATGACGCTCACTCTGTGCCTTGGTTTATTCCTGCCTCTGTGCTTGCTCCATGCCGCTCACTCTATGCCTTGGTTTATGGCTGCCACTGTGATTGCTCCATGCCGCTCACTCTATGCCTTGGTTTATTGCTGCCACTGTGCTTGCTCCATGCCGCTCACTCTATGCCTTGGTTTATTCCTGCCACTGTGCTTGCTCCATGCCGCTCACTGTATGCCTTGGTTTATTCGTGGCTCTGTGCTTGCTCCATGCCGCTCACTCTATGCCTTGGTTTATTCCTGCCACTGTGCTTGCTCCATGCCGCTCACTCTATGCCTTGGTTTATTCCTGCCACTGTGCTTGCTCCATGCTGCTCACTCTATGCCTTGGTTTATTCCTGCCTCTGTGCTTGCTCCATGCTGCTTACTCCATGCCTTGGTTTATTCCTGCCACTGTGCTTGCTCCATGCTGCTCACTCTATGCCTTGGTTTATTCCTGCCTCTGTGCTTGCTCCATGCTGCTCACTCTATGCCTTGTTTTATTGCTGCCACTGTGCTTGCTCCATGCTGCTCACTCTATGCCTTGGTTTATTGCTGCCACTGTGCTTGCTGCTGGCGCGCGCAGATTTACGTCTGCTTTCAGCAGGCGTAAATCTGCCAACAAAGGTAAGGGGGGTTTAGATAGGGCCGAGGGGGGGGGGTGGGTTAGGTAGGGGAAGGGAGGGGAAGGTGTGGGGAGGGCGCAGGTTGCACAAATGTGCACTCCCTTGCACGCGCCGACCCCGGATTTTATAAGATACGCGCTGCTACGCGCGTATCTTATAAAATCCAGCTTACTTTTGTTCGTGCGTGGTGCGCGAACAAATGTACAAGCTCGCGTAAAATTATAAAATCTACCCCAAAATGTGCTGGCGAGCCGCACATTTTGCTTTCAGAAATTAGCACCTACCCAAAGGTTGGTGCTAATTTCTTTGGGCACTGGGAAAGTGCACAGAAACGCAGTAAAAACTGCTTTTCTGTTCACCCTCCGACTTAATATCATTTCGATATTAAGTCGTAGGTCCCGAAAGTTTCCAAAAGTAAAAAAAAAAAAAAAAAAAATTGAAGTCAGCCCACAGCTGTCGGGTCGAGGACCGGTTTCCAAGAGAACCGGTTTCCAAGAGAACCGGTTTCCAAGGGTCAGCGGGCTCGAGAACCGACGCCAGCAAAATTGAGCATCGGCTGTCAAACCCGCTGACAGCTGCCGCTTCGGTCCAAAGGAGGCGCTAGGGACACGCTAGTCCCTTGTGCATCCTTTTGCCTGTTTTTATCGCCGGGCCTAATTTGAATAGTGAATCACGAGCACAGGAGAGTGGTGTGCGCATGCCGGGAGAGCGGGTTTTCGCCCGCTCTCCCGCGGACTTTACTGTATCGGTCCAATTCTGTAAGTGGACACCAGAGACAATGGAAGATTCTGTGATTTGCCCAATGTTGCATGGCAGAGTCAGTGGGATAAGCAGGATTTAAACCCTGCCTTCCCTGTTTCTCAGTCCAGTGCTCTTACCACTCTTCCTCCCAAAATTAAAAAAAAACCCCAGCACTTTGATCTTGAGAGTTTTAATTTAAATTCTTAGCATACTGCTGCTGATGGGTACAACCATAGCAGCAGAGGAAGCAGTCAGGGAAAAACCAGAATGTCCCAGTCCCAGCCCCAGCAGACAAATCAGTGAGTGACGTGAAATCTCGTAGGGCACTGCATGGTACTGTGCATGCTGCAGCTACTATGGCCGGTGGCTGACTCTGCGAGACACTAGTATCCAGTATGCCTAAACCAGCGAGGCAGAAGATAACTAATGTTCCTGCAATGACAAAGTACAACAAATAAAGGAGAATCATTCTTTATTTTCTCATGATCTCTTGTAGCTGTCAGACATTAGTGCAGGCGCTGGAATTGGGTTATTACCATTGTAAAGGTGCAGTGTTAGTAGCAGAGCACCAGTACCTGCTTTTGTGTGAAATGTTGTTTATATCCACTGGCACCTTAAAAAAAATTTTTTTTTGTTTTTTAAAGGACTCAGGTAAGTAGTACAAAACTGTGGCATTTCAACCAAGAAAATGCTAACAGCAATAACAGGAAAAGCCAAATAAATGAGGAAAAGCAAGTTTCCTTTTATCTAGTCTATCACAGCACATAGCAAAGAAGGCATTGTAATTATTTTTAACCTGACAAAGGTTTTTTCACGTTTGAACTGTTAGCTTCACAATATGTATTTATGTCTTTTAATTACAATTTTTGTGGGTGCCTGACTTTTCCTATGACTATAACCCAGGAACCAAAATGTCTTTTTTCTTCCCAATAATATTGGATCAGAAATTGTTAAACACTGGACACAAAGCTTATGATGCGAGAGTGAGAGTATGCATGAGAGGTTTCTATTTTTTGGACACTTTGACAAGTCCCAATTGACTAGCTATCATCTGAACCCTGGATACCAAGACTTTAATTAAAAATGAACCATAAAGAGAATTCTTGATAGGATAAGTACCAGGAAGGTGGTAAGTTTCATTGAAATCATGACAGCTTTTTGTGCTTTCCAATATATGGAATATTGGGAAGAATTATCTAAAAGGGATCAATGTCCATCTGTCTATAGACACACCAGGAGCAGAAACTCACCAAATTTGGCATGCAGGAAGAAAATGTGAATAACTCAGGCAAAGCTTGAAAACCAGAAGCATTGGGTCAGTATATTCAGAGAACTGAGCTTCTAAAACTTCCCCATTGCTTTCCATGGGAAACTGCTGAAAGCTGCAGAATGTTAACCATTGCTCCACTCCCAAAACATCATGCTTCCTGCACATTGACACAGGCAGAGAAAATAACTAATGAAGGATGGCACCAAAGATACTTCTCCTACCTACCTCATACCCACATGCAAACACACAGTGCACTCCACACACACCATACATCCGACACTCCCCCCACCCACCCACCCACACACACACAGTGCACTTGTATATATGTTTCAGCACTGTCCCACACACAAACCCCAACACAATTCCTCATAACCACACCTTCTGCCTATACACACACACACCCCATAATCTCCATGCACTCAATCCCACCTAAAACCCCCACCCAGTCATACATACATACCCCCCACATATTCATCTTCTCACATAGTTCTACAACTGCAGCTCCCACCTATCCTCCACATGTCCATACCCTCAAAGACATCTTCCACATCCCCTGCAATCCCCTCCCCCCCCCCAATACTTCTCCCACCCAGGCACAATCCCCCACCAACCCACGCACATACACACTCCCACACATACAACCCTCCACCCCACTCCACCCCTTCCCACCACCCATCCACCCATCCTCCATTTCTCCCATCACAAACTCCACCAAAACCCGCTCACTCTGTTCCATATCTATGTTGGAAAGCATTCCTGAAGCCAAGCCTTTTCCTCTGCATATTTTCCTTGCTTGTTATGTAAAAAAAAAAGATTAGTATCCTTTACCATATCCTGCAGAGGCTAGGGACAAGTTAAATCAAACATTTATTTTATTTATTTAGATTTAGTGAATGCCTTTTCATCGGTAGGTGAGGTTCATTTCAAGTATTACATGTGCTTTTATGTTACGGGGGAAAGATATACGGGTTTTACAAAACACGTATAAAGGTGAATTTTAAAAGCCCGACGCGAGCCGAAATTAGCGGATTTATTTATTTAAATTCTTTTACTATACCGATCCTCAAGACGCGGTCTTATCGTACCGGTTTACAATAGAACAGGGGAAACCAATTAACAACTATATAGAAGGTAAGAAGTTACATCAAACAGGGAGCGAAGGTGGGAATATGTTGGGCTGGCGCTGACCGAGCGGATTTTAGAAACAGGCCAGATATGCACCTACTTGCCGCTGTGCACACCAATGAAAAGCTCAAAAAAAGGGGGCGGGGCATGGGCATGGTCCAGGTGGGGCAGGGGGCATCCCTGGATTTAAGCTTGAAATTTGCGCGTAAATATTTCTGCACACCGGTGCACGCCGGGGTTCCCTGCCGTGTAATTTTACGTCTGCTATGGACGGCGTGAAAGTAGTAAAACAGAAAAATATAGGCAGACGAGTGGGTCTTCTGGGGGGAAGATAGGCTATTAAAATGGGGGGGGGGGGGGGTGGCGGAGAGGGGTGTTTGGAAGTCCTATCCCTTAACTGGGCGAACTGGGAACGAACTGGGGAAACGGCCAATGGTGTCGGCATGCGTGGTTTTTAAAATTGCCCCATTTATGTGGTAGAAGCGGAATTTGCACGCGTAGGCCTGTGTCCACTTAAGATTGCGCGCACATGTGCGCCCATGCACCGCTATGAAAATTACTGTCATATATGATACACGCGTGTTATAAAATACTATGGTAAAACTACTGTACAGGCATATATGCGTCTTCGCGCAGTTGTTTGAAAGTTATCCTCATTGAAAGATAGTATTTCAGTGCTTTGAACGTGGCACTATACCCACTTACTTAAAAAAATATGTGCACAAAAATTAAGTGGGACTTACATAAATCGGTTTATTTTAGGACATGTGTGCCTAAGTAAAACTACTTTAATTAGATAAACTGAGTTGTAAAACAGATGCACTCTTAAACCAATCTCTCTCCTTTTCCCCGCCTACCTAAAAACAATCTCACTTAAGTTATCAAAGTGCCATTAGCAGAGAGGGCTGCCTGTAAGCAAAGGGAATGTCAACCCAACTGCCTCAGGCAGCAGGAATTCAACTTTAATCTGTTCATTACTTACGGATATATCATCTCCTTCCTGCGTTATGATTGATATGACTTTCCAATGCCGACCGAAAACAAAATAAATACCTGGAAAAATGATGACTCATCCATTTGGTGTCTGCTCATAATTTCTTAGTGAAATGACCCCCCCCCCCCCCCGAAAACCCAATTGCATGCATTTTGCACACGTGAATCTGGAACGCCGTCAAAATTACGCATTTAAGTGGTTTGCAAATATTTCTCTTTCGAGTGGACACCTCTTGTTCTAAATATATTTGACAACTATGTGGAGAGTCAACCGTCGGGTAAAAAGGGCACAGCGCAGGCATTCTCTCAGGACGTTGCCAGGATTAGCAGGCCCGGGTCTAGGCCTGCCTGCCTACGCACGCTCTCTGCCAGTGCAGTTCATGTTTCCAGTGGGCAGGCTGCCAGCGGAAAGCAGGCTCCCTGCTGTTTAACGACAAGAGATTTACGGCTTCTCTGCATATTGGTGCTATTTTGTGTAAACAAGGTTAACACTCCTTTTAAATTAAATATACCACCTGGTGACTAAATATGACCTTGGCAGCAATCTTTCACCTGGTTTCCAGAAAATTTAAACTGTTTGGTGGCATATCTTGTTTCATTATCATTATCTTTACATTCAAGGTTTTTTTTTTTTTTTTAACATAATTCTCCTTCTCCGCCCCTCTCCTCCCCCAACACACACACACACACACACACACACACACACACACACACACACACACACACCATGAAAGATATTTGGGAGCCAGCCTGGGAGACTTATGAGTTACAGACTGGAAATATAGATACAATGTAACATTATGTATCAAAAAGCAAGTTGGACGCTGTCTCAAATTCTAACTTAATTCTCTAGCACTGCGCTGCCACTCGGTTCTCACTAAGCGTCAGTGGGAAATCTACTTTGGATGGACTTTGCTGAGCTCTGATTGAATTACAAATTTTGTAATAGGCATCTAAGGAATAGAAAGCTAAAATGTGACCCTCCAATCTCAATAAAAGCATTCTGGTTAAATTGTAATGATACAGAGATTAAATGCAAACTGCTATGCCAATAGATTTAGTTGACTGTACAGATGTTGAATTGAAATACAATGAACACATCGAGGATAAGTTTCAAAGGTGCTCAGCGGCACGTACGCATGTATATGGCCACGTGTAATTTTACCAAGATATTTTATAACCTGTGCATATCACATACATGCATTTTTATCCTGCTACATATGTGAGGTTTTCAATATATTTATAAATAATCTGGAAAGAAATACGACGAGTGAGGTGGTCAGATTTGCAGATGACATAAAATTATTCAGAGTAGTTAAATCACATGCAGATTGTGATATGTCGCAGGAGGACCTTGCAAGACTGGGGGTTCAAATGGCAGATGAAATTTAATGTGGACAACTACAAGGACAAGTGCTGAAAGAACTGAGAAATTAAATTGCGGACCTGCTATTGGAAATTTAGTAAACTATCATTAACATCGTCAATGGTACCTGAATACTGAAGGGTTTGCCAATGTAAGGCGAATTTTTAAAAAGGGATCAAAGGAAACTATAGACCAGTGAGTCTGTGCCAAGAAAATGGTAGAAGCTATCATAAAGAATAAAGTTGCTGAACGTATAGATAGACATAATATAATGGGACAAAGCCAACATGGATTTAGCCAAGAGAGGTCTTGCCTCACAAATTTGCTACAGTTTGTTGAGGGTGTAAATAAACATGTGGATAAAGGTGAGCCAGTTGATACAGTGTTTCTGGATTTCCAGAAAGCATTTGACAAAATCCCTCATGAGAGACTTCTTAGCAAATTGAAAAGTCATGGGATGGAGGCAGTGTCCTATTGTGAATTGCCAACTGGTTAAAAGATAGAGAACAGAGTAGGGCTAAATTGTAAGCTCCCCTATGAGGAAAGGCTGAAGAGGTTAGGGCTGTTCAGCTTGGAGAAGAGACAGCTGAGGGGGAGGGGGGGATATGATAGAGGTCTTTAAGATCATGAGAGGTCTTGAATGAGTAGATGTGACTCAGTTATTTACAATTTCAGATAATAGAAGGACTAGGGGGCACTCCATGAAGTTAGCAAGTAACACATTTAAGACTAATCAGAGAAAATTATTTTTCACTCAATGTACAATTAAGCTCTGGAATTTGTTGCCAGAGGATGTGGTTAGTGCAGTTAATGTAGCTGGGTTTAAAAAAGGTTTGAATAAGTTCTTGGAGGAGAAGTCCATTAATTGCTATTAATCAAGCTGACTTAGGGAATGGCCTCTGCTATTACTGGCATCAGTAGCATGGGATCTTCTTGGTGTTTGGGTACTTGCCAGGTTCTTGTGGCCTGGTTTGGCCTCTGTTGAAAACAGGATGCTGGGCTTGATGGACCCTTGGTCTGACCCAGTATGGTAACTTCTTATGTTCTTATTTATTGCTGTACTAATTGTAGAGGGTGAAGAGAAGAATCAGGTAAGCCTAAAAGTAAAGCATTACAATAATCAAGACCGGTAAATATCAGTGCTTGGAGAACTAGGTGAAAACTGTTGTAAAATAGTAGAGGTTTTAGATGTTTCAAGAGGTGAAGTTTATAAAAAGAGGTTGTTTTTTTTTTTTTTGTTTTTTTTTTTTTACCACAAATGAGATATGGTGAGTCACTGAGAGATCAGAGTCAAATATAACACCTAGGTTTCGTGCCTTGGTGGAAATTGCAATGGAATGGTTATCAATGGTAAGATGAGATGGGGGGCAACATGAGGAGAAAGGTATCATGGAGAGATGCAAAATTTCAGTTTTTGAGGTATCTAGTTTGAGACGATTGAGTGAGAGCCAAGAGTTAATGGATTTAATACAAAGGGTAACAAAAGAAAGTTTGTTAGACCAAGAATAGTTGTATGGAATAAAAAACTGTACATCATCTGCAAGGATTTTAAAGTTTAAGCCTAGACCATCCAACAGACAACAGAGGGGTAAGAGATAGATATTAAAGAGGATAGCACATAGAGAAGAACCTTGGGGGACACTAGAAGCAATGGTGTACCAGTCAGAGCTGAGGAGACCAATATTGACTTGTTGAGGGTGATTGGATAGAAAAGAGGAGAACATGTTAAGCACTTTGTCAGAGATATCGACTGATTACTGTCCTTCAATAAGGTCTACGGTATCAAAAGCAGCAGAGATATCAAGTAGAACCAGGATATAATCAGTATTGGAATCAATTGGGCGGGTCCCACTCATTGGAACAATCTCCCTCCGGACCTCAGACAGGACCCTTGCCCAATATCTTTCAAGAAAAAATTAAAAACTTGGTTATTTAACCTTGCATTTCCTGAATCAGATTTTTAGCTTATCACATGCTTTCTATTCTCCAAGATGTTTAAATTCTATCTCATATCTCAATTTTCGCTAGCCCTTGGTCCCTTTTAAAAGACCTTCAGACACCTTTCAGTCTTTTACTCCTTTAATCCCTCCATAACTAGAAATATGTTTAATATGTGTCATGCATGAGTATATGTGTATATATTTTTTATTTTATATGTGTGTATATATATATATATATATGTATGTTCGTTTACGTATGTATATATATATATATATATATATATATATATATATATATATATTTATGTGTTTTCATATATTACATTACTATGTAATGCAAACTGTTTTCATGGGTCAGTTAAATTTATAAATAAGTTGACCAGTTTATTATACTGTATGTTCTTGGTTCCATGTATCGCCTTACAGGCAGTTTTTTGTTCCATGTAAACCGGTTTGATTTGTATCTAATGCAAGAAGATCAGTATATAAAAACTAAAAATAAATAAATAAATAAAAGAAGATAATAGAAGAGTTTACAGAAACCATGCTGGTTAGGATGAAGTATAGAATTGTCCGATATAGTTAGAGAGCTGGTGTAAAATAACAGATTCAGTAATTTTGGCTAATGAGGTAAAGGAAGCCATAGGACGAAAGTTACTAAGATCTGATATATCAGGGTTGTTTCTCTTAGGGATATGCAGGATAGATGTACATGTTAAGGTATTTGGTAAAACCCCAGAATTCAGGGAAATGTTAACCAGATGGGCCAAGTGGGTAGAAAGAAAGTCACGAGAAGCCTGACAAAGATGGCCGAAACATGGGTTGAAAGGACTGCAGGATGGCTTAGATTTCCCAATGGAAAAAGTTGAATATTGGAGTGGCCCAGTGATCAGTTCTGGGACCACTGCTTTTTAATATATTTATAAATGACCTGGAAAAGGGAACAACAAGTGGGGTGATCATATTTGCCAATGACATAAAATTATTCAAAGTTCTTAAATCACAAGAGGACCTTGAAAAACTGGGAGACTGGGTATGAAAATGACAAATTAAATTTATCATGGATAAGTGCAAAATAATGAACTTTAGGGTCAATTTTAAAATCCTGGCATGTGCAAATCCCGGGCGATACGCACGCCGAGTGCATTTTCAAAGTGGTATGTGCAGAAGAGGTGGGTTTTGGAAAAGGGGCAGGCCGGAGTCAGGGAAGGGGCAGGTGCCATCCCATGAAGTGCATGCAGGCAGCCAGCCGGCGCAAGGAACTCACCGCTGCTCATAAGAGCAGGTAAGTTGAAAAAATAAAAAAACTAGGTTAGTTGGGGGGGGGGGGAGGTTTAGGGGTTGGGGTAGAGAGGGGAAAAGGGAGGCAGGGTAGGTAGGGGGTTAGAGAAGTTGCCCCCTAGTCCACTCCTTTATTGGTGTAGACTGGGAGGTAACTGGGGAAGGCCTGATCGCGTCGCTGTGTGCTTCTAACAAAATCTTACCCTACATGCATGTAAGTCGACCCTTGGTGCACATGCGCGCACCGATATGAAATCGGGCTCGGATATGCACGTGGGTAGCCAATTTTATAATATGCGTGTGTTGATGCGTGCATGTTATAAAATCTGCACATCTTTTAAAATTTTGTCTTTAGGGAAGAGTAACCCAAATTAAAGCTACACAATGCAAGGTTCACAGTAGGAGCCACCACTCAGAAAAATGATCTAGGTGTCATCGTTGAAAATACATTGAAATCTTCTGTTCAGGGTGCAGCAGCAGCAGCCAAGAAAGCAAATAGAAAGCTGGGGATTATTAGGAAAGGACTGGAGAATAAAACAGAGAATATCATAATGCCTCTGTATCGCTCCATAGTGCAATCTAATCTTGAGTATTGTGTGCAGTTCCGGTCACCACATCTCAAAAAGATATACCAGATATAGAAAAGGTACAGAGAAGGGCGACCAAAATGATAAAGGGGATGGAGCAATTTCCCTGTGAAGAAAGACTAAAGATGCTAGGACTCTTCAGCTTGGAGAAGAGACGGCTGAAGAGAGATATGATAGAGGTTTATAAAATAATGAGTGGAGTGGAATGAGCAAACAGTTGTTTACGTTTTTGAAAAGTACAAAGACCAGGGGGACACACAATGAAGTTATTATCAAGAGAAAATATTTATTTCCTCAATGCATAATTAAGCTCTGGAATTCGCTGCCAGAGGATGTGATGAAAGCTATTAGTGTAGCTGCATTTAAAAAAGATTTGGACAAGTTCCTAGAGGAAAATTCCATAAACCATTATTAAGGTGGACTTGGGGAAAGCCACTTCTTATCCTTGGAATAAGCAACTTGGAATCTCTCTACTCGTGGGATCCTGTCAGACACATGTGACCTGGTTTGGCCACTATTAGAAACAGAATATTGGGCTTGATGGACCTTTGGTCTGACCCAGTATGGCAAGTCTTACATTCTTATGATACAGATAGGAAAAAATATCCACAATGTTAGATTTAGTCTGTTACGTATGAACTGGGCTGGGGGGGGGGGGGGGGGGGGGGGGGGAGGGGAGGGAGGGTGTCACTGACTAAAATTAAATCCATATCAAACTGATTCTAAAGCTGGGTAGAGCTTAATTGGCCTCCTACAAAGTTTCCTACCTGTCAAGTGTTGTCATTTATCCAGGGAATCCCAGCTGTCTGGGTTTACAAGATCTCCAAAATGAATATGTATGACTATGTATTTGCATACACTGGCTCTGTTGAATGCGAATAAGTCTTATACATATTCACTGTGGATATTCTGAAAATTTGACCCGTTTTTGAATCAAAAGCTAGGTAAGATTATTTTTGGTTTTAGTGGTATTGACATAGTTTTATAGTGCTCTGTCAGGGGCAGTCCCGATCTCGCTTGCCCCACCACTGCTGGTTTTTCACAATGGCTACAACATGAACTATCATGTTGTATGGCAGATTCTGCAAGGAGGAGCGGGACAGGAGTGACAGGGACAGGGCATCGTTTCTGCCCATTGAAGAATCCATGGAAGGGGTAAGGAGTGGCATGGAGGTGATAGGGGGCTGGAACCAGGCCCAGGAGGATTTTATTTTTAAACTGTGGTGTGCGCTTTTGGGGTCCGGACCCAAAGATTTTCTTTTGTTTTTGTTTTATGTTTCTTTTTTATTTGTTGCGTGTTTTTTTTTTCATGTTAAGTAAAAGAAATGAAACAACAAACAAAGCGAAATAAAACGAAATAAACCAGAAACAAAGTGTAAACAAAATAAAACCAAACAAAGAAAATTAAAGTGCATACCCCTGCTCATCAGGTGTGATCCATAGGACGTAGCGAATCTGAATCTGCTCCATACTGAATAAGGTTGCTGGTTAACCTAATCATGGGTTGAGGACAACTTTCCCCCCACCCCATTTAAATAAACTGCCTCTTTTAATCAGTAAAGGTTGAGTTTTAAACACCCCCCCCCGCGCATGTAAAATCTGGGGGTTACACCTGTAGCCGGGTCCCTTCTAAAATGCGCGTGGTGTGCACAAGGTCCAGCCACACACGTAACCCCATTACGCTCCCAAGAGCCAGGCCTCGCAAAAGGTGTGGTCTGGGGGGTGGGGAGGGGCCAGTTCAGGGGCAAGGCGGGGTGGAGCTGGAGGTGGTCGGTAGTGCAGCCATTCGCCGCTGTGCCGGGTCCTGCGCGCACCTTTAAAAATCTACCCCTTAATGTTCTCTGCTTTAATAATGATCAAGAAAGGAAAGTGTAAACTTTCTTTATGATTGCAATCCATTCACTTCTCATCCATGGATAAAATACTGGGAATGTGGAAATCAACATCAGATATATAAAAAGGTAGAGTTGTTCCAAACAGGGCTGCACTCACACTACATGACTAGAGTTGTAAAAAATCTGTTCTCATTTTTGTATTAATGTTTACAATTTTGTGTCTTGTGTTTTGCAAGATTGAAGTTAAAGTGACATTCATTATGCTATCATGCATATTAATAAAAGGCAAATAAACTTCTTAAATAACTATTATGGCAAACAGATAAAAATGATCAATAACTGAATTCAGGATTGGATATGTACATATTTGATTTAAATAGACTAAAAAAAGTGTGGATGTTCTTGGGTTGGTTGGTATTTATGCAAATATGTAGAGTCAAAATGTTTGACAATAATCTGCATCTGAATTTGGGACATATTTGGAGATTTTATTATTTATTTATTTTAAAAAACCATCTAACTTGTTTGCAACAAGAGCTCAAAGTGAGATTCAAGCCAGAAATAGGAAACGCTGAAAAATACCAACATTATAAAATTAATGAGACATAGCATAATTTATCAATTTCCAAACCACAAAACTGAAAAAAGTAGTAAAATAAATTACAAAAATAAAAATACAAGACTGCTATGCACTGTGGAAAGAACTTAATTCATTCTCTAACAAGTTAGCTAGTGAGCCAGAGGACAGAGAATTAACACTGCTCAACCCAATGAACGTTACTGAACCTAAAAGGCATGGGTGTAGAGCCTCGTCTTTAACCGACTCCTAAAACTGCGGAGTTCTTTAATACAATGGCGCTCTCTCGGAAGCTTATTCCAGAGTAGGGGAGCCAATGAACTCTATTGCAAGGACGTAGCTTAACTTAATTTCCTTAAAAAGGAAAGAACAAAGAGGGTGTGAGATATCCATTTCTCCAGACCACAGACCTCATCCAACCCATTCAAGCCCTTAAATACCAGGCAAAGCAGTTTAAATTTAGACCTATGAGGGCTGAGGCTAAATTCAGTTGGAATATTCTGCACCTCTTCACTCTTTGCCCCTTGTTCAGCTCTGATTATCTGAAACCTCTCAGTTTGGAAGATGTTCCAATTTAATATAAACACATTTATTTTGTGAGGTTTTTTGGGTTTGGTTTTCTTGACGATGGAATAACAGGTGTCATCCTTTGCATCTGGATTATTTGTTCTCCTTTTATTCTCTTTTCTTTCTTTCCTGTTCCCTCTTTCCGCAGTCTCCTTCCTTCCCCCAAGCGTTGCCACACCCATTCCTCTAGCAAAAATTCTGTCATCTAGGTGCTAGATGGCAAGACAATAAAAGATAACAAGTTGACTGCATTTTCAGTGTTAGTCTTGTGTTTCTGCCTTGCACTATGGATTGAATTTGTTTTGTGTGTGTTTTTGTGTATTTGTGTATACACGAAGTTTTGCCAGCAGTAATCTTAAAAGTCTTTTGTCAAGTGGTAGGGTAAACTAGTATGAAATTAATTATCATCTCATTTGTCTCCCCCATAGTGTTACTTCTGTATGACTGGAGCATAGCCGTCAGAGTCAAAAGTCAAAGAAAATAAATTAATATATACCATTCCAAATTCCTAATGCCTAGATTAGAAATGTCAGCTTGTCCTAAGGATCTGATTCCTTTTGAATTTCAGGTGGCATGGGAGAAAGAAGATAGAGTTGTGCTGGATTTTGAAGGGAGGTGCAGCCTGTGCCTCTCAGTTAGGGGATTGTCACTGTGACGGCTGGGCTGGACAGGAAAGGGTTAAACATGGAGAAAAATCCCTGGATGTCTAAGAATTAAGGTTTCCTGGTTTCCTACAGAATCCAGTAGGAGCAGGAGGAAGCTTCTGAGACAAAAATAAATAAATAAGTTGATAGATGCATAACATCTATGCCACTCAAACCAAATTACATTGTGAGTCAACATGTAAGACAGCTAATGAAAAGAGAGAATTTCCCCTAGGGTAGAAGACAAATCTCAGGTAGAGAAATAATTAACTGAGTTACCTGCCAACTCAATGGTTCATTCATTGGCAACTGTGTTTGCTATTTCCCACTGACTAGCATTTCACTCTAATACTCAATGTACATGAATACAGCTTAGAAAATGATATGTTGCAATACAATTTCCTGATTTGAGAAACAAGACAGCATGAGCCTACAGCAGGGATGCATAACTCCACACCTATAGAGTTGCAGAAAGGTCTGATTTTCAGAATAATCATTTAAACAAATGAATATAAATGTGTCTCATGAATATTCATTGCCATTTTCCTGAAAGCCATAGCTGAATTACCATCCCTTAGGAGGGAATTTTCAAAACGTTTATGTGTGCAAAATTAGCATATACGCATAGCAGGTACTTGCGTACATTCTGTCTTATGAACATCAAAAGCATGCACGTATTTTCAGTCTCGCATGCACATTTCCATGTGAAAAAGGGGGCGGTCTAGTGGCATTCCTGGACAGGGCCAAAAAGGTACACACGGAAATTGTTGTTTTATAAGAGACTTACATGGTACGCCTGGCAACTTATTCGTGTAATTTTACCCCTGCTAATTATCTTGTGCAAATAATAACAGGCTCATCTATTGTTTACTATTCACTGAGTGGGAGGTCTGGATGGAATATAGGGGAGAATTCAGAGTGAAGAACTAGAAGGGTCTCAATGACCTGGAGACAGATTGGATGAACTGGTAGAGGTTCCGCCAAACTGGTGATTTCAATTAAACAAATGTGTTTTAAACTATACCGACTTCTGCTCATAAACAGGGTTTTATAGGAGGAAGGTGCAGTTTTTTTACCTATAAAAAATATGCATGTATGTTTTTAAAATAGGTGGGGAAAGTATGTGCTTTCAATGCATTCCATGTATTTGCATGGAGCCATATATAGTATACATGCAAATGTTTAGTGGTAGACATATGCTTATTTTATAATCTGCACATACCTTATATATACTGGTTATAAAATACTGTTGTAGATCTCCGTGTGGCCATGTACATTTGTATATGGGGCCACATGCAGTTGTTGGAAAGTTACCCTCAGGCAAGATAACTTTCAAAACTGCTTGCATGTGCCCATTTACACGTGTATATGGGTGCATGCAAAGGTGCTACTGTCAGGGGAGGTTCTACAATGAGGCAGGGTGAGGTAGCCACTTCAGGAGGCAGAATTTTGAGGCGGCAAAAAAAATGCCCCTCTCAGAATGCCGCTGTGGTGTCTGCCTCACAATGCCTGCCCCCGCCGCACCTGCTGACCCAGGCCGGCGGCAGCAGAAGAGAGAAGTGATGCTGTGAGCCGCGGCAGTCTGCAGAGGCTGAAGAGAGGAGGGTCGCTGCTGCAGGCTTAATAAATGCATCATGGAGCAGCTGTACAAGAACCAACTGGAGGGGAAACTATTTTAGACTTTGTTCTTAGTGGAACATGGGATTTGATGCGAGAGGTAACAGTTTTGGAGCCACTTGGCAATAGTGATCACAACATTATCAAATTTGACAATAACTAGAGGGAGGACACTAAAGAAATCTACTGTGACAACATTTAACTTTCAAAAAGGTAATTATGATAAAATGAGGAAAATTGTTAGGAAAAAACTGAAAGGAGCAGCTGCAAAGGTTAAGAGTTTAGCAGCTGCAAAGGTTAAGAGTTCAAGCATGGATGTTGTTTAAAAATACAATCATCTTGGAAGCCCAGAAGAGATGTATTCCATGCATTAGAAAAGGGTGGAAAAAAGGCTAAATGACTACTGGCATGGTAGAAAGCTGTGGTGAGAAAGGCTATAATAATGAGATGAATTTGCATGTGCCAGATCTCCATTGTTTGCCATTCTGTCTCATGCAAATTTCTTATGGTTACCTTATCCTGAAAACAAGATTGGAGTGGTATGCCTCCAGAAGAAGGTTGAAAAATACTGTCTAAAGGTCTTTTGTTTTTTGCGTTGGAGCTTTATGACACATTAATAGAGATGGAGAAGTTTGTTTATGTTTCCCCACTTTTATTGTTCCATCAAGAAAGTAAACCAGTACTTACTGGATGGTCGAAGATGACCTCTTAATCTTCTTGGGAGGAGTTTTAGTCTTCTGGGAACTCTTGCAATCAGAGGGGCACTATGGCCAATACAAGACCTCCTTGGTAGAAAGACTCTAGGAGAAAGAACTTCTGGGAGCACCAAACCAAATAGATGTAGTCTTACAAAACTAAATCTTTGTGAAAAACAAAAAAATATAAATTAAAATTGTACATAAATGTATCAGCAACTCAGCACAGTCTTCTGCAAACATTCTAAGATCCTTGTCTTACTTTGTGGCCTTTTGGGCCTTCCTGCCTTGCTCAGTGGGCTCCTGGCTCTCCTGTCCCTGCCTTGCAGCCTTCAGGCCTTCTAGGTTCGCCTGTTTGTACTTTCTTGTTTACTGTTGGTTGTCCTGTACTGTCCTTGTCCAGTCCTGTCCTGCCCTGTCCTTTCCTTGACTAGTCCAGTACTTGTTTGTCCTGTCTAATCCAGTCCTTGCCCTGTCCAGTGATTGTCCTGTCTTGTTCAGTCCAGCCTGCCTTGCCCTCGCTTCAAGACGGGTATCCAAGTCTCCAGTCCTAGCCTGGCCCCTGTCTCCAGCCGGTGTCCCCAGCCTGTGCCTGTATCCAGCTCTCAGCCTGTGCCTGTATAATCATGATGTTCTCCAGAAGGAAAGTCCTACTGGCCCCAGAACCCAAGGACTCAACCTGCAAGGGAGAGGGCTGGTTAAACAGAAGACCACCTCTAGTCCTGCCTTGCATTCCTGTGTCATTTCTGTGGGGGTTAATCCCAGATTCCAGCCAGCTTGACCAGGATAGAAACACTGTTTTAGAAAATACATTTTATTATATGATATCATGCAGAGGTAATAAGCGTATAATCAGTATTCAGCCACTGTTGTAATCATATACCCACTCTAAAGATCCCCCAAAAATCCAGCAGTCAAATCAGTGCTGGCGTGTGACCTTGATGACTGTTGTGAAAGAATATACATGTCTTTTTTTTTTTTTTTTGGCTTTGTTAGCTTATGTGAGTCATGCCTTTCCCCTGATGCTGGCATTTGCCAAAACGACGGCTTTTGTTAAAGATTGATTCAACATGGCAGCAGCAACTCCTGGGCTCCGAGTGCGGAAGACTGCAGCTGCTGCGCAGAATGCTGATCTTCCCCAGGATGCTGTGAGGGCTGGCAAGGGATCTCGCTGCCCTGAAAGGGATGCACTGTTTCCTCTTGTTTGAAAGAAGGAAGTGTTTATTATTTAAAAAAAGGCTCCAGGAATGTTTTTGGTTTGACTTTTGGGCCAAATGTATTAGAAACGTTTTTGGCTTTGGATTTACAGAGAGAAGGTGCATGCGCATAGAAATTGGACACATGGTAACAGATGCCAGGACTGACCTTAGGAGGGTGCAGGGCCTTGGAAGGCTGAAAAGATAGTATTGGTGATGTGGGCTACCATGGCGGTCTGGGCATACCCCCTCCCCCCCCCCCCCAAAGTCTGGAGCCATGGTTGCCCCTAGTCGCCCTTCACAAAAAGGTGCTGAATTGGCACAAGTTTGAAACTTGTGAGCAGCACCAGCAAACAGAATGTTAGAAATTATTCAGAAGGGAATGGTGAATAAAACGGAGGATGTCCTAATGCCTCTGTATCGCTCCATGGTGAGACCGCACCTTGCATACTTGTGCAATTCTGGTCCAAGCTGTCCATCTTAACCAAACCCGAGATGAATGACATTAGTGTTGCCTGAGCAAGCTCACGTCATAAAAAGGGGCAAGCCCCTTCCCCCAAGGTCTTATATGTGACAGGGGCTACCAGTGCTATTGGTTGGCCCCTGTCACATGGTAGGGGCTAAAGGCCACTGGCGCCATTTTGCTTAGTGGAAGCCCAGGCCCCGGGAGCGGCAGATCGCTCCTGTGCCCTCCGCTGGACCACAAGGTGGGCGTTGGGAGGGTGGCACATTGAGGCTGGGGCTGGCAGAATTTTGAAAGGATACTTTTTGCCCTTTTAAAATTCTGCCGCCTGCTGCGGCGCCCTAGGCACAGGCCTAGCTCGCCTACTGGTTCCTCCGGCCCTGCATCTCATACACAGTTACTAAGCAGCACATAATCAGAACGAATCTCTCATATTTGTTCTTTTTGAATTTCCCTGAAAATATACGACTCATTGGATGAACATATTGAGATCATTAAGATTCTCAGTAAAACCCACTAATGAATCCCCTAAATTAATTGTTGCAAGTCAGCAACATGATACTGCAAAACATCTGTTTGATCAAGAGGTCATAGCTCAATCGAATTCCACTTCTTCCAGTGATTCTTCTGAAGGACACGATAGGCAAGATAATGGTGGCAGTCCTCTCCAGTTATTGGAACTGGATTGCCAGCTGTCTTCCTGAAAGATCAGGGAGCAAACCACATGCCTGAAATTTCCCACTTGCTTTGGGAGACCCACACAATGTTTGCTTTTCCTCTTGACTCCTAATACTGGTATCATAATACACAGCCGACAGCAATTTAAGGTCCGGAGAAAAGATGGTGTTCTTTGCCAGAATGTATGAAATAGGTCTAGAAACCACAATCCAAAATTTCATTCACAAACAAACACAAATCATGACCCATGAAATGCAGAATGTGATTTGCAAATCACATTGCTTGCTTCTGGAAGGAACCTAGATATTTTGAATACCATAGACAGGAGCTTTCTATATGTAAATATCTAAATCAAATGGAGGAGCTCGACAAAGCTCTAGTTGAAGACATACAAAAGATGGGAAAGAAGGGAGAAGTGGTGATTGTTGGAGATTTTAATCTGCCGGATGTAGACTGGAGAATCCCTTCTGCAGAATCTAATAGTAGCAGAGAGATAGTGGATGCCCTGCAAAGAGCTCTGTTCAAACAAATGGTAATGGAACCCACAAGGGACTTAGTTCTCACTAATGGAGATAACGTCTCTAATGTCCAGGTGGGTGCCCACCTCAGCACCAGTGATCATCATACAGTATGGTGTCATATCACAAATAGGATACGGAGAAGTAGCACGAAGACTCGAGTTTTGCAGTTCAAAAACACAGACTTTGATGAAATGGGGAAGTACATGGAGGAAGAACTAGAAGGCTGGGAGAACGAGAGAACAGAGTTTAAGAAACACTGACTCTTGCTCTTTTTATTTTGAAGGCTAAAATCAATAGTGAAAGACTTCAGAACGATCATCCAAGCAGTCATTTTTGCAAAATTAGACTACTGCAATTCCCTATTGCTAGGTCTGCCCTCTTCCTACTCCAAACCACTACAGATGGTTCAAAATTCAGCAGCTCGATTACTAACAGGCGCAAGAAAGAGAGACCACATATCCCCCATTCTGAAAGAGTTACATTGGCTACCCGTCCACTTCCGTATCATGTACAAAGCCATTTGTGTCATCTTCAAAACTATTCATCAACGCATCTCCCTCGATCTACAAATCCCCCTCCAAGTATACAACTCGACAAGACCTACCAGAAATGTCTACCGAGGCGCCCTCAAAGTTCCTCCTGCGAAAATGACCAAACACATCACTCTAAGAGATCGTGCCACCTCCACTGCTGGCCCTTCTCTGTGGAATTCCATTCCCACAGATCTCAGACTGGAACCTTGCCTCTTAACTTTCAGGAAAGGACTTAAGACTTGGTTATTCAAGCAAGCTTTCCCAGACACAATCTAATATCACGTCATAGATACAAACCAAGGACTTCAAATATTCAGCCATTAATCATGCCATTTTTACATAGCATTTAATTTATTTGTATACCGTTCAACCGTTTATTCTTTCCTATCTCTTCCTTCTTATCCAAGTTCTGCTACCCTTGTTATTTGTAACTGCTCCTTCGATCACCACAGTTCTAGTTGATGTATTTAATGCACTCCCGTTTCATGTAAACCAGCAAGATATGTGCTCATGATTGCCGGTATATAAAAACCTTAAATAAATAAATAAATAAATAAATTGCAATGCTACCCAACCCTAGCAAGCACATGTCCTCTGCTAGTTTGGAAAATATCAATCAGGATCACATGTCACAGATCTTGTATGTACTGGGGATGGGGAATAAAATGCAGCTCGGTTAGGGTTGCCAACTGGCTCCAGATTTTCAGGACAGTTGATCCAATCCTGGTTTTATCCCATTGCATCTCATTTCCCTAGTGCATTCCCTAAGAGAAAGCAAGACTTCAAGTTTCTCTATGCAGGGAAGTAAAACCAGGATCAACCTGTCCTGAAAATCTGGATCCAGTTGGCAACCCTAAGCTCAGTCAGAGCCCAACTTTAAAATCAGAGCAGCATCAGTAAGTGCACTGGAAATTACATGCTGTGTGGTATAATAATAATTACAAATGCTATTACGAGTTCTGCCCAAGCCCACTGCCTATGCGCTGTAATTCAAATAGTACACACTAGTACTAAATAGTACACACTAGTTGAATTTGTGCATACTAAAAACAAAAGAAAAATGAAACAAAATCAAAGGACCATGACACAAATCACATTTTTTTAAACGATATAAAATTTAAAGTAAACTTGAATTATCTGCTTGCACATCTAGTCTCAATATACTGCTCATCATTAGTGCTCCACCTTCCTTGATCCAGTCCCAGTCCTTTGGATGCATTTCTTAGTTCTATGCTTCAATGGCAAGAGGAAATGTGGAAAAAAAGGATTTGCATTCACAAAAAAACCAGGGAGTAGCTTGCTTGTTGCGGTGGTTACTACCCCAAACCAAATAAGTCTGATACTTCACTTCAATGCATATCCAGCATAGCTCTCTGCGTCAACTGCAGGGGGGAAAGAGGAAAAGAGGATTTATATTCAGGCAACAACCATCAAGGAATGAATTACATAGTCTGGGCAAACAAATAATTATGGAAGTAGCTTGCTTGTTACGGCAGTTACTACCCTGAACAAATTAAGCCTGATACTTCACTGGGAATACATATCCAGCGTAACACACTGCTTCAACGGCAGGGGGAATAAAGAAAAGAGGAATTATATTCAGACAACAACTAACAAGGACTGAATGGCACAGGCTGGGTAAACAAATAAGCATGGGAGTAACTTGCTTATTGCAGCAGTTGCTACCTCTGACCAATTGAGCTGGATGCTTCGCTTGGATGCAGCTCTAGCACTGCTCTCTACATCGATGGCAGGGGTGGAGGGAAACTAGAGCCAGGGGGTTGCTGATGTAACAGTAAGTATGAGGAAACAGATAAGTATGAGGAAAAAAAAAGTGCGAAAGCTTGCTGGGCAGACTGGATGGGCCGTTTGGTCTTCTTCTGCCGTCATTTCTATGTTTCTATATTTGTACAGTTCTCAATATGGGATGCAATTTAAGAATCATTATCTGCTTATGCAAACATGATTCTCCTATTGTCTTGTGGATGATCCTTGCTCATGGACAATGAACATGTTGCAAAAAGTCATAGATCAATAAATGTAGAGCCACGTTTTGCCTGCTGAGCAAAACAAATGTATTTCTTGCTACTGAATTTGATTCCAAAACACTTCTTTCATCCGATTTTTTTTTGGGGGGGGGGGGGGGGGGTGAGGGTTGAAATATCCGTGGAATGATGAGTATGCCACTTTTCCTGCAGTGTTTGCATTCACAATAAGAAAATACAAACAACACGCCCCAGGACTGTGAATTGGCAGGCTCCACCCAGGGAAAGCTCTCTGTTGGCAAATGAATAACTTAATATCAATGATATGAAAGGTAGCATTGAGAAAAATGGGAAAAGGTAATACAGATGGGGTGCTCTTCCTAAATACAATATCTGAAGAGAAGGGGTTTCAGTGAAGGCTGAAAATCCTTTTCACAGACAGAATTTCCACAAGTTCTCAGGATAGCATGTTTTCTCAGATTAACTTTTAATAGTAGGTGATTTCTGACCTTAAAGCAGCACCAAGGTCCTTTACATTCACTATCTCTGATTGAGAAATTAGTACTAGTTATATTACCTATATTTGGGGATCGGCTGTCAGTTCGCTGAATTTTTATTTACATTCTCAATACCACAGATACCAATAGCAAGTTTTAAATACTATACGATGATGTAAGAAGCCAGAAATATGCTTTGAGAAGAAAGTATTAATCCTCTTTTAAGACCATTTACAATCCGCTGTCTCCTTGAGCTTTTATTTTCTCTTGCCTTTCTAGTTTGAGTGAACATCAGAAAATTTAGTCTGAGCTCACCTAGCCAGCTTCCCCTTTCATGGGCCAGGCTTAACAATGGGGCTACAGGATCTTCCATGCATCTTTGCAAAGATTCCTGTAAAAAAAATTACCCCTTTCGAAAGTGAGGTGATATTGCAAAAGTATATCCTAGGGGAGACATGCTATTGAAAGAAATAAACCAACAAGATTAAGAATGGACGTTTTGAATGTAAGAAAAATGAAAAAAAGATTACGTAATGTTTCAAAAGTGGTACCTATAGGAGAACTGAAAAACCTCGAGTACCCTTGATTGAAAAGCCAGAGCAAAAATGCACTGAGCCTTGCAAGGCTCATAAAAGCTGATATTCCACTGCCAAACCAGCGATGGCACATTTCTCTTGCCGTGTCAATGGATTTATCCGATGTGAGCCTCTGAGCTCCAGAACAGGTTCCCGGCAGTGCTGATGACCTCTTTGTGTTGTAATCTCTTTTCACGTTTCTTTCGTCGTCTTCATTTATAAATAGTTTGCCTGTTACTTACTGGTCATGAAGAGGCTATGGGCCTGCATTTCAACTGAGGAGCATTCATTATTTCCAAGAAGAGGAGGCACCTCAAGACTAACACGCTAAAGTTATCGTCCTGCCGGGGCTTTCTTCCAACTGTTTGTGTGCACGAAACAAGCTTTCACCATGTTCAGGAGAAGAAGCCTTTAACCCCCGACTACTCCCTCTCATTCTATAGTGCTCTTTTAGGGCAGGGTGTGAAAGGTCACCCTCTCAGGCTGGATAGGCCTACTCAACCAATTACAGCACTGCAGCGTTTAAACAAAAGAGAGCTTCTCAGATGGAACAAAGGACTTTACATGTCTGGCTTAAAAAAAAAAAATCCATTAAAACATGGGAATCATTTTCAACTACTTTGATTCCAAATTAATTTTTTTTTTTTAAACAATCCATCCATTTTTTTTCTATGCAAGAATGAAAGATGAGGAATGTATTTGAGGCAAATATATTAGAAAAATAGTACTGTCAGGTTACAGACATGCAAAACACACTCTTTGTGGATAATAATGAATTTCAGTTTAAGTAATCTAAACATGCAACATATAAGACAGACACTAGCTTTATAAAGCAGTGTTTGTTGTACTGCGGGGAAAAACTGTCCTTAGCTCCAACTTCTGCATACTGTTTAGCAGTGACAAAAATCAGCTTTTATTTTACATCCCAGCCTTTCCATAGCTCCTTGCATAGTTTGCTCTCATGGGATTCTTGGCCCTGTGCTCCGCTGTTTCAGTTGTTCTAACGAAGAACAGGTAAAGGAATGGATCCATCTGGCTGATTAGAATTCATGTAGGGACCTTCATTTTCAGTTTTTATTTTAGTTTGCCTGGGATTTTCCGTGTTATATCGAAAGATGTCAGTGGGAAAACTGCCATTGCTATAGCACCCGGGAGAAAAATCAGAGGGAAAAGTCATTTCCATGGATTTCTTGTTTGCTCTAACATTGAAATTCTCATGCAAAATAATGACCGGAAACGAAGGTCCCTAAATCCCATGGTACATAAGCTTCCGATATTCCTTCCTCCTTTTCTCAGCATTCCCATCAATGTATAAGGCTTTTAAAAGCTTCTCTTACTGTACTACTCCCAACAGTATAAAATCAGGTAAACCGGGGCATTACTGTGCCGATTCATACCAGAAAGTCATGGATACAAATCACAACATAAGCAGTGCAAGATTAAGCATAGAATCACGGAACTTTTATTTTTGGAAATGATTAGTTAATTTATTCATTCAAACAGACAGAGAAAAAACAAACAACACAATCAAAATTCTAACTTCAATAGGGGTACATGACGCAAAAGGAAACAGATTTAAAATGTGTACAGAAGGGACACAAATGATGCTGCTAGGTATACCCTGGAACACATTCAAAGTGATTTCATGGTTTTGGGAGAGAGGGTGAAGCAGGTTTTATTCTCAGTTCTCCCAGTCAAGGACAAAAGCTGAGGCAGAGAAGCTCACATTCTGCAGGTGAATGAATGATTGTGTAGGTGGTGGTGTCTTGTGGAACTGAGTATGTGTAACATTGCTACAGAACTGAATATGTGTAACATTGCTACAGAAGCTATTGATTCATACCAAGAAAAGTTTATATGATCAAATCTGCATTCAAGAGTTTGTTTTTAAGAAATTAAAGTAGAGCACCGGCAGCAGCAATATAGATAGGATTTGCAAGTTTATTGCTGGTCAGTGCATCTTTCAGGTTGGCATTTGTAGCCATCAATAGAATAACCTGTAACAATAGATACTATTCCTTGCTGAAAGAGGCTACAAAAAGGTCCTTCAAACAGATTCCTGCTCGAAAAAAAAAAATCTACTTACTGCCAGTGAATCCAAACACATGAAGTTATGATGGCCAGAGGTGTTGATTTGGGTATGATGTGTGTGATTTGGTTTAGGTAACTGTGATTTATAAGGATGCATTATTGCAAGTACAAATAATGTTTGCAGGACTAAACAAATGTATGTGAGTTATGAGGATGGACATGAAGATGAAATGAATGCAGGTTTATGCGTGTGATGGCTTGTTATAAAATTGCAATATAAACTGAAACCAGTAGAATTATTGTTATAAAACCACCCAGGGTCTCTGTGCATTACAGTATGTGTGTGTGTCTCTCTGTTTCGTTATGCGCACAAAAAAAAAAAAATATATAGCTTTTCTGGAGTGGCGTAATTAGGATTTCTATGCGCACTTTAGATTTTAAAAACCCTGCACATGAATTAACCCACACGAGTTCTGCCCAGCAAAGAACAGCTGTAACTTTATGTGGGTGGGAGTGCTTGTGTGTGCTATTACCGACAATTTTCAACGTGAACTTAGGCGTATACGTTTGTTTTGAAAATTGGTGAACTTAAGAGGATAACTTTCACATTGGCGCATGGGTGCACACGTATGCGCATATACCAGCTCGTGCTAATGGACATGGCCATTTTATTAACATATGCATGTAGATGCACACGTGTGCGCAAACTTTTATATGGATGCACGCACGTGCACAGACGCAATTATCAGTTTCCCTAGTCCATTCCCAATTAGGACTTCCTAACCCCCCTAGTTAATAACCCTCCCAATTAACCTTTTGCTCCCAACCCTTAAAACCTCTCTGACTAGCCTCATTATTTTGTTTTATGCCGTCCATAGCAGAAGTAAAGTTACGTGGATAGGGACCCCCGGTGAGCGCTGGTTTCATGCATATTTCCTGGAATGCCCATGCCCTGCCCAGACCATGCCTACACCCCGCCCCATTTTTTTGCAAGAAAAGTTTTGTGTGCGCACTGGGAGGTACGTGTGTATTTGCGTGATTTTTAAAATCTGGGCGGCGTGCGCTGGCCCGACTTCTGCTCTTATCTCCCGGCTTTGATGCGTGTAGGTCTTTTAAAATTCGCCTTTAAGTGCATAGCTCCCATAACCCGTACGTTACCCACGATGTTACAAAATTGTTCTGAGTGCGTTACATATGGACCATATTCAGTGGGTCAGTGAGCAACAAAGTTATCCCAGTAAAATTACTGGGATAACTTTAGCCAAGTGTTCAGTGGGGCAGCTCTTAATATTCAGCTGGTTATCCTGGTTACTTTACCCAGATAACCCTGGCTGTGGTGCGTAAATATACATAACTAAATTTATACGGATAAATTCACAATAGCTATGTTCTGAATATTTCTGGTTTTATGCAAAAAACCCCCCCAAAACAAAACATTTCAGGCAAGCAGATCCGATCCCCTCCCCCTAAAGTAACATAAAGTTTGTCCAGGTATAGTCCTCGATAGCCCTCCCAAACCCAGTTTGAACTTGGGGGATTTTTGGGGGGTTCTGAATGGGTCAGAAGGGTAGGGATAGGAGTTCTGAATGTGGGGGTCTGGAGCCAGGCATTTTATTTAAATATCTGGAGGGGGCCATTAGGACCCACCACTTTTTATTTTGGGGGTTGGGTCGGATCAGGTGCCCTGTCCCAACAATTTTTTTTAATTATTATAGGGAGTGGGTGGTTCAGGCTTATTTGCCTGAAAGTTGTTTTTTTTTTTTGCACTTAACTGGCTTTATTCAGAATATAGGCAGGGCTGGTATAAGAGTATTAGGTACCCTAGGCAAACCTTACAGCCTTGAGACCCCCAACTGACCAGCCCTCTCCACACACAAAAATTATAACAACAGATTTTAAATGAAAAAAAAAGACATTCAAAGTGCAGACTTTTGTAGTAAAAATATCACAACAACATGCAGAAAACCCTGCATACAAGCAAAAAAAGACACTTGTTGGGCCTGGACTTGATCCTCAGAAAGCCATAAGTAAACTGAATTACAATCATAATAAAACTCTCGAACCAAAACAGCATTAACTGGTATCACTCAAACAGTAACCCTACCTATGAAAAGGCAATACTGCAATAATACACCAGGCCCTAAAGCACCAATACACCTCCTATCAGGAAAACAGAACAAGCCAGGCTGCTATAGATCTGTACCCAGAAATTACATGCTAGCAGAATTCCTCGCCTCAGTCACACATGCAGAACACAGACAGACTCTGGACAAATACAGAATAAAGAGACCAGAAAGTAAGCTATTGAAGTCTTTTAATTTAGATGTTATATGTGCACTAATGGTAGGGAGATGAGTAGTGATAATGTGTGCAAAGAATGTTTTTATCAGAGTGGAAGGTGAATGGGAAAAGTGGGTCTTGTTATATTTTGTATGTACTGACCTTATTGTGGTCTTGTTATTGATAATGTAAATTGCTTTGTGTTGCCGTAGAAGTGATAAATGTGAACAAATGAAATGAAATAGGCTCACTCACTCACCCCCTGCCCCGAAAAATCTCATTCATACACAGCCACATACTCTCTCACACACACTTTCACTGTCACTAACAGTCTCTCTCATACACACAAACACACATACACACACACACACACACACACATATACACTCTCATTCACACACATGCATATTCTCTAGCAAACAATTTCACTGACTCACACACAAATGCACACTCTCACATATACACACACACACAGGCCTGCTTCTCTCTGGCTGCACAGGTAATGACATTATTACAAAAAACACCTTAAAGGGCAATATGATATTATAACCAACACACAGATGTGTGCACAGGTAATGACTGCAGTGATTGTATCTCCTTCTTCCTACTCATGCTCTTGGTCAGTCCCTTCTATTATATTGATTTAGTTGCTTTTACTTTACTTTATTTGATGAATTGCCTTTCTACAATATAATCAAGGCGATGAAGAGTGAAAAAAATTAAAATGATCATAGAACAGAGATTACTACAATAAAATAATAATCATGTACTATACATTATCATATATTGCAATAAAAAACTTTGCTAAAAGATTGAGTGAGATTATCTCTAATATCAAATATTAATGAAATAATTTTAGTTGAAATAGTTATGTTTACTAATTAAAAAATGCAAAGTTTAAACTAAGAGACTTTTTCCAAAACCTGAACATAGTTTTTGTGCTATAATAAGGAAAGTTATTATCGTTATATAAAAAAAAGTCTTTTCTTGTTCTTGAAAAGATTCATCAAAGTTAGACCGTGAAGCATAGCAGTAAAAAAAAAAAAATATATATATATATATTGCAGTTGTGGTAACAAGCCAGTATACATTTCAAGGTCCCGCTGTGCTGGCTGAAGCTCGCTACGCCTGCAGGTCTGTCTCACTTCGGGCCTGTCCTGGCGTTGATAGCTCTTGACTGGGCGGTCTTGCATTCTTTCATGTGTATAATGTATACATAAAAATAATCGTTTTCTGATGACAAGCTTCAAGTGGTTACACCAAGCTGTCCCATTTTCAGATGCCTAGGGCAAAACCACCTAAAAGGTGTGCGAGGGGAGAATAAAACAAAACAGTCATTAATTACATCTATCAGCTGAAACTGGAAAACGAAAGGCTCTGATACTGGCTACAACTTTTCCTCTCTCTCTCTGTATTTCGGGATTTAAGGGAGCCTGCTTCTGTTCTAAACAACCACTGCCTGCCAATTTAAAATGTTACAAAATAGAAGAATAGGATCAAGAAGAAGTCTGCACTTGATAATAGTTTCTCTCTGCGGAATTAGAGATGCAACAACATTTCCAGTTTACAACATTGCGGTATCATGATGTGAAAAAAAAATCAAATGCATGACCGTACCACCATCACTCAATAGAATGCACTTGATTTATATCACCCCAGACGCTGATTGACTTTCTGCCATGTAAATGTTTAAAAGCACACTCGTTTAACTGTATGTATTCCTAGAATATAACTGAGCGTAGCAAACTAGGACTTTTCAAACCAATTCAGTTTAGAAGAAAGGTGAATAGCATATTCCTGCAGTAAAAAAAAAAAATTAGCATTATGCATGATAGGATTAAAACAAATGGTTTTGAGCATGGTCATATTCTGTCATTGTTTCTACAGGAAACAGCGGCTTAACAGTTATATAACTTCTGACAATGAATTACACCCTTTGTAAATCACATGTATTGAAATTGTATATGTAGTTAGATTGCCTGTAAAGCAAATATCTTTAACTGTCATATGATCATGCAATTAGCTGTCAAAATTCTACAGAGTGAAACTATGGGAGGACATATATATATGGCGCTTATAGTCCAACAATGGATCATATCTGAAAAATATGTACCCATGGGAAGTCACAGAGATCCCTAAAGGATTATCTGCCCCAGAGATAAAAGGAAAGAAGCAATGCTGCCTTCGAAGTTCACTCTGACTTCCTACCATTTTGTATTTCTGTTATCAAGCTATAGGGAAAACATAGGAAAATTTTGATGATGACATCATGTTAATTATTACCTGTTTGCAAGCTTGTTTTCAAGTATTTGCAGATGATAAGTGCTTTTCCAAAGGTAATACTCATATATACAGTATACATACATTTCACTGGTGATACCATAACTTTTTCCAGCTATTTATGTATGAAAAACCTTATTCATTGTTTCAAATATTAAAACTCAGTGATTCAGTCCCATGGATAATATGGGGCCTATATAAAAATATTACTATTTTTTTTTAGTATGCATGTGCATGATGAAATGCCATTTACTGGGTGATGCAGTAAACATTTTTGCACCTGCTAAACTATATCCACTATAGCAGGCATGCATAAAAAGCATGCATGCTAAGCCAAAAACTGTGGCATATGCACATTGCATTGCAAAATCTCTGATGCTAACTGATCCAAAGAAAAACTACTGGTTGACAGGGGAATTTCATCCCTTGAACTTCAATCAAGATCAATCCATGTCCCTTCACCCAGTGCAGACCCTGACTCGACTGATTCAGGCCCTGACATTCCCCAAAGCAGATCCAAAACTCCTGATATAGACCCTGACCCCCCCCCCCCCCCCTCAATCCAGGCCTCAACTTCCCCAATGCAGACCGCAATCCCCAGATCCATGAAGACCCTGAGTTCCCAACCAAGGCCCTGACCATTCAATACCAAGATCTCCCAGTACCAAAATTAGCCTGATATCTTCCCAAACCTCTCTCCCACCTTTCCAGAATGAATCCATACTATTCCGAAGGACTACGGTCTTCAATAGCATTATCACATGATAGTAGTGAGGCACTGCCAGGCAGAGTCATTTGTTGGTATGCAGCAGCACTGTCAGAAGGAATGACAGGTCCCTTCTGCTGTTGAAGATTTTGACCTTCCAGAAGAGCAACGATGCATTCCAGGGCAGTGAGAGGAAGGAAAGCCGATTCATATTGCTTTTGACAGGGGAGGAGTGGGGATTTGAGGAGAAGAGAAGAGAAGGTTGAGGGGGATATGTAGAGGTCTTTAAATTCATGAGAGGTCTAGAACCAGGTAAATGTGAATCAGTTATTTACTCTTTCAGATAATACAAGGACTAGGGGGCACTGCATGAAGTTATCATGTAGCAAATTTAAAACTAATCAAAGAAAATTATTTTTCACTCAATCTGCAATTAAGCTCTGGAATTTGTTGCCAGAGGATGTGGTTAGTGCAGTTAGTGTAGCTGGGTTTAAAAAAGGTTTGGATAAGTTCTTGGAGGAGAAGTCCATTAACTGCTATTAATCAAGATGACAGAGAATAGTCACTGCTATTACTAGCATGGGATCTACTTAATGTTTGGGTCCTTGCCAGGTTCTTGTAGCCTGGATTGGCCACTGTTGCAAACAGGATGCTGGGCTTGATGGATGCTTGGTCTGACCCAGTATGGCAATTTCTTATGTTCTTAAGAATGGTTGGAGCCTGGATGAAGAGGGTAAGAGTTTACATTAGGAACAGAATGTTGATAAGAATGGTCTAGGCCTTGATTGGGGGACAGGATTGGTTTGGTCAGCATTAGGAGTGGGGGACAACTTTGAAGGGGAATGGAGGTCAGAATGGGGGGGGGGGGGCGGGGTCAGGTCCAGGATCTGTATAAGGGGGTTCAGAGATTGGAACAGGGAGTTGGAATCTACAGGAGATGGACAATTTTTATAGGGGATTAACTGATGAAATCCCTTGTGCTAACCAATTCTTTCACTTTAGGCCAGTCAGCACATGGGATTTTAAGATGCAATGTACATGTTAACATTTAACATCCATTCTGATATGTATAGGTGTGTATTATAGGCTTTAGCATTCACATGAGAAATAAAATGTGGAGGAGACAATACTGTGTATTTTCAAACAAGCTGGTAAAAACTATTTTTCATCTAACATTCACTACAGAATCATATATAAGTCCATTACCACTATCTACAAAGCCATCCATCACCATGCTCCACTCAACCCACAAATCCCATTCAGAAAACATACCTCCACCAGACCCATCAGAGAGGCTTACAGAGAATCTCTACAAGTACCACACACCAAAACTGCTCCTTCTCTACAGCAGGACCATCACTATGGAACTCCATCCCACCGGATCTTCGACAGGAACCGTGCCTGCTAACTTTTAGAAAAAGGCTTAAGACGTGATTGTTTAAGCAAGCCTTTCCAGACCACAACTGATCCCTAATTCACCGACAACCACAGTCAGACATTCTTAGAACATTGTAAACAATTGCTCTTCTGTTAAATTCCTCTCGCCTTTTTCTCCTTCTCCCAGTTTTAAACATCCCTGTTTTATTGTAACTTCAGAGCTTCTCCTCACTTGTTACAGTTCTATGTTATTTTCATTTTACACTCCTTGTTAAATGTAAACCAGCATGATGTGAACTTTATCGCGAATGCTGGTATAGAAAAACACTAAAATAAATAAATAAATAACATTGCATCATTTATATATATGTGTATCCTCTATATTTAGTATGTACCCACTAATATCTTTGAGATCTGTGTTAGCATGAATGGTTAGGCTTGAGGTCAGTTTTCAAAGGGTTTAGGATCTAAACTTTGGGGGGTCAATACTGAAAGGCTAACAAGCTAGCTACATTAACGGGATAAACTTAGTTGGCTAAATTAGCCAGGGTATTGATCAGTGTGATCACGCCACTGAATATTTATTTAATATAATTTATAAATCGCCTTCCAGATTTAAAAAAATCACTCAAAGTGATGCACAGTTACAACATAACATGACAATCAAAATAATGAATATACTTGGATAACTTTAAAACTAGCTGAATAATTGTACCTGGATAGCTTTAAACCTGCTCGGTAGTAGGTCTAACTTATTTGAGGAACTTTGTCGGATAACCAAGAATATTGCCACTTAGCTATTTAAGGGGGTCATTCATCAAATTGCTTTAGGGCCTTATCGTGGGTGTTTGGGCCCTAATGCCCATGATAATGCCATAGCGCATGCATTAAGTAATGTATCGTGAGATGCATATGCAGATTTTAAAAATTTCATCAAGTGGGAGGAGTTTGGATGGAGTTTATGAAAACTAGGGGCGCTTAACATTGCATGCGATAGTGTAATGCATGCTATTGTGGGATTTAATGCTGGAAATAACTACACCTTTTTTTCCTAGCGTTATGCTGTGCATTATAGCCAAAATGGGATTTGCGATATTTATCACAAATCCAGTTTTGGGCAGGGAGGGGAGAGGGGGGAGAGAGAGAGAGAGAGATCCTCTGGGGAAGCACCCATATTAGTCGACTTTTTATACCACTTTAAGATGGGCCATTCTGAACTTGGGGTGAGGTTTTGGTGGTGGGCTAGGTTTTGGGGGCAGTTTTACATACACAGTCAGAGGTACAAACAGCACAGTAGACAATAGACATCAATGAAGATTTTAAGTGATTTGGATTGATGAAAGGTATAAAAAGATTAGATTTGTACATTGTACTCTCAACCTAGCTTGATAACAGGTACAGAGTGCATCAAACTAGGTCGAGAGTATGTAGAGAGTAGGTCGAGAGTATGTCGAGTTACTAGTTGCCACTCTTATAGTTTACTTATATGAGAGTCTTATAAAGAGTCTCTCTCTCTCCCTCTCTTTCCCCCCCCCCCAAAATGTGATAAAAAGATTGCAATGTCTCCCCAAAATACAGCAGGTTACTGAGGTTTTGCAGGACATAGTAAGGCCCTAAGGCAAGAAGAGGGGAGCCCAATGTGTAGAGAATTGCAATACTCAACGACTGTAAGCACAAAGGCTTGAACCACAGACTGAAAATCATTATGATCTAAAACGTATTTTAAGTGCCGAAGCAGCCACAGCTTGTAATATCCTGATCCAAAAATCTGCTGAATGCGGAGTTTAAAATAATGCCGAGATTCAAATAAAAATACCAAACTATATAGAATCTTTAAATGAAATAGATGTATCTAAAACAGAAAAGCCCTGATTTTCAAAAACATTTACATGCTTACAACTGGGTTCCACATGTGTAAATGCACTTTACCCATGTTAAGTGGCTTTTGAAAATTGCTACAATATAAGCTACTGAATGGTCTATAGGTTTCACCCTGTTAAGTGCATTTAATGTGGGTAAATGGCTTTTGAAAATTGCTAGGATGGTATGTTACATTTATGCATTTAACTCCTTTGAAAATTCATCTGAAAGAGAACTTACATTAAGTTTAGTTAGAAAGCTTGCATTTTGGGGAAAATAATTTCCTTCATGTTAAAGTTCAACATCAGATGATTATGGCACAATTATCAATCAACAATGTTTGGGTAACATGATTCAATATTGATGATAAGTTGCCTATTACAGGGAAGAACAACTGAATATCAGCAGCCATGGACATGAAAGGTCTTAAATAGACACTAAAGCATGCCACAGGTAAAATTGAATCCTGTGGCACTCCGAATGGCACAACATAACATACCATTCAGAGAAGGAACCCAAAATATAAACTTGTTGCATTCTTGCTTCTAAGTAAGATTCAAACCAGGAGTAAACTATTCTTTTATTTACAAAATTCCGTAATATAGTATGAGAATCAGCATCAAAAGCCGAAGACACATCAAGAAAGATGGCACTAACGGCCCCACCCCTGTCAACTTTGCATTAAAAGAGAATTAACTACAGAAAGAAGCAAAGTTTCAGTGCTATGCTTTTGTCAAAACCCTCATTATGA
The DNA here is from genome assembly GCF_901001135.1 of Rhinatrema bivittatum. Taxonomy (NCBI): domain Eukaryota; kingdom Metazoa; phylum Chordata; class Amphibia; order Gymnophiona; family Rhinatrematidae; genus Rhinatrema; species Rhinatrema bivittatum. Next base: position 74,770,499 of record NC_042627.1, on the reverse strand, counting down.
GGAATTAAAATAGCACTGGTGAAAATTAGAAAATTGGGCATAGACAACCTTTTCTAAAGGTTTCCGCAAAGTAGATACATTTGATATTGGATGACAGCTAGAGGGGAAGTCCACTACTAGGTTGCCTCTCTTTAACACTCCTGGAAAACAGTCTTTTTTAAACATCCCCTCTCTTTAACACCAGTATTAACACCTCTCTTTAATATAATACCTGCCAGGTTGCCTCTCTTTAACATCCTATGATCCCTGGAAAACAGCCCTTTTTAACATAGCTGGTACCTTTCCTTCTTAACAGAGATCCATTTAACAAAGAAACTAAAACATCTAAAAATTCTTCCCTCAAAAATAAATAAATAAATAAATAAATAAAAACTTGAGAGACAGCAAGAATCCAGTGGGCAAAAAAACGTTCTTTTAAAGACTCACAAGCTCTCATCACATCCTGAAACTCTTCCCAAAAGTGAGAATCTACTCCAGAAGAAGAAGAAGAAGAAACAGTCAAAGCAGCAGGAGAAATCCGAGGATACTCTAAAGGCTGAATCCAGCCTTGCACTTGGGTGGCCGAAAGGTTAGTCTTTGGAATGGCATAATTAGCATAATCCCGAGGGCTACATTTTAAATCAGGCATCGTTTTACTTGGTCTTAATAATTTCAAATACTTTGTGCGGGCGATTAAGTGATAACTTTAATCGATCAGCATACCAGCTCTTCCCAGAGTCCTCATAAAGAGACCTAGTCACTCCTAACATTTAAATAAAATTTGAAAGGAGTCAACTAAAGCATTTCCCCCCCGAATTTCCTTTCTGCTTGTGGCATTTTTCTTTCACTAGTAATTAAAGCAGGATTGGAGCACGTCACCCTACCTTTCACCTGCTTGTGCTTCTCACATTTTGACGGAGCAGCGTCCTCCTTAATAGTCAACAGCATACGGTTAAAGGAGGAAGACAAGCTGGCTAAAGGACTGTGGACAAACGGACCCTTAACCAGCGCTCATTTGGTTTTAAACAATGCAGGATCAATAGGCCTGCGAACCTGCTTAGTCAGGGCCGTCTATCCCTTTGAAATCTAAACTTCATAATGTATCACATACTATCCTATCAACACCAGCTACTGAACATACTGAAGAAAGAACAGCTTAAGCTTGTGGCATTTTAAAATTTTTTTTATATTATTTTAATAATCTTTGTTGTTGCTGTTTGTTTGCTCGTTTGTAAGACTGTTCAGGTGAGTGGTGAGATATTTTATCTGCTTTGCTGTGCGTTTCTCTACTATCTACTGATCATACTTTGCTTATGAGCCTTTCTTGAACTCATGCCTTCTTCTGACTAGAGTAATCCCTGCCAGGAGTCAGGCTGCCCCTTTCTCCCAGGGTGAGGACAGGACATACAGTGATACTAAAATGTCTGAAATCAGCATGTGACAATATGAAAGGTCAATCTTCAGGACTATAGTTAGATTTTCACTGACATTCATCTTGGCAGGAAGAGTTTATTCCTTTTCCCTCCCAATCTTTCAGATCATAGGTGCCAACCCAACTGCAGTTTCTTGATTCCACACACAATTAAACCAGTAATTGTGGTTTCCTTTCCTTCACCACCTATGACACGTAGATGCACTTCTTTGATGGATTGCCTCAAATAAAAAAAATACTTCTGTTGGATAATGATTATGTGTTTTTGTATGGTATAGTGTGCATGCTCCGAGGCCTCCATTCTGCAAAATACAATGGTGTGGAAAAAATTATATGCAGGAGTAAATCCGAGTTGCACAGAGATGAATATTCTCTAGTCAGCCCAAATATATTTTTTGCATCAAGATAAAAAAAAAATGGCTATGGGCTGACTGGCTCCAATTGATCAGATTCAGAACATTATAGAACAGAGGTGTTTGAACTTCCAGAATGCTTGGAATACACAGTACAGTAGGATACTATGCCTGCAAATGGCAAATGAAATTTAATGTGGACAAGTGCAAAGTAATGCATTTAGGGAAGAGAAACCCAAATTATAGCTACAAAATTTAAAGTTCCACATTAGGAGTCACCATTCAGGAAAGGGTTCTAGGTGTCATTGTTGATAATGCATTGAAATCTTCTGCTCAGTGTGCAGCAGCAGCCAAGAAAGCAAATAGAATGCTAGGGATTATTAGGAAAGGAATGGAGAATAAAACAGAGAATATCATGATGTCTCTGTATCTCCCCATGTGCAGTTCTGGTCGCCACATCTCAAAAAAGATACAACAGAATAAAAAAAAGTACAGAGAAGGGCAACTAAAATGATAAAGAGGATGGAATGATTACCCTATAAGGAAAGGCTAAAGAGGTTAGGATGCTTCAGCTTGGCGAAGAGGCAGATAAAGGGTGATAAGCAGCTTGGAATCTATCTACTCGTGGGATCCTGCCAGGTACTTTTGACCTGTCTTGGCAACTGTTAGAATCAGGATGCTGGGTTTGATGGACCCTTGGTCTGACCCAGTATGGCAAGTTTTCTGTTCTTATGAATAACGAAGGCTATAGTTGGCTCAGGGATCAGTCCTGGGGCTGGTTCTGTTTGCTATCTTCATCAGCAGTATTGGGGAATGACTAGGAACAATAGTTTGTCTTTTTGCAGATGACGCTTAATCCTACAACATATTGGAAACCCCTGAAGAGGTAGGCAAAATAAATGATTTAAGGAAATTTAAGGCATGGTCAAGGGGGTGGGTAATTAAGATTCAGTGCAATAAAGTGAAAGGTTATGTAGTTGAGGTGCAGGAATCTAGGGGAGTAATACACACACAGTGGCAAATTAAAATCATCTGGGCCCCTAGGCACCAGGACATTGGGGGCCTCCCATCTGCATAAATTGATTGTTATATAGATTATATGCCAACCTATGCGGTGAGGGGCTCCCAGGAATGTTCCTACTGGGTAATCCAGCACTGGCAATTCATCAGTAGGGTAAGATGATGTCTACCAGGAAGGATCCTGGGAGATCACATCTGATTATCTCAAAGTAGTGAAACAGTGCATAATGAGGTGATAATGTTGCTGTATAAGTTGATAGCATGACCTCACCTGGAGCACTGTGGGTTCGGTTCTGGAGGCCATACTTCAAAAGAGTTTAAACAGTCTGGAAGTGGCCCAGTGAGACGTCAGTATGCATAACTGCATTGGCCACTGTTGGAAACAGGATACTGGGCTTAATGGACCCAGTATGGCAATTCTTATGTAAGAGATGGAGGGAATGTGATAGAGATAACCAAGTGCCTCAAAGTTATATTCTGTATAAGGCAGAAGGAAGTTTCAGAAAAGGAGGCCAGGATTTGAACCTCGAACAGGGGGAAGTCGCAGGTGTAACATCGGAAAGATTTCTTCACAGAAAGAGTAGAAGATGCATGGTATGGCTTCCCATGGGAGGCAAAGAAGATGAACGGATTTCGAGAGAACCTGGCATAAGCACAGAAGGTCCTCACTGGTGAAAATGCGAAGAGCAACTGGGAGGCTGTGGCATTACACCAGGAAGCAAATTAGTCCTTGCTAGCAGTCCCTGTCTGCTGTCGTATTCGGTGTTATAGCCCATGCTTTGGAGCTGCGCGTATCACTCCATTTGCATGATTGTCATCTTTCATTAACATAGGCCGGAGCTAATATTCTGTTTCCTACCGCACCTTTTGGCTTTCACACTAAAATTGGTCTTTACTAATTGCAATGCAAAATGTATTTACATAGGCCCATTTGTAAACGCTCTTCTTGAAAGAAATGCAACCTTTCAATTATTTTTTTTCGAAAAAGGAATGCAGAAATATGACTAGCGGAATGCTATTGTTAGAATCACTCAATCACTCACTATGTAAGAAGTTAAATTCTGCTCCCTTCGCTTTATTTGAAATGGCTTTTTTCAGCCCAGACACCTGGGGGATTCCTGATGCTTAATAGCCTTCAGCATTGGTGTCCTTTCTTTTCTGGGAATATTCTAGGACATGGGGGGAGGGGAGGGGAGAGGTGTCCGCTTTGGGAAATTGGGTTGATTAAAAACATAATAGGTCTGTGCTGAAGAGCCTCACCTTGTAGTCTGGCGGTTTGATGCGAGGTTTTTATGAGAAACTGTGAGGACGCTGACAACCTTTCTTAAAGTGGAGTCTTTCGTGCCGGAGGCACAGAATTTCCCTCTTGTGGTTCATGGATGTCTGGCTTTTAACACCAAGCGGATCAAAAAAAAAAAATAGCTGTACAAGATTTTCTAGGGTTCTGTGTTCAAAGTCATGGCTTCTTTCCTGAAATAAGAATAATAAAAAAAAATGTGCATTCCACCGGCTGGCTTCACAGAGGTTTTCACACCAGAATTAAAGGATTAAACTTTGCCGGCACTTACAACAGTTTGGAACAGTACTCAAGCTTATTTTACAATGACTTTCTTTATTTTGGAAACAAGCAGTCAGATGAATGTGCCACACAGAAAGAGCTCTCTGCGGCCTCTTCCCACCCTCCCCTCCTCCAGCAGGACAGACAGTGCCCAGGACAGAACAGGCCGGCTGCTTTTTTTTTTTGTACCCCATGCACCTTGAAATCAACAGGAGCTATTTATAATGAAACTCTAGTTAAAGGCGCTCTCAGAAGCCCCTTGCACTAGGCCACTCGGTAATAATCAGGAGAGGTTGATTCCTGTAATGAGCTGAAATATGTGAAAAGCTTTAGCCCTCCGTGACAGCTGACCTCCAAGGCATGTGGCAGCCAACACAGCCCCCAGCCCCCCCCCCCCCCCCCCCGTTCCAGAGCAACAGGTGGTAGAGGAGCCAGGCCGGCCTTGTGCATCCTGTGCTTTTCAGCCTGGTGGGGGGAATTTGCACCTCCTCCTCCCAAGGCTCTGACTGACAAGCTAATCGGAGGACCTGGAAGCTCGGAGCTATTGATTGCACGGTAACACAACACCCTCCCGCTCAAATGAAACGCTTCAACAGCGGAAGGAAAGGCGGCCATTAGACTGCTGAGCAGCTAGAAAAGATATTGGCTTGTAGGTAGTGCAGCTTAAAGAATAAGAATAATGATAATAGCAACAACCAAAAAAAGGCTCTCCGGGGCAGAGGCTCGAAAAGTCAGGTTATTAAAAAAAAAAAAAAGCCAGAAAGCTGGAGACTGGCTGAGCTCAGTAAGGCGTAGCTAAGAGGAAGTGAGGGGGCAGGATGGACAGCTTTCAAAACTGCGCTAATCCACCCCAAGTACTTAATTTATTTTCTTTCATGGTAGCTAGGAGTATAGCAACAAGTATTCAAGCAGTTAATAACTTTAAACAGTTTCGTTTCCCACAGGCAATATGTTTAACCTTAATGAAAATCCTTTTTTTTTTTTTTTTCCCCCCTTATTCTTAGTTTTTTCTTTTTCAGATAACAATAAATTAACTTGACATTGTGATCCAGCTTCCAAAGTATTATGAATATTTGATTACCCATATTACATACGGCATTATTAAACAGTTGGTACGGAAATATTTCTTCTGATTAACTAAAAGTTAGAAAAGCAGGTAGGTAATGGTGTCTTCAGAGTTTCCAGGCAGTTTTTTATTTAATATTCAAAACAATCTTGGTAAAAAAAAAGAAGTAATAAACTGTAGCAAAGGATTTTCATCAAATGTTGTAAAAAAAATGTCAGTAAGGATAATGAATTTCCCATCATGCCTATGGCCCTCCATGCTGGATCTCTTTGGTCATCCCATACCTGACGTTATATAATCTTGCTAGAGCAGTGGTTCCCAAACCTGTCCTGGGAGGGGACCCCCACCCTGTTGGGCTTTCAGGATATCTGCAATGAATGTGCATTGGCTAGATCTGCATGCACTCTACCTCCACTGCAGGCAAATTTATGCCATGCATATTCATTGCATATATCCTGAAATCCCATCTGAGTGGGGCTCCCACATGACAGGTTTGGAAAGCACTTGTGCTAAACTGGGGGTCATTCTGTAACCCCCTGTATGCCAGGGGTCACCTTGCCAGGCTCGGGGAGCAGGGGTAATTACTAGGGATGTGAATCAGGTGCCTGATCGTCTGGCAGCTGATCCAAATCGTGATCGGCATATTTTTTAAAACAAAAATCAGGTTTTCCCGATTAGTGCGCACTAACGGGAGTTAATGCACACTAACAGCAAGTTAGTGCGCACTGTCCATTGTTAGTGCGCACTAACAGAAAATGATACAATTTGACACTTTTCAGGTCAGTTAAGGTCAGTTTAGGAATGAATATGTATTCCTATTGGCTGCCCTCTTATTTATTGATGTTACCAAGGTTCCCACTGATGTGATGGTTTAATATATGGGGGATGGGAAATGGAAACGGTTGGTAGCTTGACAAAAAAAGTAATGTGATCAGTCAATGTGACTAGAACTTGTGCCCTATCCCTGATACCGGGAGTGTTGTGATCTTCCTGCACACAGTGCCCTATCCCGGTTACCGGGGGTGTTGTGATCTTCCTGCACAGATCCCGGTATCAGGGATAGGGCACTGCGTGCAGGAAGATCACAACACTCCCGGTATCAGGGATAGGGCACTGCGTGCAGGAAGATCACAACACTCCCGGTATCAGGGATAGGGCACTGCGTAAAGGAAGGTCACAACATGCCCGGTATCAGGGATAGGGCACTGCAAGGTAGAAGATCACAGCTCTCGAGATCTTGCACAGGGCAGTGCAGAGAGGAAGATCACAACATTCCTGGTATCAGGGATGGGGCACTGCGTGCAGGAAGATCACAACATTCCCGGTATCAGGGATAGGGCACTGTGTGCAGGAGGATCACAACACTCCCAGTATCAGGGATAGGGCACTGCGTGAAGGAAGATCACAACACCCCTGGTAACTGGGATAGGGCACTGCGTGGAGGAAGATCACAACACCCCCGGTAACCTGGATAGGGCACTGTGTGCAGGAAGATCACAACACTCCCAGTATCAGGGATAGGGCACTGTGTGCAGGAAAATCACAACACTCCCGGTATCAGGGATAGGGCACAAGTTCTAGTCACATTGACTGATCACATTACTTTTTTTGTCAAGCTACCAAACGTTTCCATTTCCCATCCCCCATATATTAAACCATCAAGTCAGTGGGAACCTTGGTAACATCAATAAATAAGAGGGCAGCCAATAGGAATACATATTCATTCCTAAACTGACCTTAACTGACCTGAAAAGTGTTAAATTGTATCATTTTCTGTTAGTGCGCACTAACAATGGATAGTGCGCACTAACTTGCTGTTAGTGCGCACTAATCGGGAAAACCCGATTTTTGTTTTAAAAAATATGCCGATCATCTGGGGGATCTGGGGGGGGAAGGACCCTTTGCCTACAGTGTTCTGGTTAAGCACCAATCCCCTGGTACCAATTTCACTATTGTTAAAATCTGAAAAAAAAACCCCCATTCTTCTACACCCTGAAACAGACTAAGTATTCAACTATAGGTGTTTAATTATGGCATCTGGGGGAGAATTTTGAGGGATTAGGGGAAGGCCAGGAGTGATTTTTAAAATTTTCTTTCTGGCTATGGTGGCTTTATTTAAAAAATAAAAAGCAAAAATGGACAAAATTGCAATCGTTTTTATTTTTAAAATGAGATGGAAGGAAATGGAAAATGTTGTTAAAATTTTCCATTTGTTTCCAATGAATGCACATTCCTAGTGAAGCCCTCTCCATGTGTCTATTGATCTCCAGACCTGCCTGACAGTTTTAACATATTTTTCTACTCTTTTCTTCTGAAAGGGAAAGCATACCAATGTACATTTTACAACATCCCTCAAAACTTCTGATTTATTTTGACAATGAAAAATGTATTTTTAATAAAGGTTATTAGAAGACAGTTGTTTTTCAGACTTTATAGTAAACTTCACAAAGAATAAAACACAAGGTTTTAACAATCTCACAGAAACATCCAATCCCACACATTCTTACGCTGTCAAACGGCACAATTGTTCAGAAACGTTTCACAACACGCATTCTGCAGGATTTCCTTAGATGATATCAATCGAATGTCTTCAAAACAGGTGTTGCAGTGGAAAGGCGAGTGGGCCACCTTCAGCCATAAATCCCTGGCACAGAGTGGGGACTAGGAGGGATATACCATGTATGTTTAGTGTAACTGGTCCGATCCTATGAAATGAACTGCCTGAGGAGCTTAGAACTGAAAGCAATTGCTTCGCTTTAGGAAACAACTTAAACATCTGTTTGTCATGGCTTTTGCCGAAAGACAACATTGACTGCGGTCTAGGACCTTCTAAGCTTGGTTACGCAGCCACTTTGTTTCATTTTGGGTTTGTTTTACCGTATATTGTGTGCTGATATGTTTAGTTATTTATTGCTTGTATTTATTGCTTGTATTTTGTTTGTATTTTCTGTGACCCGCTGAGATTTGTGGATCAGAAGGATAGAAATTTTATAAATAAATAAATAAATAAGGAGGCAGCCTTGCCCCATCAAAACTCAGATGTCCTTGTCCAGTCTTTCCAGCTCTGGTCCTTTGAGACAGCTGCTCCTGAATGAGTGGATGGGATGGAAGAGATGGCAGTAGATTTTGTGGATGGGGACATGCCAAACTGTTGTAGGTTTTTGAAGTCTGCCATTACTCTAATAGATGTGGTAGTCTCTCCAAAGAGCAGGAAAGGCTAAGGCTTGAGCCTGAACAACAGACTGGGCTTGTTTGGCTTCTCTGAAGTCACCATTTCTTTTTCTTGGAACATAGAACTCTTTTTATTTTTTTTTTTTTTAGAGATTTAAAGCCCTTATGGACTATGTCACCAGCTGTTGCTGCTCCAGTTAGGGAAGACAGATTCCTCACTGGCATTAATGGGATTGATTTCCTGGGGTTGGTCAAGGTACCATCAGATGCCAGTCCTTCTCCTTACAGATCCTCCTGGCAGGGTATCCAGAAATTATAAGTTGCTCATTCTCATTCTTTGTGACACAAAATTCATGATGATGACATCACCCCCTTCCTCCAGTTCCTGCCTGTCTATGGCAATTGTGAGATCCATGGTTCTGACCCTGTGTAAGTGGCAATTACTAGAGGTGTTCTTTGAAAACCCATTAGACTTGGAAAAAGATCCAGACACAAGTAAGTTGCATTGTTGGAGTACATTGCTTCCGTCTGACATCTACAGCAAGACCCCTGCCCTGCTCTGAAATATGTTAGTGCCCCACTATTCCTAAACTTAGCGAATGATCCTCCCCAAGGTTTGACCCCCAACCCGCCCAAATGGTCCAGCTCTTTCTAGACTGCTAAGCCAGTGAAAAAAAGCTCCTCTACCCACCAAATTAGTAACCTACTGCATGCTCAATTGATGTCATTGCCTGTAGAACAACCCTTCAAGGAATGCCAATTGATTCCTCTGTGGTTCTAGTTAGTATGTGGGTAATGCAGGTAATTCACCAGCTCACTCTTGATGTGTTATTCATCCTTCATCATGGACTTTGCAAGTCAGACAATGACCTCCAGTCAAGATTTTAGTGAGGTGTTTCTCCCATGATGTGAGGCGAATGGGATGGACATGGCCACCTCCTATCTAAAATCTAAATAAAAATCTTACTTGCGGAGGAATCTTTGTGCAATGATATTGAATGCCCATTTTAGTGACCTGATATCAATGTTTAATACGTTTTATGGTCCTGGGGCGATGCTAAAGCTGTTGATGTCAGATGTTATTCTCTCTCAAATGTGCTTCTTTGCAGCCAGGGATTTTCTCCTGAAGTCGCTCTCAAAAAGCATACTGTAGTTTTCTTCCTGCGTGAAATTAAACATCCATTAATGTCTTCATGTGCCTACCTGTTTAGTGTTTGCTCCAGCCTCTTGCTCCATCAGCAACTCTGAACTTTCCTCCTTCTTGAGAAGCACAGGAGGCACTAGTTTGTAGGGATGTGTACCCCCAAAAGGTGGTTTTTTAAATTCTTTTTTTTTTTTTCATTATGCAAGGGGAGGGAATGTTATTTGTTGTTTGCTTTGTTTAATGTTTGTTTCAGTTTGGTTCATTTGTCAAACCAAAATACAAAGAAAAGAATAACAAAACAAAAAATAGGACATCTTTCCCTCACTCCCCCCCCCCCCCCCATGCTCGGGAGATGAGGCTTCTTTCTACCCCACATCAATAAACTGGGGCTGGGACCTCCCCAGGCCCCTCTGTCTCTGCCCCCCTCCCCAAATGAATCCAGGACTGGGAACATCTCCCACTTTTCCTTCTTGGGGGGGGGGGACGGGGACGGGACGACGACTATCCCTGGTTGCTCTGGCCTCACCAGCAGTCCCTTAAAAATACACCGGCCAGCCCTGAGAGCAGCACCAACGTTTGGCATACATAAAAGGCACCGGTCTCGGGACCTGCAAGTGCCATTTTTAAAGAGACATTGGCAGGGCATGAGCAGCTGAGTGATTACTCAGGCCCCTTTTTATTCTGAAGTCCCTTACTGAAGGGGAGTGAGGGCTGGGGAGGTCCCTGGCACTGACTTATCTGTAGAGGGAAGAAAAGGGTTGGATGGGCCCAGGGAGGCCCCAGCTGGTCTTGGATCAGCCCAACTGGGTGGGCCCTAGCCCAGGCTATTTGGTGGGGGGGGGGGGGGGGGGGGGCTCTGGAAGTCCCATTTTATGTGGTTGGGGATGGGAAGGAGCACCAGGCCTTGTGGCGGTCTGGGAAGGCCCCTTTAAAAAAAAAATTTTGTGTGTATGCGGGGGTAATAAATCATGATATCCAAAAATATTTTGATATTTTTGGCTGTCTATTTCAGTTTGATCCATTTGTAACAAACCAAAACTAGACCTTCTCATCCCAACAGCCATTTATTTTTAAACAAGTGCACATTCCAACTTGTTTTGTTGTTGTTGTTTTTTCCTCTCCTTCTCATGGGACTTATTTCTTTCCATCTTCTTCCTTCAGCACTGACAATCGGGAAAACTGAAAGGCTGATGATAAAAATCAATTGTAGTTCATTCTGACTTCAATCGATGAAGAAACAACCACTTTCATTAGCGAAAATGTAAACATAACAGGAAATTGTAAAACTGTTTGAGTTCTAAATCCAGAAAGAATTGAGTCTTCTGGAATCACCGAGCTTTCAGGTTCAGTCTAGACCTTAACCCTGCTGTCAGAGTTGGCAAGGCTCACGGCAGCTGTTAGTACAACACACGCCTATCATTTGCTGCTGACAGCTATTAATAAAAGAATAATCTGAGGAAATTATGAAAAAAAAAATGCATATTATGCAATCTAGTTTGTGTTTTTGGCATCTAGCAAGCACTGGTGTGGTTCAAGGGAAACTCTTAATTTATAACCTTCGCTGACATTGTTCATTTAGAATTGCCTTTTATTGTTTGATGTTCTTATTGCCTCAAGGTCCAGACAGATTGCTTCCTTTTTCTGGGTGTTACCAGTAGGTGTTTGCTTGTGTACTTATGAGTAACATGAGAACAGTCAGTGCCGTCACCCAAGCAAGCAAAAAAGTCAAACTCACTTCTTTTCCTTCTTCCACTCTTGGCCATCCCTTTTGTTTGCTGTCCTGCAGTTAGAGTCTGTTTAATACCTTGTAGGATGAGCAACTGGAAAGGCAAAGACCATGCATTTTGAGGGTCTTCAAACTAATCTGTATGCTTATTCTCTTCTCTAGCCAAAGATTAACTCTCTATGATTCTTTATGAATGATGCGTGGCCTGGTGGTTAGAGCAGAAGGCTAAGAACCAGAGAAGCCAGGGATCCAATCCTGCTTCTCCCACTGACTCTTTGTGGGACCCTGGGCAAGTAACTTCATCTTCCATTGCCTGAGGTGCCAATTTCAATTATAAGTCTTTAGCAGCAGGGAAATACCTACTGTACCTGAATTGAAACTCGCTTTGAGCATGGGTTGGGAAAGGCTAGTGATTAAATCTAAAAAATATAACTCCAAATAACTATAGAGGAAGAATTTTCAGGCAACCAAGAAATGGGCTGGAGGCATTTCACCTCAAGCACTTAAAACAAAAAAAAACCTAGCAAGACATTACCAATCACATGATATTTATTGTTGTAGCCCAAACATATACAAATATTTTGAACATGACAAATTCCATACTGGGTCAGAGTAAAAGTCCATCAAGCCCAGTATCCTATCTCCATCCAACAGTGGCCAATCCAGGTCACAAGTATCGATTTGGATCTCAATAAATAGATTTAATCCTTCTTGCTCATAGCCAGAGATAAGCAGTGGTTTTCTCAAGTTTACATGGCTAATAATGATCGATGGACTTTTCCTCTAGAAACTTGTCTAAACCTTTTTAAACCCAGCTATCTTACTGCTCTCATCACATCCTCTGGCAAGAAATTTCACAGTTTGTGTGAAAAAATATCTAATTTGTTTCAAATGTTCTACATATTATCTTCGTTGAGTCTTCCTTAGTCCTAGTACTATTTGAAAGGGTAAATAATCATTCCCTGTTTACACATTTCACACCACTCATTATTTTATAGACCTCGTCCTCTATCATATTTTTCCTCAGCCATCTTTTCTCCAGGATGAAGAATCCTAGCCTTTTGTCATAGGTGAGCCATTCCATCTCTTTTATCATTTTGGATGCCCTAGCGTTCCGCTATATCTTTCTTGAGATGGGGCACCCAGAACTGCATACAGTACTCAAGGTGAAGTTGGACCATGGCTAGATACAGAGGCATTATAATATCCTCTATCTCTCCCTCCCTTCCCCCCAAATGGACCCTAGTGATTAAGATATTTACAGAGCCCAGCCAAGATGAATTCTGATAGTGGATATCATAGGTACAATGTAACCTTTCTAAAAGCAAGATTAGCTGCTCAAAGGTACCCTTGCATTTACACAAAACTGGCATGCTGTACTATCTTGTGACCAGGCTTACTATAACTGCATTTCTGTTTGGTTACTCCAAGGTTAGCTTTTTGCTTGTACAGTATATTAGTTTCAGTACTTGTCTTAATTTAACTGTGAATATCTTCTAATTTTTTAAGCCTTATGTCTGAGCTAGTTTTCAACTAAACTGCTCATGGTTAATCTGTCTATCAATGTATCATGTTATCAACTTCTAAAATACAGAATAAGTTTGTTAGTGAAAGAGAAGGAAAAAGCATGAACAAGTTAGTCGACCACTTGTGACTGTAAGTGTAAAAACAGACTAGAGCTTCAATGAACGCAAACTATATTCAACCCATAGTTTTCCAATTTCCATTCCAGTGTCAGGACCCCGTGCCTTCACCACAAGCGGTAAAAAGGCCCAGGGCAATGCATCCTTGAATTAGTCTCAACATCTTTTTGGGATTCAGGTTGACAGCTCCTGGTTTGCTGAGGTAAAACGCAGCAGTGGTAATAGCATGTTGTGAAACCACAGGGCCATTAAAGGATATGAGTTATTAATCAAAACAAATCATAACCAGAATCCTCCAGTAATATCAAATAGCAGTGAGCAAGAGAGAGAGAGGTAGTTGGATATTATTCATCAAAAATTAATTGTTCAGGAATTACCTGCAAATGAATGCATGAACCTGGCCTCAATAGACATACAGTAGGTGTCAGCTTTTGAAAGGGTGGCTCTCGTTTCAAACCGCATTGCTCACGCAAACTGTGCCCACCTACGCGCGCGAGCAATGCAGATTTTAAAAAGCTGCAAAATACGCGCAAATGTACCTGGGCATTGCGTAAGGAATGAGAGGGCGGAAAAGGGGCGTGGAATGGGCAGGACCAGGGCGTACGCGCATAACTTCGAATTTTAAGACCAAAAACTGCAGGGCGCGGACGCCAGATATCCGGGTGACTTTGCTGCTGCTCCTGATGAGGAGCAGGTCTGTGGATTTCAAGTTTTAGGGCTTCCAGAACAGGATGAGGGGTCCGGGTTAAGTGCGGGATGTGCAGGAAGAAGAACTAGAGAGGTCTGAAAGACGCCGTTATTAATTGAACAAACTAGTGGGCTACTTGAAAAACTGGGAATGTGCTTCACGCGAGCATGTTTTAAAATTCGCCGCCATACGCGCGTAAATGCCAAAAAGGTCCTATGGAAGAACACGCACGCTGACTGTGCTCAGGTAACCTCTTAAAATCAGGAGCACAATTATGTGTGGTTGCTGCATTTTAAAAACGTAAGTGCACAATTAAAAATTCCAGCGTATCCTTGCTCGCGCACCGATAAGCACGCACTTATTTAAAAACATCAACCTCAATGTGTATGCAGCGAAATATGTGCATATATATTGGATGCATGTTTGATACTGGTGAGCAGTAGGGGCATGCACAAATATTTTCATTTTATTTTGTTTTTCATTTTTTATGTCATTTATTTTACTTTTTCGATAATTTAAAACAAATGTACATACAAGATCTGTGACATGTGATCCTGATTGATATCTTCCAAACTAGCAGAGGACATGTGCTTGCTAGGGTTGTGCAGTATTGCAATGCTTTCACTATTGATTTTAGCCTTCAAAATAAAAAGAGCAAGAGTCAGTGTTTCTTAAACTGTATTCATTTTCATAGTATATCTCGATTACTTAATTGAAAATTAATAATGGAAGGGGTATGAGCCAAAGACAAGATGTCTGTCTAAACTTTTTGTTCCTCCTGGATATGTGTGTGTGTTGGGGGGGTGTTCTATGGGGAAGTAATGTATGGCAGAGTGGTGTGTATATAAAGAGTTGTGGGTTGAGGGATTTCTTGCGGGTATGGCTTTGTGTAGGGGATGTAGTTTCAGCAGTGTGGTTGAGGCTGTGTGTGTGTGTGCATACAAGGGTGCATGTGAGAGAAGAGTGACTTGAGAAGCTGCATTCATTTTCTATTCTGAGGGGAGTATGGGAGTGGGTGGGTGTGCTGGGACAGGTGTGTGTCTGTGCATGGAGGAATGTGTAGTAGGTTGGGTGGGGTAGGGTGTTTGTGAGAGTGTATATGAGGTATATGTGTGTGTGTGAGAGAGAGGTTGTGTGGGTATTTATGCAGTGGGTAAGTGTCAAGGTGTGTCTTTGCCTGTATGCAATGTGTGTGTGTATGGGGGGTGGTGGTTGCAGGGTGAGTGGTGGGATGTGGATGTGTGTGTGTGGGGGGGGGGTGTCTGTATGTCACTGGTAACTCAGTGGTACATCACCTGTTCCAATTCCTTGGATACTATCCATGTATCTTGATGTTAAAAACTGTTTCATGTAATTTCTCATTTGTTGTAGCTAATACTGTTCCATGTAAACCGATGTGATATGCAGTTGAATGTCGGTATAAAAAAAAAAAAAAAAAAAAAGCTTTAAAATAAATAAATAAATCTCATGAGGTTCACTACTTTTGTCCATACTGAGTTTATTAAAATTTGATTTGCCAACTTTCCCTTGCATTTCTGCTTCAGAAACGATAAGTAGCCAGGAGTGAGAAAATTAATAATGACCCCACCACCAGCACTGAGATGAATAACTGCTAGGGCAGGCACTGAGGCCACTGAGCACACAGCAGAGCATATGCACATACTCACATCACATACACTCACACACTCAAATCACACATACATATTCATAACACACTCACACTCACATACTCACACATCCCATATATTCACACACTCAAATCACATACTCATACACTCATACCACACACACTTACACACTCATATTACACACACACACAGTGGCACTTTAACTATATATGCTGAGAGTGTACTCCTTCATCAAATGGCTGAACACAAAATAAGTGACTGATTTCTCAAAACAGCCACAGAGTGTCACACTAAAGGTAAGGCAGAGCAGACAATAACCGTGTGAAGAAATTTAATCTGCAGAGTGGCATTATATGTACAGACAGGGAGCATTTCCATCTGTGAAATGAGGAGTAGCTTGAGGTGGGTGAAATAATGACCCCACCATCAGCACTGAGATAATAAAATTAGAGCAGACACTGAGTTCAGTGGACCACTGGCCACAGAGCTAAGTACCCTCCCCCTCCCCCCCCCCCCCACACACTGACATTTCAAAGGGATTACATTCAGGTTCTGTAGATATTTCTCTCTCCCCTCACAATCTAAGTTTACATTCACTCTTTACCCCATGTACTTTGCAGGTGCAAAATGTGCAGGGTAAGGCAGGTGCAGGGACAGTAAAATTAACCCCCCCCCCTGCATGTTCTCTAATGGGCCCACCCTAACCCCACCCCCAGTTCCATCTCTTTTCCCACAGAGAGGGGAGGGGGTGGCAATTTTCAAAGGCTTTATTTTCCACAGATGAACACTTGTTTACCTGTGGAAATCTCCTTAGAAATTACCTTTGCTGCTAATTAGCAGCATCATGACTGAGAGATGCTTTTCCCCGTGTTTGTTTAGGAACATAGAGCACCGTGCATAGGGGGAGTGATGACAAACTCCAGTGCTCAGCTGCCGCAGGCAGGTGTGGTTTCCAGGACTTTTGCTATCAATCATCACCACGAGACATATTAGCATGCATCCGATCCAGGAGCCAGGGTGGTTTGGAATTCACCCAGAAACACCTGCTAAAATGTATGCAGAAATGTTTCAGGAAGGTTTATGCACACACTTTTAGAAATCCAAAACTATGCATGTAAGTCCAATCCTCTCCTCAGCTCCACCCCAAATCTAAAGCTCCGCCAAATCTGAAGCTTATGAGTGTACAAGACATCTGTGCATAAATGTACCTGCATTATCCAGTGAGCAAAAATGACCTTCCCTGTACTTGCCAAAAGCATTTAGTGCAAGCTAATGTAGTTACACCCCTGATCACAAAGATGCATCACGTGTTCATGAACGAATATATGCATTCTATAGCACCCAATATTTCACACAGGGCCTATTCACCAACAACGAGCATTTTTGCGTGGCAAAGCATAATGAACCTTTGTAAATAGGGGCGCGAGTGCATGCTGAAAGTGCTTACTGCACGCTAAATACATGAAATTAAAACCTTCCCAAAAGAAATGAAAAATGAAACAAAACATTCTGTTTTCATGAACACCACTAGAGTTCGCCATCACTGTGATGGCAGCATTTCTATCACCTGAAAGAAATGTCCACCTAAATTATTTCAAAATATACTTTGCTAATGTTAAAGAGTAGAACCTATCTAAATGTGATGGTATACTTATCCAAATAAATAAAATGTATATATATACACATATCTATATCTATATTTCCAATCTCTCTCACTATATATAATACATAAATAAAATTTCACGTCTTTTGCTGAAAACATATATTATCAAGTGAATTTTCAAAGGAGTTACACATGTAAATGTATCGGATTATCACAGCAATTTTCAAAACCCATTTATCCGTATTAAGGGGCAGATTTTAAAAAAGTCCTGCGCGCTTAAATCCTGCTGGACTTACGTGGTCGGGGCACTTGCGCGCCGGCGCATCTATTTTGCATAGGCCGCCAGCGCGCGCAAAACTCCGGGACATGCGTAAGCCCCGGGGCTTTGCTTGGGGGGGGCGTGTCGGGGATGGCACGGAGTTCGGGGGCGTGTCATGGGGCATGGCCGGAGGCGTGATGGCGGTCCGGGGGCAGGGCCAAGTGCTCCGGCACAGCGGTCTGTGCCGGGGCAGGGAGCCAGCGACGCACACAAGTTACGCCAGCCAGAGGCAGGCAGTGGTGCGATGGCTGCTGGCTTTCGCAGGCCCGCCCCCCCACTTCACCCCCCGCCCCCCCATTACCACCGGATTTTCTAAGGTCTGCGACCTTAGAAAATCCAGCTCTAAGCTTTTAGGTGGCTAAGTCAGGGGTGAGGAATGGGAGTAACAGGGAAGTGTTGCGTTAGATGCATAACGTACACAATAAATATACATGGTTTGATGGGACACAGTCAACATGGATTTACCCAAGGGAAGTCTTGCCTAACAAATCTGCTTCATTTTTTTGAAGGGGTTAATAAACATGTGGACAAAGGTAAACTGGTAGATGTGGTGTATTTGGATTTTCAGAAAGCGTTCACAAAGTCCTGCATGAGAGGCTTCTAAGAAAGCTAAAAAGTCATGGGATAGGAGGCGATGTCCTTTTGTGGATTGCAAGCTTGTTAAAAGACAGGAAACAGAGAGTAGGATTAAATGTTCAGTTTTCACAGTGGAAAAAGATAAACAGTGGAGTGCCTCAGGGACTGTACTTGGACCGGTGCTTTTTAATATATTTATAAATGATTTGGAAAGGGGTAAATGAGTGAGCTGATCAAATTTGCAGGTGACTCAAAATTATGCAGAGTAGTTAAATCTCAAGGGGATTATGATGAATTGCAGGAGGATTTTGCAAGACTGGAAGATTGGGCTTCCAAATTACAGATGAAATTTAATGTGGACAAGTGCAAAGTGATGCATATAGGGAAAAATAACCCTTGCTGTAGTTACACAATGTTAAATTCTATCTTAAGAGTTACCACCCAGGAAAGAGATCAAGGCATCATAGTGGATAATACATTGAAATCGTCGGCTCAGTGTGCTGTGGTGATCAAAAAAGCAAACAGAATGTTAAGAATTGTTAGGAAGGGAATGGTGAATAAAACGTAAGATGTCATATGCCTCTGTATCGCTCCATTGTGAGACTGCACCTTGAATATTGTATGCAATTCTGGTCACTGCATCTCAAAAAGGATATAGCTGCACTGGACAAGTGCAGAGAAGGGTGACCAAAATGATAGGGGGCATGGAACGGCTGCCCTATGAGGAAAGGCTAAATATGTTAGGGCTGTTCAGTTTGGAGAACAGACAAAATCATGAAAGGACTTGAACAAGTTAATGTAAATTGGTTATTTACTCTCTCAGATAATAGAAGGACTAGGGGCACTCCATGGGTAGCAAGTAGATGATTTAAAACAAATTGAAGAACATTCTTTTTCACTCAATGCATAGTTAAGTTCTGGAATTCATTGCCAGCGGATGTGGTTACAGCAGTTAGTTTAACTGGGTTTAAAAAAGGTTTGGATAAGTTCCTAGAGGAAAAATCCACAAACTGGTATTATGGTAATTAATTAATAAGCAATAGTAGCTTGAGATCCATCTAATGTCTGGGTATTTGCCAGGTACTTGTGACTTGGATTGGCCGCTGTTGAAAACAGGATGCTGGGCATGATGGACTCTTGGTCTGACCCAGTATGGCAATCTTATGTTATGTTTTTATGTTCTTATGTTGTGTTCTTATTTATCCGGCTAACTCTGGTCGGGCCACAGAGCTGTCCTAAAGTTAGCCGGATAAACTTATCTAACAAACTTTTAGCTATGTATTTAATTAAGAATCTTATATCCCACTACTTCCAGATCATGTCCAGCATGGGTTACAAATGCAACATACATAATCATCATTACACAAGTAAAAAAAGTAAACAAACATAAAATACGGCTAACTTGCCAAGCACAGAGTGGCTGAATATGGACCTCATTGTGCTAAACTGCTAGAACAATGTTTCCAAATGATATACATGGATTGTGATTATGAAATCGCATACAGCAGGTTAAACAGTTTTAGGGGAGACTGTCAAACATAGCTTGTTTGTTTTAGTTTATTGGTTGTATGGACTGTTTTTATTTTGTTTTTTTTTATGGCTCACATTTATGCCAGTTATGTCTTCGTAATGAATGAGTTAGTCAAAAGAAAGTCTACAGAAAGATCAGTGTGAATGGGCAGGAATCCAAGCCGGATCTGATTCACCCTCGTAAATAGCAGTGTTAATCTCAGAGGCAGAAAGATCTGTAACAGTAGGGGGGTGTTCAGGGAAAACATTAAGAGGTGAATTTTAAAAAAAAGAGGTGTGTGCCAAAATCGGGAAATGTGCACACTTTTAAAAGCCTCCTACACGCGCGCTTATCTCCCCGTACGCGAATATCTCACTTGGAATTAGAAAGGGGTGTGGTGTGGACGGGGCATGGATATTCTGGGATGGCCCGAATGCTGTGCACACAGTACCTACACGCCTGGGCACACGCGCAGGCCCAGTGCTGTGTAAGTTTACTTCGGCTATGGAGAAGATGCAAGTTTTAAAAATTAAAAAAAGACGTTGCTGAGGGATTTAAGGGGTCTGGGGACCTGGGGTGAGTGCAAGCTAAAGAACCAGGGTGGTTTGGAGGACCTAGCTCTTCACTGGGCGAACTGGTGAACAAACTGGTGAAACTGGTGATAGCACGGATATACGCATGTTATAAAGTTCCCCCACATGCGCGGCTCATACCTGTATGCGCATGGCTGGGCATGCTCAGTTGCAAACATGCAACTAGACTATTTTATATCATGCATGCATACAGGGGCGGGCTCCCGATGACGACCGGCCCGGGGTTTCGCCGCCCAGGCCGGCCCAGGAGTTGCCACGTGGTCTGCCGAGCGCGGCTCTGTCACGGCCACGCTCGGCAGACCACATGACTAGAGCGACCGATAGGCCAATCCGCCCCTGCATGCATATATGCACATGTTATAAATAGCCGTGTCCCTGGGTGCGCTCGACACACGTGTCGATGTGTGCTCATGCACCCCTTTGAAAACTAATTGTTTCACTTTTTATTGACTGGCCATAATATCATAACCCATAGGTAGGTATTTGTATCCCTATGGTAGGCCCACCTAGTAACTCGAGGTGGGGTTTAGGTAAGAGTGTAGGGGGTTAGGGGCCACTTTGACATTCTACGTGACACCTACGAACAGAACAGTGGTCTCATGAAGATTTGATGACCTTTGGAGTGAGGTGGGCCTACCATAGGGATACAAATACCTACCTATGGGCCATGATATTATGGCCAGTCTCTCTCTCTCTCTCATTTGCATTAAACACATTTTTGCATGCGAAAATGCCTTATTGCATTTTGATAATTGGCCCCCAACAGAGGACCAGATCATGGCTGCTTGGTCGTGTTTGGTGTCAAGAGTTTCCTGTTATGCAATCATTAAGTCGGTACCTATGGAATAAAAAAAACACTAATGCACTGAGAGCCTTCTCCTTGGCCCAAGATACTAGAAATAGAAATCTAAGCAAGAACAGTAGAACAGTAGGGGAGTGTAAACTGTCTAACAAACAGAACTCGGTTGCCACATCTTAGTGTTTTAATAGTGCTCACTGACAAGCACTAGATACAGTAAAGTCAATTTGAAAATGTCGCCTACCAATCTTTTGTATCTGCAATTTTCCATTAAGTGCAAAAGCCCAAGAGGCACGCTATTTACATTACACTGCATTTGCAGTCTTTAAAACTAACTGTAAATCCCTTCCTCGTTTCATGTGATTGATGCTGTGTGTATAAATACCACCATAAACCTCAAAGGGGGTGAGCCAGCGACAGTAAATTTAACTTTCCCAAGTCTGGCAACATCTCGGCAGCCCAGCCCTTGATCTTAAGAGGCAATCTTAGCCCTCATCACATTGCCTTCCTTGGCTTACCTTTCTTTTTCTGCCCTGTCTCATTCAGGTTTCTCTGGGAAGCACCTTTTATTCCCAAGTCAGCTGTACCGAGGCAAGAATGTGAGGTTAATCAAAGTGAGGATGCAGCTCCCCCCACAACCCTGCCCCAAAAGATAGCATCAGGCCTAACCTCTCGCCATCCAGCACATTAGCTCATGAACCTCTGAGCTTTGTGCTAGCAGAAAATAGTCAGGCATGGCAAAAGTGAGTAACTGTCTAATACCAACCATGAATTGTTTTCAGTACCGTGTCTACACAACATATGCAGGGAGAGAGGCTGTGGAGGGGAGAGGAAGGGAGAAGGGTGGTGGTGAGAGGAGGCGAGATTACATTTGTTATTAGCAATGGAAAGAGATATGGAATATGAAATTAGACAATTAGACCTCAGAGCCTAAGCAATTATTAATCTATGGAAAATGGAATTGATTGAATTGAAAAAGTGAATTTCACTTTTTCATGATTAATATTACTCAATATTTTTCTTTTCCCTTGTGCCTTAACGTTGCATAAGTTAAATAGTAAAACTGTGTCCTTGCATTGCCAAATTGCATAGGTGTGATTGAATATAAAGTCAGCATGGGGTGCAATAAATACTAATAGTCAGTCTGTGTGAATACGCTGGATGCAGGTAGGCTCCTAGCATTCAAGACCTCTCAGTCTACGTGACTAGAAGCTCTGACGAATGACGATGACGATGACGGTGAAATGCGACCGCTTCCAATCTGTTATACCAAATTTAACTTTGTGAAAAGTAACATAGTAACATGATAAGCACCAGCAGAAAAATAGACACCAATGGCCCACCCAGTCTGCCCTGCAAGGTGTTTTTGGGGTTGTAAATTCTGCTCTGCGCAGGTTATCCCCATGCCTTCTATTTAGGGTTATGACGAAGCGCAGGGATACTCCAGTGCTCCTTTACCATGTTAGGGATCCTTTGTATTTATCCCATGCCTTTTCGATTTCTCCAGCACCTTTCAAGGAAAAAAATATAGTTTTGATGCCGATCCTAAGCCTACCCCCTTAAAATAGTGTTATTAAGTTCCTTAAAAAACTTTCTGGATACTTGAGATATACGTGTAGAATGTAAACGGAGACCATTTCATTATTGTAATCATTTATATAAAAATGTATTTCTAAATTCTTTGCAAAGCACTTTAGAGTTTTAAGACTGCACTACCTTGCTACACAACTTCAAAGTAACCACCGTAATTATAACTTAATTATAACAGATCATAAATTGAGGTGCATAGCAGATTTACATTACCTGCAAATCTGAGCCACCCTGAAGGATGAAGGGAGATCAGTTTGAGTTAAACAAGAACCTAATTACCCCAATTGTTCTAAAGTCTACACCCTCCTCTACCAGCTCCTTTTATTATTGTTACAGAATTCATTGTGTGCTTTAGTAAAACAAGGAAAACGTAGAGATTAGTATAATGCAAGGCTGCCAGCTGCCGGCACTTTCTTCCGTCTGGCTCATCGGTTGCATTCATGGACGTATGAATCCGATGTCTCTAAGAAAAAGCAGGATTGCATTACCATGTGTGAACTGGGATGGGGGGGGGGGGGGGGGGGAACCAGGGCTGGATCAACCCCCCAAGGCCAAAATTATTAGTGCTCAAATTAAAGTCAACAATCATTTTTTAGGTGACTATTTTTTTTTTTTTTTTTTGTATTTTGTGATTACTTTTGAGAATTATATTCCCTTAATCAGGTCACTGCAAAATGAGCTAAAGATGATGTCTGAACGTACAAGTAGATTGAAGGCTACGGTGCAGCGGTAGTGTTTACTTTCAGAGTTGTAAAGAGCTATAAACCGACTTGCCTGTTTAGACAGCATGACCTTTAGACCATTTGGCACGGACCTGATGATGGGAGCATGACTCTTGAAAGCTAGCCACAAATGTATTAAGTTAGTCCAATAAAAAAGGTCTCACCTTCAGCTTGTTTGCTTGTTGACCATTATTTCTTCATAGGAGTTTCCCCTCCCCCGATTCCCCCAGCCTTTCCCTCCTGCTGCTTTGGGTTTCTAGGGATGAGATCTGGAACTGGAGCCCTTCGTTCACAGCTACCTGGGGATTTCTCTTTTCTCTTATGTTGTATCTCCTCCAAAACTTATTTTAGTCTTAGTCATGGCAGCGGCACTCCTCGTTCATGAGGGCTCCTTCCGGGCCCCTGTAATCACTGGTTGGCTCCGTGACTCCTTCCCCTCCCCGGGGGACTTCTGAACGCTGCCTCCATAGCAATCCCGGCCCGAGCTGGACTGGGGGAGTGGCAAATCTGAGCTGGAAATTGAGCCAGGTCCCTGGGGAATTTGAGTGTGCCACTGCACACTCAAAACCCAAACAACTTCTTCAGTAGTATTAAAAATGATGCTATTCATGATTAATTCCAAACATACGGCTAGCCTGTGGAATATATGATAGACCAATTTATTGGATAATTTGAACACATAAAAAGTAATAAAAAGTGAACATATAATAGGATTTCTAACCGGAATATACAAGGGTTATGATACCAATAGGAATTTTATTTACCAATTAATCAATCAAGCCTCTGTAGAATGTTTTTTTATAATAGTGGCTCACACAAAATCATACTTTAAATAAAAAATGCCCAATTTCTGTCCATTTATTTGTACCAGACATAAAGAGTTCTTGCTTCTGTTTCTTAATCTGAATGTGATTCTAAGAGTTAATGGCATTTCATTAGTAGTGTGAGAGAAAAGCAAGCAAGCAAGGATGCCTAATCAATAAATATTGGCTATAAATATCTAATATGGCTTATTTGAAAATGCCGTAATTCTTTATGTTTCCTCGTGGAAATGGAATGAACAGGACAGTAAGTGTGTGCGGTTTGCAGAAGGTCTTTCTTTTATTTGAGACTAGAGGAAAGGGCCCATCAAAAGTGAGGGACAGGAAAGGCTCCCTGTCACATATGCTCACTGTACTAACGTCCTTCCCCTCTCCCTCCCAGACACTGTCTCTTACACAGTGACTCACTGTCTGTCAGGCAGTGTTTGCTCCACACACTCAGGCTTGAACACACATTTAGTCTGTTACAGAAACGGCCCTTCTGCACCACACACATACACACTCCCTGTTTGTCAGACAAACAGCCACACTGTTACAGACACTCGCACACTCGCAGAGACCCTGATCGGCTGTACCCTTAAGCTGGTCTTTCCCCTACGTGCGTACTGAAAGGTGCGAGAGGATGCGGTAGTGAGTGCTCTTCCATGTCAGTGTACTCTACCAGAGGGTGGAAGTGCGCCAACGCAACCCAGCATGCGAGCTCCATGGCGCACAGAGAATGTACTAACATGAGAAAGCATTAAACCAAAATCGCTCCATGAGTAATGCACCCCCATGCTGCCATTTATGGGGCAAAACAGAGAAGGCACCTGGAGCACCCCGACTGTTCCGACAAATGGTGAGTGTCAGCATGGCAGACAGATTGACCAACACACAAATGCTAGGTAAATATATACCTAGCATAATGTATAATTAATTACATTATATACATTGTATACAGTATATTTCATGTTTATTGATGAACATTGATTTTATATGGGTGTGTATGTATGATGGATGTGTGTGTTAGATAGATTTTAATGTTAGATAGGTTATTGTTATATATATGAATAAACAAATTTGCTGAATAGGTCCTCTTGTGTTTTGCATCACTGTGAGGAAGAGGTTGTTTGTTTGTTCTTTTGACCCTTGTATGATAATACCATAGGTAAATATATACAGCAGACTTGCTTGCAACAAAAGAAAGTTTAGCTAAAAGCAAAAGTAAACCCAACACACCTGCAGAACTAAAATACAAATTCAACACAACAGAGGAAAGTAAAAGTAATATGGACGTGCACAATTACTTTCACCTTAGTATACCAGAGACACTTTTTAGCCCTATTTTCTAAAACGATTATTTACAGATACAGAATTAAAGAAACCCTTTTGAAAACAGGGACCTTTCAAGAGAATATGTAGAGTGCATATCTAAACCATGCTGTAAACCGTAAAGAACAGCTGAGCTATTTCAAACTGAATAAGAGACTTAGCAAAATTAACATTTTGATTCAAAAAATCAATAAAAGGTAAAGCAGGGAGGCTACGCATATTTAACTCGATCAAAGTATTCCAAGAAACGAAGCCCTAATACAGTCAGATATGGTTAATCCATGCTGGATTTATCCAAACCTCTCTGCTTATTCTTAATAGTGATGACACAGCTATTATTCACTTCTTATTACTGTGATGTTGCACTGTTATTTGTAGTAAACTGTATAGGTATGCTGAGCTGGCTGTAAGGGAAATTATGCTGTACTAAATATTTGTAGCCTTTTAACTTCCCTATCCCTATCAGTCGTTTATGAGGCTGATGTACTAAGCTGCAAATCTTTTCATACAAAAGTCACAATTTCCCACATGTATGCAAATGAGTCCAGAAGAAAAGTTATGCCTTTAATTTTCTTACTAGTGATGTCACATAAAAAGATACATGGTTATCTGTTTTTCCAAAAAGATCAACTTGTGAAGTTGTTTTCATGTCCTGAATTTTGCAGAATTCATTAACGAACTGCTTTGTGTGCGTGCATAACTTTTCTACTTGTGAAGACCAAAAAGTTTGCAAAGTTTGCTTCATGACCGAAAGGGGTGAAATTGTGCAGATAAGTACAATTTACTGGCTCAACTTGCCGTTTTTATGTTTGTAGATGATTTTACAGGTACACTATAGACGGAGACAAGCAAACCTCTTCAAAACAGGTTCGGAGAACAATTGGCCAAACCTGGAAAAAGTTTGAAGGTTTGGCAAATTTTTTGAAGCAAATGTTTTTCAACTCTGCTTCACATTTTGGAAAAAACAAACAAAAATGGATTTCATCAAATAGGTGAACCTGCTTCAGATTTTTCAGATTTCTTTTGACTTTTCTCTGTTTGCTGGTGAAAATTTGACATAGATCCCCAACAGACCTGGGGCAAATCCAAAACTTTTAGCAAACTTGGAACCAGGCTAAAATGTGCTTGGTTCAAGTTTGACCTCAAAAAATGTTCCTACATTTCTAGTTATTGATGATAATATATAATTACTGGTTCTGTTTCCTCTTTGGCGATAGCAGACATCTTTGTAGTACAAAACTTGTAACACTGCACGTTACACAGACATGATAAACTTGGTTTAATTTTTGGAAGAGTCCATTTTTTCTAAGATTGTATATAGCACGATTCATCTTCTAAAAAAGTCATACCTATCATGAGGCCCTTTTCAAAGTGGCTTCCTACAGCGTCACGCATGACTTAACACAGTGGTATTTTAATATTTCTCGCCATCGTAGATGCAGTTGAAAGTCAACCAGGTAAGGACATACTTTGCATGCAATCATAGATTATATATTTAATTGGATTTTATATCTGTCTTTTTGAATATGATATTCATTCCAAACAGTTTAAAATATATTAGAATGGGATGTGCATTGGGATACCTCCTTCCATCCCTGGGATATGTTCGTGAGAGCGGGGATTTAAGGGTTACAATTAGAAACAAAGAAATTGGGTTTAACTGTAAGCCACAGACCTACTTCTGGTGAAGATGAATAACTCTTCTTTTAATGTGGTGATGAATGTCTGTCAGGTTGGAAGCCCCTGCGGTACAGAGCATGCTGGGAATGGACTCTTAATGCTAGTTTATTAATAGATAAGGTAATAACAAACTTTCCCTGACTTATGATGTACCGCAGGCATTAACAAACAGGTAATTTCAATCAAGGTTGCAAATACGGTTAAGGCAAAGGTTAAATTTAGCCCACATCCAGTTTAAGGCCCGTTTCCATGGTAATTCTTCTTCATGAACAAACACAAGCAAGACTTGAGACATAACTTCTACTCACAGGCTTAATGCAGACATTGAAGGCTTTCTCATCACTTGACAGAATACAACAGGGCATCAGGTATGAACAAGGAGAAGAGCTCACGGGCCTGCGGTCTGGATCCAACACCATCGCTTGGCCTCCTGGCCATCTAAATGCTGGGAACACTTTCCAGTATGCAGAGAACTAGCACTGTATCTGTAATAAATTACATCTTCCCAAACCATCTACTAACCTCCCACTGCCCAGTCTAACTGGGATACTTGTTGTGTAAAATCCCTGCAGAGGACTAAAGAACACAGACAGCACTTCTGTCTCCAATTGCATTCCAAAAACCTGGGCAGATTTGAAATCTGTGTCCTTACAACTTTCTCATTGGTCAAATCCTCTGCTGGGCTGCATTGGCTCTAACAGCCATGTGATCGGGGGCATAGTGCAGGCCCATGAGAAAATGGCAAGCTGAGGCAGCCATGTCGAGAAGGGCTACAGATAGCCCAGAAGCAGTTAGTCAAGGGTTCCAGCTTCAATTTCGTGACAGGCATGAAGGCATGGAGACTCTGCACAAAGAGAAAAGTAAGAGGGCCTTCCTAATATAAACAGCTAGCTTCTGCTGCTTTAATATGGCTGCTGACTCCTGCCTGGATATTTGGACACACTTAGCTAAAATTTGGTTGCATGGCTTGGGTGTTGTGGTGTCCTACAGTACAGTATGTCAACATACCCACACTTGCTCAGAATAATTGCCTCCTATAAAACCCCAGTATATTAGCTTTACCCAAAATTGGAAAGAGCTATGAATACTCTTGGAATACTGTGTACAATTCTGGAGACCGCACCTTCAAAAGGATATAAACAGGATGGAGTTGGTGAAGAAGGCGGCTACTAAAATGTAATTGGTTTTTTTTTTAACCATTTTCTTAATAAAGTTAGTTCCCAGTTTTGCCCTGTATGCTTGTCTTGATTAAATTGTAAGCTCTTCTGAGGAAGGACTGTCTCTTATGTGTTTTTGTACAGTACTGAGTACACTGAGCACTGCTATACGTGGTAAGTAGTAGTACAGTGTGTGTGTATATATATATATATACATATATACATAAACACTCACATATATACTGTATATTTATATAAATACACACACACTGTACTACCACTTATCACTTGTATAGCACTGCTCAACGTACGCAGTGCTGTACAAAACTATATCTTTATCATTTATATCTAAAGAGAAATTTGCCTGCTACCTCAGGGTGTAAAACTATTCTTACACTGTACCACAGAGTCTATTAAAAACATGAGTAAAGTAGATATACAATATTGAGCCGGGAAAGTCTTCAAACTGGTAATTTAACGACAAAGCTGAGGGCAGTTATTATGCAGCGACTTTTAATACCAAGACGATTTGTGGTCTCGCAAACTTCCTGCCTCAGGCCTGAGTTCTGCTGTATCCTATTTGGTCCAAGTTTCACGAGTGTTCAGAATAGCAGAGGAATTGACAGCAGAGGGCCTGGGTGCCGTAAACAGTTGAGATAATCAGACGGTTTGTCGGAAAGAGAAATAAAAGCTGGTTTACAAGCTTGGAAGTCTTCATTCGAACAAGCGTGGAATATACAAGTGTCTGCAAGGGACTGCAGGAGGGGTCTAGGGTATTTGTTTTTTCATTCACTCAAAAATGTTCTGGGCTGAATTTTTTTTATTTTTCTGCTTCCATAACAGCTAATAATATTATGTGAGAAGAAGGTCAACTGTGACATTTCAGTTATTTTAGAAAGGTAATTCACGACTGAAAAGAAATCTTTCACTTAAAAAAAAAAAAAAGGCACAGACTGTAACAGTTGATTGTCAATTTAATCTGCTGCACAGAATAACTTGGGGGCTGTGGGTTCAGTCTGGTGAGCCATCTGGTCCAAACCAACTTTCACCAGCTAATTACATCAGAATATGTCCTATTGGATGGTATTTTGGGACTTCCACTCCTCCTTTGCAATAGGAAAAGGTCTCAGAATGCTGAGGAACAGAATCTCAGAAAAACAGAAATTACCCTGCTGGATCAGACCAATGGTCTTTCGAGCCTGGCGTCCTGCCCTTTGCCAGTGGGAGAGGTCTTCCCTGCCGCTCACTCCCAGACGCAGGCGGAGGTGAACCCCCTGCGCTCTCCTGGCTAATAAGTGTAAATGGATCTGTCCTGCTGAAACTTGTCCAAATCCTTTTTAAATCTTGCAATGCTATTAGCTTTGATTGCATCCCATGGCAACAAATTCCACAGCTTAATTGTGCACTTGATAAAAAAGAAAAAAAAAAAAGTGACTTTAAGTTTGTTTAAAATCTACTTCCAGTTAAGTTTCATGATGGAGTTGTCCCCCTATTAACCCACTCATGATTTTATAAACCTCTGTTATATCAATCTGTCCAGACCAGGGTTAGTGCATCTTGGCCATCCTCAGATTTCTACCTTTGAATGGACCTTAAAGAGGGAACAATCGTCATTAAATAGAAACTCTACCTACCTATCTTGTGCCTTCATCTCGGCTTGCTTCAATGCATTTCTCTCATTTGCATCCTGTCTCTCTCTTTTTTTCCTTATGTGCCATTTCTGGCTCCTTCCTTGTTTTTGTCATAGTTTCTCATAGATTTTATTCCCTTTAAGTTCCAGACTTTTTCAGCTCTCAGGGATAAAGCTTTCTGTGATAATTATTATAGGTGGCACGGTTCTGATTAGATATGCCTTCCGATTCCTGCACTCTCCCCAACCCTTCCTACCCTTTTGTAACAAATTTTTGTATTTTTTTTCCCAGCTGTCCACCTAAATATGCAAAATTAATTTCTCTTTTTGACGGGCGCGCATAATTCTATAAAATGTATCCCTTTATACAAGTCAGCAGCATACAACTTTTGTTAGTGTGCCATGATAATCCTGTATGACTTCATAATGTGACGGAATAGTTTTTGCACAGATGATGTTAACTGATAAAATATGTCACCCTTATGGGAAAATAAAAACATTACCTTGATATATAAGAGTTACGATATGCTAATTTTTGTGGAAGATATGACTACAGATATATGAGTAGATGTAAATTTCCCAGCACTTCTGCTGACAATTTCAATGTCAACATAATTCTCAAGAATATTTGCTTCCTGTATAGCAGTGGCTTAAATGATGATGTATAATAGCATCAAGGTTTTTAAAAAGCAATATTTTGAATAATGTGGTTTTGTAAATAGCAGACACTACTACTCCTCTTTATTTTATTTTTCGATTTCTGTAATATAGACAAACCTATGATATCCATAAAAATCACTTCTAAGTGTATAAATGGGCTACTTTGTCGCCTCTACTTCCTCTGAACATAGCAGAGGCTTTCACAGCAGAAAAGACATAATACAAGCTATAGAATGACCATGAACATCCATACACATGCCCTGTGCTTTATAGGGGTGGTAGCCTAAAAACATTTTGTGCTGTTTTCGTTTGGGGGCGTGGGCCATTTTGGGTCTACCCCTGGATCTCTCTTTTTTTTATTGTCCCATTTTGTTTAAAAAAAAACAAAAAACCAGAACCCGCTCCAACCCTTCCCAATTACAATATTGAACCCCCCTCCCACAGTGGGTCCCCCTGCCCATCTTGGCCTATCCTCCAAACCCTCATCAGGACTCACCAAAAATGCTTGGTGGTCCAGTGGGGAGCGCAGGAGCAATCTTCCACTCCTGGGCCATTATTCAAAATGGTGCCGGCCGCCCTTTGCCCCTATCTTGTGATAGGGGTTACTGGTGCCATTGGGCAACCCCTGCAATATGGTAGGGGCAATGGGTGGCCTGTGCCAATTTTTCAAAATTGCATAAGTCAGTCCTTTGTACCGGTAGCCCATATCACAAGATAGGGGCAAAGGGTGGTCAGTGCAATATTGAATAATGGCAATCACCAACCAGGGAGTAAGAGGTCACTCCCAGGCCCCCTGCTAGATAATCAGACATTTTTAGTGAGTCCTGGGGTCGGGAGGATGGGCTAGGGTGGGAAGGGCTCAATATTGTAATATATAGGAAGAGTTAGGATGGCTTTTGGGGTTTTTTTTAACTTGTTTTTTCTTGGCTTGCCCCAGAAAACAATAGGAAAAACATGAAATTATGTTTTTCCTATCATTTTTTTATTCCCTAAATGCAATAAAATAGGAAATGTCATTGATATTTCCTATTTTATTGCAAACAAATGCCCATCCCTAGTGCTTAATGAGTAGAGATGTGCACTAGTTTCAAACGAATAGGTAAAAAGAAAGAAATAGGCTCCAATTTGTTTCTTTTGGGGGTCCCTGAAACAAATTGAGAGGGCCTTCCAAATTAAACAAATTAATTTCATTCATTTTGAATAGAATGATTTCTATAAGCCATTAAAGTCTATGGAGTCATAGAAATCAATAGGAGAGCAATAGGTGTACATCTAGAATTGATACAAAGTAGAAAGCAGTTGCTAGCAGACATAGGTAGGATGAACAAGTTATCAAGGAGACAACAGAAATAACATATCGCAGGAAAGCATTTTTCCAGTCTTAACTATATCTGCCACTGGATACAGTGATCCTGATCTTGAAGACTGAACATATCAGCTATTTGCTGTGCATTCCTTTTGAAGGCATTGTCTGTGAAGGAGGATGTTGTTTGTGTTTTCTCTAAGTTCCTAGTTAGCTTTTCCTAAACAACCTTTTCACTGTTGCTCAGTTTAGATTGTCACTGTGCCAGTCATACAATAGAGGAAAACAGCAAAGCATCAATGCGTCAGAAACTGAGTGTTAGAGTAGACTTGTGTTGCTTGCTGTTCTTTTTCTTCTTTTTTGTGGAGGCTAAATCAGATTGGAGAGTTGCTTATAGATTTTGGCTCTACCTGGGAAGTGGGCAGTGTGCACAAGATGAGGACCAAGGGCAGGACAGAGCCTGAAGCATACCAGGCTGTGTTGTGGATACTGTCACTAAGCTCAGCAGTGTCTGAACTAGTGTACTCATTCTGACACTCAGTGCATCATTGTCTCTGTGTTCCCCCCATCCCCAATACCATGTAGCATGGCAGTCAGTGAGCATACAGCCCTTCCACAGTCATAGCTTTGTTCTCCCACCACGTTTGATGGTTGATTACACTAGGGTAATTTGTCCTAAAAAGCCTTCATAAAGAGGAAGAAATACTGACACAAGACAAAACATGTTCAAGAGAAACCATTTCCTGTACTGAATGTCATAAGAGGCTAGAGTAGTAAGATAGAACATGCAAAACCACAAAATCAGGAAAAGCAGCAGCCAGAGTTCAGGTACAGAATATGAGAAATTTTCTCTATAAAAAACAACCATCACTATAAACCCCCTATCATTGTAAAACCATCTCCATGTACTAAATATGATATTAGTCTCATTTGGAAAGCCTATTTCACAAGAAAATCCAAATTCTACCCTGCACCTTGGAGTTCTCTTTGCCACTGTGCCAGTTTGCCACTTGAGATGCCATCAAGGGTACATGTCACAGTTGCTAATGCCCTCTTTTGGAGCCTTGGGGTATTCTTCCCACACATTTTCGTCTTGGATTGTTATATTGAAGTGTTTTGTCCCCGGAACAAAGACATGAAAAAAGTCAGTAAAAACACAGGTTTTACTACCAGGGAATGGCAACATCTGTTCCATAGTTTTTCCTTTCCTCCAACAATCTCATCCTGGTTCTCTTACCCCACTGAAAATGAATGATTACACTGGGTTGGTTTTTTTGTTTTTTTTTTTTAAATGCCCTCATTTTAAAGACAAAATGCAGGCATAATTCAAAAGATGCTCAAGATAAACCATTTTGATGTGCTGATTGTGATATCAGAGTAGTGTAAGATTTCATGCAAAACCAGAAAACCAAGATCAGCTAAATAATATGGGAAATAGATTCTCAATAAAACAGCCCTCACCACTTTCCAGGAAAACCACACCAGTATCATTAGAAAAACCATTTACATGTATAATTGTGATATCGTTTTCATTTGGAAAACCCATTCTACAAGAAAATCTAAATTCCTCCTTGCACCATATAGGGTTTTGTGCCTTGCTTCCATGTCCAGACCTTATACCTTGGAGTATTTGCCGGCGCCATCCATTGATCCTACCATGTGACAGGGGCCAGCCAATGGCACCGATAGCCCCTGTCACATGGTAAGGGCAAAGGGCCATTGGCGCCATTTTGATTAGTGGCAGCCAATGGCCCGAGAGTGGGAGATTGCTCCCAGGACCCCCACTGGACCACCAGGTATGTTAATAAAGTTTTGGGGGGGGGGGTCGGGAGGGTGGGAGATACTAAATAATCAAATTTAAAGGGTCGGGGTGAGTTTGGGGGATGTTTTAGGTGCCTTTTCTTCCTGCCCCCCCAAAACGATAAGAGAACCCCCACGAAAAATTTCGTGGGGTTTTCCTATCAGTTCATCCGATATTTTCAATCGTCAGAAAAACGATTCACATCCCTATGGGATACTGCTTTGTACCTCTCATGTTGCTTTAGAGTCTTGAACCTTGTACTGCTTGGCCCAATTATTAGTATCTTCCTTGGGTTTTTTCTGCCACCTTTCTGCTTGTTCCCCCTTCTGCTGCCTTCGGATGCTCATGCCATTTTGATTGCCAGTTTGCCACTAGAGATGCCAAAGGTTCATGCCACTGTTGCTGGTGCTCTCTTTTGGAGCCTTGGAGTGTTATTCCCACTTTTTCTGCTTCATTGCTCCTCTCACAATGACTTGGTGAAATCCTGCCAATGCTGGTATTCCTTTGCCGCTTTACGGAGTCTTAGGCTATTCATGCCACTTTTGGTGCCACTATCCAGAATCCACAGATATCTTGGAGTTCTTTCCCCCTTCTGTTGATTTCTTCCTACAAATTTTAAGACAAATATAGGGTTGTTCATCAAAATGTATTATTGGGTTAACACATGATAATGCCATAATGCACACTTTAGCTATCACAAAGCGAATGGAAATTTTACAAATGTATTCAAAGGGAGCGGAATTGGGAAGGAGTTTGGATGGGATCAATTAAAATGAGGGTCATTATTGCACTGTACAATAGTGTAATGCACACTATTGCCAGAAATAACTACATCATTTTTCCTGGTGTTAAGCAATTTATATCACAAATTCTGTTTTGGAAATGGTAGGGGAGAGAGAGAGAGAGACTCTTTATAAGACTTTCATAGTAGTCAACTATTTATATCACTATTAGGGATGTGAATCGTTTTAGGACGATTAAAATTATCGTCCGATAATTTTAATATCGTCTTAAACCGTTATGGAACACAATACAATACAGATTCTAACGATTTATCGTTATAAATCATTAGAATCGTGAGCCGGCACATTAAAACCCCCTAAAACCCACCCCCGACCCTTTAAATTAAATCCCCCACCCTCCCGAACCCCCCCCCCAAATAACTTAAATAACCTGCGGGTCCAGCGGCGGTCCGGAACGGCAGCGGTCCGGAACGGGCTCCTGCTCCTGCATCTTGTCGTCTTCAGCCGGCGCCATTTTCCAAAATGGCGCCGAAAAATGGCGGCGGCCATAGACGAAAAAGATTGGACGGCAGGAGGTCCTTCCGGACCCCCGCTGGACTTTTGGCAAGTCTCGTGGGGGTCAGGAGGCCCCCCACAAGCTGGCCAAAAGTTCCTGGAGGTCCAGCGGGGGTCAGGGAGCGATTTCCCGCCGCGAATCGTTTTCGTACGGAAAATGGCGCCGGCAGGAGATCGACTGCAGGAGGTCGTTCAGCGAGGCGCCGGAACCCTCGCTGAACGACCTCCTGCAGTCGATCTCCTGCCGGCGCCATTTTCCGTACGAAAACGATTCGCGGCGGGAAATCGCTCCCTGACCCCCGCTGGACCTCCAGGAACTTTTGGCCAGCTTGTGGGGGGCCTCCTGACCCCCACGAGACTTGCCAAAAGTCCAGCGGGGGTCCGGAAGGACCTCCTGCCGTCCAATCTTTTTCGTCTATGGCCGCCGCCATTTTCGGCGCCATTTTGGAAAATGGCGCCGGCTGAAGACGACAAGATGCAGGAGCAGGAGCCCGTTCCGGACCGCTGCCGTTCCGGACCGCTGCTGGACCCGCAGGTTATTTAAGTTATTTGGGGGGGGGTTCGGGGGGGTGGGGGATTTAATTTAAAGGGTCGGGGGTGGGTTTTAGGGGGTTTTAGTGTGCCGGTTTTTCGATTTTTCGATTTTTAACGATTTTTAACGATTTTTCACGATATTTTACCCCCCCAAACGGCAACAATACGATTCCCTCCCCCTCCCAGCCGAAATCGATCGTTAAGACGATCGAGGACACGATTCACATCCCTAATCACTATAGCAGTTCCAGCTAGTAACTCGAGTTGAGGATTTGGTAGTGGCCTAGGGTTTGGGGGCCAGTTGTACATGCAGAGTGAGATGTGCATACTAGACCTCAGTGAAGATTTGATGTGATTTAGAGTGAGAAAGTCACACAAAGAAGAGATTTCTACAATGTTCTCTCACCCTAGCTTGATGGACTCTCTAATCCTCACATCGAGTTACTAGCTGGCCCTCCTATAGTGGTATAAATAGTTGACTAGTTTGAAAGCCTTACAGAGAGAGAGAGAGAGAGAGAGAGAGAGAGAGAGAGGGAGCATTAAGGCTTTCATAGTAGTCAACTATTTATATCACTATAGGAGGTCCAGCTAGTGAGGATTTGGTGGTGGTCTAGCGTTTGGGGTCAGTTTTACATGCATAGTGAGATGTACAAACAGCATAGTAGACCTCAGTGAAGATTTGATGTGATTTGGATTGAGGAAAGCCACACAAAGAAGAGATTTCTACAATGTTCTCTCACCCTAGCTTGATGGACTCTCTAATCCTCACATCGAGTTACTAGCTGGCCCTCCTATAGTGGTATAAATAGCTGACTACTTTGAAAGCCTTATAATCTGTCTCTCTCTCTCTAAGGAAATGCCCGTCAGGGCACTTCAGAAGTACAAAAAGTACAAATAAACTACCTATACAAAGCAGTAAGATAGCGCATGGCATGGTAATGCTGAAATTATCATATTCATACCCCTTTTCCTTATCACGGGCATTATCCATTTCACATTTTGATGAATCTAGGGGATAATTAGAAGAGCCCAATATAGGCCGTAATACTTCACCATTGACTTTAATGGTGAATGAAAAATGATTCACACTAAAAAAACTTGGGTTTTTTTTTGTTTTGAAACTAAAGAAATGAATTGTGGTCACCACAAAATGAATTGTAAAACTAAACAATATTTTTTCACTGCATATCCCTATTAATGATATTGATAATTTGTTTTACTGTGGCTTCAAGAGAATGCTCTAAGAATAATTTGCAAACTGAATGTCTTGATCAACACTTAACGGCTTCATTGTTATCTGTTAATATGTTTGGGTTGGTTGATTGTGTTGATTGGTTGGCAAAAAAAAAAAAAAAAAAAAGAATAGCAAGTCAACCAATCAGGCATCAGTCCTGTTCCTTGAAATTCAGTGCAACGTTCATTTAACTTTTCCTTAAATAGCTTTACAATCCACTCCATTGGAATTTCAAGTGCATTTATTCTAGCACTTTTGAAACTCAAATTGAGTGCATTTCAATCACATTTGAGAGATCATTAAATAAGGCCTGTGTTATGTGTGCACTGGAGAAGGGATGATCCTCATTTTGTGATACAGGATTAACAATCCCAATGGTTTGGGATTCAGTTTGGTTTTTTTTAGCATTAATGTGAGCATAAATTGTGTTTGTATATTTTGTCTATGGTGAAAGATTTGATAAATCAGGTCCCAATAATAATTACAAAAAAACAGAAGTGGCACAAAAGCCATTGGCAGTAAGTTTCATCTTTGCAAATTAAACAGATTAATCTAACATGGGAACGCGATGATCTCAGATAAATTGGAAATATGTCATTCCTTTATCGACAGTGCAGAATGATTTCTACCACTTTCATTGGTTCTGGAGAAAAACGGATTTGTAATTTGTGATAGTTTTTTTTTTTAAACAAAGAGGATAATGTAGCATAGAGATCGCACACTATGGCCCATGGGCTGCATCCGGCCTAGAGAGCTCATCTGCCTGCCTCCCTGTGCTTTTCCTGGGTGTAACTGGGTTCAGCCCATAGGGGAAGTTATTTTTTCGACCCACAATGGAAGGATCACCAGTAATTTTGGTGGGGAGACCAAGCCCTGTAAGCGAGATAAGGCGATAGCTAAAGCTAGAAGAATGCTGGGCTGCATAGAGGGAGAAATAACCAGAAAGAAGAAAAGAGGTGGTGATTCTCCTGGATAGGTCCTTGGTGAGACCTCACCTGAAGTACTGTATTCAGTACTGGAGCCTGATAGAGACAGGATGGATGCAATCCAAAGAAGAGTGACCGAAATGATGAGGGGTTAGCATTGGAAGACTTATGAGGAGAGGCTGAGGTATCTGCATATGTACAGCCTGGAGGAGAGGAGATGCAAGGGATACATGGTGCAGACCTTCAGATACCTGAAAGATTCTAATGATGCACGGACTTCGAACATTTTCTATTGGAAAGGAAACTGTAGAACTAGGGGTCATGAAATGAAATGCCAGAACAAATGTCAGGAAATATTTCTTCACAGAAAGGGTACGGATGCCTGGAATGCATCAATAGTAGGTTACTATGTTAAGAGGTACCCAGACCTGTTGCATTGGAAAATGCCACTAGCAGGGAGACCAAGCCTCACCAGCAGGACAAGAGATGCTCAGACACATGATGGTGGAAGATACTGCTGGTGGGGAGACTGGAGAGTGAGTGAGAATGAGAATCTGAAAGAGGAGAATGAGAACAGAGGCTGAAAGAAGATTCAGGTGAGTGAGAGGGGAGTAAATGAGAGAAGGGAATGGAGCAAAAGGAGACTAGTAGGGAGAGAGGAGAGTGGGATTAGTGAGAGGGGAGGAAGTGAATAGGAAGGGCAAGTAGGGGAGAAAAGGAAGTAGAATGAGAGGAACTAGAGTGAGTGAGAAGGAAGGACATGAATGAGGGGATGAGGGAGGGAATGGAGTGAGAGGGAAGGGAAGGGAAAAAAGGGAGTAGTGTGAGTGGAATGAGAGAGAGGGAAGGGAGTGAATGAGGGGTCAGGGGAGGTGGTGAGAGATGGAAGGGAAAGGAGAGTTGGTGAGTAAGAGGAGAGTGGGGTGAGACAGAAGGAAGTGAATAAAAGGGGTGAGAAGGGGAGAGTAAGATAAGAGGAGAATGGGGTTATTGAGAGAGAAGGAAGTGAA
The DNA here is from genome assembly GCF_901001135.1 of Rhinatrema bivittatum. NCBI lineage: Eukaryota > Metazoa > Chordata > Amphibia > Gymnophiona > Rhinatrematidae > Rhinatrema > Rhinatrema bivittatum. Next base: position 74,732,014 of record NC_042627.1, on the reverse strand, counting down.
TAGAAAGGGCAAGTGAGAGAAGGCAAAGGAGGGCAAGGGGACAGAGTGGGGTGAGAGGAAAGGGGTGAGAGAATGGGAATGTGAAACGGGGTGTGCACAAACGCACACACAAACCCCCCACCCCCTTGGGGGGAGGGGAAGATGTAGAAGGGTAAGCCAGGAAGCAGGATCCTCGGGGGTGTGGAAGGGCTGCCGAGAAATCTAGAAATTGTATTACTGTCCTGCTACCTGCCACACCCCTGGGAATGCTTTTTCCTTCCTTTTCCAACATTTCAAAGTACCCAAAGGGCCAGGTATGCCCCCCTCCCACCCCTGTTCCTCAAACTCTGATAAAAAATCTCCAAGCGGAACCTCCTTCCCAGCCTTCTTGATAATTTGAGATTTCCTGTGACCCTTCCCATAAAAAGTTGGGGACCCGTTGTGTAGCACCGAAACACTTCAGACCACAGTTCCCTTCTTGTAACCTGACTGTAAGGCTGAAGGAAGGAAGCGTTTTGTTCTAGAGAATATTGCTGTGGGATTTCCAATGGCAGACGTCTTCAGGAGATGTCAAGTAAATAATAGATTAGCATCAGTTAATTTCACTTAGCAGAAGCATTATGAACGCACTCAGCAGCAGCACCAATGTCATCACCATAGTCATTACCTTCATCATTGCTAGTTACCATTTATCCCAGTCTTATTGACAAGTTCATAGGCATTTGAAGATGACTAAGCTTTCTGGATTACCTTTGAGTATCCAGAAGAGATGGCATAGTTGTCATTGAGAATAACCTTTTCTAGATTTGGGGATAACAGCTGGCTGCAACAATCACAGGCAAATAATCGCATAGCAAGCATCAATATTTAAGAAGCCGCTATACTTGTTGATGCTGGTCCAGCATTAGTTAATTGTTTATGAGATGCTTACAAGCCTAAGACTCCACTTTGTTGGAGATACTCGACTGATATGTTAAGAGTTAAAACCAAAATACAATGTAGTTTTACTATAACCACTTTGAAGCAGTAATATTTCTCTCCAAAGCAGAGAATACACATTTAGGTGAATTTTAAGAGCCCGGCACGCACCAAAACCGGGAGATACGCAGGTTTGTCCTTCTGGCGCACCGAGCGGATTTTGAAAGCTGCCCATGTACGCGCTTATCTCTCAGGACGCGCGCAAATGAGAAAGCCCCAAAAACAGGGGTGGGGCGTGGGTGTGGTCTGGGTGGGGAAAGGGGCAGGACATGGGCGTTTTGGGACTTTAACATGAAATGTGCATGTAAGTACTCACATACATATGCACACGCGGGGGGGGGGGTTTCCCCTGCCGCATAACTTTACTACTGCTATGGATGGCGTGTAAGTAATAAAACATAAAACTAGGCTAGTCAGCGGGGTTTTAAGGGTTGGAGCTAACAGAGGGAAAGGAAGGCCAATGACCTGGGAGGGGTTGGCCGTCCTATCCCTTAACTGGGCAAACCGGGAACAAACTGGGAAACTAGTAATGGCGGTGCACGTCCCTTTTAAAATCCCCCCCCTTTACGTGGTAGAGGCGGCATTTGCGCACACATGCGCGCGTTCATATATAATTGTGCGCACATGTACGCGCGTTCAACTATTTTATAACATGCATATGTACGCGCATGTGTTATAAAGTGGCAGCGTCCTTTGGTGCGAGTCGGCCTATGTTTGTATATGTGCGCCCGCCTGCTGGTATCAAAGTTACCATCCCTGGTAGGAAAAAAATCTGGTAACCGAGAGCGTCAGAGAGAAGAAAAGAATCAATATTTCCTTTAATAAAAAAAAACGTCACAGGAGTAAAAATATCTTGGGTTCCTCAGTCAGCATTAATTTAATCAAGCCACTGATGGTTGCGCATGAGCAAATGCCATTCCCCCAGAGTTTTGGTGCTGCCTCCTGCTAGTTATGCAGGGAAGCAAAGCAGTTCAAATTTCAGCTTGTTAACAAAACTTCTGCCACGATTTACAATTTAAAAATGCTGCACGTTGCAGCCAAATCCACCCTGGATGAAATTGCCAGACTGAGGATCTGGGATGGATTTGGCAAACTCAAGTTAATCTGTGCTGCCCAGGTTCTGCTAAATTTCAGATTTTCTCACAAACCAAATGGTATTGGTAATAGATTTGCCTGTTCTTCCTATTTCTGCTTTGATGATTCTTTTTGACACTGGTTTATGACAACTTTTACCGCAGATATAGAAACCCCCTGATAAATCTGAATGACTGGGAAAGCACCATCCCCAGCGTGGCCTTTTCTGACTTTAAGAGAGTCGGTCTTTGGTGCTCGTGTTCAGATTTGGGTTTTTTTCATTACAAGGGTGAGCTGTATGATCTCATTTTTGTTGTGGGGGAATAGGCTGGAGTTCAGGACCCAAATGTTTCCTCTGCTCCGTTTCACCTTCTAAATCGGCAATAATTCAAGCTCAGGGCCGGCGGAAGCGCTAGGCGAGGGCATAGGGCACCGACCATTAGGGGCCGCGAGCGGCGGTGGCAGAGAGGAGTGGGGATTCGAATCTTGCATTGTTTGCGTTGCATGTTAACTTTTGGGTTCATGAGGGGTAAACTGAAATCAGGATTAACTTACACACTTAGTTTATTATTTTAAATTGTTACCGTACTATGATGGCACATGAGTAATTTGTAATCTATACCACCCATATTTCTCTTTATCATGCCCTTCTGTAAACCGTTGTGATGGTTATTTAACTTAACGACGGTATAGAGAAGTTTTTAAATAAAAAATAAATAAATAAAAAGAAGATGCCTAGGGCGCCTAATCCCCTTGCACTGGCCCTGTTCAAGATAGAATTGAAAGTGTCACAGACACCTGAGTATTTCCCTCATTTTGAACCCCTTATCAGTTGGCCCAAATATTGAAGCAGCAGCAGCAGCAGCTGCAGCCTAGAAAACATCACCGTTGCATGATGGCCAGGACACCATCCGCCAACAGCCTGTGAACCCCTGCATCCCTCATCCCTGGTCAGTCAAAAAGACTTGGAAATCAAATGTTTTAAACATTTTAGTTCACATCACTTATATTTAAAGGTGAAATTTAAAAGCTCAGTGCACGCCAAAACTGAGAGCTATGCGCACAAGTCGGGCTGGTGCATGCCGAGCGCATTTTAAAAGCCGCTGGAGTAAGCGCGTACTTGCTGCTGTGTGCACAAATGAAAAGTTAACAAAGTATGGGTGGAGTGTGCTCTGGGTGAGGCATGGGCATTCCTGGATTTCACGTTGAAACTGGCACATAAATACTTACACTCACAGGTGCCTGCCTGAGTCCTCTGCCGCGTAAGTTTACTTCTGCTGTGGAGGACGTGTAAGTTGTAAACCAAACAATTCTAGGAAGATCAGTGGTGTTTTAAAGGTTGGGGCTAACAGGGGAGAAGGGAGGCTCTTAAAGTAGGGTGGTTTTGAAATCCTATCCCTTACCTGGGTGAAGTGGGATCGAACTTGGAAAACTGGTAATGGCATTGGTGCGCGTCTTTTAAAAATTCCCCCACTTACGAGGTAGGAGCGGCATTTGTGTGCATAGGCGTGTCCACATAAAATTGCATGCACATGTGCGCGTGGTCAGACTATTTTATAACATGCACACATATACACACGCATGTTATAAAATGGCCACGTCCCTGGGCGAGGGCCGACGAATGTGGGCACATGTGCCCAAGCACCGGTTTAAAAGTTTCCTTCCCTGTGTATAGATTCCAAAGCATTTGTTTTCATCACTGTTGCTTGTAAAATGTGGTTTGCTAGCTCTTCTCATACAACTAAACAATATTTTCCAGTTCAACCAGTCAACGAGGATTAAAATGGAAACCTTAGATCAAAATATCGAAAACAAATCACCAAGCTCGTGGTTTGTAGCTCTTGGATTTTGCATCAGCCTCTCTCAAGTCGACGAGATACAATGATTTCTTGATTTGCGAGGGGAAATGAAGGCGACAGACCAGTACTGGTACTAGCTTGTTGCGCCAAATACGTTATCCTACCAACTGCCATCAATGAGACTTTATATTTGTGAATCTAAAATACTGACTGCCAACATGCTCTTGTTTTTCTAAACCACTTAAATTGTTCCTCTTTTTACATATTCCCTCCCCGTATTTATTTAAATGGAATAGGATATAACCAGAAATGGAAAGCCGGGGTTGAAATCGTGCTAATACTCCTTGTGACCTAGGACAAGTCACTTCTCCCTGTGTCGTCTCCAGTACTAACTTGCAAACCTATCCACAGTACAGCGTTGATGCACAGAGATAAATGCTAGTATTTTATAAACAGTGTGGCAGGAACTGCACAGTTTATAAAATGCCATGCATTTCCGCTCCCACTTTGGCCACTGTGGGATGGGAATGGCGGCAGCCACCCTGCAAGCCTGTTCCTCAGGTGTTGGGCAGTCTTGATTGCATGATCCTGAGCCCTAAGTGGGTGGGGGCCATGGCCCAGCCAGGCCCAGCCCTGGCTACACCACTGCTGTGGATTGTGAAAAAGTTAAAAGGCAGGAAACAGAGAGTAAGACTAACTGGCCAGTGGAGGATAAATAGTGCAGTGCCAGAATCTTCCTCTGTAAGAATCACGATTTACCGCTCTCTAGAGTTGGGCAACGGTAGACGTCTAATATACCGTCACTGTAGTTTATGAAGAAGTTCCCGAAGTTTCTATAAGTTTGCTGTTCATTACTTAACAAAATAAAATTATGTTTAGCGTTTTCACTTTTGTTGGATTTTAAAATTTATAGAGCCCGAGCAACGCCCGACAGTTGTAGCTAGTATCATATACGAGAGGGCAGGCTACTCATGCACGTCTACGCCATTTTTGCTTGCGAAACCCCTTGAAAATGTACTCCTTATATTGCAAGCCCCCTGGGGATAGAGAAGTACCTACAGTACCTGAATGTAATCTACTCTGAAGCTGGAATATAAATGTAAATTTAAAAAAAAACCAACAACAACAACCGTAAGTGACTTCTGGACAGTTTCTTTCATTAAGTCCTTTTTATGCTGTAACTATGTGTATTAATAAATATTGGGTAACGGCTGATAGAAAACTTGAAAGCTTCTACAATTTTTCATTCTATTTTTCAAGTTAAAATAACAATCTTCTTCATGCAATGTGATCTTGGTTGGGGCTTAAATATATTTATTGAGGAAATAGCTGTGTCACGCACTCACACACACACACACACACACACACACACACACACACACACACACACAGATTCTGAGTGGCGGCGGCCTACGCTGCACTTGAGAAATGTGTTATTCACTCGGGCAACTTCTAGGTGCCACTAATAAAATTAAGTGTTGGCACATAAATGTTTTAATTTTAGTGCAAATGCTTCAAGCAACACTTAGGCCCCCAGCCTAGACTAATCCATTTAGAGACAAATTTACATTTTATTTCTCCAGACCTATTAGCATTAATATAAAGGTCAGCAGTGAAAAGACAGCTGCAGAAGATAATGTGCCAGGATACCACAGCTTTACTGGAGAGGGCACGGGGGTCTCTTGCCCACCAAATCTGACAGGAAAGCTTAAATTAAGAGGGTGCCCTGTCATCAGAACATTAGGGCAAGGTCATGGAAAGGTGCCTTATAGTGTGGTCAGGGAAAAGTTTACTCTCTTATGTGATGAAAAAGAATTCTGATTACCAGTGTGATGGATTTTTTTTTTAGCTGTTTGCTTTAGCACTGCACTTTTAATTAATATTCTAGGTTATCCTCTGTGCAATGGAAAGATGGGACCTTGAGTTTGCCTTTGCTCTTTCTTACTGTGAACCTTTTGTATTCTGACTGAGTGAGCAATATTGGTCAGTGGCCATGGGTCTGGTGAGTTGATTGGCTAGTGCATGGTGCCCTGTATTCACTGAGTACACTGGCAGACATTTCCATGTCTGCCAAGGAAAGAACTGGGCAGACCAAAGCTAACCATCAGACATATGAAAATTAGCTGTTTTAACTGTAAGATAATCAAGGTTATTCTTTTGGCCCTTTGGACCACTTCAGGATGCTATACAGATGCTGCTGTGTTGAATGCCAGTCGCTTTCCCCGTCTCTGCTTCCACAGAGCCTGATGAATATTGGATCCCTACTCCTTGCATCCTGAATGTCAGCTTCTAGGGATGTGAATCGTTTTCCATATCGTCTTAACGATAGAAATCGTGTGGCAGGGCAAGAAAATCGTCTTAGGCACGATTTTTTAGTTAAAAAATCGTTAAAAATCGTTTTTTCCGATTAGTGCGCACTAACTCGAGTTAGTGCGCACTAACTGGGAGTTAGTGCGCACTAACTGGGAGTTAGTGCGCACTAACTGGGAGTTAGTGCGCACTAACTGAAAATGATACAATTTGACACTTTTCAGGTCAGTTAAGGTCAGTTTAGGAATGAATATGTATTCCTATTGGCTGCCCTCTTATTTATTCATGTTACCAAGTTTCCTACTGACAGTATATGGGGGATGGGAAATGGAAACAGTTGGTAGCTTGACAAAACAAGTAATGTGATCAGTCAATGTGACTAGAACTTGTGCCCTAACCCTGATACCAGGGGTATTGTGATCTTCCTGCACACAGTGCCCTATCCCTATTAATACCAGGAGTGTTGTGATCTTCCTGCACACAGTGCCCTATCCCTAATACCAGGGGTGTTGTGATCTTCCTGCACACAGTGCCCTATTCCTGATACTGGGGGTGTTGTGATCTTCCTGCACACAGTGCCCTATTCCTGATACCGGGGGTGTTGTGATCTTCTTGCACACATCCCGGTATCAGGGATAGGGCACTGCATGCAGGAAGATCACAACACTCCTGGTATTAATAGGGATAGGGCACTGCATGCAGGAAGATCACAACACTCCTGGTATTAATAGGGATAGGGCACTGCATGCAGGAAGATCACAACACCCCTGGTATCAGGGATAGGGCACTGTGTGCAGGAAGATCACAATACCCCGGAGGAGTGAGGGTCAGGCAGCTCCCCCCTGTCTGTGAAGCCAGCCTCTCACTAGTAATGCAGGGAGGGAGCTGTCTCAGACTTCACCATCCTCCCCCCCCCCTCACCCACACACCATTCACTAGCTGGGGACATGGGGGAAGTCAGGAGTGAGGGTCAGGCAGCTCCCCCCTGTCTGTGAAGCCAGCCTCTCACTAGTAATGCAGGGAGGGAGCTGTCTCAGACTTCACCATCCTCCCCCCCCCCTCACCCACACACCATTCACTAGCTGGGACATGGGGGAAGTCAGGAGTGAGGGTCAGGCAGCTCCCCCCTGTCTGTGAAGCCAGCCTCTCGCTAGTAATGCAGGGAGGGAGCTGTCTCAGACTTCACCATCCTCCCCCCCCCCTCACCCACACACCATTCACTAGCTGGGACATGGGGGAAGTCAGGAGTGAGGGTCAGGCAGCTCCCCCCTGTCTGTGAAGCCAGCCTCTCACTAGTAATGCAGGGAGGGAGCTGTCTCAGACTTCACCATCCTCCCCCCCCCCTCACCCACACACCATTCACTAGCTGGGACATGGGGGAAGTCAGGAGTGAGGGTCAGGCAGCTCCCCCCTGTCTGTGAAGCCAGCCTCTCGCTAGTAATGCAGGGAGGGAGCTGTCTCAGACTTCACCATCCTCCCCCCCCCCCTCACCCACACGCCATTCACTAGCTGGGACATGGGGGAAGTCAGGAGTGAGGGTCAGGCAGCTCCCCCCTGTCTGTGAAGCCAGCCTCTCACTAGTAATGCAGGGAGGGAGCTGTCTCAGACTTCACCATCCTCCCCCCCCCCTCACCCACACACCATTCACTAGCTGGGACATGGGGGAAGTCAGGAGTGAGGGTCAGGCAGCTCCCCCCTGTCTGTGAAGCCAGCCTCTCACTAGTAATGCAGGGAGGGAGCTGTCTCAGACTTCACCATCCTCCCCCCCCCTCACCCACACACCATTCACTAGCTGGGACATGGGGGAAGTCAGGAGTGAGGGTCAGGCAGCTCCCCCCTGTCTGTGAAGCCAGCCTCTCACTAGTAATGCAGGGAGGGAGCTGTCTCAGACTTCACCATCCTCCCCCCCCCCTCACCCACACACCATTCACTAGCTGGGACATGGGGGAAGTCAGGAGTGAGGGTCAGGCAGCTCCCCCCTGTCTGTGAAGCCAGCCTCTCACTAGTAATGCAGGGAGGGAGCTGTCTCAGACTTCACCATCCTCCCCCCCCCTCACCCACACACCATTCACTAGCTGGGACATGTGGGAAGTCAGGAGTGAGGGTCAGGCAGCTCCCCCCTGTCTGTGAAGCCAGCCTCTCACTAGTAATGCAGGGAGGGAGCTGTCTCAGACTTCACCATCCCCCCCCCTCACCCACACACCATTCACTAGCTGGGACATGGGGGAAGTCAGGAGTGAGGGTCAGGCAGCTCCCCCCTGTCTGTGAAGCCAGCCTCTCACTAGTAATGCAGGGAGGGAGCTGTCTCAGACTTCACCATCCTCCCCCCCCCCCTCACCCACACACCATTCACTAGCTGGGACATGGGGGAAGTCAGGAGTGAGGGTCAGGCAGCTCCCCCCTGTCTGTGAAGCCAGCCTCTCACTAGTAATGCAGGGAGGGAGCTGTCTCAGACTGGTATCAGGGTTAGGGCACTGTGTGCAGGAAGATCACAACACTCCTGGTATTAATAGGGATAGGGCACTGTAAGAGATGACTGTAGTAGATTGAATAAAGATCTGATGTTTCTGCTCTCCTCACACCAAACAAAAACAACACACAAGCAGAGAAGCCCTTCTTACAAAGCTGAGCTAGTGAGTTAAGTAGGAGGAAAAGTAAACATACTTGTGCCAGTGTGGCTACTTAAAAAATACACTTACCAACAATCAATTACATATATTTGAACTGTGTACAGTTCCAGCCAGGACCACCTTTCTAAAATGCACAGTGATTGGCAAATTCAACATGCACTAGCATTTCAGGTGCCTGCTAACAAAAATAATAAACAAACAAGTTCTAGTCACGTGAGTGCTGATCATAACATTACTTTTTTTGTCAAGCTTCCAACTGTTTCTATTTCACATCCCCCCAACCATTACCTCAGTATTAGCCTTGGTAACATCAATAGATAAGAGCACAGCCAGCCAATAGGAATACATACATACATATTCATTCCTAAGTGACCTTTACTGACCTGGGAAGTGTGAACACTTTGTTTCATTTTCTGTTGGTGTTCGTTAGTTTCCAGTTCCATTTCCCATCCCCCCAACCATCACCTCAGTGGTAACCTTGGTAACATCAATAGATAAGAGGGCAGCCAGCCAATAGGAACACATATTCATTCCTAACTGACCTTCAGTGACCTGGAAAGTGTTTATTTGTATCATTTTCAGTTAGTGCGCACTAAATCGAGTTAGTGCGCACTAACGGGGAGTTAGTGCGCACTAACTCGAGTTAGTGCGCACTAATACGATTTAACGATTTTTAACGATAAATCGTTAGAATTTCTATTGTATCGTGTTCTATAACGATTTAAGACGATATAAACATTATCGGACGATAATTTTAATCGTTGAAAAACGATTCACATCCCTATCAGCTTCTTCTTCTTCAATAGTGCTAAATTCCTTCACAGTTCTGTCCTCTTCTGCTCCAATCTCTCTCCAAATCCATCTGAGCTTCTTTGTCTGCATTTTCTCCAGCTTTTTAGGCCCTCAGGCATCTGCCCTTGCTGAGGGGGTAGAGTTCCAAGCCCCTCCCAAGAATTCTCATTTTTTTCTTCCTGGGCTTTTTTTCTCTCCCAATGGTTTGCTTTTTACGTTGTTCCTGGGAACGTACCAGACTTGGCCACTGGTGTCTCCAATACACCCAGTCACGCAAGGATTCATGCCTTCTGCAGGCCAAAAAAGGGCAAAAGTAACCCATGTGTCAGAAATTATAGTACCAGGCCTGACATCCAAATGAGTAATCAGATTTCTGATATGCATTTTTTGCATATCAGTTTGACACTTGTGAGTCTTGGAAAATTATGAGCAATGTGTCAAAATTATGGGGCCGATTTTAAATTTTGCGCATGTGGGGTACATTTGTGCGCATTACCTGGCGCGCACAAATGTACACCCAATTTTATAACATGTGCGTGCTGCCGCGCGCATGTTATAAAACCCGGGGTCGGCGCCCAGGTCCGCCCATTTTTCGAAGCCCCGGGACATACGCGCATCCTGGGGCTTGCGTGCACCGCCGAGCCTATGCAAAATAGGCTTGGCGCACGCAGGGGTAGGTTTTCGGGGGTTACACACGTATCTTACGCGCGTAACCCTTTGAAAATCTACCCCTATGGGTGTAAAATGTATGTGTGATGGTACAAAACTTCGGAAATATGTCTAGTTCCAATTGGAATGATTTTCTTTTCAATTACAGGACGTATGTTTGAAATTCCTGGTAGAATATGAATGAAGTAGTATTATGAGTGAGCTTGCCCGAATGTATGGCTGTCTGACCACAGATGAAGCCTTAGAAATCTCCTCCTGCTTTGCAAAGGTTTAAATGAGGATGGGAGAGGAAAAGCCTAGGGAGACCCGAAGCCAGGTAGGCCCAGGTCCTGGACTAGATTAGTTTTCTGGGCCGGGAGTGGGGGGGTTTGAGGGGCCAGGGGAGCTTTCTGGCTGGGCCAGGCTCCAAGTTCAGTTTTACACGGCAGGAGTGGGTTTCCCGGGCTGCAGGAGGCCCTGTTTCAAAATGCAAACACAAAAATATCCCAAAATTCTGGGGTATTTTTTTTGTAGGGGCCGTTTTTGCTTTGTTACTCTCTATTTGATGATTTCTTTTTAATTCATAAGGATATGCATTCGTTCTAGAGAACGCATGCCCCTTCTGTCTACGTCTCCTCCTCCATCGCCCCCTTCCCATCCTGGACCTCTCTACCTTTCCTTTATCATCCCTTTTTGAATCTGCGGTCCCTTAATATATTTTTGGTGGTGCAGTTGTTACAGAGTCTGGGTATGCCTGCGATACAACACAATAATCCAATGTGAACATTCCACGCATGCTATTCATCTTGGGAACTGGAGGCTAAATTTTAGCTTTCAGGTCCACAGGTACTTTTCAAAGGGACCCTCCTTGTGGAACAATCATTTGAAAATTTATGGCGGGGGGGGGGGGGGGGGTCCTAACCCCTCATTCTTTGAAAAATGCGAAGGGGTGCAAAGGAGGCGTGAGAATTTCATGGGTCCAACCGCAATCCAGCACCTCCCCTTTTTTCCCCAGTGGGGGAAAAATACACGAGCCGTGGATGATGGGCAATACTTATCTACACGTAGAGGGGGGAGGGGGAGGAATTTTACAGTTTTTCCGTGGCTACACGTTCATTCACTTGCGGAACTCCCTTTGAAAACTGTCCCCGTTTGGCCTGCTTTATGCCTCTGAGGAAAACCCCTTTCATGAAGCAAACCCCCCTTGGACTTCACCTGTGGGGAAATCCACACCGCTCTGCCACTAGACTAGTCAAAAAAAAAAAAAGAAGTGTCCACGATGCTCATAGAGGGCTTAGCTATAATTAATTGGAAAAAGCTTTTAAAGACCCAAGACGTAGACCGAATGTATCTCCAACCTGCAGCCTCATCCCTCTGCTAAATGTTAAGGTCATTGCAAAACTGTAGATTTATGCGGGCGGCTTGGGCGATAGAAAATGAGACAAAAGCATTTGGATTTTATTATTCCATTTACTCTGACCCTGGGCCATAAAGGGTTTTGAGACTGCTTTATGTATTCAGCTGGTTGCCACACTGACAAGCATTGAGTTACTTAAATAAACCACCCCAACCCACAGCTGCAACAACACCAGCCTGAATACAGGTTAAGCTTTAGGCAGCCGGAAACACAGCGTCTCCAGCAGGTGCATATGAAAGGAGTTTATTTTTTTGCTAACCCCTTTGCAACATTTTTTTTTTGTTTTACTATTCAGTCAGTTGTTCCCCTGCTTTGATTTAATCAGAGCTGTCAGTAAAGGTGATTTAGGATAAAGTGAACTCCTCCACAGATCCCTTATCTTTTTTTTTTTTTTAATGCATCATGAAACAAGAAATCCTGATAATTGCTACTTCCACACAATCACCTTCCACAAAGGTTATCAAAATTGCACACTTATTTTAAGGATGATATACAGTGGATTCCTTTGCTCGTTTGTAGACTTAGGTTACATTGAAACTTATCCATCTAAGGGTGAATGTTCCAAGATACTCTAAGCCCGTACTGAACTGGGGTTGGGTGAATGGGGGTGTCTGGTGCCACTGGGGTTATCAGAGCCACAGACCTCTCTTCCAGGGACAGCTTAGAGAACTGGAAGCTTAAGAGGTGTTTATATTCCTGTATTTATGCACTGTTTCAACAAAAAAATATTGACATTTATTTATTTATTTATTTATTTAAACGTTTTTTATATACCGCACATGGGGTCACTTACGTGTCCGTCTAGGCGGTTTACAATTTACATGCACAATAAAAACAATTTGAACATAAGACACAATTTCTAATTTCTAGTTTGGCTCAGATAATCTTTCCCTGCATTTGTTTTTTTGTTTTTTTTTGTAGGTATTAGTGATGCACAAAATATCATGTGCCAATAGAGGTTTGATATAAGTTGATTAATGTTACTAGCGATGCCTCTTTTAGTATATGATCTCCTACTGGGGTTTAGTGAGAAGACCAAGAAGCTGAAATGTAAATTTGGAACATCATAGCGATATAAATCTTTGTCCTTCTTATATAGCTTTCACTTACAGAAGTAATATGCGCAAATTAATAATTTAGCAGGATGAGCACGAACATGATGAATTGTTCAGTGACACATCAAGTTAAGTTACATTTCCTAACCAATGCTCTAGCCTTTTTTTTTTTCTGATAATCCTTCTGGAATATATTTGAAATGCTAAATGCAACTTTAAAAAAAAAATTTCTCTTTATTAATTTCCAAATTAAATACACAAGGAAAAAACTTGATTCAGGGAAATCACAAGAATCCAATAAAGGAAACCAGTTATCAAAACATACATAAGGAAAAAACAGAAAAGATATTAGATTCCCAATACTTAGACCACATTAAAGGGGAAAAGCTTCCAAACTATACAGGTGATAGCAACAGATTTGTATATATAGGCCTAATCCATGGATCATTAACTAGAACCAATATTCACTGGAACATTCTTACTGCCTGGTTGACTAAGGCTTTTCTCCCATTCTGTGTCTATAGGAAAACACCTTGATGAATCAGTTTGAAGAAAAGTTTCCAGTTGAACAGGAAAAACATATCTAAATTCCTGAAACTTCACAATACATTTGCATGGAAATCTCAATAAAAATGTTGCCCCCAGGTCAAGCACTCTGTTTCTCCCTTGCGAAACAATTTCCTACGTTGTTGGGTCTCCTTAACAACATTGGGAAATAGTGAGATTCATTGCCCCTTAAAAAGAGAATCTCCAACATGGAATAACCACCTTATGGTTTGTCTGATTCCTGGAGATGTGTGACAAGCACAGTAGCTCTCTCTTCAGTCATGCAATCAGACTGTGCAAGAAAACTTAAACTTAAGCAAACTCCTCTAGCATCAGAATCTAAGCAAGCTCTCCAGGACAACACTCCTTCAGTCCTGGACCTTTAGAGCCAGACCTCTGCAGATTCGCACGACTACCCAAGTCCCTTTGCTAAGTTCTCCTCCTCCCCCTTTTCCATTTGAACTGACATGTCTTCCTCTATTTCAGAAATTGTGTTAATTTGTTATTTATTAAGCATTTATTAAGTATTTATTGAATGTTTGTTCACTCACAGATTGTTGCGCAAAGGGCAACCTGAAGTCCTAGTTTCCCGGTTATTTATCACAGTTTTTGTATCCCTGCGTGTTCCGTGTAACGCTCTCAGGCGATGTCAAGTTCATTGTAAACCGGTGTGATTTGTATTCTATACAAGAATGTCAGTATATAAAAGTTAAAAATAAATAAATAAATCAAACTTGAAAGGTTGAAAGATCAGAAGAATCTTTACCTGATGAATTTAAACCAGAAGAAACACACAGTACAATTTAGAAACTGCTGGAATGAATTCTTTAGACACTTTCAAAAAAAATCTGTGTAGAATCTCTTGAATGTCTCCAAAGGTGGAATCATCATGGGGCTTTTAGGGAAATTTAAAAACCTGAGGTTCAGTCTCCTAGAGAAATTCTTCAGATTTTCCTTCTTCCTATGTAGAGATTGATTGTCTTTAACATATAATCCAGTAAACTTCTCTCTATGAGCAGTTGATTGAGTGAAAGATTTCACACCTCTATTTTTTGCTTATTGTGTGCCAATATTGGAGGTGTTTGCGGCATAATTTCTCAGGATCCACTGGTTAGGCCACTGGTTAGGCCAGTGTTTTGCCAAGCACATGCAGGTATGTGGCCACACTTCTCGGTCCCCCGCTGACCCAGCTGCTCCCCCTGCTCCAGAGAAATAGGAAATTATTCTCCCCCAGGCTTAAAATGCTGATAGCCTATGTGTGGCAGGTCAAGAGATTTATTGAAGAATGGGTGGACTGAGTGGAAGATAATTTGTGGTTAATAATTAAGATAAGTACACTTTTTTTTTGCCATAGGGGGATTTTTTGAAGTTCATTTAACTCTCAATTTATTCTAGCGAACTGGTAAATGATAATATTTTGAGTGCTTAGATTTGAAAATTCCTGCAGTCCATTATACGAGGCAAAAGGCAGCAGATCAATAAACTTCAGCACCCTTACATTCCGATACCATGTTCGTTGATAGAATAATTTAATTGATATTGATGAAATTGAAAGATTTTGCACCTCTCCTTTTATTTACTGGGTGGCCTAACCATCCATCTTTGTCAGCTGGTGTTACTATTTGGCTAGGCTGCAGTGAAATTACAGTAGGTGGTGATCATGATAGCCTAGTAAAATTGTAAATTTCCTGTATTACCAAGCAAAGTAGGTGTTGGAGTGTTAACAATGTCCTATTCTCTGCACACAGAGAAAAAGAATATTTATCCATTGAAGAAAAAATGAATTCACACCTCATGTTCTTCAGAAAACCAGGATGATAGAGTAAAGTTTTCTCCATTGAGATGGAAATCCGTTTTGATATTTGCACTGCTGATTTCTTGCCTCTCTCTAATCTCCACTTTCAAATTAATAGTTAGACAATAACACTAGAATCTTCCCTTTGCTCACTCAGCACTTGTGCATATTTGCCAAAGTAACTAGAGTGAAGATTGTACACATCTCTCTAATCCACCTGGCCATGTAAGCTAAAAGCCCAGATAAAATCAGCAGCTCTCAGATCTTAACCTTTTAGTCTGAGATATTTTACAAAGTTTGGCTCATAGAGAGGGAAAAGGTGGGAGAGTTGATTAAAATATAAATGTTTCTATTTAAAATAGTTACATATGCAGTCTGCTACCTAATGTCAAATATTTTGTGCAGCAATGTTGCTATTCAAAGTTACTTTATTTTTACAGCCTCAAATGTAAATATTAACTCCAGTCATTAGGTGGCAGCCAAGTGTATTCTAGAAGTATCTGACTTTTGTCCACTGAGCTGAAGCTGATCTCAGTCTTTGTGAACATACAGGCCACAGCTCCTGAATAAATTAGTGTTATTGTAGCTTCTACATGTCCTCACTCCTATAAGGTGATGACATACCAACCTGGGGATGAGGGCAGGATCCGTCCCTTCATCTCATGTGTAAGAGACAAAAGGAAGAAACTGTTAAGAAAATCAATCAGGCAGCAAATCTTATGAAGGTAAGAGAAAAGCTATACGGGGAAGGACCTTGAGCTTTGCAAAGTCATCTTTGGATTGGCAAGACTTTCATGATAACAGAGAAAAGGCAAGCATTCTCTAATCCAATCCTCTAGAAAAGTAAACAGGCCTAGTTTTCAGGATATCAATCATGATTGTTTGTCAGGTATATTTGCATACAATTGATCAAAGAATTGGGTTAGTTTGTCTAGTTAGGTTATTCTGAACATCAGACTTGTCTGTAGTCCTTGAGGACTCACAGCTGAGAATCCTACAAATGAGTTTCTTGAACAAATAAGCCTGGATTTCTCAAGTTGATAACATTTGGATATATAGCGTCTTGGGATATTTATGCTGAGCATCTTTCTTTTTGAATCCAAGTGAGTAGTGAAAAATGCTGCTGTACTGAGAATAATGAAAGGTGCTTGAAAGAAAGTTGTTCTACCAAGTAGTGTAGGATCAGCTACTACCATGACAATCACTAGTATCAGCAGCATCATTCATAGGTGCATCTTATGGAACGTGGCTACTCTGCAGCACATTTCTCACCCATGGCATCTTCAATTGTACAGATTCCAGTTCCTCAAGAGTAAGCAAAAGTCCAACAAATGTGTCACAGCTTTCGTTACTGAACTTCACTGACTGCTTCCCAAACCTTAGTCACTGAGCTGCAAAATTGTCTTGTCTTTGACGTCCATGATGAAACTCTGCCGCATTGCTGTCTTTCTGTGACTAATCTAATGTCTGCAGTCACTTCAGGCAAGGCTTCCACAGCTGAAGCCACATCCATTCAACTTTGTCCTTAGAAATCCATCAAATTTCCAAGAGCCATTGTCATTTCAACTTCCAAATACCAGAATATGGGACATAACTCTTGTGTTTGTGGTGCTACTTCGGATGATGATGGTTGTGGGTCTGCCACACAAGGAAAAAGAGCTATGTGAGCAACACATTATCAAGTTAGTTGTATCATACACGCCGCTGAGCCTATGTTGAATAGGCTCGGCGGCACGCGCAAGCCCAGGGACGCGCGTAAGTCCCGGGGCTTTTCTGGAGGGGCGTGTCGGGGGCATGTGTGTGTGTGTGTGTGGGGGGGGGGGCGTGTCACAGCAGCGTGTCATCTGGGGGCAGGGCCCCGGGTGTGGTTCCGGCCCGGGGGCATGGCCAAGGCCTCCAAAATTGCTCCCGGGCCGGGGAATCGCGCAGCCGGCGCGCGCGAGGCGTAACTTTTGCAATAAAGGTAGGGGGGGGGGGGGGGGGTTAGGTAGGGGAAGGTGCGGGGGGGGGGGGGCGGAGGGAACGGAGGCAGGCTGCGTGGCTCGGTGCGTGCAGGCTGCCGATTTTGCACAGCCTTGCACGCGCTGACCCAGGATTTTAAAGGATACGTGCGGCTACGTGCGTATCTATTAAAATCCGGCATACTCTTGTTTTCGCCTAGTGCGCGAACAAAAGTATGCGCGGGCGTACTTTTTTAAAATCTACCCCAAGATGTATACCGCACACAATACATGAATCGTGATGAAGGATCCACAAAATCAAACCACAATGATTCTCAGTAGAATACCTTTTGAGATGGAAATGGGCCCAGGCATTTCTTTCACCATCTTCTCACAAGAGATATACAGAATACTATGGTCTTGATTGAAGTTATAACCATCAACCATTCTGTTTCAAGCTTTCAAGATGACTGTAGTAACCTGCTTGGAAGGTCCATGGGTAAAATGCAAACTTCAATGAATATGGGGAATCTGGATATTTTGACAACTACCTTACTAAGGACCTGATTTATTAAGGCTTTTTTTTCCCAGAATGGTAAAAATGCTTAGTAACTGAGGCACAGATTTTGATGGCTCTGAAGAAGTACTACAAAATAAGAAATGGAAGGGGACCTAGGATTGAATTAAGTACTGCCCTTGTAAGAGTCAAAGTTGAAGATGACAAAACCTGAAATGGTGCAGAGGTGGTGGAGAACAGATTTTGGCCACAGTTAGGACAGATATGCAGGTCAGTGGTACAAAAAGGTCTGAGAGATCAAATAAAAAAATGTTGAAGACCTAGTATGAGGTTGCATATGGGAATTTATAAGTGCATGTATGCGTAGTGGATGAAGCTCAGCTGAGCAGACTGGATGTGCTATTTTGGTGTTTATCTCTTGTTATCTACTATGTTAATATTCTATACCAGAAAAACACCATAAATGTTATGAGATTCTGCTCTGTGAGTGTCAGCTATGGCACATACCAAGGTTCACTTCTGTTATTGGTTAGAAGCAGATACAGCATAAAACTCCTTGTAACAAAATTTGAAGGAAATTGTAATATATGCACACTTCTATAAAAGGACAATGTGTGTTAATTTTTCCCACTTTACCAGTTTGTCTCATAGTATCCATATGGAATATATTATATTGCACAATAAAGCATATGGTACAAATTAGGTTAGCAATGCATAAGTGTTGCATATGTGCCACACAAACCTAAGCCCCTCTAGTGGAACATTTTCAGTGTTATGGCCATTCATTTGAGGATATTTGGTGGGTGGTTATTGATTAGGTGCAATTACATTGGTATGGAGATAATCGCCTGATGGTTTTGCATTGCAGGGAACAAGAGGGGATTTTTCAGTTGATGGGACATAACATGGACATTAATTGGAGTGTATTTTTACATTGTTTGATTTTTTTAATTTTTTTCACATTCTCTTCTTATGTGTTATATGATGATCAGAAATTGAATTCAATTTTAATTAATAATAATCGTTTGGGAAATGATGTCTGAATTGTGATAGGCTATGCGTGGCTGTGTCCAATGAAATCCTGAGGAGTAGTAACGTGCATTTCTGATTAGTTGAGAGTTCATGACCATCTTCCTGATGAATGTGTTTCCTTTTGTTTAAAGTATGCTGAGAGCAGCGATCTGGAAGAAGCCAGCAAAGCTAGAGGGATTTCCCTGAAGTGGAGATTCATTCTTGAAATATTGTGCCGTGTTGGGTTATCAAGGGATAATGAAAGGGAAGTACTTTTTTTTATTTTAGATATTGGAAAAAGTGTATAAAAAATGAAATTAGGGACCCATGATTAAAACAGTGCACCATGGATTAATAAGATACTTTGGGGTACATAAGAGGGATATGGACAAAATTGTTTTCATTTTTGGTTCATTTTTGTGAGGTTATTTTCTACAAATATCGGTGCATTGTTTGATTCCTTTTCAGTAATGAGAAAAAAATGAATCAAACAGTAAAAAATAAAAAACCAGCCAAAAAATGAAAATGAGGCCTCCCAGGAAATCCCACCCCTCCAGAAGCCGGATCCCATTGCCGTGGCCTCAGCCCAGACCTAAGCCTATCACCATGACACAACCTGGAGGCTGGGTCCTGACTCTGAGACCTAGGCTCAATCCCAGGCCCAAGGCCAGAGCCTCATCCAGGAGGCCAGTTCCTGACGCCTGGGCATCGATCCAGGGTCAGGCCCAGGCCTCAGCTTCTTCTTGGTTCTCTTTGTCCTTCAGCACTGGGAAGCCAAATGATGCCATCTACTGGGGTCTCAGAGTTAATTAATTACCCGATGGATAAGGTAAGTTTTTAGTTTTTTTGCTTAACTTTTGGCAGTCTAGGTTAGACCCCGGCTTTGGGCCTAGGCCGAGGTGCCGGCATCATGCTTGGGC
This sequence comes from Rhinatrema bivittatum, assembly GCF_901001135.1. Classification (NCBI taxonomy): domain Eukaryota; kingdom Metazoa; phylum Chordata; class Amphibia; order Gymnophiona; family Rhinatrematidae; genus Rhinatrema; species Rhinatrema bivittatum. Next base: position 74,712,603 of record NC_042627.1, on the reverse strand, counting down.
ATAGGCCACAGCCCCTGCTCTAGGCCTTGGCCTATGCTCTAGGCAAAGTCCTGGCTTCAGGCCTAGACCTAAGTCTGAATCATTAGTTTAAAACAAAACAAACTAATAAGATTTGTTTTATTCAGGTGGAGTCTTAATCATCCCATTTTGCAGTTTTGTTTTAAAAGAATGCACATCCTTAGTACATAATACCCTGTGCATCTTTCTATGAAGGTCTTCTAAAAGAAAGTTGGAAAGTATTTATGTGAATGGTTTTTTTTGCGTAATGCATGTACTATCTCAAGTGGATTCTTTGCATGCACAATATGTGTCAAAATTAAAGTCATTTATTTTTTTTATTTGTACAGTTTTTCTATACTGTTGTACAGAAACAAGTTTCTATCACTACAGTGTACATTTCAACTAGGAAAATAAAAAACATAAAAATATAAATGATTAGAATAAAATTACAAAAACAGCTTAATAAAAATAAATAAGACTAAAAAAATAAGTACATTTATTAATAAAAGAATCAGTAAAAGCAAAAGAAAATAGAAGAGTGACATTAAACGCCTATTGGAAGCAGCATGTTTTTAACTCTTTTCTAAATGTTCTCATATCTGGTTGTAATCCCAGTTTCTGTGGTAAAGTGTTCCAGAGTTTTGGTCTTGTGATTGAAATAGCTCGGTCTCTCACCTCGCTTAAATGGGCAGATTTCACTGTGCGAACTGTAAGAAGACCTTTGTTTGCGGATCTTAACTCCCGTTGGGGGACATGAAGTCTGATTGATACGTTCAACCAGTCAGTCTTTTCTCCATATAGAATCTTATGTATGGTACATAACAATTTATGTTTTATTCTAAAAACTATCGGCAGCCAGTGAAGGCTTTGCAAAACTGGGGTTATATGGTCTATTTTTTTGGTTTTTGTCAGAAGCCGGGCAGCGGCATTGTGGAGTACATGTAATGGGTGAGTAGTGGATTTAGGCAAACCTAGCAAGGTGGAATTATAGTAATCAATTCCTCTGAATAACATAACCTGGAACACATATCTAAAATTATTCCAAGAAATAAGTGGTTTCAGTCGTCTCAGCATCTGCAGTTTAGCAAAACCTTCATTGACTTTTTTTGCAATATGTGCTTTCATGTTCAATTCAAAATCCATAATGACACCTAAATTCCGTACTGTGTCCTCTAATTTAAAACTTGTGTTATTTAAAATAACCACTTTCTGTTCTAGGTTAACATTTTTCCTATCTAAAATCATAAACACAGATTTATCCAGATTTAAAATCAATTTTTATAGGTCTTAGAAAGGAATACGATTTCACTATATAGGCAAAAGCATCTTAGGCATCACAAAGTTTTGAGAAGGCTTCTAATTTTAGTTCAAAACAGTTCTAACCAAACAGGCAGATTTTAAAATAAGCAAATATTTGCCCATGCATACGTGTATCGGCACGTGAGCGGAGATATGCTGCAATTTTAAATTGTGCCCACATTTGTGCACATATATTTTAAAATACACCTCACACATGTAAGTATGCACCTAATCTTAAGAGATTGCGCAAGCAAATGTACTTCACATATCTTTCCTAGGATTTTGCTGGCTGTTACTCGTGTATGTAGGCGGATTTCAAATCATGCTCACGCGATGGACAACCCAATTTTTCCACCAGTTTGCCTAGTTAATATCAAAGTCTTCAAGATCCCTGTGCTTCTTCATTCTGCACTCCCCCAATTGACCCAGACCCCTCACCCTGCTCCAATACTTAAGATCTATAGACTTGCTCCTTATCTGGATCAGCAGTATAGTTACGCAAATAACAAGCTGATTTGCGCTACAGTGATCAGTTTTAAAATATGGAGTTTTGTGCATAAATGTTGGCCGTACCCTGGAACGCCCATGCACCGCCCCTTTTTTTGGCCTCTTTCTTCTGACATGTGCAGGGATATGTACGCGTGGACTTCACAGCTTTGCAAAATTTTTGTTGCTCACCTGCAGCCCACATATGCCTGGATGTGCGCATTTGTGTGCAAGCAATGCTTTTAAAATCGACCTCGAAGTGAGCACCAGATATTATGATCAAGGTGATCAGACTTGTTTTGTACACTGCAAGAGCATATTATTGCAGTATCGGGTTAATCAATGGCATGATCATGAGCCAGGGACACCAGCCGAAAAATCTGTGGCTTTGTCCTTCCCACAAATTCCTTCCAGTAGAAGAACCAGCACCTGTTCCTGAAACATCTGAGCCCATATCAGATGGCATACCTATCAATACCCTTGTTGATTTGCATGTACATGAAGCTTACTGTCATCTGCCCAGACACCAGCCATTGTGCACCCCTTTAATTGTATAATGAAACAGCATTTTTTTAGTTTGACCCTGTCTGAATTTTATGTCACTTGTGGGTTGAGAGGAGAGATCAGACTAGATTAGATTAAATAGATGTTGTGCATTCAGCATATCATGTACATAAGAACATATGAATATAAGATTTGCCATACTGTGTCAGACCAAAGGTCCACCAAGTTCAGTATCGTTTTTTCAACAGTGGCCAATCTAGGTCACTAGTACCTGGCAGGATCCCAAAAGGTTGATAGATTCCATGCTGCTTATTTCAGGGAGAAACCATGAATTTCCTCAAATCCACCTTAATGTTTTATTGACTTTTCTTCTATGTACTTGTCTAAACGTTTTTTAAACCCAGCTATACTAACCGCTTTCACCACATCCTCTGGCAATGAATTCCAGAGTTTAATTATAAGTTGAGTAAAAAAATATTTTCTCCACTTTATCACCTGATACTTTATTAAATGTTACCCTATTTTTGTACTTTTTAAAAGAGTAAACAACCGATTCATGTTTACTCATTATTTTATAAACTTCTGTCATATCTCCCTTCAGCTGTCTCATCTCCAAACTGAAGAGCCATAAGCTCTTTAGCCTTTCCTCACAGGGGAATCTTTCAATCCACTTTATCATTTTGTTTGTACCTTTTCTAATTCTGCTATATCTTTTTTGAGATGCGGTGACCAGAACTGCACACAATACTCAATATGATGTTGCACAATGGAGCGATACAGAGACTTTGATATTCTCTGTTTTATTCTTCATTCCTTTCCTAATAATTCCTAGCATTTTGTTTGCTTTCTTGGCTGCTGCTGCACGTTGAGTAGAGGATTTCAACATATTATCCACAATAATGCCTGGATTATATAAGTTAATAATGTGCTATCTGAAATAGCATATACTAACTAGAGTTATCGTTTTCTTCTACTAAGCTATCTGTCTGTGTAGGCCTAGTTCCTAAATAAATCTGTGTTATGATACCTTCTGTCTCTCTTCTTTCTGGGCAGTGACACAACAGGGACACATGCTTGGCATGTTTGACTGCTTCTGAGCATGAGAAAGCATGTATAAGGAGAAAAAAAATGATCATACGAAAATTTCTCCTATAAGAAATTTATACCATCTATGTGGCCATAATACTAGGCACTCCTGGTATCAAATACCTTCAATTGCCTTATATATAATCAGCCAATAAGACTACTATTTATTTTTGTATGTTTTTTTATGCAAATAAAAACGTATCTGATTCCCAAGTGAAACAAGACTCGACGCGGGTCCATGTTTCGCGCGCTGCATCAGGGGGAATTCTTTCCAATGATAGTCATTTAGTTCATTTCAGTTTGTTGCTTGCTTCACCATAGCGTGTCTCTTGGCACCAATCTTCCAACACGGACCCGTGTCGAGGAGTCTTGTTTCACTTGAGAATCAGATAAGTTTTTATTTGCATAAAAAAGCATACAAAAAGAAATAGCAGTCTTATTGGCTGATAGAGATGTGCGAAGCCTAAACCTTTTGGTTCGGGCTTTATTTTCGGCCCGCCGTGGGAAATTTCATATTTCTCGTGGTTTGGGCCTTTTAAATTTGGGGGGACCCGAATTTTGGTTTAGTGCGCACTAACATTTCTATGTTTCGGGAAAACTCGTTTGGGATTCGGGCTCCCTGAACCAGGGAAATTGCCTAATTCATTGAAATTGCCTAATTCGTCCTAGACGAATACACATCCCTTTTGGCTGATGATTATAAAGGAGTAAAAAAAGCCATTTTGATGTAAGCAATTTAGAATACTTCATTTTATTAAAAATTCATTCCACCAAACTTCCCCATATTCCTGAAAGCTACATATTGGAAGATTCCAAAGCACATTTTATGCAGCAGCTGTGAATTTATTTCCCTAAAAAATAAGATGATCAGTGTGGAAAGAAAGGAATAAAATGAGAAAAGGTGTAATATGGATCCCATGGACATGGGTACTTTACCCCCTCTTCTGCAGGTCCAAGGCTGATTTATTTCCAAGGACTTGAACTTGAAATGATTATATATTAGATATGATACATAAGGATGGTGACTTTTAATTTTAATCTTCTTGCAATTGAATAGTGGTTGTTTGTATATAGACTGCCATTGACTTCAGTCATCAATTATGAAAACACATCTGTAGGAAAATTGCCTGTTTTGTCATCACCTAGTTGATAGAAGCCGGTGGCATTATAATCAGTAGAGTATATCAGTTTCCCTTGCAGGCCTCCAGGAAATGTTAAAAATGTTTTCTTTTCCTCCCGCCACACTGTAGGTTGATGGCGTTGTTTCCATTTATTATCAGATGAGTCACATTATAATGGCATGAGTGGGGCATCCACATGCCCAAGAGTCACACACTGGCCAAATCTTTAGCCTGCAGTTTTTGCATACTTTCATTAAGAGACACCAGGGAAACAATTTTGTAACCTTGATTTTCTCCCACTTTTAAATTTTTCTTTGCTTTCTGTGGGAAAGGCAGTTCCGAGTCCCTGCAGCTAAAGGAGGTTTCAGAAAGTATGGAAGGAATACTGTTAGCCAACCAAAAATCAAACGGCTGAATTTGAAAGCAATCAGACAAAGTAGGCGAAAAGACATAATACCTTCATTAGGCTAATACCTTCATTACACCTTCATGATGCAAGATTTTATATGATCCCAATATGTGATTTCCATTTAACTCCGATTGATAACTTAATTCCTTTGCTTCCCTTTTTGGAGGTAAATTCAGACTGTTTGCTTCTTCTAATGAAGGAAGTACCGAAATCATTTTTTTCATACTCCTGTATTCACCCAGTTCATTGGTCACACACGCAAAAATAATTTATTATTCTGGGGTTCTTGTCTCTTGGAGGGGAGGTGCTGCGAATTTTGCTGAACAAGTGCTAAATATTGGTGATAGAAGAGTTCCAGTTCCACCCCATTGCATTTCTGCAATTTTGTAGAATAATTTGACCTAGTGTTTTCTTGAATCTACAACACCATTTCAACAATTAGAAATGGCTTTGTGAACATGCCATTCTTGGAGCTACAAATACCAGCGCTAATGCCATCAACCTCACTGCTAAACAGCTGCCTGGAGAGCATGCATCATACAAGCTGATTGACAGAATTATGGATGTTGACCAAACAGTTCAATATCCCAGTGAATTTCTCAACTTTCTTGAGTCTCCTGGAATGCCATCACATAACCTGATCCTCAGAATTGCTTTTCCCATTAAACTCCTGAGGAATTTGGATTAGCCAGGAATTTGGATGCACTATTGCTCTGCAAAGCGTGAAGGTATATTTATACCACCAGATGCCAATCATTCCTACAAACATGCCATTTGAATTCAAATATCTGCAGTTTCCGGTGCATCTTGCCTTTGTGATATCAATCAGTAAAGCTCAAAGACAATTACTTTAGGTACCAAGTAGTAACCTAGAGACGTCTTGTTTTTCTCAAGGACAGCTTTTTGCTCCTAACTCTAAACCAGAAAAGCATTGCATATCAGAATGCTTTGCAATAAAAATCTAATTTAATATATATTTTACAAAGCATGTTTTATTTTGTTTAACCACTTTCACATATATCAACCATTAGATATTGGATTTCCCAAGAAACGTCAGGTAACTCAGGTCGTAACACTTTAGGCCAGAGGTAGGCAACTGCAGCTCTCAAGAGCTACAAACAGGTTTGGTTTCAGGATATCCATAATGAACAGGCATAAGATATGTTTGTGTGCACTGTCTCCTCTCAATGTAAATATATATTATGCAAATTCATTGTGGATATCCTGAAAACCAGACCTGTTTTTGGCACTCGAGGACTGGAGTGGCCTACCCTTTTTTTTATGCTGTTTACTCCCCAGGGCAGTTCTTTCTGCAAGGGATTCCATTGACTTAGCTAGTACATAACTTTGCTTGCTCATATCTTTTCCTATTTTTTTCAGGCTTTAACTGAAAGTTAGACATAATCAGATCTATTCCAAGACTAGGAAAACATCTTTTTTTCTCTTATAACTGAGATGCTTAATTTTCCTGAAATAGGAGAAGTTATCACTCTCTCATCTTCTCTCCACTCTTTATTCTGGTACTTTCTAGGTAAAAGGCCTATGAGGGACTCGTTGGACCATTAGATGATCAAGGGATAAAAGGGATGATAAAAGCCATAGCAGAGAGACTAAATTAATTCTTTGCTTCAGTATTCACTGAGGAAGAAGTAAGAGATATACCCATGCTATAAATTATATTCAAAGTTGATGATTCGGAGGAAATTAAACAAATTTCAGTGAACCTAGAAGATGTACTACAACAAATTGACAAACTAAAGAGTAGAAAATCATCTGGCCAGAAGGTATACGTCCCAGAGTGCTAAAAGAATTGAGAAATGAAATTGTGGATCATTAACATCATCTATGTTACCTAAAGACTGGAGGGTTGTCAATGTAAAGCCAATTTTTGAAAAGGGATCAAGGGAAGATCCAGGAAACTACAGACCAGTGAGTTTGACATCCATGCCAGGAAAAATGGTAGAAATTATCATAAAGAACAAAATTGCTAAACATATAGATAGGCATATTTAATGGGACAAAGCCAACATGGATTTAGTCAAGAGAAGACTTACCTTACCAATTTACTACATTTTTTTGAGGGTGTAAACAAACATGTGGATAAAGGTGAGCCAGTTGATATAGCGTATCTGGATTTCCAGAAAGCATTTGACAAAGTCCCTCATGACAGACTTCTTAGGAAATTAAGTCATAGGATAGGGGGTTGTGTTCTATTGTGGATTGTCAATTTGTTAAAAGAAAACAGAGAATAGAGCTAAATGGCAAATCTTCCCAATGAGAAAGGTGACTAGTGGAGTGCCCAGGGATCTGTTCTGGAATCACTGCTTTTCACTATATTTATAAATGACCTGTAAATAGGAACAACAAGTGAGGTGATCAAATTTGCAGATAACGCAAAAATATTCAAAGTTGTTAAATCGCAAGAGAACCTTGCAAAACTGGGAGACTGGGCATGCAAATGGAAAATGACATTTAATGTGGACAAGTGCAAAGTGATGCACTTAGGGAAGAGTAACCCAAATTATAGCTACACAATGCAAGGTTCCACTTTAGGAGTCACCATTCAGGAAAGGAATCTAAGATAATACATTGACATCTTGCGCTCAGTGTGCAGCAGCAGCAGTCAAGAAATCAAATAGAATGCTAGGGATTATTAGGAAAGGAATGGAGAATAAAACAGAGAATATCACAATGCTTCTGTATCGCTCCATGGTGCAACCTCATCTTGAGTATTGTGTGCAGTTCTGGTCATCACATCTCAAGAAAGACAAAATGAGAAAAGGTAAAGAGAAGGGCAACCAAAATGATAAAGAGGTTAGGACTCTTCAGCTTGGGGAAGAGACAGCTAAGGGGAAATATGATAGAGGTCTATAAAATAATGAGTGGAATGGAACAAGTAAAACTCAGTTGTTTACTCTTTCAAAAATCACAAAGACTAAGGTACACAAAATGAAGTTACTAGGTTTTACATTTAAAATTAAGAAGAGAAAATATTTTTTAGTCAACACATAATTAAACTGTGGAATTTGTTGCCAGAGGATGTGGTGAAAGCTGTTAATGTAGCTGCATTTGAAAAACATAAAATAACATACTGGTCCATCAATCCCGGCATCCTGTCTCTAACAGTGGCCAATCCAAGTCACAAGTACCTGGCAAGTATCCAAACATTAAATAGATCGTATGCTGGCAACAAGCAGTGTTTATTCCCTATTGATTAATAGCAGTATATGGATAAGTTCCTGGAGGAAAAGCCCATTAACAATTACTAAGGTGGAGTTGCAGAAAGCTACTGCTTATTCTGGGATAACCCCTTGGGATCCTGCCAGGTACTTGTAGCCTGGTTTGGCCACTGTTGGAAACAGGTTACTGGGCTTGATGGACCCTTGCTCTTACTCAATGTGGCAACTCTGATGTTCTTATGCTCTTAACCCCATTTCTCTAGGGCTTTGCTGAATGAGTCTCCCTCCAAGGCTCAAAATGTAGGAACGTTGGGTTTTTTTGCAGGACAGTCCCTCTCTTTCCCTTTCTCCAAGGGAGAACTGCAGGCCGTACACTTCCTTTACTTGAGCAGCTGCAGATTCGTTCTTCTACTGCCTTCCCTCTAGCGCTCCTCCAGGGCAAACTGAGAACGGGAATTTCTATGACGGGGCTTCTGTAGCACCACCTACTGGCAGAACACCAAAATTGCACCTTCATTTCTGGAAAACCATTCATACCAGTGAATGTTTTTACCTTTCACTAGGGCCAAAGGGATCCCTATAGTTCAGATAAGTTTGAAGATGGTTTACCATTCAGTTGAAACATACTTGGTGTGTATTCTGCAAGAAAGATGCATTTCATAGAAACATTCTCCTTGGTAGTTTTAATCTTAAATTAAGAGCCCTAGATTAAGGGCCTTCTAATTGTCACTACCCCTTAAAATAATAAAAAAAAAATTAAAGTGTATTCAAGTTTAAAAGTTGAAATGCAAGCTATGTTATGTGTTTGTCCAGGCTGGATATGTGGCAGTGGTGTTCGTTCATTTTGAAACAGGAAACATTCAATGAAACACTTTTATTCATTTCAAAAAGAAAATTGTTTTGTATTTTTCATTTTGGAACATACCCTCTGCCTCTGGCACCACCACCAAGCCCACCACCCAATACAAAAAAAATATCCTCTGGGTCTTCCTCATCTTACTACCCCTCTTCCTACTCATCCCATCCATGGGGTTGAATAGTCAAAACAGGGTAGGAACAATTCCCATTTACTCCTGCCTGGCCAGGTCCCATTTTCAAAATGGCACCAGCTGGCCCTGAGACTGGCATCATTCTGTTGTACAATAACCCAGTAGGGCAGGGGCAACTCAAAATCACTCCTGCCCCAGATTCAACGTATTCAACCCCATAGATGAGATACGATAGGTAAGGGAAGGGTGGGGAGAATGGGGGGGGGGGCGGGTAGAGGGCAACTACATGTTTTATTGTGCTGGCACTCGGCAAGGTTATGTAGTGAGGAAGAAACTTGGCCATTTTGTTTCTTTATTTTTCTCTACTGAGTTTTTTCCCCCTGTTTTTAAAATTTTATTTTGTTTCAATTACAGAAAAAGAAACAAAAACAAACATCAAAGAAAACAAAAATGAATAAAAAAACAACGAAATGAAACAAACCAATCAAAAATCAAACTTAAAATGTTTCCTGTGCACATCCCTACCATGAGGCACATAATTATTGCTCTTGGCTTCCAGAGGCAATGCAGCCTTTACGCCTCAGAGTTTTTATTCTTAATGGGTCGTTATTTATGATCAGATTTCTGAAATGAAGGATTAGGATCATCCTCAGGTTATACCACCATTCCTTACAGGAAGCCGTGAGTAATCTGAATCTGAGCCCCGGGGAAGAGCTGAGGGTGGCACTGAGCGAATACTGAGCGTGGAGCAGGCTCACATGCAGAGCGCTCAATGCAGCATTGACCTCACACTTTCTTGTGGGAGTTCCTCACTCCAAGCAGAAAAATAATGACATTTCTTTAATTGGCAGCTTCTATTCGGATGCAGGAAGGAAGGCATTTCTGTAAATAGCAGAGGTATGACTGTAGATCACATAGATGGTAGGCAAAATATCTGACAGAATATTTTTTCACAGGGAGATTTGGGTAAAGTGATTTACCGAGGCAACAAGCTGACAGATTCCCTTCCAAGAGGATCAGATTCAAATTCAGTTTTAGATTTATGCTACCCAGCAAGTGAACTGATCCCACTGAACTCTGGTGCGACACTTAAGCAGAGCAAATGTGAGTGTCGGCTGAGCTGTACCCGATCAGCCGCATGCTTAGGTATTTTGCGTAGTGAGTTCTTACTAAACTCAGACTGTGCAGAAAAAAAAGAAAGCTGATCAAGATCTGAACTAAAGTTAGTCCAATAAAAAGAGATCACTTTCTACATTTTTTTCCCCTTTATTGACATTTATTTCCCTGCACTGAAGTGGACTGAATTCAGACAGGAGTCGTGCATTGAGAAAATTGCAGACTTTTCAATTAAATAAATAAAGTGCTCATATGGTGAAGATAAGTGCACCTCTTGACTGGCTGCTTAAACAAGTCTTTTTTTTAATCACTTTTGGAAAGGGAGCTTGCACTTTCTTTGTTGGGTGGATTGTCAGTGCATTCCTCTCTCGTCCAAGCCCCTGCGCCCTGAGTAACATTTCTGCAGGCAAAGCACCAGGGTGGTCTTGTCTCGTGAAGAGTGACAAGCAGATAGCCAGAATCTTTCAAGATTGCTCTTCCAGCGTCAGGCTGGAAAAAGTAAATGATCCACCTGGAAGTACATTGCCTTCCCTGGGAGCTCAGCCAGATCACAGCTGGCTGGCAGATTATATAGGGAAAGAATGCCAGGGAAATGCATTTGAGTACTTCGGGTCAACCTAGTATTCGGGCATTTCTTCATCCTCTCCCTGGGCTTTTGGATGCAATACTTTTTTTTTTCATCACATGCAGAAACATTATATTTGTGCATTTCCCCCTATTTTCTGTAATGCTTATTTGGGTTAAAACATTGAATGAGCAGTAAGTGAAGATGAGTATGTACACTGTTCTTTTCTCTGCTGAGGAACTGTAATTTATTCTGATAATGTAGAGGGTCCATTCAGCCCTAGTCCTTTTGGACTCTGGAGGGCAAATAGCTCTGGATATTCAGGTTTTGCCAAATGGAAGCTGTCATAAAAGGGTCTATTCAGGAGTTGTGCATGTGGGATATTCAAACAATTATTCAGCATGGCTGAAAAAAAAAAAAAAAAGTTTGGGCCACACAGGGGACAGAGCCACAACAGACTCTCTATTAATGCCCGTAGCCCAGCCTACAAGGGGTTATTCAGCCAGAACATTTACTCCTGCCCAAGGCTGAAGCAGCAGCCACAGGACTCCCACTATAGTCCTCAGGAGCAATTTGATCGCTTTATTCTATTTTCCTCTCATGACAAAACAGACACATGTGACTAAAACTAGATATGCCATTTTAGTCAGTCACATGCCATGAGAGGGAAATGTAACATAAATTGGAAATCCTCGCATTTTAAATTCCTTTGGTAAAAGATAGTACCCACTTTCTCTGCAGTTTGCTGCATTAGTTCGGGATTTGGAATAGGTTTCACCAGACTGCTTTCTATACATCCAGCCTAACACTGTCACCTATTCTATGTGCATGTCTGTCCCTTTCGGTTTTACCTAGTGATTACAGCAGTGACCGTGAGAATCAGGGAAGCCAGGGTTCAAATCCTGCTTTCTCCACTGACATTTCTTGTACCTTCCATTGGCCTATAGGCCATGTCAGGGCAGGGAAATACCCACTGTACATGAATAATGTAGCTTGCCTTGAACTAGGGTTCAGTAAGGTAATTAAATCCAAAATCCAAATCTTTTACACAGGACAGTTTTCAGAGTGTTCTAGTCAGGTAGGTACCTGGGTGAAAATAGTGCCCCCAGAGGACCTAAAAGTGCAAGACGGCTTGCACAATGGGCCGGATTTTAAGAATTATGCGTGGGCGTAGATTTGTGCGCGCAACCCGGAGCACACAAATCTACGCCCAATTTTATAACATGCGTGCGCAGCCACACGCATGTTATAAAATCCGGGGTCGGCACACTCAAGGGGGTGCACACTTGTGCACCTTGCGCGTGCTGAGCCCTTGGGGAGCCCCGATGGCTTTCCCTGTTCCCTCCGAGGCCTCGGAGGGAACTTTCCTTCTGCCCCCCCCCCTTCCCCTCCCCTACCTAACCCGCCCCCCAGCCCTACCTAAATCCCCCCACCTTTATTTTTTGCACACACCGGCTGAGTGCTGGCACGCGATCCCCCGGCACAGTCGCTGTGCCAGAGGCCTCGGTCATGCCCCCACCCCGCCCACTCCCCGCCCCTTTTTTCAAGCCCCGAGACATAGGCGCGTCCCAGGGCTTGCGAGCGTCGCCGGGCTTATGCAAAATAGGCTCGGCGTGTGCAGGAGCAGGCTTTAAAGGGTTACATGCATAACATAAATGTGTGCATTTTTAGGCAGATCAAAAAGAAGCACTCTCAATGGTAGGAGAATAGAAAGCATACATAGGAGTTGGATTTTCAGATGTACACAGACTGTTTTATAGGGATGTGGATGGACAAAAGTTTCATGTTGGTTTATTTATCCTCTCTCCTCTTCCCCTTTCTCCCTCACTAGCCTGCCTGCACTTCTTAGTCTTTATTTTCCATTGTACATATGTATATAATTGCAAACGTTGTTATAATATAATTTAATGCAAACTTTCCCATGTTATCTCCCACCCCCTTTTAATACCTTGTTAGCATGTTTTAATCGTTCAATGTAAAGCGCCATGCCTGGCGCCAGTTTATGTTACAATGTGAACCGTTATGATATCCTGGATGAATGTCGGTATATAAAAATTTTAAATAAATAAATAAATATTTATTCATTTTGTAGATCACCCCCATTCATTTTATTAGTTTCAAATTTAAAAAGAAAATGTTTTTGTTTCCCATTAAAGTCAATGGGGAAAGAACACAGCCTATATTATTTATTTAAAATGTGTATAGCCCACTAAATCCAAAATACAAAGCAGCTTACATCAGAACTTTCATAATAAAATATAAACAGATAAACATAAAATATTAAAACAAAAGCAAACATATTATAAAATATACAAACACCACCTAAGAGAGAGAACAATCGCAAATTTATTGACAGTGACTACTATAAATCAGTATTGCTCCCTAAAATACTCAAAATTATGGTTTTCTAATCAATTCTAGTCAATATCAGAAGGAGGAAGAGAACTCCAATGCACTAAGATTCAGGCAAAGTGGTACGAAAAGTGGCACAAATAGCCCAAGACACCATAAAGGGGCAAAAGAGTACCAGCAGTGGCAGGAGTTCTCCAAGGCACCATCAGAGGAGCGAAGCAGCAGCACGAGTGTCTAGAATACCCCATGGCTTCACAAGAGGGCACCGTTAACAGTGAGATAAGCCCCCAGAAGCAGCACAAAAGGGGCAAAGTGGCGCAAGAATGGCATGAACAACCCAAGGCACCATGAAAGGGAGCAAAGCAGCAAAGGGGGAAGAAATAAAACCCAGGCACTGATCGAGGGACAGAGCAGCGTTAAGAGTGGCAAGAAAACTCCAAGACATAGTGAAAGGTGCACAGCAGCCACCTACAGTAGCAAGAACACCCCAAAGTGAAGAGTATGGGATATGGTAGCAAGACCCCCAAATGTACAGTCTGGAGGATAGCAGCAAGACTGAGTGGCAGCAAGTGGTTCATCAGGAGAATAGAAGCAAGACTCCCCCCTCCCCCAAATGGCACATTAGGAGCATGACAGCTAGGCAGAGAGGCTGCAAGACTCCCAAGATTTAAGGATTAGGAGACTGGCAGCAAGACCCCCAAAGTGGTACATCAGGGGCATGGCAGAAATACAGAATGGCATTAAGACCCCCCAAGATATACCATCAGGGATGTGCAGGAAGAACCCAAAACTCTAACTATAGTATCAGGGTCACAGCAGAAAGGTAGAATAGCAGTAAAACCCCCAAGGTGTAGAGTGTGAGAAATCACAAACAGCACAAAGGTATCAAAACCTACAAGGCATACTGTACAGGGAATTGCAAACAGCACAGAGGTGTTTATATCCCCAAGCCATATGTTGCAGAGAGTCATAAACAGCACAGAAATATCTATTACCCCAAGATGTACAGTGCATGGAATCTCAAACAATACAGAAGCGTCTATACCCTTAATTCATACAATACAGGGAATCACCAACAGCATAAAGATGTCATAGCTTGCATAGTGTAAAGTGCAGGGAATTGCAAAAAGCACAGAGGTATCTATACTCCCAAGGTGTACAATGTAAGGAAGCACAAACATCGCAAAGGTGTCTTAACCACCAAGGCATGGAGTGCAGTGAATAGCAAACAGTACACAGGTGCCTACACCATTCAGGTATACAGTATTGGGGAATCACCAACAGTATGTAGGCATAGACAGGCCTTGACAGCAAGACAGAAAACCAAGAAAGAGATGGGATGGGAAAATAAACTTGTATTTATTTTTGTTTTACTACTTTTTTTCTGGGGAAAACACCCCTGTATAACCAACAAACATATTTGAGGGAGGAGGGAAGATAGAACTAGACTGGAATGTATAGGGTTAGAAAATAATGAAGAACTATAAAAAGCGGTGGAGTTGGAGGAGAAAATTGTATTTTTTCTTCTTTTTTCACTTTTTTTCTAGGACAAAACACACCAGGATACCACAAACCGGGTAGGAAAACTAGACTGAGATCCACACAGCAAACACAATGGATCCAAAACGCCCATGCTGGTACATAATAGGCATGGCAGATAGATATGTTAATAGTATGACGGTGACCCACAAGATGGCATATTAGGCCGAGTGGCAACAGCAAGATTCCTACGGTGGTATATCAGGGGCATAGCCAGTAGACATAGCAGCAGGAAGACTGCTAAGATGGTGTCAGGGCATGTCAGATAGGGAAAGCAATAGCAGCAAGACCGTAAGGTGGTACATCTTGGGCATAGCTGATAGACAGATCAGCAGCAAAGATTTGAAAGTGCTTTATCTTGCCAGACAATGGAAATTCTGGAAACCCGGGCAAGAACAGACTGATTTTCAAAAACACCAGCTTTTTTTTTTTTATCAACACTAGTGCAAGCCTTCAGTGATAAGAGCTCATGTCACTTTCCATTGAGAAGACATGTTCACTGGGAATGCTGGTTGATAGCTAGTTCTAACCAGACTGTAGTCTTGTATGACTATGTCAGTACATCTGTGTCATAAGAACATAAGAAATGCCTTACTAGATCAGACCAAGGGTCCATCAAGCCCAGTACTTGTGACTTGGATTGGCCCAGTGGCCAATCCAAGTCACAAGTATCTGGCAAGTACCCAAAGATTAAATAGATCACAAGCTACTATTGCTTATTAATTACTGTAATAGCAGTTTATGGATTTAACCTCTAGGAACTTATCCAAACCTTTTTTGAAACCCAGTAACACTAACTGCTGAAACCACATCTCCTGGCAATGAATTCCAGAGTTTAACTATGTGTTGAGTGAAAAATAATTTTCTTCAATTTGTTTTAACTAAGCTACTTGCTAACTTCATGGAGTGCCCCCTGGCCCTTCTATTATCTGAGAGAGTAAATAACTGATTTACATTAACTTGTTCAAGTCCTTTCATGATTGAGTAGACTTCTATCATATCTCCCCTCAGTTATCCTTGATAGGCTCTACAAGATAGAGTTTTAGAAATTTCTGCTGTGGTTTCTTTTGCTGGAGTGGGTCAAGGTTCTCTCTTTTACTATGCCCTGTATCAGGACAGATGGTTCTTTGTGGACAACATAGCTTTGGCATACTAAGATGTGGGAGGAAGTGGTAGCTCTCTGATGTAGCTATTCTTTTCTGTGCTGCATCCCTACTCTGCCTATACCACTGGTGCTCCTGTTCACACTCTAGCTACCAGCATCTCCTTCATGAATTTAAGATGCTAAGACTGTAGGGCAAGATTCCCGTTCACCGGTGGATCCCAAAGTGTAGCAAGCATGCGAGAGGTTTCGGTTTCTCTTGCACCTGCTGCTGCAAGCATTCCACAAACTGCAACACCTCTGTTTCCATTCCCTCTTTGTCATGGAAGCCCTCTAACTTTTCCATCAGAATATCGAGTAGAAGAATGACTTTATCCAGAGTAGTGCTTCTGAAACTCAGACACTTTGTTCAGGATTTATACCACTTGCCTCATCACTACCAAATCATGAATCCTCAGGGAGCAATCCACACCTATCTCTGTTTCCAGAGTCAAATCATGATTTGCTATTCCACTAACCTATGCAACATCTTGAATCAGATGCTTGTGAGTTATTCCAAATTCTTCCTTCTTCTTACACAGAAGCTGCCCCATCTTCATACTTTGATGGAAATGCTCTTTATGTTTTTACACCTCTCTATCATGTTCTTCAGGAATGGATTCCTATTATTGTTAGCCCCAGCCCAGAACATCCCTCACTGGCAGATCAAGCAAGTTTGCAAAGCAATGGATAACATGAAAGCCCTAATCGTCTATTGCCTTTACCATATTTGTACCATTGTCCATCACAAAGAAACCTCCTTGAAGACTCTTGCCTCTCCAGCCTAGCTGCCAACTCTCTAGCAACTTTCTTATAGTTGATACAATATTGCATGAAGGTATGGGGCTATACATCAACTGGGTGTGCAGAAAAACTCTGATGTGCTATCCTCACTAAAGCTGCTGCCAGTCTCTGCCTCAGCCAGGTGCAACCAGTGTGATGTCAAGGAGAGGTAAGCATGTGTAGTATTTGTGCTGATCCAGATATCAGTGGTGAAATGCACAACTGTGCCTTCTTGTGACTACATACCTGGTTAAAAAGGTGGGATGACCCTCCTACTAAAAGTGGTCCTGGAGCAAACATTTAAAGCCCATGTTTTCTACTACATGCAAGAGATAGTCATCATGGGAAATCATTTCCCTAATGCTCCTCATTAATACTTTAGATCCTGCCCGCTTCTTTTCCAGGACAGTGCTATAGAAGAGCACCCCATTTCCTCTATAATGGTTTATTACTTCAGATACATTGCTGGGGACTGCTGGCCTGTCACCTGATTGCTGGAAAGAGATGCAGGATCAAATTGGGTGAAATGTATCCCCCTTTTTAACTCCTTTACTTTGGCTTTTACTGGCAGAAGCGGGTCCCCAGGCTAGTACTACCATTATCCTCTGATGCCAATGATAGCAGGTGCTGCTTCTCCAGGTGATCCTCATACCAACATTTGTCAGATGCTCCACTTTCTTCCCTCAACTGATATCTTTACTGAAGTAAATACACTAAAGAAAATGGGTCCTGTTACTTTAAAGTGTCTCCAGTTCAAGGATATCTTTCACAACCTCTTCTCTACTTTCTTGCTGGCACTGCAGTTGAGGTCAAAGGTAGACCCTGAGGAGAAATGCCAGGTGCATCACTCATGCCTTCAACCTGTACTGCCTGCTCTTCTAGGGTGTTGATCTCAACACTGTCAGTATAATCTCTGTTTCCGATCACTTATTGGCGTCTAAGACACTACTGACTCAACTTCCCAAATTTTCTCCAGCTACTAGCTCTTCAATATCTACTGATTTAGAGAATCCCAAACAAGATTCTTCCTCTGAATCAGTTGATAAAATAGTGTCTTCATTGCCTCAGAAGTAAGAACCATAGAGGAGTGTGCTGATGGTTTTGGCTGTTGTACTTTTCCTGCCTCTGTCTGTGCCCTGCTACTGCCAGCCTTGGATATTTCCCCTCTGCTATGAAACAAGAGGGAGAGAAACAGGCAGTGGTGGCACATGCTCTCCACATTTCAATTTCATCTGCCTTGAGCTACTTTCCACTCTTGCCACTCTGTATCTAAAAAGTCTCTTTAATTTTGGGATAGGACTGCCTTTTTATTAGTGCTATGCTGGATTGCCTCTGCACCAATTCCTCTATGCCCATGAACCAGCCAACATTCCCTTCCCTATCTTTCTGACATGATGGAATTTGTTGAAATGCACTGCCTATTGGGGATTTGGATATTACAAATGATACTGTAACTATACCCCACTCACAGTACCATTTATTGTATGGACTATGGAGAACTGTTTATCTTAGACATACACACACATATAAAGGTGATTTTAAAAGCTTGACATGCACCAAAACTGGGAGATATATACACAAGTCAGGCCAACGCAAACCGAGCAGATTTTAAAAGTTGCCCATGTATGCGCATATCTCCTACTCTGTACACAAATGAAAAGTTCTAAAAACTGGGTGGAGTGAGGGCATGATCTGGGCATGGTACCTTGAAATTTACATATAAATAATTATACACAGAGGCATATGCTGGGGTCCACTGCTGCATAATTTTACTTCTGCTATAGATGGCATGTAAGTTGTAAAACTAAAAAACTAAACTTATCAGCGGGGTTTTAAGGGTCAGGGCTAACAGGGGAGAAGGGAGTTTAGAAAACTGGGGGGGGGGGGGTTTGGAAGTCCTATCCTTGCCTGGATGAACTAGGAATGAACTAGTAAAACTGGTAATGGCATTGGGCATGTGTGTTTTAAAATAGAAGTAGCATTTGCGAACACAAGTATGTGCCTATTGAAAATTACATGCATATGTGCACACATTTAGGCTATTTTATGTGTGCACATATGCACACATGTGCGTATGTTATAATATGGCCATGTCCCTGGGTGCGGGCCAACAAACACGTGAACATGTGTACCCGTGGGCCTGTTTAAAAGCTACCATCATCATAAGGTGTATGTTTGCTGTGTGATGTGCACTATTGCTGGCTGATTACACATATGCAAAAACACTAACAAAAAACACTTGCAGCCTGGAAAGACTCTTCTCTTCAATCTCTGAGTGTGCACTGCTTACCTCACTGGTGTCCAGACAAATAAAAACCACCATCACTGTTGCAATCTTTTTCTCCACACTGTCTCCCACCCTGACCCTCCCCCAGTGAAGAGAAAAATCAAAAGCAGCAGCAGTGCACTGCTTCTCTTTCTGGCACAGTGATTGAGACCATTGCACCACAGAGAAGATCAGAAGTAGCCCTTTCCCAGTGCTAAATTCAAGTTTCTAATCTTTTTTAAAACTGTGAGATCTTCAACTTCACATCCTTTTCTTCCAAGAGCAGGAGAGGAAATACAGGCTACTTCTTGCACATGCTCAGACTTTACAGTTGGGCATAAGTGTCACTTGATCCAGTTAGCAGTTATAGTCCCGATAGAAAGATACTTCACTGTGATTTTCTTTGTGTGGTTTCCTTGTCAACGTTTTCTGACTTAGCTCCGAGAAGGTTGTGAGGTCATACAGGCAAGAGTTGGTTGCTATAGTTACCAGGGTTTTTTTTTCTTAGTGGTACACAGTTACAGACTTTAATAGGCTATAGCCTTGACTGAGAAACAAGCAAATGAGTTGAATATTTTTTTGTTTCATTTGTGGGACCCCCACCATTTATTTTTGGGGATCCCCAACTGAAATTAAAATAAACTCATTCGTTGTATTTTACCCATTTGTTTCAAATGAATGCACAACCCTACCCCGCTCCACCACTCAAACTCTTTCCTACTGCCTACCTTGCAGGCAGTTTTTGAAAGTGTTTCTCCTATTTTGTGGCTTGCTATACAATTCCTCTGAAAATGAGGCTAATGCAGTGGCTCCCAGTTCTGTCCTCAGGGACCCTCGGACTCTTGTGCTTTAAGGATATCCATAGTGAATAAGCAAGAGATTATATTTGCATGCACTGCCTCAGTTGAAAGCAAATGTAGTCATGTACAATTATTGTGGATATTCCTGATAACCTGATTTGCTGGGGATCCCTGAGGACATGTTTGGGACCTGCCGGCATAATGTATGCTAGCAATGATGTCACTATTAAACAAAAACATGAATCTTATCTGTTTCAGCAAGATCTATTAGTGACATGATGGTAAGAATAAACTGTTAGTTTATTTTTATGCTTAGGCATATTTTTATTATCTCTTTGCAGTCTAAAAATGCAGCCAGGATTTTTCCAAGTTTTATTTGATCATTATCAAATACATTTTGATTGTATTGAAGTCTCATTTTTGGTCCCTGCTCCACCTTCTCCCTATCATACAGAAAACATTCCTAGAAAGTTCTTTCATTTGAAACTAACTTTTGCATGCTTACAAATTAACTATAACTTCAGCTCTTTTGGAAAGATTGTGAGCTCTTTTAAGTATAGCTGGCATTGTTGCAGATAAGAGATGAGGAATCATTACCAATTCAATGGTCTTGTCTTCCTAGTTTAAAAAAACCAAACTGAGGGATTTCCTCATTTGCAAAATCAGTCTCAGTGTGCATCAGTAAGAGAATTTTGCAATTGTTCATTTCCCTTTCTTTTTTTTGTAATAGGAAAAACCTTGAAAGGGCAGTTTCAAACACATGATGGTATTGATAATGAGCATCATCATAAAAGGAGTGCTGTCATGTGGAATTTAAACTGCAGCTCATGTCAAGTGTTGCTGGTGAGATTTTAGACCTTTCTAGAAGATTTTCACTCCTTAACAACCCTGAGGGCAATCAAATAGCAGTTGAGGCTTGAAGGCCCCAGGAATGATATATTTAGTGCTTGGGAAAAGTGTCAAATTGACAGAACTGGTGAGCTGAGCTCTGTTTATGCCCAGTGGTCAGATAATCTGAAGAGTAATGCAGTCACACATAGTTTGAAGGAACCACCTTTATGTAGACAATGGAAGATCTGTGTTCTTTCTATTGGGAATGGACTCATCTCTCAGTCAGAAAGTTACAATACTGGTGTGCCTCACCAGAAGACTGTTTTTAGTCCAGTGACAGGTAGAAATTTAACATTTTGGGTTGCCTTGATTTCCACATCTGTAACTTGTTGATATTATTTATTTATTTATTTTATTTATTTAAGTTTTTTTATATACCAACATTCAAGACGATAGTCCCATCATGCTGGTTCACAAGAAACAGGGGTGCAATTAAAATAAACTTTACAATTTGAACAATAGTGCAGAAAAGCAGTTACATGTAACTTGTCTTGCCATCCTAGCCCAACTGAAAGGTGTTACTGTTCAACTCTTCTACATAAAATTGGTTCAGCAGTTTTACCTAGGTTTATAAAACAGATTAATTAATTAATTTACTATTTTATAATTTTTTAATCACCTGTCCACTGCTCCAGGCAAAGATACAGTTTATAAAAAATGGTACATGAAAAAGAAAATACAAAATAAAATATAAAATTTATGATAAAATAAAAAAAATAAAAAGATAAATGCTTCAGTAATAGAGAATAATTGAATTGCTCTATATTTTTTTACCTGTTTTTCCAGTAATGCTCAAGATAGGCTACAGCTGACAACATAAATATAATCAAAGTAAAATTCAATGACATAACCTAGACAGATATAAGAAAGCAAACATAACTAAAACAATGCAAACAAAACAAAAAAAGTTTAGCTCCATTAATAAATCTTGAACAGGCACAATAATAAATACCTCACATAGATTATGAAACCAGAATAATTTATTTATAATCATTTATTGATTGCCTTCCAGACAAGTCTTCCAAAGTGATTTACAGAATAAAATAATAATAATCACAATAATAAAACAAAATAATCATAAACCATAAAAAGTTATACAAATTTTACTCTAATAAATGGTTAAATTAAACTAAATAAATATCAAATGAAAACTGGATAAACAAAACCAGATCTATTAAAACAGCCAGGTTTTCAATGTATATCTAAACATCATGGGGTTCATATTCAAACACTGTACACTCGGCAAGTTAGATAAACTTATCTGGCTAACTTAGGCCTGGATTTTCTAAAATCGCAGGCCTTAGTGAATTGTGAGATACCGGAGAGTGGGGGGGGGGGGGGGGGGGCAGGCCCTCGAAAGCCGGCAGCAATCGCACCACCGCAGTACTATCACTGCCAGCTTTTGCAAACCAATAGCACCACCGTGAAAGGTTGTGCTATTGGGAGCGCTACTGGCGGCAATAAGGGGCCTTACCTTTTCACCGTCAGTGATGTCTTCGCCGTGTCCGCCCCAGTGCACCCCAACTCCTCCCCAACTCCTCCCTGATCTAGCTATCGCACGCGAAAAGCCCCTTTCTGCATGGGAAAGCTATAGAAAATGACCCCCTTGGTCTATATATTCAGCAGCACAGCTAAATGGCTGCATGAAGGATTCTGGGAAATGTTTCAGAGGTGCATTATGGATCTACACATGTAACATTTTCAAAATGTACATAGGTAACTAGAATACTGATAAGGCACATAACTTATGCCATCATTTCAAAATGGGCAAATATATGCACACACATTTAGTTGTATAACGACCTGATATTCGAACACAATTTATGGGGGTACCTTGTACTTGAAAATCAGGTGGTTTTGTGCATTGCTTACATGTATATGCATAAATTTGTAGTTAGACACAGTCAAAGCATCTGTAGATGCTTTGACTGCTATTTTAAAGTAATTCAGTGCATTATGGAGGGAATATTATGATCTTTTAGAGGTAGAATCTCCTCTACAGTATATTGGCAACTTATATCACTATCAGGCCAATACTGTAAAGTGTGCTCGGCCAAGCACACTGTTTAACACACAGTTGGATGCATGTTTTCAATGCATGTCCACTACCTCTTATACTGTAAGGGGTTTAGCACATTGAAAACACATGTCACCCCTCCCCCAGAAACTAGTGCCTGGAGGCTCCGGCCATGCCCCCGGCCCATTCAGGCCCGCCAAGTCCTGCCCCTTTTTGCAAGCCCCAGGACATACGCGCGTCCCGGGGCTTATGCGCGCTGCCGAACCTATGCAAGATAGGCTCAGCGTGCGCAGGAGTAGCTTGGGGCAGCTTTTCAGGGGTTACGCACGTATCTTTTGCTCATAACCCTTTGAAAATCTACCCCTTTCTGTACATGAGGAACCAAAAATGTAAAAAAAAAAATGTGTAGGCCATTCAGGTTAGGTAAATGGACGCTCAATTTTATTGGCATCCATTTTCCTAACCTATGGCTGTCAGCAGGTTCGGAAAACCACTCATAAAACTGAATGTCGGGTTCCTGAACCCACCTCTCCTGGGTTTCTGTTAATAAGGAGGTGCTAGGGATGCACGATTGTCCCTAGCACCTCCTTTTTAGCACAACCCCTCATTTAAATATAGGATCACACTTCCAGGAGAGGTGGCTGGGCGTGCGTTTGGAGAGCGGGCGCTCAACACAGAGCATCCTTTCTCCCATGCTTCTTATTGTATCAGCTGTGTGTAAGCTAAAATGAGAGAAAGGGCTATGTTAGAAGTATTGCAGAAGTCCAGAAAGACTACCAGTTGACTAAACCCACCGAGGCTTATCTACTTAAAAATTCTTTTAAAGAATACATAAAGGAATTTTTAAGTGGATAAGCCTAGGTGGGTTTAAACAAATTGTTCAAGATCGCTCAATAATATGGTACTCTGAGACAATTAAAAGCATATAATAGCAGGATATAGAGAAAAAAATCTGGTCATTTAAGGAACCTGGTCAATAAGGTAAAACTAACAAACACACTGAGAGGAATAATAAAACCAAATAATGATAATAATACTCCACGCCATGTAATAAAGACAAAAAACATATAAAATATTAATAAAACAATCAATGAAAATAACTATAAACATAAGAATCAGTTCAAAGATCAAATTGGGATAAGCAGAATGGAATCTATCAATGTTTTGGGATCCTGCCAAGTTCTTGTGACCTGGATTGGCCACTGTTGAAAATAGGATATTGGGTTTGATGGACCTTTGGTCTGACCCAGCATGGCAAGTTTTGTGTTCTTATTTAAAAGGTCAAGTTATTAAATCCAAGTTGAAATTTGGAAACACAATCCTCATTTAATAAGACATACTCAATTGGTAACTACTTTAATCTGCTCTAGCCAATGAGACAAAGCTTATAACTACAATTATCTATGAAGGGTCTGCTTTACTAAGTTTTTCTCAAAGACACAGAATGGGAGAAAGCCTGTCCTGCAGTGATGAGACTGCCAAAAAGCTTCTTCTCCCAGCAAGGCAACACTCATCTTTTCCATTTCACTTTAAATTCATTGTGGGGGTTAGGGTCTTATCCAGGACAAATAGAAGTTTTTCAAGCCAGTTGATTGCTTCTGGTATGAATTGCTTCTGGAATGACGTGTGGGCTCCAGGGACAAACCTTTGAAGTGCACCAAATAGCTTAACTGTATCAGCATTCAAGCTATGTAGAAACGCAGTTATTTAGAAGCAGCACATTTAGGCTATGTTTGGCTTCTATTTTTAGAATGCCCAGTGTCCTAAGTCTTCCACATCTGTATAAACGATAACGGCATGAGAAAGTGGATGGAATAACAAATCTCTCCCACGGTCTTCAGCAAACAATTTTTCTTCATCCCAGACCTTTTTTTTTTTTTTTTTTTAAATCCAATTGGCCAACAATTAAAGCCAATTAGCACGTGAGGAAAATAAACCACAGGCTCAACTTTTATGTATTTCATAGTTTTTTGAATGGTTAGTTAGCTGAAAGCATTAGCATGGCTGTATATCAGCCTAGGCATATAGCAGAGACCAGTTAGCTTAAAGTCTTAGCAGACCTAGATATCAGGCAGGCTGGGTAGTACTGTTATTCTGAGCTCACAGCTGCCAAACATTCTTGACAGGGGATGAGGCAGATGTCCAAGGACAATCAAAGAGAAGAAAGTTTAAGCCAATGTTTGCCTATCTCGTATTCTCTTCTTGATCCTCTTCTCAAAGACAAGGCACAGCTGTTGCACTTCAAGGTCTAAGTGACTGATCTCTCCAACTCCCTCCTCTATCTACTGGCATCCTCAATGCCTTGCAAGAAAGGTTCATCGGGATCTTTCCTTCATATAGCAGTTAGAGTGCAGGATGCCCCGGACAAGGTTAAGTCAAAAGAGAGGTTCAGTAAATGATTAACGTGGGTCATTAACATAGGTACAGCATGTAGGAGGAGGAATTCCCACTGTAGTGAGCTTTCCTTTATCTCATGCATAGCCATGTGGCATTTCCTTGACTGAAATTCCTTGGACAAGAGTTTGTAATGAATTTCAGGAGTAGGACCTGATTACAAGTTTTGTTTATATGTAGAATAAATGTAATCACATCATTATTTGCTGGATGCTGATATATTTTCGTAAATTTCCTTAGCATTCCAAGGTCTCCTTGATGTGTTTACTTCCACTTATCTTTTCTCATTTTTTTATTTTATTTTGTTTTGGTAGTGGTGGTGGTGGGGTGGGAGGATGGGCCTTTTTATTCATCTATTATGACTGTGTATTGCACATTTTGCAGACTTCCCCCCGCCCCCAACTCATAGCCAAAGCCATTGAGAATGAGATGGAACAATAAAACTGTAAATTGCCAAAGTTGTTTTTTTTAACATTCCTGGCTTTTCTTGATCTTTCACCCCTCGGAAAATGCCTTATTACTTTACATTTTCACTACAATTGTCATTCTTCTTCCTTTTCTTTGTCTGCAAAGTGTAAGTGTATGTTAAACTTCAGACCATACTGTCTTTACTGAAGCACAGACACAATTGGAGAGCCTTAGACCCCCATCTAGGAGAAGGCGGGGCTTACAGATCTTACCTTCAATGAAAAACTGAGAAATCTCGAAAGATAGCAGTGTCACAGGTTTTTGTTAATTTTTAAGTTTTCCAGATCAGAAAATGAGTGCTGCATTGCCGAGGATAACATTTAAAGAAAACAAAGCATTTATTTATCTATTTACTTATATTAATTTCTATTCCACCCAATTGCCAGGTTGTCTTAATTAGGATAGCAAATGTTTTAGGTTATACTGCTCAGGTTTTCATCCTTGTTAAAGTCCCTTCCTCGGGAAGTGTCTAATATAAGAGAAGCTGAAGCTCCTTCAATGGGAATGAGAGTACAGGTTTGGGGTTAAGCGCTATGATTAAATCAAATTGGTTTTCTCTCATTATGTTGACAGCAAAGAGATCAATTTTCAGAGGGTTTCTGGGACTAACTTATCCCTTGATTCATCAAAATGCTATAATAACGCATGGATTACTCCTGCAGATTGAAAAAGGGGTGTATCTCTATAGGAGGGCCAACTAATAGCTCAAGGTGAGATGTTTGTGGTAGTTTAGGATTTAGGGGCCAGTTTTACATGCAGAGTGAGCTGTATGAACAGCACAATACACCTCGGTGAAGATTTGACGTCATTTGGAGTGCAGAAAGTCTCACAAAGATGAGATTCCTACCATGTTTTCTCACCCTAGCTTGATGGATATAACAGGGTACTATCAAGCTAGGGCGAGAGAACACAGTATAATTCTCATCTTTGAGAGACTTTCCTCACTCCAAAACACTTCAAATCTTCACCGAGGTGTACTGTGCTGTTCGTTAGGGATGTGCAGAGGGACCGCATACGTTACATTCAGTATTCGTATTCGTATTCGTGGGGGGGGGCAGATACGTTGCATTCGGCAAGAGGGGGCCCTGATCCATTCATGCGTTCCATTCTTATTCATTTCCCAGCTAAAATTTAACTACCTACAACCCCCCACCCTCCTGACCCACCCCAAGACTTGCTAAAACTCCCTGGTGGTCCAGCGGGGGTCCAGGAGCCATCTACTGCACTCACGCTGTCAGCTGCTGGTATTCAAAATGGCGCCAATAGCCTTTGCCTTACTATGTCACAGGGGCTACCAGTGCCATTGGTCGGCCCCTGTCACATGGTAGGAACAATGGATGGCCGGCGCCATCTTGTGCTCCTACCATGTGACAGGGGCCGACCAATGGCACCGGTAGCCCCTGTGACATAGTAAGGTCAAAGGCCCTATACGTTGCGGATTGCCAATACATTGCAAACAAATGCACACCCCTACTGTTCATGTCTCACTCTGCATGTAAAACTGGCCCTAAATCACCACCAGCACCTCACCTCGAGCTATTAGCTGGCCCTCCTATAGTGAGATAAATAGCTGCACTCTGTGAGGGCCTCCCCAGAGGCTCTCTCTTTCTCTCTCCCTCCACTCCCCTCTCCCCTCAATGATCAAAATGCAATTTGCATCTTTAATGCAAATTGCTTTACCTCCATTTTGGGCATATCACATAGCTTAATGCCAGGAAAAAAAAAGTGTAGTTATTTCTGGCATTAAAAACATGCAATAGCATGCATTATGCTATTGCACAGTGTGATATTGGCCCTCATTTTAATTGATCCTACCCAAACCCTCCCTAATCCCGCCCCTTCAAAAGATTTGCATTCAAGCCGTTCGGTAACATGATTATTGCATGCATTAAGGTGTTAATGTGTTATTGCGTGCGTTAACACTGTAACGCACTTTGATGAATGACCCTATTTGATGGATGCCTGTTTTCACTAGACACCTACGTTTAGGTTCCTAAAAGCAAGCATGGCTGGGGATGGGGCTGAGGCAGGGAAAAACGTTAGATACAGGGAAGATAACTTTAAAAGAAAAGCACAAGGTAGCATATATGCACATACATAGCCACAAGCAGATCGTACACTATTTTAAAAACTGCATGTACCCTACTGCATGCACGAGTATATAGGCTTATGCACATATGCATGCAATGCTCTGAAACCATGTATATCAATCCATTGAATGAGCGTACTGTTCTACTTATTTAAAAATATACAAACTTATTTTACATGCAAAAATAAAGTAGGACTTGCTTGTGCAAATCGCTGTTTTAAAACATGCGCACATCAAGAAAATTACGTTTTACCAATTAGCCCACCAGTTCCATCAGTCCTTCTCCAGTTCCTTGAGACCCTCCTGATTATTCAGCCTGAATTCCCCTTAGTTCACCCAGCCCTCCCACCCAGTCAGTGCTAATATCATTTACGCCAGGTAATTATCAGATGCAAAAATATGCAAGTAAGTTGGCAAATATAGGCATGTAAGTGCCTCTTAAAAGAGCAACATAATATGCACAATTATTGGCCCCACTCCAGAACATCCCTAGATCACCTCTTTTGTTTACAACTGTATATGTGTGTGCATATTTTCAACTTTTATGAAGTACCTAATTTGCGAGGAGAGGCTACTTACATATGTATATTTTAATTTTTACATATGTAAAGTTTTGAAAATTTACCCCTCAGCCTTGATATCCAGCGATACTGCCCAACTATTTAAGAGCCTGTGGGAAAGTGAGTAGCAGGCTTAAAATTATCCACCTCCGTTTCAGGCTCCTAACTTGCAGGAATTTTTCAGCTAACCTTGGATGGTAAAAATGCAGGAACCTAGGTCAGGAGCTCAGTGTCATTTACATATCAGCATGATAGTACACAAATTCATAAAGGGATATAGTTATGCCCATCGTCAATAAAACTGGCTCAGTTAAGGTATCGAGTAAGCAGTAATTCCACATTTGTTGTTTTTTTTACAGAAGAATTAAGAAACCAGCTCTTAAATTCTACAAGTTTCTCAATAACATTTTACTTCACATAGGTCTTGCTCTGAACAAGTTAAATCTGGCTGCAGAATCTCACTGAACTTAGCAACCTAAGACTTGCATGTTGGAGAAACCTACAGGATGGGGGGGGGGGGGGGGGTCGGCTTTCATTTCATTTTGAAAATGCAAATGTTTATTTGTTGTTTTCGTTTCAAATGGCTGTGGTACCCTGGACTCCCCCAGATCATACCAATGGCTCATCCCATCTGCAGGTCTAAGGGGCAGGCATAATCCCCATTTCCTCCTGCCCCATTCGGACTCCATTTCAAAATGGCAGCGGTGGGCTCTGAGGCTCGTCCTGTACCTGTTGTATGGAGGTATATCTGCTCATCCCTACAGCTGGGAGGGACCAGGGCAACCTGGGGAGGAGATATTTTTAATTTTTTGCTCTTTTTTTTTTGTGTGCTTCATTCTACAAAGATAAAGTGAAATGAAACAAATAGAAAATAAACAAGAAAATAATGAAATGAAAATCAAAATGAAATGAAAAAATGTTCAGTGCATCCTCCTATGTCAGGAGGTAGCATAAAGGTTGGGCAATTAATGCTGCAATATTAAACAAGTAATCTAACAAGCGTAGGCCACGATGAAATGTACAATTGCAGGTCTAAATTACATCAAAGAGATGGACTGAAAAATCATAATCATATATTACCAATGCCCAAGGGTGGGGTTTACAATCACGATCCGGACACTGTCAATCTAGAAGAATTAATTTAAAAATACTTATAATTGTAAGCAGATATGCAACTATAGCTTATCCTCTCTGGGCCCTGTCATCATTCCCTTCATCTTTTTTATTCCTCCCTATAAGAACTCAATAAGGCGGATTTTAAAAGCTCCGCGTGCCTCAAAGCTGGGAGATATGCACACAAGTCGGGCCAATGGGCATTGAACGAGTTTTATAAGCTGCCCGTGTGCACGTGCATCTCCTGCTACGCACACAAGTCAAAAGTTGTTAAAAATGGGCGGGGTGTGGGCATGTCAGGGGAAGGCCAAGGGAAGTGCATGTAAATACATGTACAGGCGTGCACCGGGGGTCCCCTGCCACCTAACTGCACTACTGCTATGGATGGCGTGTAAGTGATAAACTAAAAGAAATCTAGGCTAATCAGCAGACTTTTAAGGGTTGGGGGAAAGGAAGAGTATTAAACTAGTGGGGTTGGGACTTCCTATCCCTTAACTGGGTGAACCGGGAATACTGCCTATGGCGTCAAAGCGAGTCCCTTGTAAAATTCCCCCACTTTGGCGGTAGAAGTGGCATTTGCGCACGTCCATTTTAAAATTGTGAAAAACACGTGCGCGTGTTCAGCCTATTTTCGAACGTGCGCGCATCTCTGGAGCTGAGCCAGCAAAATGCACACACGTGTGTGCCCTCGCGGCTGTTTCAAAGTTAGCGTTATAGTGTTTGGGGAGCGGCAGATGACACAACAGAATCCAGAACATGGTTAAACATTCAGAGGAAATAAGTGAAAAAAAAAAATATATATATACAC
Source organism: Rhinatrema bivittatum (assembly GCF_901001135.1). Classification (NCBI taxonomy): domain Eukaryota; kingdom Metazoa; phylum Chordata; class Amphibia; order Gymnophiona; family Rhinatrematidae; genus Rhinatrema; species Rhinatrema bivittatum. The sequence continues at coordinate 74,682,628 of NC_042627.1, read as the reverse complement.
ACACACACATTTTACCTCTGAAGGTGAAAGCATAACATTCAGTGTAATAGAGCCGTATACCTACGGCTATGAATTTCAACATAGGCAGCTTTTAGTTAACTGTGTTGAAACGCTACATTAATTCAGAATGCAAACAGTCTTTGTAAGGTACAGCGGATATAATGCCAAGTTCAGAAGTGAAGTCAGATATTGGTAAATTGTTATGTGCCTTTTGCAACAGAGCATCACACAGTCTGTGCCCTGAGCTACAGGCAGCTGTAAAAACCACTGATACAATCAACTAACTTGCTACATTATTTTCAAATAATAAGATATTTATCGTCGTCCTTTAAAAAAAAAAAACAAACCTGTGCTTTAAGAGGACAGTCATTGCTTTATGTTGAAGTAAAATAAATAAATAAAACTGCATGGGAAAATATTTTGTAAAATCTAGTGCTCAGATCCCTTGGAGGCATGAAACACATACTTGCTAGTTTTGCTGTTTGGAGACAGAAATGCAATGCACCGCGCCCCCAAATCTAAAAATAAAATACAAATAAAAATGTAGAGATTGTATTTGTTGGATTATGTAGGAAAACATACGAGGGCTTGTAAATTCAACCCAGAGGGGTTGTTTTTTTTTTGTCTCCCAGAAATCACAACATATGAAATGAGTTTACAGCAACTGAACAACAGGAAGCAAAGCCCCATTATACGCGGCAGTGCACCAGAGACCCTCCATCACCAACCTTTCCCTGACCCCCAAAATGGATTCTAGTTCACCCTAAGATAGAAGTATTTACCAGGCCTAAAATCGAACCCCTTTAAAAAAAAATATCCACTAGAGAATAAGCTGGTGCAACCAGCAAACTTAAGAAACAAACTGCCCTAAAGACATTGATAGCATTAACCTTGGTATGTATTGTTCATTTCGACCGCGGCACGCAGCAAGTCATTTTCTCCACTGGGGACTGCAAAATATATTATTTATATGCTTAATATTTAGTCGTTTTCCTCCCACTCCAGTCCTCATTGCATATTTTACAGCACTGGGGACTTGTTTGTGTGTTAGCTGTGTATCGGCTGACACGTCTGCAAAATCTTTTATATTTAAAGTTGTTGGCAACTCGTACCCCAAATAAGAGCCTTGCCATTTGTGATTTTCATAGCTGCAGCTTTCTTGCTGCTCGCCGTGCTGTGCATTCTAAGTGGGTGTTATTGACTCTCAGATCTTCACAGCCTAAGCTTCCACACATTTGTGTATAATTGTAAATAGCATTATTTTGCCTTTTGTGTTACATCACTGCGACTCACCTTGAAAAACAAAGAGAGAAAAACTGCAGAAAACTCAGCGACAGCATTTCTGATCACTCTAAACAGAAAGAATGCATTATTGCTGCCTGGGGAAATGCAACGTTTAGTTTAATGCATGAACTAGTCATTCTTTTAGTTCACAGATAAAAAAGTATTTGCAATTCAGATGACTGTTATTTTGAGGGATGGACAAGTCTGTATTATGTTTGCTGGTTTGCAAGCTCCCCTTGCGAGCCGACACACTCACCTGACACCGCTGACGCCACAGCCTGCCTCACGGCTGGGACGTGACCGCCATCTTCCTCCTGGACTCCCCCCCCCCAGGAATGTTCGCCTACCTATCTACACCCTATGGTGGGAACCACTCCTCCTGACGCTACCTGATAACATCACACGGCCGGGTATTTAAACCCTGGCTGTGTGATGTCACTTCACGCCGCAGCAATGGGTCACCTGCATCCTGAGCAGCGGTGAGTTGCTGCACCTCGTATTCCTGTTCCTGCTCGCCTGATCCAGCCTTCCAGTTCCAGCCACTTGCCTCTCACCACAGCCTGGACCTTGGCCATTTTTGCCTGCCTCCTGCCCGACTATAGCCTGGGCCTAGACCACTCTTATCCACTGCCTACCTCTGGCTCTAGCCATGACCGGGACTTCCCACCAAATTATACTCCACAAGACTCTAAGGCCCCCCCCCCCCCGGTCTGCTGGCCCCCAGAACCCAAGGGCTTAACCTAAGGGGGAAAGGGGTGGTAAAGTTGAAGCCCTAGACCAATCTGGCACCAGCCTAATCCCACCAGCTGTCAGGGAGGACCTACAGGGCCTTTCCCGTAGGCTGAGTCAACCGCCCCACATCCTTACAGTGTGCTACATTCCTGCTCAGATAGGGGATATCCTAGATAAAATGTTCAACCCAGATCAGCTGTTTGAGTCAATATCTGGATTTTTAAGACGTGATTTGAGTCTTTTAAGCTACGTTGCATGCCATTTCAGCTGACTCAGACTTAGTAAAAGCTCAGATTTGCTCAGTTCACTGCATAGAGGGAGACTTGACCGTTCCCTTACCTAACCTGTGATTTTTGTTAGCAATCATGCAACATGTGCACATCAAGGACTCCGCTTCTCACAGGTCCCTGAGCTGTGAACATGTTGGAGTATTTGCAGATAGAAGACCAGACGTCACTGACAGAACTCTGAGACATGGCGCTCTGACTGCCGTCATCTTTACCCTGGCCACGATGTTGCACAATTAGCTTGTGTTGATTTTATTTGCATTGATATAACAAGGGCACTTGTATCCATGCCACCCCTTTTGTTTCATACTTACCCTTTTCCCTCTCCTCTTTGGTGTTACATCTATAAAAATGAAACCGAAAGCAGCAGCTTGTGGGGGGGAAAAAAACCCAAATGCTGCAGTTTTAGTCTTATAATGCAAACTCCAGTTTGAAATGATTCATACACATTTTTTAGGTCATTTTGAGACTCTCAGCCATACACATCTATAATAGTCACTGTACCTATGTTGAAATCCATATGACTACTTTTACTTCTTCATCACTTGCTTGATGAACCCCATGGACCCAGTCTGCATGATGAATTCAGCCTGCCAGACTGACCTGGCTAGTCCATGGTGTGACTTATTGCTAGAGTCTATGTACCAGTAGTATTGGTCATGCTGGCTGCACATCAATGCCATTGGTAGTATTGCTCAAGACGGAGAGGGGCAATCATTGGCAAATAATTGCCTCTAGGTCAAAAGTGTGAGTCTCAGTTGCTTTCTGCAGACCTTGTAAAGGACTGTATGTTAAATCCTTAAAATCCCAGGACCAGGCATTTAGCCTGGTCCACTTCAACCCACAGACAGGAAGGGAGTTCTGCTCTGAAGGTGTTCTACTTAGAAGCGGGATCAGAAGCTAGGCCCAGGGAGAACATGGGGCTCCAGGGAAGAGAAGGAAGTCTAGGGAGGCTAATATTGCTGAACTGTGAGTTATATTGTTGTCTTTATTTTGTAAACTGCAAAGGTATGGAAAGCTGTTCTTGTTTTGTTTTCTTGTTATTAATAAAGAAATTTGTGAGAGAACAGCTAGTGTCCAGCCTGAGTCTGTTCTCTGGTTAACCCATGACCAATCATGATGCCACACGTAGTGTCAGTTTTGGAATTTCTGTGCTAAGCTTGTCACAGGCAGAAAACCATGCAAAAAAAGAAAAAAGGAGACATCTTTTCCTGGAGCTTTGCTGCAGCAGCAACTGAGAGGTTGATTCACAGCAAGCTAAGGAAGATAGCTCTGCCTGGAGATATGGACTTATATAGTGAGTCAGAGCCAAACAGGGTTTATTTTTGTGTTTTGATTCCTCCTTGAGATAACATTTTGTTCTGTATGTACTTCTGAACTGGGCAGAGTCCTAAAGGAAAGTTTTTCTGTGACTGTAGCCAGCTAATTAGCATGAAGTGATTAATACAGGAGCAGTAGCTCATGAAATGTGTTAAAATCCTACACAAACAATATGGCCAGTGACTGGGCGTGTTGAATCAGTAGCACAGGGTGGTGACACAGATAGTCCAAGCAATACAAGCTGCCACAACATAGACAACCCCAGTACCTCCTGTGTTGTTTAAAATTAAGTCAGGGAAAGACCCAGGTGTTTTCTGTTAAAAGTTTGAAAGAACTGCCCACGTGACTGGCTGCCTAAAAGCTAGCTGGACTACCTACCTGGAAAAACTACTTACTGGCAAGAAAGAAATAGCTTTTCAAGCCGCCAGACCAGATGGGAGAGCTAGCTACTCCAAGGTTAAAACTGCCATCCTGGAAAAAGCAGGGTACATGGCAGAAATATACCAGCAACAATTCTGGAGGAACCTTTGAATGGAAGTGGCTACAACAGAGGTAAAGACAGGCCTCAATTACATCCTCCTGCTTTAAAACACCCATGATGATATTAATGGTATATAACTGGAATAGCACCACCAGATATCTAAAGAGTCCTGGCAAGTCAAAGATAAAGTGGTGAGCAGAAGGCATCCTCTACATAGTCACACCTTGGCAAAAAAAAAAATAAAAAAATCCTGGTGCAGATACTCATCGCATGATGGAGATTATTAAGCCCCAGATTTGTGACTGCCCATGTGGGAATGTGACAAGCAAGACTTGGTGATCTTGCTACAAGGATTAGCATAGGTACCAGAGCAACTGAGCAACTTCCTTCAGGCATGGAGGAGAAATGGACCTACCTGGAAGGCTCTAACTCACCTCTGTAGCCATGCCTGCTGCTCAAGAGCCAACATAGCAAAATGGGGCTATTTTACAAGACCTGTGACTGTAGTGATAGACACTACAGACTATGCAACAACTTTTGGACTGTCTCTTGGATGAGTACTGAAGCTTGTGGAGATCAACTCACCAAGGCTGAAATGTGCTCATCAGTGAAAAAGATTATGACCTTGGTGAATGAGCACAAGATAACGAAGAAGACAGCCACCAAGAAAGCCAAAGGGATTTTCATGCAGTCTACAGTGAAAACTCTGAGATTATTAATTTTTCCATTGAAACCTCTGCATGAACATTTTAATGCAGACAACAGCCACTGCTGAAAGGTTAAAAAATTAAGTGTAATTGTGTGCATCTTGCACTCTTCTAAATAATAACAGAAGCATGCTTTACCAACAAATAATATTTTTGCTTTTCTGAGGAAAATCTCTCAGGACTAGATTAACTAACAGTTTACATAATGGTAATGGAAAATATGACTTGATTAGCACCAGGTTTGTCATTTGTTCCATAGCAAAAAAAAAAAAATCCCCAAAACTACAGTGTATTAATGAAATTAGTAGTGCCTTTACTGTGCACAATAAAACTGCTTATTGGAAAAGCTGTACTGTGTTAGTACTGATATTCTGTTGTGTTACCCAGTTCAACAATCTTAAAATAAAGCAGTACATGATTTTACCACTAATATAGTACAGTTTATTTATAAATAAAGCTGCACGCTGGTGGGGTAAAAGATAATGTCATTATATTGTGTTTGGATTTTTATGCAGAACACTAAATTGTATATGGAATTCTCATATCAAGAGGACAATTCTGAAAGTGCCCTCATAGGTGAAAAGTATGTGGGCACTTTTACCATGCTTACTTTGTAGATAATTTTCAAAAAGGAATTACCCAGGTAGTTCTCTTTATAAGCACCCACAAAACCTGAACCTGCTAGGTAGCCTGGGGTGGTAAAATAGCATGCATATATTTGAAAATCCCATGTACCTATGCTTCTTTATTCCCCTGATCTAAACACATTGTCCTGGGAATATCTCTTTTAAAACTCAGCTAAAAATAAACATACCGTGGAAGTCCACATGCACTTTGAGAAATATAAAGTAGGAAAGGAGCATTTTAAAATAGCGCATTACTGGTGTATAATAGAAATTTTTATCTCTCATTCTAACAGTGTAAAACAATTGCAGATGAATAGAGCAGTCAGTCGTTCTCTATCCAGTCCTCGGGATACACCCAGCAAGTCAATTTCTCCAGATATCCACAGTGAATATGCATAAAACAGATATGTATTATGTATACAATGGAGGCAATGCATACAACTCATCTCATGCATATTCATTGTGGATATCCTAAAAACCCAATTGACAGGGTATGTTCCAAGGATTGGGTTGAGAACTACTGGTATAGAAGTTCCTGATAACTATACAGAAGTATTGTTGCCATCTTGGAAGATCCTAAGCACTGGTGGAAAAAGAGACATTTAGAGAAAGGGGAACTAGGTGTGGCAAAGAGATAGTGAGTGCTGGATGCAAGAGAGTTTGTTAGATGAATGTAGTAGTTTTGCTTGGCAAGTGCAATAGACTGGAAAGAGGTCAGCATGATTCGAAAATGTATAACATTTGCATATTCACGGAATTTTAGCCAGAGATGTTCTGCAGTGTGGGCACAGGAACATAGGAAATAAGTTTGAGGGGTGAGCCAAGGCTTGGTTTTGGTGCACCTAGGACAGGCAAGGGGATATGCAAGAGTGTTTAAAGCAGAGGAGAGTATAGTGTTGTAAGAAGAAACTGCTTCATCAACTGACTCAGACAGTACAGTGGAAGAAAGCGGAGATGAAACAGTAGAGAAGATAAAGAGTTGACAGGTTGAAGATTTCTGAAGGTATTGGTGGTGACTGGTCGAGGCTGTGAGGGAGGTTTAGTGTGAAAGTTATCATATGATGGTCTGAGATAGGAAGAACTGAGGTGGAAGAGTCTGGGAGATAGAAGTTGGAGGAAAGTACTAGGTCAAGAGGGTGCACATGTTTGTGAGTAGGGATGGTAGAGAAGAGTTGGAGATCAAGAGGAGGTTTTGAGGTATAAAGGTCAGAGGGGTCTTCAAAATGGAGATTAAAATTGATAAGAATATGGGAAGGGGAAGATGGAAAAAGGAAAACCAGGAATCAAAGTCAGTGAGAAAGGAAGAGGAGGGGGATTTATCAGGGGGGTAGATATATGGCAGCTACCTGAAGAGGTAGTGGGGTGAATCAGTGGATGGAGTGGGCCTCAAAGGAAATAAAAGAGTGGGATTAATGTGAAAACCTAAAGGAGTAGGATAGCAGCAGTCCATCACTGCCTCTGTGGCCTACTATACAAGGTGTAAGGGAGACAAGATAATCTCCATGACAGAGAGCTGCAACTGAATCAGAGTCCTCGGGGAAAGCTAGGTCTCTGTCAAGACTAGGAAATGAAGAGTATGAGAGAGAAAGAGGTCATAAATATAGGCAACATTGTTGGAAATAGATGGAAATTTCACAGGGAACACAAGAAAGGAAGAGAAGAGTGAGGGAGAAGGGGAATAGTGATAAGACTGGAGAGGTAATGATGGGCTGGATTGGGACTGATCACCCTGGCTGAGTGTAGGAGGAGGAGCAGGAGAATACATAGAAGAGAAGTAGAGGTGTGATGACAGCAACAAGGATGAGATGCTGTCAGGGAGAGTGGAGATGGCTGGATAAGAGGAAGAAAATGTTGTTCAAGAGCAGTGGACAGTGCAGATGACAGAATGGCTGATGAGATAATGAATGTAGAGAACGGGAAGATGGACTGGGTGTTAGTTGTGGTTTGCAGCAGGGAAGAAGATTAGGGAAGATTGGCATCAGGAATTGAAAATGGGAAATAGTCATAGGAAATAAAGAGAGGCCTGCAACCTCCTCAGTACCTAGCTGGCTGCTTGAGCAAAGCATATTGGGAGCAGCTTAGACGAGGTGAGTGGTGTTGACATCCAGAACTCACCACCGACACAGCTGGGTGAAATATGCAGATGGGCTACAACCGCCCCAGGACCAGGCTGGCTGCTAGAGGAGTACAGAATGGGAGCAGTTCAGGTGGGTTGTGGTGACTTCCTGAGTCAACCATTGAGGGAGCTGGGAGAAGTATGCAAATAGTTTGCAACCTTCCCACTATCTTTGGCTCAGCTTTGTAAATATAGCTGTGTGTGTTCAAATGAACTGGTTGATCATTCGTTTAAATATTCAAAAGGAGTTGTGTCAATTTATTTTCTTGTGGATCCTGTTGTAGGCACCAGCAACTGTGTTTTCCTCCAAGTTCAACATAGAAGTATTGGTTTTTAATAAGTATTTGGTAATCATACAGACCAGCTGGTAGTCCTCAATCATGCCATAGATATTCCAGTGGCTGACAGTGTACTATGCCACTGTGAGGTTGATAAAAGCAATGTCAATGATTTGCCATTTCTATCTTCTATGTGAGGTTTGGCACTTGCCCCGTACATGTCTTGTCCAATGAAACCTGGCTTGTCAGGGACGAACAGTTTTTCCAAAATTGGTGAAAGGCAATTCAGAATGAGACACACAGAGAGTCTGTAAAGGTAGCAAAGAAATTGTCCAGAAGCTGTTTAGATCCAAGGCGTCACTCTCTGAGACTCCTGGATGACCTGTACTCGGTCTGCAAACTGCAACATGGTAGGACTGATGGTCAGAGGTTGGCCATGAGCAGTGAAATTGCAATTCAGACTACCAACTAGTGAAGCCATGAGTGTTTGCAAATGTTTGTGTCAAAGCATTTATAGCATGACAGTTTAGTGGTTCGAGTACACTGTACCTCACAACACTGAACAGTTCAGCATACATGATTTCTGCAATGAAAGCATAATCCTAAAATTTAAAATATATAGCAAGAAATTCAAAGTGAGCAAAACAAATGCACAAGTAATAATTTTTACCATTCCTGCTTATCTTGGCCATTTGTGTATTAGGGATGTGCTCAATCAATTTTCTCATTTTTGTTTCATTCATTCATTTTTGATGGGTTTTTGTTGGCTGTAGCCAGCTGGAATGTGGACCCTATACAGAGGTGAGATGGGGCTATCAGACAATGACCCCACAAACCCTCACCGACAGAAGGCAGAATCAGTGAAAAGGAAACCCCCTCACCTGACTGGGTGGAATCCGGGTGTGGACTGGAGTCAGCGATTGGCAGAAGGAAGACAGAGTCTCATGTAGTCCAGCTTAGGGCAGGAAGTAGGCAAATAGGCAAAGTCCACAAGGCAATCCAAATCAGGGCAGGCAGCAGGCAAAGTCAGGCAATTTGTGTCAGAGGCAGGCAGTCCAAATCACAACCAAGGCAGAGACACATCTAGGCAGGAAGACCTGTTGCAAGGCAGAGACCAGCAGGCAGGTCCCAGGCTTTAAAGGAAGCTGACACTGATGTCACTTCCTGGGGCTGGGTCACTTCCTGGTCCCTGACCCCTTTAAGAGGCAGGGGCGAGTGTCTGGAGGGTTGCTCATGCCTGCATTCAGTGATGTCAGAGATTGTGCTGGAGGGAATGTCCTGGATGCCTTGTTGCCTGACTGCAGATCCACCCATGCTGGTAAGCAAATGAGCTGGTTGTGTGGCTGCATGGCCATGCCATGCAACAGTTTTTGTTTCTTTCTTTTCATGTTTGTATTGCTTTCAGCAAACAGTGCATGCTCTTTGCACAGAGCATGTACTATTTGCCAAAAACAAAAAAAGCATAAAACTTTCTGGGCTTTTCCCCTCATTTTTCCATTTGTTTGAAAGAACAGAAAAATGGGCTCATTATTTCCAATGAATGCACATCTTATTGTATCTATATATTTTCACAAGGATGCGGTTTCTTAATTCCAGCAGGCACATATAGGTTACAATGCAAGCTCTCAGGGGAAGGCAGACAACACCGAGCATTCATGGGATTGTTTGCAAAGTGAGAAATGGTCTTGCAAAGATGCTTATGTGTGAAGCTGCTCAAACAGAAGCCAAGGAGCTTCAAAAGTGCGGTAGAAATTCCAGTATCCTTGCAATAAGTATCATAGTGAATAAGTCTCCTGTTACAGTGAATAATCACTGGGTATCACACCTTCTTTTAATGGGCGCACCAGTTCTAATGAAGCCTGCACACCTGTTTCACAGTCTAATTTATAATTGCTGAAGTATACAATTCACAACCGTACCACAGAGAAATATAAAATGAAACAAGTGACAAGATTCATGAATTGGCCTTTTGCTCTGCTAAGAATTCTGGTATATTTTATTGCAATATTTGAGATAAAAAATGACACATAATAAATGTTCTAATGGTGAATGTTATATTCCCCCCCCCCCCTGGCCCAAGAATACAAAACTGGAATGCCTTCTACTGGTCCTCTATTATTGCAAAAGGCAAAGCATTCCATGCCAAGAAGAACAGAGATGTCAGTGTGGCATTATCTGTTACTGAGTGACACAAGGAATTTCTCTCTTCCTGAGCTGCTAAAAGGGACACTGCTTCCAGGCAACTCTGGCACTAATACTCAGCACTTACTTATCATATAACCTGTTGTTTTGCTGTTTCGACAGAAGCAAAGTGCACTTTTCTGAAGAAAACTGTTGTTTTAATCCATAAAATCTGATATTCAATATTCATTTTTTTTTCTTTCAAGGGGATACTTGCAAATGTGACTGACTAATATGCTAATTACAGGGACAGATGAAATGATCTGGACTAATTCCAGGATCCTCTTTTTTTCCCCAGACCAAATTCACTTGCCTCGGAAAGTTTGCACTCTTCCTGAATGTGACTCATATCTGACAGAAAACTTTCAAGTGCTGACCTAACCTGAACTGAGGTTTAGTGCAACGTCTACAAATCTTAATGACAATTGCTGGAGGGGTAGACTAAATTTGACTTTCCACAAAATAAAATCAGAGTTGGCAAATAATACCAAAAATGTATTGACATTGATGATATTTATTTGAGATTCATTGTCCACATCACTGGACATGAAAGCCAAGTTTAAGTTCAAATATGCAGACAATTAGTTTAAGTCTTGGTGGGTCACATTGGTCGTAGCTTGAGAAGTCTAGTTATGCCTACAGCTGCATTTTCAATGAAACCCAACGAGGTAAAGGTTGACCTTCTTGAAAGTGAAAATATTCTTTTAACATTTACATCTCTCTGTTGATTCTTATTTGCATTGTTTTGTTCTCAGTATTCTATGGATACGTATACAGTGCAGAAGGGTGGAAATTGGAAATCTATGGCTAGTTTAATATAGCTGATTATTTTCCAAATTCCCTGCTGCTTTCCCTAACTAGATTATTAAATAGGTTCCCTGATCAATTCAATCAATCAAAAATCTTCAAGGCTCTCTTACTTTCATTAAGAGTCATTTGCTCTGTGGTGTAAGTTGATTTTAGTTATTGTCTTCACTCCTTTTGTCTACCACAAGAAGATAATTTGAAATAGCAGATTACATTGCTGACCTTTTGTCTCAGAAGAGTTACATCTGAATTCACCTTGGAATGTGCAAAATAGGCTTTATGCATTTGAAGTTCAACAAAAGTTGGCAGTAGGCCCAGATATCATAAGTTGATACACATAGATGTGAAAAGTAGAGACCCAGGTTTAGCTCCATATTTCTATAATATTCTAAGTCCTATAGTATTATAAGCCAATACCAGAAAACATGCCAAAATGTGACTTGACACACTTGTAAATATCTAGGACTCAGCAGATTTTCTCTGGTTTTATTTCTCCAGTTGCTCCCAAAATATAGCCTGATTTGGGTTGAACCAATCAGATACAATACATGTGCATTTGATGTCAACATTGTGGGTCCTGTGAATAACTGAGAAATAACCACCAGGCTCCTCTCTCCAGTGATGGAAGACAGTGCTACTGCCATCAGCTTGTTCCTTTGACTGTGGCTGGGCTTTTTCTGCATCAATGCTTGGACAAACCATTATGCGTCAAGCACGGGGAGAGGGAGGGGGCTCTGTAGGGTGAGCCCTCAGGCTCTGATAGAGGTACCCAGCACAAGGCAACAAAAGGCAGCTATGATGATTTTCACATTTGATCATTTCTAGGATATTTTTTTTTTTTCTGTTTTAGATGCAATTCAAATCTATGAGAAAATCATGGAACTCAATTAAAGCCTGTAGCAAACGAATCGTAATGAAAGGAAAAGCATCCAAGAATAAGGTGAATGTATTGAAATGGGAGCTCAGTGCTAAAAATGTAAAAATAAAGCTCCCGAATCAATTAATTAATTCGTTAAAATGATAATGTTTATTGAAACCACTGCAAATAACATTTAGCGGTTTCATTCTGATACATCAAAAACTGGCAGCTTTTCAAAAATACTAATATCACCGAAATTAGCAGTCGGCTTCTGTGCTTAAAAGTTCAGATAACGTAAGGAAGAACAGACTGACTGCTCTGTGTTTTTGCTCTTAGCTTCCCTAATCTTGCGACACACATGCACGCACAGGCATGTACCCACACACGCAGACTGTGCACTACTTACCATTTCCTTAAACAGGGCTTATCCAATACCTCGGAGATGCAGCTTTCTTTTAAGGCCCATAGCAATAAAAACATTTAAGCCAGCCGTTCTGTTTACTGTGCTCTTTACTCTTTCAGTCTTTAAAGGCCTGGGTGGGGGGGAATGTTGTGTCCATGTCTACGAAACTCTGAAAGGTGATGAAATCTCCGTCAGATCTGTTATCTCCCCATGCACTAAAGGTCTTCAGAAGAACAAGGTTACTGTGACAATTTGTTTACATGCAGAGAGAGATTAGGATCTCGTTGAAAAAGAATAAAAATAACATCATCTTGTGCTGTCACAGCATGAAACCCATTGTAATCAACACTGGTCTGATTTCAGGGATAATTTAAGACCAATTTATTATCGTAATTAAAAAAAAAAAAAAAAAAAAAGAATTAAATTCTGGATGGTAGTCGGATAGTTAGCAGAAATGGTGTTTGTACCAGAACTCACATATGGCGCACTTTTAAACTATAAGGCATTCTGAAATATTCACCCAAACGCAGCTATTAAACCTCTTTGCTCTTATAAAATTCCATAATTATTAGTAGCAGTGATCCCCAGTCTGCAAACGAGGCGTTAATTTGTGCATCTATGGGAATCAGTTCTGAATATTGTAGAAATAGCTTCCATAAGGAAAAACAGGCTTTTAAGAGCACTATTAGAAACCAAATTAAGGTCCTGATTTACTAAGGTTTTCCACATTATAGGAGAAATATCTTAGTCCAGGGGTGGTCAACTCTAGTCCTCAAGAGCCACAAACAGGCCTGATTTTCAGGATATTCATAATGAATACGCATGAGACAAATTTGCATGCACAACCTCCATTTATGCAAATATATCTCATGCATATTCATTTATTTATTTTTTATTTAAAAGAATTTGTTGACTGCGCCCTCAAAAGTTCAGGGCACTTTACAAATATACAAGCATACCAGATAAATAAACTAACAATAGATTAAAGTACATATTTAAATGACAGACTATAAGTTATATGAAATCTTTAAATGTCTCCTTAAATGATTCTTTAGGGCTTTCTTAAATTCTTTTTTATTACCTAGTACTATCAGAAAGGATCATATAGAATTCCAAATAATGGGGCCAGAGATGGAAAAGGCTCGGTCTCGAGTTACTGTAGCATTGAGGGAGGGGATTCGCAAGAGGAATTGTTTTTTAGACCTGAGATTTCGAGAGGGGATGTAGAAATGTAAAATAGTGGTGATCCAAGGACTGTTGTTATTATGAATGAGATTATGGAGAATAGATAACATTTTGCATTCGATCCTTCATTGTATGGGCAACCAGTGCAATTTAAACAAAATCAGAGAAATGTGCTCTTGTAGTCTGGTAATAGTTAGAAGGCAAGCTGCAGCATTTTGAACTAACTGGAGGGGCCTGATAGAAGATAGAGGTAAACCATAATAAAGAGTTACAGTAGTCAAGACCGGTAAGTAGTAAAGATTGTAGGTTAGTTCAAAAAGCTATTGGGTCAAATAAAGATTTAATATGTTTGAGCAGATGTAATTTATAGAAGGAGCTTTTTACCACTGTTTTGATTTGGGCTTGCATATCGAGCTTGGGATCTAAGGTAATTCCAAGATTACATGCATGTTTTGAAATATTGATAGTTATGTTATCTATAGTAATAGATGAAGGTATGTAATTGAATGAAGGATTGCCAAGAATCGTAATTTCAGTTTTGGAAAGATTTAGACAAAGTTTATTGTGAAGTAACCAGGTCTTGATAGAAGTCATACAGAGAGAAATAAACTGGAACTTAGATTGCCAAGATTACCAAGCAGGAAAGAAGAACTGAATATAATCAGCATAAATACGGTAGGAAATTTCTCATGTAGAGAATAGACGGCAAATGGAGGTGAGATAGATGTTGAAAATAGCAGCAGAAAGTGCTGATCCTTGGGGAACCCCTGTGGTAAGGGGAAACCAGGAAGAAGTGATGAAATTAATGTGAATTTGTTGAGTATTATTAGATAAGTAGGATTTAAACCAAGCGAAAACAGTGCCAGAAAGACCAATAACATGGAAGCGGGAAAGTAGATATCCTAAAAAAACAGACTGTTTGTGGCTTTTGAGGACCAGAGTTGGCCACCCCTGCCTTAGTCAATCAGCCCCTGAACTTTGTTTCCAGTTTTGTTATATGGGATTATGGACTTTAATCAATGAAGTTGGGTCAAGAGGGTTAAAAGGTCTAAAGACTTCATCATGTAAAAGGACATTGTGGATTTTAAACAAATCCCAAAAAAATGCACTAAAATGTAAAATTTTGAATAGAATAATTCAAATAAAAAACACCACAAAAAACAGCTCAACCAATGTTTGTCTTCATTTACTTTTTAGTACTGCAGCATGGCTTTACCAGAGAGATATCTTGTCAGACTAATCTGATCAATTTCTTTGATTGGGTGACCAAAGAACTGGATCAAGGAGAGTCCTAGATATATTATAATTGGATTTCAGTAAGGCCTTAGGAATGGTTCTGCATAGGCAACTTATACATTGAATGCCCTTAGTGTGGTCCCTAAAGTGACTGGGTTAGAAACTGGTTGAGTAGGAGTTGACAAAGGGTCGTGATAAATGGAGTTACTCTGAGGAGAGGGATGTTACTAGTGGTGTGCCACAGGGATCAGTCCTTTGTTCAGTTATTTTGAACATTTCTGTGAGTGGTATTGTGGAAGGATTATTGGGAAAAGTTTGTCTTTTTGCCAAAGATATCAAAATTTTCCACAGGGTAGACAGCCAGGAAGGTGTGGAAACATGAGAAGGGATCTAGCAAATCTTGAGGAATTGTCTAAGGTCTGCCAGCTAAAAAATATAATTCTACATTACTCCCATAGGTTCATGTAATTTAGGGATTTACTTTCTTAAGATTGTCTATGTTATCTATAAAAGAAGAATTAGCTGATGTATAAAGAGAAACAGAGTAGTGCTTCTCATGAGCGTCGAGCCAGAGAACTGCGTCTCTGTATCTTCCAGGGATACCTGTATTGCTTATTGATACACAATAAAAAATTTGAGTTTTGTTTCTATAAAAACTTTGGTGTGGTATCCTTGTGTCCTTGGAGAAGCACCTTGAGTGTGTTTGGCACTTAATTTATAGGCAGATTTTAAAAGACCTGTGCACCAAAGCCGGGAGATATGCAAGTATCTCGGACCAGCACTTGCTGTGTGGATTTTAAGAAGCTCCCCAGTACATGTGTATCTTCCGATATGTGCACAAATCAGGAAGTTAAAAAAAAGGGGCATGGAATGGGCAGGATATGGGCACACCGGGCTGTAACCTGAAGTATGTGTGTAAGTATTTATGAGCACAAACACATGCTGAGATCTCCTACTGCGTAACTTTACTTCTGCTATGGAAGGCAAGTAAGTTTTAAAATAGAAAATTCAAGGCTAATCAGCAGGGTTTGAAGGGTTGAGGCTAATAAGATAAAAGGAGGCTATCTAGCTAGGGGTGTTAGGAAGCCCTATCCTTTAACAGGGCAAACTGGGAATGAACTGGGGAAACCAGCCCGTGTGCCTGGCAAAATCCCCCCTACTTATGTTGTAGAGGCAGCATTTGCACGCCCATGCACGCATCCATAAAATAAATTGCATGCAGATGTAAGTGCGCACAGCTGATTTGATAGCATGTGCACATATACACAAATATTTTATAAAATGACTGCTTCCAGTTGCTCGAGCTCGCATATGCACATACATGTACTCCCGCATGCGCTGTTTAAAAGTTACCATCCTGAGATGCAAAAACCCAAGGTACGTTAGGGTATAGAGGATTAATTTCTTCTAAGCATGAAAGAAGAATGTGATCTGGGAATGAACATACCTGATGATTTTAAGACAGCCAAAGAGGGGGATAAGGTGCTGGTAAAAGCCAGAAAGATGCTTGGGTCCATAGGGATAGGAATGGTCAGCAAAAAAAGCAGTAATATTGCCCCTGGTGAGACCTCCAAGGTTTCCATGCAGAGGAGATGGCCATCTTTCAAGGAAAAGAGGGTCTAGAACATGAGGTCATGAGATGAGGGTGAAAGGGGGTATACTTAGAAGTAATCTAAGGAAATATTTCTTTACAGAGAGGGTGGTGGATGCATGGAATGGCCTTCTCCTAGAGATGGTGGAGACAAGAACAGTGTCTCCTTGATTTCACTTCCTATTTCAGTTGATCAGTTTTAGTACACTGAAGGTGGCACCTCATTCCAACTGTACCCTTCCTTTAAAAAATTCAGCACTACAGTCACATGCTATAAGGTATCATATTTTCACTGGTCTAGTGAAATATGTGGAGGAGTATTCTATTTTTGGTGGTTTCCTGATCTGCTCACCAGAGATTCTGTGGAAGAAGAAGGAACCAGGAGGATGGATACCCTACTCATCATTCCATGAGAGGCATGGAAGGCTGTTATCCAAATACTGAGTGGGGATCAGTTTGCCTTAGTTATGGGCAAATATGTTGCTTTAGAAAATAAAGTGGTCTCCTTGAAATCCTCGAAACAGAATACGGAAGAGCGCTTGACTAACATTGAGTCTTATTATCAGCGAGTGGGAAATTTGTAGGACCCTCTTGTTAAGGATAATACTTTATTATCCACAAGTTGGAAAACTTAGGGAATGTTACCCAATGTTAAGTCTTCATTTTATTAATTTTCCACAGACTTCTTTATATCCCTACTTGAGATGTTTGGAAGGTATTTGAAAGAATTTTGAAAGTTCCAGCTCTATCTATTCCTCCTGTGGTAAAGGCTTTCTAACTTCCTGTGACCAAGATGAAAGATAATGTGGAGCTACCTAATTATTCTACTATAGTTAAGGATGGTTTGGACCTAACTAACTTTTTAATAGCATCTGATAAGGAATTAACTAAACCTGGTCCGTTGATACTGGTGTTACCATTTGTATCAGATAGAGATTGGCTCTTGAAATTATTTTTCAGAGATGACTTGTTTCTTCAACGTAAAGTCGGTGTTTTTCCAGACATAACAAAAGCTATTCAGAAATGGAAAAGGTAATTCCTCCTGATGAGGCAGAGTTTTGTTTTACTTACAACTTCCCTGTAAATGTCTGGTGAAACTTAATAATGAGGTCCATATTCAGTCACTGTCCAGATGACATCTGGCTAACTTTGAATGGATATTAAATAGTGCAGTCACACTATTGTATACAGCTGGCTATATTAAAGTTAGCCGGTTAACGTTATCCAGCCAACTGTAGGACAGCTCTTTGACCCAACCAGACTTAACCAGCTAAGTTATCCGAGTGACTGAATATCAGAGATAGCTGGAAACTTAGCCGACTAAATCAACTCCTCCCAGTTACACTCCCAGAAAATCCTTAGCTTATCCATCGAAATTCTAGCCAGCTAATACGATAGCCCTAGAATCTAGCTGGATAACTGCCCAAGTCTTCATTTAGTAGGATAACTTTGGAATTATCCAGCTAAATGCTTATGAATGTTTTCCTTAGTGATAAATCTGTTTCACATATGTATTATCAGTGTTGGACTTGAATATCTTCATTTCTATTGTTTTTTCGTCTCCATTCTCACCAAATAGATTATAGTTGCAATCAGGCCAATTATAAAATGAGCATGCAGGTACCCAATCATGCACGTATGGGCGTGCAAGTGGAGATAAGCTGGTATTTTAAATCATGCACGCAGTTGTGCACATAAAATTTAAAATATGCCTACCAGGCATAAGTATGCTCCTAATTTTAAGCTGTTGCTTGAGCAAACATACTTTGTCTATCTTCCTTAGGACTTTGCGGGCTTTAACTCACATGTATGTAAGCGGATTTTAAAGCAGGCTCGCACGAGGGACATTCCCAGTTTTTCCAATTAGTCCACCGGTTTGCCCAGTCAATCTCGAGGTCATCCAGATCCCTCTGGTTCTTCATCCTGCATGCCCCCCCCCCCCCATCCTGTCGTGTAAGCCCTAAAAGATGATTTCTGCAAACTTGCTCCTCATTGGGAGCAGCAGCTAACAAGCCGCCGTGCACTGTAGCCTCCGCTTTTAAAATATGGAGTTATGTGCATAGCTGTTGGCCTCACCCCCGAATGCCCATAACTCATCTCCAACTCTGCCCCTTTCCTGCCCTTTTTTTGTACTTGTGCACGCTCGTCGCCTATATACGCACGTAATTTCTGGCTTTTAAAATACGTGTCACAGAAACTCGTGCATTTGGGTTTTTTTAGCGTGAGCAATGCTTTTAAAATTCGGTCCAATGTCTTGTTTTCTAGTTTTCTTTAATTCAGATTTTCTTGGGGCTGTGTCATTGGGTCCGCCATTATGGTGGACTTGAACCTGAGGTTTGCACCACGAGATTTGTGTGTATTGATTTTGGCAGGCAGTTTCTTCGTTTTCTTTCTTTATAACCAATAATTTTTTCAGTTCAACAGATTCTTGAATTTATTTATTAAAATTATTAATATAAGATAATAAAAAAAAGGGATGTTGTAAAAGAGTTGTTACATACTACAGAGGAATTACGGTGAGAAGGCTTCAGTTTTGTTATAAAGAATGGGTCATACTAGCACAGCAGAAATTGTATGAACAATTTTCAAGCCACCCGCAATGGTGCCAAGTCCACATGCAGATTGGAAAATTGCCATCTATGCACGATAGTCCCCCCCCCCCCCCTCACTTAAGCATGCCCCCACCTCTGGGAAATGCCTCCTCCTAATGTGGAACCAAACTCATATTTTTTTAGCTGGGTTAAGGACCGGCAATTATCAAACATCCTTTTTACTCCAGTAATTAGGTACTTACATGGGTTAATGGCTTTTGAAAAATGCCCCTCCCTGTGTCGGGCCTTTTATTCAAACATAATCCCCAAGAGTCTTTAAAACACAGGATCGCAGAAACACCTGTGAACTCCTTTAACTCTGCCTTTGCAGCACTCAGGTATGGTATGGCACCCTGGGTAGAAGTAACAAAAGAACATTATAGTTAATTATTATTATTATTACTACCTACCATAAGATGAATTTTAAAAGCCTGAAGCATGCCAAAAACAGGAGATATGTGAGTATGTCAGGCTGCGCTCACCAAGTGGATTTTAAAAGCCAGCCGAGTACATGGGTATCTCCCGCTGTGAGCACAAATGAAAAGTTGCCAAAAAGGAGTGGAGTAGGATGTGGGCGTGGCCTGGGCAGGGTATGGGTGTTCCTGGATATCAGCTTCAAATTGGCAAATAAATACTTACGCATACAGGCTCGTGCTGGGGCTCCCTGCTGTGTAACTTTACTTGTGCTATGGAGGACGTGTAAATATTAAAATAAAGATAAATAGATCGGCAGGGATTTTAATGGTTGGGGCTATCAGGGGAGAAGGGAGGCTATCAGGGGAGAAGGGAGGCTATTTAAACTAGGGGGGGGGGGGGTTGGAAGTCATTTCCCTTAGCTGGGCGAACTGGGAACAAACTAGGAAAACTGGTAATGACGTCAGCTCACTTCTATTAAAATCCGCCCTCTTATATGGTGGAAGCGCATAGGTGCACATCCACATAAAATTGTGCACACATGTGCATGCATTCAGGCTATTTTATAACATGCGTACATATACACGTGCATGTTAAAGAATGGATGCATCCATGAGTGCGGGCTGACGAAGGCGCGCATATGCACGCCCGCGCGTCTGTTTAACAGTTACCGTCTCTGTGTTGAGTAAAGCCAACACAGTCTTTGACTTCCTTCTAGGACTGGTTTGTTCAACAAACACCAATAAATGTGTTGTGCGTTATGTCTTAATCTACAAGAATATTAATAATACAAAGCAGCAATACAGCAGGAGACCGACTTGCAAATGCTTCCAGCCTAGCATAAAAGCTGCTGCAGTCAACCAAACTACTACGTTTGTCAAGAGTCATTGCAGGAAGGAAAAGAAAGCAACCTACTGAGCAGCCAGGTGGAGAGGCATTAAACCTCTCCCTTACAAATGAGTTTAAAGAAATTGAAGGGACCCGGCATGGATACAGAGGCTCTGAAAAGCCACCGCCATCCAACTTGTAAAATGAATCCTTCTCCCCCTCCCCATTTCTACTTGTTTACAAACACATCTAAAGTGCTTGATAGGTGACCTTATTTACTTAAGAACCTGTGGATTCATTTATCTTGAAATTAGCAGGTAATGAAGTGGAAAAGCTCAATAGCCCTCCCACTAATTAACATGATAATACATTTGTTTTGCTACAGAGGTACAATTAGCATGTATGAGCCAGAGGGGGAGAAAGATCAATAAAATGTCTGAAGGGCACCACTAGCAGGTCTTGAAAGTGTAAAGAAAGAGAGAGAGAGAGACAGAAAGCTTGGGGAAGTCTCCATTAGCTTACAACCTTCCCAAAAAATATGAATGAATTGCACGGGCAATTATTTTTCTGCTTTCTTGATACAGTAAGTTTCTTAGCATAAACTGCATAATAACATCACTGTTTATTTCATTTAAGTGAATCTGAGTTGATAATAAAGGTAAGTTTTATGAGCATCAGGAGGTCGGAGTGTCTGGGAAGCATGGCTAGAATAACCTATCGTCTTGCAAGCAGCACAATATGCAACCCTCTTATAGAGCTTGAGTCACCAAAACCAGGAGCTTGAAAAATTTATGCCAGTGTTGGGCAGGCTTGGGGGAAAAAATTGGCTACTATGGGCCTGATTTACTAAGCTTTTTACCACATAGAAACAGAATGGGGGGAAAAAAGCTTTAGTAAAGCAGAGCCTTATCACTTATCATTTTTATACCACTACTGGAAGTAGCAATTTTCAAGCCCATTTACATATGTAAAGTCCATGTGCGCATGAAAAACCCTGTTTTACACATGCAGATCCTTTTGAATATTTATTTATTAAATTTCTATACCGATATTAGTGGGGACATCATATCATTTTAAATCAAACAAAAAACATAAGGAATGGAAATGGAAGTTACATAAAACAGGGAGGTGGGAAGGGAGAAATAGGAACTGAGAGAAAGTAGATTGAAAGTACAAAGGAATCAGGCTACTCTGAAACAAGTGAGAGCCAAAAAGTTAACATTGAGTATAATATTTGTAAAACATAAAGGACTTTGTACAAGGGTTCAGGTGAGTTTGCATGCGGGTGAGTAGGGGTATTATTGCTGATAGGCTTGTTTGAAAAGCCAGGTTTTCAAGTTGGCTCTGAATTTAGAGGTGCAAGTCTCGAGTCTGAGATTGGGGGGTAAAGAATTCCAGAGCGAGGGTCCAGCAATAGATAGGGCTCGCTCCTTTGTGGAAGTAAGGTGTGCTTTTTTTTAGAGAGGGTACATGGAGGATTCCATTATTGGAGGCTCTGGTGGATTTGTTAGATCGTACGGGGCAGCATGGCTCAACGAGCCAGTTTGAATTGTGTGTGTGTATAGCTTTGTGGGTCAGTGTTAGGGTTTTGGATATCACGTCCTCGGTACTTAGCTAATTCAAACATAAGTATCTGCATATAGGAGGTTACCTGTGCCATTTTCTTCTGCTATTTATCAGGTGTAAGTCAGAATAATTCATAGCCAAAAATTAAATGGGTGAAGGGTCAGAATAAATGGGGAGCAGGCAGGCTGAATAACCAGGGGGTCAAAATGACCTAAGTGTAGACTAAGCAAATTGATTGACTAATTGGTTAAACTGGTCATTTCTTGAATGCATGCATATTACAAAATGTGCTGATTTGTTCACCCACCTGTTACTATTGGCTTCCAGTACCCTCCAGCCCTAATTCCCCTCCACCCCACCACCAATGTAGAGAGCAGTGCCGTATCTGCATCCAAGTGAACATCCAACTCAATTAGGGGTAGCAACCACTGCAACAAGCAGGCCTCACCCCTGCCCCATACTCTTATATTAATTAAGTGGACTTAGAGAATAACCACTGCTATTATTAGCAACGGTAACATGGAATAGACTTTGTTTTTGGGTACTCGCCAGGTTCTTATGGCCTGGATTGGCCACTGTTGGAGACAGGATGCTGGGCTTGATATGCCCTTGGTCTGACCCAGTATGGCATGTTTTTATGTTCCTATGTTTTTATGACAGGGGTGGAGGGTGAGGAACATAAGATTGCAGTATTCGCCGACGATGTTTTTTTCATTAAGGACCCGTTGTTGTCACTGTACAGTTTATAAAATACCAGGATAAATTTCACTTACGCACGCAAATCCAGTGCCGCAAATGAGCATAGAAGCTATTGTTAGCATGGAGCACCTTTTGAAAATTTACTCAGCAGAGATTTTCTCACTGCAAACAAATAGCAGAGCTGCTATGATTTGGTTTTCAGTACTAGAAGAATTGCTTAATTGAAGCATTTCTCTAAAGCTTGAACTTTTACAAAAGAAGGGGACAATTTTGTGCGCTGCGGGCACAGTAGGATACTCTACAGTGTCCTGAAACCTCTCACACTCCATAATAGAAAGACTTTATAAACAGCGTGAGTCCAATTTTAGAACACAGTGCTTAGGGCTGAAAGTTAGCAGGTACGCGCGAACCTTTGCGCAGTAGACATGCACACATTTAAGCCTGCTTGGTAGCAGATGTAAATGCTCACATGTACATTTAAGCACATGCTTTTGATTTTAGAAAGCACAGAGTGTAAAAAGATTTCCCCACCCTAACTTCACCCCAAGGAATATCTTGTACAAGTACATGTAAAAGTACTCATGAACCATCCCTGGGTAATTATCAAAAGGCCTATATATGTGTCTAAAATGGCATTTTATGTGTGCATACATGCTTTTGAAAATTCAGTCCTATAAGCCCAACTTTGAAAACTATCCACAGAATCCAATTTGTGCATATAAATGGATGAGAGATTTATACAAATATTTTATAAACTGTATGGCAGACTGCACAGTTTATAAAATACTGTATATTTTTGCCCCAATAGTATGTATATATATATATATATGCTGCAGTTCAAGGGTATATTGCCAATGCCTGAGAATGCTTATTTTCTCTACCTATTTTATAAGCTTAGGCAGACATATTTTAGGAGTGTGCAAATTTATATGTCCACCTAATTACCCTGATTTAAACATGAATGTAGGTATTTTATAAAGTATTTGCGTATGCCATTCTGAAAATACTTGCATACTTACTTGGACTCACCATGTCACTGATACCTCCACCAGTTCACCCAGTCCATCTCCAATTCACTTTGATCCTCCACCAGTTCAAGCAGACCTCATACCTAAAAACTGAAGACAATAGACAAATCCAATTTCAATTGTGTGAGTCCATTAGCAGGTGTAAAAATGACTGGCCACGTTTGCTAAGGTGTGTGTATACTGTATATACCTCTTAAAAAATACCAAGCGCCTTCTTTTCAACCCCGCCCTGGAACATCCCTTGAGCACCTGATACTGCACGTACGTGCTTATCATTGAAGTTTATAAAATATCCAACTCCAGTCCCTGAGAGCCACAAAGAGGCTGGATTTTCAGGATATCCACAATGAATATACATGTGAGAAGTCTACATACAATGATGGCACTGCATGCAAATCTATCTCATGACAATTCTTTGAGGATATCCTGAAAACCCGGCCTGTTTGTGGCACTTGAGAACCGGAGCTGGCTACCTTTGAAATAGCATATATGCAAATACATGATATGTATTTGAAAATTCATTCCGTAGTTAGATTAAGTTACTTACCAGCTATGGTGCTCCTAGATGTTTACTGAATTGCGCAATATAATTTAGGTATGATTTCTATTGTTATGTGTCTGTTCCTCAAGAAATAATGACATTGGCCTCAGTATCATCTCAGATCTGCATATTCAGCTCAAATTCTCTAATCCGTTGGATCCATCTAGCATAGGATGACACCTCCCTAGCCCTAGGACACTTCAGAGGCAATTTTCCAACTGCCTGAGCAGTTTACTAACTAGCAGTTTCCCCCAGGTGTTATGTATCTGCAGACTTGCAAGCTAATTATCAAAGGGAAATGCTTATGGTGATACCCTTTGAAAATCTGGGGCCTGCAGAGACCATGGTTACATTTGTGCAAAGTATGGAATCCCACATGCACTTTCCCTGCCGCTGGAGTTGCCCCTTTCAGCTTCGGCTAAAAATACATGTACTACAAAACAGAACGTGAGGGAAAAGCAATCTTCAGCCCTAGTGACTTACCTGGATAACTCCTTTGTTCTGCAGAGGTCGGTCATGCTTTCAGGTTCCATTCTATGCCATTTATTCAATTTAATATTTCACCAATTGTCAGAGCATCCAAGCGGATTATAAATAATAAAAAAAAACCAACCCCACAACCATAGAATCTGAATCTAATTACAATCTCATCGTGAATTAATGAATTGCTTAATTCTAGAGGTACATGCCTAGATAAAGACATCAGATGGAATCTCATTCTTATGCCTCTTCACATCTTTATTTAAGATAACTTATTTTTTATAGTCATGCAAGATCACAAGTTCTTCATGGAAGGATGGAGAAGGACTTTATTTCAGTGCTACGAAACTGGCTACAGATACACTGTGCTTTTCCTTTTATACCTTCTCCTTATTAGCATACTGATAAGGAGCTTTGGCAGTCAGATGAAGCTTGAACTTCATGGATGTCCAGTCTTATTTCATATTAAACAATTATGGCCTTTATTAAAAAAAAAAATACTTTTCCTCATTGTGCACCTGTGGGAAAATGACTTTATTGAACAAGACCCTATATATATTTATCTCTGAATGTTCACTATGTACCACACATAGAACATTTGTTATTCTGAGAAGGTGGGTAATAAATAAAGTGGATATGGATATGGGCAGAATGTCGTGACTCGCGTCCTTCAGTCTTGAGAGAACCTCACTCAATCCCTGGCTCGTTCATACTCCACTTGTGCTCACACTCCTCTGTGGCCTTGCTCCAGTCCACCTTTCTGACATTATTGCTCGTCAGAATTCTTCCTGGTTTTTTTCCCAGTCGTCTTCTAACATCAGCTGGCGGCAGATTGTTCTCTGTTGTAGCACCCGTTTGTCCAGAATGACCTACTGGTGAGTCTTTGCCTTTTTCAACTCTCTGCTGTCGCGACTCATCTCTTGCTGGCTTTATTACGACTGTTACCCGTGAGATTGATCTCTTCAATACTGCACATCGATGCACTGCAGTCTACCACATTTTTCTGTTATTCTAAGGCATTTGGAAGTACAATTTCTTGAATGATACTATATAAAACGATATGTTCTTAAAATATTATCTTGTATATTTATGTATTATTATCTTATATTGGTATAACAAAACTCTGATTTACTGTCTTTCACTCTGGGCATAAACAGGTTTCTCTACAAATCACTCTTCTGTGTCCTTAATTTGATAAACTTTCAACTGTTTTGACATGTACATCCAACTGCATCCCACTCTATTCTGACAAAGAGCCTAACAAATGGATTTCCAGTCACCCACTGAGAGAGCAGGATGACAGATCTTACATGAAATCCTTTTTGAGGGAGGCAGACTTTTAACTTGATTGATGAAATTATATCTAAATCTGGTAGATTTGGGACTTCAAAGGCATTTTTTCCAACTTAGGACATCCCAGATGAAGAGTGTACGCTATTTGTACCAAATTCCCATACTCAAGTGGTTTGCAAATTGACCCCTTTGTAATAGGCTAAAGGTTTCTTGCTAGATAACGGCGGTTCATTTTGATTAATTATGTCAGGGAATTAATGTATGATTACTAACTTTTAGCAGACCCTGCACTCTCTGACCTCTAGCTGCTTGTTTGTATGGCTGGTTGTAATTTTCGACCGATAGGTTAGGAGAGGTCACTGTGTGGTCAGCATATTTTAAACAAAGAAAGAAAAGAGAAGGAGATATCTCAGACCAACAGATACATAGTGCAGTTGCACGCTTGACAGGTGAGATTTGTTAAGTGTTTAACAATATTTATTTAGTCGTGGGAAAAACTGCAGCATCCTTGGTTCAGTTCAGGTGGGTTTGGCTCAGATGCTGGCTCCAATGTTCTGATCTAAATGGGCTCAGATTATAATCAACCATTTTGTGGTCACCTCTGATTTCTTTGAATTTTCAGAAATTCCTCTGAGTTCCTAGGAGTTAACTCCCTGTGAAAAGGGAGATAGTAGTGTTCACTGTTCTTCCTACTCAAGTGCTCTGTTTTCACATGTGTGCTTTCTGGCAGTCGGGTTGGGCACTCATAGATTTAAGCACTTTCCAGGTTTAAGGTGGGGAACTGTTCTCATTTCAATTGAAAAAAAATGTTCCTACTTAAACTGTTCTCTAATGCATTTCAATTGGGCGGGATTTGATACATCATTTACCCCTTTTCTCCGTCTCCCTTCTAAGAGTTTTTAATTGTTGGCATGGATGCATCAACATTTGCGTTCTTTTTTTACTTTGAATATAATTTTCTTACTTTGTATGCCTGCTTGCATTTAGAAACTTGTGTACATATCATCATCAAATATAGAAATGACTGAGATAAAAGCACTGTAGGGATGTGCTTTAGTTCTTAATGACATAGGCAAAGTCAATGACCTTGCCTGCTTTGTTTTATTTTGTTTCTAAACTGAAATGATAAAAATATTTACAAAATTTTTTTTTTTTTTAATTTTTTGTATGGTATGCACTATTTTGATCTAGTGTGCACTATTTTGATATAGCATCACTATTTGATTTACTCTACTACACCTCAAATAGTGCCCAGTAACTCATTCATCTCATTAAATCAAAATAATGAGCACTAAACAAAAAATAAAAAAACAAAAGAAAACCTAACAAAACAAAAAAGGAGGGAAAAACAAAATGAACCAAACTGAACCAAACATATTATTGATGCACACCCCTAATGCATAGCATTGCCAATCACATGAATATTTGCTGATTCTAGAATTTTAAACTGGGTTTTAGAAGAACTAAAAGGTGCTTAAAGATGGGAAAGAAAAGGATGGTTAAAAGGTGTACAATGTTCTCTCACCCTAGCTTGATAGTTCCCTGTTATAGAGTCCATCAAGCTAGGGCGAGTGAACATTGTAGAAATCTCAACTTTGTGAGACTTTCCTCACTCCAAATGACGTAAAATCTTCACTGAGGCGTACTGTGCTGTTCGTACGTCTCACTCTGCATGTAAAACTGGCTCCAAAACCCTAAACCTCGACTTATTAGCTGGCCCTCCTATAGTGATATAAATAATTGAATACTGTGAAGGCCTCCCAGGAGGCTCCTTCTCTCTCTCTTTCTCTCACTCTCACTCACAATAATAGCCTATCTAGGCACTTCAGGAACAGTGAAATACAAGTATCTCGTAGGGATGTGAATCGTTTTAGGACGATTAAAATTATCGTCCGATAATTTTAATATCGTCTTAAACCGTTATGGAACACAATACAATACAGATTCTAACGATTTATCGTTATAAATCGTTAGAATCGTGAGCCGGCACACTAAAACCCCCTAAAACCCACCCCCGACCCTTTAAATTAAATCCCCCACCCTCCCGAACCCCCCCCCAAATAACTTAAATAACCTGCGGGTCCAGCGGCGGTCCGGAACGGCAGCGGTCCGGAACGGGCTCCTGCTCCTGAATCTTGTCGTCTTCAGCCGGCGCCATTTTCCAAAATGGCGCCGAAAAATGGCGGCGGCCATAGACGAAAAAGATTGGACGGCAGGAGGTCCTTCCGGACCCCCGCTGGACTTTTGGCAAGTCTCGTGGGGGTCAGGAGGCCCCCCACAAGCTGGCCAAAAGTTCCTGGAGGTCCAGCGGGGGTCAGGGAGCGATTTCCCGCCGCGAATCGTTTTCGTACGGAAAATGGTGCCGGCAGGAGATCGACTGCAGGAGGTCGTTCAGCGAGGGTTCCGGCGCCTCGCTGAACGACCTCCTGCAGTCGATCTCCTGCCGGCGCCATTTTCCGTACGAAAACGATTCGCGGCGGGAAATCGCTCCCTGACCCCCGCTGGACCTCCAGGAACTTTTGGCCAGCTTGTGGGGGGCCTCCTGACCCCCACGAGACTTGCCAAAAGTCCAGCGGGGGTCCGGAAGGACCTCCTGCCGTCCAATCTTTTTCGTCTATGGCCGCCGCCATTTTTCGGCGCCATTTTGGAAAATGGCGCCGGCTGAAGACGACAAGATTGAGGAGCAGGAGCCCGTTCCGGACCGCCGCTGGACCCGCAGGTTATTTAAGTTATTTAGGGGGGGGGGTTCGGGAGGGTGGGGGATTTAATTTAAAGGGTCGGGGGTGGGTTTTAGGGGGTTTTAGTGTGCCGGTTTTTCAATTTTTCGATTTTTAACGATGTTCCGGCGAGGGATGGGGTTCGGGAGGGTGGGGGATTTAATTTAAAGGGTCGGGGGTGGGTTTTAGGGGGTTTTAATGTGCCGGTTTTTCGATTTTTCGATTTTTAACGATTTTTAACGATTTTTCACGATATTTTACCCCCCCAAACGGCAACAATACGATTCCCTCCCCCTCCCAGCCGAAATCGATCGTTAAGACGATCGAGGACATGATTCACATCCCTAGTATCTCGGCCCATCCCGCGATATTACCTATGTGAAGCGCTAACATAGCGCATTGTGTGGTAATTTTAAAATTATTATAAACATGCCCCTTTTTCTTATTGCGGGATATATCCATGCAATATTATAGCATTTTGATGAATCTAGGGGTTAGACTAAAAAGAGAAGCAAAAGATTTAAGAAACAGGAATGTTGATGGTTTGTAGAATCTTCTTGGGGCAGAAGAGTGCAAGACTTTTGATGGGCTACTCTCAGGGTCTATTTGCAGAATATAGTATTTATGATGGATTTCTGAGCAATTTGTAATGGGGAAAAGCAGAGTATATAATGGTTATGGAATGGAATGGTGGTCTGGGATATGTTGGCGAGCAGATGGGAGGGAATTTTTCTTCAGAAGGCGTTACTTTGCTGGTATTTGGCTCAGGCATTTTTGTGTTTTGTTGACTTTTGTTTTGTTGTTTTATACATTATTTGTAAGTTTGATTAGTTTTTTTTTGTTTTGTATGTTTTAAACTTTTGGAGACTATGTTGGGCAGCCTAACTTGGCTGGGAAGGTAATATAAAATATTGAAATGTTCCTGGTACTGTAATTTCACAATTACAAAAGATGTTGAAGTATGTTACATTGCATATTCTGCATCATTTCCTTGCTTATTAATTGAAATCATTAACTATAATTATGATCACACCTGTTCCTTAATATTTCAAGGTAACCACAATTAACTCTACTTTTTAAAGTTTTTAAAGTTCTAGTAAAACTATCATTGTGTTTCCAGTTCCACAAAGCCCATTAATCCTAAAAGCCTGACAGTTGGTTACATAGTGTTCTTCAATACACTTCATAACCAGGGCTCGCAATAAAATCAAATTGCAATTAAATAAGGTATTTTCCAACGCTGAGAGCCCGCTCACACCAGAACCTCAAACCCCAACTGCCTAACAGTGAGCATTGGATTCTTCTTTTTAATCACCCAACAAAATCTATCACACATGCTCTTTAAAGCAAAGTTCATTAAAGTAGAGAACCACATGTGAGATCTGGCTTAGAGGGGTCAGGCCAGGGCAATAAACCCTTGAACCCTACAAATATGCAAACGTGACATGAATAATAAATTAAACCCAGGTGCTGATGAGTCTTAATGATGTAATAGCACATTTTTCTGTTGGAAAACCACATGTCCCATTTAGTTACTGCTCATACCTCTTTCTCACGATGAATGTTATCATTTTTTATCTTTCAGACTGGAACAAATAGGTGATAAACTGCAAAGTGTTCAACTTTTTTAGTATTGTTTGTCGTCAACAATACCTTAGGATGTGGGTATTTTTGAATTTGTGTGTTTAAAAGAATGGGCCTCCCTGGGCCAAAAGTGCTGAGGCCTAACCCTGAGCCTGGTTCAGTGCTGAAACTTAGCCCCAGGCTAGGTCTGGTGCTGGGGCCTGCATGGTGCCAGAGCCTACCAGGCACCATCCCGATGCCAGGTCAGGGGGCCAGGGTTGGGTCCTTCACCCCACTTTCCTTACAAGTGCCAGGGCCAGGGAACACCCACCTTGGCCACCACTTTCTCCCTTCCCAGTTCCTGATTTAAAATGGGCAGGAGTGATGCTCAGTTGTTGTCACCCAGTTCCTAGTACTTTAAAAATGGTATAAGCAAAAACAAGAAGGTGAAAACCTGACCAATGAATAGTCAACAATATAATCATAATCAGGGCAGGGTGAAACATTTCAAAATGTTCACCGATATTTAAATCACATAACGTTGATTTAACTTCTCTATGATGTGTCAAAAGGACAATCCAATTTTCATGTGGATAAATGGTCCCCCAATATGAACCATGTTTCATAAAAAACTGCATCCCGATCAACCAAACAAAAAGAAACCAAATAAAAACAACCCCCCTCACCGCCAAATCAAAAAACCAAACTGAACCAAAACTTTTGGGGCTGCACATTCTTACAATACATTGATAGTTTACTAAAGCCTCTTACTTATATATTCAACAATACTTCTTTCATGATTTCAGAGCAAATACTTTAATCAAGATTTTGTCTTGAGATGGGGAAGATGTCTTAAAGAAAAGCTCTTGATCTATAAGCGTAGCGTTTATGTTAGACTCAACCCAAGTCTTAACATTATGACATATCTTGTTTTGAAGTTCTAAAAACAATGCAATCAATTATGACAGAACTTTCATGTGAAGGGCAACATATGATATTTGAAATCACCAAGAGGGTTGGGGAGGAGACTACCTAGAGTTTTACTGAGTGGGGGTCCCCCTTGAAGTCTGATCTTTTCACTGATTTGAAGTGCTTGGGAATGGGGAGGAGTGGGAGGCAGGATGTTGGGTTTGCAGAGATATGGCAGAGTTTTAGTATTATTTCTAAGTCCCCCCAAACATCTGCCCCCTGGCAGATGTTTGGGGGGCTGGATGACTGTCAGGGAGGCATGTCTGTGTATATGTACACTCTCTTCATTCTTCTCACATTCTTGGCCTTTCTCTCTACTTCCCTTCTCTTTATCACTTCTTTCTCCCATCTCCTCTCTTTTTCCTCCTTTTCCTCTTAATCACATATCTCACCCCTTCCCATCCCTCTCACTTTCTTCCTTTCCTTTCTCTTCCTCTCTATTTTCCCTGCCCTTTTCCTCCCCTCCTCACTTACTTATGCCCTTTCTCACTTCAAGCATCTTCTTCCTTCTGTTGGTGGGGTTTCAGGATCCCATCAGTACTTATGCATTTGTGGTTTGTCCTCTTCTACAGATGGGGTTTGGGAATCCTTCCGGCACTGCAGAATTCACCAAGTCACCGCCCCCCCATTGAACGAGGGAAAAAAAAATGTAAACCTTGCTTTGGATCAATCTGTCCTTGCATAAGGAAAGTTTGTTGGCCTAGAAAAAGATGCTCCATAAACTGGATCCAGCTCATGGGCCATAGTTTGAGGACTGTTGGATTATGATATCTCTAGAGTAGAAGGTGAATATTTGACCTTTTCATCCCAGAAAATGTTAGAACTAGGTCTACTGGCTTATTTATTATTTATTAAAGCTTTCTATACTGCCTTATCAAAATTCTAAAAATATTCAAAGAAACCCTACTGTAGTTAGAAAAATAGATAAACTCAAACAAACCAATACTACCACCTACTACTTTTCAAAAAATCTTTTTACTGAGGAAACCAAATAATTTATATTAAAAATATATATAAAGATGGATAGAGGTGATTTCATATGCACTTTTCATTGCTACCTCCACAGGTTACCCAATATGATCTAAATATAATCATTAACCAACCTCCAACCACCTATTTCAACCATCTGTGGAGGTACCGATGAAAAATGCATATGAAACCACCTCTATCCATCTTTATATATTTTTTAATATATGGTAAATTATGTGATTTCCTCAGTAAAAAACTTTTTGAAAAGTTTGGGGTTATCGAAATTCTAAGCAGCTTGCAGTAATAATGTGCACAAGAGTAACAAATATAAACAAAGACTAGAAAACATCAAAATTCTGCCATCATTAAAAGTGCGCATCTATAATCACCAACGTGCCTGCATCTAAAGTCATCAATGTTCCTGGGGAACATTTCTTATCTAACGCTGACTGAGCCATCCTAGATAAATGGGATTTAAATGACAACAGTGTTGGTCAAGGGTGCCAATGAGTATCAGAGTTTGGTTTGCTTCCATTAAATATGTGGAAGAGGCATGGAAAAATTGCATGGACTATATGCCGTATGCATAAAATGACCAAAAGGAAGGACTTCATGATGATTTTAGGAATTCTCTCCAAACTGCACTCATTCAACCCACCTGTCTTTCTTCTCAGTGCTTCATTCAATAACTAATCAAGAAAAGCCCTATCTCTAGGATGCAATTTTTGTATCTTACACTTTGGATATGAGACAGACAAGAGCAGTTAAAAACATAGAGGTGAATTTTCAAAGGTGTCACACATGCAAATATAACATACCCATGCTCAGAGGATAACTTTAAAACATGCACACATGCACTGATGAATGCACATAGATGGGCGTGCATTCAAATTTGCACACACTATATAAAATATGCTTAAATCTAGCCAACAGCATCCTGTTCATGTATCTAAAAGATACACTGCATGTATTTTACACAAAGCCAAATAAGGATCATTTTTTACACATCCGGTTATATTACTTAGGCCTGGATTTTCCAATGTCACAAGCCTCTCTGCATTCAGCGGTGGCTGGGGCCGGGCCTGCAGTGATCGCACCTCCGCGGTGCGATCGCTGCCAGCTTTCGCACCCAATAGCGCCACCGTGCGATAAGGGCTCTTACCTTTTCGCCGTTAGCGAAGTTTCCGCAGCGTCTGCCCCGACTCCTCCTCTTCTGGTGCCGACGCCACCCAGATTTAGCTATCGCACGGGGTGGCGTCGGCACCGGAAGAGGAGGGGTCGGGGCAGTGTCGGGACTTTTCGCGTGCGATATCAATAGAAAATGATCCCCTTAGTCCGATAAGTAGCAGTTTTTGAGATGCCACTTATCCAGAGAAGTCAAAATTTAACCGGGTAATGGCACAAATCTCCTATAATGTAAGTATGTGTGCTTCTTATTTTAAACATTTAACATGTGGAGATTTAACTTGTCAGCCTTTATGAGTGTAGGTCTTCAAATTTAGTAACATGCAAGCATGAAGGAAATGATCAATTTTACCAATTAGTCCAGCACGGAGCGGCAGTAGCCACAGAGGCATTCACGGAGCGGGATGCCAGTGGTTGGTGTTCCACCTTCACAGAGCGGAAGGATGGAGGGCTGCCATCTCCAAAAAACCCCCAAAACCAGAGGTGGGTAAGAGTATGGGGCAGGGGTGTGGCCTGCTTGTTGCAGTGGTTGTTACCCCTAATTGAGCTGGATGTTCACTTGGTTGCTTCCCCTAATTGAGCTGGATGTTCACTTGGATGCAGATCCGGCACTGCTCTCTACATTGGTGGTGGGGTGGAGGGGAATTAGGGCTGGAGGGTACTGGAAGCCAATAGTAACAGGTAGGTGAGAGAAAAAGATTAAAAAAAAAAAAAAAAGATAAAGTGTGTAGCTTGCTGGGCAGACTGGATGGGCCGTTCGGTCTTCTTCTGCCGTCATTTCTATGTTTCTATGTTTCTAAGTTTGCCCAGTCTATCTCTAGGTCATCAAGACCCTCTTGGTTCTTCAGCGTGAACTCCAGCCAGTTTACCCTGACACCTCATCCAGTCAGTAATTGGCTATAAAGAATGTTGTTCTCACTTACAATAGATAATTAGCAGGTGTAAATATGCACAGGTAATACACATACATGCGTCAGTTTCATAAGTCATGAAATAGCACCTTATATACATAAATGTTGGCTCTGGTCTGGAATGCCACTGACCCACCCTTTTTCATACAGATTTATTTGCGCACCTTTACTTGTGCGTATATGTGAGAGGTTTATAAAATAGATGAACATGCACATTGCACATATTTGCATAAATTCTAATTTGTGCATGCATGCGCATTGCGCAACTCTTTGCAAATTCATCTGTAAGTGCACGTAATTCGTGTAGGACCTACTGACAATCCAAAGGCTTGTACGGTAGCAATTTTCAAAATCCCACTTAACACTTACTTGAGTAAAGTGCATCCATGCATGCAAAACCCAGTTTTAAGCTTTTGAAAATGAGGTCCTAATTGTTGCAGGCTATGTTCATCTTTGATTTCGATTTGACAATTCTTTTGTGAACAAAGCAGACATTTATGAGTTTAGTTGATAACCAGTCCTGATCTTGGTAAATCTTTCCAATCCTACCTTGCAAAAATTCTCAAGTGCAAGTTAAACTTGAATAAATTATCTTAATTCTTCAACCAGAGAAGCTTATTGCGCCGCTTAAGGGTGAATAGCAACAGCATGTGTTCTTTCCTTTTAGGAGTAGCGTAATGTATGTTATTTATTTATATTACATTCTAAAATAAGCACATTGTATTAGACTTTATACAAAGAGATACTACATTTCTATTTATAATCCCCAGGGGGCATGTTTTACCATCAACAGGGTCAATAGTGGGGAAGCAGTCATAAAACCAGATATTGAGGCGATATTTGGCATAAAATAGAAAATATTGATCACAGTGCAAAGAAAGACATTCAGAGTGCATCGCAGGAGGAGCCACCATAGATCTGTTTAAAAAAAAATTATTATTTGATAAGTTTGTTTTTGAATTGACGGCTTGATTCATATGGAAAATCAAATATAATCACTATTGGATTTTATGTTACTTTTCCTTCTTGAAGCTTATCAGCTTACAGCACAATGAATGTCTACTCCCATCCTAGCTCAAGATGTATCTCATCCTCAGAAAGTGAGCATTACTCAGAAACATTGTTCTACTCCACTATAAGTGGGTAATATATACATAGCTGAATGCTCAAATTTATTCTAAAAATGGAGTTTTACAAGACGTTCAATACGACCACTATTATAATGTAAATGTACCGATATATTATAGCATCAGAATGATGCACGGGGTAAATTTTAAGAGCTTGGTGCACGCCAAAGCCAGGAGATACATGCTTTTCTCAGGCCAGCGTGGGCCACGCAGATTTTTAAAAACGCATGAGTACGTACGTATCTCCCGGTACTCGCACAAGTAATTTTTTGGGGAAAAGGGGCCAGGTTCTGGGTAGGGCATGGGCGCTCCCAGATTTTAGCATTAAAACAGCGTGTAACTGTTTACACACACAAGCGCAATCTGGGGTCCCTATCCGGTATCTTTACTTCTGCTATGGATGGCGTGTAACTACTATAATAAAAAAATAACGAGGCTAATTAGCGAGGATTGAAGGGTTGGGGGCTAAGAGGGTAAAAGGGAGGCATATTAACTAGGGGGGGTTAGGAAGTCCTAGCCTTTACCTGGGTGAACTGGGAATGGATTGGGGAAACTGGTAATTGTGTTGGTACACATATATAATAAAATCCCCCTCCTTTAATGGTAGAGCTGGCAATTGTGTGCACATATAAAATTGTGCATACATGTAAGCTCGTACCACCAATTTTATACCATGGGGCAGATTTACAAAGGGTTACACACGTAACATATGCGTGTAACCCCCGAAAAGCTGCCCCAAGCTGCCCTTGCACGTGCCGAGCCTATCTTGCATAGGCTTGGCAGCACGCGCCAGCCCCGGGATGCGCGTATGTCCCGGGGCTTCGAAAAAGGGGCGGTCCAGGGGCGGGGCCATGGGCGGGGCCGCGGTCCGGGGCATGACAGCAGTCCGAGGGTGGGGCCAAGTGCTCCGACACAGCGGCCTGTGCTGCGGCATGGTGTGCTGGCAGCTGGCCAGCACGTGCAAGTTACGCCTGCCTCGGGCAGGCGTAACTTTTGGAACAAAGGTAAGAGGGGGTTTTAGGTAGGGCTGGGGGGCAGGTTAGGTAGGGGAAGGGAGGGGAAGGTGGGGGGAGGTGAAAGGAAAGTTCCCTCCGAGGCCGCTCTGATTTCAAAGTGCCCTCGGAGGGAACGGAGGAAGGCTGCGCGGCTCGGCGCGCACAAGTTGCACAATTGTGCACTTCCTTGCGTGCGTCAACCCTGGATTTTATAACATGCGCGCAGCTGCGCACGCATGTTATAAAATCGGGCGTAGATTTTTTTTGCGCCGGGTTGCGCGAACAAATCTACGCCCACGTGCAGGTTTTAAGATCTGCCCCCAAGTGCGCATATACGCATGCATAGTATAAAATGGCAGCGTCCATTCGTGCGAGTTGGCATATGTGCATATTAGACACCTGCGCGGCTGTTTGAAATTTACTGTTTTAATTTGCAAACTGAGAACTTTTTATTAGGTTTATGGGTTGTGTCCACTGAGTGCCGTTTCTTCATTTGCTGAAGTAAATGCTATTTTGAAAGCTTAAAAATTCCACTCATTAATAGTTGTTAAAAACAGCTCTTATAAAATGTTATACAGTTCTGTTCCAGTATGTATTCCTGCTTGAATAACATACAGTATGCCCAACAAAGGATTGCATGATAGATAGTACTAAATGAATTCCATCATGCAAAAATTCATAGATTTGCATAAAAAAGATAAATTTCCATGGGACAAAGCTGAATTCCCCCCCCCCCCCAGTATAAAGAAAACAAAATGGCAAGTGTTGAATCTCTCTAGGTGTTTTGATGACTTACACTGCTCAGGAACTTTGCAGGATGGTGGTCAGAAAAATTGTTAATAAACTGCTATAATAAAATCGGTGTGTTTATGTTTACCTAGTAGTGACACAAAAAACAATTCCCGCCTAGTGGGCCATCCCTAGGCCATGTACACTGAGTTCATAATTGGCATGTAGTTTGCAATTAGAAAGGTCCTGCAGGGCACCATACCAACAAAATTAGTTTCATTTGGCATCTTGGTTGTCATTCTCTGTGGGAAAAGTCAAGAATTAAATGGTCATTGGAAATGACGCACCCTTTGACTTAGCAATATTTAATTGTGTTTTTTGTGTTTTTCTATACCGGCATTCACGGAAGTTCGTATCATGTCGGTTTACATAAAACAAGGGGTGAGCAATACATTATAACGTACATAGCTAAAACGTAAGAGTATACATTACAAAAGTATAACAAGTGCATAGAAGAAAAAGTTACAATAAAACAGGGGTTATTCTAACTGGGATTAGAGTTAGAGGAGAGATAAAAAGTTTAACAAGAAGTAAAACCTTGTAGTGATTGGTTGGTATTGTCTGTTTCAGTTTAATAGAAGATGCTCAGTGTTATGATCCCATTGGCAAAATTCAGAGGCATTTTTGTAGCTTACAGAGAGGAAAGTGTTAACGGTTGCTGCCTGTCCTATGCCAGGTCTCTGGGCAAGTGAAGGGCATGCATTTCCTTCGCTGTCAATCAGGCAACTTCTGCTCGTAGTAAAGACAGCAGAAAATTGAAATCAAAACAGGCTGGCTTCCTCAAGTTTGTTTTCTTTCTAAGCTCATTTTCCCTATGATCTGAAGAAATGTAAAGTTAAGTTGAGTTAGTGCAGCAAGTGAGACATTTCCACTTTAAAGTAGAGGTCAATGGAGAAAGAATAATCATTTCAGCCCTTGACACTGTCACTCACTTGAGTGAACGATTTTTCTAAAGGTGACATTAAAATAAAATATTTAGGATAAACTAGACGATTTGAGTGGAAATCTGAGATGTCCCTGTGAAATGATCTACACTGATTTACTGACATAGCATTTTCAATTTATGAGCTGAGGCAGGACTATATCACTGGAGGTTGGGAATGGAATAGTCCTATTAGAGCCAGCTCGTATATCCTCAAGACAGACTCATGAAGAATTTGAAAATAAATTGGAGCATAAAAATGTCATTTTTAAACTGTTGGGGATTGTTGCTTTGTTATCAATAAAGAAACAACTCTAACACACAAATCTGACTCACGGAAGTACTCTAGTTTTAATATGGAAAATAGTGGTAAAAACCATGATGACAATACCTTCAGATGTGGAAGGGCACTTTGCATGCCTTAACCTTTTGGTTGTCTAGATGGATTGTCCACACTGGGTCTCCTTTGGGCAAATAAATCACTTAACAGACTTTCAGTTGGCTCAGTGGGGTTTTTTTTTTTGTTTGATTGTTTTAAATTTTGGATTAAGCCTAACAATTACCAGCTAGACAGGATCTAGGTTGGATAGGGTAGAGGCCTTGCTAATACACCAACAAACAAACCAAACTCCTTTACAACAAACAACAGAAATAACAGAAACAAACCATCAAATAGTTGACTTACAACTTTAGCTCACTGTACTTGTCCTCTCTCTCCTGGAAGCATTTACTTTCGTCTGCAGCCCATCCAAACTGGTTCTAACCATTCAAGGGGGCTCCTCCTGTACTTTCTCCTCTTCCAGGTCAATGCCCCTGGGCTGGTAGGGTCCCTCTTCTTTCATTTTCCCCACTCTATGTCCCATCTGCTTCTTTCTTTTGCCTTTTCATTCCCCCCCCCCCCCTCCTCTGGGATGTGGCTATTGAATACTTCTCAAAATATGAACAGCAGTGTACTGGTATTTGTTAATAACACACCCTACTGCCAACAAAGTTTGTTGGACCCTCAAATCTCGAGTCAGAATTTATAAAAGACTCATTTGTGATATTGAATACCTCTGCTAGGGATGCCCTTTTTTCCTCTTCCTATGTTTATTTATCTGTCTCTTTCCCTGGGATTGCTTTCCATATCTTCTAGCTGTCTTTATTTCTGGTTGCGGGGTATATAGACCCCCATCAGAACAATAATGAATTTGAAACACAAGTCACATATGCTTTAGTGATGTAATGGTTATTAAAATTTAAATAGCAAAACATAGTAGCGACATGAAAATATGGCATGGAGAGTCAAATTACATCAGAGGTATCTGTGTAGACCCCTCTGAGGTAGCCTAATAAGACAGGTGAAGGGAAAACTGACCATGAAGTCAAGAACTCCATACCGTGGTCTGCCGAGCACAACATGGTCCAGATGCCACCAGAGGTCTCAATGAGTCTACAGCCACAGGTTTGACAATTCAGCCAAGGCCAATAAATTATTTTTATTTTATTTGTAGAATTATTTTAAAAAACACTTTGAGTCATTTTGGGTATTTTTTTTTTGTTTCCTTCCAAAAAAGGCGGTCTATAAATGAAAAAGGAAATGGAAGCTCATGGAGGTCTGGATTGATACCACCAACCCTTTCCATAATGACCAATAGATGCTTTTAATCTCTGGCATCTAGCAACAGCGGAACGATTCAAAATGGTAAATCAAGATTGAAAGGCTCCAGATCTATACCAAATAACTCATCTTTCCTTTGGTAAGTGTAAGACCTATACTGTTTTGACATATTCTAAGATATTTTTTCTTATTTATATGCCTTTTTATATATCCGAAATGTTAATTTTTAAAAGAAGCTGACAAAATCATTCCAAATCTCTCGGCATGCACTTTCTGCCTAGCAAAGATTGTGCTGTTTACAAGATTTAACCTATTAAAAGTTCCATCTTTAACAGTGTTCTATTCTTAATAATCAAATGGAGATCTTAATAATCAAATGGAGATCATTCAGGAAGAATTCTGGGAGCATTTTGAGCTCTTTTGCTATTAAAGTAGTTGGCACAGTTTCCATGACTTTTCAGATAAGCATTTTTTTTTCCAGCAGAATGAGGATTAAGCATAACATTTACATTTCTTTCAGGGGAAGATTCTCTGTTCCTGCTTCGAAAAAATGTTCTCTTCCTGGAGATTATAAGATAATGCATCTGGAACAACATTTGTTCATCCAGATTTTTAGCTTATCTGACAATGAAATCCTTATATTATTATGCACTAAGTACACCAGGAGAAAGTGTGTATGTCAGCTAATGCAAGGAACTATGGTCAAGGATCTTTCTAGATCTGAAATCCTCTAAATATGAGCAGCAAAGTTC
Source organism: Rhinatrema bivittatum (assembly GCF_901001135.1). Classification (NCBI taxonomy): domain Eukaryota; kingdom Metazoa; phylum Chordata; class Amphibia; order Gymnophiona; family Rhinatrematidae; genus Rhinatrema; species Rhinatrema bivittatum. Next base: position 74,642,596 of record NC_042627.1, on the reverse strand, counting down.
AAGCTTGCAAATTATAACCAAGTGTTCCAAGTTTTGTTGTCTTTTCCTTCGGCAGCTGGGAAAGGCTTTTGCTAACATATGCCAGCAAAGTGTTTAATTCTCCTGATGAATTTTCTGCCGACCTCTACGGCATCTTTTGCAAGAAGATGAACATGCAATTTAAGTCACTAAATTAAAGGCCTAAATTTTAAAAGTGTTCAACATTTTTTTTTTTTTACTGTAAAGGGGCTGAATGACTCCTGCAACGCTCTGGTCAGAAGACATCAGCATCTTGAGGAACTTGCCTTTAAAAAACCGTATAATGACATTGATGTATATAACTATGTGTTCCATGTTATATTAGGTATAGATGCGCACACATACTTAGCCACTAGGGTTGCGTGGCCAACACAATTTTGTTTTGGTCCATATTTTTTTTTTTGGGGGGGGAAGGAGCATTTATTCATTTCATCTTAATTTTTATTTTGATATAGTTTATTTTCCAAACTGAAATACATATTAAAAACTAACAAATCCCCATAACAAAAGAATATCTAAACAGGGCCTCTATGGGCTCCCACTGCTACTTCCCAGGGCTTCCCCAGTCTTTTCACCTCCTCCTGTCACCCAAGAAATCTGCTGGGGACATCCCCACTCCTTACTATTCCCTTCCATGGAGGTCCTGGCACAAAAAAGGAGCAAGAACGATCCCCCACTTGCTCCTGCCCTACCAGAATCCAAATAGTGCCAGCGATCCTGAGACTGGATCCAAGTATGGTGTCAAAATGGCTCCTCTCTCAGGGCCAGCCAATGCCAATTTTTAAAAGGATTCCAGCTGGGCACGAATGAGCAGGGATCATTCCTGCCCACTTCTTGTTTCTGGACGTGCATGGAGGAGGTAAATGAGAGCTAGGAAGATCCCTGGCCCAAGTAGATTTCTGAGGATGGGGCAGGAGAGGGATTGAAGGGGCCTGCAGAGGATCTGAAAGAATTTGGCTCAAACCAGCCAGATAGGTCCTGGCTGTGGTTAATGGCAGGAGTCATATTTCTTTTTCTAAGGATCTAGTGCGGCTATTTGCTGATAGCATGCATTATTTCCCCAAATGAAAGCACCCATCTGTTTTTGAGTTCTTGTAGGAAAATTGCATTCAATTTCAGTCGTCCAGATCAAAATGAAGAAGGGGCTGTTTCGGTTTTGGATTATTCACTTTTTTGAAACAAATGCACATCTCTATTAGCCACATAGCAACCACATTTTCAAAGTCAACTTGTGCATATCTATCTTATTTTTGACAACTTGGTTGATTAAGTGCATGTCTACAATTAGGGCACACGACTCTGCAGCTGGCGCACAACTAATTTACCCCTAAATGACTGACTTTCCAGTAGTTACTGGGATTTCATATTTGCAGCCAAATACCTACTTGATTCTAGTGGCATTAATACCTACATGAAGCAGCATTTATACCCAAAACAGACATGGAATGGATGCACTGGACACCCAAGAAGGCATTGGAGTAATCTGCACATGAGCAGTAGTTACAACCCTAAACGGCAGCAGTGGTATGATTGCATCAGGTTGGGGTGATGGACCTGTATGGAGGGGCCATGGGTAAACTGCAAACGTCATTGAGCATAGAGAGGCTGGAAGTTTCTTTTCATCAACCACACTAATCTTGGAGGCTGTGAGAATTAATACAAAATGTGATATGATATAAAAAGGGGCCTGGTAAAACTTGGTCTTGTAAAAATCAGAGTTGAAGATGATAGGACCTGAAGTGGTGGAGGCCATCACTGAAACAGATTTTGGACATGCTTTGGACAGATATGGAAGGAAGTGGTAGACAGAGGATTGAGAGTTCGGTTAAAAGACATGGGGGAACAGGGAACTAGTTTTGGGTTGAATAGGGAAAATTTATATCCAGATATACCCACAATAAACTAATCCTTTTAAAGACTGGATGGGCATATCACACAGCTTAATACCAGGAAAAAATGTATAGCTATTTCTAGCATAAATTTGCCAAATTTATATTCATGCTGTAATAACTATTGCGTGCGTTATAGCGTTAACACCATAATGCATTTTGATGATTGACCTTGAAAAGTAGCAGCACACCCTGCCAGTCAGACTGAAAAAGAAATAGCATTGCATGCTAGCACATTTGCCTTCTGGGACTAGGCTAGGTGACTGTTGAAAGAAAGGAGAAAAAACATCCGACTAGTCCAATATGTTTTTCATTATAGAGCAATATAAAACTAAATGCTCACTTTTTCTTTTGTGGTAACATGTTTGTACAAAGATTAACCCAATGACAAATAATTCCATACCTGGCAAGGAGTATGGTTTCCTCTGGGTAATTATGTGGCTTTTCCAGTCTCCCTTGAGAGAAATCAATGGATTCCCATGGAAAAAAAACATGAACACACTACCCCTGCTGTAAATAAGGGAACTGTAGTCAACTGTGTGATATGTTTATAGCTCCACAATGGAACTGTGCTTATACGGATACATTTTTTTTCACATCTATGTATTATTAAAGAGTCTAGATCACAAGATTCATGGGGAAGACTGGGTTTAATTAAGTCATAGCCCTTGTGGTAGCATGTGTATGTTCGGTTTTGTGTGCATATTTATCTGTGCAAAAAAAGACATTCTGGAATGGGCCAAGAAGAACATGCATAAGTTGCTATTTTATAAGAGATTTTTGTGAGTACATTAGGCAACTGATTCATGCAATTTTACACATGCTAATTGTCTAGCACAATTAATAACAGACTTGACTGTTGCCAGCTATTGGCTGGGTGGAAGGTCTGGGTGAACTGGGGGGAGTTGACTGGAGGGTGTCAATGATCTGAGAAGGACTTGATAAAATGGTGGAGGTATTGGCAAACTGGTGATTTCAGCTACATGCACATATTTTAAAATATACTGACTTCCATGTATAATTCAGGGTTTTACACAAGAAAAGTTCTATTTTTTGCATGTAAAGTATACTCACATATTTTTCATAAAGTAGGTAGGAAAAGTACGCGCTTTCTATGCATGGCAGGTATTTGCGTGGAACCATACTGAATTAGGTAATTTCGTTGAAATTGCCTAATTCGGGAAAAACGAATGCACATCTCTAGTAAATAACATGCATAGGGGTGAATTTTCAAAACGTTATGCACATAAAAAAACCCTGCTTAGTTGAGTGCAAGTAGCCTCTACTCACAAATTCCGTGTTTTATAATAGTAGAACATAAGTGCGTATTTTCACTTTCGCACGCACATATATGCACTTTGGTTATGTGAAAGATGGAATATAACTAAGTAAGTAAGCAAATAAATAAATAGTTCTCTAGGAGCATTCCAGGGCAGGGCCATACGCAAGTGAGTTGCTATTATAAAAGACACGCATGTAGATTTGATAACTTACTCACGTAATTTTGCGCCTGCTAATTATCTGGCATAAGTGATATTAAACAGGTTTATTGTGGAGCGGGAGATCTGAGTGAACTTGGGGGGCAGTTCAGATTGAAGAACCAGGAGGGTCTTGATGGAGACGGACTGGGCAAATTGGTGGACTAATTGGTAAAAGTGGTAATGTCCTTGATGTGCGCATGTTATAAAATACACTGACTTAACGCACAGGGATGGTAACTTTCAAACCGCAGCATGGGCGCACATTCGTCGGCCCGCACCCAGGGATGCGACCGTTTTATAACATGCGCATATGTGCACTTGTTATAAAATAGCCTGGCGCGTGCACGTGTGTGCATGCAAATCCCGCTTCTATTCCGTAAATCAGGGGATGTTAAAAGGGGCGTGCGCCGAAACCATTCCCAGTTTTACCAGTTCGTGCCCAGTTCGCCCACTTAAGAGAGAGGTTCTCCAAACCCCCTTAGTTTAATACCCCAGTTAGCTCCAACCCTTAAAACCCCACAGATCTGCCTAGTTTATTTTATTTCTTATACATCATTCATAGCAGAAGGAAACTTATGCAGCAGGGGACCTAGGCGCGTACGTATGTGCACATCTCTGTTTCATGCCCCGAAACGCCCACATCCTGCCCAGCCCTTGCCCGCACCTGCCTCTTTTTTTAAATCCTTGGAGATGTGTGAGCTTCAGGAGATATGCGGGTATCTGGGCGGCTTTCAAAGTCCTCTCTGTGCACACGAGCCCAACTTATTCAGGCACACCCTAACTAAAGGTACATTTTAAGACCTGCGCGCGGGCATCCATGTGCACGCGGTTGCCTGTGCACGCACATGGACGCGCCGGTTTTATAACGTGCGTTCGTAAACACGCGCACGTTATAAAATCGGCTACCCGCACGCACGTGCGCGCAATTTTACACTGACGCCCGCAAGGGTGCATGAATCCCGTCTTGATTGCATAAGGGGGGGATTTTAGTAGGTATGCACGGCGACACGATAGGCCCACAATTCCCTCTTCCCTCCCAGTTCGTCCCTGTAAAGGAGCGAACTTCCTAAACCCCCTACCTAACCTGGGTGGACACGTGCATGTGCGAGTTGCGTGCACATCTCCTGATTTTGGCACGCAACCGGCTTTTAAAATTCACCTTTAAATTTCTAGAGCCCCTTATTTCCTTTTTGGTACAAGGAAGTCACTTTTGGGTTCATTTAAAATTGCTTGCCAAAGATTACCTACGTTACTCAGCTCATTAACGGTGAAGAGATTGCTTATACGGTGGTGGGAAATGTAAAATTGAAACGAGTGTTCTCAGAGCACGCCAATAAAGTTTCCTGAACCTGAATCTGACTCAGCTGAAGATGACGCTGGCTTCTTTAAGACCCATGCCGAGGGTGATCGTACAGCTCCACATCCATGGCAGGTGAACAAATGGCATACGTTAACACGCTTGGTACATGGGTGTCAGCTAGCATCCACATTCACATGGCTGCGATTACTAATGCCCATTAGTGCATAGACCTCTTAATGTTTAAAATCATTCAGTCTGAACTAATTGTTTTCCTAAAAAAAAAAAAAAAAAAAAAGGCCCATAGTCAATTTGTTGATTCAAATGCCTGGGGAGATTTGTATCCAATCTAAACTTCCATCTCATTTCTCTCCTTGGAAGTAGTTTTCCAGTCACCAGCTCCTTGGATTGTAAACCTGATCCATCCCCATATAAAGAAAGCAGTTTGCATCCACCACATTCACATTTACTGAAAGGTTTTGCAATTGCTGACTTCCTGTCTTATCCCCTAATAGCCATCAGAGATATTCCTGTACAGACACTTTAACGGCTCTTGTTGTACGACCTACACACATTCTCTGCATATCCAGGAAATGCCAAGAGGACCATTAACAACCCAAATAACAGCGGCGAGAAAACTTTTACCCTCAATATCCGGTAACATTTCAGCCTTTTTCACATATCTGCAGACCCAATATTTCCCACATATCCATCCTCGCCCCCCACCCATCCAACATATTGGCAACCATGACAATATGTTGAGTTTAATTTACAGTTTAAAATATACTTCTAGCATCATCCTTCAGTGCTTTTGATCTTTCGTCTGCATTTGAGGGGCACGATGGAAGAAAATTCTTAACATGGAGCAGATGAAACATTTGTTGGGTATTTAAAGAATTTCTGAAGTTGGATTTATTTTTCTCAAGCCCATGTGGTTTTTTTCTTTAACTACGATTGAATAGTGATTTTGTATAAAGGATGTGAAATTGAGATGTTTGTATGCTCCCTTGAAAAAAACGCAAGTGGAGTGTGTTGAGCTGTAGCGACTCATTTCAATGGTATATATGGTATATATATGTATATATGGTATATATATCTTAAGAAAACCTTTCTCTTCTATGGCACTGGCTGTGCTCACTTGAGGTTTCTTTTTTTCCTTCAACATTTGGTCTGCTGAGTCTCTGGCACCGGTGGTTGCATTTCAGTGCCTACACACATGTTGGGCACAGCTCACTGGCTTGTTTGCTAACACTTAAGTAAAAGAGCCAGCACAGGGCTCACTTCATTAAACACAGTGGTAAGTGCAAAGAAATTAGCTGTGCCTGGGACACCGAAGCCAAATGAGGAAACACATTAGAAAAGAGATAATGACTTTTCCCTTACAGTTCCAACATTCACGGTTGGCGCTCATTCACATACAATGCTGGAGACAAGGGGCCTCATTCAAAAAGGTTTTTCACTACCCCCCCCTCTCCATCCTGTATCCATGGAAAGAAGCTTTCTTGAATAAGGCCTGAAGTCATATACATTCAGCCCCATCATTTTTCATGCAGGACAGACAGACTTGCACCCAGACTCTGCAATTTGTGCTTTCTCATTCCCCTGCATGGCATGAATTCAGAGCGCGCCGAGAACTAGTCAGCGGAGGTTCAATCTTTAGGGCTGAATTTTTCAAAGCCATTCGCATGCAGACAACTGTGTTTTAGGGGCCTGGTTTTAAAAAACAATTACTCGAGTATGTGGGCTTTTGAAAATCGCTACAACCGTGGTTACGTTTACAGGCCTAACTCCTTTTGAAAATGACCCACCTTCTGGTGGATTTTGAAAGCCGCGAGATAGGTGTGTTGCTCGGCGCAGCATGCACTGTGCGGATTCTAAAACCCGCGCGGGGTATGCACATATCTCCCACTACACGCACGAATCATAAAAAGCAAAATAAGGGCGGGTCTGGGCGGGGGCACGGGTAGGGCATAAACAGGTCAAGTCTGTAAAATTAAGTCATCGCGTAAGTACTTACGCCCACTAGCGTGCGCCAGGGTCCCCTATCGTGTAACTTTACTTCTGCTATGGACGGCGTGTAAGAGATGTAACAAAACAAAAATTGGCTAGTCAGCGGGGATTTAAGGGTCAGGGGTAATAGGGTGCAAGGGAGACAAGTTAGCTAGGTGGGTTAGGAAGTCCTCTCCTTTACTGGGGCGTACTGGGTGTGAACTGGGATAAAGAGCTATTGCGTCGATGTACGTAACTACTAAAATCCCCCCCCCCCCCACTTACGTGCACATACACGTGTATGTACACGTGCATAGGGATAGATTTTAAGACCTGTACGTGGGCATATATGTGCACACGCTACCTGGCATGCACATGTTATAAAATCAGGGGTCGGCACGCGCAAGGGGGTGCACAATTGTGCACCTTGTGCTCGCCGAGCCCATGCCGAGCCGCGCTGCCTTCCCCCTTTCCTCCCAGGCCGCTCCGAAATCAGAGCAGCCTCGGAGAGAACTTCCCTCCCCCCCCCACCTTCCCTTCCCTTCCCCTACCTCCCCCACCCTTTTCCCCCTACCTTTTTCTTATTTTTTCTTCTGTTTCAATTACTTCAGCTCTGGGGCTGAAGTAAGTTGTGCGTGCCGGCAGTTGGCCGGCGCGCGATCCTCAGCACAGCAGCAAATGGCTGCTGTGCCGGGAGCCTCTGACTCCACCCCGACCCCTCCCTGCCCCTTTTTGCAAGCCCCAGGACTTACACGCGTCCCGGGCCTTTACGCGCATCACCGGTCCTTTTGAAAATAGGCCAGGCGCGCGTAACCTTTTGAAAATCCGTCCCATAGTGCGCATGTTATAAAATTGCCGCGTCCATGTGCTCACGCCGGCAAATGTGCACATGTCTCTTAAGATTCGCCTCTTAGTGCATAAGAGGCTGTTAGAAAATAAGTCTGGGCTCAGCGAGTGCAAGAGTACACGTGGAAACCTGTTATGCAGACACTTTTACATAAATAGGGGAGCGCCATTCCAGGGGTTGGAGTTGGGGCAGAGTTGGTTGGAACCTATGCACAAACGTCTTGATTTTAACAAGCATGCTCATAAGTTAACCCACACAAGCTACACCCTCCAAAGAGGGTAATTTTGTGCGTTAATCTTTTTATGTAGCAGTCTTCTTTTAGGGAATTTTCAGAGCAAGACTATGCACATAAGTTCGCTTTGAAAATTTGAAGCAAAGTCTACATCTAAAAGGTACATGAGGATTTTACCCAACTGATCACAGTTATAAAATGACCCTCCCTTGGACCAGATGAGTTTGTGGTTTTTAAAAAATATCCAGACTCAATGGCTTAAGACAAACATGGAGAAAACATCATTCGGAACACAAAATATATTCCAGAGTCATGATGCTCAGAGCAAGCATGGAAATTAGAAGTATATATCCAGGCTACTGGTGGTCACTAAAACGTCATAAGTCTTAGGAACATGAAAAAAAGAAATCAAGGGATCTGTGTGGCTTCAACGTATGGGATGAAAGAAAAGAAATTATGAAATAAACTATATTCTAACAGAGGGAATGAAGAATAGAGAAGTGTGAGCGTCTTTATAATAAGTTCATTCAACAAATGAAAGAATCTGAAAAATCATCTGAAAGTGGGTCAAATTGATTCAATGAACTTTTTGGACACAATTGGCATTAGATTTTTTGAACATCTATTGGATATTGATGGTTTTTTTTTTTAAATTCTTTCAAACGTTCTACAAATCTACTGATTAAAATCTGATGAATTTCCTTCAGTGGATCTGGGGAAAATTGAAAAAACAATTCATCAAATTTAAATCAGACAAATTTACCTGGTTCGATTTAGATCTCGAATTGCTTGCACATCCAAAGCAAGAAGTAGAGACATTTTAACTCCTCCCGCTCTTCCCTGTCCCCTATAAGTTTATTGCACATTTCTATTCTTATAAAAGAAGGGTGGGATTGGAGAAAAATATGCTTTCAGTAACTGTTGATCACAAAGAGATGATTAGCACTATTTAAATTAATATAGGGATGAATCGGGCAAGTTCAGAGGGTTTAGAGTTATTTAAAAAATAAGACTGCTTGTCATGACGAGGGTGGCTGCCATGTAATTCTCATCTCTCTAAGGGATCTATTTATTAAAGTGCGTTAGTGCAGAGGCAAACATTAATGTGCACTAAATGCCTTCATTAGTTATTGCAAACTAGTGCAGCCACTTAACGTGCATCAAATCAGATTTAACACGCTCGCATGAAGATCAACTGAAAACATGCAAATCTTCCCTTCATCTACTAACTCATGGAAAATAGTGCATTAAACATTGCAATTTTACTGCAGAGGTATGGGTAACCTTTCGTGTTAATGCAAAAATGCATCGTGGTAGCAGATATGCATGTCTCCACAGAAGATAAGCTATAAAAATGCATGTAGCCATGTCACATAAGTGTAGATAGAATAGGATATGCTAAATTCCTGAGGCATCTGAAGGACAGAGTCTGCAGCAAGAGTTTGAAAATTCTGCAGCAAAGTTTCTGAAATTCTGTGGTAATTTTGAGGTACATTTGCATACGTTTTGCATCTTAAATCACGTAAATTTGTTTTGCAAAAGAATAATAGCTTTCCAAACTTACTTTGTGCCTGCGTAATTTAGATTATTCTTTTGGGATTTTTTATAAGTGGGGTATCTTAGATATTATCATATAAGTGTTAACTTGGAAGCTCCTGCAGTTATAGTCCACTCAGTAATGTTTTCAATAACTGTTTATTATGTCACAAACACGTTGTAACCCATGCGGGATCTGACTTATTAAGTTCAGGTGTATAATTACAGATCTTAGTCTTCAACTGTGTCACTTACTGTTTGGGGCAAGCTTAACTCCAGTCCGTTTACCAATCCCAGTCAGTCTACACAATAATCCTTCTCTTTGACAAACACACACTTAATCCACAAGTCTTATCACAAGAAAAGTGTGACTATTAAAGCAAGATTCGACATGAAGTATATATATAGCAGAACTCAATGGTCTACATCCAAGATCTTGGCATCAGTGCCTCCAAAATGTCAGGATTACTTTCCTGGCATTCAAGCATGCCTTTGGAGTACCTCGGGGACCAATCTGGATCCTCAGGGGTGGAACCATGTACCAGGCTATAAATAGAACATGCTATACTGAGTCAGATCAAGGGTGCATCAAGCCCAATATCCTGTTTCCAACAGTGGACAATCCAGATCACAAGTACCTGGAAGGATCCCAAACAGTAAATAGATCCCATGTTGCTATTGTGCAGTGATAAGTAGTGGCTATTTCTTAAGTCTACTTGATTAATAACAGTTTGTTGCATCTCCTTATATTATTGTCAGGCAGATTTGACCTTATTTGGGCAAATCAGGGCAAGTCTGAGCCTGTGTTTGTATGAGTCATTCTATTGCTCCATATTCAGAAGGCCAGTCTTGGCTTCAGTTCAAGGCCAGTTGAGGCACCTTTTGTCCTGAAAAGAAGAGATGAAAAGATTTCATGGATTGAGAGTTAAGAGAAGTCCAGGGATGGGAAGATGTGAGGGAAGGAGGGAGGGAGGTTCTGGGATGGGGGAGAAGGAGGGAAGATCGGAGACGATGGGGGGGGGGGGGGGGGGGAAGAGAAGGAGAAGATAGGGCTTAAGGAGAGGACAAAAGGAAGGGAAGGAAGTTCCAGAATCCTAGAGGGATCCATGAAGGAAAGAGAAGGTTCCAGCCCTACTCTCCTTCATATCCCCAACTCCTCTCTCTCCTCCTCTCTACCCTTCCTTCTCTCTCTCTCTCTCCCCATGCATTTCCCTTTTATCTCCTTTCTTTTCTCCAGTCCTCTTTCTCTCCCTTCCTTTCCCCATCACAAATGCACTCTTTAATCCCCATCCCAAGATTCAATGTATACACATTTGTTCTCCCCAGCCTCCTTTCACACCCTGATGCTCCATCTCCTCTTTCACACAACCCCCATTCTCATCCATTCCACATATCCCCATGCTCTAGCCTCTCTTTCACACAACCCTCATATCCTGAGCTCTATTTTCATGTAACCCTTCACTCCCAATCCCCCATTTCTCTCCTCATCTCCATCTTCTCTTTCACAGACACCTATCTCCTCTTTCAAAACCTCTCTATTCCCCAGCCCCTCTTCGGTCCAAGAATCTCATCTGGCCAATCCTCCCCCCTCCCCCCCCCCCCATGGAGATCAGGTCAGCAGGAGGAGGAGTTGGTGAGTGTCAGCACCTTGGGTCACATCCTCCTTCTCTGCTACACAGGGACCAGCAGCATCCAATCCCAGTCACCCACGAAGGGAAATGTTTCCCATGGTGCTTGCTGACTTGATCACTCAGGATAGGAGATGGAGAGGTTGCAGCCACCACGTCCCCTTTTGGATTAGCAACTCTCACCATGTGAGAGTCTCCCTGCCCATATGCAGTGGTTGCTTTCTTGTGATCTGGTTTCTGCCTGCAGTGCTGCTCCTGTCTGGTTAAGGTACTGAGGATCCCTTCATGCCTAGCACTTCCTCTTGCTCTTTGCTTCCCTTCTCTTCTCCTCCTCTTCTTCTTCTGTCCTCTAGGCCTTCTCCCCCCGCGTTTTCTTCTGCCTGCCCCATGTAGAGGTGTGTAGGAAAATGTATATGTTTCTATTCATTTTTTTCATTTCAGGTTGAGGGGGAGCTGAATTTCAGTTTGTTTAATTTTTATTTAAATTTGTTTGGTTTACTGAACTAAAATAAGCATTATATTTTTTTTTAAATGAAACATAACACAAAAAGAAATTGACCCTTGGTGTCAAAACATTAAATTACCCCCTCAGGCCTTATCAATAAGACTTCTACCTCAGAGGTATCCTACCCCCTTCAAGAAGTCTGTGCGAACTTGCCAAGAGAAAAGAATTGAACCGTCAGTCGCTTCTGTCCAGCTGTATCCTGCTTCCAAAATGGCACTGGCCTGCCGTAAGGCCAGCACCATTTTGTTTTACACCTTCACGTTTTACAGACACACAACAAAATGGCTTCTTCCTCAGGGCTGGCCGACACCATTTTGTTTTATGCCCTCACGTTTTACAGACACACAACAAAATGGCTTCTTCCTCAGGGCTGGCCGGCACCATTTTGGAACTGAGACGGGGTGGGGAAGAGCAGCTCGGGATTGCTCCTGCCCCTTTTTACTTGGAAAGCCTTCACAGACTCCGGAAGGGGACAATGTCTCTGAGAGGAGCTCATGCAGAAGGCCCAAGGGGGTTAATTTTAATGTTTCAGCAGCTTTAATTGAATGATTTTTAATGACTCTCTTAAATGAAAATAAATGAAAAGAGCCTCCTCGGTTGGGGGTAGTTTTGTTGAATTTTTAAACAAAACAAAATGAAAAAGGATATTTTGTCATGCTATTCATTTCAATTAAAAATAAATGTACATCCCTATTCCCCTGCCCATCTTCATCTGCCTACTGACCCTTGCCTCTCTATCGTGCTAGCACTCCCTTGTTCTTCTCTTCTTGCTCAGTGCTGCTCCTGACCTCAATATTGCTTCTACTATAGCTATTATTAAACATTTCCACAGTGCTACAGTGCTGTACAAACCCACGTAAGAGACAGTCCTTGCTCCATGGAGCTTATTACTTCAGCTTCTCCCCCGTCCTCCTCACTTGCTCCTGCTTACCAATATCCACTCTACCCTCTTTCACTCACAGTGCTTGTCTACCAAGCCCACTCACTTCATTGCCACTTGGCATGTCGAAAAAGTCTATTCTACCATAATCTAGAGACGAACATAAGGTAGACAAGACATCCCAAGAAACTCTTTCACACAAGCTTTCACTCAGAAAGTCACTGACAGACCACAAGCAGTAGGATGGGAAACAGAGGAGAAAAAGCAAAATTCATGACACTGCAATCAATGATTGAAACTCTCAGTGCCACATTAACCAAACCTCCATTCCTAGTCCAGAGCTCGCTTCCTCCTTCACAGCACTGACAAAGAATGAGAGCGAGAGTGATTTCAGGGAGAGGATTCACACTGAGCATGCTCTATCCCGAAAACTCTGCGTTAATGCTTGCATACTACTTGGTACATGTCTGCAAGTTGTGAATCTCAGCTACAAATTTATGAGTTCATTTTCAAACCAGTTAGGTGTGTAAAATTAGCATTTATGTGCATAAGTAGCTTGTATTTGTATAAATGCTATTTTACAGACATCAAAAGTACACGTGCAATTTTGGTTTTGTGTACACTTTTAAGTGCAAATAAGGGGCGAAGAGTTACTGACATAAGTTACTACTATATGAGACTTATGTGAGTTCATTCGGCTCAAGTTTACATCAGCTAATTTACTAGCACACTTGATATCAGACTCATCTATTGTCTGCTATTAGTTAGGTAGGAAGTCTGGGTAAACGGGAGGGGGGGGGGAGGGAGTTTAGGTTGAAGAACTAGGAGGGCGTTGATGACCTGGATAAGGCCTAGGGGAACTGGTGGGGCAATCAGGAAATGCACACATTTTAAAATATACTAAGTTCTGCGTATAAATCAGGGTTGTGTGCAAGAAAGTTATTTTATTTTGCTTACAACGTATGCACATTTGTTTATATTTTAGTTAAGTAAATGCTTTCAATGCAGTGCAGGTATTTGCGGGTAAACAAACACATGCGCATATATTGGGGTAGACGTATGCATATTTTATAATCCACGTGCACTTGATTGTGCAGGTTATAAAACAGTGCAACAGGTCTCTGCACGCCCCTATATGCCCGTTTATGGGGCGGTGTGGAGTTCTTTAAAACCTAAAAGGATGACTTTCAGATTGAAACAGACTGTGAGACACTTTCTCCTTAAGAGGAGCTGTTATTCTTGCTGGGGGAATCTGCTTTGCAACAACAGAAGCAAAGCAGTAGATGATGCTACCAAGTTCCGTATTTCCCACAAAAGGACAGGCTTTCTGGCATTACTGCTCTTCTGCTTCTAGCACAAAACACATTCTGCTAACTGCACTAGAAAGTCCTCTTCAAGGTAAGGTACCTTGCAATCTGCTTTGAGTTCAAAACTCATCATTCAGCCAGGAAGGTGCTTTCATCTGGCAGGACAATCAGTCATCTCGAATTTTTGAGCATGGCGTTCCCATTGAAAAGATAGAACTCCATCATAAACAAGGAAAGAAGGTCAGTCTGGGAAACGCCTGGGTATAAAGACGATGATTCAATATGCTTCATCAAATCAGCATATAAATCAAGAAGAGCGTGAATGCTACTGAAATGCTCCACTTCTACTAACACAAATGGGGAGTCACATAGAAGAATAGATTCGAAGGAGCATTTAGGTTTGAGCAGTGATTGGCCTTCATTTGAAGAGTCTGGGCACAGATTTCCTATTCAAACGTCTCTGTAATCAGTTCCATTGGCCCCTTTTTAAAACTTCCACATGGAGGCATCTGTGCCATAAAGCTGTGGAGCTGGCATTCTTTAGGACCTGGGGGAGCTGTTGTGTTTCACTGGAATGTGGTGAATGGCTTGTAAATTAGGGTCCCTAATGAAAACTCGCTGGTGTCCAACTGGAGCAATCATCTGGTTAAAATCAAGCACTAATTCCTCTAATTTTACTGCCCTTCTCCCAGCCCTCAACGCCTCATTTAGGATAAAAATGTTTATGCTCCCCTCAAAACACCTGCATTTTCACTCCAGCCCTAAAGCAATTACTCTTTATTTTATTTCATTATTTGTAGATCTTTATGTTCTTAAATGCAACATCCCTTTCTTTTATAGCTAGAGCATATATGACGTGCCTTTGGTTTCCCAATGTAAGAAAACTTAGCTAGAATACATTTTTCCCCCAAGTAAAACTAGAGAAGTCATTAGGCACTTTTGCACAGCTGTTTCCCAGAAGTGTTTGGACTGCCACCATTTTAATATAATGAAACCAAGCTTTTGAAAACTGTTTACATTAAGGGGCAATCCTGACCTCTTCGTCAAATTTCACACCTTCCTAAATGACTTTGGCTTTTGGAACAGCCATAAGACTGGCAGTTAGGTCTTGCAGAAATATTACACTACAGGGCATGAAGGCATGTTCTGCTTGTTAAGTCAAAACTAACTGCAAATGTTGGAAAATTCAATGCAAATTGTAAACTGCTGTGAGATCTTATCAGGTGGGATCCCATTAGGGTCCAACAATGTAAGGGTTTTTTTTTTCTTCTGCTTCTCTTTTATTAATTAAACTTTCCCAGATGTGAGTCAAGTCTTATATAAATTGGCTATTTGTGAATTATGAAAGGCATCTGACTAGATAGGCTGCCAGTAGAAGATAGATAAGGAGGCGTATAGATGTATGTTTCATATTTTTCTATCTTCAATGATCTTTTCAACCCACTGTACTAAAGGTTTGCTCCCCGCGTGGTGCCTATGAGAAAGAGGACGATGTTCAAAGATATTTAGCCAGTAAACTGCGATTTTCCTGGGAAAAATAACCTGACTAAAAATTGCCCTCCTCAAAAGCAGCTAAAAGTGACCACAGGTTCCAGAGTACATGTACTTTTAACCGTAGTAAAAGAGGCATTTCTGTGGCTGTAAGTCAGGAACATAAAGGAGCTCATGCTAAAAAAAAAAAAAACCCCTGTAAAGAAACTAACCCTCCCCACCAATGAAACGAAATGACACACACGCACACACACACACATACACGCATGCACACACACACACGCATGCACACACACACACACACGCACACACACACACACACAAAAAGGCTGCAGATGCATGTTAGAAGCACTCACGCAATTGGAAACTATCGGGCCGATACAGTAAAAGTCGCGGGAGAGCGGCGAGCGCCCGCTCTCCCGACATGCGCACAGGCCAGTGTCCTGGGCACGCGATTCAGTATCGGCCCATATGCAAATTAGGGCCCACGGTAAAAGGAGGCGCTAGGGACACTAGCACATCCCTAGCGCCTCCTTTTTGACAGAAGCGGTGGCTGTCAGCGGGTTTGACAGCCGACGCTCAATTTTACCGGCGTCGGTTCTTGAACCCCTGACAGCCACGGGTTCAGAAAATGGACGCCAGCAAACTTGAGCGTCCGTCTTCCAACCCGCGGGCAGATTTTTAATTTTTTTTTTTAATTTTTGATTTTTTTTTAATTTTTGGGGCCTCCGACTTAATATCGCTATGATTTTAAGTCGGAGGTTGTACAGAAAAGCAGTGTTTTCTGCTTTTCTGTACACTTTCCCGGTGCTGGCCAAAATTAACGCCTGCCTTTGGCAGGCATTAATTTCTGAAAGTAAAATGTGCGGCTTCGCTGCACATTTTACTTTCTGTATCGCGCGGGAATAACTAATAGGCTCAGACCCTTTAAACCAATCCTTTCATTTTATAAAGTATACGTCATGCATAGCAGAAGTAAAGTTTCGCAGCAGGGGGGTCTCAGTGCGCGCCAGGGCACGTAATTATTTACGCGCACATCTCTCGGCCAGGCCCGAAATGCCCATGCCACGCCCCTTTTTGGAAACATTTCAGTTGTGCTCGCAGCGGGTTTTATGCGCTTATCTGGATGCTTTGTAAAATACAGCCAGCGTGCACGAGCCCAGCTTCTTCACGCATCCCCTGATTGATGAGCGTGCTGGGCTTTTAAAATTCTCCTTTAAGGGCTTTTCATTTTCAAAGTGACTTAACAGGCTG
Organism: Rhinatrema bivittatum; assembly: GCF_901001135.1. Taxonomy (NCBI): domain Eukaryota; kingdom Metazoa; phylum Chordata; class Amphibia; order Gymnophiona; family Rhinatrematidae; genus Rhinatrema; species Rhinatrema bivittatum. The sequence goes on along the minus strand of NC_042627.1, from coordinate 74,626,242 downwards.
AAAAATCCTTTATTTGTGTGTGTAAGTAGCACTTTGAAAATTGATTAGAGAGTTGGTACATGTAAAATTATGCAGGAAACTCTATTTCACGCACTAACGTTTGGGGGGGGGGGAGTCAGAGGTGGAGGGAGGCCTGGATTTGGGGTGGGAAAAACATTTTATGTACATACTTTAGATTACTGAAATTATGAACATAAATATGTGTGCTGAAAGTTACACCTCACCGGGTACAGATAGGTGTATTAATGCACTGGGACAACCCATACGTTTTTAAAGCAGATTGGCGCACACAAGCCCTGCCACCCACTTTATCTATGTCTATGGGTAGCTCCCGATAAGTTAGCATAGATATGAATTATGCAGTGTAGTATTAGGGGGTGTTTCAGTTGCCGGGAATGCACAGGAGGGGTTGTCTATAACTATCGCTGTTGCAATGGAAGTGAAGCCTCTGATATAGATTGGAGAGCATATGATGGGTCAGCATATAGATTGGAGAGCATATAGATGGGTCAGCATATGGTGGGCTGCTGCTAGGATAGCGGCCCAGAGTTACGAGTGAGAGCAGCCTCTGCGGCTTGGGCATCTTACTGACAAGGCCTTGCGATACATGGCAGGCCTTAGAGGATGCAGCCTTTGGGCGGGAGTAGGCCCTGAAACCTGAGGCCTTGGTGATATGTCACTTGGGCAGCTGGGACAGGGCACGTTGTAGTCAATGACCCTTCAGACAGCACTTACAGAATGTATGCTGGCCCAGACGGTCATCCTCCCTACGGAGAAGGTGCGGAGAGGTGGAGGATAGGGACAGAGGCATGATACCTGCATACCTGCATTAGACTTGTTAATCATCTAATAAGGTGGCAACCAATTATCCAGTTGAGACTGAAGTATCGGTGTCAGTACGCTAGACTGGAAGCTGTGAGGACTTGTCCAAAGAGGGATGGGAAGCAGGTGTGAAGGCAGTGGCAGTGGGCGTGGGGGTCTGGTCCTGGATGCCCCCGTTACATTGATCCAGAGACATCTAATAGGAAGCCAAATTATTTTCCCCCACTTGTGTCTATGAGAACAATGCTGACTGCATCTGGCCCTGGGGTCAACACAAACTTTTATTTTTATACAATATGCATTTCTAACCAAATCCATTTTGGACCATGAATACCCTTCTGATTTTTCAGATCTGCTTCAAATTGGCCTCCTGTCTGCTGAGGAAAATCCAACTGATTTCCTCAGCAGATCTGGGGAAAGATCACAACCCCCACCAAAATGTACCTGCTTCAATTCTGAAATGCCCGCATATCTTTTAAAGATCGTGAGCCATGCGTGGATAGTTGAAATACCTGCACGTAATCTGCTTTCCTAGACCCTTTGAAGTGCTGAAAAGTGGAATATAAAAATCTAAATAAATAAAAGGCGGTAGATCAGGGTTTGCTTTCCGTATTGGACTTCTGTTGCTTTGACTGGTCAGGGAGGGGGATGGCGGGCGGATGCAATGCAGCACACGGCTTAAAGTTGTGCATCTAAAGCCCCCGGATGTGAAACGGGGGTTAGCACATCCAATCGTGCGTGTGCTCAATTTATTATCTATTCCCCCCCCCCATGCAAAACAAATTGTGCGCCCGATGCACGCAGTTTTTTACTTTCTAAAACCGATGCCTGCCCCGCAGCAGGCGTTAATTTTTTGAGAAGCCCAAAACATGTACAGTAAAGCAGAAAATACTGCTTTCCTGTAGTTCCTCTCGACTCAATATCAATGGCGATATCAAGTCGAGAGGAACTAAAAAAATAAGAACTGTCCCAAAAAAAAAAGTGCCGGCAATCAGGTTAGGAAGAGGCACCCTCAATTATGGGGCGTCCGTCTTCCTCAGCCGCGGCTGTGCGCAGGTTCGGAAAACGGAGACTCGGAAAACCGAGCGTCCTTTCTCCTAACCCGCTGATGGCCACCTCTCCTGGGTTCCCGCTGCCGAGGAGGCGCTAGGCGCGCACAATTTCCCCCAGCGCCTCCTTTTTTTACCGCGGCGGCTCATTTCCATATTGCATGGCGAGGTAGCGGGCGCTCAACCATGGATGATCGCAGGGTGCAAATGTAGCTGGCTCCAGAGGCCCCTGAGCCAAAGTGTTGCCACCGCAGTAGTTGGACTAAATATAGGGGGTGTCAGAATGTGGGATTAGCCCCCCCCTGGGAAGTGGCCAATGAAGGCACTGCGGCCCCAGTAAGGGCTCGCTCCGACTGAGCTGGAAGTCCAAAGGAGCAAGAGGAAAGAGACAGAGCCATCAAATGTGGTAAAATTATTTTTTAGAAATGCGTTAGGAAGAAGATTATTTCAATCTGTAAAAGAACTTGTATTTTATATAGCTGCAAACATTAAAGAAGTTACATCTAACAGCAAGTTTGATCAGAAGAAAGATCAGCTTGAGCTGGAATACAGAACATGATCTGTACAAAATATACGGTGGTATTTTTTTTTTTAAGGGAAGATAATGAAACGCTGTTCTATGCTTAAATATGACACCATCTGTTATGATTCTTGTAAAAAATACAGAAAACCCTTCTGATTCAAGTTCTGAATCCAGTTGCCAGTTAGCTAACTAATCCTGCCCTTCATTCCAGTCGATATAACCCCCTGCCTCCATCCCCTTCTCACTTTATACCTCTCCCCCTCTTACTGGCAAGTCTCCCTCCTCAGAGATGTGCCGTCTCACCATCCCTATCCTCCCACACACCAGCCGTCCCAAAACAAATACCACCAGCCATTGCCCAATTATCACCCAAAGATCACTAATACCCATCATGATTACGCCCCTCACACAATTCTTAGGCCTAGCCTCACTAGTCATATCCCTCGTCAACGCCCAATCTATCTGCAAAAAAGCTCCAATTCTTCATGACCTAAAAAGCACCTCAAACTCAAACTCCACCCTTCTAAACCACCCCACAAACTGGAAATTGGCCTCTTTAAATCTAAGACTATGCAGATCTGCCTCATCTACGCCCCCCCAGGCCTACTTGAACACGACACATCCCCCCTCATAGAATATATAACAAACAACATCAAACTTGACTCTGCAGCAATCATTCTCGGAGATTTCAACCTCCATGCAGACAACAACCCTATCACACCTGCCTGTGAAACACTAATGATCACCCTCCAAGCATTAGGCTTCAAGCAACTCATCACCTCTCCCACACATAAGGCTGGTCACACACTGGACCTCCTCTTTGTCAACAAGCACATCACCTCACACAGCACCCCTACCTCCACTCCCATCCCCTGGTCTGATCATTTCATCATTAACGCCCACCTCCACAACAATGCCCCCTCCTCATCCTCTTTCTCTCTCGAGATAAAACTCAGGCCACCAGCAAGACTATTGCCTTCCGCAAGCACTGCTCATCGGAAGACATCTCCCGTGCCTTTGAGAAAGCAAACAAATCCCTGGACCTCTCCAACCCGAACACAGCTTTGCAATCTTGGAATAACATCAATGCCAAGATAGCGGAGGAAGCCTGCCCCATGATACACAAAAAAATACCCTTAGCCAACACAGACAAAAAACCATGGTACACCAAAGAACTCAAAACGATCAAACAGGACCTTAGAGCCAAAGAACGCACCTGGCGTAAAAACCCCACTCCCACACACAAGTCAGCATATAAACATTCATTACACCACTACCGTCAAGCCACTAACCAAGCCAAAAAAGACTTCTACGCAGCCAAAATCCACAATTATCAATTCGATGCAAATGCCCTTTTCACGTTTGTTGCTAATCTCACTGCCCCCCCCATGCCCCTTCTACCCAGAACAAAACGCCAAAGAGAAATGCACAGAAATTGCTAATTTCTTCAAGAATAAAATTGACAACATTCTCCTTCGCTTCACCACCAAGCCCCCCACCACTTTCCACCTACCTACCAAAACATCCAGAACCAATCTGCAAACGTTCGAACAAACATCTACCCTTGAAATTGAAACCATTCTAAAAAGAATGAAACCTGCTTCCCATTCTGCTGACACCATCCCCTCTAAGACCCTCCTATCTTCTCCCACATCCATATCCAGACTTCTATCTGACTTGATCAACTGCTCTCTTACATATGGCAAGGTCCCAGACCCACTCAAACTTGCAATAGTCAAGCCCCTCCTAAAAAAGCCCACCTTAGACCCCAAAGACCCCTCTAACTACCGGCCTATATCCAACCTCCCTTTTGTATCTAAAATACTTGAAAAGGTTGTCAATACCCAGCTCTCTGACTACCTCGAAAACCACAACATTCTGCACCCCGCACAATTCGGCTTCCGTAAAGGTCGCAATACGGAAAACCTCCTTCTGGCAGTCACCAACACCATACATATAGGCATGGACCAAGGAACCTCATTCTTACTCGCTATACTAGATATCTCTGCTGCTTTCGACACTGTCAACCACCAAATACTCCTATCCCGGCTATCAGAAATCGGCATCTCTGGCACTGTACTATCATGGTTTACCTCATATCTCACCCATAGAGAATACCTGGTCAACATTGACAACTCTGAGTCCCCACGCATACCCCTCCTCCAGGGTGTCCCCCAAGGATCCTCCTTATCCTCCACCCTCTTTAACATATATCTTCTTCCCCTCTGCTATCTACTTTCTAACCTCGGTCTCAATTTCTTCATGTATGCGGATGATGTACAGATCCTCATCCCCATGCAAAAAACCCTACAAGAAACTCTAAACTTCTGGGAATCCTGTCTTGCCTCCATTAACTCTCTCTTAGACAGCCTCCAACTCGCTCTTAACACAGCAAAAACTGAAATCATCCTCATTTCCAACAAACTCGAGGTTACCTCACAGGCCTCTACTAAAACTACCCCCACAACCCTCCCCATCCTGCCATCTGTAAGAGACCTAGGTGTTGTATTAGACAAACACCTTAATTTTCATCCACACATCAAATCCCTTCTAAAAACCGGCTTCTATAAACTCCACATCCTCAAAAAGCTCAAACCCCTCCTCCACCTTCAAGACTTTCGCCTTGTATTGCAGTCCACAATCCTATCAAAATTAGACTACTGCAATTCACTTCTCCTAGGCCTGCCCTACGCCACAATTAAACCACTACAAATCTTGCAGAACTCCATGGCACGAATCATCACAGACACTCGTAAGAGAGAACACATCACACCCATTTTAAAAGAACTGCATTGGCTCCCCATCCCTTTCCGTATAAAATACAAAACCCTTACAATACTCCATAACGTGCTTCACAAAAATGACCACGAATGGCTCAAGGAAACACCACGTTTCCGTACATCCAATCGTCCATCCAGAGCCTCCACGGCGGGCACTGTACACATCCCACCCCTCAAAATAGCACACCACTCAACTACCAGAGAGAGAGCCTTTACCATAGCCGGCCCCTCCCTCTGGAACTCTCTTCCCACGTAACCTTCCTTACCCAACTTCAAAAAAGGCATCAAAACCTGGCTCTTCTTACAAGCATACCCTGACTCCAATCAGACCTAAACCCCCTCCACTGCCACTTCCAATTCCCTTACCCCTTCTAATCCGTTGATGCATCCTAGGGAATTGCTGATTTTGTAAATTTGTTAATTTTTTATTCTCAGTTTTTTTAACACAGTTCCTATCAATTTCTCTCTCCCCTAGCACTTCACTACCTTTCTCCTTCCCGCAACTTCTGCGCTTACTGTCACCTGACCCCCATCCTCTCCTTTTTCCTTCACTGCTCCACCTCCCCCCTCCCTGTTATTTGTAATTTCCTCTTCCTCCTTTACAATGTTGATTGTGAACCGGCATGATATGTCCTATGAATGTCGGTATATTTTAAAAGCATTTAAATAAATAAATAAATAAATAAATAATCCTGAAATATACATATTTCTCCCTAAGTTGTAGTAATCTATAAGCATAAAGCATACATGAGTTTATTATTCACTTCATCTCAATTACCTAAAATCTCTACTGCTCTCTCTTTGTTTTTCAATTGAACAATTAGGGCATCAGAAAACGGAGGGCCTTGTCAGCTCTCGTCTGTGCTAGTGCTCCCCAGCACTTCTGACTGTTGTAGTCTGCACTGAGGAAAACAAAAAACTACTACATTTTTCTGCCTGTACGCCCCTAGAGGGCTTAGCCATGGGTATGCATCCCATTGCTGCTAGCCTTACGGATTGACGATCCCGTTTTGTACCTAAAAGGTATGCTCTTGGGGCATGGGACTGAACTGGGATCTGGACGTCTGCTTCCTGATTGGGAAGACTGGATCTCACCCAGCGTTTTGCAGAAGCCTGGTATGGATTTCGAATGACGTTCAGAACCCTATTCGTTGGAGTGCATTAAACACAACCTTGGAGATTCAAGCTGGGTCACAGTGGCCCTGCTCATGATTATTCACATTCATGCTAATGGAATAAGGGAAACTGAACTTATTATGCCACAACAAAGCCTAATGATCAGGTTATAATAAGTAATATGACATGAAACAATTTTGCTCACCACTGAAAACAGAACAGGTATCGGCCCAGAAGAGAAAGAGAATCCTGAAACATGGGCAACCTGATTTTTGTTGTTGTTTTTGTTGTTAGATAATATGAGTAGCATTGCATTCCATTCACTAAAATGTTGAAAAAGACAGGACTAACTTTAAATGAATGAGAATTTGAAAGGCAGCCATACTAAAAGTAACTAGATAGCTGCATGTCAAAAGTCCGAGCTCTACCCTCTACTGATTTGTGGAAGCTGTCTCCCTGCTGTTCTTGAGAACTACAAGTCCCTGCATGCAATGGGGTAAAACCAGGACTGGCTTAATCCATTTCTTAGAACATGCAGCTATCTGGCTATAATGCAAGGTTTTGGGCACTTGCCAGGTTCTTGTGACCTGGATTGGCCACTGTTGGAAACAGGATGCTGGGCTTGATGGACCCTTGGTCTGACCCAGTATGGCACGTTCTTATGTTCTTAAGAGATAACGGAAATAAAATGAACAAGAAAATCAGAATTTTGCTCATATAGTTTGTTTTAAATTAAGAATTAAGGCAAAATGGTAGTTATTTTATTTCCAGTTCTAACGCTTGGAAAAAAAAAATCTAAACTCGTTAAAGCAAACAAACTACATAAGCCCCCCCGGAGGTCCTGGCAGCAATGGTTGTTTCCCAGTAAACTGGGAATCCGTGCACTCATGGTCTGAAGCAAATTAAAGCGGGGGAGGGGGAGGGAAGCGGGAGAGCTCCTGAGGTGAAACCCAGGGGTTGATGCTGCCTCATCGTTTTTAAAGCAAAAATAAAGCAAGCAAATTTGATATAAGTGCAGGTCAAAGAAAAAAACTCATCTGCTCTTTGTAATTACTGCCAGAGAGCAGCCTCTCCTCCGCCAGCTGCAGGATTCATGGGTAAGTGGAGGTGCGCTCCACTCAATCCCTGGGGGTGCCCAAACCAAAACAAGGTTGAAATTATTCTGTCCCTTCAACGAAAGTCGCGTCAGAAAGTCCTGCGTGGTATTTTGCAGTCTTGTGCAGGCCGCGACCGCTTTCAGAGGGAGCAGCAAAAAAAAAAACAAAAAACGGGACGTGGTGGTGCGAGAGAGCTTTCGAGCCTTCGGACTCCGTCTCTCCTGGTGGGCCGGGCACGCAGTTCTACAGAAAAGGCTTTTCCTTTATGTCGAGTTTTTCCCCTCCAGCGCCGAATGAACGATGACAGCTCTAAGGAGTTAAAGATGGTTCACTTATCCCTCCTGCGTCGATAAGCCGAGCAGCTCCTGCTTCATAAAAACTCATTTTCAAGCGGCTCCCGGCGGCGGTGAAGGCAAACGTGTGGCGCGGACGTTACGGCGTGTTAGTTCATTTTGAAAAACCTCAGGGAACTGGCTTAAGTGCTTTCCCACTCTTTGGAAGGTGTAACTTATGATGCGGGGGGGGGGGGGGGGGGCACGTACGCTCATACTTTTAAAAATCAGAAGGTGTGTGCGCGTTGGCGCCAACTGCAGCCCGGCCCCGGAATTGCGTGTCTGTAACCGGTGTAGAAAGGGCAGGCGTGACAGAGTTACGTGCACACTTTTACTTGCAGACAGACCCGGGCTATTTTAGTGTAGCCATTTGCACGCGTAAAATATGGTTTCATGTTTTGAAAATTACTCCCAGTAGGGGCAAAGGCTGCACAGCAGATCCGGCGAGGGTGGAGATTTCAAAATGAAATCACCCGCGTATTGTCCGCCAGCTCTACAGAGGGAGAGGGCAATTTTCAGCCCTGATTTGACCAGGGTTATATGTTTTTATGATGTAGTAAAGAACTTTAGTGAAGCAAATTGTTTTCAAACAGATTTAATGAAATGTACTATTTTGAAACCTTTTTTTTTAAATTGCTGTAAGCCGTGCCAGGCAAGGGATGGATTATGGATTGATTAGGCAAGGTAAAAATCTGATAAAACATAGAACATTTTTTCCCAGGTAAAATCTGTTGAAAAGTGCCCTCATAATCATATCCATAAAATTTAAAAATATACATTTTTAAGGCCATCAGCATACATAGATATGTTAAAGGTAAATCTAAATAATGAATGTTAATGATCAGACCTATTCCTGGCCCATAGTTGCCCCCTGGGCAATGCTTCCCGTGCCTGCAATGACAAAAATGCAATTGACAACTCCTAAAATGCCCTATCCTGACTGTTCCACCTATACTGGCAGCTGCCCTCTTCCACAACCCTCCCATCACCTTCACAAATGGAACATCCCCCCAGCTCATACACCCCACATACCCTATGTCCTCAATGGACCATTAAGCACCCTCTCACCTTCTACCTACCATCCTTGACTCCCACCTTGTCCCCATGTGTTCCATCTCCTACTCAACTCTAATGAGCTCCAACTGCAAGCTTAACTGATCCAGCCTGGAGATACCACCTGACATTCCTCCTCTCTGGGAGCATCACTGGGCTAGGTTATGTACTCCTGCCTCCAGATCTGCCTGCACCAGTGACAGGAGCCAAGCTAAGATCCCTTAGCTAACATCATACTCCCATTATGAACTGGGACCCAGCCCTGAATATCAGTAATGTGTACACCTCTCAGCACTGAGGATGTTTTCTCCATGCCTATCTTGCTTCTGCGCCCTCTAGCCAGCCTGCCCGGATGCCTCAGTAGCCATTTCAGAGGCCCCCAGCCGCTGGCCTCAATGTCATCTTTCACCTTGCTCATCCTGTAGGCACTGCTACCATGCACGAGCATTTATTACTCCCATGGATCACTGCCCCGCATGATCCAGCCCCTGAAAATCTACCATGGCTGCTGGCCGCTTGGATCTCTCCTTGACTCCCTGAGCAGACTCAAACTATCCCAGGATCACATGCCTCAACGGGCTGTGGAGTATCAGCACCTGCACTCCCTCCAGCTCCCGCCCCTACCTCAACAAGCAAGTACTCTGCATCCCTTTCCGCTGCAAACTTTACCTCTTCCTTCTCCTCACCGTACTCTTAAACTGATCACTGCAAGAAATAAAAAGTAGGGAGCACTTTTTCCCATCCCACTTTTATTGTCTCCTTGGTGGCTACACCCACAACACTTGCAATCTGTGGCCTAATGCCAGCTAACAGCCAACCGTTGCTGATGCCCACATTTGAACTGCATCTGGCGGCAGTCGGGCAACTGAGGCCAAGCCATGTGCAGGCCCCTCTGTTCCTCCACTTTCCTTACCAGGGATTCACGTGTATGAGGAGGGTAGGCTGGGCCCGGCGCCAGATTACTGATGGTGGTCAAGATCCGGCCCGCTCACCTCACTCACACACACACAGCTTAACAGGATATTCTTTGGTCTAAAGATAGCACGGATATGCACTCTGTCATAGTTTTTAGACAGGAAGTGCCTTCTATGGCTATAAAATCCCATTCATGAATGACCGTGTCTCTGTTGAAATTAGTTCAGCAGAAGAATGAAGCATCTATATCTAACCTTTGGGTTTTTTTCTTGCTGTGAGCTCTCTTGTCTTCCTAGACCCAAATCAGCCTTTTTTCATAGTTTTTAAGGTATTTGTGGAGTTTGTGATTCCAGTGACTATGATCTTGAGCAGCTGTTTCCCAGGTGTTAATGTCAAGGTCAAGAGCCTTAAAAGTCATGTTTGCAGATACCCTTGAATAGCAGGTGTGCATGGTCAATCGGTCTAGTGCCAGAGGCTAGCGCCCCATATTGAATTTCTTTTGGAATTCTCTTGTCATTCATAAAAGGGACAAGTCCAAGCCATTGAAAGCATCTCAGTTTGAGCTGCATGAAGATAGTGTGAATTTGAGTCTGCTTTAGTCTTTGGACTTAAAATGTTTAGGATGCATCATAGGCAGTGCAGGTGGAAGTTATTCAGTCTGTTCTCTTGATGTAAGAAAGTATAGTGTCCATGTCTCACAGTACTAATGTCACATGCTTTGTAGATACTGATTTTGCTGAGTTTTCTAAGTCTACTGTTTGTTTAGTAAGCCTAGATAAAGTGGTAACAGCTTTTCCAATGTGCGGGTTTACCTCTGCATCAAATGAAATGTTTCTGTGATGCTGGAATTCACATATGTGAATTTATCAACAACCTCTTGTGCCTAGTTATTAATACTAATAGAGGGAGACTTATCAACATCTTGTCCTATCACATTGTTTTTTTTTTCAAACAATGAGCCCAAGTCCTGGCTTACTTGAGAAAAAAAAAAGATTCATGAGACATTAGGAATGTTCTCACTGCAGCATTATCAGCAAATAACAGCTCTCTAACAAGAACATTACGCACTCTCTGACTCAAGAGAGATTGAAGAGCTTCCCAACTGATCGCATATGTAGTCATCTTCTCTCAGTTGCTGAACCAAAGGCATGCTTTAACAAGAGTATGAAGAAGATCCTGAACAGAATAAGGACAAGGACGCATCCATGTTTGACCCCTCTGTGTATACCGAAGGACTTTCAGGTTGAGCCATCATTTTAGAGGCTACCTTTCATGTTATCATGGTAGGACTTGAGCAGGCTGAGAAGTTTGGGAGGACGGTCAATCCGTTCCAGCAACTGGAACAACAGACCCCCTTCTGCTTACAAGGTCGAAGGCCTTAGTGAGATCAATAAAAAACGATGTACAGCAGTTTTTCCTGCTCCCTTCACTTCTCCTGCAGCTGCCTGAGGGAAAAGTTCACGTTGATGGTTTAACAAGTTTGGACATTTCAGAAACTGAAGTACAGCCTAGCTTTGGCATATTCCAACAGAGCTGTTAAGATTTCAGCCACAGGTATTCATTACTGAAAAAAAAAAATATATCTATGTAGATAGCTATAGATATAAAGAGAGAGATTAATTTATTTGTTCTTCATGGTGGAGAAAATTTCTTTCTTCAGAAAAGGAATTGTCTCATTTTTTTTAAACATAATTATAATAAAGCTTCCTGTTTTTTCACCTGATGAGAGTGTGTGCAGAAAATATGCACTTCAGAGTAATTTCACATTGCATCTGAAGGTGTTATTATCCGCATGTTTGTGTATATTTTTATATGTGTGTGTGAGTTGTTTTTCTGTGTGCACATGTGAGTGTTAGTAGGCATGTTAGGCTGTGTATTTGTACATGCTTTTGTCTGTATCTGTACATTTGTATGTGTGTGTTTGTGTATGCTGTGAATTTCTGTGCTTTATGTGTTTTAAGTGTGTGTATGTTGTGCATTTGTATACTGTATGTTTGTGTTTGAAGTTTTTTAGTGTTGTATATTTGTGAGTGTTGTTTGTATGTACATTGTGTGCTTGTATGTGTATGTATTTATATGCATATATATGTGTGCGTTATACATTTGTGCTTGAAAATGTATGTGTAGGGTGACATTTTGGAGCTGGGAGATGGAGAAAAAAGGTCTTTGTGGAACATGTGCTGGTCCTAGCCTGTGTTAAATGTTATCAGTCCTACTTTCCTTACCAGTGGTCTAAACGACGTATCAGCTTGTGCATCCATCTAGTGCTTGTGCTGACTGGTCGGTGAGATGTTAACATCACAAACCCTCCAGCATGACATTAGAACAGAAATCCAATCACAATAAACCTCTTATTTTGCTTCTATATAGATATATCAATAAAATATATGTATATATACTGAGAGATAGATATAGCTATATAAATATATATATAGTTTGGATATAATACTTATAATTCTGTACAGTAATGAATTCTTGTGGCTAAAAGCTTTACGCTTCTGTTGGAATATGTCTTAGCCAGGCTGTATGGTAGCTTCTGAAGTATCCTAACCTGCTAAACTCCTTTCTCAGAACTGTAACTCTTTTCTTTCAAGTTATTCGACCTTTCACCTATTGGGTTCTTTGCCGTTCACCTCTGACCCCCTTTGCCTTTTGCTTTGTATGGTGACATCAGAGTTTTGAAATCTGAAAAAAGCATGAAGCTAAATGCCAGAAAAGGAAAGAAGGATGGCTCTTACATTTGGCAGTGAAGCACGGCAGAGAGAACGCAATCTAGAAAAACAGGGCTGAAGTCTCCTGCATGCCTGTGTAACCTTACGCACTCCTCGTGCTCAAAATGTCAATCCCAGGAGCCTGTAAGCATTTGAATTATACTGCAAAGCAGTGGTGTTCATCAAAGCAATGCTCTGGCCCCTCCCCCAACAGCCCAGCCACTCACGTTTTCAGGGCATCCCTAATGAATATGCATGAGATATCTTTGCTTACACTGGATGCCAAGAATGCAAATCTATCTCATGCATGTTCATTAGGGATGTCCTGAAAACCAGACTGGCTAGAGGGCTAGGAGGACTGATGACTGATTTCAGCACCACTATCGAAAAACCTTGTGCATATTAGTGGTTCTTTACCAATAATAAATCCAGTCAGAGATAAGATTCATTTTTCTTCCATTTGCAGGGAGATTCTTCTATTAAAAGCTGTGCTGAACAGATCTGTTAATATATATAAATTTTGCAAAATTTAACAAATCTGTTTCCAGAATGAAAAGTGTGCAACATGCCCGTCCACTGTTCTTTCTTCTCTTGGACGGTACTTTTCACTTTAAAATTATTATTCTATAAGGCTATGCAGAGGCAAAATTGAATTTTGGGTTTTTTTGTTGTAATTTTAAAATGTTGTTTTGTTTTGTTTCATTATTTATACATGTAAAATGCATTTTTATAGGTATATGCAATTGTATTTTGCATAAAATCCTTATATTAAGGCAAGAAGTAGCAAGCTAATTTAGGTCATCAATAGCAGTTATAACTGAGATTTAATAAAATCCTTTCCCCCCCCCCCCCCCTAAAATGTCACTGGTTAGAAACAGAAATTTTTACTGCAGGATCATACTCCTTCCCTATGACTTCCAAAGGTCTTACCGAACTATTTTTGCTTTCAAACGAATGGGCTGCTAATTTTTTTTTCCTTTCTAGGTTTAAGCTCCACATTCCACTTGTTGAACTGTTCAAGGCTGAACTCGTCATAGGCAGATTTTGGCCTAGTTAGAGTCCGATGCAAAATGCACACTTCCCCGAGGTGCACTGGGAAAATGCGTCAAATTTTATGTTTGCAAGGATCTTGGGGAAATCCACAACAGACAGGAGGAACGTTGAATGAGATCTGTCAGTCCAAGGCAACAGAGAATTCCTTTGAATCTGCTTCAGATTTTCAGTAGATCCACTGTAGATTTTGCCTTTATAAGGTCAAGCTGATCCAACAAACCCGGATATTTTTCACAGGGTTTTTAGTTTTTTTTTACTCGGGTGGTGAACCTGCTCTGACCTTCCTTGTTCCTTATTAACTTCTTTATCTCTCCCTCGGTCTCTCCCTTCAGCACTTCATTTTGCATCTGGGCGTAGCTCAGATTAGTTCAATGGAGAGACAGGAGGGTGAGGATCAAGCAGCAGCAGCAGAGCCAAATAAACAGGGCCCAAAATTTAAAAAAAAGTTATTTTACAAATATTGCGGCAAAGAAGCTGCAAAATTTGCATATTGCAAAAATATTAATCATATACTGTGATAGAAGAATTTCCATGAGAAAGGCCATCTCCCTGCAAATAAAAAAAAAAAGAGAGGTCTTGGAAATGCAATGAAAAGGATGAATTTCACTAGTTTCCCCCTCATATATAATAAGTACATTTACGTATATAAAGTTAAAGTTCAATTCAAAGCTATGAAAACAACATTTTGCTCACCTTTTAAGAAGCCAATAGCGCAGTTTTCATCTTTTCTTCCCATTTCACACCCCCTCCAGCGCTAAAGGCAAATGATGTCACGTAGAATGTTCCAGAAGCGTCAGAGGGAGGGGAGTGAGAGTGAGAGTAGGAGAGAGAGCGCCAGTGACGGGGAAGAGCAATAAAGCAGCTCGAGGCCTGAGTCAGATTTTCCAAGCCTAAGAGAAGAGGCTGAGCAGCTCCCAATCTAGGCGGGGGAAATGGGGGTGTGTGTGTGCGTCCCAGGAATGGTTTCATTGTCAAAACCAAGGAAGAACAGCATTGCTTTATCAGGGGGTGTACAATCGCTTTGCCTACATTGATTTCTGGCATTGTGATGCTTTTATTTTTATAGAATTTGATGCTTTGTGGTGGAACCTTTTTCTCTCCTGCTCACTGTCCGTGGAATAGATAAGCTGCCACCTGCATGGTTAGTGCATGCTCAGGGAGGGTAATACTATTACCACCCACTTTCATATTCACAGCAGTTGTAGTTTAAAGGCAGAATAGCGTACGTCTCTGCAGATACCGACTGATAATAATTTAAGGACAACTTGGTGTTTCTTTGCCTGCTAGGATTAATTAGCTACTCGTGGGAGCATGATTTCATTGAAACACGCGGTCAGGTGTCAGCACCGTCCCATTCAGCGGGGGTTACCGCGCAGATAGGCTGCCAGGGCAGAGAATGCACCCAGCCGAAAATCCCGCCTTCATTCCAGCCCCTGCAGCCTGCCCTTCCACTTTCCAGAGCAAGGGGGCTGGCCGGATTCTTTAAAAATACCAACTTGTCCATTCCTTGGTTTCAAGACTATTCTCAGGTCTGCTTTTAGTTTTTTTTTTGGCCTGATACAGTTCATTTTTTTTTTTTTTTAAATTAGGACGACCCCTCATTTCATCAGCGTCGCCCTCTGAGGTCACCCTAAAGCTATTTCTGCTGTGATCCTGGTTTTGTGCGTATCTGATCTGAAGCAGCAGGGTGCCACCTCTTTAAGAGGGGAGCAGGCACCCCTCTTTCCCACCCATAGACCGACCCCCCCCCCCACTCCTGGCTTTACTGCGCGGCATTGCTGAAGTCAGGGGTTGGGGTTTCTGCCAGGGAAAGCAGGACTGGATCCACCTGAAACAGAATAAGCACCGTCTCTCTCTCTCTCTCTACGCGAAGGAGGTGAAAATCAAGAATTAAACAACAGGATTGCCAGGTTTTCCGAGATTTACCCGCCAGTTGATTTATTTAGTTTGCGTCTGGTATTTTTGTTTAAAACACCATTCCCTCCTGCTTGGATTTTTTTTGGATATAGGCAGCTGCATGGGTGCTGTGGGTGTCGCAGCTGACATCATGTATGGCAGCTTTCTGGCCAGACCTCCACATCCCACCTTTTCAATCCCCCCCTGACCCATGAGGAGAGAAGAAGAGATAACGTAGGAGAGAGCTGTTGCTGGGAGGGCCGAAGCCATGTTTCTGGCACCCATGCATACGTTAAGCAAACGTGCAGCTCCTTGTAGAAGGAGAAAAGGCAGATCCGGTCCTGGTTTTACCGCCCTGCCTGTATGGGGGTCACTTACTAAAGGTTTCCTCCCATTCTGTGTCTATGGGGGAAAATGCTTAGAAAATGAACCCCGATACTTCTGATTTCCCTCAAATTAGGGTCTCTGTCAAAGAGGGACAAAGCTGAGTCAGTCCTGATTTCGCCCCCCCACCGAGCTGCGGATTTCATTTCCCTATTGACCGCATATCCCTGCGTGCCACGGAGTAAAAACCCACAATTCGCGCAACCCCTTTCATTTTAATTTATTTTTTTGTTTTTGTTTTGACACGGAGCTGATGCGCTCGGCGCGTCCTGACGGGAGGTCGATATCCTCCGGCGGAGGGACATCGCCGCATTCTTTCCTCGTGGCTGCTACTAGCACCGAAGGGTGCAGACTGCGGGCTGTCCCGTTACCGTACAACGTGGTTTTCCCCTGATTATGATATGAAGAAAAAAAAAAAAAAAGCCAAACTGTGTTATCTGAGTTCAGTGCAAGGGACCCCCCCTCCCCTCCCCCGCGACTTGTTATCATTAATGCCGACCCGTGTTTTGCGCACTTGAGCTCACAATGGCTTTTGTGGATATCCCCTCTCAAAGTTCCTCCATCTCAGCGGGACGCGTGATGAAGTCAGACGGAGCGCTGTCCTATCGTTCAAGCACGTTTAAGACGAAGCCTCGCCAAAGAACTAAAACGGCTCTCTTTTTCCCCGGGATCACGCCGAACGATTACTGTGATGTACCTAAACCCTTTTTGTGCCCAATTTTACAAAAACTCAATGTGCGCACCCTTCATTTTATGTTCCTCATCACGTATCAGCTGTTGAAATGTTTTGAGTGGAAGATATCCTACGCCATAGTGCACCAGGCAGGCACCCTGGACAGCAAATTACATCGAAAAATGCTCTACCCAAGTTTTTTTTTGCGATCAGTTTCCTACTTCTTAGCACACTTCATCAAAGATATTCAGCCTACAACTGGGAATGTCGTAAATGATTCTGGTTATTCCGGTAGGTTGTGCCGAAACTTCGTTTAATGGGGTAAGTTGCAATTTCACGCATCTTGCTTTTTTGATGATGAAGAAACCCCATATTTATGACTTTTCCAGGACCTAAATTAGTGCCCGAGCACTGTGCCTGTCGGTCCCTTTTCTCTGCGGCTCCCAGAGAAGAACGGTGCGTTCTGAATGTGTCAGGAGAGTGTAACCGCTGATATATAGGGGGAGGGGGGGGGGCGGGGGAGGAGAACCGTTGTTTATCTCTCAAAAGGTCTTTTTTTTTTTTTGCTCTCCCTCCCCTTCAAGTTGGGAATGATTCATCAGCTGGCCTTTAGCGAGAAAAGAGGCCCCGGGGCCTGGGGGTCTGAGGCCTTTGACCTCTGTGAAGAGAAGGGTCAGACTGTGAGTAACTGTGCCAGCGCCAGTGCCGAAGTCACAGGGCTCCGGAACAGAAGGGAGGTGTCTCGGAGCAAAGGGACCTGACAGTGGGAAAAAGTCAGGCATTCCAAAAGTAAGGGTACATCTCCCAGGGCCTCCGCAGATCAGCTGAGGGCTGAGTTCAAGGGTCATATTTATGCTCGAGTCCCTGAGCATGTTACAGTAACATCTGCTTGTTAAGGGTCTGCAGGGACCAAAAGTTTCTGACCTCTGTGTACAAAAGGGGACAAAGTGGGAGATTAGGTGCTTCATTTGAACATTTGTGTTCGACTTGAGTTACTTTTAACCCTCTCCTGGGTCTGGTTTGTCAGAATCGCTTTATCTTTTTTTTTTTTTTTTAAAGCCAACCAAATGCCTAGGTCAGTGGGTCAATACTGCAGTCCCCTCAGATTTGGACAACTACATGGTACCAAAGCTGACCCATGGGAAAAGCAGCCACCTTTTAATTACCTATACTTTATCAGTTATGGTAATCGTTCTGACATTTATTTAATGAGGGCAATTTTCAGAAAGTCTTTTACCTGGGCGAGGCGATTTACCTGCGTGATGTGATTTATCTGAAAGCTGCTCCCTCTTCGTTTAGCTTAGCCACCGGCTTCCGCGGCAGCCGTGCTCTTAGCCGGCTTATGGGGAGCGTTCCTGGGAAGTGCATGCAGAAAAGAGCAGGTGCGAGGTCCGTGGGCATTTTTGTAACAGGGAAATTGCACACATACTTCCCCTTTGAAAATTTGTGCAAAGTCCGCAGGGATTGCAAAGCACTCATGAACGTTGCACCTGGAGAGGCTCTTTTGACAACCGTCCCCATTCTCATCATCATTATTATTGTTCTTGTTATGTGTATGTATCACTGCGAGCATGCCATCTGATAGACAAATCATGTGGTTTCAAGGTGCCACTTGCAAGCTAATTTTGCATGTGGTTTAGTGGTTTTTACTTTCCTTAGGTCACACTGATAACCATTTTTCCAGAAGTCACTAAGCAGCCAAGATATTTCACTGTTTTTGGCCGACTACCTCCAGCATAATTTTTAGCCATGACTTTGCCAGCTATACTGTGACCAAAAATGAACCTATAATTAACTCGGCTGGCCGAGCAGCTTCCTCTCCCCATCAATAGGATCTACTTGAGTTTGGTGGATGCATTCCTGAAACAAGGACCCGATCCCTCCCACCCCAAATCCCAATCTCTCCCCCCTGTGCATCCCTTCCACCCCCAATGCCCTGCTCTTGCTCCATTATCTAGTAAAGTCCTCCTCCCCCCTTGAAGCCCTGATCTTATCTCAATCTCTAGCAAAATCCTCCCTCCCCCTTCCCCACACCATTTAGCCTTGGCACTCTCCCTCTTCCCTTCTCCCCCAAAGCCCCTTTCTTTAAGACCATGAATTTGGGGGAAAGAGGGGACTTTGCTGGAGAGAGGGGGTAAGATCAGGGCCATGAGGAGGAAAGGGGGTTATTCTGCAGGAGGGGGTTATTCTGCAGGAGGAAAGGGGGTTATTCTGCAGGAGATTGGAATGCCAGGAGGGATTCGCATCTTTACTACAAGAATCTATTCCATAGCTTAAAGGTGAATTTTAAGAGTTGCATGTCTAAAAATGAGCCCACGCGCACATAAATAGTGCACATTCACTATTTTTTCTTTGGGGTTTTTTTTTTGCTTTTCTTTTCCCTTTTCATGAAATTGTAGGAAATTCAGTCTTCGTGGGGAAAATGGTGTTCCTTCAAAACTCTGCAAGTCGACTTGCAGGCTTCATGTTCTTCTTTTGGCCTGAAATCTGCCCCTAATTCTGAAATATTTATGTTCTGTAAAATGTGTGAAGAATTTCAAACCAGAAGCAGAGTGAGAACTCACCCTTCCACGTTATTTACTAAAACATATTTCTTTTTATTTTAAGTTTTATGTTTGTTCGCCTCTAACAAGAAACATGTTATAAATGGCTCATGGCTCATGATTATTTTTCCCTATGATTCATCAGTGATTTTAGTTTAATATTGTAATACAAATCTTGTATTTTATTGAGAACGATCCACAGCAGTTCATCATGTAACTTTTTTCCATGTCTTCTCTTTTTCTGCTGGTCTCCTTATTAATATGAGCACTGCCCCGAGAAATGTTCCTTGCTTTGTTTGCAGGCATTGCCTTGACATCCCAGATGTTTGAGGCATTTCACTTTTGTTCACAGTTATTGTCCTATCCACAGAGACAGTTTTAGCTTCTTTTTTTTTTTTTTTTATTGCGTCACAAATAAAGTGGAATGTTCTGTTTATATTTAATATCATAAAACGCTGCCTTCTCTAGGCCTCACATCAGCCTGTTCTTAATTTTAATGCAGAAAAAGCGCGGCATGCACGAGATTTAAAAATCCCTCTCGTTTTGGAAAACGTGGCTGAACCTGAGCGCACCGGGATTCTTCTGACCCAGGAGGGTTAAGCTGGAGGCTGGTCAGTCGAGGATGGGGGCCTCTGCCAGGCCCCCTTTGTGATAATAATAATAAGTAATAACAGAAATTCCATTCGGAAGTGCATTCTGCCAGGCCGCACAATGCACCTCCTAGCGGGCCATTGACGTTTTTTTGATCAGGGTCAGAACCAACAAGCCCGGGGCCCTGCCCTCTGAGTTCAGTGGGAAAAATTCTCATTTCCAAGTGACTTTTTTTTTTGGTATTTTTCTTTCATTTCCGAGGGAACTCCTTCATAAACATGCCGAGCAATTTTCCAGTACATTAACCCAAGGAGATCTTTAATATCCACAAGAACGAGAGGGACAGAGGGAGAGAGAAAGAGGAGGAGGGGGTGGGTGGGTGGGGGGTTGGGGGACGAAGGACAGAAGTTGCACAACCGAAGCCAGTGGAAGATGGATGAGCCCCGGGATAAGAGTGGGCAGTTTTCCCACTATCTTGCCCCATACACCTCGGACAAAGGCTTCATTGACTGAGGTGCTTGACATCAGACTCATAAACTAGTACTTGGGTACAAAAGGTCTGACATTTCAAAGTGCCAGTCTCTGCCCCCTTTTCTCCTTCCGCAGCTGCACACAGGGGCTGGGCCTAACAGTTGTGCGCCTTTGTTGCCCTTCAGGACAAGAGGTGAAGATAAATAGCATCGACGTGAATTCAGCCCCCCAGAACTTTGTGCTTTTCCCCAAAAGGCAGCGTTCCCTCACGGGCCTGATGCCGGTCCCGCGGGAGCCAGGCCACATCCTTCCTTCCATGAATGCGGGAGTTCTGCGGGAGGGAGAGAATTTAATTAGTGGGGTTTTTTTTGCCCTGTGAGATGGATATGGTTTCTTTTTTTTTTTTTTTTTTTGTTTTCCTGATTTGTTACCATTGTTCTTTCTCGTGGGAACTTTCGAAATGGCCCTAGGGACAAAAAAAAAGGGGGGGGGGGTGGTGTGGGGGGAGAGGGAGAGAAATGGATCTGAAATGCGGGATTATGTTTAGTAAACAACGTGCTTTAAATCAGAGTCTCCCCCGCCCCCAAAAGATCCACCTTCCTGGAGAAGAAATGAGTTTGTAGGAACTTTACTGAGAAAAAAAAACAAAAAACGCAGAAAGCATTGCTAATATCACCACTGCGGGCTGCCTCAAATGAAGGAGTACATTACCCTCCTTCACAGTTTATAACCAGCCCTTAGGCAAAACTCGCACTATTTTGAAATTGCAAAGCGGCAGCACTTTTGGAGAATTTCCTAATGCACAGGAATTTTAATCAGGACCTATGCCATGAAGCACGGCACTTTACAAGAAGGGGTGTTTAACTTCCTGGCGCAGTCGCTCTTAAGCAAACATTTCAGTGAGATTTAGACCTTTGGCAAAAAAAGCTGATCAAGCTGGATTATGCCTGACTTTTTGCCCTTTTGAAAAGTTGGTGCAACTTAACGACTCCTTAAGCAAAGCGATGGATTTTGTTTTGTCTTTTTATATGTGTTATACCATGCAAACACTCAGAAGAAGATACAAAGACTACAACCTATAGTTTAGCACTTTTCTTTAATAGAAAACCCTGCTTTTCAAGCAACACTGATTTCAACTTATTTTCTTTTGGGGAGGGGGAGGGGGCCCATAGTTAACCGGAAGCATTGCTAGATACCTCAACCCTTCCTCCCCTGTCCTAAGGCGAGAGGTAGCACCTTCCTTGGGGAGGTAATAACAGGAGGGGAACAGCAGACTGCTCTGTGCCCAGTTCACTCCAGTATGTTCCAGAGTCTGTTGCTCCAGTTGTTAAAATAAAACCTGTAGTCTAAAAGTGACAGTACCCTACCTAATTTACTACACACTTTTGGAATATTTTTTGTCTGTACATTATCATACAATGTAAATGCATCTGGATTTGCAGTCAAGGAGCCCAACTTTCATACCTAATGGCAGTACAGCATTTGCATGCATTAGTGAATGTGCGGAGAAATTAATGCTATATATTTCTACTCCAAAAGTATGCAAGCATGTTTCAGTATGCATGACTATTTCCAATGCAAGAAAACGCATAGCTTCTCTACCCATTTATAAACATAGGTGAAATAATAATAATGGCACTGCGCGAATAAACATCCAGAAATTCAGCTGGAGGCAGGGATATTTTAAAGTAAGTTTGAGTGCTTGGAATCACAGTTGCTGATACCTCCGCCATGTGTCCCAGTCTTTGGCCAGTTCACCTAGACCCTCTAGCACTTAACCCCCAAACTCCCACCAGTTCACCCCCACCTCTCAACCAAAAACTGCAGACAAAAGACAAGTCCGATTTCACGTGTAAAAGTGTGCAACCAGGTTTGGTAACGTCGACATGGCTGATGTGCACGTCCTTCATAAAATAGCAACTACCATGCAGACTTTTTAACCCCACCATGGGACACCTCCTCTTTTTGTCCCCTGGTAAAATGTATATGTGAAACCGAAGATACACACATTCTCTCGACATTTATAAAATAACACGTGTACATGTGCATGCTATTTACAGACGTATGTGCTACTTTGACATGCGAAATCTTTTGAAAATTCGCTCCAAAGAATTTCAAATGCAGTTTAAAATTCTTCATTTTTCCAGGCATGAACAATATTCACCGAATTCTTTTGTTTCTTTACTGTTTTCCGTTTGAAGCATCAGCTTCAGAAACATGGAGGTCAGAACTCAATGGCATTTAGCCAGATAACTTATGAGTTATGATCACTTAACTTAAAGGTAGGATTTAAAAGTGCTGTGGGCGAGATTTTTATAATCTACGTGCGGGCGTAGATTTGTGCGCGTAACCCGGTGTACACAAATCTATGCCCGATTTTATAACATGCGCGTGCAGCCGTGCACATGTTATAAAATCCGGGGTCGGCGCGCACAAGGGGGTGCACACTTGTGCACCTTGCGCGTGCCGAGCCCTAGGGGAGCCCCGATGGCTTTCCCCGTTCCCTCCGAGGCCGCTCCAAAATCAGAGCGGCCTCAGAGGGAACTTTCCTTCCGCTCCCCCCCCCACCTTCCCCTCCCTGCCCCTATCTAACCCGCCCCCCAGCCCCATCTAAATCCCTCCCTACATTTGTTGTATTATTTACACCTGCCGAGTGCCGGCACGCGATTCCCGGGGCCAGCGGCAGTGGCCGCTGGCCACCCTGGCAACGCCCCTGACCCGCCCCTCCCCACCCACGCCCGCGTCCATTTTTTCAAGCCTCGGGACATACGCGCATCCCGGGGGCTTGCGCGCGTCGCTGAACCTATGCAAAATAAGCTTGGCGTGCACAGGAGGGGTTTTAAAGGGTTACGCGCGTATATTACGCACGTAACCCTTTTAAAACCCACCCCTGTGCGTGCATGCATAAACACAGGTATCTCGGCACGCAGAAAAATATGCACTATTTTTTTAAAATACTGACCACACATGCAAGCCTGGAGCTGTACACACATACATACTTGGACCACTTTGCTACTGCTTCTTGTTAGGAAAACGTTTGGGAAGGGGGGAGAACATAAGAACATACCATACTGGGTCAGACCAAGGGTCCATCAAGCCCAGCATCCTGTTTCCAACAGTGGCCAATCCAGGCCATAAGAACCTGGCAAGTACCCAAAAACTAAGTCTATTCCACGCTACCGTTGCTAGTAATAGTGGTGGTTATTATCTAAGTCAACTTAATTAATAGCAGGTAATGGACTTCTCCTCCAAGAACTTATCCAATCCTTTTTTAGTTTTAAATGTGCCACACGCTAACTTCATGGAGTGCCCCCTAGTCTTTCTATTATCCGAAAGAGTAAATAACCGATTCACATCTACCCATTCTAGACCTCTCATTCTCATGATTTTAAACACCTCTATCATATCCCCTCTCAGCCGACTCTTCATATACTCTTCATAGGGTGCTGTCTGATACTGTCTGATACTCTATATATGGACCATTGTAAGGGGGTACTTTGATTTGGGGTGAGTTTTCGGGAGCTGAGTTGTGGTTTGGGGGGGTGGTGTTACAGACATGTTCAGCGGTATCCATTGTAAAATTGACTTCATGAAAGAATTTTTGACTTTATAAGTGATGAAAAAGAGTTGATTTGTACAATACAGCTTGCCCTTGCCTGGCTCCTTTTCTGGCCATGTGTACATTCATGTACGCGCACCCTTCCTGGCTATTTAAAATTTGCATAGCTCCTGCTCTGGTTACTTATGCACGTAAATGGCCGATTTTGACGTGCAAGGCTTTTAAAATCCAACTTTTAGCCGATTTCTCAGCTGTATCATGTTAAGTTAGCCAGATAACCTTACGCCCACCTCCTCAGAGTGGTCTTAAAGTTATCCAGCCACCTGTGATTTAGCTGCTTAAGTGGTGACAGATACGGGACAAGAAAAATTGGCATAGGCAGGCCTCGCAACTCGATTCCTGTGCCCCACCCAAAATGTAAACATGGACCCTGCTGGGTGGAGCATCCCACTCCCACTCCCAAACCTCTCCAAGAGCATTTAAAAAAATAAAAGTGGTAACCATCCCCAGGTGGCCTCCCCACTGCCCCCTCTCCAGTTCACACAATTGGGAAGTTATGCCCCCTTCTCTGCCACACACGGCCGGATAACTTTAAAGCTAACCGGTGATATTCAAAGGATTGCTGATGAGGTGTAAAATGTCTGGCTAAAGATAGCCCGATAACTTTATTCAGGGATATTCAGTAGGACGATTATTCTGCGGTATATCCAGGATAACTTAGCTGTTTTAGGGGTTTGTGAATATTGAACCCTTGTTATTTATTTATTTAGCAATTCTTATATTCCATACTTCTAATAGCATTATTCAATACAGATTACAACAATAACATGCAGAATAGAAAAAGAGACATACATTACATAAAACATGTTTAAAATACTTAAGGTAAAGCAGATTGGTAAAAAAAGAAATATATATATAAAACCATAGAACAACTGAATATTTTGAAGCCTTCTCAAGCTGAACTTGGTGTCATCTGGTTTCCGTCCCCTCTAACCGGTTATGCCTTGCCTTTTGCGTTCTCTCCCTGCCTTTAGTGACAGTGGTTCAGTTCAAGACAATGGAGGCCCATCCCCAGCCATCAGCATCTGTCTCTATTCAGCCTCCTTCCTCTGCAGAAATCCTCTGGCCACAAAGCACATAAACAGCTCATCAGGAATGCCGAAAGCACTGGCAACTCTGTCACCCAGGCTTCTCCCATTCATCCACAAGAAAAGGCAGGGTGGGACCCTGCATACTGCATACTGTCACTGTTCCCCCTTTAGCAATTGGAATGTCATCATGGGATTTGTGGGTGAAAAGTCCAATCTGGGTACTTTATATCAAGAAATTCAGTGCAAACCATGCTGCCAACAGAAAAGAATCTGCTTTAATAAATAACTAAAAAAAAAAAAAAAAAGTAAAAAAGCATTGTCCCTGCACCGGAATACACAAAGATGACTGCACAATTCTTAGTTACAGCCATAGGAAAACTGAACTCCTTGAGTATTAATGAAGCAAAAAAAAAAAAGTGCAGCATTATTTATTTTTGACAAATAAAATGCAAAACTGAAGTGTGCCGAGTACATTTTACAACTGAATTGTGCATATTTGCACCAGCAAGATTAACAATGATCCATATGCTCTAAACTTTTTATGGAACTTGACACAGGTCACGTTTAAACTATTTACTTTCTAATGCATTGTTCAAATTCAGCGCAATTAATTTCCTTTATCAACCTGGCTCTAACTGAGAATTAACCATTGTGGGCTCGCTCTCTTTTTCTCTCTAATGATTATTGACAACAATGGAATATTAAAAAAAAAAAAAGATACAGTTTTTTTCTTCTGATGGTGAGCAGTTTAAAATGCCAGAGAATTATCACAAACCATGAAATCTTTGATAGTATGAAAAAAGATTTTAGTCATTTAGGAGGGCAATTTTTTTGTAACATCACACATGAATTAGCTGGAAAATATGCTCATTAAGTTGCACCAATTTTCAAAGTGGACTTATGCACATAAGCTTCTTTTGGAAATTATCCCAGCGAATCTACTTTCACACATTGGCACCTGTTAAAGTGTATGCAGACTTTTTTTGGGCAAATTAAAGTTCAGACTTTTTAAAATCCAAATGGGTGTGAGTAAAGTCCAAACCCCTCGTCAACTCCATCCCCTGGGAACCCCTCCTGTTATTTTGGGTAAACTTACATATGAACATGATATAGGCGCATTAGTTTACTCGCATATCAGGCGGGCAATTTTGTAAAAGGCCATTACTGCGGGGAAAACACTTTTTTTTATCCACAGAAGGTCCCTTTGAAAACTACCCTACCTATGGATGCAAGTAGTAGAATTGAAATGAGACAGGGCTGTATTTTTGTAAAGTGACTTCACCCCCTCCCCCGCAACCAACCATTCCAGGTTTATAGCAGAGAAAATGTATTAAAATCTTGTGATGCTTCATTCTTCTTCAGTTATACTTCCTGTTTCATTATTTCATGATGATTCTGTTTATTGATCATTATCTAGCACTGTTTTTATTGTTCTCTTTCCAAGGCATGCTGCAAGGCACCATAGAGATGCTGAAAAAGAGATAAGTAAATGGTTAAATGAAGTGAGAGTCCAAGAGGCTTAGTACAAAATGCTTAATATATTATTTTAAGTTATTCAGTTTTTAGCTCATATTCTTTTACAATCTGGGGTAAAAGAGGAGCTTATCTGTTACAGCAGTATTGCTAACATTTTTTGTCAAAAAAATATATTTATGGGCCAACCTGGAGTTTGCATGGCAACACAGTACATTGCCATGTGGAAGGGCCAGGCTTGATTTCTTGCCCCAGCTTCTGCTGCCTGGAGGAGCCAAGGGTGAAGATGCTGTGCAGCCAGTGTTCGTAGGCCCTGAAGAGGACAGAAAAGGGATGCGCAGACATTGCTCAACAGTGACGCCTACTGTTTGGACTTAGAGTGGCAAAATGTTTAATACAGATTCTAGGGACATGTTGACTCATTTGTCTGTATGGTTTCTCAGTATTATTGTTTACATAGAAAATTGCTGCAAGTGGATTTGTTTCTTTATAAAATGTTGCAATGTCCTTACTTTTTATAAAATATTTAATGCTGACTCTGAAATGCTGCTCTGGAAGTAACTACGAGAGCTTCAGCAAATGGAACGCTAAGATAGACCCTCCAGAGATTTTAGGGGAAACTAAAATAGTAGTGGTCATGACTAATTTTTTAAGCAGGGGCTGCCTTGCATCCAAAAATGTTGGAGGAGAGCCAACGAATATCTTCCCGTGCTGGTTCCTGGGTCAATGATGCTGCCGACTGGCGTGTGCCAATGGGATGTCCCTGTGCCTTTTCTGTGCTGGGTCAGGGTGTGCTTGTGTGTGCATGTAGGTGCCTATTCCATTAACACTCTACCTCCAGCCACCTCTCCTTGGTTCCTATCCCGCTTTCATTGCCACCTCCCAAATTTCACTGCCCCAGCACTCCCTGCAAACAGCTAACACACTGAAAAAGTGCTCCCCAGTGCTCCCCAGTCTGCAGTTCGGCGCCTGCACTCCACCCTCTGTGGCGTTCTTCCAGCTGCTGACTACATTTGGTTGGACCTCTTCCTCCTCCACTGTTGCAGCTGCTCCAGGGCTCATCTCGCCATAGCGGTCGGTGTTTCCTGCTCCTCTCCTGTTGTTTCATTGGAGAGGGGGCGGGGGGCATTCCAATTTCCGCTGCTGTCATGATCTGGCTGCCCCTGCTCTTCTGACTCTCAGTATACAACGGGGCCAGGCCAGGAGGGTGGGACTCACATCACTGACGCCTGCCTGTCCTGCTCCTCTCCAACTCCTCTGCAGCTCATTGCAGGGCTAGGTGGGGCTGGGACTGGAGCAGGGGTGAGACTTTTCTCCTGGTCCTTCGAGGCTGTGCAGGAGCAGGTGAGCCTTCAATCGCAAATGGAGAGTGTGCAGGGTCCCGTCCCCCCCCCCCCCCCCAATGGATGTGAACTCATTGGGAACCAAAGTAGAGGTCCACGGCCCTTACCTTGAAAAACACTGCCCTAGGACAATGATCACCTGGTTGAAAATTAACTTTAATTGAGAATTATAGAATGAAATAGAAATAAAAATGCAATTGATTGCAAAAGGCGGAAGATAAGATCTAGATGTGATAAAAAAAAGAAAATGTGTGAAAAATGTAAATCTTGTATATTTTAAGGATGGACAGAATAAGTCTTCTAACAAGCTACTGGCACCACAAAACCATCATGTGTATCAAAAGATTACGTTGACCCATCTGCACCAAGGGCCTTATTTTCTAAGGAAGAGTCGTGGCGTCACCGGGGCCGACTCTGCGAGGACGGCGCGGACAGCAAAAAGGTAAGGAGCCTTTTCGCTGCCTATTTTGTGCCAAATAACTACACCTTTTATGGTACGATCGCTGCCGGCTAGGACCCCCCCCCCCCCCCCCCGTTTCGCCCCCCCGTTACCACCGGATTTTCTAGTTCTGCAAACTTAGAAAATCCAGCCCCAAGTGATTCCTGCTTACATCAAAAAGGCTCCACAATCTCTCTCTGAACTCCATTTTTGTATATAATCAATCTATGGTCAAGTTAATTACACTTCAGAATGATATAAGTACCGAGAAAGGTGGAGAGTTTATAAAATGCATAAAGCTGCATTGAAACTGTGATAATAAAGTCGTTTTTCAATATAATAACAAAACTATTTAAATTGATTGTTAACCCAGTCTAGCTCTAGATGACTTCATTCTGGCAAAAGTTGACTCTTTCTTCAAAAATAAATTAAACTACAGAGTGAGGCAATTTATTTATGTTTTAATCGGGATCATCATCTAATGTTTGCTTTTTCTAACTATGAAACTTTTCAACCAGATATGCCCCGTTAAACCGAATATTAGAGAAAGGATGCCCTTCTAAACATGAACAATCCTTCCCCTTGCACACATCCTGCAGAAGGATCTGCTCCTTGGATCTCCCTAGAGAATGAATGGGCAAAACGACACGAGGGGTTCAATTTCGGGACATCCTGTGAAAGAAATCCTCTCCCCCTGCTTTTCCTCTCATAAATCGCTGTCGTAAAGCCCCGAGAACAAACGTAGAGGAATCTGCAGCACCTTATGCTGTGCAAAGTCTTAAAAGATGGACAGGAAGATCGATAATGTAAGGGCTTGTCTGAAACCTCAAAATCTGATAAAGTTTTAGATTTCTCTTTGGGGAAAATATTCTAAAAGTAATACGGGCCAATGTTTTCTTCACATGGAATTAATTGGAGCTGTCTATAAGTCTGGAGGAAAAGTTATATACACTGCTGAGCAACTTTAAAAATAAACCCCATAGGCTAGTCTAGTATGCATTCTCTCTCTTGCTTATTTAAAATATACATTTTCAAATTCTAAACATCCTTAAGCGCCTTCATATGAAAACAGAGAACAATTGAGTCCTGTTGTTTCCTTTAAGCTACCGACATGTTTGCATACTTCTCAAGATCTCCTGTCCTGTAACATTCAAGAATTTCCTGTCTGCAGTAAACCAAAAAAATGCATAGTATAACAAACAAAAATATCTATGGCTTGGTAACAGTGCTATGGTGCCATCCTATGGACCCAGCTTCTACTTCATGGGGTAGCATGGTCTTCAGGGGAGGGACTCCCAGCTGTTGGGCAACAGGGACACCCATCAGCCAGTTGGGTTTCCAGAGGACTGTTGTTGTGATGACTCAGCAGGATGGGAGGATCTTAAAAATGTGGGAGAAACCATGAGTGGGAATAAACCACAGAGACCACATTTCATTTACTCCGCCCACCTGAATACATTTTGAAACTTGAATACACAGCGATAAATAACGCACGAGTTATAGAGTTGTCCTAACACGGGCTGAAGAATAACCCTATCAGTGCTTAATGTGCATTAATGGGTAGATTTTAAAAGACGCGCGAGGTTCCCAGTGCGCACACATGGATGTGCCAACGCGCGCATGTTATAAAATCTGAACCCACGAGCACAGAGGGGGCAGATTTTAAAAGAATTGTGCACTGATGCGATCGGGCCTTTGCCCAGTTTCCTAACCCCGTACCTATTCTGTCTCCCTCTTCCCCTCTCCTCCCCGACCCCTAAAACATCTGCTCCTACCTTTTTTTTTCTTTTGTTTTGGAACTTACTTCATCCGAAGTAAGGCCGGGCCTTTTTCAAAATGCGCTCAGCATGCGCTTGGCCCTGCCACGCGCGTATCTCCCGGTTTTTGCATGTGATGGGTTCTTAAAATTTACACTTAAATATGCATTAACGTGCTAATGCCTGCTTAAGGATTACAATGCAAAATATTGAAAACACATAGAAAATACCCATAAGCTGTATTTCATGCAAATGATCCCCATGTCCACACTATTAATATGCATGTTAACCTAAAAAAACTATTTCTAAATAGAGTGAGTTCATTTTATGGCATTGGGAAAATGAAATAATGCGTGCATTGGGAATGTGCAGCCAACATATTTTTGGTTCAGTTTGTTTCATCTGTTTCCATTCTGTTTTTTGGCTGAATTTCATTTTAGTTTATTTATGTTTTTTATTTGGGTTTTTCATTTCAGTAAATAGCACAAACTATTTGCAATTAGTGGGGTGAGTTTTGAAAGGAGTTATGCACACAAAAGTAGCATATGTTGTAGCAATTTTCAAAAGTCAAATTTACGCACATAAAGTCCTTTTACATATGTAACCCCTATGGAGTGAATTTTCAAAGGAGTTATGCACATAAAAATATCAATTTTCAAAAGTGCATTTATACATGTAAAACCCAGGGGCCAGATTTTCAAAGGGGTACGTGCGTAAGATACACGTGTAGCCCCCGAAAACCTGGCCGAAGTACCCCCTGTGTGCGCCGAGCCTATGTTGAGTAGGCTCGGCAGCGCGCGCAAGCCCTGGGACGCGCGTAAGTCCCGGGGCTTTCCTGGGGGGAGGGGGGGGCGTGTCGCGGCGGCGTGTCATTTGGGGGTGGCAGATAAGTACTATTGCTATATTAATTTTCATCGGGATTGAGAAAAGTGACAGCTTATAGACTTTCAAATGTGACTTTTTTGGAGTTTTCACCAGTGTGACAGAAAGTAAAAGTTATATAAAAAATTATAAAAAAATTTAAAAAAATATATAAAGTAAAATGGACCAGAAACCATTAAAAGAGTCTGGTAAAAATACCTTGACCCTATGAGCAGTGGTCCTACAAAATTATTGTGAGACAATAGCTATTCCTAAATATTTGAAGAAAGTACCAGGTGTACCAGCATTTTGGGATAAAATAATGTTAAAACATGTTTATAGATATATACTGCAAGTAAAACATCTTATAACATACAGTATATATGTGATGTTAACATGTCATTTATTAGGTTTAATTTAAATGATCCATGTTCTTATTTTTTAAATTATGCTTCAAGAATCAACAAATATACTCTACTTCTCTCTTTCTTTTCTATGTATATCAGTGAGCATGTAAATAAGATGTTTAATGCAGTGTTGATATGATTCTATGACGGGAATGCTGGTATAAGCGTGGAGAATGGATCAGGAAAAGTTCATATGCAAGTTATTCCTGCTTTGTCAGCTCTAGTTTATGCCCTGTAATTTTCCCTCTTCTTTAGGTTTAATAAGCCACCAGTAAACTAATGCATCATACGTTCTTTTGCACACATCACTTGTTTCCCAAAGCTCACCAGCAGTAGCTATGATAACTGCAAAGGGTAGATTATGCTGCTAAAAAAAAAAAAAAAAAAATACAATACCGAAATGTTACTATTCAAAAGCAAATATTTGCCCGTGGAGGTGAAATTTGCATTGCTTTGGCACAGTGTGCAGCTATACACATGCTGCAGATAGGATCTATAATTAAGGCCCTACTTAAGTTGCTGTGCAGGTCTAATATTGTGGGATCCACCATTTACACAAATAGTGATTTAAGGAGAACTCTACTGATCAGCTGTTTCCTGCCGGCGTGCTGGGGCGTATTCCACAATAAATAAAATAAATAAATGCCATTTTGTTGGGTTTTTTTGTCCACTACTCAGCTGCACCATTTTTGAAGTTCATACCGCAATTTGGGTAAGGCCATAGTCGATAACACAAAAAGAACACTCTTTTCTCCCATTTCATGTGCTTTAAACTGAAAGGAACGAAAACAGATGCCTGATGTGTTGAACAAAGAGCGAACACGTGCATTTAAAGCATTGCTCTTTCATTACATGTCTGGGAATTATGGTCCTGTTGCACTTGTAATAAAGAGGGGTGGAACAGATGGCAATGGCTTTCTTTAAAGGGATATTTCGGTGCTGCCAAGTGACTTCATGCTAGCAGTGTTTTTCTTGCTTGCTAAAACTGGTCGTCTGTGCTGCACTGAAGCTCCTGGAATTCTGGGAATGTTAAGTATTGTAGGTTTCACCATCGAGTGCCCTTGGTTTCAGCGTTCGTTCACTTGGATACAGAGAAATAAAAGTCAACTAACAAGCTGTGCTTGACACCATTTTGTTGGACTAAATTCATTCATTTGTCACTAGCTTGCATTCAAGCCCAATGCTTCCTTCATCAGTTCAGTGTAAGGAGGAGTCAGGCAACGTGATGAAGGAAGCATTGGGCTTGAATGCAAGCTAGTCACAAATGAATTAAGTTACACCAGGGGCAATGGAAGACCTTTTTGGTTGGGTGGGGGAGAGGAGTGCCCAATAAACCAACCAGCGTCCCATCCCAACCCATCGCTGATGTCTTATGTACATTCTTTGCATATATCATGTAGAGCATAATTTCTTATTAACAGGTATTTATTTTATTTAAAAATGTTTTTATTTATTTAAAAGCTTTTATATACCGCACCGTGGGGTAGAAGTCATACAAAGCACACTGGGCCAGATTTTGAAAGGGGTACGCGCGTAAGATACGTGCGTACCCCCCGAAAACCTGCCCGAAGTTCCCCCTGCGCGCGACAAGCTTATGTTGAGTAGGCTCGGTGGTGCGCGCAAGCCCCGGGACGCGAGTAAGTCCTGGGGCTTTCCTGGGGGGGCATGTCACGGCAGTGCGTCATTTGGGGGTGGAGCTGTGGGCATCGTTCCGGCCCAGGGGTGTTTCGGGGGTATGGCCTCGGCGTCCGAAATGGCTCCCGGGCCTGGGAATCGCGCACCGGTGGCCGGCCCAGGGCAACAAAGGTAGGGGAGGGTTAGGTAGGGCTGGGGGGGGGGGGGTTTAGGTAGGGGAAGGTGCAGGGGGGGTGGAAGGAAAGTTCCCTCCGAGGCCACTCCGATTTCGGAAGGCTGCCAATTTTGCACAGCCTTGTGTGCGCCGATCCCGGATTTTAACAGATACGCGCGGCTCCGCGCGTATCTATTAAAACCCTGTGTACTCTTGTTTGCGCCTGGTGCACGAACAAAAGTACGCGTGTGCGCAAATTTGTAAAATCTACCCTCTGTGTGCAGTAGTACAAGCAGAAGAACACAAAAACATCAAATTATAACAGCTAATTACCAATATACCAGCTAATTACCAATATACCAATAGTACTGTGCACGATCATGTATATAGTTATAGTTATAGTTCTATTTCATCGCATCTATTCATTGATGTTTATTATATGTAAGGGCTCCTCCCAAAGTTATTTATATTCCTCCTAGTTCTCCAAGTTTTCTGTTATATGTAAGGGCAATGCCCAAAAGTTTTTTGTTCACTGTAAACCGATGCGTTGTGCGAACGGATATCGGTATAAAAGAGATGTTAAATAAATAAATAAATAAATAAATAAATAAATATTTTCAAGCACCTTGCTGGCGAATATGGAAGAGACATTTTATTGCCCCTGTGGGTCAAACTTTGCAAAGAAAGGTAGCACGGCTTATCCACCGGAAACTGTGTAAACGCTATTACCTTGTGATACCAGAGAAGCGCTGGCGTCATGACCCTGACCTGCAGTAATTGCAGGGAATGAAAAAGCTGTATTCACACGGGACATTCCCAGACCAACCAATTCTACAACCTCCAATTTAGGAAACTTCTAACATTTCGTGGTTTTTGTGCGGTTACCATCTGTGGTCCAGCCCTTTTTTTGGCTGGTTCTATAGCTGGCTCCCATGTTTTATTCTTAAATTTTATTAATAAATCAAGATTTTTAAAAATTTTCTTCTTTTAATTTTTAAATAGTCATTTGTGCATTTGTTCCCCGATGTGCGATGTGGGCCCGCGTTAATTTTGCATTAACCAATTAACTTACCTTAATGTGGTTCGATTGCCTCCGCTATTTATCCTTGGCAGTGTGAACAGGAATAACATGGTCTCTTTTTTTTTTTTTTGCCATCATCTACTATCTTATTACGTTAATTAAGTTAAAAAAACATATTTTTATATAGTAACTTTTTATACCTACAATAAACACGCAATGAAGTCTCAGAAAACTTGGGTAATGAGTGACATAAGGAAGAGCAACCCAAATTATAGCTACACAATGCAAGGTCCCACATTTCTAGTCACCACCCAGGAAAAGGATCTAGGTTTCATAGTGGATAATATGTTGAAATCCTCTGCTGAGTGTGTGGCAGTGGCCATGAAAGCAAATAGAATGCTAGGAATTTTTAAGAAAGGAATGGAGAATATAACAGAGAATATCAAAATGCCTCTGTATCACTCCATAGTACGCCTACACCTTGAGTACTGCATGCAGTTCTGGTCACTGCATCTCAAAAAATATATATTTATTGTATTTATTATTTATTTGTTGATTTTTATATACCGACATTCGTCGGAACGTCAGGCCAGTTTACATTGTAACAAATTAACAAGAGAGTGAAATACAATAAACAGATTAGGGGAGATATGATAGAGATCTATAAAATAATGAGTGAAATGGAATGGGTAAACAAAGATTAGAGGACATGCAATGAAGTTACTAGGTAACACATTTAAAACAAACAGGAGAAAATATTTTTTTACTCAATGTATAATTCTGCTCTAGAATTAATTATTGGAGGATGTGGTAAAAGCTGGGTTTAAAAAAGGTTTTTACAAGCTCCTGGAAGAAAAATCCATAAACCATTATTCAGGTGGTCTTGAAGAAATCCACTCTTTATCCTGGCATAAAGTGTGGAATGGAGGAGTAGCCTAAGAGACCATGGTTCAAGTCCCACTGCCATTCCTTGTGACCTTGGACAAATCCCTTTACCCTTCATTGTGTCAGGTACAAACTTATAGGGTCATTTATCAAATGGTGTTTTTGCATGGGGGGAGAGAGAGCCTACTATAGGAGGTGTAGCAAGCAAATCAAGGTGAGGTAGGTGTTAGGGGCCACTTTTACATGCAGACTTACGAACAGAACAGTACACTCTTGTGAAGATTTAATGTCATTCGGAGTCAGGAAACTCACACAAAAATAAGATTTGTACAATGTTCTCCAGCTAGGGTGAGATAGAGTCCATCAAGCTAGAGAAAAAGATAAGAAAGGTCCTCAAATGCTCATAAAAGAATAATCACTGTCAACTAAAAGCCTTCTTGCATTTTGTCATCAGATTATGAAATACATTCCATAATATTATTACAAATACTTTGAATAGGTGAGAGCAAATTTTTGCATTGATATTGGCACTCATTTTGAATATTATATAATTTCGAGAGAGAGAGAGAGAGAGAGAGAGAGAGAGAGAGAGAGAGAGAGAGAGAGAGAGAGAGAGAGAGAGAGAGAGACTGACTATCTATAAGGCCTTGTAGTATTTAGCTATTTATATCTCTATAGGAGGCCCACCTAGTAACTCGAGGTGAGGTTTAGGTAGGGGTTAGGAGCTACCTTTACATGCATAGTGAGATGTACAAACAGAAAAGTACATTCTTGTAAAGATTTTATGTCATTCGGAGTGAGGATACTCACACAAAGATGAGGTTTGTACACTGTTCTCTCACCCTAGTTTGATGTTACCCAGGTAGAGAGTCCATGAAGCTAGGGTGAGAGAACATTGTACAAATCTCATCTTTGTGTCAAACCTTCAACCCTGTCTTGGTGAATGGAACTACTGCTCGCAACTTTCAGATCTACGCTAATTCAACCTCTTTTTGTGTGTGTGTGTGTGTGTGTGAGTGAGAGAGAGAGAGAGGGAGAGTTCACACCTGGCTTTGGCCCTGCAACTGGTAAGACTCTCAGCATACCTTCCGCAGTGCCAGTTTGTTAGAGTGCAAAGTGTCTGCTATTTTATATATTTTATAGTGAAAGATAATAATTGATTAACTCTAAAGATGCAATTTTTTTCAACCACCACCACAGTACTTCTCTGTTCCATGTACTATAAATCCTGGGAAAAGCGTTGTTGACGATACCATCACCGAAAATAGCACATATGAGTACAGTCAGAGAAAGGACATTATCCCTGGCCGGTCCGAAAATCTGGAATTCTTTGCCTCTTGACATCAGAACAGAACCTAGCATACAGAGATTCAAAACATTGATAAAGACCTGGTTATTCGAACAGGCGTTTAATGAAACAAATGGTACCAGTAACTGACCCCACTTAAAATCAGTTGGATTAACCTTAGAAGAGGACTGCCTTGAAAAATTTGACTTAAGATTAATTGTGGGAATTATTAATAATTTCAAGAATATGAGTTAGTATAGGAAATAGTGCTTTTGTAGCCTAGATTAAGGATATTAGGTCAGGAAATTTTATATATACATTTAAGCAATTAATTATTACCGAGGTTTTAGGAATTTTAAGCTCAAGAAGTAACCTTAGTGTCAGGTTGAGGGCCTTATGTTGAATGGAATAATTGTTCATTTTAGTATTTAAACTGGAGAAATATGAAACGTTTAATGGTTTTATGTATTAATTCCATTGTTTTATGCCATATTTTATTGCACTGTTAATTGAGATGTAATTGTTGCACTGTTAACTGACTTGATATCTTTGAGGAAGGTCGGTATATAAAAACATGAAAAATAAAATAAATAAATATAAATCAGGTTTCATAGTGATCAACCAGACATATCCCTGTGAATGTCTCTGTATTTTTTCGAAGATTGCATTTTATAAGAGCTCTGCTATTGTACTAGTGACCATTTTCGAAATAATAGTAACAGAAAATATAAATGCTTTCCAGACTGTACACTTTCACTTGTTTCAGTCTATAGCTGTTTACTTAATGAATGCCTGTGGTCTGTTTCCTGCTGCACTTAAAAGGAGAGGCTACAGATCAAAATGTTAATTCAGATGTTGGCTGTGGCATTGTTTGAAGCTTTACATGGGTTCTGAAAGGTGGAATGGATTTATGCTGTTTGTTCAAAGCTCTCCCAGTGTCTATAGGTTTCAGTCCATTAAGATCATAAGAAACATTGCCTTACCTGCCCATCCAGGTAAGGATATATATATATTTTTTTTCATGTATTGTTAATTCAAATGGCTCTTGAGGTTGCTGAGTGACATGTTTTCACGGAGGGCAGTTTTTAGATTTTGAACAGACCTGTTGGAATAAACACACGAGCGATAATAGTATATAGAGAGGATAAAGGCAATGTCGGTGTAAAATGTCACCAGCCTGAAGGATTGTGATGGAGCTTCATGAGAGCAATTGATGAAAAAAAAAAAAAAAAAATCTACCTCCTAATGCACTGTGTAGAAGCAACAATAAGCCTTATTGGCTATTGTAAAATGAAACATTATGTTTATCAAGTAGAAATGTGAATCCAAATTGGTTATCCTTTTGTTTAGATACAAGTGCTTATCAAGGTTAGAAACATAGAAATGGGAAACCAGATTCGTTTCATTATATTGTAATACACAAAAAAATGTTTTGTTTTTTTTGCTCCCACAGATAGATGTTAATGGCATACAGCATGCCTCGGTCTACTCCCCAACTTCAGAAGCACCTCAGCGTCAAAATGAGGCATAAAGAGATAAGACTTTTTTGAAATCAAGTGCAGGAGTCATTGCCAATGTATTGTGCTAATCAACTGCATTATTTCCTTGACTTTAACTACAAAAAACTCTGGGATTGTTCACACCCTTTGGTTGCAATAGCTTTTCTGGGCTTATATATTTACATAAGGTAATGATTCATGCTCTGGACAGTGTTTGCTGACCAACTAACATTATGGGGTAGATTTTCAAAGGGTTACACGCATAACCACTGAAAACCTACACCAAACCACCCCCTGCGATTGCCGAGCCTATTTTGCATAGGCTCGGCGGCACACGCAAGCCCTGGGACGAGTGTAAGTCCCGGGGCTTTCCTGGGGGGGAGTGTGTTGGGGGGCGTGTTGAGGCGGCGTGTCATCCAGGGGCATCCTGGGGCGTGGCCACGGGCGTGGTTCCGGCCAGGGGGCGTTCCAGGGGGGTGTGACGGTGGCCTCTGGACCAGCCCCCGGACCGGAACCTGGTGCGGCGGCAGCCGGCCCGCGCACGCGAGTTATGCCTGCCTCGAGCAGGCGTAACTTTGGGAATAAAGGTAGGGGGGTGTAGATAGGGCTGGGGGGGGGGTGGGTTAGGTAGGGGAAGGGAGGGGAAGGTGGGGAGAGGCGGAGGGATAGGGCAGCGCGAGCAGGGCTCGGCGTGTGCAAGGTGCACAAATGTGCACCCCCTTGTGCGCGCCGACCCCGGATTTTATAAGATATGCGCGGCTACGCTTGTATCTTATAAAATCCCGTGTACTTTTGTTTGCGCCTGGTGCGCGAACAAAAGTACGCGCTCGCGCTTTTTTATAAAATATACCCCTGTATTTGTAAGGGACCCGCACTTCTTTGTTTATCTGATGGCCGTTAGTGATTGTGAAATCTATCAGACTAGCAACTGTAGTGGATGTAGAAGCCCCTCTACAAATAGCTACAGCACAGGCAGTACATTACTCAATAAAGGTGTTTCAACTGTGCTCTAAAGGTGGAATGCGGGGGTCACTTTCCTTTGGTTCTAGAATGTGGGAGTCATTTTCCTTTGGTTCTAGAATCTGAGACCTTCTTCTGAGATTGCTACACTGGATGACATCACAGTTGGCATAACTTCAGTCACAGCAGAGAAGCCGAGTTGTGACAGCACAGACGCCTAATTATCCTTTCATCCCTAGAAGTGCAAAAAAGGGCCCACCACATAGCAGAAGCTTGCACTGCTGGTCTGTGGATAAACAAAAGACTTTAGAGTCTACTGCTGCGGAATATCAGTACCCTTTAAGGTGAATTTTAAAAGCTTGGCGCGTGCCGAAACCGGAAGATAAGTGAATACGTCGGATTGGTGCGTGACGAGTGGATTTTAAAAGTAGCCCGCTTACACGCATACTTGCTACTACGCGCAC
This sequence comes from Rhinatrema bivittatum, assembly GCF_901001135.1. Taxonomy (NCBI): domain Eukaryota; kingdom Metazoa; phylum Chordata; class Amphibia; order Gymnophiona; family Rhinatrematidae; genus Rhinatrema; species Rhinatrema bivittatum. The sequence goes on along the minus strand of NC_042627.1, from coordinate 74,587,397 downwards.
AAAAGGGGCGAGGCGTGGGCATGGTCTCGGCGGGGCATGGGCGTTTCTGGATCTGACATTGAAATTAGCACGTAAATACTTATGCGTACAAGCACTCGCCCATGTCCCCTGCCGTGTAACTTTACGTCTTCTACATAAAATGTGCAAGTTGTAAAATAAAAAAAAAAAATCTACACAGATCAGCGGGGTCTACAGGGTTGGACATACCAGGAACCAAATCTGAGAAATGCCATCAGCATTTAGAAATGGCGCATTACCTCATCCCTTACCGCCTGCTTTCTATGTGGCCTCTTGAAACAAAGCAAGAGTCGTATTACTAAGGCTTTCACCCTTTCTGTACCTATGGGGAAAATGTTAGTAAATCAGCCTCAAATGTGTCACATGCAAAATAATCGGTGTGAATGCAGACTAGTCAGTAGGGACAATGATATAAAATGAGTTTCCTGGTTTCAGCAGGCCTCTTTTTCTATGGTTATTACTTATTAACATCTCTGCAGGGATAGGCATCCTTCAGTTCTCATGGACACCAACTTGTTCAAGTTTTCAGGATATGCAAAATGAATATGCATGAGGTAGATTTGTATGCACACTGCTTCAATCAAATATAGTTTTGCGGGCGTGGACATATGCAAGATAGTTCACTTGATTACAATGTCCTTGCCTCAGAATAGTTTAAAGTAGATGAAGTGACTTGATAACTATCACACAGTAAGTAACAGATAATGAAATCAAACTGGGGTCTCTGGGTTTGCTGCACTGTACCCCCCGATCCATGAGAGTACATTGTAACCCCAAATAGCTATATTATCCTGCGGAATTAAGCTATGATGGGACAATAGTTATATTATCCTGAAGAATTAAGGTGAGATGGAAGTGTAAGGCAACATGAGCATTTTAAATTGTCTCCACCCACATGCACCAAATATCACACGGTGGTGTCAACTAACATTTTTAAAAAATGTGTTAAGGGCAATTTTCCATGCCATTTCTGCTGGCAAAACAGCATTTTACCTGCAGAAATGGGCTTTTTGAAAATTGCCTACCCACAGAAAAAGTAGGCACATATCTCTGCAGGTACTTTTACCTGGACAATAATCAAAGCAAAACTACCTGCATAGTTTTGCTGTGATTGGGGGTGCAAAGCCCTCCAGTAAAAATAACCCGCAGAGTCTGAACCAATGCAAGCAGTTTGATTATTGATCCCAATATGGATAATTTAATTAGCAGCACACTGTGAAGTCTATACATTGCAGGCATGTGCTTTAGGTTTATTTGGGGAATGGGGGAGGGGACGAGAGAGATGTTGTGACTTCTTGTTTGAAATGTTTTATGGCAAAAGCACATTTTAGTTTCCCCTTCCCAACAGGAAATGCGATTTCTGGAAGTCCTGTGATGGAAGTGTAATATGATGGGAGGGGAAGCAGTAAGTCAACAGCCACAGATGTTATTCAGTCAGGTTGACGTAGCCATAACATCCACGCAGGACTGAGCTGCATCTACCCAATAATATTCTTTTTATTGTGCTTACTCGCTCTTGGACTTCTCTGGATGCCTTTGTCAGAGGGCACAGCAAAAAAGATATATTTGAAAGCAGAGAAGGGGCAGGGGTACAGGAGGTGTGCACGATGAAGGCAAGTGGGGAAAAGAGAAATTGGATATAGACAACAATCTAGGGCCCCGACTTCTATGGTCTGAGGTACTGATACGCAGACAGAAGGGGAAAAAGCACAGGACTGCTTCCACGGCTAAGCCCATAAGCAAAGCACGCCAAGGAACACTGTATGAATTTTCAAGGAAGCTCATCGCCCAGTAAAAAAAATGTTACTAGCTGAAATTTTCATGGCTTTCATGGGTGTTTGGGGATAACCGCACAGAACGACAGTCACTACCCTTAATAGAAATGTGAGAGTAACCTACACGGAGAGGCAGTTACTACCTTAAGCTTGCTGGGCAGACTGGATGGACCCTTTGGTCTTTTTCTGCCATCACTAATATATTATTTATTTATTTATTTATTTTTATATTTTTTTATACCGGTGTTCCTGTATGAAATACAAATCACATCGGTTTACATTGAAACTGAACATAAATTTTTGCCAATAGGCATTACATAGAACAAGGTTGTGGAACTTGGAAAAGGGTAAACTAGATCAAAATAAACATTGTAATGTAAACAAATTAGCTAACAAAACTCATAGAGCAGTATAAATAAAAACAAAAACAAAAAACATAAAAGCAAAACAGTAGATGTCATGTAAGTCCTGCAGCAAGAGAATGGATATAGAGTCAAGTAGATCCTGGAGAATGATATGATGAGGAACTCTTGCTGGTTGTACGTTACTATATTTTAATTTACTGGGCATGGATAGGATTATCTCTGATGCAGAATTTGTATGTAGTCAGACATTATGGATGTTCTTCAAGGAGGCTCTTCTCAGGCAAATGGTGATAGAATCTATTAGGGGAGAGGTGCTACTGGATCTGGTATTCACAAATGGAAAAAGTATCTCTAAAGTCCAAGAAGGTACCCACCTGAGTACCAGAAATCATTAGACAGTATGATCTGAAACAGCAGCCAAGACAGAGAGAAGATACACGATGACCAAAGTCCTGGATTTCAAAAATGCAGATCTTGGTAATTTGGGGGTGTACCTTGAGGAGGATGTAGAAGGTTAGGAGGAGAGGGGTGAAGTGGAATAACAGTGGGCCAAATTAAAAGAAGCAATAATAAAGACAACAGATCTTTATTTAACAAAAGTAAATAAAAGTAAGAGGAGAAGAGATGGCTGGAAAAAAAAAAAAAGGCAAAAAAGAGCAGCATTCAAAAAGAAGAAAGGAAGTCAAAAAGGGGAACATAGGGAAGAAGGTTGGTGAAGCTGAAAGAGACGAGGAAAGAAATCAGGGGAGCAAAAGCTCAGGTGGAAGAAAGGTTTGCCAAAGAGGGAAAGAACGCAAGTGACAAAACATTTTTCAGAGATGTCGGAGGAAGGAGGAAGGCAAGTGGTGTCATTGCAAGAGACAAGGAGCAATGTGTGGAGAAAGATGAGGAAAGGAGCTTTGCTGCTTGGCAGGAGTTCAGATGCGCAACGGGGTTGATACCACCCCCATTTACAGTGTGTGGCTGAAACTAGCGAAACCTAAAGTGGATCAAGCATGGATAACAAGGGAGCTAAGAGAGGTGCGTGCGGACCTGCTCAGTAGAACCTAGGAAATGGGAATGAGGCCACAGGATTGGAGAAGGGCGGTTGTGGCACGGCTTCACAAGAGTGGTAGCAGGATGGAGGGAGGCTGGAAACTACAGGCCGGTTAGCCTCACCTCGGTGAAGGGAAAATTAATGGAGACGCTGACGAAGAAAAGAATAGTGAACTACTTACAGTCCAGTGGACTGCAAGATCCAAGGCAACATGGTTTCACCAGAGGAAGGTCATGTTAAACAAACCTGATTTATTTTTATTGATTGAGTGACTGGACAATTAGATCAAGGAAGAGCACTTGATGTGGTTGACCTGGATTTCAGCAAAGCTTTTGCTACAGCTCATGAATAAAACGAGAAGCTTGGCAGTGGGTCCCAAAGTGCTAAAATGGATGACATTTCTACTTTGAAGAAAGACGAGATAAGTGCAGTGACTCAAGACTCGGTTTTGGGACCTGTTCTGTTCATCATTTCTGTGAGAGAGATTGTGGAGGGGTTAGAAGGAAAGGATTGTCTTTTTTTGTGGATGATGCTAAGATATGCAACAGAGTGGACACTCCTGAAGGAATAGAGAGAATGGGAAGTGATGTAAGAATGTATAAAGAGTGCTTGAAAGTTTAGCAGCTGAGATGCAATGCTAAAAAGTGCAGAGTCGCTCATTTAGGGTGCAATAATCCAAAGGAGCATGGACCAGGAGTGAGACCTCGGCCAATAGTGACTGACAGTGTGACAAGGCAGTGGATAAAGCCAGAAGGATACTGAAAGGCATATAGAGAGGCATAAACAGCAGGAAAAAAGAAGTGATAATACCCCTGGTCAGATCTTTGGTGAAGCCTCATCTGGAGTACCGTGTTCAGTTCTAGAGGTTGTATCTGAAAAAGGATAGAGACAGGATGGAAGCTGCCCAAAGAGAGGCAACAAAAAATGGTATGGTCTGTACAAAAAAAATGTGTGAAAGGAGACCTAAATTGGTATACTCTGGAAGGTATGATACAGACTTTTAAATATCTTAACAGTATAAATGATGTGCATGAATCAAGCCTTTTCTGATGGAAAGGAAGCCGAGGTCATGATCTGAAACTCCAAGGGGGGAAGGCTCTAGAACAATGTCAGGAAATATTTCTTCATGCAAAGGCTGGTGGGTGCTTGCCGTGCCCTCTCGGAAGAGGTGTTGACGATAAGGGCAGTGATAGAATTGAAAAGAGCATGGGATGAACACACAGGATCCCCTAAGGGCTAGAGGATGTAAAGTTAAAAAAAGGGGTAACCTATTGTTACCCTTATCGTTTCTGAATGTGGGTAACCTGCAAAGGAGAGACGGTTACTATAGCGTGGTGGTGGTGATGGGAGGGGGTAACCTGCACAAAGCAGCACTTACTGCTCTAGGCAGGCTGCCGGGCAGACTGCTTGGACCATTTGGCTCTTTCCCTGCCGTCACTGACTACATTATGTTACTATGTACGCAAGCACAGTGTGTCGGAACATCGACTGGAGTTGTGTGGGCTAAAGTTTAGACGTGAGAAGTGTGCCAGTCAGGGACCCGACTGACACTTCACCCCCTTGCTGCCAGATGTCAGCAAACCAAGAACTGTAATTGGACATGTTCTGCCCTGCTCGACCGATTTTTGATACACCATGGAATTTGAACACAAAAAAAAAAACCGGAGTTCTCATTTCAAAGTCATTTTGCCATAAATAAAAAAAATGCGCAGAAACGCTTCTGGAATTAGGGTCTCTTGAACTTAAAACTCATGTGGCATGCTTAAACGCTATTTTGCGTGCAGAAGGGGCCCGCTTTTATTAACGTGGCGCTTAGGGCCGAAGTCCACAAACTTCAGCCCTAATTTTCCAAGTGGGGCTTGCGTGCGTACGTGTCCGTTCTGAAATTTTGCGGGCGCACACGGACGCTTCTACCTGTACGGGAGGTGGGCGTAAAATGTTCAAACGTATGTTTACATGCATAAAATTAGATTTTTAGAGTTGCGCGCACGTACGTGCGTTTGCCGGCGCGTGCACACAGACGCGCCGATTTTATAACATGAGTGCATCTATGCATTGACGCATTAGGACCTATTTCCCTGTTCCCTCCCAGTTCATCCCAGTAAAGGAGCGGACTTCTTAAACCCCCCTGCCTAACCTGCCTCCCTTTTACCTTACTAGGGCTGATCCCATCACCCCGCAGACTACCCTAGATTTTTTTTATTTTACTACTTACCCACGGTCCATAGCAGCAGCAAACTCAAGTGGTCGTCAGATCCTGGGGGGTGCTTCTGTGCGACTCTGACATAATGGCGCTGTCCCGGCCCGACCCATGCCCTGCCCACACTCTGTCCCCGCCCTTTTTTTTGCAAAATCCTTTCCGATGCTTGTACCGGCAGATAATAAGCCTCTGGCTGCGGGCCTCTTAAAATTCGCATGGCCCAGTCGGTTTGCCGCAGGGAGGGCTTTTGAAATTCGCCCTCTGGTTCTGATTTTAGAAAGTGCTCACGTAAATGGTTTTACCGTGCAAACTCTGCCTGTAAGAGCACCTCCTCTGAGCATGCATGAAGCTGTTTCCCTGCTGGAATACAGGATAAGGAATGCTTCCTGACCATACAGGTAAAACAACTTACCTGCACTGAAGGTGTGACTTTTTTTTTTTGAAAAGCCCTTAAAGAGTGTTCTACTTGGGGGGGGGGAAAACGGCTTTCAAAATTGCCCTTATGGCGATCTGTTTACTTTGTTGAAAGCCAAGGCCATAAAGAATTAATTTGTGAGAACGGTTTGCGCAGGAAAGCAGCGTGCCCTCCGAGCTACGCGTCCCCTCTTCTGCGCAGCGAGACGGCCGACGAGCCGCTGCTCCGTCCCTTGCCACGACGGTGACCCTTCGCGGTGGTTCCCGCGTGCTGACAGTTGGAGCTGGGAGACGGGAATAGCTGCCCTGCGCTGGGAAGCAGCTGCCTTTGTGCGAGTAACCCCTGGGACAATGTGCATTCCGTATGTGTTTGGACAGGTTTTGCTTAAGAATTGAGGTCACTGCGCTGTCAGAGAAATATGTCAGCTATGTCTGTCAGAAAGTGGAAATGAGGCAGAGGATGGGTTTTATTTTCCACTTCCTTCCAATTAATTTTTTTTTTTTTTTGGGTAAACAAAATTTTTTTTCTTGTTGTTGTTTGGAGAGGGGCAAAGTTCAAACTCCTAAAATCCACTACCGTTTCTCTTCAGAGCGCCGGCAGTGTCCAGTGTGGAAGAAATAAAGAACAATAGCAAGATTTCTGTTGTTTCAGTAAACCTTTTATCACGGGCCCGTTGCCGATCAGGATGTCTGTTGCGTGCCAGTGATTAGTATGAAGTGAGTGTGGGTGTGTGTGTGTGTGTGAGTGTGTGGGTGTGTGTGTGAGTGTGTGGATGTGTGTGTGTGAGTGTGTGTGTGAGTGTGTGTGTGAGTGTGGTGTGAGTGTGTGTGTGAGTGTGTGTGTGTGTGTGTGAGTGTGTGAGTGGGTGTGTGTGTGAGTGGGTGTGTGTGTGAGTGTGTGTGTGAGTGTGTGTGGGTGTGTGTGTGGGTGTGTGTGTGGGTGTGTGTGTGGGGTGTGTGGGTGTGTGAGTGTGTGGGTGTGTGAGTGTGTGAGTGTGTGGGTGTGTGTGTGTGTATTGAAAGCAGCAACGTGAGGTGGTACATAACTCATCCAGTGAAGGGCACAGGCATGAGGTTATTTGGAACAATACCTAAGGTCTCATTTTTGTAACTTAACATTTCTTAGGTCTTTTTTCCCCCCACCCAAAGAAGCCTGAGAGGGAACTCCGTTCCATTCTCTCAGACCTTGTTCACACCGTGCTTGTGCGCTGCTGGCAAGTCGGGAAGAGTTGCTGACGTGCAAGCGCAGACAGAATAAGGGAAACTTTGAGAGACGTGGGGGGGGGGGGGGAGGGCCTATGCATTAAATCTGAGCCTGCATGGCAGGGCCATTTAGTAATGGGACAGAAACGTGTGCTGTGCCGTAAAGCCCTAAACCGCTCCAATAAGACGTTAGCACATATGCGCATGCAAATGAAGCACATCAGATGCAAATTAGACTTGGTAATAGTATAGCTTGGTAGGCTCTCCTCCACATGCTATTTAGCACAGGGGCTAAAATTTAACACTCTCTTCAGACTAGGTGTTAGCTTTTTAGTTCACAGGATGCATTTTTGGATTACAGATGTGGCTGATGCAACAGGAGGAATTATGGGAGACATGGGGTAGAGGAGAGAGAAAAGAGGAGGCAATGAAGAGAGACAATTGCACACACTTTATCAGCACCTGCCTGAGGTTGTGGCCGCAGCTGAAGAACAAAATGGTGCTGGACTCGCCTGAGGTAGGCCCTGAAGTGATGTCACTTCAGCACTGGCCTCAGTGCAGGGGCACCATTTTTAAAATCTACCACCAACTAGGTCAGGAGCAAGTGGGGATTGTTCCTGCCCTTTAGTCACTGGGAGCCTAGGGGTAAGTGGGGGCTGGGGCCTACCCAGCCCCAGCAGTTGATCCTGAGAGGGTGGGGAATGGAGGGACTAAGGGACCCAGCTGGTCTTGGCTGGGTGGCCAGGGCCAGAGAGAGCAGGAATTAGGCCCGTGCCAGCTGAGAAAAGTAGGCCCCTATGTAAGGTTCTGATGTGATAATAAGAGAAATCGTTTTCTAAATTTCCCAAATTATTTTTATTTATTTAAGAAGGCTTTACGAGCTTTTTTGTTAGCAAATTCTTCAATTACAATTGAAATTTTTATTTATACTTGTTAGAAATAGATATATTTAGCTTTTTTTTTAAATTTTGCCCAACAAAAAGTAGGCCCCTTGAACATTGTAGGCCCTAGGCAAATGGCCATGCTGGCACCCCCTCTCTCCTGGAGTGTGGGTGGCATAGCTTCAGACAGGGGCCCTGGGTTTATGTTTTTGGGGGGCTGGAGGGGTGTCAGAGAGGGCTGTGGAGTCACTGGTCAGTTTTATTGGGGGGTGAGGTGCCAAAAGGCCTCGGGGAGGTCATTTTTGTCAAATGACTGTGAAAGTATCCAAAAATGTCATCAGAGGCCATTGCATTCATAATGAACAAAAATGTCATCATTTGTTCCAGGCAACATAGAATTTGGTAAGTAGGGGTTCAGGATCTCTAAATCTCTTCCCTCTCAAAGAGAAAGGGATTGATAATATGAGGAAGGAAAGATTTTAAAAAAATGTTTTTAAAGTGCTGGCGGTCAGGTTCAAGAAACAGACGCTCAGTTAACCGGCATTCATTTTCCAAACCCTTGGCTGTGGGTTGATTAAGAAACCGATAAATTTGACGTTCATTTTCTAAACTGGTAGATAGCCATGGACTGCTCACGGGCGCCAGTTATCAAGGAGATACTAGGGGCACTGAATCGGCCCTAGCGCCTCCTTGACAGCGCGACCCCCTAATTAAAATATTGCATGGTACCCTCAGGAGAGGTACCTTGGGGGCATGTTAGGAAAGTGGGCGCTGAAGACTCAGCGCCCACTTTCAATGCATCTTTTTTTGCATCAGCCCCATGGAGAGCAAGTTTCACAACACCTTTAGCCAGGTAAATTCACCGTCTGAAAATAGCTCAGTACATACCCGGGTCAAGTACACGTGGGGATCAATAACACCCATACCTTTAAGCCAGATAAAAGCAAGGCTGTCCCAGGGGTGTGCTAACGCTGGGGAGGGAAATAATGCACATTGATTATATTTTCAAATCTACTTAAACTGGAAAAAGTTCCCATAGTCCAGCTATGGTTTGCCACTCAGATCACATCCTGAGAGATGATTAGGCAATTGACTACTTTTCCATTAATTAGTCTCTGTCTGTCTGCCTGTCTCGCTTTCTTTTTCTACTACCCTGATTGGATCCTTCAGCTTAACCTCAGTTGTTTTTCTCAAGACCTGGTCCCTGTGAAAATTCCAGGAATCCGATTGGTGCAGAAGCTTGTCACCAGCAAGTTTTCTCAGACTCTGCCTGAGATTATAGTTCCAAACTGCTCAGTAGGGTCTTTCCCGTACTGTTCTAAGGGAAACAAGGTAAAGCCTCAAGGAGATAAGATTACTATGATTAGTTTGTTCTGCAGTTCTCTCCAGTGCAAAAGGACTTGAATGAGTAAATGTGAAATGGTTATTTACACTTTCGGATAATACAAGGACTAGAGGGCACGCCATGAAGTTAGCAAGTAGCACATTTAAAACAAACTGGAGAATATTCTTTTTACTCGATGCACAATTAAGCTCTGAAATTCGTTGCTAGAAGATGTGGTTAAGACAGTGAGTGTAGCCAGGTTTAAAAAAATGTTTGTATAAGTTCCTGGAGGAGAAGTCCATAAACTGCTGTTAATCAATAGGGAATAGCCACTGCTTGTTGCCGGCATTAGTAGCATAGGATCTATTTAATGTTGGGTACTTGCCAGGTACTTGTGACTTAGATTGATCACTGTTGGAGACAGGATACTGGGCTTGATGGACCCTTGATGACCCGGTATGGCATATCTTATGTTCTTATCATCATTCATGGTTCAAAGGGGTTCTGATTAATACAGAATGATTTAATTCATCTTTTGTTAGAACCTAAATAAACCCAGTGCTTGATACTTATTTACGTGATTATTTTTCTAACAGATTAATGAGAAAAATGTTCTATATTGAGGAATCAGTGTGTCTGTTTACATAGCAAAATTCACTGTTAAATGGTACCACCTAAATGGTGGTGGTGCTGGTCCAAGGCAGGGGTAGGGAATAATGAAATTCATGCACAGTAACAAACTAGGTTTTATAAAAATGACCTTTTTAACCCATTTGCAACAGAAGGTAAGGCTGTGTCAGCAAAAAATAATGCAAAGGGAGAGGAGATCCTTCGCTGATTATGAAAATAGAATAAATCTGAAATGCTCAAACTGCAGTAAAGAAATCGAATATTTAAAGGTAATTTGACCTTTACATGTGTGGGTCATGAATCTTTTATACGACCTACAACAAATCTATCGGTACAGCATTATTCCGAGGCTCTCTGTCTGATATTCATTTTCTGAGATATTATTTTTCTTTCACTGAATAAAATGCACTTGTTCTTCTCCTCTACTCAGAAAGTCAGGGCAATGCGATTTTCGTATTTATTTTTGAAAAGTCTCAAGGTCTGGAGATTAACACGGAAGTCTTTGGACTGCACGTGGGCCATATTAAATCTAGTAATAGAGCAGGCACCAAAAGAGGATAAAAATCTATTAGTTGTGACACACACGGACTGGAATGGGTTGACACATTTTGGTGGCAGGGAGAGGCAAGTATAGATGTATGATAAAGTAATTATAGCAGAATGCATACCCTGTTCCCGACTTTCCCATTGACCTTCATACTCCAGTGAGTCTTAATTCTCAAGCTTAGGGACATAAAGATAGTTGCTTCTGGAAGCTGCAGTTCCATGTGATTGCCATGTCTGAACGTCTGTATTAAACTGTGCGACATGAAACTAATTAAATGAGGTGGCATCAATCACAGCTTTTTAAGTATATTTTCAAAATTAAAAAATAAATAAATAAATAAAAGGAGAGGATAACTTACCAGTGCTTCACAGCATGTTAATCTATGACTTCTATGTACTGTGGTGTTATTGCACAGAGATGCAAACTTGAGGTCAGATGTACTATGAGTTTTCTCCCATTTTCAGCCTTGATTTTGTGGGTATTTTCCCCATAAACCCAGTAAGGAAGAAAAACTTTTAGCAAATCAGAATCTTTGAGGTCAATATTCAAAGAGTTTGTCTGTGTAACCTTTGGAGTTATCAGAACAAAACCTGAGATTGAATATTTCCTTTGGCTCCCTGTAGTGCAATGCGGACGAGACCTTCAAAGGATTCGGTGTATCCCTAGCCCATATGTGTCACTACGGGGTGGCAAGTGCCATCCCAATTTTAAACATCTGATTGGGCAGGGCCCCTGATCAGTGGTGACACGCCTCCCTACCTAATCCCCCAGACCACCAGCAGCAGGAGTTGCTTTTAACAAAGCATCATCACCTGTTGTCATGGGGTCAGTCTTACAGCTCTTTCCACGAGACCAGCTCCGTGACAGTAAGAGATGATGCTTGGATAAAGGTGACTCTTGCTGCTACCCACTCCACAGCCTGGCAGGGCCATGAGCGGATACTATCCTGCTCATGGCTGAAAAAGAAGAAAAAAGGCCTGGCAGGGCCTCAAGCGGAGCTCAGCCCACTTGTGGCCAAAGAAGAAGAAAAAGGCCCAGAGAGGCCCATGAGCAGAGTCCATCCCTCTCTTTGTGCTGCTTTATCTCTTTATTGGTGCCTTGGGGTTTTCCCTGCCATCTGTTCTGTTTTATGCCCTCTTCTTGATATCTTAGGATGTCAGTGCCATTCTTGGTGCCACTTTGTACCTCATGTTGCCTTAAAGATTTCATGCCACTTTTGTTGGCGTTATTCTCACTATTGCTGCTTCTTTTCTTCTGTAGCAGTGGCTTGGAAAAATCCTGCCATTGCTGGTACCTATTTTCTCCTTGGCAGTACCTTAAGCTATTCATGCCAGTTGGTGCCACCTTACCACTGTCTAGGCACCTTGGAGTTCTTCTTTCACCCTTCTGATGATGTATTCCTACAAGTTTCATTAGAATTGATGAGGAAAACCCAGTTTTGGAGCCCAAAATAGGCTGTAGTGCTTCCCCAATTGGCTTTAATGGTAAAAAAAAAAAAAAAGAACAAATAAATAAATAGTTTTTAATTTGAAACAAACCAAATGAATGAGGGTGAGCTAAAAAATGAACTGATAAACTGAAACAACAATTTTGTCTCTGCACATCCCTACCACCTGAGCCCAATCATTTTAGATTCTGAACCCATCTAAAAATTCCAACCAGGAGCCAATCTGCTTGTTGACCTTTTTTATACCCCTCTCTCCAGAGAAGCTGCTTGCCCAATTTAGGCCTCACTAATATGTCCGACCAAATGAATTGTGCACCCTGCATCATATTCACCAAAATACACATCTTTCCTAACTACTGCAATAAGCTCCCAAAATGACCATACCCTCAAATTAATACCTCCTCAATCAAAAACCACATTTCTGGAAAATGCGTCTGTCTCACTTGTTTGCTCTTCACCTGTAGGATCTAGTCTCATCTTATGCCTCTGATCCCGAACAACAAGATCTACATATTGTCAGCTACTAGTCTGAAATAATCTTCTTGAGATTCATTGATGAGTCCTATGCACAAATGAGTGTCCTATAACCCAGAGACATCCCTTCTCTACCAGACCCTCCTGTAACCCTAGAAGAGAAGCAACAACAGTTTATTACCATTATGCTTCCAGTCTTGTGTGCCCCCCTCTCCCAATCATACGTAGACCATAAAGGCCCTAGTTTGCCATCTACCAATATGCTGACAGGCCTGCTTCAACCACACTGGTGGTTGCATCTATTTGAAAAGAATGTGTCTCATAATTCACCTCATGATATTCAAAGCCTTGTATCACCTGTTGAGAATTCCCGCAAATTAGTTATGGGTCAAAAGAGTCCCGCCATTGTGCACCAAAAACTATTTACCCTCCGAGGGCTTCATTCCCATGATGTCTGGTGCACTGGCCACATGACTAGCCATCTTATCCTTCAATCTGTAACTTTTGACACCTGTCACTTACCATTTAGATCATTTTGGACCAATGAAAATGCAATCCAATACCTGAAATTCTTCCACAATAGTCTGATTAACCTGCTCAGAAACTCACCCTCCCACAAGGCACCTAAAAAGGTAATCAAGAATGCTACCCTAAACAAGACAGGCTTGTACCCTGACCAACCAGGCCGGCGCGTCCATTAGGTGAACTTTAGCGGTCACCTAGGATGCCGAGCCGTAGGGGGCGCCGAAGAGCAGCCACGTGGTGCCGCAAGCGGGACCTATCCTGCTCGCGGCAAAGAGAAATAGAGATCGTGTGCTTCTCAGGGCCGCGAGCAGTGAGAAGCACACAGCCGGCACCGAAACAGGTAGGGGGCGCAACTGGGGGAGGGGGCATGACCGGGGGGGGGGGGGGGGGGGGGAGGCAGCACAAGGGTTGCCTAGGGCGCCCAATACCTTTGCACCGGCCCTGCTGACCAACACATGTCAGGAGGAATCCTAATCATTGCCACCAATACACCATACATTAAGGATGACATTTATCCACAACAAGCCCCTCCCCCTCTAATGTAGGAAGTAGTGGGATAGTGGGACTATAAAATAAATAAATAATACATACTAATAGTAATAATTTGTAATATAGCTTCTATGCAAGCATATTTGCATATACAAAATTATTTGTGCTAATTATATATGTAAATTCAGTGCTACATTTTTTCCTGCTTTTTGGGTTGTTTTTGGAGGCAAATGTCCTCCTTTGAGTAGGCCACCCTATGGACTGGTATATATTGTGCTTCCATAAGGTACTGGGGTGGTGGAGCTTTGAGGAGTCTGGCTTGAGAGTAAAAAGTTTTGTTGGAAGTTCTGGAGGTGATGCCCAGCCTTGGCTTGTATTGATTTGCAGTCTCTCTCTTGCAAGGGCTACAGGCCAACTGGAATGCATCAGGAACCCTAACCCACACGGACACAATTTCTATCCAGGGAAGTCTGAAGCTATTAAGTGTTGACATAAAGGAGAAGAGTTCTCCAGTTTTTCTGTCACTGGGTCCTAGGAAGAGAGAGGTCCTAGTGGTAATTATCGGAAAAATCTTCTATTTGGTGACTCAAGCTGCATGAGAGGAGACTGAGTAGCCACCTTGATAATTGTGAACTAAGAAGCTGTTTCTCCTGTTTTTGTGCATTTTGGACTATTTGCTAATTTTTCTGCCTTTTATGGACTTTTATTCTTGGACTTTAAATACATTTTTTCTTATTATTTTGGAACAGAACTCAACTGCATTTATTTTCCTGGTGAGCCCTTGGTTCTCGGTGAGTCCTGCTCCCCATAGCACGTTATTGTGCATTTTTTGAGAGGCTGCAGCCTCTGAAGGTAACCCCCATGTGAAGGGGGGAAGCGATAGTTTGCAATAGTAACACAGTAAATGAAGTCAGACAGATAAAGGCCAATAGTCCCACCCAGTCTTCCCAGGGTAGCGCCCCAAGTTTTCCCTGATGCCCATTCACTGATTTTGGAGGGTTCACTAGTTTAAATGGCATGGGATCTCTTCTGTGCAGGGAGGTGATATGAATTAATCAGGTTTAAAGATGCCTCAAATGCTAAGAGAATAGAACAGGGTAAGCAGGGAGGGAGGCTGTGCAATGCTCAGGGGAAAACAAGCCTCCTACAGGGCCTAACATGGAGATCTTTTTTTTTTTGTTTTTTTAAATCACTTTTGTCTTTAGATACCCATCAAGGCAGTATGAAGCACTTCGAGGACAGGAGGCTCTTTCAAAGACTTTATTATAGAAATTGTGAGGAGAGAGGCTAAGCAAAGAAGAGACTTGTCCCGTCTTGCCGTTGCTTTCTTCAGCCAGCTCTCTGTTGGAACTTAACAAACGGACCTGATCTCGCTATACTTATATTTTTTTCTATTTTTTTTCTCGGGGGTTTAAAACCTAAACTAGAAGGGAAGTGCTTTAGCAGTGCAGTAATTACTATAATGCAAAGACTTGCAATGTCACCTTATAAGGACACCCTCCCCATTGTCTCTACTTCAGCCCTGAATAAATGAGCCTGGAATTTCAAAGTAATGGTTGAATGATATCAAAGGACAGAGTTATATTATCATCTTGGAACTTGGCAAAACTGCAAAAAAAAAAATGTAATATTCATATGGAAAGCACACACTGCTGACACAGAAAGACTGGTGGGGCTCCCTGCTTAGATGTACACTCAGAGTTCAAGTGCACATGACTATGCAGAACATAACAGTCACTCTACATATAACTTTGATGCCATAAATATTAATCTTTTAATAAACACATCCTCTAGCAGAAGATGTATGGTTCAGATGGTCTCAAAGGTAAACTATCACCCCACCTACTACTGTACAGTGACATTTATGCCCATGTTAGTACGACCAGAATACAGGTCACAATAAGGGCAGTATTCCAAAGCCATTTAGAGGATAACAAGTTGTGCCATATTCAGCCACTTATTTGGCTAAATTATAGCTGGATAAGTCATTATAGCTGGAAAGACCTCAGATTCCTTTTTCCATAAAAATAATTAAAACTAGGAACAGAAAAGACCACGCTGCCCCAAAGTGAGTAAACCATGAAAAATCAAACTAAGAATCGACACCCTGAGATAATGGCAGGGGTTTTTATAGAGCACGCCATCCGAATCTCCCACCTGGAGGAGCCAAAACCCTAGGCTACTATTAACTACATCACTCTGCTCCTCTCCCAAGGAATTGGATTAGTCTTTCTAGTAGAGAATCCTTTAGCTTCTCTACAGGAAGAAGGACTGAAGTGTCCATTCTTGGGTAGAAAAGGTTGCCTCATGAGCATGCCTCCCTTTGCTAGTCGTCATTGCTTTCTGGGAGGTCCTTAAGGGTCAACCGCTTAGCCTTGTCTCGACTGCAACACCTGTCTTGCAGACTGTACGCATCATCCGAGAGCATGCACGACACAGAACACATGCAGAGCAACGTTTCGGCACAATCATGGCATTAAAGTGGAACTTGTGAGATGGGGGGTCTTCATTTGCAATAGTTATGACACTCTCTCATAGTCACTATGCAATGTACAACAGTGTTTGGAAAACAGGGATCCTTTGTTTGGAAAATACTTTTTCTTGATTCAATGAATGTGACATTCTTTGGAGGTGCTAAAGTGTGTTTCCTTTATGGCATCCTCTCTCTCTTTTTCTCTAGCTCTCTCTTTTTCCTGTCTCTCTCCTGGCCTGTGCGACACATCTTCCACAATGTCTCCTGACCTAGCAGCCCCATCTCCTCCATCAATAACTTCTAATGCATCCTGTTTGCTGAACCCATGAAATACCATGCATGCTAAAACGCTGACACCTGATTTGAGGCAAATGTTACATTTTAGACCTTAGTGCACATGTTCTAAAGAGTGTGTAGAGGAGAGGACCATGCTATTTAACACGTGCTCGCTAGATTCTCATTTGCATTTGATAGTTCTTCATTTCTATGCAGTTATGGGCTAAATTTAGAACAACTGATAATCCAAAAGAGCCCAGTGAATCCCAGTCAGTAGAAATCCAAAAGCAGGAAACACAAATCAAAGCATCAAACAAATAGCCCTGCAAAAATGACCAAAGGTATCAAACAACCCTTTCAGAATCAGAACTATTCCCCCAAGGTGTCAGCAAGCCGGTCAGTGTGCCCTACATTGCAGGGGCCACCTGGTCTGTTCATTCATTCACCTGGGGGATATAGGGGCACTTTTTAGGAGCTTTATGAGGAAATGGTATTAGCGTGCATGCTGAGGTTTAGTGCACAGATCCCAGCATACAGCTCCTGTTATAATGTAGCAGGTGCCCACCTTGAAACCTATATATAAGTGTGATGGTTGGGATTCTTGCGTTTTCAGTTATTTAACTGAGCAGAAGTCAGCTCTGGGAGCCCAACCCTGGCCTCCTGCCTGGTAGCACCCAGCACTGCTGCTGCTGCAGGACCATTAGGCTTGGCCACATGCGGAGCTAGTATTCAGTAGCTTTATGCTCTTTCTCTTGGGGGAAAAAAAAAAAGACGACAAAACCAACAGAAAAATTCTGCCAGAGGAAAGAGAAATATTTTCTTCCACTTCCAAATGCAGTTTAAATCAATCAATCAATCAGTCATTCATTCAGGAAACAGCTATGGTCTAGCTGACCAAAAAGAAAACAGCATACATTAAATCTCTGATCGTTTGTTATTTCTATTAAAAGAAGATCTGAGAACAGGGGATAAAAAAAATGTTTTTTAAATGCCTTCCCTTTTGTTATTCCCTATGACGGGTGCAGTTTGTGTTTGAAGAAAATCATCCATCCAGATACTTGGTACACAGGCTGGCATGGTCTCAGCTACCTGCAGAAAATCCAGGGCTTTTTTTTTTTTTCAGGGGGCACTTGCTGATACTGAATACTGGCACCTTTTTCCTCCACTTGAATGATTTGCCCTGTGGTCCTTCATAAAACAAATATCATGCATCCTAATTGTGAGTACTAGCACCTTTTTTTTATTTCCCCCAGAAATACAGCAGTGAGAAAATCTGACCAGTTAATGAGCGCTGCTGCCTTAATATTATCGTAGTCTTTATGCTAACTTATTCTACCTTTTGTAATTTACACTTGGGATGCAAAGTTCCCTGCAGTCCTTCTGTTTCTCAACACATCATGTGTGCGTTAGGTGTGCATGCAACACCTTCCGTAATCAAGCGGCCTCAAGCTGTGTCATATAATTCTAGCCTCGGAGAAACCTTTCCATTAGGTCAGCAGAGATGGTCCTGGTCACACATAAATAATGCTGATGAGAGTCCCAGGGCAGAGGACAGCAGTGTTTATCCTTCATCCACAGTTTGTTGCTATCAAATGGAGAGAGAGAGAGAGCAAATTCCATAGAAGTGCCTAGGCCCTGGGTGAAAACATTTGCTGAAAAGAAATGCCTACTGCGCACAATGCCGTGAACCCTGAAGTGATGTCTGCTGCGTGGGTGCGTTTAAAAACAAAATGAAGGTGGCCAACAGGTTGCAGGTGATGCCTTCGTGCCGGACTAACCCAAGAACAATGAAGCAGGTGAGGGAGCTTTCAACCGCTTCGGCAGGGGGAAAAACGCTATTGTTCTGTCCATCTGCTTTTGGCTGCTTTTGAAAAATGCCCCCGGGGATCCCTGAAACAAAAGCACAATGCTAAACAGGCCCTACCTGATACCAGAGACTCAAGGATGACATCCATTTTCTGAGAACGCTGTCTTCCTCCCGATCTTTAACATCGCCTAGGAGGCAATGCTTTTGAAACCAGAGCTGCCTCATTGCAGATTGCACGTTATCTATGGGCCAGCTGGACCCAGAGTTTCCATTTTCCTATCTTGCCCCATCTGTGGTCGGTGAATACTTTGAAAGAAATATAACTCATTCTACTGCTTCAGTAAGAAAATTGGAACCACTGGGAGAAAAAAGAAAAAAAAGGCAGTGAGGAGGGCGTCACAGGAGCACAGTCCTGAGCTGGCAAGAAATCAGACAAGGCAACTGGAAAAAAAAATAGAAATGGAATTGCAGCTAGGCAGGTACTGGGATGTCAGGTATAATATAATTTGAGCCCCTGGCTAGAAGAGGTCCTCCGGCAGACATGACTGCCTCCCAATGTTTCCTCCCCTCCACTTTCACAGGTGCCTTCTGGTTTTTTACAAGCCTTGGGGGTAGGAGAGGTGGTGGTTGCTTGGGCCACGTGCATTTTTCAAGCCCATGTAGCAGTTGCCAGTTGGCTGATGTGGCGGGAGGCACCACAGGATCAAGGGAAAAGGAGGGCCACCTGGGGTGTATAAAAAGGAAGCCAAACCCATTTACGGTGCCTTGCGTCCCCGAGTGCTTCTTCCTTTGCAGCTGCTGTGACCTTACCGACATCTGGCCGGGTCGAAGGGGAAAAACTCTCTTCGAAGCAGCGGGGACCAGGACGAAAGGCTGCTGAGGGAGGCCGCCACCTCCAATGCAGCCTCTGTTCCCTCGTTGAATCGGTGCTGCACAGGGATCGGTGGTGTGGCAAGCTGGGAGGGCCAGGCAAGAAACCAGCCCATTTGAGGAGTCGGCTCTGACGCAGCAGGATAGCAGCTCAGCAGGTGCCTTTGGAACTCCTGTCTGCCTCTGATGACATCAGCGAGAGAGGAGAGAGCTTGATGTGATTGGAGTCCCCGCCTTAGTGGGATGCAGCTCCAAGGCTGGTAAGCAAGTCTGGGGGGACAGCGATGGCAATTGGTGAGGGGGCCGGGTCATCCCGATGTCAGGCGGGGGAAGCTTTTGGGACTGCTGGTGCATTTAGACAACCTCCTCCCCGCCGACCCCAGTATGGTCTGTGCTGGCCCTTCCCACATTCACGACTATTGGCCGTGCATCCTGCTGGTGCTATCAGAATCATGGGCTTTCTCACGCATCCTGTGCGTGCTGGGGGTGCCGGGGCAGGCATTGGGTCTGTCTGGTCTTTTCTCAGTTGATGGTGGAGGAGATCACACAGACAACAGACTAAAATGTTAATGTTATTATTGTTTTATATTTCTGTTTAATAATGTGTACATCACTTTGAAAGATTTTATTGTAGAATCTGGAAAGCAGTTCTGCAGATAATGAAGCAACCACCATCCCTTGCCACCCACGGTCACTTCATTATCTGCAGAATCCTCAGACTGGAGGACTGATGGGCGTTCAAGAAGAAAGGGGACTTCCTGGGTCATCCAGACAAGAGACTTGGTGGAATCATCCATTCGGAAGCCATTGGGTTCCCATGATAGGAGCTTCTGAAGCTCTGGGACCCTCAGGGGTGCAGTGCAGTGGTACAGGCAGATCGGGTGAATTAATGGGGGCTGCGCTGGGCATAGTGAGTAGTAGGATAGAACAGGACAGGTGAGCCGGAAGGTTACTCAAGAGCATGGGGTGAAAGCTGCAGGGGACAAGAGGTCAGGGAAGTGCAAGTGCAAGTGGAAACACAGAGAGGTTTCATGATCTTCTGATTCCAGTTCTTTTAGCTCCTCCAGTTCCTTGTCTAGTTTGGTTCCCACTCCAGTCAGGGGTTCCTACTCTAGTTTGGAGAGAGGCCCCCAGCCTTACTAGCCCTCTCTGAACTGTGAGAAGGGGGTTTTGAAGGCTTACTGGAGCAAAATAAAAAACATGGTGTTACAAAAATATGTAACCCCTGAGATGCTAGTCCTGGAAAGAGTCCCAGAACCATACCTCAAACTTAGTCTTAAATGTTCCAGTCTTCCATGATGTTAATACTGTCTGTGAGGTCCATATTCAGCCACCACATGACTCTGCTAGTTAGCTGGTTATACATAACCCATTAACTAGCCCTGGATATTCAGCAATGCAGACACACCATTGAATATCTTAAAGTTAGCCAGTTATGTATAACCGGCTAACTTTAGGATAGCCCTTTGGCCTGACCAGAGTTGGCCAGATTAATCAGCCAGCTAATTCTAAATATTGAGTTAACCATTTAATTTATCTGGTCAACTCTTCTCTGATCTACCCATTCCCCACCCCTGACTTGTCTGACTAAAATCTTAGCCAGCTAAGCCACTTAGGAAGCTAAATGGCTTCTGCTGACTGTAGCCAGATATTCGGCAGTGCTATTTAGCCGGCTAAGTGCTGTTTTGAATGCTATGCTCTGAGTGTCCAAGATCCCCAGAGTGTGTGTGTGTGTGTGGGGGGGGGGGGGGGGATTAATTTTCTAAGCCCTGTGCATTGCTTTAGTCAAATCAGATTTTAAAGTTCATTGTATGCTGCAATGATAAACAGCAGCAATAATCATGCTGGACTCTATTATAGATTGTAACTTACTGTTGAATTATGTAGTTGATGGAAAGGCTCGTTACATCTTGTGTGGTTCTCAGAACTAGATTTACAAGTTCCAATATTCTCTTATAATAAATTTGTGACCCTTGCATTTATTTCAGTTTCTTCTGATGTTCATTAAAAGCTAATTGTCCATAATTATAGATTATCCTGTCCAATCAGGTGGTGGAGAAGTCCATTAACGGCTATTAATCAAGTTTACTTAGGGAATAGCCACTGCTATTAATTGCATCAGTAGCATGGGATCTTCTTAGTGTTTGGATAATTGCCAGGTTCTTGTGGCCTGGTTTGGCCTCTGTTGGAAACAGGATGCTGGGTTGATGGACCCTTGGTCTGACCCAGCATGGCAATTTCTTATGTTCTTATGTTCTTATGGATAAGGAATATCTGTTTAGGAGAACTGATTTATGTCTTGGAGCAAACAGGATGTAGATTTACGGTTAACCCAGATAACTGATATGGCACCAGGAGCTGGAGTAAGATTGGGGTCAGGACAATCTGGGCCAATTTAAAGCTTTCGATATCCAGCTGCATCAAAAGTCCCAGTTAAAGATGAGTTCTGGGACTCATCTTCTCTAACCAATAAAAATGTGGATAAATCAGATGTAATAATAGATGCTGTCATTTAATACATGTAGAGACACCAATGGGTTCCCTACTAACATTTATGCTGTTGAGTGAGACTGGAAGTGGAGTATTCTCAGAAAGAAAGCACTGAGAGGAGAGGATCACCTTGCTGGTGGCTGAAAGGAATCAGTAAGTTTTTGCTTGGGACATTGTCTTTTTCAAAAATATTGGGGCAAAGTTAACTATTTGGGAATATTATTTAATGTGTGTGTTTGTGTGTTTCTGATTTTAATAGTCAGTAAGGCAGCGAATAAACAAGATAGTCTGTATTTTTAAATGGTAAGTCAGTAAGGCAGCTAGTAAGCAGTAGTAAGTCTGTAAGGCAACTAGCAAGCAGAACTGAGTGTATGTATTTAAAAAGAAAAAAAAAAGTAGCCAGAAGCTAGAAATAAGCTAGGAGCAGTGTATACCTAAGTAAAAAGGTTGAAAAGTTCAGTTCAGTTACTCACCTTGGAAAGGTGTTGAGGTAGTGTGATTTGGTTTGATTAGGTACCAACATTTGATAATCAAGAGAGCAGTGAGTCACTATGGCTGACAAACTGAAGTTAGACTGTTTGGATTTCAATTACCCCAATACTGACTGGGTAAATGTATCATCGGGACATGCTAGAGAGATAACGTTCCTGGATGGAATAAATGATAGCTTTATGGAGCAATTGGTTCAGGAACCGACGAGAGAAGGAGAAATTTTAGATCTAATTCTCAGTGGAGCACAGGATTTGGTGAGAGAGGTAATGGTGGTGTGGCCGCTTGGCAATAGTGATCATAATATGAACAAATTTGAATTAATGACTGGAAGAGGAACAGTAAGCAAATCCATGGCTCTCGTGCTAAACTTTTAAAAGGGAAACTTTGATAAAATGAGAAAAATTGTTAGAAAAAAACTGAAAGGAGCAGCTACAAAAGTAAAAAGTGTGCAAGAGGCATGGTCATTGTTAAAAAATACCATTCCAGAAGCACAGTCCAGATGTATTCCACACATTAAGAGAGGTGGAAAGAAGGCAAAACGATTACCGGCATGGTAACAAGGGGAGGTGAAAGAAGCTATTTTAGCCAAAAGATCTTCATTCAAAAATTGGAAGAAGGATCCAACAGAAGAAGATAGGATAATGCATAAGCGTTGGCAAGTTAAATGTAAGACATTGATAAGGCAGGCTAAGAGAGAATTTGAAAATAAGTTGGCCATAGAAGCAAAAACTCACAGTAAAAACGTTTTTAAATATATCTGAAGCAGAAAGCCTGTGAGGGAGTCAGTTGGACCATTAGATGATTGAGGGGTTAAAGGGGCACTTAGAGAAGATAAGGCTATCGTGGAAAGATTAAATGATTTCTTTGCTTCAGAGTTTACTGAAGAGGATGTTGGGGGAGGTACCCATACTAGAGAAGGTTTTCATGGGTAATGATTCAGATGGACTGAATCAAATCACGGTGAACCTAGAAGATGTGGTAGACCTGATTGACAAACTGAAGAGTAGTAAATCACCTGGACTGGATGGTATACACCCCAGAGTTCTGAAGGAACTAAAAAATGAAATTTCCGACCTATTAGTAAAAATTTGTAACCTATCATTAAAATCATCTATTGTATCTGAAGACTGGAGGATAACTAATGTAACCCCAATATTTAAAAAGGGCTCCAGGGGCGATCTGGGAAACTACAGACTGGTTAGCCTGACTTCAGTGCCAGGAAAAATAGTGGAAAGTGTTCTAAACATCAAAATCACAGCATATATAGAAAGACATGGTTTAATGGAACAAAGTCAGCGTGGCTTTACCCAAGGCAATTCTTACCTCACAAATCTGCTTCACTTTTTTGAAAGAGTTAATAAACATGTGGAAAAAGGTGAACTGGTGGATTTTCAGAAGGCGTTTGACAAAGTTCCTCATGAGAGGCTTCTAGGAAAAGTAAAAAGTCATGGGATAGGTGGCGATGTCCTTTCGTGGATTGCAAACTGGTTAAAAACAGGAAACAGAGAGTAGGATTAAATGGGCAATTTTCTCAGTGGAAGGGAGTGGACAGTGGAGTGCCTCAGGGATCTGTATTGGGACCTTTACTTTTCAATATATTTATAAATGATCTGGAAAAAAAATATGAGTGAAATAATCAAATTTGCAGATGATACAAAATTGTTCATAGTAGTTAAATCACAAGCAGATTGTGATAAATTGCAGGAAGACCTTGTGAGACTGGAAAATTGTGCATCAAAATGGCAGATGAAATTTAATGTGGATAAGTGCAAGGTGATGCATATAGGGAAAAATAACCCATGCTATAGTTACACATTAGGTTCCATATTAGGTGCTACAACCCAAGAAAGAGATCTAGGCGTCATAGTGGATAACACATTGAAATCGTTGGTTCAGTGTGCTGCGGCAGTCAAAAAAGCAAACAGAATGTTGGGAATTATTAGAAAGGGAATGGTGAATAAAACGGAAAATGTCATAATGCCTCTGTATCGCTCCAAGGTGAAACCGCACCTTGAATACTGTGTACAGTTCTGGTCACCACATCTAAAAAAAGATATAATTGCGATGGTGAAGGTACAGAGAAGGGCTACCAAAATGATAAGGGGAATGGAATAGCTCCCCTATGAGGAAAGACTAAAGAGGTTAGGACTTTTCAGCTTGGGGAAGAGACGGCTGAGGGGGGATATGATAGAGGTGTTTAAAATCATGAGAGGTCTAGAACGGGTAGATGTAAATCGGTTATTTACTCTTTCGGATAATAGAAAGACTAGGGGGCACTCCATGAAGTTAGCATGTGGCACATTTAAAACTAATCAGAGAAAGTTGTTTTTTACTCAACGCACAATTAAACTTTGGAATTTGTTGCCAGAGGATATGGTTAGTGCAGTTAGTATAGCTGTGTTTAAAAAAGGATTGTATAAGTTCTTGGAGGAGAAGTCCATTACCTGCTATTAATTAAATTGACTTAGAAAATAGCCACTGCTATTACTAGCAACAGTAACATGGAATAGACTTAGTTTTTGGGTACTTGCCAGGTTCATTGCCTGCTATTGAGTTCACTTGGAGAATAGCCACTGCCATTAGCAATGGTAACAGAGAATAGACTTAGTTTTTGGGTACTTGCCAGGTTCTTATGGCCTGGATTGGCCACTGTTGGAATCAGGATGCTGGGCTTGATGGATCCTTGGTCTGACCCAGTATGGCATGTTCTTATGATAGTTTGTAGTACTGATATAAGTAGCTAATGTGATTGAATCCTGCTTATTGGTGTAGCAGAGCTATATGATAGTACTATACAATTCTAGTATCCTATCCTATTTCAATGGATATGTGCGAGATATTTGAGTAGATGTATACATGGAAAAGGGATTAAATGCATAGAGACAATCTGTGCAGTACAAGTGCATGTGTGAGATGTAATTGAATAAGTATTTATGTGAGAAAGCATAGATATGAATGCAAACAGGTTAGGCTCAAGTTATCTTTGTGTACATTATTGCTTCTTCATCAAATATATGGTGAATGTCTCATTTTATAACATTTACCGTTTCCCACTATTCGCCCTTCAGAGTCCAAACGATTTCTGAACAAACGGAGTGTCCTATTATTGCATTTACTGCCATTTAAAGAGGATGCAAATCAATACATCTTGAGTGGGCTTCCACAGAAAGGCAAACTAATGAGGGCTACAGTATATTTTAGTTAAAGTTGTTACTGTAGACAAAAATCATTGATTGTGTACAAACCTGCATTGAAAGGTGGAAGAATTGGCACAAATTTGAAGCT
This sequence comes from Rhinatrema bivittatum, assembly GCF_901001135.1. NCBI lineage: Eukaryota > Metazoa > Chordata > Amphibia > Gymnophiona > Rhinatrematidae > Rhinatrema > Rhinatrema bivittatum. Next base: position 74,562,376 of record NC_042627.1, on the reverse strand, counting down.
TGTGAGAAGTACTGCAATAATTAAGGTTTTGTTTTAATTGTAGTTAATTGTAGTCTCGACTACAATTAACTATGCCCCTAGTTCCCTCACGCAATGGCCTCTGATATATGGGGCCTGCTTTATCAGAAGCTTTTCTTGTAGGCGCAGAGTGGGAGAAAGAATTTGATGAGTTAAGTCCATGGTTTACAGTTAAGCTAACCTCAGCATGTTAAGGCAGAGGGCAATTGGAAAATCTGAACCATACCCTTAAGACATAACGCACAACAGCTTTTAACACTAAGGGGGGAACGGCGATGTTACAAATTCTTGTTTTAATGCTAACACTTACTTTTAAAGAAAAATAAACCTAATTTTCTCTTTGTCTATGACAATTTCTCACACACACACACACAGCCAATATATATATAGCCCAACGTGACCTATATCCGAGGGAATCTGGTGATATAGAATTCATTATTAATCTGCCAGGGTGTGCTGAGCGTGGCTTCTAATTAGGGGCACAGAGATCCCCCTTCAGCATGGGAAGCAATGCCCTCCAGGCTGAGCCTGGCACCGGGAAGATCTGGAATCAGAGTATCCCTTGTCGGTCTGACTCCCACTCCCTTTTCGGGTTGGCAGGTAGCAGAAGACATAACAAACCTTTTCATGGGGAGGGCAGGCAGGCATTCACCATTTAATAGTCTTTTTGATAATTTACAGTCATCTCCGTAACACCGAAGACATCAAACAAGGCATCCAGGCCAAATGCTTTATCCAAGTCCACATTAGATTAACTGCATTTGCAGTTATTAATTAACTCAAAAAGAAGGGGGAGGGGGGCGGGGGAATACCCACTTTGGGTTTGAAATGGCATTTCTGGCTCTGTTTGGGCTTTCTGGTTCAACATGCATTCGGTCACTTAATCCTGGCTGTCTGTCCACTTCCCTGCCTATAACTTCAGGGTAGTACATTCAGTAAGACATTTATCCTGCTGGATAGACGGGATAACATGTCCACTACCCTCCTAATGTTTATTCTTTTCCTTTTGGGGGATTATTTGGTTAAGTTCTGCTGTAGAAAATACAAGTAACAGTTAATACTCCTGTTTTGCCACATTGCGTTATTTTTTTTTCATTTTGTTTAATGTTTGTTTAAGGTTTGATTCATTTGATAACCCCCCCCCCCGAAAAAAAAAAACCCTAAAAAAAAAAAGAGGTTTATTGGAGGGAGTGGGGAGGTTGAAGGGGGCTGGGGGAGACTCCAGGAGACCTAAGGAAGCAGCAGTGGTTTGGGGGGGCCCAGGGATGCCACTTTTACAAAAATGTAAATGAACCAAAAATACTCCCAAAATTTTAGGTATTTTTTTGGGCTCTGCTATTTTTGGTTTGTTTCATTTGCAACAAACTAAAAATCTCCTTTCTTTCAGTTCCGGTGCAGCACTCATTTTAAATAAATGCACATTTCTAATTTGTAGAAAGCACTATGGAAAGGACAGGCTGTTTTGATACCAAGAAACGCAGACTTTCACTGTGTGTTATTAAATATAAATATGCATTATGCAAAAAAGCTAGTCTGACATGTTTTGTGCGCATAGGATGATAAACTAATACAGGCCCGCAGAGGAAAATATTTCCTGTTCTGCTTTATTTAGAAATATGCTGGCTTAGAAATGCCTGAACTTTGAAGTAACTTTAATTGATAAATACAATAAAGAAATAGCATTAATACATTTTTGGGATTTTCTGCTATCATGTGAAGAGTAGGAAACCCAAATGAAGGGAAAGGCCTGAGATACTGTATCTATGGAAAACATTTGTTAGTACATAGGCTACAAAACCCAGGACGAACATGATCTGCGAGGAATTTTGCCAGGAGACATTTGTGAAAACATTTCTTGGTTCTATGTGTAACAGGATTCAGAAAGTTCAATATCTTGTAGGTATGGGATCCATGCCTGGTTCCCTATCAATTTATGAATGACTTGACTTTTATTGCTTAGCAGAACTAAAATGAGCCATTCAGACGACTGTCCGGAGAAGCCTAAAGGCAAGCTAAAACGCCTGTGCTTTTAACTACTGCATGCAGTCAGTGGAGGGGGAAATGTGCGGAGAGAAAGTCTCAGAAGTCCTTTGTTCTCAGTGTGGGAATTATCCTAGGGACACAAGGATGATTCCCACACCAGAAGGCACGACAAAAGTTACAGCCCTGGGAAGGCAACTTCTGTATTGTTCAAAGTGAACTCAGTAAAATATATCATGAGATTTTTGCTGAGTGCAGGGAAGAAAATTGGTCTAGGCAGGGTTGGAGATACTCTACTATAATTCAGAAGATGAGCTTAAGACTCCAGGCTACTCACCAGCTGAAATAAGGAAAGAAAATTCAATTTCAGCTTCATAGCAATTTGAATCTTATTTCATGAAAATCCTATGTACCTCATATTGAAAAACTAAGGGGCATTTTCGAAGGGTTACGCGCGTAACCCCTGAAAAGCTGCCCCTTCCACCCCCTGTGCGCGCCGAGCCTATCTTGCATAGGCTCAGCCGCGCGCGCAAGCCCCGGGACGTGTGTAAGTCGCAGGGCTTTCCTGGGAGGCGTGTCGGGGGCGTGTCGCGGCCGGCGCGTCATCGGGGGCATTCCGGGGCGGGGCTGCAGGCGTGGTTCTGGCTCAGGGGCGTTCCAGGGGCGTGGCCGCAGACTCCGGACCAGCCCCTGGACCGGAACATGGCGCGCCGGCCAGCTGCCGGCGCGCGCAAGTTACACCTGCCTTGGGCAGGCGTAACTTGTAAAATAAAGGTAGGGGGGGAATTAGTTAGGGCTGGGGGGTGGGTTAGATAGGGGAAGGGAGGGGAAGGTGGAGGGGGGGGGGGGCGGAAGGAAAGTTCCCTCTGAGGCCACTCCGATTTCAGAGCGGCCTTGGAGGGAACAGAGGATGGCTGCGCGGCTTGGCGCGCGCAGGCTGCCGATTTTGCACAGCCTTGGGCGCGCCGACCCTGTATTTTATAGCATGCGCGCGGTAGCGTGCAAATGTTATAAAATTGGGAGTAGATTTGTTCGTGCTGGGTTGCGCGAACAAATCTGCTCCCACGCGCGCCTTTTAAAATCTACCCCTAAGTCTTACGCTTGGATTTCCCATGATTCTCATGTTGTCTTATTCCACTATGCCTACCTCCTACATAGTAACATAATAAGCGTGTATTGTCGGCAGAAAAAGACCAAATGGTCCATCTCTTCTGCCCAGTAAGTTTCTTATGCTTGTAACTGCCGCTCTGTGCAGGTTACCCCCATGTTTCTGTTAAGGGCAGTAACTGCTGCTCCATGCAGGTTACCCCCATGTTTCTGTTAAGGGTACTAACTGCCGCTCTGTGCAGGTTACCCTATGATTCTGTTAAGGATAGTAACTGCCGCTCTGTGCAGGTTACCCCATGTTTCTGATAAGGGTAGTAACTGCTGCTACGTACAGGTTACCCCCATGTCTCTGTTAAGAGTAGTAACTGCCGCTCTGTGCAGGTTGCCCCCATGTGTTTGTTCAGGGTAGTAGCTGCCGCTCCATGCAGGTTACCTCCATGCATTCTGTTTAGGGCAGTAACTGCCGCTCTGTGCAGGTTATCCCCATGTTTCTGTTAAGGGTAGTAATGCCCTCTCCATGCAGGTTACCCCCATGCCTTATGTTAAGAATAGTAATACATACAATCAAAACTAAGCAACTGTCAAACCCATAACAAAATTACTGCTAGAAACATTTTTACCTGGTGAGCAGCCTTCCTGATAATTCAGACAATGCTACTTGAATGTGCTTTGCTTTTGGACTTGACCATAGAAGCAATCCTGTGCTTTATCCCTAATGCTGGGCCCAGACCTTAAAAGTCAGGGCCCAGCAATGGCTATCTTCAGAATCCAATACCCCTTTTCTCCCACTGTCAAAGCAGAGAGTGATGTTGCAGTTGTTTCGAAAGCATCAAGCATCAGGGTTGTAATCCTCCATGCCTTCTGTTAAGAGTACTAACTGATGCTCCACCCCCATGCATCGTTTTCTTCATTATCATCCACAAGCCGTTAGGGATCTACAGTGTTTATCCCATGCTCTTTTGAATTTGTTTGCTGTTTTCATCCTCATTACCTCTTCTGTAAGAGCATTCCAGGCATGCACCACCCTCTCCATGAAAAAATATTTCCTTGTGTTGGTTCTGAGTCATCCCCCTTGGAGTTTCATTTCATGACCCCTAGTTCTACTGTTTCCTTTCTAACTGAAAAGGTTTGAAGTTTGTGCATCATTAAAACCTTTCAGATATCTGAAGGTCTGTATCCTCTCTCCCCTGTGTCTCCTCTCTTCCAGGATATTCATATTTAGGTCCTTCAGCCTCACCTCATAAATCTTCAGATACAGACCCCACACCATTTTGGTTGCCCTTCCCTGAACCGCCTCTGTCCTGTCTCTAATCCTTTTTGAGATACGGGCTCCAGTATTGAACACAGTACTCCAGGTGAGGCCTCACCAAGGACCTGTACAAGAGCATTATCACCTCCTTTTTCTTACTGGTTTTTCCTCTCTCTCTGTAGCCCAGCATCCTTCTGACTTTTGCTATCGGCTTGTTACATTGCTTTGCCTCCTTCAGATTGCCAGACACTATCACCCCAAGGTCCTTCTCCCAGTCCGTGCACATCAATCTTTCTACCACCCATCACATACTGCTCTTTTGATTATATGATTGTTTTGGATTTATAGAATTGATGTTGGTTTGGATTTACAAGATTGCTGTAGGATTTATAGGATTGTTTATAGGATTGTTATAGGTAGGTACCTTGTGCCTGAATTCATGAATAAATCCTTGATTGCCTACAGAACCGATTTATTATTCATTGATTTATGCACTGTTCTATGGATTTGATAGGGAGGGTCATTTTCAAAGCCATCTCCATGGGTTAAAGGGTACTTTGCACTCAGAAATTGTGTTTTTGATTATTGCCTACCCTATTTGGGGTAAAAGTATGCACATAGGGCTACTAAGCCCAAACATTTACTTGCAGTAGGGAGAGTCATTCTTGGAGCCCAGGTTTAGAACTAGACGCTTGCTTTTGAACATGCACACAACTGTTTCTAGTCAGAAAAATAACCCGCACAAATAATAAGTGTAAAACGTGTATAGGTAATTTTTCTCAGACAATTTTCAAAGTGAAGGTATATGGGTATTTTAGCTCTGTTGACAAAAGGTCCCTGTAGACGTTGCAGATTTCTGGGTACTCTGAAAATTACTTCCTGAAAAAAAGACTTACCCTTCCAGTCGTCTCTACCATTAGCACCGCCCTCCACTTTCCTTGACTTTCCTTCTACCTTAGTTGTCTGCTTACTTTTTTCTTAGACTATAAGTGTTCAAGACAGAGATTTTCATATCTTCTCTTCACTTTTCTTCACTTCTTGGCCTTTCCTGGATTTAGTATTCCAGTGATAATGCCACCTATACCGTATATATTGTATTCTTGAGTATTTTTTATGTGTGCTCATCGTTCACCCATGTAAATATTTGTGGATAATGCTGAATATATGCATATAAACACAGTATATTGGATAAAAATATTTCTGTTGCTACAAACAAAAAAAATAATCAATTCATAAGAAATTTGTTTAAAAATAATTTCCCCTCCCCCCTTGTAAAGTACATAACTTTGAAAACATGCTTGTCTCTTTAAACTGAATCAGAGTTATCTGAAGGCTGAGATTTTGAATTGAATTTAGTATGAACCTACCGTAAGGTATTATCCCAGCTACTGCAGAAGGAAGCCTGAAAAACTTCCGAATCATCTCTTGGGTGAAGCAGTTAGACTGGACAGTGCTCCAACTTTATTTTATATACCACCTTTCATAATAGTTCAAGGTGGGGAACAAGAGAGAACATAAACAGTGACCTAAAACATGATGAGGACCATATTCAAAAGCATTTAGTCGGCTAACTCAGAAATTAGTCAGCTAAATTACACTATACTCTTTTCAGCCTTAGACATTCTTGCCCTTCCTCTTACCTGTCCTGTAAGGCGCACTAAACCTTGGCTTACCCCCCAGAATTTGCTACCTATCTTCCTGCACCTGTTCTGCAATGTCTCTGGCTAAAATCCCATGTGCATGCAGACATCAAATTCATGCTGACCACTTTCCAGTCTGCTATTGCACTTGCCAAACAAGACTACTATGTCCATCTGACAAACTCTTTTACATCCAACCCTCGCCGTCTCTTTGCCACTCTCAAATTTCCCTCACCTCCCTCCACCCCTTCTCTCTCTGCCCAGACTATGGCTGACTACTTCCATGACAAGATTCACAAAATTAGTCGCGTTCTCAACTATTTCACCTTTACCTGCCTCTCCCCCACTTCTCTCCTCTACCCGTCCCCTGGCCTCTTCCACTCTCTCCTCCTTACCTGAAGTCACAATGGAGGAAACTGCTTGTCTTCTTTCTTCCTCCAAACTCACTACTTCTTCCTCTGACCCTGTCCCCACCTGCCTCCTCAGCTCCATCTCCACTGCAGTCATCCCGTCTATCTGTCACATCCTTGATCTGTCACTCTCCACTGCTTCTGTTCCTGCTGCCTTCAAACGTGCTGAATTCATACCACACCTTAAAAAACCCTCACGATCGTACCTGTCCTGCCAACTAACATCCCATTTCCCTTCTTCTTTTTGCCTCCAAACTACTTGAACGTGCTGTTCACCGCCGTTGTCTTGACTTTCTTACATCTCAAGCAATTCTTGATCCACTCCAGTCTGGTTGTCACCCTCCACGTTCAACTGAAACAGCCCTTGCCAAAGTCTCCAATGACCTGTTTATGGTTAAAGCCAAAGGTCTTTACTCAGTCCTTATCCTCCTAGACTGTCACTGATGATCACCACCTACTCCTTGATGCTCTGTCCTTGCTTGGCTTTCGGGTTCTGTTCTGACTTGTTTCTCTTCTTATCTTTCCCATCGCACTTTTAGTGTTTCCTCTGGCGGTTCCTCCTCTACTGCCATTCCACTATCAATTGGTGCCTCAGGGCTCTGTCCTGGGCCCTCTTCTCACTATATACTAATTCCCTTGGTGCTCTGATTTCCTCTCCCAGATTTACCTTTTATACCAGAAAGTTCATCAGAAATCCAGTCCTGGATCTCTGCCTGCCTGTCTGACATTGCTGCCTGGATGTCCCACCGCCACCTGAAACTCAACATGGCCAAGACGGAACTCCTTATCTTTCCCCCCAAGCCCACCTCCCTTCTTCTTCCTTTCTCTATTTCTGTGGATAACACGGTCGTCATACTGGTCCTATCAGTCTGTAATCTTGGAATCCTTGACTCCTCTCCCTTCTTCGCTATGTATATCCAAAACACTGCTAAAATGTGTCTTCTTTCTTTATAATATCGCCAAGATCCATCCCTTCCTTTCTGAACACACTACCAGAGCTCTTATCCACTCTTTCATCTCCTCCTGTTTAAACTATTACAACCTGCTCCTCACAGGCCTTCCGGCAAATCATCTCTCTCCACTGCAATCTGTCCTAAATTCAGCTGCCCGAGTTATCGTTCTCCATAAGTCGCTAAACACCCATATAACCCCTCTTCTGAAGTCACTGCTTTGGCTCCCTATCCCACATACAGTCACGCTCCTCTATCTCACTTACAAATGCCTTCACTCTGCAGCAGCTCATTACTACTTCTCCTATCTCTCTCTATGCCCCTCCTCATGCCTCTGCTCTTCAGATAATTCACTCCTATCTGTGTCCTTCTCCTCTACCGCCAGTTCCTGACTCTGTGCTTTCCACCTGGCTGTGCCGTGTGCTTGGAATAGTCTTCCTGAGCTGGGACGTCCTGCTCCCTCTCCTGCCATGTTTAAATCCCATCTAAAGTCCCACCTTTTTCAAATCATTTTTAAATCTTATGCCTGATTGTCTGCTTTTAGTCTTAACTAACTTTCTTTTCTTTTTAACCATTGCCTTGTTTTATGAAATACCCCAAGTCTCTTGTCCTGTATGTTTGTCTTATTAGATTGTAAGCTCTATTGAGCAGGAACTGTCTTTTTGTATATTTCTACAACGCTGTGTGTGTATGTCATGTAGTGCTTTAGAAATGTTACATAGTAGTAGTAGTAGTAATATCTGGCTAAATTCTAGCTAGCTAATAAATTATGAGGCTAGAATTTAGCTAGATAAATTAGGGACATTCTGGGGCATAACTAGGAGGGGTTGAGTTAGCCTGCTAAATTAACCAGCTAACTCCAATATTCAGAATTAGTTGGATGCCTTAGCCGGCCAAATCTGGTCAGGCCATAGAGTTGTCCTAAAGTTAAATGGCTATAGTTAGCTGGCTAATTTTAAGATAGCCTGCTATAGTCAGTAGTGTGGCTGCACTATTGAATATATCTCCAAAGTTAGCCAGATAAGTTTATCTGCTCACCAGAATCACACAAAGTCATGGCAACAGAAAACAAACAAGTAAAATCAAATACAGCTTATAAGAGAAAGGTCAAGAAATAACTAAATAGCAGAAGGAAAGCCAGCCTAGTTGCTTAGTGGTAAGTGCTGTGTATTTTCATGTGAAAGGTCCCCAGTTCAGTTCCCAGCTGAGGTCTTCTCATCCGCAGTTGACGAGGGCTGGCGTGATGTAGAGGCAGCATTCGCAATCCCCAGGGGAATGGGCTCGTGATCAGTAAGGACGATACCTAGGGTTCTGGAAGGAGCCCGGCCGCACGGCTCCCAGCGCTAGGACCAGACTTGCGACAGTGGAAGGGTCTATTTAAAAAAAAAAAAAAAAAAAGGGGGAAATCCACTGTAGCTATGAAAAAAAAGGCTTGATGCATTAGGATTCCAGCACGGATCTGTTTATGGATTTGCGGTATATCAAGAAGAAAATGAAACAGAACTCTACACTGGTTCAGATCTGAGCTCATAGGAGGGACTATCGGGTTAAAAAATGAAAGAATAAACAGGAAATAAAGGAAGCAGAGGTGTGCTGGAGATTGTGCATGGTCACGGTGGGTTTTTAATATTTCATTTTCCCTAATCTTTGGTCAGGTTTTACATTGAATTATGAGATATATGAGGTGGAAGGGTTTTTTTTTTCTGCTTCTATGTATGTATTTATTTTTGAATTTTGTTGATGATTTTTGCATTATTGCTTCTATTATTATGGATGCTTGCTTGTAACTTGCCTAGTATTATGGACAAGTGAGCTATAGAGAAATATGTCAAATAAACAAGACATTTTAATCAGGGATCCATGCCAAGGTAATAATGTGTTTGCTTTTATCTGATTCAATTCATTTACCTTTTCTATACCTTAAAAGTGTCTTGCTACTTCTCTGGCTGTCTTCAAACTTACCTGTTTTGAGGCCATTTTAAAATCCTAAACACGCATGCACGATAAATCCACTTCCCTCTAACTCTTTCTTGTTACGTATGTTTGTCTTGATTAGATTGTAAGCTCCATGGAACAGGGACTGCCTTGTATAACTTTCGAAGCGGCGTGCAGTCGCACGTGTGCGCACGTTCGTCGGCCTGCTCCCAGGGACGCGGCTGTTTTATAACATACGCGCATATAGGAGTGCATGCTATGAAATAGCCTGGCTGATCTCAATTTTAAGTGGTCCGCCCGTGCACCTAAATCACGCTTCTACCATGTAAGTGAGGGAATTTTAAAAGGGGCGCCCACCGATGCCATTGCCACTAAAACCAGTTCGTTCCCAGTTCGCCCAGTTAAGGGACAAGTTTTCCAAATTCCCCTACTTTAATAGCTTTTCTTTCCCCCTATTAGACCGACCTTTAAAACCCCTGCTCATCTGCCTAGATTTTTTTTGTTTTATCGCTTACAGTTTATACATAGCAGAAGTAAAGCGACGTGGCGATGGGCCCTGGTGCGCGCCAGTGTGCATAAATATTTACAGGCACATTTTTAGGTTAAAATCCCAGAACACCCAAGCCCTGCCCAGACCACACCCACGCCCCGCCCCCTTTTTAATCCCTTTTCATTTGTGCGCGCAGTGGGGGGTAGATTTTATAAATTTACGTGTGCGCGAACAAAAGTACGCTGGATTGAAATCGGCGCGGCCTCAGAGGGAACTTCCCCTCACCTTCCCCTCCCTTCCCCTCCCTTCCCCTCCCTTCCCCTACCTAACCCCCCCCTACCTTTGTTGGCAGATTTACGCCTGCCAAAAGCAGGCGTAAATCTGCGCGCGCCAGCGGGCTTCTGGCGCGCCATCACCCGACCCAGGGGCTGGTCCGGAGGCCTCGACCACGCCCCCGGGCCGGCACCATGCCCCCAGGACCCGCCCCGAACCGCCCCTGACCCCGGACATGCCCCCAGACACGCCCCTCCCGTCCCTTTTATGAAGCCCCAGGACTTACGCTCGTCCCGGGGCTATGCACGCGCCGGCGGCCTCTGCAAAATAGGTGCGCCGGCGCGCAGGGCTTTTAAAATCCGGCCCTAGGAGATACTAATATCCACTTGGCGCACGTGAGCCCGACATATTCACGCATCTCCTAATTGATGTGTGCGTCAGGCTTTTAAAATTCACCTGCATGAATGTGTACAACACTGCGTGAGTCTAGTAGCGTTTTAAAATGATTAGTAAAGGTAGCAGGAGTAGTAAAAGCAGAAAATGAAAATGCAACAACACAGCAGCTAAAGCTTATTTTTCTTTTCTGAAGATATTGACATTCTGTGAATCTATTTTGTGACTTCAATTACATCCTTCCCTTTCACAACCCTTCCCATGGATGCGTCTCTGCTTGTGCCTATGGCAAAAACCCTTAATAAAGCTGACCCTTATTTTTTTGGAGTAACAAGTAGATTCTCTCTGCTGCATAAACACTTTGTGTACTTTAACTTGTGACCTTGGCTCACAGCCTTTCGTAATTTAGTGCTCGGCTAAAACTTCTTAAGCAAAGGTCATGACTCACAGACCACAAGATCTAAACAGACTTGCAGCAAAGATTCCTAGGGTCAGAGCAACAAACCCTTACAGGAAAGCTAGTCTGATTCTCCACTGCTGAGTTCATGTGCAGCTAGCTACTGATATATTTTTTTATTCTACCAATATTTACAAAATTTCAACAAGAATAAGTCAAATGCATTTGTGAAATAAGAGGTCCGTATTCAGAGGCATGTAGCTGGATAACGCAATAGAATGGAAGCACATGACAAACTATTGCTGTTCTCTTTGCAGATGAAAATGCATTGCCGGCTGAGGAAGAGGAGGAGGAAGCAGAGGAAGCCTGCTGGCAACACCCCAGCCCCCGCTGATGCATCTGTCAGGCCCAGCAACAAATACCCCCTTCCAGTGACACAGTCCTTCTCCCTGAAAGACACCCTCCCCCCAATCCAGGAACCAGAACTCGAGCCAGGAAAGCCCTGAATAGCACCCTCCTTCCCCCAGGCTTAGCTCTTCTACTGGCATTTCAACAAAGAACAGAGCAAAAGAGAGCTCTGCTCCTTTCCGCCCCGCCAAAGGCAGTCATCAAATCTTGCCCTATTGGCTGCCATTTAGTGGGCGCAGAAAAAGTTTTAGTGCGACATCAAATAAAAGTGCTGTTTTAGTATCCGTGGTGATAATGTTTTAGCTTGATACAAGGCCCCAGGTTTTCACGTTATTTTAGAACTCTTGGGTTCCGTACACGTGCCACTTTTTTCGGGGGCGGGGTTTACGATGCAACACTTTTGTCTGGGTTCCGGTAAATGATTAGGATGTGAAATACCATCTACAAAACCAAGTTTAAGAATGCTTCCAGAAGTGGTTTATTCTCACTGACTAAAAGAAGAATAACTGATCAGCAGAGGCACGGCGCTGAAAGGGAACGGAGCCTTACAGTTAGGCGCAAACAGGCAAGCTGAACCTGTGCGGAGTTTTTAGCAAACGGGGTTTGCTCCAATAATCAAAGCAAATCTGCGCAGGCAGCGTTGCTTCGGTCATTGTCCCTGGAAACGTTGCCCAAGGAGACGTGCCTTTTGCTTTCTTTGCCGTTTTTATCTGAAACAAGCGCCGTGTTGATGACGACAAAAAACTTCACGCGTTTTGTTTCCTCCCTCGGCACTGCCTCAAACAACGCGGGTAAAAGTATGCGCACAGCAGAACAACACACAGACTTTTTACCAGCCTGTCGGAAAATGAGCCTTCTCAAACCTGCTAAGAGTGTGCGACTTCTACCTTCTCTAACAATCATCCTGCTTTTAGCAGAGGAAAACAAAGGAGCTCCCAGGGTGTCTTTAATCAGGGAGGAAAACAGCTTTTAAATGTGCGTGCACACTATTTTAGTCGTCCACACAAATAACAGATGCTAAGTATGCACATGCTTTATACTAGTTACTTTCCAAGGATAGACTCCCATGGTAGTTTATCTTTGACAATTAACTACAAAATATGTGCATTACAACGTGCCGGCATTTTGTAAGTAGGAAGCTTATTGAAAATTGAGCCTTGTAAGATTTCATTTTTCGCAGCTAACCTCACTGTATTTTTCCAACTTGACAACAAGAAAAATGAGCTAACTGTATCTAGACGCAACTCTGAATGCATGCAGGGAGCCATTGCTCTGATTTAACATTTAAAGAAACAAGAGATAATGCTATTAGCAAACACACCTTTCTTTGCTGGCTTGTCAATAGAAAAGTTGTTTTGCTAATGGTTATCTGTCCACAAGTCCTTGACCTGCTTGTAAACACATTTCAGCAGGAAAACCGTGCAGTACAGCCTCATGGCCTTGCTTCATCAACAAGAGATAAAGTGACCAGAGCTTAACCTGATCTGGCCTGGAGTGCCCTCTGCTGCCCCACTGACCAGGCCTTTTCCTGGTCTATCTCCTAAAACCAATAAATCCTGTACAGGGCACAGGCGAGAGTGAGAAGAAGCAATACCGGGTGAAAATGTCACTCCCCTTTATCCTCATTCAGCAGATTGCTTTAGGTGCCAGAAGCTCAGAGGCAAACATTTATTCAGTATGAGGAGGACACCTTTCCAAGCCATTTCCCTGTGCAAACAGCGATTTTACTGGGATAAACTGGCCTGCGCAAAAATTCCTTTCACACAGGGGCTCAATAGTGCTGTGCACAGGGTTCGCACCCTGCAAAAAACTTTCAGCCACATTTAAAGAAGGGCATTTCCAGGGAGATGTTCAGGTCAGGTGGTGAAGGGGGGTAGTAAGGTGCACAAGACATGAAGAATGAAATTCCCAAATCTAAGCAGGAACTCTCCTCCTCCCACTCACGAACACACACACACCCTTTCTCTGCTCACAGAAAAAGGAGGTGCAACATGCACGGGTCCTTTTGTCACCGTGAGCCCCACAGATTTTGAAAAGAATAGCTACATGCACAGTTTTCTTTGAGAATTGCCTAACGAGGTCCATAGGTATAAAAGTGCCCAACTATAATGATCTGTACAATGGATTGACGTTGGAGCCGTTCTCATGGCGCTGCACATGGCTTGATGTGCGCCCATAACCCCCGATCCAATACGGGGATTACCGTGTCCAAATCACCGCCTAGCTAATAGCACTCATCCCATGTAAATTCATGTAGATGAGGCAATTAGTTAATCCCCTTGTGAGCCAATAAATTTCACCGCACGGCCAATGTGCCCTTGCACCGGGGCAAATTTTACACCTGCCCGGGGCTGGCATCAAGGTTTGCCATGCTCAAAGGGCGCAGTGAAATAAGAGAGAACTCCTGCTTTCCGTGATTCCTCCTAATAGTATTGTGGCGATAATAAGTAGGAGGAAGGAAACAAAGCAGTATTTAGTTTTAAAAAGAAAAGCTTTTGAGAAAAAAAACCATTCTGGATGCCGAATACGCACACAATACTCACGGTCCAAGCCTTGTATCTTGTACATGCCTATGCCGGTAGTGGGAGAAAATGGACGCTCGTAGATTGAGCATCGCTTTTCCCAAGCCGCACTGACAACCACCTCTCCCTGTGCGCCCTATGCCATTTGTCCCTAGTGCCTCCTTTTTAGCGTGACCCCTCATTTAAATATTGGATCGCGTGCCCAGGAGAGGTGGCTGGGCTCGCATTAGGGCGTGCCTTCTGTTAAGGGTAGTAACTGCCGCTCTGTGCAGGTTACCCCCATGTTTCTGTTAAGGGTAGTAACTGCCGCTCTGTGCATGTTACCCCCATGTTTCTGTTAAGGGCAGTAACTGCTGCTCTGTGCAGGTTACCCCCATGCAGAAATGTTATACCATCCCTTTCGTTAAGACTTTAGGGATCTGCAGTGTTTGCTCCATGCCCTTTTGAATTCATTAACTGTTGTTGTCTTCGCCACCTCTTCTGGGAGAGCATTCCAGGCCTCCTCCAGCCTCTCCGTGAAGAAGTATTTCCTGATACTGGTTCTTTCCCTCCCCTGCAGTTTCATATGCCCCTAGTTCTACTGTTCCCTGTCCAGTGGAAAAGGTTTGAAGTTTGTGCATCGTTAATCCCTCTCAGGTATCTGAGAGTCTGTGCCATATCTCCCCTCCAGGGTACCATTGTGACTGTGTGCAGTCATCTCGAAGGATGTTTTTAAGGTTAAACCCAGGAAGGGGCTTGAACTGGGAGGTCAGACCAGCTAAGGACCTAAAGCAAAGAGAAGCAGCAAAGAGAGTCCAGTAGCAACCCAAGACCCCATCTCTAGGTATCAGGGGTTGTTTATGGCTTGCAGACATCGGAATAGGAAGGCTCACAGTAACCTGAAGGCTGACTCGCCCTCTTGCTATGGGAGCTGCTGCACACCCAATCTTGACTCTTCATGATCTTTTATGTGAAACCTCTGGTTGCAGTCTTGCACATCTAGCTTTCCAGGTCCTTCCTGCAGCCGGGTCCAGTATTTATTAGTTCTGCTACTGCTTGTGACCTGTCCCCTGATTCAGCCTGACCCTAGTACCTGTTCTAGCCTTGTCACCAGCCTGCTGATTCCAGGTCCCGGCCTGCAGTCAAGCGTCACATCCACTTCCTCTTCAGCTTTTCTTACCCGAGTGAATCTTTTGACTCCTGATGTTTTCCCAGCTGTGCCTGGTCCAACTTGTGCACCAGCTCTGGGATTGGCCCCACCTGAGTCCCGAAGGTGCCTAAAGGGCAGGAACCTGACGGTTTCTGCTGCTGACCTTATTACACCTAACCCCTTCCCTGCCCCCTCTCTGGTTCCACAGAAAACTGTAAGGCTGCTCCTCTCCGTCCCTTCACCCCATTGCCTCATCTATACCCTTTCCCACCTACCCATTACCTTTAGAAATGTGACTGAAGAAGAATCGGTTACCAGATTTGCTTTGGTTTGCTAGGCCTCAGCCTGGATTTATTTTGTGGTGGCAGCAGGGGTCAGAAGAGCCAAGGGAGGCCCAAATGGGCAGGCTCTGGCCTTGGCTTAAATTTTGGCAAGATGGGAGGTTAGATAGAGTTGTGGGAGGCCCATTTTATATATATATATATATATATAAATAAAACAGATGCAAAATTACCCCCAAATTTTGGGGAATTTTCATAGGAGGCCATTTTTAGTTTGTTCCTTTTAGAGCAAACAGAACGCGGCCTCATTCGTTGTATTGTTGCCATTCGTTTAAAACAAATGAACGTCACTATAAGGAAGACAGCACTCTCCTGTGTGTATTAAGTTAGTCCCATGAAAAGGTGTCACCCAAAACGTGTTTGTTTGACCTTTATTTAACCTTCGTGTGCTTCGTAAAATTCCACGCTGTTACAAAATTACATCCTGACCTGTGCAAATTCCTGGGGAGATGTAACTTTTATAAGAAAAGCTCTTCCCTCAGCCCTCCCTTAATAACACGGAACTGTTCTCACAATCCCTACCATCCTTTCTAATGGGGTTACCAGCTGGAATGAATTACAAGCTCGCTGATTATCTGAAGTGAAAGAGCAAATTCTTAGATCAGCACCCATCAATTAGAATTTAAACAAATCTGAATGCACAATTAGATCAACTTCTAAAAAGTCATCGGGTTTAATTTTAAAAAGTGTTGACTGAAGTAGAAATGTTTACAGATGCTTGGGGGAGGATGGGGCTGGAGAAGGACAGGGTGATATATAAAAGGCATTATTTTTAGCTTGCCCTCAAGAAGGACCCCTCCCTGCAGTTAGTGAGGAGTGCCCTCCCCAACATGAACACACACCTCCCACTCTCCTCCACAGAGACCTTCTGATTTTGTTTGCTTTCCATTGCTTCCTTTGGGGTTTGAACTCATGCACTCCTTGTATTGCTGTCTGCCTCTTTGGGGGGGGGGGGGGATATACACCACGTATGGATCCCCTTTTCGCGTGCACATAAACACATTTGTTATATCACACTCTGAGCACCACTGATAGTAAAGCATTAATAAACACTACTACTAATTATTATTATTTTATTACTTGTTGGTTACCCCCATCCTGCAATAGAAGATCAGCATTTTGGTGGGCTCTTCCTGTACTGTGGCAGACTCTGAAACAATATGGTAGAAGCAAGTGATAGGATAATTGGTTTCTTCCATCAATTGGAGCCATTTTAGTTGTGCATAGTCCATGTTAACAGTAACAGATCTTACCTGGAGGTAGGACATAAAGGAATTGTTCATGAAGCACTCTTTTTTTGAATAACTGAATAATTATTTTCCCTTGGCTGGCTGCCTGGGGGGAGGGGCTGGATTAGGGAGCAGAGTGGATGTTCTCTTCTCTGTGTGCTTCAGGCTCAGCCTCTCCTCGTCTCTTCCCTGCAGGCTGCCTGGAGGGGAGGGGCTGGATTAGGGAGCAGAGTGGATGTTCTCTTCTCTGTGTGCTTCAGGCTCAGCCTCTCCTCGTCTCTTCCCTGCAGGCTGCCTGGAGGGGAGGGGCTGGATTAGGGAGCAGAGTGGATGTTCTCTTCTCTGTGTGCTTCAGGCTCAGCCCCTCTCCTTCTCTTCCTTGCAGGCTGCCTGGAGGGGAGGGGCTGGATTAGGGAGCAGAGTGGATGTTCTCTTCTCTGTGTGCTTCAGGCTCAGCCTCTCCTCGTCTCTTCCCTGAAGGCTGCCTGGAGGGGAGGGGCTGGATTAGGGAGCAGAGTGGATGTTCTCTTCTCTGTGTGCTTCAGGCTCAGCCCCTCTCCTTCTCTTCCTTGCAGGCTGCCTGGAGGGGGGGACGACTGGATTAGGGAGCAGAGTGGCTGTTCTCTTCTCTGTGTGCTTCAGGCTCAGCCCCTCCTCTTCTCTTCCCTGCAGGCTGCCTGGAGGGGAGGGGCTGGATTAGGGAGCAGAGTGGCTGTTCTCTTCTCTGTGTGCTTCAGGCTCAGCCCCTCCTCTTCTCTTCCCTGCAGGCTGCCTGGAGGGGAGGGGCTGGATTAGGGAGCAGAGTGGCTGTTCTCTTCTCTGTGTGCTTCAGGCTCAGCCCCTCTCCTTCTCTTCCTTGCAGGCTGCCTGGAGGGGAGGGGCTGGATTAGGGAGCAGAGTGGATGTTCTCTTCTCTGTGTGCTTCAGGCTCAGCCCCTCCTCTCTTCTCTTCCCTGCCGGCTGGATGGAGAGGAAGGGCTGGAGCAGAACACCCCTGCTGCTCTGCCTCAAGCTAGAAAAGAAGTGCCAGAACTGCATTCTACCCTATTCCCCACAAATTATCCCTGGATATATTATTGAATCTGCTCTTATCATGATGGTTACTGAAATCATCTTAAACCTGAACAAAGGAAAAGCTGTTTTCTTTTGGTACAACTGATCACCGGTTATTGTTAGATTGCATGACTCCCCACTCGATTGGTTCAAATATTTTCTTGAAAACAGAAGCTATCAGGTAAACTGAAACTTTACAACTTCACAGCCTCAAGCTTTAAACCTGCAGGGCTCCCCAGGGCCCCCGTTGTCTCTCCTACACTCTTTAATCTCTAACTTTTGCCTCTGGCCACACTAATCCAACACCTTGACTTTAGAAGTTATTTCTAGGCTGACGATATTCAGATTGCTGCCGGCCTTGATCTCAAGTCTGTGGATCTTTTGGGGACCTTTAATAATTGTCTGAGAGAGGCTACAAACTGGCTCAGTTTCTCCAAGTTAAAAGTCAGCCCAGACAAATCAGAAGCTATTAGGGGTGTGCATTCGTATTGACCGCATATGTAAAACGCTACTTATATTTTTTTTTTAACTTAAAAAAGTGATGAGACATAAATGATCGGATTTCCCACATATCCAACATAGCTATGTTGGATATGTTGGAAATCGCGATTGTTGATCCAAAATAAAAATTTAAACCCTCACCTTCCTTAATCCCCCCCCAAAGACTTACCACAACTCCCTGGTGATCCAGCGAGGAGTGAGGACGCCATTCCTGCAATCCTTTGCGAGGAGCACGTGACGCGGCGTCACGTGATTCCCCACGGGGTCGCGCCGGAACGCTCGTTCGGCCCAAAAGGAACTTTTGGCCAGCTTGGGGGGACCTCCTGACCCCCCCAAGCTGGCCAAAAGTTCCTTTTGGGCCGAACGAGCGTTCCGGCGCGACCCCGCGGGGAATCACGTGACACCGTGTCACTCCGACGTGACGCCGACGTCACGTGCTCCTCGCAAAGGATTGCAGGAATGGCGTCCTCACTCCTCGCTGGATCACCAGGGAGTTGTGGTAAGTCTTGGGGGGGGGGGATTAAGGAGGGTGAGGGGTTTAAATTTTTATTTGCACATATGGACATATACTCAACACATTGAATTCTGTTTATGTCCATATTGACCGCAAATGGGACCCCCTTTGGACATATGGACATATGGACATAAACTTTTGCTCTGCACATCCCTAGAAGCTATGAGGTTCATAAGGAATCTTGAGCCAGGCAACCTTCCCCTCACAGAATGGCAGTCTCTTAGATACAACTCGAGAAAGCTGTTACCACTTGGGGGCTGAATTCTTATCTTGCTTTTTCTCCCCACATCTCAAACGTTGTACTGCATTGTTATTATTTCTTATACTTCATTCAGAGACTTGGGCCATTTTTAGATGCTGGAGACCTCAAAACCCACACCTAGTCCATAGTACTTAATCATCTTGATTACTGTAATGATCTCTACTATGTCCTTTCTTCAAACTCAATCAGTAGACTTCAGATAACGTAGAACACTGCCGCTAAAGAAATATGTGGAAGAAAGTAATTTGATCATGTCACCCCATTCCTACATGACCTTCATTGGCTATCTATTTCCTGCCGCATTCAGTTCAAGTTAGGGGGCCTAACTTTCCAGGTTTTCTGCTGGGGCACTCCAACATACCTTTTAAACCTCCTATGGCCATACCATCCTGGTAGGACCCTCTGTTCTACCCAACAGGAATGACTATCCCTTCCTTCTGCCAAGGAAGACAGATTGGAGAAAATACGTGAAATGAGCTTCTCATATTTGGCCCTCATTCTCTTGAATTTGACTTCCCTTGGCTCGCACATCAAAAAGGACTTCACCAAGTTTGGAAAGGCTCTTAAGAAGCACCTTTTATTGCTAGATTCCAGCAACTAATTTTACCTTCCCACCTCTGGCCTGCCTACAATTTCTGTTTAATCAATTCCTTTTTTAGTTATTCTTTGTAGGTATAATTAGGTTTGTTGTTTTTATTATGACTGGACTTTTACAAGATTTTAAAATTAATTTTATTGTAAATCACTTTGATTACTTATGCAAGAAGGCGATAAATCAAGTTTAATAAACTAATAGCAAACAACTATTTGATGGTAAACGAGGCACATGCGCTAACATATGCAAGCATTTTAAATCATCCGTGCAAGTACGCGCCTATGATTTAAAATATACCTAGCATGTATGTGTGCCCCCTAATTTTAAGTGGTTATACGAGCAAACATTATTCACTTATCTTCCTTAGGAATTTGTCAGCTTTAATGCGCACAGCTAAGCAGATTTTAAAACAGCACACACCAATTAGTCCACCAGTTGGTCCAGGCTAACTCTAAGTCATCCAGACCCCCTGGTTCTTCAGCTTTCATGGCCCCCAAGTTTAGTTAGACCCCTCACCCAGTTGTTTTAAGTTTTAAACCAAGTTTTCTTCAGAGTTACTCCTCATTAAGAGCAGAAGGAAATAAGTGTGCGTAACAGTCTGATGCACGCCTTGGGCATGGAATTTAAAATCGGGATTTATGTGCGGAAATGTTGGCCCTGCCCTGGAATGCCGTGGCACGTTCTAACTCCACCCCTTTTTTCCACGCACGGGTTGTTCATGCATCCGTGCATATATGCGTGTAATTGGGTCATCTTAAAATATGAGTTGCTCGCGGTCAGCCCAGATACTCGCATATACGGGCCTTTTAATACGAGCAACTCTTTTAAAATTCATCCCCGGATGTGTGTATATATGAAATATATATATAAAATGTTAACAATAATTGAAATAAGTTATCTGTGGTATTTCACCCTCAGAAAACGTATGATGTAACTGTAGTTGACAGTTTTCACAGAAATCATGCTGTGTTTGGACTGAGTTTTGAACAGCTAATGTTAACACGTTCTTCAACTTGGCTGCCCGTTTTCGTCAGGTTCAGTGCTGGCTGAGCTGTTTCCAGTTCACATGGATGCCAGTACAAGCAACACTTTCTGCCCATAGGAACTGAGCTGGCAAGTCATTAGAAAATGCAAGTGATAACAGGAGCGTCCTGCTAGCCAAATTCACTGGGGATAGCAAACATTTTCATGTCAGGCATTGAATCCAAGTGCACATGAGCAGAGCTGCTGAGTTTCCTGACCTCTGACATTTGCTAGCTCTTTAGTATCTGGCAACTGGTAGTGTAACAGAAAGCTCAAACTGCAAAGTAGAAAAATTAAATCCTCATTCTCTGCTGTAGGTCTTTCAAGCCTGTTAAAAATGTTATGATACCTTGTTGGACCAAAAATATGGACTTTTTTTTTTTTTTTTTTTAAAGAGCAGTGAAATAGGAACAAGCAGAAGGGCCATCTCAGAGAACAGTACAAAACATGTGAGGCCTTAATTTAGAACAGTGTTAGGAAGGGAAAGACCGAGATTGAAAATGCCTCATCCCTCTTTGAAAGAAGCCAGTGTGCTAAAGTGTGCTTAACATTAGTCTGTTAGCACAAGAAAGTGAGGGGTTTTTTTGTGCACGCTAACAGCCGATGTTAATCACAGCAAATGAGGCAGATGGTAAAGTGTGCACATGGGGGTAGATTTTAAAAGAAGCGCGATCAGCCTACTTTTGCTTGCGCATCAGACTCAAGCAAAAGTACGCTGGATTTTAGTAGATACGCGCGGAGCCGCGCGTATCCACTAAAATCCTGGATCGGCGCGCGCAAGGCTATCGATTTTGTATAGCCTGCGCGCGCGGAGCCGCGCTGCCTCCCCCCGTTCCCTCCAAGGCCGCTCCGAAATCGGAGCGGCCTCGGAGGGAACTTTCCTTTGCCCTCCCCTCACCTTACCCTCCCTTCCCCTACCTAACCCACCCACCCGGCCCTGTCTACACCCCCCCCTTACCTTTGTCGGGGGATTTACGCCTCCCGGAGGGAGACGTAAACCCCCGCGCGCCAGCGGGCCTGCTGCGCGCCGGGCCGCGACCTGGGGGCGGGTACGGAGGGCGCGGCCACGCCCCCGGGCCGTAGCCACGCCCCGTACCCACCCCCAAAACGCTGCCGACACGCCCCCGCAACGCCGCGCGCTCCGGCCCCGCCCCCCGACACGCCCCCCTCCGAGAACCCCGGGACGTACGCGAGTCCCGGGGCTCTGCGCGCGCCGGGAGGCCTATGTAAAATAGGCTTCCCGGCGCGCAGGGCCCTGCTCACGTAAATCCGCCCGGTTTTGGGCGGATTTACGCGAGCAGGGCTCTGAAAATCCGCCCCATACTGTATATGGGTGCCATCGCAAAAACGTGTGCCTGCCTGATGTATAGTTGAGTTTTATGTGTTAGTTGCTCTGCAAAGCAGTGAGCACAAGTACATTTTTGCTGTGCTAATAGGTAATGAGCTGTTTTGCATAGTTTTGCATCTTATTGTCCATTTGCATAGTTGTGCATTTAAACTCACAGGAGCTAATTTCCACATGTTAAAAAGCACTGATTGCTAGATTGCGTCTACTCATCGCACTTTTAACACACATTAATGTTTGGAAAAGCAATATCACACTTTGGTATAGTGGTTCCTTAATCAGCAGCACTTTCTTTCTACAGTAGAAGAAAAAGGCCTAACTCAGTGCTGGAACAGGAATACCCTGCTTTCCATGCCTGGAAATGGAAACCGTGTGGTTTTTCAAAAAAGCTATTGCCTTGATTGTAGAGTAGATCCTGGTTAGATATTAATCTGCTTCAGTACCTTTCTCTACCAGACCTCAAGTATCTGCTGCCAAAGGAACTGGTCTGCAAAACAACGGACTACAATATTGTGCCGGATCCCTGCATGTTGCTGCTTGTGACAGTAATGGCTTATTTTGTCCAACCTTTAGCTGCACCAATTCTAGTTTACCCCGAAACACTCTGACTCCTCATGCATGTACAGCTGACTAGGCTCCACTATAGATTGAACAGAGGGACTTTCTAGTAATGGGAGCTCCAAGGGCATGTACTAGTTAGTTGTTGTGACCGATAAAGAGGGACCATCTCCTACAGGGTCAGGGATGAGGTTTATTCGGATGACTCAGTGAGCCAGTAGGGGGGAGTCGATGTTGAAGGGAGCAGATGAGAGGTAGCCATGGGTTATGGCTCTCACTGTGCTCTAGGAAGAGAGAGGGGGGTCTTTTGCTCTCTTTTCCAAGGTGGAAGGGTTTTCCATGGGGATCCAGTAGGGTCCAGATCCAAGAAGGATTTCCCATTCCAAGGTTGAAGGTAAAAAGGAGCTGGGATAATCACCAGGTAGAGTGCTACCATTTTTCTTTGCTCAAGAAATGTATTTCCTGAAGTCCAAGTATTTCAAGAGGAGAAGACACCTTTGGTAGAACTAGGAGGAATCCCCAGAGTCCTATCTAGCACTTAAGTGGTCTGAGGACTTAGTTTTTGTCTCTGATCTATTTTTGTATCTGCTACATTTGGAAGGACTATTTTGGCATTCCTGAAGTATTTTTGGCCTTTTTGCATTGCCGAGCTCTCTTATTTTTATTCCGTAAAACCTCACCCTTGCTTTGGAGCACACTCTTTGTGGACTGTTTTATTTTTTAGTGTGATCCTCTTTAGAGCTCCACAGGTTAAGCCTGCCCCAACCACAGAACCCATGTTCCAGATACTGCAGTGAGTAAATCAGGATTCAACATTCTCGGAAAGTCCCCTGCCTTGTAAAGAGGGTAAGGGCTACATATATTTTCACAATTGTCAAAGGCAGAGAATTTGCACTAATGCCTTGGAGCAGCACACGCCAAACCTGAAATAATGCCAGATTTGCTTTGGAATAGGACTTCTCAACCTTGTGCTGGTGACTCCCACAGCCAGTTCTGTTTTCTGGATATCCACAATAATTATGCATGATAAAAATGTGCAAATATTGGAGACCAGGTATAGGCACAGTTACCTCGCACATATTCATGCCTGAAAACCCAGCTGTTGAGACGCTAGGATAGATTTATTTTAAGAGATGGCAAGAAACCGACTAGAAAAAGCAAACAGAGGAAAATACCAGGGAGAAAATAAAGGTCCAATTGAGATTTACTTTTCACTGGATCCACTGACACACGTGGAGCATTTGTCCTTCAAATTTAATTTTCTCTGAACCATAATAAAGAAACTATAAATTATTAAACGTGAGCTCCATGTTTGAATACCACTCAGAATGCTCTAAAGAGTTGGACATCTTTTTACAGACTGGAATTGTTAGCAATCCAATCTTCTATGCTATTACAGAAAGAGTAAGCTTTTATCAAAACTGTGATCATCTCCATAATCAGAGAAGGGGCAGGAAATGCTTGAGATTATTTTTATTGATTTTTCATCTTGTCAAATTTCAATTAAGAACCATGTGCTCAATTAAGTTCAAGATAACCTCCACCTACAACTATAAAATAACTAAAAAATAAACACCAAAAAATGTATAAATTATAAACATCTAAAAACAGAAGCCTTAGGTTTATTCTTTGACATAAACTAATCTGTACAGAAATGGATATATGCATTAATATGAAAGGAGCGTCTTAACAGAATTCTTAATTCTTGAAATGGATTTTCTATAGATACTTTAGATAAAAATTGACATTCTGTACCTAGTGAAAAAAAAATCTTTATTCAATAGGGTTCTTGAAATAGATTACTTAGGTATCAACTGATAAAAATTAAATCATATTATATAATATTTGGGTTTTTGTAAAATAGACATTTAGAGGTGAATTTTAAGAGCTCGGCACATGCATTCATTAGAGGATGCACAAATAAGTTGGGATAGCATGCAGCGAGTGGATTTTAAAAGCTGCCCAGATTAGCAGACATCTCCTGCAGCAAGCACATATCCAAAGATTTAAAAGGGGGCTGGGCTTGGGCACAGTATAGGTCAGGGCACGATCTAGGCAGATCTGCGGGGTTTCAAGGGTCGAGGTTACTGGGAGGAGTGAAGGCTATTAAACTAGGGTAAATTGGAAGACCTGTCTCTTCACTGGGTGAACTGGGGATGAACAGGTAAAATTGGGAATGGCATTGACACGTGCTCCTTTTAAAATCCCCCGATTCATGCGGCAGAAGCAGGATTTGCGACAAACGCAGCCACTTAAAATCTGGTGCACATGTGCGCGCAGCCAGGCTATTTTATTACATGTGCATGTATGATATTATCTAATGGCCACATCCCTGTGCACAAATGTGGGCCCGTACACCGGTTTGAAGGTTGTCATCTTCCTTTCAGTTTATTCTCATTCACTTCCCTACTCCTCTTCTCTCTCTTTTATACTTTTCCCTTCCCCCCCACTCACTCACTCACTCATCTCTCTTATTCTGGCTGGGCCTGACCTTCCCATCAGATCTGCCCAGTTCTTCTCCCATGCCAGGTCTTGGAGTGGGAGGTCATTCCTGGGCCCCTGCTAGATCACCAGGGACATTTTAGTGAGTCCTGGGAGGGTCAGGAAGGTGGGCTAGGATAGCTGAGGGGGGTCAGCTGGTTTGGGGGGGCTGAATATATATATTTTTTAATTATTTATTTTCCATTTTACAATTTTTAAATATCCTTTTTCACATCGGATTACTTTATACATCAACTTCTAAATTAAATTTTTAAACATTATAACATATTAATTACCCTCTTTACAAATGTAATCAATTAGGAATCAAAGATTTATACTAAGGACATTCCAATAACCCTTAAACAAATATAGAAGAAGCAAACATTTTTATATAACCAGGAGTTTTTAAAGAACAAACAAAAAATTTAGGAATGGGCTATGCATAGATTTCAGCGGTATTTTCATAAATATGCCTTCTTCCTCTTAAGGATTGGGAGATGATGTTACAAGTTTCCGGGCATCTACAAACTGCCGTAGCTGTTCAATTTGAAAAAAAAAAACCAAAATTTTCCTCCCTCTTCTTTAAAATACATTTACAAGGGTATCGTAGAGAGAAGGAAAATCCCATGGTGATAACATTTTGTCTATATGACAAAAATTATTTTCTTCTAAGTTGCGCAACAGGAGCCATGTCAGGATAAATCCTAACTTCCTGATCATAAAAAGTCACAGGACATTTTTTAAAGTAGTTACGCATCAAGATAGTAACATCTTGGGTTGCTATAAGGGAAACTAATGAAACCTTTCTCTCAATAATTTCTATATTGGAACTCTCTAAAAAGCTGGTCAGATTAGCATTTTTGTTCCTAACAGTTGCTCTATTTGGCAAAAACCTGCATGAACTTATCGAGGGAATAGTCTGTTCAGAAAAACCTAGAGCTCCTGTTAGAAACCTTTTTAAGGTAATATATGGAATTTCTCCCATAATTTTAGGAAAGTTTAAGATTCTCACATTTAACTGTCTCAAACCATCTTCTAATATTTCTAAACATCTTGAAGAAGACAATTGTTCTTTTATAATCGTGGTATTAACTGTTGAAATGGTTTGAACCTTTTTTTCCACTTCTCTTATCCTGTTTGACAAAACCGTTCTTTGTTCCTGCATTCCCAATATTCTCTCTTGAAGATTGTAATTTAAGGAGTCAACTTTCTTTTCCAACCTAGTTAAAGAGAGTCCTTGACCTGCAACCAGGTCCCAAATAGCCTCAAGAGTCATGGCTCCCGGTCTTGTTGGCACCAACGCCGACTCACCCGGAGCACCCAACGATTCAACATCCTCTCCAGCCCTGGGCACCTCCTCCTCCTCCATCTCGAAGGGCTCCCCCAATGTACCGGGCTTCTCTCCAGCAACTCCAGGATCCGTACCCGCCGGTCTCGGCTCCTCTCCCAGTGCTCCTCCAGGGTATGCCCCCTCCAGCTCTAGCGCTCCAGACACATCATCCGGCTGCGACTGAGCAGCTCCCCTGGTGTAAACGCGCTGCGCTGGGGGCGCAAAGGTCGGGGCTGAGGGACACCTCCTCCAGCGACCTTACCTGCTCTCCTGAAGCAGTGCTCACAACGGGTTCCTCGGTTCCCTCCAATGCCGCTTCTTGAGACAGAAAATGCATGATGTCCAGCTGACTGGGTCCAGGTAAGGGCTCTGGAGGGAAAACCCTTTCTTTTCCCTTCCTCTTTGTAGGCATAATCAGAAAGAAAGTCAGATTTTTAGAAAACATAGAGGTAGCTGGCGTTCCACTGTCTCACTATGCCGCCATCTTGTTTGCCACCCCGGGCTGAATATTTTAATTAAAGGAAAGGGTTGAGTTGGGTTCTGGGTTATGTTTAATTTTTAAAAACGAAACAAAAAGAGAAACAAACTGGGGGTGGATCTGAAATGGCCCACAAAACAATAGTAAAAATGGAATGAATTTTTTTTGGGTTAGCACCTCTACTCTCTCCACTCATGATTATACAGACCTCTATCATATCCCCCTCAATAGTCTTTTCTCCATGCTGAACAGCCCTTTATCCTTTCCTCAAAAGGAAGCCCATTCCATCCCTTTGTCACGATCACGCCCCTCCGCTCAGCACGCTGTGGGGCTTTGCTGGGCTTCAGGCCTCCTGCTCTGCTTATATACCAGGTCCCGTCCACTTGTACAGCTCAAGCACAGCACTGCTAGGGACTCCTCCAACATCTAGTCAGAGTGCCAGGCCTAGTCCTACTCCACTTACTGTTAAGTTACTCTAGCTTTTTCTTCTTCCCCCAGTTCGATCAGTCCTGTTTTATTGTAACTTCATTGTTTCTTTCACTTGTTCCATGTTCAAAGTTATTACACCCCCTGTTTTTTGTAAACCAGCATGATGTGATTGTATCATGAATGCCGGTATAGAAAAACTCGAAATAAATAAAATAAATAAATAAATGCAATAAATTGCAGGAAGACCTTGTGAGACTGGAAAATTGGGCATCAAAATGGTAGATGAAATTTAATGTGGATAAGTGCAAGGTGATGCATATAGGGAAAAATAACCCATGCTATAATTACACAATGTTGGGTTCCATATTAGGAGCTACCACCCAAGAAAGAGATCTAGGTGTCATAGTGGATAACAGATTGAAATCGTCGGTTCAGTGTGCTGCGGCAGTCAAAAAAGCAAACAGAATGTTAGGAATTATTAGAAAGGAAATGGTGAATAAAACAGAAAATGTCATAATGCCTCTGTATCGCTCCATGGTGAGACCGCACCTTGAATACTGTGTACAGTTCTGGTCGCCACATCTCAAAAAAGATATAATTGTGATGGAGAAGGTACAGAGAAGGGCTACCAAAATGATAAGGGGAATGGAACAGCTCCTCTATGAGGAAAGACTAAAGAGGTAAGGACTTTTCAGCTTGGAGAAGAGACGGCTGAGGGGGGATAAGATAGAGGTGTTTAAAATCATGAGAGGTCTAGAACGGGTAGATGTGAATCGGTTATTTACTCTTTCGGATAATAGAAAGACTAGGAGGCACTCAATGAAGTTAGCATGTGGTACATTTAAAACTAATCGGAGAAAGTTCTTTTTCACTCAATGCACAATTAAACTCTGGAATTTGTGACCAGAGGATGTGGTTAGTGCAGTTAGTGTAGCTGTGTTTAAAAAAGGATTGGATAAGTTCTTGAAGAAGAAGTCCATTACATGTTATTAATTAAGTTGACTTAGAAAATAGCCACTGCTATTACTAGCAACAGTAACATGGAATAGACTTAGTGTTTGGGTAATTGCCAGGTTCTTATGGCCTGGATTGGCCACTGTTGGAAACAGGATGCTGGGCTTGATGGACCCTTGGTCTGACCCAGTATGGCATGTTCTTATGTTCTTAAGTTTAAAAAAATCCTATAATAAATAACAATTATCATAAAAGGCTATCAAAACATCACATCAATAAAAAGCATCACGTCAATACAATAAATAATAAAAAAAGAAAAAAGATGAAAAAAGTAAACTATCCATCCTCATCAAAACCCATCAATCCTTCAAAGAAAACCCTATGAGGCAGATTTTCAAAGGGGTACGCGGGTAAGATATGTGCGTACCCCCCAAAAACCTGCCCCAAGCTCCCCCTGTGTGCGCCGAGCCTATGTTGAATAGGCTTGGTGGTGCGCGCAAGCCCCGGGACCCGTGTAAGTCCCAGGGCTTTGCTGGGGGGTGTGTCGGGGGCGTGTCGGGGGCAGCACGATGTTCGGGGGTATTCCGGGGGGCGTCGTGCTGGCCTGGGGTGTTCCGGCGGTGTGGCTGAGGCCTCCGGACCAGCCCCCAGGTCGGATGATGGCGCGCCAGCAGCCCACCGGCAGGCGTAACTTTTCAAAGGTAGGGGGGGTTTAGATAGGGCGGGGGGGATGGGTTAGGTAGGGGAAGGGAGGGGAAGATGCAGGGGGGTGGAAGAAAAGTTCCCTCCGAGGCCGCTCCGATTTCGGCGTGGCCTCGGAAGGAACAGAGGCAGGCTGCGCGGCTTGGCGCGTGCAGGCTGCCGATTTTGCGCAGCCTTGCGTGCACCGACCCCGGATTTTAAAAGATACGCGCAGCTTTGCGCGTATCTTTTAAAATCCGGCATACTCTTGTTTGCGCCGTTCGCGCAAACAAAAGTATGCATGGGTGTACTTTTTTAAAATCTGCCCCTATAAGAATGCATGCTATGAAAGTATATGTGTACTTTTATCTAGCTACAAATCAAATTCACTAGATAAGGCTAATATAAGAGGGTTAACCATTGTTTTATACATGTAAAAAGTGTAAACTGTAGGTCATTGAAAATTTATACCTAAATATATTATCTACATAGATATATTTTTTAGGGAAAAGTCATGCATAGGAGAGAATTTCAGCATAGTCAACGCAAAATATCAACTGTTTAAATCCTGAGCAGTAGGCATATTCCACCATTATAGATTGCTACATTTTTCCTTTTGGGGAAAAACAAAGCAGTGATAAAAGGATTGTCTGCATATCATTATCTCCAGCACATATTAGAATCTCCTTGTTCACTGCATTGCTTTCTGATCTAGTACTGGGCTCACTAGGGGTCAGAGATCAGCCAGGTTTGGGGAAATCAAAGCTCAGTTTGAAAAATACAGCATTGTTCTTTATAATGTAGATTGTTCTTCTCCAAAGATGATGCTGTAAACCTATAATTAAGCAGCTCATTATGACAATTTTGTTAGATGTCTATGCTGAAATGTTTTTATAAGAGTGAAGATAATTTCTGTTACACAAATATTTTTACCCCCTTTTCTTTCTCCTCTTTTTAGGTTACAGCATATGTCTAACACTTTTCCTGGGCTATAGCTGATGCTGACCTTTGACTTGGCACTTTAACCCTTTCTGTAAAGCCAGACACATTAAAAAGCACAGGCAATATCACTCATCCAAGCCCCCTCCCCTCCCCACACATTTAGAGGCTCTGAACATCAGTACCAGTTTAAAAAATCAAAGGACAAAATTCAATCCCTAACCCTAAAAATGAAAGAAAGAAGTTGGATATGGAGTTTCAGTACATACGGCTTGGGATAAAGTCAAATGTTTCTCCCAACATGTGGCAGTCAGCTGAATGTATGAAAGTAAGAGCCACTGCCTCTCCAACAGCTTTTAATAGCACTTCATTACTTATGATGTCATTCATCCCAAAATCAATGTATTAAAATAACAGCACTTCATTACTTATGATGTCATACATCCCAAAATCTATGTAAGAAAGTAACAGCACTTCATTACTTATTATGTAATGCATCCCAAAAACAATGCATGAAAGTAACACTTCACTACTTATGATGTCATGCATCCCAAAAACAATGTATGAAAGTAACAGCACTTCACTACTTATGATGTCATACATCCTAAAAACGATGTATGAAAGTAACAGCACTTCATCACTTATGATGTCATACATCCCAAAAACAATGTATGAATAACAGCACGTATGATGTCATTCATCCTAAAAACGATGCATGAAAGTAACAGCACTTCAGCATTTATGATGTCATGCATCCCAAAAACAATATATGAAAGTAACAGCACTTCAGCACTTATGATGTCATACATCCTAAAAACAATGTATGAAAGTAACAGCACTTCAGCACTTATGATGTCATGCATCCTAAAAACAATGTATGAAAGTAACAGCACTTCACCACATGATGTCATACTTCCTAAAAACAATGAAAGACAGTAACAGCACTTCACCATTTATGATGTCATACATCCAAAAAATGAACATTTGACAAAAGTATGTAATGACCAATTTGCATCATGATCCGTCTCTTCTTCTTTAGGCAAAAAGATGCAGTCTCTCAACTAAACATTCTTTCTTTCACTTTCTCCCTTTTGAAAGTTCCTTTATTGTGTTCAGAGAGGAAAACAATCACATTTTCCCCACTGCCCCTTAAAACCTTTCTCATAGAAACATGTAGACCGTATTTTATTCTTGATGCATAAGTAAGCCATTGTCTACCTTTTTAATTTTTTTTTGTCTTGCCTTGTAGCCTTGAAACTCCCTTTGGTACTTTTGAACTGGATCACATTTTCCAAGCACTGATATAGATCTAAGTCTCCCAGCAATGGGGTTTTCCTTTTCCAGATGTCTCTGGGTTACTACCAGGGTTAATATGAGGTCAATGGTCATCAGTAATTTTGGATTTGGAAGGCAAGGAGGCAGTACATGAAAGCACCACATTGGAACGTCACCTTTGAATGTTCCTCAATATCTACTGCATTAATGACAAATGTGTTTTTCTTCCAGAAATTAAAAGCAAGAAATTGCAAAGGCTAATATGGGCTTTGCCTGTTGGGTTAGCAAATTTTGTGTGACAAAGACAATTCCTTGAGAAATGGCAATAAAAGACCAAATTGTAGTAACGGCTGCAATTGTAATTGGAAATTGACAGGCAGAGACATTGTGAGAGGTGACAGCTGTCCCCTCCCCAATGCTTATCACTATCCTTGCGTCCTTATCAACACAATTAGAGTTTGGCAACTTTTCGCTTCAATTTCCATGCAATTCAGATTTTATTGGGCTTGCTTAGACGGTTACATGATAGTAATGTCTCTACTGTGTGCAGTTTAGAATTTAATCTTCAGCATTGTCCGTTGCAGCCTCCTCAGATGGGATCTGCAAGTGCTTTAAAAAAAAAAAGTTGTTGGAAGCAGTAGGAAGCCTGAGAATGAGGAGCAGCCGTGATTTTGACGACAACCTGCAGGCGAGTACTGTTCGTGACTGCAGTATCGAAGAGCTCTGGAAGAATTTGGGAACTTTGCTCTGCAGGGATGGCCTGCAGCATATTCTAAAATTCCCTGGAAACCGTGTGGAAAGTTTCCTGCCGATTTTATGCTTTTAATATTTTAAAGGAAAAGAAGGCTTATGGGACGGCTGTGTCTGCTTGGGTCCCTAATAGCTTTGGTGTCCCATTCACACCAACATTTCAGAGCCCGATAAGGAGGGCACGAGGAATCCGACAGGTGGGAGGAGTGGCTGGAGTGGATATGTGCTTGGCCGCATCCTCAGAAGGAGGGTTTCTTTTAGCCTTGGGCGGAAATTCTTATTATAAAAAATTTGGGGGTGAATTTTAAATGGTAATGAAAAATGTTTTGTTCCTTTTTAGAAAATATCCTCAAGATTTTTGTCGTGAAGGGCAACAATTTATTTGTTTGATGGGATAATTACTGCTTACCAAAGCCTTTTGTGACTTTATGCTGATACATAATATTTTACTTTGTTTGCTTTATTTCATGAAATTTGATTGCGTGCTTCTAATCGCTGACACCAAAGCGTGTTAGAAAATGCAATTAAAAAGCCACCCCCATCCCAACCCGCCCCTCAAATCTATTTCAGACCACACACACAATATAATAATTACAGCATCTTGCACCCCCTATGCACCCTCTCCTCCCTCCCCCCTATAAAAATCAAAACCCACGAAAATTCCTGCCCCGATCCCTCTCCCGCAGCGAACTTCAGCTAAACCCAAGAAAGAAAAGATAACACAGATTCTCTTTCTTCAAACAGCCTGTGTAAAGAGTCATGATTGAATAGGTTTCCCAGCTCTATATTCATCAGCCGGATGGCAAGGGAAGTGAGCCGGATAAACGTATCCATGCCACACTGCTGAACATACCAGGCTATCTTAAACTTAGCCGGAGAAATGTTATCCAGCTAACTTTAGGGCTGCTCTTCAGTTGTCCTATACTTACCCAGCTATCTCAGCTGGATAATGCCGAAAATCGGAATTTAGCTGGATAAGCGGTTCAGCCCGCCCCCCCAAGCTAGCTGGATAACATTTTAGCTGGATAACACATTATCTGGTTATCTCTGGGTCGGTCAGCGCAGCAGGATTTTCATCAGCCCTATAGGGCTGATGAGTAAAGATGGCCGGCGCCATCTTTAAAGATGGCACCGGCCATCCAGTTCTCCTACCATGTGACAGGGGCCGGCCAATGACACGGATACCCTGTCACATGGTAAGGGCAAAGGGGCATTGACGCCATTTTTTTTTTAGAACAGCTGATGCCTGGGAACGGGAAATCTTTCCCCGAGGCCCCCCTGGATCTCTCCTCTCACCCCGAGGCCCCCCTGGATCTCTCCCCGAGGCCCCCCGAGGCCCCTTTGGCCCACCAGGTAATTTTAAAAGGTTTTGGGGGGTCGATTTAAAGGGTCGGTTGGGTTTGTTTTTTTTTAGCGGCGCGGGCCTCCCTAAAAAAAAAAATTAGCGATGTGAATTGGAATCGGAAACGATTCCAATTCACATATCTTAACGATCAGATTTCCCCCCCCCCTCCCCCCCAGCCGAATCTGATCATTAAGATGATCTGGCACACGATTCACATCTCTAGTCACAAGTACCTGGCAAATACTCAAACATGAAATAGGGAATAGCCATTTTTTTAGTAGCATGGTATCTAAGTCAACTTCATTAATAGCACTTTATGAGCTTCTTCTCCAGGAACTTATCCAAACCTTTTTTAAACCAGCTACACTGTCCTAACCACATCCTCTGGCAATGAATTCTAAAGCTTAATGGTGCATGAGTGAAAAAAGATTTTTCTCCAATTTGTTTTATTTGTGCTACTTTCTAACTTCATGGAGTGTCCCTAATCCTTGTATTATCCAAGAGAGTAACTAACAGATTCACATTTACCTGTTCAACTCCTTTCATGATTTTGTAGACCTCTACCATATCTCCCTTCAGCTGTCTCTTCTCCAAGCTGAACGACCCTAATCTCTTTAGCATTTCCTCGAAGGGGAGCTGTTCCATGTCCTTTATCATTTTGGTCACCCTTCTCTGTACTTTCTCTAGTATAACTATATCTTTTATGAGCTGCAGTGATCACAATTGCACACAGTATTCAAGGTGTGGTCTCACCATGAAGCGATAAAGAGGCTTATGAAATCCTCTGTTTTATTTGCCATTACCTTCCTAATAGCTATACACCTCAAAATGGGTCAAGTAACCACTTGAGGAATATTAACTCTTCATGAAATGTTTCTTTAGCTTAACACAACCTCTTAATATCATTGAAATATTACCAGATGGGAACCAGAATGGTAGCATTACCAGCATCTCTCTGTCACTTTTGGATTTGGGAAACAGCTTAGTGCTCATTCAGATATTTATTCAATAAATGGAGTAGTTGATATACAGCAAAAATCACTCATTTGGAACTTTCCAACAAAAGAGAAAGTGCTAGAAAGGTAGAAATATCCTTGAACAAGGCTTCCACCCAGATAGCCTCAGGTTCTAGGGAATGTCAAATAAATATTGCCCTTACCAAATGGCTCCAGCTAAGGAGGTGAAAAAGGAAACTGTAGTTTTGAGAAATAATTTCACCAAAGCAGTGTCGCCTTTAATGGAAACCTTTGCTAACAGAATACACTACAGTGGAGTTTTTACACATAAAACCAAAATGTGGAAAATTCTCAGTGAAAGGCAGAATCCCTGGGTCACTGATATTGTGCTTTTATGAGGTTGTTGTGCAAACATTAATGGGGGAAAGCAATGTTTGTTTGGGAATGACTTGCACTGGTGAAAATGACAGTTTTTTTTCCTTTTTCATTTTCGGTAAGAACATTTTCACACTTAGGGCCTAATTTTAAAAACCACTTTACCCAGTGGGCTTTTGAAAATTGCTACAATGGCAGACACATTTACGTGTGTAAATCCTTTTGAAAATTACCCCCATGCTGCACTGCCTCACAAATGTCAGTATGGTTGTATTCATTTTATTATCATTATTTTTTGACACTTAAGTCCTATTCAGAAGATTCTAGAATTTCTCCTTGTCATGGAAAACGCATCGTTTGTTTACAAAAAGGATCCTGGAACTTGACAAACTTTCTTAACAATAATGTAGCAAGCAGGACCAGATTTCTGCCCCTTCCAGAAATAAATGTATTCTTTAATGTAAGGTGATAGTTCAGTAACTCACTGCAGTTAATCTTCGGAAACCGGAGTATGTTATTGGCAGCGGTAAGACATTCCATCATAGTGCTAAACTATTTTTAATACTCTTTAGAATTTGTTTTAATCATTACATGAAAGAAAACTCTCAAGTTGCTTGCTAGATGCGCATTGATCATTCTTTATGTCCGTCCAAAAGCTTATCCTCTTGCCATCCTTGAAATGGGCATAAAACAACCTTAGTCCGTGCTACAATCCTTAACTTTCAACTTAAAAAAAATAAATCTTTACAATTGCAATGATGCACTGGGATTCATTACTAATAGTGTCCTTAGTTCAGTTCTTCAGCTAGGGACAGAGAGGCGTAGATTGTGGGCAGGCACCATTTGGTCCAGCTCCTCCCTTTGAGAGAGCTGGGATGGCCGTCCCCTGTTGTGAGGCAGACTGGAGGCAGCGTAGGTGGCAATGTAGGAGAGAGTTATCCTACAATGGTTTTTCAGGCCTGCCTGAAGGAGCCAGGCAAACCCTGCCTGGGAAGCCTAAGCAGGGTCGGGAAGCTGCACCTCCAGTCCACCAGCTGGCTGTTTGGACACTTCCAGGTTCTTTTTGGGATTGCTGTTCTTCTTTGTAGGAGACCTCGTGAGGCCCCTAGGTGTCACCTGGGTTCAGAGCATGGGAAACCCCGTTCGTGGGGTGCCCAGGGTGAGGAAGGCCTGTGTCTCTATACCCTCGGTGAGGAAAGAGGACGCTCCGGTGTTACCTTCCATTTGGGACAAGGATTTTGGTTAAAAGACAAAGAGGGCGGAAGATTTTGCTGCCTCTCTTCCTGCCCTACAAGGGAACATCGAGAGCTGCATGTTCCAGGAGGAATCCCGGACATCAGGGATGCGACTGAGAGAGAAAGAGAACTAACCATGAGCAAGAATCACCTGAGACCACCCCTGGGGAGAGGGAGAGGATTTTGGAATCCCCGTGCATTAGACTGCACTCTTTTTGCCAGTTTTGGAAGGGGTTTTCCTGTCCAACCAAGGATACCCTGCCCTCACGTAGCCAAGTCCTGGAGAGTGAGGGCTTCCCTTGCCCTGGTAACGGAGTCCCATGCACGGATAGAGGTACCAAGGGCTGTAATTAAGGAGCCACTGCGGTGCTGAGGACTGTGTTACTTGTGCCATAATTTCATCTGATTGCCCATCAATAAAGAATCTATTTTTGGGCACTAAATCCAAGGTCTCCAGTGTTTTATTTGGCACTTAACAGCACATACACAGTGAAGGATAATGGCCCCTCTCCCAGGGACAAGAAAGTCACTCCAGGCACTGTAAGAGAAGTCTTTCCTGCAACCAACAAGGAATCTCGACCCTGGGGGAAGGAAGGAGGGACTGTGTGAGAGCAGGTCAGGCGTGATTCCAGCCCCAAGGAGACAATAAATACCCTATCTCTGGGTGCAGCCCCATGAGTGTTAGGACTGCACCCACTTTTTTGAAGGAGTTAATAAACATGTGGATAAAGGTGAACCGGTAGATATAGTATACTTGGATTTTCAGAAGGCGTTTGACAAAGTTCCTCATGAGAGGCTTCTAGGAAAAAAAGTCATGGTATAGGTGGCGATGTCCTTTCGTGGATTACAAACTGGTTAAAAGACAGGAAACAGAGAGTAGGATTAAATGGACAATTTTCTCAGTGGAAGGGAGTGGGCAGTGGAGTGCCTCAGGGATCTGTATTGGGACCCTTACTTTTCAATATATTTATAAATGATCTGGAAAGAAATATGACGAGTGAGGTAATTAAATTTGCAGATGATACAAAATTGTTCAGAGTAGTTAGATCACAAGCAGATTGTGATAAATTGCAGGAAGACTGGAAAATTGGGCATCCAAATGGCTGTTGAAATTTAATGTGGATAAGTGCAAGGTGATGCATATAGGGAAAAATAACCCATGCTATAATTACACAATGTTGGGTTCCATATTAGGAGCTACCACCCAAGAAAGAGATCTAGGCGTCATAGTGGATAACACATTGAAATTGTCGGTTCAGTGAGCTGCGGCAGTCAAAAAAGCAAACAGAATGTTGGGAATTATTAGAAAGGGAATGGTGAATAAAACGGAAAATGTCATAATGCCTCTGTATCGCTCCATGGTGAGACCGCACCTTGAATGCTGTGTACAATTCTGGTCGCCGCATCTCAAAAAAGATATAGTTGCTATGAAGAAGGTACAGAGAAGGGCGACCAAAATGATAAAGGGAATGGAACAGCTCCCCTATGAGGAAAGACTAAAGAGGTTAGGACTTTTCAGCTTGGAGAAGAGATGGCTGAGGGGATATGATAGAGGTGTTTAAAATCATGAGAGGTCTAGAACAGGGAAATGTGAATCAGTTATTTACTCTTTCGGATAATAGAAAGACTAGGGGGCACTCCATGAAGTTAGCATGTGGCACATTTAAAACTAATAGGAGAAAGTTCTTTTTCACTCAACGCACAATTAAACTCTGGAATTTGTTGCCAGAGGATTTGGTTAGTGCAGTTAGTGTAGCTGGATTTAAAAAAGGTTGGAGACGTTCTTGGAGAAGTCCATTACCTGCTATTAATTAAGTTGACTTAGAGAATAGCCACTGCTATTACTAGCAACGGTAACATGGAATAGACTTAGTGTTTGGGTACTTGCCAGGTTCTTATGGCCTGGATTGGCCACTGTTGGAGACAGGATGCTGGGCTTGATGGACCCTTGGTCTGACCCAGTATGGCATGTTCTTATGTTCTAATGTTTCCTACGTTTGCCTTTACTTGGTTCTACTTTATTTTGGATATGTTCTGTGCTTGGCCCTCCAGTTGAATGCACAGGTTTTCTCTGTACCACCATATTGAAAAATCTTTTCCTGTCTACTGAACGATTCGGACTGATTGCAAGTGAAGCGGGAACAGAGGGGATCTGACTTCTGTGAAAGACTTTGGTGGACCGGTTCAGAATCCTGGGTCTGTACAATACCGGGAGGATCTTTACTAGGGGTGTGCATTCGGATTGACCGCATTAGTAAAACGCAACTCATATTTTTTTTTTACTTAAAAAATTGATTCGACATAAACGATCGGATTTCCCACATATCGAACATAGATATGTTCGATATGTGGGAAATCGCGATTGTTGAGCCAAAATAAAAATATAAACCCCCTCACCCTCCTTAATCCCCCCCCCCCCGACTTACCACAACTCCCTGGTGATGGAGCGAGGAGTGAGGACGCCATTTCTGCAATCCTTGGCGAGAAGCATGTGACGTCGGCGGCACGTCGAGTGACGCCGGCGTCACGTGATTCCCGGCAAGTTCGCCGCCGGACGGCTCGTTCGGCCCAAAAAGAACTTTTGGCCAGCTTGAGGGGGTCAGGAGGCCCCCCAAGCTGGCCAAAAGTTCTTTTTGGGCCGAACGAGCCGTCCGGCGCGAACTTGCCGGGAATCACGTGACGTCGGCGTCACGTGATTCCCGGCTCGTTCGCGCCGGACGGCTCGTTCGGCCCAAAAAGAACTTTTGGCCAGCTTGGGGGGGTCAGGAGGCCCCCCCAAGCTGGCCAAAAGTTCTTTTTGGGCCGAACGAGCCGTCCGGCGCGAACTTGCCGGGAATCACGTGACGTCGGCGTCACGTGATTCCCGGCTCGTTCGCGCCGGACGGCTCGTTCGGCCCAAAAAGAACTTTTGGCCAGCTTGGGGGGGTCAGGAGGCCCCCCCAAGCTGGCCAAAAGTTCTTTTTGGGCCGAACGAGCCGTCCGGCGCGAACTCGCCGGGAATCACGTGACGCCGCGTCACTCGACGTGCCACCGACGTCACATGCTTCTCGCCAAGGATTGCAGAAATGACGTCCTCACTCCTCGCTCGATCACCAGGGAGTTGTGGTAAGTCTGGGGGGGGGATTAAGGAGGGTGAGGGGGTTTAAATTTTTTTTTGCACATATGTACATATACCCAACTCATTGGATTTTTTTTATGTCCATATTGGCCGCAAGTGGGACCCCCTTTCGGACATAAAAAATATGAACATAAAATTTTGCTCTGCACATCCCTAATCTTTACTACCACAGCCTGCAAGGTCACAGAGGGGAATAGAAGCGTAGAAAGCGTTTGAAGTACCTTTCCCTTACTCTCACCTTAAAGCAGATGAGTGAGGTTGGTGCATGCATTATCATAACAGGGAAGATGTCTAGATTAGAAAAAGTAAATATTTTCACTAAAGATCCGGAATAGATATCAAACTGCAAAGTGTATTTTGAGGATTACTGGAGGGATATCAACTGAGTCTTTACAGAAAAGGACCAGAAACTTCAAATCTAAAACTTGTGTGTTTTACTTGGTACCTAGTTTGAATGTCAAAAGGGAAGCCAGGCTGTCAACAAAGCATTTTAGTGAGGAAAATTCTTCATTCTTCGTGATATTTGGTGCAGCCGCTGATCTGTAATATCATTTTATAACCACGGTTTATTAATTCTCTGCTTTAAACACAAGTATGTCGATAAAAAAAATTAGCTGCAACCTGCACTAGAGATCTGAAATGAAATTTAAGCAATAGCCTGAGGTCGTCAGTATGTACGAAATAAATAGCAAACTTTAGGGGGATTTTTAATCCAATCTTTTTTTTCCTTTCGAGTTCTCCACCATGCTAAAACATAAGTAACACAGTCATCTTGGCATTTGACTCACTTCCTCAACTGACATCATTTTAAAAGAATTTTTAAGAATTCATTCTCCTGCTCCTGGGTGCCATTCAGCTTGGCAGGCACTGGTGGTCGCG
Source organism: Rhinatrema bivittatum (assembly GCF_901001135.1). Taxonomy (NCBI): domain Eukaryota; kingdom Metazoa; phylum Chordata; class Amphibia; order Gymnophiona; family Rhinatrematidae; genus Rhinatrema; species Rhinatrema bivittatum. The sequence goes on along the minus strand of NC_042627.1, from coordinate 74,522,829 downwards.
CTGCATTCCCATGCAAAATGCTGCATTACATTAATTGTTAGTTGTTACAGCGCTTTCTAAGTTATTTTGGGGAGAGAGGGCGGGAAGAAACGTTTTCAAAGGGATTTCTACGTTTTGCGTGTGCTATTTGACTGTCTGAATACAGCCCCTCCTTCAGTGCAGCCAAAAATCTGCAGACGTTTGACTTTTAGCCCCAATGAGAAAGAAGGCATTCCTGGGGGTATGTTTTGTCTGAGGTAGGAACAGTGTGCAGGAAGATATGTTATGCTCAGCGCTTTGCCCGTACTCTTCCAGCAAATATCTACTCACAGAAAAGCCAAGGGCAGGAGGCTGTGTGCACTTTGTTCCTGCAGCAGCCGTCAGCACTTTCTCTTTGAAAATTGGTGCAAGGCACGCTGATAAAGAACAGGTGCGGGCTTTGTTCCAGTGCAGATAGTTTGTAAATTGCCCCCAAGGAGGGTCATTGTAAAAGGCAGTTATGCAGGTAAAAGAGTGCTATACTTGCATGCATGACCTCTTGGAAAATTGCCCACTTCATGTGCAGATAAAGCCGCGCGTATCTTATAAAATCCGGGGTCGGCGCATGCAAGGGGGAAGGGGGGAAGAGGGAGGGAGTATGGGTAGAGGGGTAGGGATGTTCTCTCCCCCGCCGACCCCGGATTTTATAAGATACGCGCGGCTACGCGCATATGTTATTAAATCCAGCGTACTTTTGTTCGCGCCTGGTGTGCGAACAAAAGTACGCGCTCGCGCAAATATATAAAATCTACCCCACTGAGTCTGAATTTTGTTTTCAAGAAAATAGACATCAAATGGGTTTTAAATAATATAATTTCCTTGGACTAACTTCACCAGCAGTACATTTTATGTTGGAGAAATGATTGCATATGTTAGGGTTCATTAGTGCTGTAGGAATTCTGTATGACTGAATCATGCTTGTTAATGTAGCTGTGCAGTGCGCCAACAGTGTATGCATACAGTTCTTGAAATTGATCGTCTCCTGGATGTGTGTGTGTGTGTGTGTATCTGAGTATCAGAAAGGGATGTATGAGAAAGCAGAAGGCTTGTTTACAAATAGGAACTATTGGAGCAGGCCTTATGGGTGTATGTGAGCAAGCGAAGTGTGACAGAATGAATCTGAGAGGAAGAGGGTGTAAAGTTACAGCTGAAAGGAAAAAGAAGCTTAGAGGAGGATAAGAGCAGTGGTATAAATGTTGTATAGGCTAATGTCTTTGGTCTTACATTAGGTCAAAGTGGTTTATAAAAGGCTAATGACGTAATCCCCAACAGGAAAAGCAGCACTGATACTTTGCAAGCAAATTTTCCTGGGGAAATTTTAGCCTTTTCAGAAGCATTTTAACATTGTTTTTTTTCTGATAGTTTTCTGCACATAAAAAAAAGCGGTGTTTCACTTTCTTTTCCTATATTATTTACTCAAGAATAAAACCCGTTTTTAAAGTGTCAGAACTGGTTTCCCAGGAAGTCTGTGGAGGTCTAGCAATGACAGCCTTCCCCTATACCAGCTAAGATCAGAAATGTTTATGTGCTCGGGTGGAAGGGCTCCAGGCGTGCAGGTACTCGTATTTGCTGTCTTGCCTGTAAGGTTACATGGAGGCAGGGCCAGATTTTGGGATGTGCGACTCGTGTGGTTGCACAGGGTGCCAAGAATTAGGGGACATCACCACTCCCTCCCAGTGCAACCGAAAAAGAGTCCTGGATTCCTCGCAAGGCAGACCTTGGGGGGGGGGGGGGGGGGCTGAAGAGGTGATGGCCCTGCTGACCCCTTCTCCCCTCCTGGCATGGCGTCCAGGGACCAGGAGCTTCTACCACTCAGTTTCCTGTCTTAGCTGGGGGGGGGGGGGGGGGGACAGATGTCGTGCCCCCTCCAGCCCTTCCAGCAGGAGAGCAGAGCCCGTGTCCCGGTGCTTCTGAGTTCCCTCCTCCTGCCGCCAGCTGCAGTGTCTCTCGCATGGGCTCAAGCAGTTAATCTGAAAGTGGAAGTGCCCGGCAGAGAGAGAGAGAGAGAGAAGCCGTCGGCAGGCGGAGGTGGTCATCGGGCCACTGGAGGAAGGAGGTGGGATCCGAAAATGAGGCTGAGAGAGCTGGGGATACCGGGGTGAGGGGGTCGCCATTTGCAGTGGTCACCCCTGGGTGCCACCGGCGCTAAAGCTGGCCCTGCACAGAGGGCATTAATGGAGATCTGGAGATCTTTTCTGAGGCTGTGACTATTGCTTTTTTTTTTTTTTTTCAAATAGCTCCTGAATATCTGCTTTTATGGAAGTTACCGTCTGGGGATTTTTTGCTCCCCATTATTCACCTTCCAAAGGCCAGAGAGATTTTGGGGCAAATCAAGCCCTTAATGAGCATTTCTAACACGAAAGCTGCAATGCCTTTCGCAAATTTCACCGAAACTTATCAGCATGTCACTAGTAGCCAGCGTTTGTCAAACTCTTCCGTGAATCCTAGCAGTGGCTGCAAAGTGTGCAGCAAAGTGAAACGCGAGATCACCGCACGGCCTCGGTCGCTGGGAATATTTGCAAACAAATTGAAAAACACGGTTGTAAGTTGACTGGGAAAACGAAATTGGATATACCTGCGCTTCCCTCCCTGCTCTGCTCCAACTGCTCTGCCTTTCACTTTCTCTGCCAGAGACTGATCTGCTTGAAAGCCTGGCTCTTCCTTTGAAGGAGCAGCTTTTTTGGGACCGCTCTAAAGTCACAAAGGACTTCCCTGGCAGAGTGGCTTGTATTGCATTACCTTGCATTCTATTACTCTGCCTTGTTTTCAGGGACATTTGTAAAGTGTTTGATTTTATCCCGGATCCCACAGGGCCGGACTGATATAGTGTGGCTGGATTATCGGATTCATTATGATTTTCGTCATATAGAAATGGCCTGACCTGATGGGGGCCTGAGCTTTCTGAGGCTGCTATCTGAGTCATCCCTAGGGATTATACTGGGGTTTGTTGTTTTTTTTTCCCCTTGTTGAGAAAGTGAAACGCGCTTAACAGTTGAGCAGATGAAGTGATTAGGGGTGGCACTCTGAATGCGCTCCTGTTCATGGAGATGCTACTTCACAGAGAGACAGGCAAGCATTCTTCCGCCTGTGCTCCTCTCTGACAATAACATACTATTAATGTCTTTCTTGGATGCCCCTTGAGTTATTTATTTTTCTACATACGTACTGGAATCCCTCTACTGTGACTAAGCTCCATTTATAGAATAATCCCAAAAGGCCACACTTTCCTGTGGTAATTCCAAAGAAAAATGTCACAGTATGGTAAAAATACCCCATGCATAATTGGCTGTGATTTACACTGATAATGTGCAATTCATACACAACATCTGGAAATTTAACATGAAATATTATCTTCGGTAATGCCTTTCTGTACTGCATATATCACTTCGCCTCGGTAACTCAACTCCCTTTTCCTCTGCGCTCTTTCCCTTCTCATCCATCCTATCACGTTTTTACAGGCTGCACATTCTTAAATTATCGCAGCGCCAACATGATGCTCACCATGGATGAGGTTACGGTCATGCGCTTTCCTGAAACATTAGAAAAATGTTGCCGCATCCATACGGGTAGATAAAAGTGCAAGGTTAACGTACAGCTATTTCCCTTGACCGGTAGGGCTTCCTGTGCATTTAATAGTCCCTTCCTGTGAGCGACTCCGGGAGAGATGAGAGCTTTTTCAGATATTTGTTGTAGAAGCATAAAAGATTATAGTGTTTCCTCATAACTATTGGCATCTGTCTCAAAACCATCAATAGGCAGGAAGAGCAAACATCATGGACCAAAGTCTCGAAAGAAGACTGCCAAAGGTTCTCACATTTCTGTGATTCCCAAGTCAATTTTCAGTTCTCGCTGTCAGATGCTTTCCCGAATTCCTAAAGGTCCTCTTTAGAAGGATTTGTCCATTACTTTGAGTGGTATTTTTTTTTTTGGTCTATGCAAACCTTTGTCTAGTGAAACTGCCTGTCAGTGATAGGTTATTTCCCCCCTCAATTCCCCTTAATAATACCTTTAATCTTAGTTCTTAAATGTTATTTTTTTAACCTGATACAACATAGGTAGGCTCCTGTGAATAACGTCTTCTCAAACCATTTTGAAAGAGGCTTTTATTTTAATTTTCACAAAGAAATGCTAGAATTATGAAGCAGGCAAAGTTTCATTAAAGTGAATTCTCTCTCTTGAATAAAAATATTTCGGTAAAATGAAGCCTAACAAAGTCAGAGGGCCCTATAGTTTTTAATTGCCTTTTTTTAATGCTGCAGATCTACAATAATGCCTTATTTTGCAATTTCACACTTCCTGGTCTTTTTCTTCCATTTGGAGATCAAGGTTGGAGTTGTTTAAGTGGGTTAAAGAGTGGGACTTGGGTAATAAAGAAATAGTCTCCATTTTGGGAATGTTTACCGCAAGCAGTTCAGGTTTGGTGGTGGTGTCTACTGGGACTTCCATTAATACCACCAGTTCCTCTCCCAGGCCATTCTAAAAAAAAAATTCCCTTGCATCTCACAAGTGCCTTTAGGTCAAACAAATTTACTTTTTTTTTTTGTCTGAAGCAAAGCATTTTATTTGCCCTCTGTACACCAAAGCCTCCTTAGTGAAAGAGATGAAGCCTGACGTTTAGTGAACTGAAGTACGACAGAACTGCCAAGCCATCCAGCTCAAGGTGGGAAGTTTTACACCAGGCCTGGATTCCTGACAATCCCCATCCTAATGTTTGTGAGGCATGCGGTGTTGATCTCAAATGTTAGAAGCAAGGACTACAAATACGTTCCAATCCATTGAAAACTAGGACTGGCCAAAGGTCTCAGCGGAGCGCGCAAGCCCCCGGGACGTGCGTTTGTCCCGGGGCTTTGAAAAAGGGGCGGTCCGGGGGCGGGTCCCGAGTCCTCCGGCACAGTGGCGGGTTGGCATGCCGGCAGCCGGTTATGCCTGCCAAAGGTGTGTGGGGGGGTGGAATTTAGATAGGGCAGGGGGGGTGAGTTAGATAGGGGAAGGGAGGGGAAGGTGGCGGGGAGCGAAAGGAAAGTTCCCTCCGATTTCGGAGCGGCCTCGGAGGGAACGGGGAAAGCCATCGGGCCTCCCCTAGGGCTCGGCGAGCGCAAGGTGCACAAATGTGCACCCCCCCTTGCTCGCGCCGACCCCGGATTTTATATCATGCGCGCGCGTAAGATTAAAAATCTGTCCCTGTGTAAATACTTGACTTCCCATGCCAGGAAGCATCAGAAGCTGAACTGCGCCAGCGTTAAAAAGCAGCCTGTTCTTCTGAAGCAGACTGACCCTCCAGCTCTGCCATCCTACCACAGCATGGGGCAGGAGGTCGGGGGAGGGGGGAGGGGGGAATAGTATATTTTTAGTGCATTTGCACTCAGGCTTCAAAATTGCACAAAACGATTATTTTGTTTTTCCGACCAGGGAAACCGATGGCATTTCTTTTATTAATTCCCAGGGTCAATTTCCAACGTGCAGATATTTTCCATGTCATTCAGCCACATTTAAAGTCTGTTGTTGGATTCTTTATGGGGAAAGCGGGAGGGGGAGGGGTGAAAACTCATCCCCCCCCCCCCACCCCCCACCCAGTGTGCACAGTCCCATCTGCATGGCTCCCTTCATGAATATGCATGAAATCAGATACGACACTGCCCGGCTTCATTAATAATCTTGACATCTGAAGTGCAGCCTTAGAGCTTCAGCCCCTGGCTCCTCATGGCAAATGCAGCCTGATGAGAAAATAAAACTCTTGCCTATTTTTTTATTTTTTTTTTAAATTGGGATTAAGCGCTTAACGATTTTGGCAAGGGGGTGACAGGAGACTGTGGGAGGGAGGAATAGGGTGTGAGAGAGAAAAAAAAGAGAGAGACCGGAGCTGGGGGAGGGGGAGGGGGGGGGGAATGGACCTATTATGAATTGAATGCCACAACTTGTTAGAAGCCCAAAGCAGTGGGTGTAATGGTATGCGAAGTGACCTTGGATATAGCCACTGTGGGTAGCCCCGGCTTTCTTGTAAAAAGAAGCATTGGCAGCAGAGGGCTTAAATTTCAGCCTTTCCAGTCATCAATCATCTCAGCCTTTTCTCCCGTCTGACAGCGCAGTACACGACCTGACATTTGACACTCGGGACCCCGGGACTCATGCACAGACACAAGCAGAGGCCCAGGGATGGCTTGGAAAGGGCATTTTAGCTTAATGTCCACAGAAGCAGCATAACTGTAATATCTGAAATTCAATTAGAATAAGAACTGACCAAGTTGTGTTGCGTTGGCTTCACTTCAGTGTTGTGTAGATGCGCTAGGGTACAGAAAGACAAGTTGTGGGTATATATATATATAAATAATACTGAATTTCAGGATGGCCAGCAGAAAGGGAGCAGGTGCATCCACACACCAATAGTATTTGCACAATCAGATACATATCTGGCTATCTATTCGGGACCAAAATATCACAGCTTTACATCTGATTGATGATTACTGTTGTTGCATGATGTTTCTGGATTACTTAGATCTAATTTAAAATTCCCATTTCCTGCATCCCTCTACCTGCTGTGAGACAACCAAATCTTGGTCAGGTTTGCTGATCATGATCCAGAATCGAGTATTTTTCAACTTGTGTGTGTGTGTGCGCGTGTGTGTCCATGTCCATGTGTATACCGTCGTGCTCCTAAGTCTACATACCCCAGCAGAATTTGTAAGATATGTAACATTTTAAGAAACACGAGCGATCAGACAAAATACATCTGTTGTTTTAAATGTGAATCAAATTAAAACTATTATACATCACAGAATAGCACAATCATTAAACAAGCAGGGTGTATATGGCAAATATGAACTGATGACAATGAAAAATGATATCCTGATGAAGGTTCTAGTGACCAGCATCTCTTCCTAAATGGGTCAATATTTTTCATGTGGAAAAAAAACATCTTTTTATATTTGTTTCATGAGAATTTTCATGAATTGTCAAGGAATAGTCTAATTTTGTTATTGCTTGCTTTATAAATTGATGTTTTTTTCAGGTTGTTAAGGGGGGGAAATGCTCAATATGGCAAGCAACCATATATCTATGTATCCCTGTATTTTCTAACTAATCAATTACATCATCACTGGTGAATTGTAGGAATGATGTCAATACGCCATGCGTAGGTCCCTTTCCTAGGAGGTGGCTGTGAACGTGGAACCTAACATCGCGTAACGACGGTGTGGCTTTCTGTCCCCGTATGCTTCGCCTTGCACTTATCCGCATGTCATCTGCCATTTTGATACCCAGTCCCCCAGTCTCTCCAGGTCCTCCTGCAATTTCTCACAATCCACTTGTGATTTAACAAGTTTGGAATCATTTTGTGTTTTCTGCAAGTTTGAGCACCTCACCTGTTGCTTGCTTTTCTAGATCATTTATGAATATATTAAAAAGCACAGATCCCAGAACAGATAGTTAGGGCACTCCACTATCTTTCTCCATTGAGAATACTGACCCTTTATCCCTACTCTCTGTTTCTTACCTTTTAACCGGTTTCCAATCCTCAGGAGGACATTGCCTCCTATTCCATGACTTTTTAATTTTCTTTGCAGTCTCTGACGAGAGACTTTGCCAAACAGCTTCTGCAAATCCAGGTCCACTCTTATCCACCGGCTTACCTTTCTTTCTTTCTTTATATATTTGTATTCTGCAATATCCTAATTCTATGTAGAGAACAATAGAAAAAATTCATAGGAAGCACAAAAATGACAAAATAAGACAAACAAGAGCCACTGTCACTTACAACTAACGGCTCCACAGACTGCTAGTGGGAAAAAGTCCTTCCTACTCCTGTAATTCAGGACTTGCATGCTCAGCAAAGACAAGTCCTCTCCTGCATTTATAAAACCTGAACAAGCACATGTTTATTAACCTCCTTAAAAATTGTAGCCTTGGGTAAATCCTCATCAACATAAAACATACCCTAAATCAAGTGAAACTATGCCTGAACATGGACAAGACTGAATATATACTACTCAAAAGAAAAAGCTCAGCAAACCCTCCCAATAACACAAGTCCAACTGACAGCACAATAACCAAACTAAGGAAAAACGTGAAGGACCTGGGTATATGGCTCGACCCCGAACTGAGTTTCAAAAAACACATAGCCTTGAAAGGCAAAGATGGCTTCTACAAACTTGCAGTACTTAAACATCTAAAACCACTTCTAAACCAACTCAAATTCAGAACAATACTTCAATCCCTAATTTTCATATGCTTTGACTACTGCAACTCACTACTATTAGGACTCCTCCAAAACAACCACATGACCTCTCCAAATATTACAAAATGCCACAGCTAGAATTCTCACTGGCCACAAAAGATCAGATCACATCACCCCCTGTACTAGAGATGTGCATCGTTTTTTGTGTTCGTGTCGTTCTTCGTTTTTCGGCCGCCATGGAAAATGTTGTTTTTTTTCAGTTCGGGTCTTTTTTTTCGCGAAAAATCAATTTTTAGTTAGTGCGCGCTAACTCCCCATTAGTGCGCGCTAACTCCCGTTAGCGCGCACTAACAAAAAACATTAGATTTTGTTACTTTTTGTTAGTTTTTGTTAGTGCGCACTAACTCCCGTTAGTGCGCACTAATCGGAAAAACGAATTTTTGCGAAAAAATGGGAAAATCCTGATTTTTTTCGGGCTCCCTGAAACATGCCGAATTGGACAATTTCATTGCAATTTTCCAATTCGGCAAAAACAAATGCACATCTCTACTAAAAGATCTGCACTGGCTTCCCATCGAAAAACAAATAGAATACAAAATGCTCGCCATCATTCACAAAACCATACATAACAACCAATCCAACTGCCTAAAGACATTATTCCATAAGCATCTTCCTCAATGAAACACAAGATCATACAACAAAGCCCTTCTAGCAATTCCACCAATCTCTACTGCAAACCTCACAACAGTCAGAGAAAGAGCGACCTCAATAGCCGGACCATACCTATGGAACTGGCTACCAGAAAACCTAAGGCTTCAAAATGACACAAAACTCTTCAAAAAGCTACTCAAAACATGGCTATTTCAACAAGCCTACAAAGATGGCATTGGTTAAGCTGCCATTACCATAAATCACTCATCACAACATTATACACCCTACACATACATCCCATATATCCTCCCCGCCACTCAAGATGTAAAATAGAATATACTATCAATATTATCAATGTCATCAATGCTATCAATGTTACCTAATAAAAAATGTTACTGCTCTATTATACTTATATTTACTTGTTACCAATGTCCCGCATCCTATTATATTTATACGTTCAAATGTTCAAATCCACCTCTTATAGTTTACCGCATCACGCCATCCCCAACGCCCATGATGCCCGTTATAACTACTGTTTGTTATAGTTACTGTTTTACTTTGTTTCCAATGTTCAATATGCCTGTTATAGTTTCTGTATTACTTTGTTATAACTGTAAACCAGAGTGAAGGACTGCTCCAAATTTAGGTATAAAAACACACAAATAAATAAATCCATGCATGTTCTGTAATTTTATTCTTTCTATGATTTTTCCCAGCTCTGATATCAAGCTCACCGGTCTATGGTTTCCCAGGTCACCCTTAGAGCCCTTTTAAAAATTAGCATTACATTGGCCACAACTGGCCAGTCTTGAGGTACAATAGATGATTTTAATGATAGCTTACAAATTACTAGTAATAGGTCTTCAGTTTTATTTTATATTTCTTTCAGATCTCTGAAGTATATACCATCTGGCTCAGGTGATTTGCTACTCTTTAGTTTGTTAATTTGCTCTTTTCATCTTCCAGGTTTACCGTGATCTGTTTCTGTCCTTCTAAACCATCACCATTACATACTATTTCAAATGTTGGTATCTCTCCAGAATTCTTCTCAGTAAACACTGCAGCATAGAATTAATTTTGTTTTTCTGCTATGGCCTTGTTTTCTCTAAATCTACTTTTACCCCTCAACCATCTAATGGTCCGGCCTCCTCCCTCACAGGCTTCCTACTATGGGTATTTGAAGAAGTTTTTACCTCTACAGCAAGCTTCTTTTCAAATCTCTTTGTGCCTGTCTTTATCAATGTTTTGTGTCTGACTTGCCTGCGCCTATACTTTTTCCTGTTTTCTTCATTTCGAACCTCTTTCCATGTTTTGAATAACAATTTGGATGCATTACCACACATTGGGATTGGCATGGCGTCCCTAAGTTTGTGTATCTGATTTATGTCTCAAAAGTGTATAAAAGTGAATGTAAAATGCATTTACTAATACAATTTAAAATAGCAAGATAATGAAATAAACCTACATAGGAAACATTGATAATGAACAATTTAAAATATTTTAAGTTAATTTGGTGGGTTTCAGCATTAATGAGTAGAAGTACTGCTCTTTTGTTTAAGTTTATCTGACAGTGGTTATTAGATGAGAGAGACTGTAAAACAGGATTGTGAAAGACTTTGCATTATGTCATATTTCCAAAGTATTATTATACAAAGAAACACTCATATCCTCTTCTGTGATTCTATTAACTAAATAGCTATGTGAATTATTAAAGGCAAATTTTAAAAGCCTAACGCACCAAAATAGAGAGATGTGCATGCATGTAGAGTTTACACGGCCTGCCCGCTGTATGCACATCTCACTCAGAATTAAAAATGCTGTGGTTGGGGAATGGGTGTTCTGGGGCGGGCTAAGAGATATGTGCATAACTACTTACACGCCTGAGTGCGGGCCCTGGTCCAGTGCTATGTAACTTTACTTCTGTTATGGAGGAGGTGTAAGTTTAAAAAAAAAAAAAAAAAGAGCCATTTCTGAGAGGTTTACTGGGGGGACTGCAGGTCAGGGGCAGTTTGGCCTATCGGGGGGATCGGGCATCCCCCGGTGGGCCGATCGCTCCAGTCACGTGGTCTGCCGTGCGCGGCCGTGACAGAGCCACGCTCAGCAGACCACATGACGTGTCCTGGGCGGCGAATACCCGGGCAGGTCCGACGTCGTGAGTCCGCCACTGGTGCAGGCTACTAAACCAGGGGGAGAGTCGGAGGACCTAGCTCTATACTGGGTGAACCGGCAAACGAATTGGTGAAATTGGTCTTGGCGTGGAAGCGCGCCGGTTATAAATTTCCTTGACTTAGCAGCCAAAACCCAATTTGTGCAGTTGGCTGTGCCTGCTTGCAAAATTAAGTGTACACATACGCGTGCGCATACATTATAAAATAGCCATGTCCCTGGGGCACGTGCCAGTGCACTAGCATCAATGTGCACCTGTGCGCCCCTTTGAAAGTTACTGCCTTAAAGGTAGATTTTAAGAGCTGCATGCAGGCGCAAATATCTGCGCATTTACCGGTGCACGCACATGGATGCGCTGATTTTATAATATGCGTGCGTTTATGCGCGCATGTTATAATATCTGCCAGCTGCACGTACATGCGGGCATGATTTTATATCGATGAGCGTATGTGAGCGCGAATCCCGTCTCAATCACGTAAAGGGGGAATTTTGTAGGTACGCGCAGCGATGCAATAGGCCCATTTCTGAGTTCCCTCCCAGTTCACCCCAGTAAAGAAGCAGACTTCCTAAACCCCTTACCTAACTTGCCTTCCTTTTGCCCTACTAGCCCCAATGCCTAAAACCCCGCTGACTACCTTTTTAAAAAAAATTTCACTACTTACACGCTCTCCATAGCAGAAGCAAGTTACGTGGTTGAGGGATCCCAGCGCGCGCTGTATGGGTGCAGTCGCGTCCCTCCCATGCCCCATCCGCCCACGCCCATGCCCCATCCCTTTTTTGTCAAATCATTTTTATTCTGCGAACTGGGAGATACATGTGTGTGGCCACGCGCCTTTTAAAATCCGTGCAGCCTGCGCCCACGCGCGTATCTCTCAGTTTTGCCACGCACAGGGCTTTTAAAACTCATCTTTTAGTGCACAAAACTACATATTATATGTACGGGGCTGTATGGCGGTCTAACAACTACAGCACACAACTTATGTATTCTTCTTTCATAAAACTCCAGTATGCTTGAAATTATTTTTTAATTTCATTAGGGGAAAAATATTATTAAGTATGGAAATATACAGTTCACCCTGCCTTGCCAAATGTCCATTCCAAGGCAATGCCTGCCTATTGCTGCAACTGCCGAGAGCTCTTTACTTCTCACATTTCGGTTTCCTTTGTTGGAGGGCACAAATAATGAAACGTGGGCATTGGTGGTGAACAGAATTTGACTCTGAGGCGGTACCATCATTATTTCATTTTCATTTGAATCTGAGTCTGCAAATTTTGACTTATGCAAGAAATTATGCACAGGAGAACATCTCTGCAGAACGGAGCCCCAGCGTCCTCCCCACAAGGTGGACCAAATGTCCTTTTTGTTTGCACCATGCGATAAAATGCCAGAGGCCAAACAGCTCCTGATATTTGGCATTGAAGTGGCTCAGGAATTTCGAAACATTGAGGCCGATGGACTCAAGCTATGCAATGCTCATTAAGCATCCTATGCAGAATGCAATTCGCTGAAGGAATATTCTTGGATACTCAACTTGTGCTTGCTTCTGGTTATGTTGATTGGGATATGGGATTACTTTTTCATCTTCCTCCCTAGTTCACCTGTATTTCTTCAGCCTGGACACGAACATGCTTTTAAAATGCGACATTTAAAAGTACCATCTCTGCTCAGGTTTGCACTTTAAAAACATTTTCTATGGACATGTTACGGAAGCAGAATACTCAACATTGTATCTCCATTTGTTTTTATCACGGAGTTTACAAAACTTCTATTTTCAGTAGTGATTTGAAACCTTTATTTTTTTAATACATTACATGCCTTTTATTTTCATTTTCTTGTTTAACATTTGGCATGTGGGGTAAACAAGCTTTATTGGTAAAACATCTGTGTTTTCATGCTTTTACTTGGCAGCCGGTAGAGCTATGGAAAATCCCACCCAGTCTTCCAGCATTCACGAGCTAACTTCCAAATCCTTTTTTTTTTTTTTTTTCCCATATGGGGTAATTTCAATATTGTAAAATAAAAGCACCAATCTTGTGGGAAATCCTTTAATCCATATAATGAAGGATATTCTCATGTTAGTATTAGAAACAGAGACTTATTCTTATTTTACTGAAAACCACACTACCCACTGCATTTGGAAATATCAAACTGACTGAATGTATTCATTAATGGGAGAAGCACCAAAACCCCAGTCTAGGTGGTTTGGGGGCGGGGATTTGTTAATTCTTTAAGTTCCTGTCTAGATCAGGACTTCATACAATTCTGTATGATCGGGATGAGCAAAACACTAAATTAGATCTTTAATTCCCACCTTTGACCTATAACATCTGAATCCATTCCGGTTCTTGTGTAGAGATCTCTGTAGCAATTCCTCTCATACAAACTCTTTTTAAATGTGTACTGTTATTTTCATATATTCAAGTGGGAGGTTAAATAATATAGAAATATGTTAAATAATAATAATAAATATGTTAAAATATGTTAAAAAATAATAAATAAAAAGCTTTAAAAACATTATTTTTTTCCTTAAGTACATAATAAAAAAAAAAAGACCCTTGACCGAAAGTTTGAAAAAATTGAGATCTTTTAAGACAAAAGTTTGGGACTTAAGTTCAACTGCATAAAAAACCTGTGCTGGTGGTCTGTGGGAGCACAAATGGTACCTTGTAGGCTAACTTAGAACATTTTCTGCCATACAAGGTCTGAAAGGTCAGGGTGGCCCTGACATGGGGAGAATCTGTGACAATGGCAGTCCCTAACCTAGCAGCTGTAAAATTTAGATCAAGAGAACTGGATGAATCCATGGACAATACAGAAGTTTCTGGTGGTCCAGATCCTTTATCGGCCACCACAAGGCATGCTGGTAGTGGTAGGCTTGTCCTTTCTATTAAAAAAAACCCCCAAAACCCTAAAAATGCTTTGGATTGGGTATTAAAAATAGGGAAAATGTATATCAGGGATGGGGGAGGGAAGGGAGTTGGACTCAGGTTCTGTTGGGTTAGTTTGAAAATGTTACCATTGGATCTTGTACTGCTGGCGCATGCAGTTATTAAATGTGATTCCTGCGAACATGCGCAGGTGGGAAGCCTCCTCCGCGCAGGTGGAGGGAGGAGATTTAAAAAAGGATCACGTGGTGACCCGATCGAGCCTTTGCCCGGTTCCCTAACCCTGAACCCTATCTTTCCTCCCTCTTGCCCTGTCCTCCCCGACCCCTAAACCAACCCTAGCTATCCCCAATTTTTTTTTTTTTTTAATACTTACTGCTCCTCCAGAGCAGAAGTAAACTCTGCGTGCCGGCAAGCGCTGTCCTGGACCGCACCCCGCCCCCTTTTCTTCAGGCCGAGCACTTCTGTGTGCATCGGGAGTTACCCGCGCGGCCGGACCCGTTCTGAAACGCGCTCAGCGTGCGCAGGGGCCCGACCTTGCGCGTAACCCCCGGTGTTTGCATGTGTGGGACTTTTAAAATCGACTTGATTTTTAATTAAAAATAGAAGAAAGGATCTGATAAAAAAAAAAAAAGAAACCTAGTGGTCATATATCTGCTATTGGTTTCCCTAACTTGGAAGCCTCTCAGCAGGAGACAGAATGCACATTAACCTTTTTTTTTTTTTTTTGGGAGGGATCAAGCTAGAGGAAGTTTTGAATGTTTCCTTTGCAGTTTTGGTGGCACATGGCCAGTGGACGGTGCACACGATACCGTTATCTTTTCTAAGGAAGATGATTATTAACACATGTAACGAAACAATGCAGGGACAATGCAGAAAAATAAAGAAATCTCTCTGGAGATGATATTAAGCCCTCAATTGGAGCGGACTGGGAGGGAACGGGGGAAGGCCCGATTTTGCAGTTCTTGTTATAACTCTTCCTTGCTCCTATCACCACTTTTTTGTGCCAAGAGGGTCTTTCAGCTATCATCGGCTGGACAAGTTTGTCCACCTGCAAGAAGGTGCAGTTTATCATTTTTAGGCGTGTTTCCCAGCATTAGTGCAAAAGTGCCTATTACTGACGCTCAGTCCATTAGTCTGACCACCATCCATACACAGCTAGGACTGCCAGAACTAATAAACTGATTTCGATAACGTTTGTCAAACTAGATCTACACTAATGGTCAGAGCAGCAGCCTGCGAACCAAAGAAGTCAGGGTCCAAATCCTGCTGACACTCCTTGTGATCTTGGGTTGCACTTGGGTATCTCGATTCTCCCAGGGAAAGTTAAGCCAGAGCTCAAGAGTTGTCCATTTCAGATGGAACAGAGAAAAGGAAAATGCTGCATTGTGTCATGCTGTGTGCTTCCAACTTGTTACTATCAGCTGAGAGACTTGGAAATGATCTAAAAAAAGCTCAAAGATTGGTCAGGCACCTTATGGTAGGGATATGCATTCATTTGAAATAAAGTGTAAAATGAGACGAATAAACCTGTTTTAGTTTCGTTTCAGACAAACAAAGAAATGTTTAAGAAAAGAAAATGTTTGTGATTGTTTTTGTTTTGGGGAAATAGATCAAATGGAACCCACTCTCAGCAAATAGTGCACACTATTTCCCAAAAACTGGAAAAAAAATGAAAAATTCAAAAAATGAAAACTGAACAAAATAAACCCCAAAACATACAAAAAAAATTGAAAAGAATTAGTGTGCACATCCCTACTTTACAGTTCATATTCAGTATAAAAAGCGCCAAATCATCCATTTGGGGTGCAGATATCCAAGGGAACGGCCCATGATGAGGGGTTAGAAACTGCACCACCAAGACCAAGCGGGAAAAAGACCGTGAGGCGAGCGTGTCTGACGACTGCAGTGTCGTGAAAGAGTGTGATAAGCGAGTGGCCAGAACTAGTTAGATGCATGCATAGGGACAATAAAAAAAAGGAAGTGATCCTACGGCTCTCTAAAGGTCATGCTGAGATTTCATCCAGAATATTGTCCAGTTTTGGAGGCCATACCTCAGAAAGCTTTATAGAAAAGCTGGAGGTGTTCTAGAGATAAGCTATCAAAATGGTGCAGGGCCTCCACCAAAAGCCATATGAGATGAAAAAGAGGAGGGGAGATGGGGGAGGGGGGAGGGAGGGGAGTTACATTCTATTGCCCTCCAATCTGTCTATAAGATGCTCCCCATGTGTTTGAAAGGAAGGATTGCTTTAGTAAATGACCACCGGAATGGATTGCCACCTTTTGGTGACATAGAGGTGCGGCCTTTCAGTTCTTCCAGAAATAAGCAGGGCAGAGTTTGATGATTTTGCTGATCCAATTGCTTTGGATCGACATCATGCCCAAAATGGAGGGCAGGATGGAGTCTCTGCTGTCCAACATTCAATTTTCATTGATCAATTAACACCAAAAACTCATTGCCCTGCAGTGATTGTTGATGTGTTCACCATGTTCTCCTTGTAGTGCTGTATATCTTGCTGCTCTTACAACATGAGAACCTGAAGGATTTCTGGATGCATTTGGAGAAAGCTACTGCTGTAATGTATATTTCCATCAAAACACCATTTATGTCAGGCTTTCTCTGCAGGTCCGTCTTTGAAAGGGTAAATATACTTTCCAAGGAATGTATCCACCATCTAGGGCTTAAACTGAGAATGCTTTGAAAGTGGTTTACTTTGCTAAATACATTCCAAAAGCAGACTTTTGGGGACCCCCAAAAGCCTAGTTTATTTTATTTTTTTTTATCATTGTTGTCTATTGCCTCCCCCCAAAAATGTACGAGTGTTCTTTTCATTCCTACGTATTTGCTTTGGGTGCCAATTTTTCCTCCTCGTATTTGTGCAGCTCCCTCTAGGCCTTTTCTTGGTTTGATGCTTCACAGCTGGCTCTACCACGGCAAGAGAGAGACGAAGAGCTAAAGCAACTCTTTACGTTAGTTTGGAGTAAAATACAAGTTTTGTGAATCCATTTGTAAATACGAGTTATATCCTCAGAACTAGGAGCTAAACCACACTGGGCATACTCTTACAGTCTTCTTCAACCTGCATTGGTTTGCCCCTGCTAATTTACATAGTTTCAGACAAGCTATAGCACTTAATCCATACCCTGGCAAGATGCAGTGCTACAATTAGAGAGCTGAAGACATGTACAGTGAACACATTCGCTGTGACCTAGATAGGAAGCATGCAGGCCATGCTGTAGCAGCAGCGAGGTCCAGTGCAGCCTGCTCTGTGACAGAGGAAACCTCACAGTTTGGTTTCTTAATGCCCCGAGGCAGCTGTCATTGCAATCCGAGAGAGGGGAAACATCCTGTAAGTCATCTCAGCTGGGTGTGGAAACCCCCAGCACATTCAGCAGGCAAACTTGGATCCAGGCCTACCCAGTGGCAGCAGGATGTCAATCTGTGCCCAGCTGGAAACAGGAGTTAATGTCTTACCCAACTCACACATTAAACCACTGCTCTGGATCCGAAAAAAAAAAAAAGAGAGAGCCTGATATACAAAAGAACAACTGTACTTATTCTGTACTAAACATAAAATAAAAAGCAAATATCAGGAAAATTGTTTTTGCTTGTGGGATTTAATAAGCACATTTTGTAAACCGCTAATGCCAGGGTGAACTTAGACCTAAACATTCAGATTTCTGCGCAGCAAAATCTTGCAGCCATACAACAAAATCTGAAGACTGCCTTGAAAATGAAAATATGTTGACAAGATATTTTTTCATGCACAGATTAGTTATTGGTGACTAAAGCATAAATAGAAAACTGCAGATATATTATATATTTTATATCTCCATTATTTTAACTGTAGCTGTCTCCCTTATGCTAGGTAAAATATAATCTATGGCCAGAACACATTGTTTAGCTTAGTTTTTTTTATTTCTTGATTGATTGCACTTCTTACTTTTGTAATTTAAGGCTGTGGGGATTTGCATTCATTTGAAACAAAAGTGTAAAACGTGATGAATGGGCCCATTTTTGCTTTGTTTCAAACAAACCAAATAATTAAAAAATATTGTCAATTTTTCATTTTTGAGAATTAGTGCACACTACTTGCAAATAAGGTCTGCTATTAGCAAATAGCATGCATTATTTATAAATAGCATGCACTGTTACCAAATAGCGTGCAGTATTTGCTAATAGTGCAAGATGTTCCGAAAATGGAAAAATACAAAAAAAATTTTAAAAAACCCCCAAAGACGAAAAATGAACAAATCTCTGAACAATTAAAAACAAAATAAAGATGAAAAAAAATGAGTGTGCACATCCCTACGGTTCTGGCACAATAGTACAGCGGTTAATGAACAGACTTGGAAACCTACGGTTACTTATAGGGCTGTACAAAAATTCTTTAAAAGACTTCATAAAACCATTTGATGAACCCAAATGTATTCAGAAGATTCCCTGAGCTTCTTGCAAATAAAATGTCCATTGAAGACCACATCCTTTATTGGAGCGGCCTGGGAGGGCCTATTGCGTTGCTGTACGCATGAAGTAAAATTACCCCCCTTATGCGTGTGAGTTGGCAATCGCGCTCACATGCGCATGCCGATATAAAATCTGGCATGCACGTCTGCACTGGTAGTGGATTTTATAACATGCCTGTGTCAGTGCGCGACTGTTATAAAATCGGCACGTCTGTGTGAGCGCCCACACGCGGGTCTTAAAATTTACCTTAAGGTTTTTGGCTCTTAAATTTGGGAATTGTCAGCTGAAAGCAGGGAGGATAACTTTCAAACAACCGCGTGCAGCAGTATATACACGTGTGCCATGATATTTTATAACATGCCGCCTATCACAAAATACGTGTATCTTTAACCCAGAACATGCGCTTCTATGAGGGCCAACGCACGAATACTTGCAAGGCATTGAAACGGCATATTTCAATCCATTGCGTATTTTTCCTACCTATTTTAAAAATATATACGCATTGGGGGTCATTTTCAAAGGAGTTACGCATGTAAATGTGACATACTATCGTAGCAATTTTCAAAAGCTATTTACTCGAGTAAAGTGCACTTACTTGAGTAAATCCTATGGACAATTCAATGGCATATATTGTAGCAATTTTGAAAAGCCCACTTACTTGAGTAAAGTGTATTTACTCGAGCAAAAACCAGTTTTGCTCGAGTAAATGCTTTTTAAAATCTACCCCATTATTGGTAACTTTCAAACCGGCGAGCTGGTACACATTTCCGCGTGTTGATCGGCCTGCACCCAGGGACACGGCTATTTTATAACCTGCACCAAATTTTAAGTGGGCACGCAAATCTCACTTCTACAGCGTGTCAAGGTATTTTAAAAGGGCTGCATTCCTACACCGTTCCCAGTTTACCAGTTTGACCACCAGTTCACCAAGGTAATTTTCAAAGGAGTTACATCTGTAAGTGTGACACGGAAGATATAGGATTTTAAAAGTGGCACGCGCCCATGCCATTGCCAGTTTCACCATTTCATCCACAGTTTGCCCAGTTAAGAGTAAGGTCCTCCAACCCCCCTCCCCCCCGATACCCCAGACCCTTAAAATCCCTCATGGATGGCTAGTGTTTTTTGTTTTTTTTTAACTTATACCTCCTGCATTGCAGAAGTAAACTTACATGGCACTTGACCTGGGAACTTGCCCAAGCTTGTAAGTATTTGTGCACACATCTTCTGGCCCTGCCCTGACTCTGCCCATGTGCACTGCCAGAGATATGCATGCATCTCAGTGGCTTTTATAATTTGGTGGGTGCACGCCAGCCCAACCTGTGCGAGCATCCCCTAATTGTTGCACATGTTGGGCTTTTAAAATTCACCTTTTAATTTAACCAACATTTTCAAAGCAGACTAATGCCTATAAATCTGCTGTGAAAATTAGGTCAGATTTACGTATGGAGGTAATTTTCAAAAGGATTTATGAGCATAAAATTGGCATTTAGACATGTAAAATTGAGTTTTATATGCATAAATTGGCTTTTGAATATTTCTACTGTTAGCAACATAACTCCCTTGAAAATTTACTTCATAAAGCTGACATTTCAAAAAGGTTTTACCTGCATAAATGGATTTTTGAAAATTGCTATGATGTATGCTATTTTTATGCATGTAACTCCTCTGAAAATTAATTCCATAAGGTTGTTTTTCAGAAGTATGTGCTTACATTTATGTACACACATGTACACATGTGAAAGTTGGTAATTTTCAAAAAGATTTGCATGCATAAAATTACTTTTTAAAATTTTACATGCAAAAACTCCTTTGAAAATTCACTCCAGGGCTGACATTTTCGAAAGGCTTTACACACATAAATGGGCTTTTTAAAACTGCTAGGATATAAGCTGCTTTTTTTTTTTGCATGAAATTTTATAAATACGCACATAAATGATTTCCCTGCCCCCACTCCGCCTCCCTGGAATGCCTCTTTTTTTGTGCATGTGACACACGTAATTGGGTTATGCGTGTACTTTTATGTGCACAACCCACCCCACCCCATCCCATGGCAATTTTCAAAAATCAAGTTGAGTGTATAAATGGTTGTGAAAATTCAGCCCTTAAGGCCCTGACTCCAGAGGCAAATCCACTTAAATTTAGGTGCCTAATTTACTTACTGAGAATGTTTTGAGCATTGTATGCCCCATTGGTGTTATATTAATAATTAATATTAGGAAGAGGAGAAAACCAGAGAAGGAAATCTTAGCATCTGAAGCTGCACGTAAATCTGAAACAGAATCAACCTTATCATGCCACTTAAGCATACTGGGAGTTGTGTTTAGGCTGGAGCAGCATCTTCCTCATCAAACTGGTAAGTGGTGCTCCTAAACACGCAGATTAATCAGGGGATGTGCACGTAAGTCGGGCTGGTGCGCGCTGAGCAGAGTTTAAAAGTTGCCCCCATACGCGCGCGTCTCCGGAGTTTTCAAAAAGATGCGTGGTGCCGGCCCGGGGGCATGGTCGAGGCCTCCGGACCAGCCCCTGGGTCGGGTGATGGCACGCCAGCAGCCCGCTGGCACGCGCAGATTTACGCCTGCTGAAAGCAGGCGTAAATCTGCCAACAAAGGTGGGGGGGGGGTTTTTAGATAGGGCCGGGGGGGTGGGTTAGGTAGGGGAAGGGAGGGGAAGGTGCAGGGGGGTGGAAAGAAAGTTCCCTCCGAGGCCGCTCCGATTTCGGAGCGGCCTCGGAGGGAACAGGCAGCACGCGCCGACCCCGGATTTTATAAGATACGCGCGGCTACGCACGTATCTTATAAAATCCAGCGTACTTTTGTTCACGCCTGGTGCGCGACCAAAAGTACACGCTCGCGCAAATTTATAAAATCTACCCCTTTATTGGGTGTCAGTGGAATGGAGAATAAAACATAAGATTTTACTGATGATTCATAAGGCACTGAGTAAGGAGGCTCCACAGTGTATCGGCTCTCTATATTGAAAATCTACCAGCCTGAAAGAAATGTAAGGTCATCTGGACAGTGTCTGCAGGACGTGCCGTCGGCCCAGCAGAATCAAGAGGCAGGCTGCTTTCAGTTACAGGACCAATATTATGGAACCGGCTCCCTGATGTTCTTCGGAAGGAGGCATGTTTTAAAACTTTTATAAAGCATTTAAAAACATTTAGGGAGGCATTTAATCTCATTTTAAATTAAGCCTGGATGAGAAGGAGGCCCATGTTTAATTAAGCTTATTACTGATTAAGTTTTTTAATTAAGTTTATTGCATGATAATTTATTTATGTCGAATGGGCACTCGTTTTATTCTACCTGTAAGCATATTTGTGTATCTGTGAATGGTTTCATGCAAGCCGCTGAAGACTTTGGATAAGATGGCACAGAAATTTTAAATAAAATTCAATTTAAAAAACGGGACAGGAGCAATCCCCAGTGATTACAAAATGGTGCCAGCAAACAAAGGCCTTTGCAATTTTAAGTTTCTTCTGTACAAAATGGCACTGGCCTGAGCCTGCCTGGCATTAACAATTCGCAGTGGTTCCAGCAGGCCAGGCCAATACCATTTTGTATGGAAAAGATTTAACGTGGGGCCTGCCTCAGTTCCAGGCGCCAATTTTAACCACAGTACCGGTGGGATCAGCCCTGCCTCATGAAGGGCATAAACCTCACCAGAGGGTTTGGGGGAGGGAATTTGAGAGGAGTGCCTTAGAAGGGTCCGTGAAGGGGAAACAGGGGAGGCCATTTTTTGGGTTTTCTATGACTCTTCCATTTATTTTTATTTACTCAAAATAATAAGCAGCAAATGAGACAAAAGCCTGACAACAACGAAAAACTAAACAAAGTGCAAAAAAATGTCCGTTCACCCCCTGAAATAATTGAAATGTGAGACTGGGTTGTGGTCAGCCAGTTTGTGTATTTATCTTCCTATGGTAGACCGAGATTGCATTCCAGCCCAGGTGATGATAGAGAGAGAGAGGCCGGGGCTGCCTCTCCCTCCACAGACTACAGATAAAACTCTGTCAATCTCACATCTCCGTTATCTGCTATCTGTACTTGACTGCACATGTAGTTTACAGATAAAGTTAACATTTTTGAAACGAGTAGCCATATCAATCAATTTACTTGGAAAATAACCTCATGGCGTTCATTCTACAACAGGCTGACATTTATGAGTGTTTGTTGTTACAGCTCAGGCAGAGGCTGGTTTTATGTTTTACCTGTATATGGCATTAGATTAGATTAAACAACACACATAAGAAATCTGAGTGAAAATGTGAAAGAGGTACAGACAATTTCAAATATGTGTACTTCAAATTTTGATTCAGTCTTTTCCTGTTTTTCTGCATCAATGTGTTCTGCTTCAGTTATATATAATTATATATGAGTATTTGCATTATCTCCACAATCTGCTTCATTGTGATCTCTGCATGCCGAATGATAACTCCTAATGTCTGAGTAATAGCATTATATTGAGTAATTATAATTGCATGAATATTGCTGATGAAATGCCTTACATAAACTAAGCAGTTGCCACCTTTCTCTGTTTCTATGGATAACACTGTAATCTTCCCAGTCCCCCAGCAACCTTGACGTCCTCATCAACTCCTCCCTCTCCTTCTCTTCACACGTCCAAAACACTGCTAAAATGTGTGATTTCTTTCTCTATAACATCACCAATATCCGCCCCTTCCTTTCTAAATACACTGCCAGAATCCTTATCTATCCTTTCATCTCCTCCCTCTTAGACTATTGCAGTCAGATCCTTACAGGTCTCCCATTCAGCCATCTCTCTCCACTACAATCTGTCCAAAACTCAGCTGCATGACTTATTTTTCCCCAAAGTCGCCAAACACCCATATAACACTCTTCTCAAATCATCCATTCCTGTATACAATTCCTCTCACTCACCTAAAGAAGAATTCACTCTGCAACATCTCACTGTCTCGTTACTACACTCCTTAGACACTTTGCTCGTCAGGCAAAGTAACTCCTATCTACGCCCTTCTCCTCTACTCCTCAACTCCTCAACTCCTCTACTCCTCAACTCCTATCTATGCCCTTCTCCTCTACTCCTCTACTCCTATCTATGCCCTTCTCCTCTACTCCTCAACTCCTCTACTCCTCTACTCCTATCTATGCTCTTCTCCTCAACTCCTATCTATGCCCTTCTCCTCTACTGCCAACTCCTGACTCTGGGGCCGATGCAATATTATTCACAGAAAGCGGGCGCTGACTTTTCAGCGCTCGTTTTCTTAATGCACGCATGGCGCCCACAAGGAGGGAGGGGGGGGGTGCCATGCAATATGCAAATTAGGGGGTCCCTTAGTCTTTACTTTTTGAAATAGTAAAAAAATGATTCATGTTTACCCGTTCCATTCCACTCATTATTTTATAGGCTTCTATTATATCTCCCCTCAGCCGTCTTTTCTCCTAGCTGAAGAATCTTAACCTTTTTAGTCTTTCTTCATAGGGGAATCATTCCATCCCCTTTATTTTGGTCACCCATCTCTGTACTTTTTCTAATTCTACTATGTCTTTTTTGAGATGCGGTGACCGGATTTGTAAACAGTATTCAAGGTGAAGGCGCACCATGGAGCGATGCAAAGGCATTATGATAATAGGAAGTGTTAAGTAATAGTAGTAGTAATAAATCAGGGTCTCCAGTTTCCTTGCTTTCTGCTCTATGATATGGTGCTACCTCCTGTTTACAGAGAGTCAATCTATATGTTACTTAAGCAATAACATCCTATAAAGAAGGCCTTTTCCTTGCAGTTTTTGCTGTGGTTGAGATATTATGTGTTCTTGACCACCTCAGACCCCTAGCCTGACAGCACAGTAGAGGTGTGCAGGACTTTTTTTTTTTTTTTTTTACATTTTGTTTATATATTATTTATTTGGTTGTGTTTATTTGTTTCATTTTATTTCCTGTGGAACTGTTTTTTACCATTTCCTTATTTTGTTTTAAGTGCATGCTGCTACACAAAAGTGTTCATTAAAAACAAAAAATTACTCTCCCCTCTTCAGTTTGCTGTTATAAGAACACAAGAACATGCCATACTGGGTCAGACCAAGGGTCCATCAAGCCCAGCATCCTGTTTCCAACAGTGGTCAATCCAGGCCCCAAGAACCTGGCAAGTACCCAAAAACTAAGTCTATTCCATGTTACCGTTGCTAGTAATAGCAGTGGCTATTCTCTAAGTCAACTTAATTAATAGCAGGTAATGGACTTCTCCAAGAACTTATCCAACTCCTGTCATTTTATCCTTTCCATGGCGTGCAAAGGGGCCCAGTGTGGTTTCCTTTCCATTTCCTCCTCTCCCACATGGCAGAATGGTGCCAGCTGACCTGGGGCTCGAGCCCTTTTCCAAATGGCATTGACTTTGCGTGAGCATGCGCCATTTTGCTCTATGTACTTAGTGGAGCCGGAGCAACTGGGGATCCCGCCTGCCCTGCCCACTCTTGGGAAGGAAACCAAAGGTTTTTTTGTTTTCTGTGTGTTAAGGGCCTGCATCTTTAAAATGAAGCAAAATGAAAACAAGCAAAATTACATTGAAATTTTCTGTTTCATTTTCAATGAAAGCACATACGTGTAGCTACTGTACATCTTAAGCTTAACTAAGACGGTAAATGCTTCCATTGTTATTGTCATATAGAACATACAGAGGATAATTTTAATAGCAAGTCAGCCATGTAAAAAAGGATTAATGTGGGCATATTACACATTTGAAAAATTGCCTGCCTCAATGCATTTTCCACAGCATGCATATTTTTTTGCTGGATTGAGGGGCAGCAGGGCGAGGACAGGCCAGAGGAATAACAAATTTGCATGCATGCATATTTTCCTGTCATTTTCTGCTGGTTTGTAAGCAATTTCCCTTATAAAATTAGATATAAGGTCCTTGGGTAATAAACACCAAACCAGGAATAGGTGGAAAAAGAAACCGTTATGAAGGGTAACATCCCTGCATTGTTATGAAGGAAGGTTGAAGGCACCAGAACCCCAGTACTGGTTCTGACTGAGCCGGAAGAACAAAGAGGCACGAGGGACTATCAGGCCAAACATACATACATAAATAAATAAATAATATAGACTTGAGAACAGAAGCTTATAGGCATTCCAAGGGAACAAACACCTGTAGATCAAAGTCACCAGCCCAACTGCTAGCACGTGTCAGCATCCACTTCCCTTCTCAAGCTATCCTATCAGCACTGGTGCAAACAGGAAATTGGCTCTGCCAAGCAGGAAGCCATGAGCTGGCACAACAGTCGCTTTGCTCTTTATGGGTGAAGGGCAGATTTTCAGGCCTTTTTTCGCATATTGATCTCCAGGTCTACATCGTATTTGAGAAATATCACTGAGCAGCATCTGACTGCCTTCCAAGTCCGACAGCTGATTTTTTTTGTTTTACTTTACATCTATTAAACTTCGATTATATACAAAGCAAAATGCATTTGCATACAGAAAAAAGAGTGTAGAATATGCATTACAATAAAAGATGAACTATATCTAAGCAAGCCAAAGTAGGTGGAAACCCAAAATCACTGTATACTTCAGTAACAGTAGTAGTGATTGGGAAAAAGTTAAAGTCCACAAAACTCAAATAGCTGTTCAAGGAGAGGTTTTATTCATTTGCAGAAGATAACTTCTTAATGAATCATCTTGCCCGCACTCTGCCAAGTCTTGCTGCAGAGACCTCATCCCTTAGTTTCTTTGGGGCCAGTGCAGCGCGTTTCTCCTCATCAAAGTTACTTTGTTGATAATAAGCTTTGCCTTGATCTTGTCAGTAAGTCCCCTGTATCAACTATGTCGAAATCTGGTCCTTCCCGACGCAGTTAAAGAAAGCATGGTCTGTTTCGGGGGACCGTGAACATGATTCATTAAGATGTATCTTCTGCAAATGAATAAAACCTCTCCTTGAACAGCTATTTGAGTTTTGTGGACTTTACTGTTTCCCTCTCTTTTGAACTTTTTAATGGAGATGATGAATATGTCATCCATGTTTTGCTTTGATATAGTCCGATAACAGTAGTAGTGATTGGGAAAAAGTTAAACTATGGGAGTTGCAAGGGAAATAAAGAACATAAAAGCAATAGGCTTAACGTGAACACAGCACTTTCAATAGTTGGATCCAATCATTCCTCCTACTAACAGCCAACAGGTATTGCCAGCACACTTCTGGATTCCAGGAAGGACCTTAATTGTTCAGGGAAGGTAAAAAACACAAATCAATTATGGCGGTCCCTAACAAGAATAACGTAAAACAAAAGAATAATCCATTAAGGTAGTTTTTGATCTTAAGTCAATAAAGGTTTTCCTTCTCTCCTCTGTGGACCGAGCAAAATCTGGAAAAATTGTGAACCGTCTGTCTCAGGAAAAGAGAGGAAAGATTTCTGAAAAATCTCCTCATGGCTTCACTAACATCTTACTCGAAAATAAAAGAAATTAACACTCAGCTACTTCAAACCCTGAGCTTTCTAATAATTCAGACAAATTATCAGCAGTGTTAAAGGAAACAGGTTGAGGTTTCTGAACATACACTCCATGATTGGCAGGGAGGGAAAAAATCTTTATTAATTCAGGGAAATTTTCCACAATATATCCACAAAGTATTTTTTAAACGTAATAAGGGGAGTCTCTCCAAAAACTTCATGAAAGTTAAAAAATCTTAAATTGAGATGTCTGCCTTGATTTTCCAAAAACTCCATTCATCATGACAAGTTGTTTGAGTCCTTGGCTACAGATGTGTTAAAGACGTGCAAATCTTTAATTGTATGTTCAGTATTAACCAACTTTTCGTGTATAGGTGCAAATTAAGAGACACTTTCTATGTTTGTGGATTCATATTTAATGGTCAAAATGGCAATTTTATTATTAAAGTCCTTGAGGGATCAGCCAAGGCCCATCAATAAGTCCCAGATAACGTCCAACGTAACCACTGCCTGCTTAGCGATCGAAGGAAAGGACTCACCGGTAGAATCTTTGAAGACCAAAGTTAACTGGAAATGGTACAGAAAGATTTATGTGCCAGACAGGGGGATATGATAAAGATTTCTAAATACCTGAATGGTATTAATGTACAAGAATCAAACCTTTTCCAATGTAAATGAAGCTGTAGGATTAGGGTTCATGATATGAAGCTCCAAAATGGTAGCCTCAGAAACAATGCTGGAAAGATTTTCTCATGAAAAGGAGCGTGCATACCTGGAATGCTTTTCCAGAAGATGGAGGAAGACATAAGAACAAGACAAGAATGGTAACAGAATTCAAAAGGGTGTAGGATAAGCAGAGAAGATCCCTGATATCTAGAGGACGGACATGAAGAAATGAGGTAAGCTGTGGTGATTTTTGATGCACTGTTTTTGCATGGGGTGTAACCTGCATGGAGCATCAATTGCAACAGAAGGCATGGGTGTAGCCTGCAAGGGGTGGAAGTTACAATCCTAAATACCTTGCTAGGCAGACCAGATGAACCATTGTCGTCTTTATCTGCTATCATTTGCTATGTAACTGTGTAAGTGGATCCTCATTCATTCATTCAGTGCATGTGATGTAAATTCTGACATCTTAACCTCACATGGACCAAACAGATCCAACGTTTATGAGAAATGTGTAATCATCTTACTACTTTAACTGCAGCCAGAGTTGCTATTTAAAGAATTTTTCAAAAACTAATGTCTTTTCATTCAAAATGCTTAGATGATACTCTTGGTCTTTGTGTACATTTGAAATACCATGCATTGCACAGAGGGGTAAAGACGTGAACAATGATTTCTGTGGGAAGTTCTTGGCTCCCCTAGATGCATTTAATAAACACTTGATCAGCTGGCTTAGAAATCAACCATATGGTGCTGCTTGTAGACCATGGACTCAGGGCTCCAACAGTGCCTATCTGGTGAGCTCTTTCACTGATCACAGCGCCAGCCACTGGCTGTCTTCTGTGGGATAGCTGAGGAGGAAGAGGAACTAATCTGCCTGAACCCTGGGCAGGTAAAAAAGGGAAATTTGTGGAGACTGTTAACATGAATGAGTTGGGGGACAGCCACAACAGGGATTCACGAGCGACTATTGGTTATGTCACTGGTCAACCAGATTCTGCTCACGTGCCCTTCTGATTACAGCAAAGTACATACTGGACTCTTTCCCAGCACAACCAGGAAGCATGAAACTGTAGTCTATGTACACGCCAGCGGATAAAGAGCACGGGGCTGGGATGCTTTCTTTATAATTGCTCTGCGCTTGAGGCAGCCTTGCTTGGACTGGAAAATCCACTGGCTTTAGCTTGCATGGCAGTTTGCAACATCATGAGGAAGGGCACATTTGAGACAATCTTATTGGATAAAATAAACAACAACAAAAAAAAAACTCGTCCTAAAATAGTATATAATTGCTACGGTTCATGTGCCACACTGCTCTGACTCGCTTTGCAGCTCTCAGAGATGGGCTGAGGAAATTCCTTCTGAGTGCCTAGTTAAGATGTATCTTACTGCTTCCCCGTATCTTTAGTATGCAGGGAGAGCACGGATGAAGATAAAAGGGGGAAATGTCTATCTTTCAGTTCTCTGCAATACAAAATAAGTTATCAACCCACTAACATGCATGTCTGAATAGAGTCCTTTGGCAGCAGGGAGATGTTATCTGTCCTGGCATGCGAGTTCCTCCCTCATGTCAATCCTTGAAAGCACTAAAGAATACACTCTCTGCTAGAATGAATGTGGCATACCGCTGGGATTTTGAGAGCATCATATTTTCAACAGCTACGTTTTTTTTCTGTTTCTTTTTTTTTTCTAATTCTCCAGCTGAATCCTTGATATCCATATAAATTAGTCAGACTGGAGAACGACTTGAAAATCCATTTCTTTAATCTCATAGGCTCTGTTAAGGCCCACTGAGGTTTTCTGTTATTTATTTTTATTTTTTTTATTTTTTTTACAGCTGTGCAGCGTGCCTGCACTTCCAACCTGCTCAGAGGGGACCTTGCGGCATTTATTCTGGAAGTTTCACAGCTCTGTAAGTAAAACAACCAAGTTATGTGTTGAATCTGATGAAGGGTCCCATGGAATGAACATGATCTGCTATAATGACCTCTTCTCATTCATAAGATGGCAGCTTAAAAATCCCTAGGGCTTATATGAAACCCAAAGCAGAGCTCAGATTGATACTTTGGAGCCATCAGAGTCCCTTCATTCCTTCTCAATTTGTTTCTAGACACATTTCCTCTGAACTTTATTATTTTCATGTCAAACACCAATTTAGGGAAACTTCCCTAACCTCTGGCTTGAGACATTATAGTGAATGTTTATCAAAGGTGAATTTTGGAACATGGAGCACAAATTTTAAATACCATTGGTAATGGGCCACTCCAACTCAAGGTGAATGGGGCAAATATTACCATTCTCTCCTGAACACAAATATTTGCAAAGGTTGAGTGCCTTCACTCAACTGTTTTGTGAATTTCACTAAAATTCACAAGGAACATTTTTTTTTAAATAAACATCTCTAATAATGATGCATGAATTTGTTCAAAGCTAAAAAAAAAAAAAAAAAAGGATCAGGTAGATTTCAGCTTGATTTGACTGTACAAGAATTCAAACATACATCTGCCAAGCTAGGAATATCTGTTATGGAGTTTGCTTAGATACATGGTGGGTTTTTGCCTCTAACTTGAAAAATTGAAGCATCCACAGATGTATTTTGGTTCAATGGAAATCTGTTTTTATTTTTTTTTATTATTTTTGGTGTTTGGTCAATATGCTAATTTCTGTATGCATTTTTAGTGCTGGAATGGACACTGGGTTCTGATAAGTTGGAATATAAGTAATGATGATGTTGATGAATTAATTTTGCAAACCTGTTTTTGAAATGTTTATTCATACTATCCACCATAGTATGGATAGTACTCAGCTTTGAATACTTCAATACATAAGATATGTCAGACCAAGTCAGACAAGGGTCCATCAAGCCCAGCATCCTGTCTCCAAGTACCTAGCAAGAACCCAAATAGATGCCATGCTACTAATGCCAGCAACAAGCAGTGGCTATTCCATAATGATTAATAGTAGTGTATGGATAGATAATAGTAGTTCCTCAGGAATTTATCAAAACTTTTTAAAACTCAGCTATGCTAACTGCCTTGCCACATCATCTGGCAATGAATTCCAGAGCTTAATTGTGTTGAGTGAAAAAGTATTTTCTACGATTTGTTTAAAGTGTGCTACTTGCTAACTTCATGGAGTGCTCCCTAGTCTCTGTATTATCTGAAAGAGTAAATAACCGATTCACATTTTGTGCTGTCTGCAAAACATATAGGGGAAGATTTTAAAAGGTGCGTACGCACATCCATGTATGGGTGTTTCCCGGCACGCACACATGGAACACAGATTTTAGAACATGCGCGCCTAATTTTGTAAAAGTACGTATGGCAGGGACAACTGGGGAGATTGGGTGGTTTCAATGGTCTTTGTCTGCCAACATCTGCCATCTAGCTTCGGTAAGGGTGTATGGGTTATCTTGTACCACTGTACCTGCTCTAGTGATAAATGAAGAATTTCTGTATCTAGTGCCATCAACTCAGAATCTCTCACCAGTGCTATATTCTTATGCATAAGATAAATACATGAAAACGTCAATTTATGTGACGATTGAGGTCATTATATTCTTTCGCGAATACTTCCCTTTCATGAGCAGCTATGCACTTCTCTCAAAAGTTCCCCCCCACCACCAAGTCGAAAGCACTTAATTACTCTGAAAATATTTCCTAATCTGCTTTTAATAGGCCTCTTTCTACCAGAACGGAGAGTAGGAGATAGTGTTTTTGCCATTAAATACTTCTGAAACAATAAAAGCAAAACAACAACAAAAAATAAAGCCAGAACAACCTGAATTACATTGGAATGGTTCTAAACCTCAGCACTTGCTGAGTGCATTAAGAGTGATGGTGCGTGACAATAATACATTCAAATGAAGAGGGAAAAAAAGTTTAAAAGCTTTAGCTTTTATAATAAGAAGGTGAAGTGCTGCCAGGGAATGGCATTTTTTTTTTGTTGTTGTTTTGTTTTTTTCTTTTTCAGTGTTGGTATTCTTGTGTACACATCCCTCTATCAGAGCGCTCGCTGCGGCGGGTGGAGAGCGAGCGGGCAGAGCTGTGGGGGACCGAGGAAAGGAGAGGAGCGCGTGATTGATGGAGTTCTGCTTGGCTTATAAAGGGCAGCCGAGAGTGCACGGGAAATAATCAGGGAGAAGACCGTCCCATGCCGGCTTTCTCAGAGGGGAGAAATGAATCCCTGCACCGCTGCATTATTAAGTTGTCAGGAGGGCTGATGATGAAAATCTGAAGGTCAGGCATAACAAGAGGCACCTTATGGGGGAGGTCGTGACCTTTCTAGAAGCGCTACACTCATGTTTGTCTGCACCTAAACCCTTATCCACAAGTCTTCGTTTGATAAGAAGATGGGGAGGGGGGCGCATTTGTGTACTTGCAGGATATGTACGAGCAGGCAGTGAAATTAGAATTCCCGTGCGGGGGATTGTGTGAGCTCAGCTCACAGTCAAAGATAATAAAGCGAAAGGGTGCACGAGGGATCCAGATAGAAATTGTCCGCTACAGTGGAACTCAATAAAGGGAACAGGGGGCTTTGCTAAATGACAAATTTGGTACAGCAGTGCTAAAATCAAGTTCTCAGTGGTATTACTGCGGCAATTCGCTCTCAGCAGTCCCTACTTTTTATTTACCTTGGAAGTCCTAATAATGTCCAAGGCCGGGCTCCCTCCCCTCCCCTCCCCCCATCAGAAGGTTTTCTTTGAACTGCATTTTTTTTTTCCCTTCAAGCTGAAAAAAAAAATCTATTTCATGTTTTTCTGGGTCACAGTAGAGAGGAAGGCCCTTTCCTTTCTCTTCTCCCCGTTTCTTTCTGAGAAACAACAACAAAAAAATAAATAAATAAAAGCTCTGCCGCCTCCCGGTGCGTAGCCTATCCATTTCAGTTTTGGATGACTGTCTTCCCTCGCACGTCCGTGTGTCATGGCGTTCAATCAATGTCCCTGATGCAGCCATTAATTTGATAGGAAGGGGCAGACAATTAAGATGGGGCTAAACCGAGGCTTCTCGGACTCCTTGGCACCTCTACCAGATCTGGTCTTCCAGGTAAGCAAAGCAAGCAAATGAACCTGTTTCTTGGCCCAAATGCATTTCTGTGCAGGTTATGAATATTCATTGTGCGTAGCCTGAAAAGCAGATCAAGCTGACGTTTCCTGACGACTGAGTTTGGGAAGAGGAGGAGAAGAATGGGGGCAGCCAGGCGAGAGGAAGCGTGATGATAACAGCTCAGGGAATGGGAGATGGGAGTTCTCGAAGGGGTAACTTTATTTTCCACGCCCTTCGTACTCCTGAAAGAATCGTGCTCCTACCAAGAAGTGCTTATTTACCTGGCTGAGCATGAGGGGCTTTTGTCCATTGTGTCCCGTGGAGCTGGGATGAGTAATTGTTTCAGAGAGTGTGAAACGACACAGTGAGGCGGTGGTAGTATGGGCGGGCACTCATGACGTCTTACCCTAAGTTCACGTTGACATCATGGCCGAATCCCGTTTCGTGAGGTTTTGGCACAGGCGATCACTGCTGCCTGAGTGACTGCATTTTCAGAAAGGGGAGGCTTCTGCATTCTGCCAGTGCATTCCATGGCTTGGCACATCGTATTCTCGGTATCGCCCACTCTGCTGCTATTTGACCTCCTGGGCAGCCTCTGCTTCAACTCTGAATAGCAATTTTTGAAAAATTTGCTGGCCTTCCTGAGCAGCTTTATCCCGCGGCTTCCTTTCAGCCTCTAATCAAGCCCAAATTTTGCTGTGCGCAATAACTCCAAAGGATCATTTTAACTTCTCGACCGTATTGAAATGACGCTTTCATAATACATAGCACTGTTTGGTGGATACAACCATGACTTGAAAGATTAAGGCTATATTGCTGAGTGGTTTCTGGGGCTTTGAATTGCCTCACTGACAACTCTCTTCTCTGTCACCACAACTCTGCTGTTATAAGCACGTTCATGACTAGTAGGTATCAAAAATAGCGAATCCCGGCCTTCCCACACCCTGTAGAATTATTGCTATAAAAAAAATATGAATGAGACCGTGAATACGTTTACTGAGGGCAACATTCTGAAAGAGTCTCTTAAATTGAGATCTTTGCCAATTAAAATTAAGCCAAATTGCCTTCTGCCACATACACTTCTCATGAGAAGCTTTCTCCATTATAGCTCTTCTTTCAATTGATTTTAAGATAGCAGCAATGAAACCTCATTCATAAAAACTGCAAGCGTATATAAATTGTATGCAGGGATGCATTTAAATACAGGTTGAGGAACAGAATAAACAAAAACTATTAATTATGAACAACTTGGGACAGATTGTTCAGTAAGTACTATCTATCATGCTTTTCTGTCTCTCGGCTTTATATAAAGTCGTCTTCTAGAAGTGTCAAACGTGGAACACTCAAACTGATTTGTTTAGTGAAAAAGCAATTTTTTTTTTCAAAGATTTTGGAAGAGAATTATATAAACAAGAGGATTCTTGTGTTATTTATTTTAGAAACACATTGTGAGTGTTCCTATTTCGCAGTATTTTTTATCCTGTTCCCATGTTATTTCCCACAGCAAGTGAGTGAGAAAGTTTTTTCTCATGGGGCTCTATTTTCCATGGAAAGAAATATGGGGCTGGCAGGAAGTGCTCTCGGTAGCCGTGCTCTGCCAGTGACATCCCCCTCTGACAGCATAAAGACCATCCAAGGGATCCTAGAGTTCATCTCCTGACCTTTGCCAGAGATATCAGAAGGACTCTTGCATAACAAAAAAAAAATAATGCAGGAGGCTTACCTTTATCTAAATTATGCAACGCACATGCTAAAGAAATACTAAGGACTTCAGCAAATTGTTAGGATTACTGGGGACGGGGGCGGACTGACCATTCATTTGATAGGGAAGTGCCTGAAGGCCCACAGTACTCTCCCCAAGCCGCGGATGGGTGGTTGGGACCCAGACCACTGTCCGTCCACCCCGGTGGGTTTTATGAATGTAACTACTAGCAGATTGCAACTCTACAAAGTCATTCAAGGAAACATCTCATGCCTGAGATTTCATGTGGTGAAGCAAATAAGAGAAAAAATGTCTCTTTAATTCTTACTGGGCAAGCTGAACGTTTTCTTTATTAGTGATATTCCTTTAACAATGAGATCTGTTTCCTGAATGGACCACCCCATTCTAGAAGCATCTGATTGAAGACTTTCCTGTCCAGAAACGAACATGCATTTAATTCAGCTCCAACAACATTCATTTGATACCAAAAACACTGGCTAGTTTTGTTGTGTACTCATGAAAACTAAGGCCTAAAATATAGATTTTTTTTTCCATAACATATAATTTGTTTCAGACTTCATGGGGTGTAATTATGTGGCTTAACCAAGAACTAACACATGATGCTTCCTGTTTTAATGATTTGATTTCTTAGTATCCCAAACAAAACTTGCCAGGGAAGGAAAATGTTAAATATTGAGAATGCCGCACACTAGCTCAGATTGGCAAAATCTGGCAATAAGAATTATTCTGAAACCATTTTGACCTGGAATTAGTAATCACATCTTCAGAAGTAAACATTTGTTTTATGATGGAGGCTAGGAAAAAAATCTCCTCCTTCTGTTCCAGTAATCCTTCCAAAAACATTACGACAGTAACTTTTAAACCGGAGCGCGGGCGCACATGTGTGTGCGCGATCGTCGGCCTGCATCCAGGGATGCGGCCATTTTATAACATACATGTGTATATGCACAAGATATAAAATAGCCTGACCGTGCGCACATATACATACAATTTTAAGTGGACATGCACCTCTACGCACCAATGCCGTTTCTACCTTGTAAGTGTGTGTGTGTGTGGGGGGGATTTTAAACGCCACATGCGCCGACACTATTACTAATTTTCCCAGTTCGTTCCCAGTTCGCCCAGGTAAGGGATAGGACTTCCAAACCCCCCCCCTAGTTTAAAACCCTCCCTTCTCCCCTGTTAGACCCGCCCTTTAAAACCCCGCTCATCTGCCTAGAATTTTTTAATTTACAACTTACAAATCATCGATAGCAGAAGTAAAGTTACGCAGCAGAGGTCCCAGGCGTATTCCTGTCTGTGTAAATATTTATGCACAAATTTCAAGTTTGAATCCAGGAACACCCATGATTTGCCCCTTGTTTTGAACTTTTCATTTATACATGCAGTGACAAGTACACTTGTATCCGGGTGGCTTTTAAAATCCGTTCGGCGCACGCAAGCCTGACTTGTTCGCGTATCTCCCAGTTTTGTTGCGAGCCTGGCTTTTAAAATTCACCTTTAATTTTTTTTCGTAAGAAATAACATGCCATACTGGGTCAGACCAAAGGTCCTTCAAGCCCAGCATTCTGTTTCCAACAGTGGCCAATCCAGGCCATAAGAACCTGGCAAGTACCCAAACACTAAGTCTATTCCATGCTACTGTTGCTAGTAATAGCAGTGGCTATTTTCTAAGTCAACTTAATTAACAGCAGGTAATGGACTTCTCCTCCAAGAACTTATCCAATTCTTTTTTAAACACAGCTACACTAACTGCACTAACCACATCCTCTGGCAACAAATTCCAGAGTTTAATTGTTCGTTGAGTAAAAAAGAACTTTCTCCGATTAGTTTTAAATGTGCAACTTGCTAACTTCATGGAGTGCCCCCTAGTCTTTCTATTATCCGAAAGAGTAAATAACCGATTCACATCTACCCGTTATAGACCTCTCATGATTTTAAACACCTCTATCATACCTTCCCTCAGCCGTCTTTCTCCAAGCTGAAAAGTCCTAACCTCTTTAGTCTTTCCTCATAGGGGAGCTGTTCCATTCCCCTTATCATTTTGGTCGCCCTTCTCTGTACCTTCTCCATTGCAATTATATCTTTTTTGAGATGCGGCGACCAGAATTGTACACAGTATTCAAGGTGCGGTCTCACCATGGAGCGATACAGAGGCATTATGACATTTTCCGTTTTATTCACCATTCCCTTCTAATAATTCTCTTCAAATTTCTACGGCCAAACAGATGGTGTGCTAACTTTATAAATTAAAATTTATGAACTAGTTTGGTGAACCCACTAGAAAGTCAAATTAATTTAAATGTTTAAAATATCTGGTGCAGCTTTCTCAAATTGGCACTAGATTTTGAGTAGATTCAGTCTTCAGGGCCCCCGGTGATGTGATTCAAAAGGGTTGTGCATAGAAAACAAATTGTTTCATTTTGTTTTATCATTTTGGGAATGGGTTATTTGTTTCATTTAAGTTGCTGAATGGAAATAAACATTAAAAACAAAATAAAACTGCACCTTAAATCCCAGACTATGCTTATTGCACCTGCTGGGGTGTCCTATGTAGAAAGGGGCATGAACTATTGGCAGTTACTCCTGCCCTGCTGGTTCCAGTTTCAAAAGTGGCACAGGATGGCCCTGAAGCTGGTGCCATTTTGTTGTAGAACTGGGAAGCATATGGACCATATAACAACAGCAGTCAGTTTGGCAGGAGCAGTTGGGGATTGTTCTTATCCCTTCCTAAGCTGAGAGGGTGGGGGTGGAAATTTTGCATCTTTTTTTTTTTTTTGTGGACTTTCTCAAATGAAAGTCCACAAAAAAATGAATTTGGAGGTAGAGGAGTTGGTTTCATTTTTAAACCAAATAAAACCCGAGGGGTACATTTTCAAAGGGTTACACACATAACCCCGAAAACCTGCCCCTGCGCGCGCCAAGCCTATTTTACATAGGCTCGGCGGCGTGCGCAAGCCCCGGGATGTGCATATGTTCCGGGGCTTTGAAAAATGGGTGGGCGGGAAGGGGGCAGGGTCATGGGCATGGTGCCGATCCGGGGGCGCATGTTATAAAATCGTGTCTACATTTGTGCGCACCGGGTAGTGTGCCCAAATGTACCCCACGCGCGCTCCTTTAAAAAATCTGCCCCCGAGTGTTTTGTCACATGCCCCCCTGATTCAGTGTCGATTCCCTTGTATAGTTAAACCCGTACATTCAAAGTGAAAGATTTGGCAAAATTCCCTAGTGAATCTGAGGAAAATGCAAGCCTTCAGTCAAACTCGAACCAGAAAGAAATTGGCCCGGTTTGAATTTGAGATTTAATTTTCTGTACAACTTTGTTCTTGCTTGAATCAGTTTCAGAAGGAGAACTTTACGCCCGTCCTGGAACTGAACCTCTCTCGCCCTCTCCCCCCCTCCATGATTCTTATTTGGTAGTGGAGTGCACAGGAAAAAAAAACCCCTCTCTTTTTGAGTTATTTCATTGTGTTTGCCACGTAATGACATTTTGCTTGCATTGTGTCACAAGTTATGATGTTTATGTCACTACTGTGTTTATTCCATTTCCATTAAAGTCTGTGGGGGAAGCAATGCATCCTTTGGATTATAACTTTGGGATTTTCCCATTCAGGTTTTATGAAACTTGAAGGCAGGCCTCAGCAGAAGAGACAACAAGAACCCAGTGCTCTGGGAGAGGGGCAAAGCAGCATGAACACTGGTATAACTACCCCAAGGCACTGAGTAATGAGTGAGGCAAGAAGGTATTATTAAGTGAACACCACAAGAAACTGAGTGGTAGATTTTAATAGGTGGGCGCGCCCACACATGGATGCGCCAATTTTATAACATGCGCACGCCGTTTGAAATGAAACAGAACATTTTAACAAAGTTTCCCATTTCAACTCATTTTTAAAATGAAATGGAAGAAAAACCAAACATCATTTCTTTCATTCATTTTGCTTTAAAATTTTGCCACCACTGCCAAAAATCCCTTCCCTTGCACTCCGGGTCATCTCCATTTCTCCAAACCCTGCCGCCATATTTTTCTTTCTGCTCACAGAGCACCAGTGATCCCCCTGTTGCTCCTGCTCCACTGGTCATATGCTTAGAAATGTTAATTTCCTCCACACAAAACAGGGCTGACCTGGGTCTAGGCCTGGTCAGTGCCACTTTGTGTGGGGCACAAATTACCAATGGTGCAGCCTCAGTCTGATGGCCTCATTCCTCTGGCAGGGCTGGAATGACCAGGAATCACTCCTGCCTGATAAAGAAGACGACAAATATGGTACGAGGGTTTGAAGGGAGGGTAGGGTGGGGATCAGAGAGGAGGCATGGGAGGGTTTTTTTTTCTCAGAGATCCAACCATTTTTTTTTTAATTTTGGTTTGCTTTTCCTTTTTTTAAATCTCATTTGTTTTTTGCTTCTTTTTTTTCCATTTTAAATAAAACAAAATAAAAAAAAAAAAAAGACCAAACAAAATGGAAAACATAATTAACAAAAAGCAAAACAAACAATTAGTGTTGCCAACTGGCTTCAGATTTTCAGGACAGGTTGATCCAGTCCTGGTTTTACTCTCCTGCATGCAGGGACTTATAGTCTTGCTTTTCTTAGGGAATACAACAGGGAAATCAGAATAACTCCCAGCATGCAGTGGGGTAAAATCAGGACTGGAACCTGTCTTGAAAATCTGGGGCCAGTTGGCATCCCTACAAACAATACGTCTGTGTTGTCGTCCCATCCTCAGAAGAAGAGCTTGCAAATTCCTATGTTTAATCCAATACTCAGACGTCACCCCATGTCATCATCAAGATTCGTAATAGTCTAAAAAGCTACTGAAACTAGTGAGGCTTTTGTCCAAACATCGGTCACCTATGTCCCTCTGGCCTTGTTGAATGAAACCTGGTCACCAGCAACCTGCTGGCATAGACTGGTTTGAGTTGTGGCATGCTGGATTCCACCCGGCTACCACATGACCCGCAGAATCAGTAGCTCGTGTCTCCTTTATCTGCCTCTTTATTCTCCTTATCTCATCTCCTCTTGTTTCAAGAGAGTAGTGTTGCAATACTGCAACCTCCTACTACTGCACCCTGCTTGAATTCTGTCACAGTACTGGTTTTTACCATGTCTGTTGGCAGGTTGTTCCAGGCATCTCGCACCCTCTCAGTAAAGAAATACTTTCCTATATTTCTTCTGAACCTTCTTCCTTTCAAAGAACACGACCTCTCGTTCTTCATTTCTAGGGATAATTTTGCTTTCCCAATATTTGAATGTTTCTATAATATCAACCTTTTTCCTTCTTTTCTTCCATCAAGTACATTTTGAATGTCTTGAGCCTCTCTTTGTTGGGTCTGTATTGCAGGCCTTGACTCATTTTAAAAGCCCTTATCTGAATTGTTTCCATAGCCTCAGTGTCCTTATGAAGGTATGACCTACGGAACATAGCACAGTACATACGGGATCTCACTAGTGATCTATACAGAAGTGATACCATCTCCTTTGGCTGCTGATGAGACCGAGAATAATGCTAACTTTACTGCATTGACCGGCTACCTTGAGATCATTAACTGTATTCTGAATGTATCTGTGAATGTGATAATGACTCCTTTTTCTGCATACACTGTAGTGCTATAGAAAGAAGAGTTTTATACAATGGACCATATACCCATTCCACTATAGGGTAGTAACAGCTACAAAGAGAAAACGTGTAAAAGTTGAATTAAGTGCCATCATGAGTCATGTAGAAGGTTTACAAGACTGCACTTGAATCTCCGATGGAAGAAACGCAAGCACGGAGGAGTCTAAGACCTTGAGACCCCCGTCACCCTCCCTGCTGCACTGTATATATTTCCCACTGCCCACCTGAGTTGTATTTCAACAAAGCCCTTAAAAGTAAATCCCTTTCAAGAGCCTTTGAAATAAAGCTATTAAATGATGTAATCAATAATACTTTCAAGTTATGGAGAAAAAAAAGAGTTGAAGGGTAAAAGGGAAAAGACTTTTTTATTCTTCCTCTAAAGAGAGGATTGGAACATTCAAGGGCCAGGGGAGATAAACTACAAATAAAAGACTAAATTAAGAGGTATTAATCCATTGTTTGGAAGTCACGTTATATTCACTTTGCTGTTCTTTTCTGTAAGAATTTGCCTTGATCTGTCTTGGGCACACAGACCAGCTACAACTGAAGCATGTTAAATAGTCCACAATGAAATACGGCAGAGGGTGTCGCTCGCTAGGCCGCAGAAAGCCAGGGCTCATTGGAGTTAGAAAGGGTTGCAAAACCCTTTCAGTCTTGTTTCTCAGCTGATTAAACTCATTCAAGATCAGGCTGCTGGAACGAAAACAGAAAGATTATCTCCTGCTCTCCACTGCTTTTCTGGCAAGACCTTACAAATGTAGAAACTTTATATATATATATATATATATATATATATATATATATATATATATACATACTATAGCAAACACAGGAAACTTGAAGGAAAACAGACAGGCTTTGGCTTATTAATGTCCACATCTTTAAGGATGACTACGGCTACAGTGAAAAGTTCTGATTTAGTAATATTATATAATTCACATATCAATGAACTGCTATTTCCTATTTATGCAAATAAATAAGGGAGTAATTTATTTTACAGATAAAACATTGCTATAGCTACAGTGAATATTATTAGGATGCATGCAATATTTTGTTGGGAACAAATATACATTTATTTTTGGATAGTAACAGTTCCATCAACACAGTGTTCTGAATTTTGCAATATTTAAAGAACCGCTAAGGGAGGGGATCTGTTTTTGCTATTGCATCTTTCGACAGCCAGGGGTTTGGAACTTCAGACCTGCCACCTTCTGAGTTCAAGCCAGTGAGCTTATGGAACAATTCCACCATCCGAGAAAAGAGAGTAAAACCGGGCATTCGGATCCCCCTTCCCTATCCCATGCTATCTACTCGGACTGTGATCATGTAGATTGAAGGGACAATGGTAAAATATGATTCGAAAATTTCAAGAATTTATGAAACACTTTCATTTGCAGTTTGGCCAGGGGGTTCCAACTGTTCTGCTCTTTGGTAGGCTCCCTTGCTGTTGGTTTGTTACGATTCATTTTAGTAGTAACGTTCTATGAGATTGACTATAGTTTAGTTGGAAATTGGCATATGGAAAAAGAACTAAAGTATGTTTCCATTCTTAGATACATTAAACCCATTCTAAATTGAATATTTTGTACCTATATCTCTAATGGCTGTTACCGTAAAAGAAACTTTTATTTTATTATATATGAAATCTAGATTTATCATGATAGACTGAATCAAATCAACAGTTATAAAATAAATTCTACACTACCCCCAAATGACTCGGTCTAGATTTCATGTGATTTTTTTTATTTTTTTTTTTACACTTAGCTTTCATTTGGACTCATTGTTCCAGGATAATAATAATTCAACCAGTGGCAAAAATGAGTGACGTTTGTTGGCATCTGCTGAATACTACCAGGGTTAAATGTTAACATAAGAGAATGCATTAAGAAGGAATTCTGTGGTTTAGCCTTGTCTATCTCTAAGCAAACACTAAGCAAAAGTCAGGGATCAAAAGTAAACGTGGGTTAGCCAGGAAGAGACAAAAGGAACAATAACCTGCTAGCCAGGTCAAGAGGCAATATCCGTATTAATTCATGTCTAGACATTCATGAATTGCCCCATAATTTGTGGAAAGTGTCTATCTGGGGCCTAACCTTTCACTAGTACAACAGCGGGCTCCTGGTTTGTTTGAGGAAGGAGAGGCCTTTCCTGTTTCCGTGCGAGCTGTGGTCCTGACAGTAGGCGAAAGGCTGGTATTGTCAGACCTTAGGCCGGGGTAGTTTGGGAGAACTGAGCCCGTTGGCGTGCTGCGCCTGAAAAGGAAAACATGAAACCTAATCCCCAAGCACAGCTTCAGACAAGCACTCATCTTATTTACTCATTTTCATCTCTCCAGGAAAAGAAAAGGAAAATTGCCTGCTTAATCCCCATACTAACACAATATTGATTCACATTCATGTTCACTATTTATTGACGTGCATCGCATATAATGGAGGCTATCAATTAGGCTCACTATATTCAAGGAATGGGGCCAACACATCGAAAAGAGATGAAGCACACAGTTTAAACAAGAGTTAATTCTATGTACTGTAGGCCTTGCAAACAGTGAGTACATGACGGTAAAAATTTCATGTCTTGAATTAAAACCACAAATGTATGCCAGCAGGGTTGATTTCAATTGCTGCTGTGCATTTTGAGCCTCAAAGTAGTATCATTATTAACTAAATTTAAAATAAACATGTACTGATAAACACATTTCCATATGTTACATTGGGTGGCTGCGGTTTCCAAAGGTGCAAAACCACTTCTATTGAAGTGAACAGCCCCTGGGTTAAGAAAATTCAAGTGGACTAATGCAGTAGCCATAATTAATGTATTCCTGTGCCTTTCCTTGAATTGCCAGAACGCTGTCTCTGGATCATTCTACCACTGACCATCCTGCGTCCTCTTAATGACTGACGGCAAAGGCAGCAGAAGTTTTGGGGGGGTCAGTGCTGGCATCTACAGATGTTCAAAACACTCACTTTCAAATTCAAAGCAGATGGATTTTTCACTGGGTTCCTGTTCAGCTTTTCAAATTTCTTGCCAGGTTCACCGGTGAAATTAGTTAGATTTCTACAGGCAAATCAGACAAAAATGTGACTTGGGTTCAAAATAAATACCCCGACTTAGGCGGTAGAACTGGGATTTCCGCGCCCGCTTAGAATTCTGTGCAAATGTGTGCGCGGCCAGGCTATTCTACAACATGTGCGCAGATACGTGCGCAAGTTATAAAATAGCCGTGTCCCTGGGTGTGGGCTGACGTATGCATGCACCGTGCGCTGGTCTGAAAGTTACCGGCCCTGACGTAGAATTTGTAATAGGTTCGATGAAGTCTTCTCCAAGATTTTTACACCTGGTTTCGTGCATCTCCACTTGCATCTACAGTTTTCATTCAAATTATGAGACATGTTGTCTAGCTTATGGGATGCTACTTACAGTATTCTGGGGTTCAATCAATTTTTGTACACTTGGAGGACGCTTCTTATTCCTGGACTGCAAGGATTTACTGGCACTTCGCACCCAGCATTTCTAGCAGGGAAAGTTACTGTTTCTCGCCATGGATCCTGGCTTGAGTGAG
Source organism: Rhinatrema bivittatum (assembly GCF_901001135.1). Lineage (NCBI taxonomy): Eukaryota > Metazoa > Chordata > Amphibia > Gymnophiona > Rhinatrematidae > Rhinatrema > Rhinatrema bivittatum. The sequence goes on along the minus strand of NC_042627.1, from coordinate 74,479,437 downwards.
GACATCGCAAGAACAACCTCACAACAGCAGCAGGAGGAGGAGGTGGAGGTGGGGGAGAAGGACCCCTGTGTCCACCCAGCACTGCTTAAAAGTGCAGAGAACAGCCCAGCTTCATGCCTCCCTCGTCACCAACCCATTTACCTACAATAGAGAGGCTGCGGGTATAATTTTTTTTCAATATTTTTTTATATAAATAAAATGCATGTCCTTGCTTGATTTCCAATGTGTGCTGTCAGTTCTGTGCTAAAATGTTTTTTTTTTTGTTGCTTTATTTTGTATATGACATGAGAGGTGCATGGCAGCCCGTCAGTAGGGATATTGTGAGTATGATATGAAAGGGACTGTAAGTTAATTGCGCTGTACCCTACGAACCAGGCAAATGAATGCATGTGGTGCTTTCTAGCCAGCCCCCATGAATTGTAAGTGTGCACGAGACATAATTGTTAATATAATCTGTATCTTTTGATATTCATGCAGTCCTGAGGACATACTGTATATTCCCTTGAATCTATACTGTTTGTTTAAGTAGATAGGAAGTTGCTATCTGAAAATGAATTTGCATACATATAGAAAGTGTAAGTGTGAACGAGCAGGTGTAAAGTTGCCAATGAAAGGAAAAAGGGCCTAGAATAGTCTGGGAAAGAGAGTATGAGGTTTCTTTTGTTTCTTATTTTACAGTGGAAGAGTAGCGTAGTGGGAGGGAGGCTGAAAGCCAGGGCTCCTTGTGACGTTGGGCAAGCTGCTTCACCTTCCGTGACCTCAGGTACAAACCTCAAACTGTAATGCCCGAGGGGATAGGGAAACGCTTTCTGTTACCCTAATGTAACTTGCCTTGAGCTTCCAAAGAAAAGGCCGGATCTAAATATTGTAAGTGTTAAAGTAGGCAAAAGAGGTTTTTAAATGATGAGCACCGCAATCCCGGGCAGGAAGAAGGGTATCGCTCTTTAAAAGTGACGTTTGCTTGTAAAACATTAGACAGTGTTTGGCAGGAAGGGGAGTTTGCTACAGTTCTTCTAGGGATGCTTTCTGGTAAAATAAAAGATGTAGGTGCCGGTGTGTTAAAATGTGCTACGTGTCAGACAGAAGTCAATGTGCGGGTAAGTTTTCTACCAGGGCTCGTGTGCAAATAAACCCAGGAGACAATTTTACCAAAGCTCATCGAGGTGCATTTCCCTTTTCCCAGGAAACCAGCCTGTGAAGACACTTTCACCTGTATTTTATTGCTGCAAATTCAGCTAATGAACTGCTTCGCCTGATTTTGCGTCTCAGCCTCTCGTTAATTTTGAGTTCGCATTCAATTTCACAAGTGTAGCACTAACGTTTGCTAGATATGTGAAGCCAAAAAATTTCACAAGGTCCACTTGGCTCTTAAAAAGGGGAACCTGACCTCCGATGTGTGACTGAGGGGCACAGGTTGCTGCTTTTATGTGCAAAGCAGATTGTTACATTCAGCACATTTTAAGTATGTCAGTCTGGAAGGGTTCATTCATCTGGCTTTCCTGTTTTTCCAAAAGGTTAACAAAGATCTTAATGTAACAAAATCACTTCCATAGGATGTAAAGGAAACTTCACCACTGTAGCAGCTTTCTCTGGCCCAGAAAGGTTCCTTCCTCTGACCGGAATAAATATATTTGTGTCTGCAGGTTTCCAAAGGCAGGTAAAAGTCATTAAGTTATTACACTACTTCAGCGCTTATAAGAGGTCTACATGCAAAGCACAAAGGATGCATTTATAGCAGCTCTGCCTGTATATTCTGAGTATCTTTTCTTAGGATGTGACATATATGTTCTTTTGCCGAGTATCTCTTGAATATATGCTGTTGTGACAGCTAATATTTGTTTGGGTTTTTTTGCAATACAGTATTTATTCCCGAGACAAAAATACAACATTATAGCACTGTCTGCACCTGAGGCCAATGCCAAAGTGTCACCATTTTTCAAATGCACCTCGACCAGGGTAGGAGTGAATTGGCATTTCTCCTCCCCTTTGGACCTCAGGGGGACCCCCATGAAGGGTAAGTGAAGGCTGTGGTCCTACCCAGATCCAGAAATTTTTCTGGAGGTGTGTGTGTGTGGGGGGGGGGGGGGTCAGAGGGGCTTGGGAAGGCTCCGGCTGGGCTGGGCTAAGCTGAGCCAGGTAGGCCCAGGACAAATCTTCTTTTATGGGTGGGAGGGCAGTTCAGAGAGGTCTGTAAAAGCCCAGGTTATCTTTCTTGGTGGCAGGAGAGTGCCAGAAGGCTTCAGGAAAGCCATTTGTTTTAAATAAATACAACCCCTCCCCCAAATACTGGTTATCATAGGTTGGTTCTCTAAGTTGGGTTTCATTGGAAAATTTACTGTTGGTAGAGTTCAATTTAAATTTGCTCCTCATGTTACCTAGTACTTCTCATCAAGCGAGGTTAGGGAGGTTAAATCCAATCGTATCTCATAAGCTTAGAGTTTGGCACACATCTAACAAATTATTAGGCTTTCCCAATGAGGGATTGTTTACCAGATCATGTCTTCAGGGAAACCCGGTATTATCTCCTCTCACAAAGGAGTAGGGTAAGAGGGGTTTGAGTTTTCTAGGTAAGATTTGGGTTGGGGGTCAGCTTCAAGTTTTTCAGGAACTTCATGATGAATTTCCTATAGAAGAACATACTTGATATGTATTCTTACATTTGCAATGGGCCATAGAGTGGTACCCAGACAATGGAGATACGTTACATTCACGTACTGGTCTAGAATCTCTATTACTCCAACCCAAATTCAGAAAACAATTGATTTCTAGAATTTACATATTTTTGTTAGATGGCATATTTGATCTAGAGATTTGTCCTGCAATCATTAAGAAGTGGAACAAGGATTTGTCTTTGATGCTTAATGAGGACGATTGGGAAGATACATAGAGTTTGACAATTATATTGTTCCACTGTAATAAAGTTCTGGAGTTAATGTTCTGATTGCTACATAGAACATATCTATTTCCCCTGTTCTTTTCCAAATTTAGTGCTTCAAGCCCACTATGTTTTGCAGGGTACAATAAATCTTCTCATCACTTCCATATGAGGTGGGACTGTCAACTTTTGGCAGCAAGTCGAGATGCTAACTGGAGAAATATTGGGTCAGTCACTTCAATTTAATGCATCTTTGTGTTTGTTGTGAAAATGGGATGATGTGGCTCTGAATAAATCTGTAAAGCTTTTGGTTGTACAGTTACTTCACTCTGCTAGAATCATCATCGCTCGTTACTGGAAGTCGACTCCCTCAATCAGTTATTGGAAATTGGTAGTAGCTGATATCGCTATTATGGAGAAAATCTCCTTTTCTTTTGTCAACAAAAAGGAGGCCTACGATAATATTTAGAAGATATATTGAGAGTGGAGATAATATATAGGACTTACCTATATGTTATCTGGTCTCGATATAAGCAATTCCATAGTTTTAGTTTTCACGTAAATGTCATTGTTAAAGTGTTTTCACAGTGGTCAGATATGCTATATTATGTTTAGTTTCTTATGGGCAAGGCAGACAATGTTTTGTATTATTTATGATATATATTGTTGCATTCTAAAATAAAAGATATAGAAAATATACTCCCAAATATTTGGAAATATTTGGAACAAACTGAAAATGGTCTCATTCACTGCAGTTTTTGCATTTGTTTTTAATGAATGCAAACTGTCTTTCATTTTAAAAATATGGCAGCTCTTAGAGGGTTTTTTAAACTGACTTTTTGAAATGAAAGTCATTCCCTGTACGTACTAGGATCAGTCCAGACTGCTGGGTTATGCCTCCCTTCCAGCAGATGGAGTCAGAGAAAAGCTAAAAGGCACCTCCCATATAACCTGGTGTGCCACCTGTGATCCCCCAGTATTTCTCTGACTCCAGCAGATTGAGAGAGCATAACCTGCGATCCTGATCATCTCCAAATTTGGGAGGGTTCTTCTTACAGGTTTGGTTTAAACTCAAGGGAGAATCCTCTGGCTAGATCAATTCCTAGGGATATAAAAAAAAAAAATAAGATTTTCATTTTGATTCAGAATGAAAGCATGCCCCTCTTATATTGGCTGTCTGAAAGTTTCCCTCCCATGCTTACCTTAAGCCACGTTTGTGGGAGATGTTTTATTCAGCAGGATCAGAAAATATCATTCATAGATTGTATGCAAAGCTAGTAAACAATTCATTTGCATGGACTTTGCACCAAAGTAGGCTGATTGATATTTGACTTGCAAATTGCAATTTAAACAGCAGCCCAAAAGTTTTGTGGGTAACAGTATATGGCTCATCTGACTTTGCTCAATCTTTTACCAGCAGTAGGAAGATGCCTTCTTGGAGGCAGAAGGATCTTTGTGCAAATTTTTAAGTATGCACCTAGATCTCCATGCACAAATCTTGATGCACGTTATGCTGGTGCATGTACAGGGGACATCCACACATTTTTGAAGAGGACGTATGTGTGCACAGTTCAGGTTTGAAAATGTTGACTAAACTTTACAGTAATGGTATCAACAAACGAGATAGATGTCGAATGTCCTTTAAAAGCATTTATTGTGGTGGAGACGCGCATTTGTTGATACCATTATGGCTTTCATAGATCGCCTCCCTTCTTGTTTTAAAGTTTACAGTGGAAAATACCGACAGTTCTTAGCGCCCTGACATATAATTACCCTCCCTATGTGTTACTATGAATGCATACTTGAGTGATACTGAAAGATCGCTGTTGGAGAACTAGAGTTTTTTTAAAAAGGTTTGTGGGCATGCAAGCCAAATGTATTTGCTAATATCTGCAGAAATCATATGCAAACCATTTCCTCTTGCCCTGTGATGATTTAGCACAGGACAGCATGTGGATTAATGGTACATTTAAGAAAAATAGGTGCAGACAACTGCAAATAAAACTCCAACCAGGCTGAAATCAGCAGGTTCAGGTTCGACAGGAAATCCAGGAATCCAGACCTGGAAAATCCACTTCATATTGTCGAAAAATCAAAAGCATATTTCATTGGCTCGATCGGTTTAATGAAAAGTTCTTTGAATTTTTCCAAGATGCAAAGCAGACTATCAGCTGCACTTCAGATTGCTTATTTTTTAAACAAATATAAAATAAAGCTGCATTGCTTTGTTCCTACAAACGCTAGTGGATTTTAAATATGTTTATGGTACCTGTTGGCAAGCCCTTAAGAAATTTACTTGCTACAGATACACATTTTTTTTTGTTCTTTTGTGGTTTCTCTGATCAGGTCACTTTACAAACAACCGTAATATAATGAAATGGGGGAAACATAGTAACACATAAACTTATAGTGGGTGGATGAGAGGGCGGAGAATGCAGTTCAAAGCAGGCAGAATAGAAAATAATGGAGCAAAAAGAGACCATATTGGCTATATCCAGAGGGAGTTTGTTGCAAAGATGGAAACCAAAGAAACCAAGAAAACCCAAAAGCACAGGGAAGCTTGTTTAGAGCAAGCAGAAAACAAAGATGAACAAAAAGGGGTGAATTGTAAAAGCCCGGCATGTGCCAAAGCTGAGAGCCACGCATAGAAGCCGGGCCAGCGAGTGCGGGACGGGGCATGAATGTTCCAAGATTTATAAATGAAACCGACGTGTAAATAATTATGCACACAAGGAGGCGCCAGGATCCCCTACCACTTAACTTTACTTCGGATATGGATGGCGTGTAAGGCCTAAAACAAAAAAAAAAATCTAGGTTAGTCAGTGGGGTTTTAGGGGAAAGGGCTAATAGGATAAAAGGGAGCCTAATTAACTAGGGGGAACAGGAAGTCCTATCCTATATCTGGGCAAACTGGGAACAAACTGGGGAAATTGATAATTGCATCTGCTCGCGTGACTACTAAAATCCCCCCCACTTCCGTGGTAGAGGCCGCAGTTGCGTGCACATGCTCTCATCCATATAAAATTGTGCACGCGTGTACGTGCGTACAGCCTATTTTATACCATGCAAGCATGTAGGTGTGTATGTAATAATATGGCCGCGTCCTTTGCCGCGAGCCAGGTGTACGCGCGTTACAGGTGCGTCTGCGCGGCTGTTTCAAAGTTACCGACAAAGATTTTGGGCGAATCAAGACCAAAATGCCAAGGATGCCTAGCTGCAACTCTGCATTTCAAACAAATTGTTTCAGAGCGTGAACGGAATGGGAGTGGATTCTTCCCTGCCAGTTCTGACCTCCAGGAGGCAAATGGAGACTCAAAATGGTTTTGTTGTGCTCCTTTTCAGAATATCTCCTTTTGTAAGTTGGGGGCGTTCAGCCCGCTATGCTGTGTGCTGTGAAACCTTCCAAAGGTTGTTCACAAGGGCCCAAATGAAGGTAATGGGAAAAAGCAGGCGATCACGTCTATGTTTTCATTATGAAGCTCCTTTCTGCTATGACTTTCACCCCTCAAAGGATTATTTACCTACCTAGATACATTGCTTTTATTCATCTCCCTGGGACCTCTACCGTCAAATAGATTTGTGCATCTGGAAAAGGATAAATCAGGCTCAAGTATAGGTAGGAACCTTCATTTTCAGTTTATATTTTATTTTTCCTGGGATTTTCAATGTTATAACGAAACAAAACCAGTGGGAAAAAAAAGACTTTTCCACTGATTTTTTCCCCTGTGAGTTATAACACATTTATTTTTCCATGGATTTTTTTTGGTGTAATAAGATTGAAATTATCAGGAAAAATAAAATAAAAGCTGAAAACTAAGGTCCCTATACATAGGGAACTGAGGCGGTTGATGTATCCATGTCTCAAAGTAGGATTTGCCTAAAAGGTTAATTAAATGCCCATATTTTCCCAATTCGACCTTGCATAATCTCTGTTTCAGATTTGAATAGTGATTATTTTTATTCACCCACCTAACAGAATATGCAGTTTGTCTCAGCCTATTTTCTATCCTGAAACTGAGTGAATCAACCCCTATCATATTAAAATGTCTATTGATTTTTTTGTGATTTATAACAAAAGGACCAACGGTAAGATTTTTGCTAAAAATTCAGTGTTTTCTCTGTGGAACTGAAAAAAATGCTTATGCAACGTAACTCTGGGGTCACTGCTTTTTCATATGTCCTGGTACATGATGGAATTATTTAATTACTTTTGCCAGCAAGTTTACAGGCTAGTATATCCAGGTAATGCTTCACATCCTAGAATAAGATTATTTACAATCTAATCTAAGGAGTGCTGACTGGTTCCATTGGAAGCTAAAGCTGTATCAGCATTTACAGATTCTCACTTTTCTGGGCAAAATCCCAACTGGCTGATTTAATTGAAATCTTTATATTGTATATTATCTCCAGGTTCACAATAAGACGTAGCTCTCCTAGTCTAAAGCTATACTTTTATAATTGCAATTGGGTAACAAGACCATTTTTTAGGACTATTTTACATGAACTGCAATGAAGATGCCCAGAATTAACTCACTTCCTAATATGAGTTTTCTGAAAGGCAGTCTGCAGCCAACCGTTTTATCTAGCCCATGTGTGTGTTATTCAAAACAGGAATTCATTTCACAAGTTGAACAACTCCACTGGCGTTTATTATTTTGGGGATATCCTTACACACATTAAGATGGCATACAATAGGGGTGTGCAATTGCATTCGTTTTTGACGTATTGTGAATCCGCAACATATATGCAAATGTAAACCGGAGTGAAGGCTTCCCTCTATACTTCGGCATAAAAAAAAAGAATCTAAATAAATAAATAAATAAATATGCCATATTTGTTGTATTCGTGGGGGTTCCAAAACATATGGCGAACCCCCACGAATACAACGGATCACCAACGAATAGGCCCCCCACCCTCCTGACCCCCCCCCCCCCCCCCCAAGACTTGCCAAAAGTACCTGGTGGTCCAGCGGGGTTCCTGGAGCGATCTCCTGCACTTGGGCTGTCGGCTGCCAGTATTCAAAATGGTGCTGATAGTCCGTGACATAGTAAGGGCAAAGGTTATGAAGATGATATGGATGGAAGCTTGTACAATGAAGAAGAGTATTTCTCTCACATGCTTTTTGATATAATGATATGGTCAATTTTCCATCAATTTTAGTAATCTGGATGTCTAAAAAATTATTGGTTTGTTCATGATATGAAATAGTGAACTGCAAATTGGCATCTAATCTATTTAATCACTGATGAAAAAGTGTAAGGCTCATTTCATCTGAATGCCAAAGGAAAAAAAATATCATCTATGTATCCTATCCAGTTGGTAACATTAGCGAATTGGGGGGCTTGATATAGGATTTCTTCTTCAAATGATGTTACATACAAGTTGGCAAGGCTTGGAGCCATTGTAGCGCCAAGCCAAAGGGCCTGATTTTAAAAAGCATTTACTCGAGTACAAACCAGGTTTACTGGGGTAAATTCACTTTACTTGAGTAAGTGGGTTTTTGAAAATTGCTACAATATATGCCATTGACTTGTCTATAGGATTTACTCACATAAGTGAACTTTGCTTGAGTAAATGGCTTTTGAAAATTGCTACAATAGTAGCTACATTTACGCATGTAACTCCTTTTGAAAATTACCCCCTAAGTGTCTTGCAGTACATCCAGAAATCACAAATTTTCTATTTTGGAAATGCAGCTGAAATCTTCAAAACTTTTATTTGATGTTACGTTTGGTGGTCTGCGGGCTCTCCCCGCAGACTGCCACACTCACCTCCCTGATCTGGCCTCTGTTTTTTTGCTCCCAACTCACCACCTGTGCTCCAGGCCCCGACTCACCATGCTCTGCAGTGGCAAGACACCACCAAATCATCACGCGGCAGAACGCTGTCCCCCCCACCTGTCGCGCCAGACCTCAACTCATTTAAAGGGCCAGTGTTGGGGAAAAGCCCCTCAGCACTGGATGATGATGTCACTCACTAAGCTCTATAAAAGGCTCACTCACTCCTGCTCTCATCGCATCACCAACAGGTCCACCTACTCTAGGAATAGAGCTGATTGCTTCCAGTACCTGTCTTCACCTCCAGTGTCCCAGCATCTTCTCTTCAGCTCCAGTGTCTTCAGTCCCAACGTCTTGTTTTCAGTTCCAGCATCTGCTCTTCAGTTCCACTCATGTCTTTTGTCTTTGTTAGAGATGTGAATCGGAACCGGAATCGGTTCTGATTCCGGTTCCGATTTACATCGTGTTTTTTTTTTCGTCCGGCCCGATAGCGGTTTTGTTTATCGGGTGCACCTGAGCCGATAAACAAAAAACCCACCCCGACCCTTTAAAACTAATCCCTTAGTTTCCCCACCCTCCAAACCCCCCCCCCAAAAACTTTTTACAGGTACCTGGTGGTCCAGTGGGGGTCCCGGGAGCAATCTCCTGCTTTCGGGCCGTCGACTGCCACTAATAAAAATGGCACCGATGGCCTTTGCCCTTACCATGTGACAGGGTATCCGTGCCATTGGCCGGCCCCTGTCACATGGTAGGAGCACTGGATGGCCCGCGTCATTTTTAAAGATGGCGCCGGCCATCCAGTGCTCCCTCCATTTGAAAGGGGCCGGCCAATGGCATGGATACCCTGTCACATGGTAAGGGCAAAGGGCCATCAGCGCCATTTTGATTAAAGGGTTGGGGTGGGTTTAGGGGTTATTTTTGTGTGCCATTTTTCCCACCCTCCCCCAAAACGATAAGAGAATCCCCACAAACAATTTCGTGGGGTTTTCCTATCGTTTTGGGGGAGCCCCCGATTTCTGACGATTTTGAAAATATCGTACGATATTTTCAATCGTCCGAAGACCGATTCACATCCCTAGTCTTTGCCTTCTTTCACGTTACCCGCGTGTTCTTCTCCTGGCCTGCTTGCCCTTACTATCCATCCCTTCTCTCCACTTGGATGAATACATGATTTTGACCTCAGCCTGATCTCTGAAATGCTTGACTGCTGCCCATCTCTGACCACTACTTGATCCTGGATAAGCCTGACTGCCACCTGCCTCCGATCTTCGCTTGAACCCCGCCTGCCTATGACCCAAGCTATCCAAGGACCACCACTTCTGCTATCAGTAGAGACCCCATCTAAGACCTGTCAACCCCGACACCCAAAGACTCAACCCAAGGGAACGAGGGCTGGTGTAGGTGAAGCTCCTGCTGAGTCTCTGCTTCGCCCAAGGGGTCACAGATGCAACATTTTAATTATTTTGAATTAATCCTTTGGGACATGTCATAGCCAGGATTTTTTTTTTTTTATTTTTGCTTTTTAACATCTACTATAATTTTTTCATTTCTTGCATGTTTTCATTTTGCATGCAAATCAGAATGGAATATGATAGCATCTCTACACATCTAATGTTATTGTGAGTGAATGTGCCTGTGTACTTGGCCAGATACCTGAGTATTTTCAAAGTGGACTTGTAGACATAAGTTTCCTTTGAAAATACACCATAAAGTCTGCATGTACAATATACTCAAAGACTTTTCTGCTATCTGGGCTGTTTGAAAATGACCCTCTTAAAAACTAAAAGAACATAAACACATTTTTAATATATGCTATTTTCAAATAAGGGTGCATTAAAACATTTTAGTGCAAGTTATTTGAAAATAACATGTTAAAAAAACCACTTCTATTATAGAGGGTCATTTTCATAGCGACTTCTGAGGGTGAAGTAGTACTTTACTCACAAAAAATGGTCTTTAAGGAAATTGGGTGACTGATACGCTCAGAAAATGACATATCCAGACGATATGCATGAGTTCCTCTGCTCACAGGGGGCAGCTTTCCAAAGGCTGGAGCCTGCACAGGGTTCAGTGTTTGCTTTTTGACCCAGCATCTTAAAAATGGTACTGGCTGAGGTCGTGTGCCCCTTTTCCCTGGGCACACACACGAGTCAAAATTGCATGAGAGCCCACGTGGCAACATTTTTTAAGATGCTGGGAATGGGGCAAGAAGGAGGCTTCCTCTCTCCTGTCCCCATCAGTATGTGGGATTTTGTGGCATGGCTAATATGGCTGTGGCATTCTTTCACTTCTTTTTAAATTATTTGTATCTCACTTCTACGAAGCAGGGTACACTCATAAAATTTACAATTAAATCAAAAACATAAAAACAAGCTTTTGCGTTTAATATCCACGTTACTACCACAGCCACGCTTGCTACTGAGGGAACGTTTTAATACTCTTTCAGTAAAATGTTTGCATAGTACCCTTAAGACTTTTAAAAGTGTGCACATACAAATTTTGGAAAATCCCAGGCATCCATATGTTTTCAGACTTAGAATTTCTTTTATTTGTAATTTTCCAGATGTTTCCAAACTTCGTGAAAGAGCCACACGGTCCCCCGACACGGACCGTGTTTTGCGCTGCGTCGGGAGGGACCCAAAATCAAAGCAATGAGGTTGCCTAAAGAAACAATGACACATCAGCTCAGTACCTACAGCACCTGAATGTAATCTGCTTTGAAGTGTCTGAAAGGCGGAATATAAAGCAAATAAATGAATTACTAATAAGCTGCCAACTCTTTGATGCCTCTGATGGCATGTGCGTGCCGGTGCGCGCATGTTACAAAATTAGTGGGCCTCACACACACGCATGCCGGATTTTGTAATCTGCGCGCGCAAGGGTGGGTACAATTATGCAATATTTGCGCGGTGACGCATCGTGGCCTTCCGCAATTCCCTACCCCCTAACCCAACCTCCCTTCCCCTTCCCCTCTCCTCCCTGCCCCATCCTTATCCTGTCTACCTCTGATTTCTTTGTTTTACCTTTTGCTCCTCAATAGGAACGGTAGCAAGTTGCGCGCACCGGCACAGCGGAAAATGGCCGCTGTACTGGCGCCTCCAGCCCCGCCCCTCCCCACACTGGACCACCCATTTTCTATGGCCGGGCACTTCTGCGTGTAACAGGAGTTATGCACGTAGCCGGGCCCCTTCTAAAATGTGCGTGTAGCCCTTGGATTTTAAGTGCGCGAGGGATTAAAAATTCGCCCATGAGGGTTTTAGTCTCCAAGCAAACATTTTTCAAATAATGTTTTCCCAACTGGAAAAACATGCAACTCTGCTTCTATATTTCTGGACAATATGAGGGTAATTTTTTTTCAAAAGCATTTTTGCAGATAAAACAAGTGTGCATTCATAGAAATGGGCTTTTCCAAAATTGCCTGCCTGATATATGGAAAACAGGCACACTTGTGTCTTGTTCACAGGGCCATTGTTTCCATTAAGTAAACTAGGCAGTTGCTTAGAGTGGCAAAGTTTGGGGGTGCAGTGGCAGAACTAGCATCACCAAAAAAGGGAGAACTGCTCTGGAGCCACTGCAGTCAGTGGGAGGGAGCACTGTGCTACACGTAAGTTAGAAGGAGGAGGGTGCATGACTGAAGGTTCGACTATGGTGCCAAATATTCTTGCACTGGCCCTGCCTGGTCACGTGTAAATTACCAGGACTGAGCAAAGGCACAAAGGTATTCCTGGGGGTATAGCTGGGGATGGGGGGGAGGATTTGCACGTACATGCATACTTTTGAATTTTAAAAAGTATGCACATTAAGGGGTACATTTTAAAACACAGCGCAGGCGCGAACAAAAGTACGCTGGATTTTATAAGATACGCGCGTAGCCGCGCGTATCTTATAAAATCCGGGGTCGGCGCTCGGAAGGGGATGCACATTTTTGCAACTTGCACGCGCCGAGCCCTGCATGCGCTGCCCGTTCCCTCTGAGGCCGCTCCGAAATCAGAGCGGCCTCGGAGGGAACTTTCCTTCCACCACCCCCCCGCACCTTCCCCTCCCTTCCCCTACCTAACCCACCCCCCCCCCGGCCCTATCTAGACCCCCCCCACACCTTTATCTGAAAAGTTACTACTGCCTCTGGGCAGTAGTAACTTACGCGGCAGGCCCCGACACAGGCCGCTGTGTCGGGGCACTCGGCCACACCCCCGGACCGCCCACATGCCCCCGAACATACCTCTGATCCAAAACCGCGCCCCCTGGCCACGCCCCCGACTGCCCCTTTTTGCAAGCCCCGGGACTTACGCGTGTCCCGGGGCTTGCATACGCAGCCGAGCCTATGCAAAGTAGGCTCGGTGCGCGCAGGGGTTTTTTAAAAGGGTTACGCGCGTACCTTATGCGTGTAACCCTTTTAAAATCCGGCCCTAAGTCTGCTGAAAACATTTTGCATAGATTTTAGCAGGTGTAATTGTGCAAGGACAGAATTGATGAAATCATTTTCAGAGCAGATTTATGTGTGTAAGTTTGCTTTGAAGATTGATGCAATTTATACTCTTATTTGCCAGCTAACTTATCAAGGATGTTATATAATGTATATCAAAGCCATACAAGGGGTAATTTTAAAAGAAACTCTGGGTTGGCAACTGACCTCATTTCTGCTGGTCAAGCTGAGTCTGGCCATTTCCCTAATGAAAGATGGACTATAGGCATGCAGTAGTATAACATCAAGAACTAATCTGTCCGATCGGGCAAAAATGAAGTCAACTAGCAACCCTAGAGTCATTTTTCCCTAGTTTAGGAGGAGGGATATAGAAACATTGGAAAATAAGTCAAAGGTATAAATAATGAAATCATCATTTTTCATTGGAAAGGAAATTCAAAAACATGGGGGTCATGATATGAAGCTCAGGAGTAATATCCTAAACATTTCTTCACATAAGGGGTGATGGAAGCATGGAATTGGGCTTCCCAATGGAAGTGGTGAAGGTCGAAACAGTAACAGAATTCAAGAAGGCATGGAATAAGCACATAGTACGTGTGGTCGGAAAGACATGAAGAAAAAAAAATTATCTGTGGTGTATGGCATTGCAAGAGAAGAAAATACCGGGCGGACTAGATAATGTAATACTCTCTGTTTAATAGATGATACATTATAATGGAGACAACGTTAAAACAGAAGTCCTGCAAAACCGTCCTCAGTAAATTGCATGCAGTTGTGGTATAGAATGAGGAAAAACAGTTGAGTCCTACAGAGCTTAAATAAAATAAATTGCCTTTCATAAGAAACATTCTCTTGTTAACGAATGATTTTCTAATCCCACTATATTATCTATGGGAACGGACCATGCATTATCTATGAAGCTTGTCATCAACTGATTCTTAAAACTAAAACTCATCAGGGAAAAATTAAGCACTCAAAGAAATCTTGGCAGCCTCATGGCATTTACTAGATTTCAGGTACAGATTCTGATTTGTGATCTCTTGGGTCTGTAACAAATTTGCTATTTCTAATTTATTGCTTCATTTGTGACTGCTGCTACAGCAAGGTAAATTTATTCTGATTTGTACAACCTTATGTCCCGGCTCTGACAGTGACTAATTATTACCTGAGTTAAAATAATGAAAGTGTCTGAAAGTGTCCGAATGTAATTTGTTAGGAAAACATGAGGCACACAGTGTTACTCTCAGTCCAGAAAAGTTGAAGTGATCTGAAGCCGCAGAGAATTGCAGAGGGGCTTTTCCCCCCTCCCCCGCCCCAAAGATTAGGACTCAATAGTAAGAATTTTCAGGGGCTGACTTCAGCTTCCTTATCTATGAATTCTTCCTTATAATCTATGAATTCTGGTGCCCTTTCTAATTAGAACCTCGACTAATGAGCCAACGCTTTAGAATGGTTTAACAATGAGGTAACCTGAACACAAAAAAATGTAAAAAGATACGTTGCAAGCATTTCTAAACAAGTTTTACAACTGTATTTTAGGCAAATATAATCCCTAAACTGAGATTTTAAAAGAACAGAACAGCAGCGTTTGTTCTAAGATTTGCGTATCTACGAATCTTGCCTGAAGGTTATCTTTGTCCCATACTGTATATGAGCCTTTTCTGTTTTCAACAAAATTATATTTTTCAAAGAAGATTTTGCTGTTTCATAAAATGTTTGCAAGACCTTATTCCATTGGCAGATTAATCTTCTAAATTATCTGAAATTGCAATGTGTTTTAAACTCAACAAAACAAAGCACTTTACGGATCATCACAGTATTCATTTTGCCTTCAGATCATCCCACTGCCCTGTCAGTTTTTGTCCTGATGGGATATTATACAGCTTTGGAAAAAAAACCAACTCCAAAAAGTGGTCAAATGTCATTAATTTTCCTTAACAAAAGGGACTCTCTCTCTATATATATGCAAACTGTTGGCAGAACCCTAGCTGAGATTTTGAATTGTATCTTAATTTTTAAAAGTATTCTTTTTCTAGGTCTGGTTGTGCGGAGATAATTCCTTTGAAAGTAGTTAAGCGGAAGATAAGTTGATAGAAACTGAATCCACATCGAACAGGGTGCTCTGTATCCTTCACATAGAAGGGCTTTGGGTGCCAGAAGGTGAGTTAGAGTATTTTTAAAACTAGAAAAACAGAATAAGAGTTTGGATAAGACCATTCACCTTCCCTATTGCAATACTGCAAACCCTTCTTGATATCCGGTTTTACTCTTCCATTTCTGCTATTAGGAATCCTCTGTGAAGTGTTCAGATAAGGTCCTCTCCTTGACCCTGGCCACTGAGGTCATTGCCAGGGCAGCCAGTGTGATCCGAACCAGGTTTCAGAGAAGGCCGACTACAGGGTAGGGAGGAGATGGCTGGTTGAGGGGAAGGCAATATATTCAGAGCCATTTCTGTGGGTAAAATAGCGTTTCCCTTGCGGAAATGGGCTTTTTGATATTACTAGGGGTGCACGGGGTGAAAATGCCTGTGAGGAGAGGATGATGGCACAAAATGAACAGACAGCCAACCTACTAGAAGGCTCTTTACGGGCCCATCCCTGAATCACAGCTTGTTTTTCTTTGTTTTGTTTTTACAAGTTCTGTTTGTCTTATTGTGATTATTTTATTATAAATATTTTAATTGTAACCCACCCCAAACTTTGGAGGATGTGGGCAAGAAGTCCCTTGAAATAAATAAAATACACATTTTATTTCATTTTTTTTAAATTTTGTTATTAGGCTGCTTTTGCCCATGAATTTCATTTCATTTAATGTTTACTTCATATTCTTTAGTTTTCAAAAAACAAAATAAACATTTTTTTTTTAAACCACAAAATTGCAATGAAAAAAGAAACAGGGCCTCCCGAGGCCCACCCATCCCTACCACCCATCCCTACCACCCATCCCTACCACCCATCCCTACCACCCATCCCTCCCAAATGCAAAAATGCTGTGGCAAGGATCCTCCCCAGCCCCACTTACCCAGTCCAGGGAGGATCCACTGAGGAGGCCTAGGCTGAGGCCAAAACCTTAGCCCTGAATAGATTGAGGCCATGGTAGGTTCACCACAAACACGATCTATGCCCAGGCTTCAAGGCCTAGTCCTGACACTGGGGCCTAGGCCTAGGTCCAGGACCAATGCCAGGTCTTGGAGGTCCTTTTGTGACATCTTCATTCTTCTTATTTGAAACGACTGGGTCTGCTTGGGATGGGCCGGAGTTAATTAACTCTGGCTCATCCTCCCCAGCGGAGGGTGCCATTTTGATATATGGCAGGGTTTGGGACCTGACTCCAGACTGGGTGGGGATGTTAGTTCAGGTAAGTGCAACATTTTGGGGAGCCTGGGCCTTTACTCAGGTGTCGACCAAGGCCCCAGCATCAGGCCCCAGCTCAGCCTGTGAAAACGAAAATGTGAATGAAATCATCAAAATGCGTTTAGGAGTCGTTTATACTCAGGTTTCTAAGAACACCTCCCCACCACCACCACCATCCGCATCCAACATCATCACCATCACATTCTCTTCTGCCTCCCTCTAACCCCCTGGCATCATCCTCATCTTCTCTCCCCTCAAGCATCCTCATTGCTGTTTATCTCCTTCTCCCCCCATCCCCCCCACCCTCTGGCATCATCAGCACCCTCTCTTTCCTCTCACTCCAGCCCTGGCACCATCACCTAGCAACATAATAATGATGGCAGAAAAGGACCAAATGGTCCATTCCAGTCTGCCCAGCAAGCTTCTTATGGTAATATCTGTTGCGCCATGCAGATTACCTCATGTTTCTCTTAAGGGTAATACCTGCCACTCTGTATTGCTAGCAACATTATTACTGGGTAATGAGCCTTCCAGAAAATCCAGATGGTGCTTTGCTTATGGGCTTGGCCTTAGAAGCAGGCCTCTCCTTTTTCACTTATGTCTGCATATTAGTATCACAGACTGTTAAAGTTGGGGCCCTAGTGGTTATTGCCTGAATCCAATTCGCTTTTCCCCCTGCTGCTGAAGCAGAGAACAATGATGGAGTTGCATCCAAAGTATCAGGCATGTTGGTTAAGGGTAGTAATAGCCACACCAGCAAGTTATCCCCATGCTTGCTCTCCTAGACCTTAAAATTTAATGTCCTTGTTGATTGTTGTCTGAATCTAATTTCCCTTTTCGTCTTTTCCCCCTGCTGTTAAAGCAGAGAGCAATAATGGAGTTGCATCAACAGTATGAAGACTTATTGGTTAAGGGTAGTAACCACCACACCAGTAAGTTACCCCCATGCACTCTGCTCTTCATTTCCATCCTCTAGTTTTAGGGATCCTCAGTGTTTATCCCATGCCCTTTTGAATTCTTGACTGTTTTCATCTTCACCACCTCCTCTGGAAGGGCATTCCAGGCATCCACCACCTTCTCCGTGAAGAAATATTTCCTGACGTTGGTTCTAAGATGTCCTCCCTGGAGTTTCATTTCATGACCCCTGGTTCTGCTTATTTCTTTCTAACTGAAAAGGTTTGAAGTTTGTGCATCATTAAAACTTTTCAGGTATCTGAAGGTCTGTATCCTATCTCCTCTGCACTTCTCATCCCTTCCCTCTTCCTCCACTCATTGGCATCTGTTTTTTTAATCAAGCTTCTAATTGTTAAAGACTGTCAGCTTATGGTGCAGTTGTATGCCGTCAGTGTAAGCTAGCTTGTCTACCAAATTATGTTTTATAGTTACTGTTGGTTTATTTTATGTGTAATTGCAATCTGTTTGTCTACTGTTGTCTAATTATGCATGTACCTGAATGTAATCTGCTTTGAAGTGTCTGAAAGGTGGAATATAAATCAAATAATAATGTAAGTTTACAGTAAAGTTGCATGGATAACTTGCTTTACAGGCAGGATATTAACTATTAATAAATAATAATAATAACTGGTTTCCAAACAGTTCCCATAATATCAGATATCAGAATTTGAACCACAAAACTAAAGGCTAGCCATAAGCAAGGTGGATAAATGAGAAGCTTATTATATTTGTTTTTCTATACTTGTATCTGGTGTATGTTCTATGTACTTAATGAAACTGTGATTTCCTGCCAGTTAACAAGAAAAATATATAACTTCTAAAACATAATAATATATAGAGTACTTTGTAAAATAAATCAGACTGTAAAAAGATTTTAGCTTCACCTGTGTAGGTGGGAGGGGGTTTAAGTGACATTCTCAAGGTCACAGACAGTGGTGGAAATGGGAATTGTATTTGCAAAATGCAAAGAAATAGAAGACAGAAACCCATGGAAACCTGGCTGTGTGTAAAACGTCTACCAGCAGCAGAGTGTTTCAGGAGGAGAAGTAGCCTCGTCTTCCGATGACGATCCACCAGTTAATTGATAGCGGCAAACACACCTGAATCCCAAGCCTGGAAGAAAAATAGCGCATCTCTTGGTGACTTCACACTTGCAGCAGGCAGTGCTACATTTAGTAGTCGGAATATGTGAGACCAATTGTGCAGTTCTGCTCCACTTAATGCATTTTGGCACACAGTGCAAAACGCGCTTTAACACTTTGATATCTATTGAGCTTCACCTCTGGAGCATGGTTTTTATTATGAGATTACGTTAGAAAGGGACTGGTCAATAAGGGATTTCATCCTTGCTGTGTGCCTTCAGTCATGCCTGCTTTTAAATTACTCCAAGACCTTCTTTCTGGGATCTTAGGTAAAATGCAGACGTGAATCATAAAACTGACAAGCCCCCGGGGCTGAGTGGGGTCTCTGGGTAAGAGATGGAGGCAGGAGAGATAAAGCTGCAGGGACAGGGAGGACGGAAGATGAACAAAAGGGCTTTTTCATGGTACGAAAGGTGCCAGCTGCAGCCGGAGGTACACGGTACACCTAGATGGCAAATCTCCAGTCTATCACTACAGTTTTAAGGCAATAAATATATGCATACATGGCTTACTGGCGTCAATTAAGTTGTTCAGGGTTAAGGAAGCCAGAAGATGTGATTTTCTTTTTCCCCTTAACCTGCTGTCTTCCTCCTGTGCTTTTGGACTTCCTATTCCATTGGAACCTGTCCCAACCGGAGCTAAAGTGCCATGAGCTTTTAATCACAGCTACCGAGGAATTCTTCCCCTCCAACAGGGAGGTCAATATTCAGTAATCCAGTGAGCGGAGAAGTAACTGGGATTATTTTAGCTAAATATTTGGCAGACGTTATCTGGATAAGGTTATCAGGGCAGTTCTGTGACTCACTGAACACTGAAATGAAAAATCTAATGCCAGGCAGCAACGGATACCCGTCTCCCGGCCCACAATATCTTAAAAAATTGGAGAGGGGCTGACTGGTGCTGATATCCGTCCCACCCCCCAACATCCCCCACCTTATAAAAATTGTGGACAAAAATCCCCCCCTCCCTCCCGAACCCCCTAAAGTGTCCCCGAAAGTGAAGCAGGAAGGGGAGGAAAGGATCTTAGCTCCTCCCACTCCACTGAAAACCCGGCGTCAGCACAGCTGACAGATGCCGCCACTCACCATTAATTTATTCATATCACTCTGGCGTGTAAGGACCGATCGTCGTGTCGACCTCAGTAATGACTGGGGATTGGCGGCTGAATGGGGGCTGGGCTCTTCACCTCCTTTATACCCTATGGTGAAGTGAATGCATAATACTGAATGCCCGTACCTGTCAGCTGCACCTGCAGGGTTAAAAGACGCTCCTCCTCCTCCTCGAGCTTTGTTTTGGGGATGCCTCTGGGGGTTGCAGGATTTTTTTTCCCCACAATTTTCTGAAGGTAGGAGATGAGTGAAGCAGAGGTCAATGCCCCTTGGCCCCTTCAGCTTTTGAAGATATTGGAGCATGGGCTGAGCATTTATTAGCTGCTGGTGGACTAATTTGAAAAACCGGGAATGTCCCTCACGCTAAGCATGTTTCAAAATCCACTTACATACATGCATCAAAACAGCAAAGTCCTATGGAAGATACACGGAGTAGTTTGCTTGAGCCAATCTTTCAAAATTAGGAGCATACTTACGCAAGGTAGGCATATTTTAAATCATGCGCGCACAAGTGTGTGCGCATGATTTAAAATTCAAGCGTATCTCCACTTGCACGCAGATATGTGCGTGTATGGGCACATGTGCACTGATTTTAAAATTAGCTTGATGATCTTTTGGTGACTTTAGGCACAAAATCATGGTAATGAAATACTGTGATGCAAAATTATGCAAAGCAGTTCAATAGCTATGAACACAGAGATGAAATACATGCTATTAAAAAATAATGAACTGCATGATCACTCACAAATGTACAAGCTCTCGCTGTCATTCTCGCTCTCACACACACACACACACACACTCCCTCTTACTCACAGACACATGCTCTCTCTCTCATACACTCTCTTTTGATCAATGATCTCGGCAGATGCAAACTGAAAGTCATGGCTTTTGCCATGCATGAGCATTACAGTGTTCTCATTTGTAACCTTTGTCACCGACTGAACACATTGAACTGGAAAATGAGAGATGTGATATGAAAATCTCGACTGCCAGTGATTATTTAGCACCTCAGTCTAATAGGGCTCCCAAAACAACATTGCAACCATAAAGCAAATCCTCTGTTTTCATCTTACTGCAGACTCTACATCTCCAGTCCATATGTGCTCTTCTTGTTAGATCAGTTTCCTGCTTCTAATCCTTGGTTTATCTAGGGTGATTGTTCCTAATAGAGTTTGACAGCTCCTGGGTTAATCCAGTCCTTAGTCCCCCAGTTTCTCTCAGGAAACAAATCTGCCCCTCTAAGCTTTCTGGCCTGCTGCAAAGCTATATCCCCCCCAGGGTGTCATCAGATTCAGCCAATGCTCCTTTCCCATTGTCCAACAAATGGGCACCAATTAAGTCAACTGTTCTTCAATTAGAATTTAGAAAGAATTTGTCTTGTTTGCTCTGCTCAAAAACTCCCAAGTTGAGCTGGTTTTGGGCTCAGTTACAGAAAAGAAAAAAAATGTAAAAAAAAAAAAAAAAAAGAAAAGAAAAAAGAACAGCTATTTCCTGCAATGTGATACTCCTGGGTTTTCTCTGCTATCCACTCACTCAGCATGATATGGGAACATTTGGTAAAACTTTGGTAAGACTGAACAGGGTTTTAATTGTGTACGATCACAATCAATATATATTATGCTAAGCTATAGCAGGCAAAATGCGTCTGGTCTTCATGTCATTTAATGAACCATCAACATAATGAGCCTTGAGAATGTTAAACAATGTTTTTGCTCCAGATGTTTTTTGGTTTTTTTTGCTACAAAATTTCTAATTTTTATTTTGAGAAAGGTCATACATATTACTGCTTTGATTTCGGCTGCATCATCCTTCAGCACAGTTTTAACTTGTACGTCTGTAAGTCATTAGACTTTTTTTTTTTTTTTAACCTATCTCTCATTCCCAGGTGCTGGGAAATCCATAATTAGAAAGATGGTAAATGTCATATGGGGGGGGGGGGGGGGGGGGGGGGGGCTATTCTTTCCCCTTCACTTTATATTATGAAAATAAATTGAAAATATTGCTTAAGGCTGCCGGTACGACTGCATTGACAGTCTTTAACTTGAACACGAGTTCAGGAATGCCAATACAGGGTTGTATGATGTCAGTACAGGGTTATATGATGTCATCTGAAAAAGTCAGTATCTAATTTTTTTCCCTACCATTATGTGCAAATGAAATGGATTTTATGAACTATCCCTGTGTCTCAGGTCATGTCACGGTAGATATGGGAGACATGGTGGGGAAGTTGCCTGACACTACTTTGGTGGCCACATTGAGGGTGGGCTTCTGAACTGGAGCCAGCAAGGATCCTCTGAGCTGCCTTCCATGCTCTCTGGGAATGAGTGAGGAGTGGCAGAGACTGTTGAGGAAGGAAAAAAGGCAAAGAGAATGGATTATTTTTTTTATCAGACTATATGCTGTTTTGTACATATGTGATGACCCTTTGGGATCCTTACTATATGGACCCAGTTCTTTAGCCACTTTTTTGAGCTAGGAATCAGGTATAGGTAGTGGAGGGAGGGCAGGAGCGGATTGCCCTATCGGGGGGGATCGGGCATCCCCCCGGTGGGCCGGTCGCTCTAGTCACGCGGTCTGCCGAGCGCAGCCGTGACAGAGCCGTGCTTGGCAGACCACGTGGTATCTCCTGGGCCGGCCTGGGCGGCGAATCCCCGGGCCGGTCGTCATCGGGAATCCGCCCCTGAGGGAGGGGTGCACCATTTCAGAACAGCTCCTCCACTGAGGTTGCTGGAATGGTCAGTCCCCTGCTATAAATATATCTCACATCACAGCTAGGTGTGGCATTTTTGGTTAGCAGTTGGAAGCATAGAAGTGTTTCCTGAGTTGAGTTTCTTCCACTGTTTAGTACACTAGGCCTCAAGGCCTAGAACTCTAGATTGAATATAAAGGGAGCAAGTGCTTGTTTAGTACTAGTTCCAGGGGGTATTCAAGGATTTTGGACATATCATTTTGAGGATTTCTTCCTGTGGACCCTGGTACCCCTGGCTGAAGGATTTTGGGAGCCCACTGGCTAGGTTAGATCAGGAGGTAGGAAAGATTCTGCTGCTCTTCATCCCTCACAGAGTGGGCTGGATCAGAGGGGCCTTGCTGCAGGACATTTCCACAGATTTGCCATTTCTGTGAAGAGTTTTTGCCTTGAGTTAGCTGCCACCCTTCCTGCCCTGAAGATGTAACATATAAGAGAGCTGTTGTGTTCCCTGCTGTGTGGACCTTTCTACCTCCTTTATCATCTGAAAACGAGAATTGTGAGTAAGAACTTTTTAATACTCTTGAAGGCCCATCCAGAGTCTTCACTATGGGGAGTGGGGTAAAAGTGTTAGTTTGTGCCAGAGTCCGTTAACTTGCATTTTTACCCTCAGTAATTTTGGAAGGGGATTTTTTCGCCCAACCAGGATACCTCAGTCCACCTGGGAACCTTGCTTGTCCAAACCCTGAAGGGTGAGTATTCTCCCTGGCTCAACTACTGAGAGACATTTGCATAGATAGAAAGAATTTGGAGAACTGATAATCAGCTGGAAATCAGTTCTCCAAAACTGGAACAGGGGTTACACATGTATGAAGTTGCATGCATATTTTGGTCTTTCTGCTTCAGTTCCAGCAAAGGTTAAAGTAGAGAAGAACATCAAAAATAATGGCATGGAATCAATTTTTCATTAAATAACAGTGGCATTTTACAATCCCCATTTGACAAGTTTTCTAAACAAATTATTCAGAAACATGCATATATTACATTACTTAGTTGTTGATATGACTTTTACTGGAAGCCCAAAAGATTTTTATGGGATAAGTTTGCTGGGAAGATTTTAAACAAAAAAATAAGGAAGAATCTCGTGAGAATAATTAGCTTGGGGAAAATTCAAATGCCCACTCGGAAAGTATAACTTTTAAAGAATTGTGCGGGAATCCACATATGGGCTTATGTGCTCGGGAGCATATGTGCACACTACGTAAAATCTGCACAGTGTTAATGTATATGTTGCACAAGTATGTTTGCATACATTTGCGTGTTCTTTTCTGTTTGCACACAGATTTACATGTACATCATATACGTGTATTCTTCTGCCTCATACAACTTAGGGTTCTTCCAGAGCAGGTTTATACTGCCATGCCGCCACTAGCCAGGCAGCCTAACTTCACTGCCAGGGTCATCACCTGCTTGGCAGCCCTAGCGGTGGAGCATGAGAGTGCACTCTTCCCCATCCCTGGACAAAGAAGGGACCTCAGGATCATCAGGCAAGCATGGAGATTTTAATCATGAGATAGCAGGTAATAGAGGTGGGGCAGGTTAGCATGTGCATTTTGGGGTCGCTAGATGGTCCCCAACATGACTTATAAATAGGGTAAATAAGCATGGCTGGATACAGTAACAGATGTATATTCTATTAATAGCATGATCAATGTATATGTGCTGTCAATGTAATTTAATGCAAGAGTGAAATTATAGCCAAAAATGACAAGGAAGGACTTAAACCAATAGTCACAAGCAGAGAAAAGATGCAATTATAAGCTAGAACTTCCTCTGGGATATGTATGTAATAGATATAATGGCGGCCCCAACAGCAGAGGCTTCCTTTCAGAAGGGAGAGATGATTCCAATTATTCCCTGAAGCTGTGCGCTTTCTGGAAAGGGATATTCTGGAAAGGGATATTCAGAAGAGGGTTCAGAAGAGGCTGCCCAGCTTGCTCCTTCATGAAAAGAGGTACCATGATGGTTCATGGGCTACTTTTGGCACAGATGACAGCATTAGGGGCGTGGAAAGAGCCATGCTTCTCCAGACGTCAGTAACATAGGTACATACCTGTGTAACTCGGGCACGTCTCAGGCTCCCAGTATGCCCTGGGTATATTGAGTGACAGTGTCAGCGAGTCAGAGGAAGATGGATTTGGGAGGTCCCTGCAGATGCAGCCCCCTTCTTCTGTGGGATTTGCCATGGCCGTTCTACTTGTAATACTATATAACTGTGCCTTTGCTACTGCTTGAGAGGCAGTCCTTTTGGGTTTAGTACTGAGTACAGAAGGTAGAGAGGGGCTAGATTTTTGTTATTTTACAGGCCCAGTTGGTGTCAGCCAGGCAAGTCCTGCTTGGTGGTCCTCTTTCAGGTTTCCTAGCTCTTCCCATGCATTCTCTTCTATAAAAGAAATTTCGTCTACTCTACCCCCAACCACAGTCTTGTCAACTAGCGATGGTCCTTCTCCAGGGTCTTCTTTAGTGAACACCAAACTGAAGTATTTGTTTAATATTTCAGTCATTTCTTCGTCTCTCTCCACACATTGCTTCTCTTTACCTTACAAGATCACTATACCACTTCGGACCTTCCTTCTTTCTCTGATATATCTGAAAAATGTTTTGTCACCTCACAATTGGCCGAATTTTAAAACAGCGATGAGCGTAAAAAACGAGGGTTATGCGCGTGACCGGGCCTTTTGTGAGCTGCTCGCAATTTCAAAGGGGCCCCTTATGGCGCAGAAGTGCTGGGCCCAGAGAAAGGGGCAGTCCGGGGGGCGGGGAGGGGCGGGGCTGGGAGTGGCCGGTACAGCGGCCATTTGCCACTGTGCCAAGGAAGTGCCTGCCGACATGCGCAAGTTGCTACTGCTCCTGAAGAGGAGCAAAAGGTAAAATAAAAAATTTGGGGTTAGACAGAATAGGGATAGGGGGCGGGGAGGAGATGGGAAGAGGGAGGAAGGTCAGTTAGGTGGGTTGAACAGTTCCCTCCTTAATTGGAGCGGATGGGGAGGGAACTGGGACAGGCCCGATCTCGTCGCCATGCGTACTTTTACAAAATTAGGCCCCCTCGGTGCGTGTGCGGATTATAAAATCTGACACGCATGTGCGCGTGGCCCACGGATTTTATAACATGCATGCGCCGGCGTGTGTGCGTATGCACTGGGAAACGTGCGCGCATGGATGCGCGCGCACCTTTTAAAATCTACCCCTTTACCTCTTTGGCAATCCTTTCTTTCATTTGACCCTTTGCTTTCCTGATTTCTTTCTTCATCTCCCTCAGTTTCCTGTTTTTGGGATCCTTTGTATTTCTTGAATTCTGTACTTTTTGCCTTTATTTTTTCAGCCACCTCCTTTGAGAACCAGCTTGGTTTCTTTTTCTTCTTACTTTTGTTTACTTTTCTAACATATGGATTTGTGGCCTTTGTAAGATCTCCTTTTGATTTGTCTCACTGCTGTTCTGCCTCCCCCTTTTTTCTCCCCGTCTTCTAGTTCTTCCTCCACTTGGATTATTGCCCCCTCACGTGTATCTGCACAATGTTGTGCCTGCTTTTAGGTTAGGTACTTTTTTTTTTTAAAGAAAACAGTTTTGAATATTTAAAAGTACGCATGCAGTTGCCTCCCCTAGTCTAACCCCACCCATGCGAATCCCTGCAAAATATGCACATAAAAGTACACATATTGTAGATATATGTGTGCACCTTTACCTATGTACAGAGTGAGAACAGATCATTTCTGCCAGTAAAACAGTGTTTCATCCACAGAAATGCCTTTCATTATTGCCCTCATAAGAACATAAGAACATGCCATACTGGGTCAGATCAAGGCTCCCTCAAGCCCAGCATCCTGTGTCCAACAGTGGCCAATCCAAGTCATAACAACCTGGCAAGTACCCAAACATTAAACAGATCCCAAGCTACTATTCCTTATTGATCAATAGCAGTTTATGGATTTTTCCTCTAGGAACTTATCACAAACGTTTTTAAACCCAGTTACACTAACTGCTGTAACCACATCCTCTGGCAATGAATTCCAGATTTTAACTATGCGCTGAGTGAAAAAGAATTTTCTTCAATTTGTTTTAAATGAGCTACTTGCTAACATCCTTAACAAAATGTAACCTAAAGGGCAATTCCCATATGACCACACAAGAAAATGATGCTGGGCAGACTTGAGATCAGCACCATTTTTGACATCACACTTGGTATCAGTTTCAAAGCCACCCAGCAGGGCTGGAGTGAGTAGGAACCATTCATGTCCCCTTCCTTTTGCTTATATACTCAGAGAAGGGATAAGTGGGTCCCAGCAGATTTCAAGGAGGGGGTCAGAGGGAGATCAGCTGGGCAAAGGAGGCTCTATCAGATAGAAGCTTCAGGAAGGTCCCAGGAAGTGGTGATGGGGAATCGGAGAATTCCTGTTTCAATTTATTCATTTCAATTTACTCATATTTCATTTTACATCCAAGCACAAACACTTGTTAGGAACAACATGAAAAGAAATGAATAGCATATAGAATAATTATAGTTATCAACACAGAAGGAAATAACTTGGTCTTTCATGCTCTGTCAGTCCACAAGAAGAAGGGAAAACCAGACTCAACCTTTATTTAATATTTTATATACCACTTATGTCAGCCAAAGCTACCATGGCAGTTTACAAATAGTAAAGCATCACAAATACAGTATTAACTTTATACTGCCTCAACATTCACGTGGATATCCATCATACATCAAACTTCATTTCCTAGAGGACTAGGGGGCACTCCATGAGATTAGCAAGTAGCACGTTTAAGACTAATCAAAGAAAATTCTTTTTCACTCAACGCACAATTAAGCTCTGGAATTTGTTGCCAGAGGATGTGGTTAATGCAGTTAGCATAACTGGGTTCAAAAAAGGTTTGGATAAGTTCTTGGAGGAGAAGTCCATTAACTGCTATTAATCAAGTTGATTTAGGGAATGGCCTCTGCTATTACTGGCATCAGTAGTATGGGATCTTCTTGTTGTTTGGGTAATTGCCAGGTTCTTGTGGCCTGGTTTGGCCTCTGTTGAAAAGGATGCTGAGCTTGATGGACCCTTGGTCTGACCTAGCATGGCAATTTCTTATGTTCTTATGTTCTTATGTAACCCTTAACATATCAGCTACCTTATCCTGCCATATCAAACACCTTACATAGCCTTATCACCCCCCACTTACCCACCAATAAAACCAAAACAAATAAAATTGCAATAAAACTAAAAATAAGTCATGAATATAAAATTATAACAAAACAAAATAATTAAACATAATAATATTCACCAACATCAGAAGAAAAATCTCTTTCTCTTAGCTTGGGTTACCTTACTAACATCAGGAAATATACACACTTTTAAACCAAAAAAGAGAACATCCCTATTGCAAAAAAATAAAAGTTTATTTATCCTTTTTAATGTTTATTTAAGTTTGGCAAAAGAACTAAACCAAAATAAACATTAAAATGAAATTTAAAAAAAAGTCCTCCAAAATGAAAAATGAACCAAAACAAAACGATTTTGGCTGCACATCCCTCGTGCATGTACTTCTAGCTGCACTGAGGTAGGCCAATTTTCTGATAGTTGATTTACTCAGGTATAATGCTTTTTCCTCTTGTAAAAAGCCTTTGAAAATTGCCCTGTGCATAAACAAATAGCACTCTAGGAACATGCATGGTGGAATCATATCGCCTCTGCATTCGTCTCTGGAGTGAGGCGAAGATGTTGCTTAGATGGGATGTAAAGAGGGCTTAGTAAGTTTGTCCATGGTAAAAGAGTCAGTGGAGGAGGAGCTGGAATGGATTTGAAATTATAAACTGGTGTGGTCTTGTAATACGTTTATTGATTCAGAGTTACGTGAGTAAATGTTGTGCGGACCTATGGGACACGGGGAGGGCCTTTTCGATAGTTAGCTGCCAGCTGGATACTTTGAGGGCTGTAAAATGAAGCCAAGTATGCTCTCATTGATGTAAGTCATCACCAACCTGAACCGTTCAGCAAAGAGGTCATGGAGGCTGTCACAAGCAATTTCTTTAACAAAATAAATAATACCAATTTGGAAAATAATCAGTTTGTTAGGCATAAGATTTAGGCTGTCATGGTTTATTTACAGTGTTGCTCCTTCCCTGGCAGTCAGCGAGTGTGAAGTCAGTTTCCCAATTGTTCTGTACTGTTGACATCAGAAAAAAAACAACCCGTCAGCGCACCACAGATCTTCCCTAAATTTGCTCCAGAGGAAAGCAAATTTAAAGGATCTTTAATTTCTCAGAAAATTAGAAATCTTCTCTTATGCCCCGCAGCAATGATAAGTATTTGGCAGATCGGATTTATAGTCTGATGAAAGTTTGTCTAAAGAACTTGAAAGAGTTGTCTGCCCACCCAATAGCATTTCTAGGCAACGTTCATTTCCTGTGAAAGGGTGGAATAAAGCGGGGTGCCCGCCATATTAGTTCACTTGGATGCGTAGACATAAAGCGCAACAAATAAGATATCACCAGCAACTTATCTGTTGTTTATTTCCGGGAATAGATTTAAACGAAGCAGGTCAGCATAGCCTCATTCTAGAAGAGGGTTCAGAGTTTGTTTGCCTATTTAAAACTCAAGGCGAGGTTCTCCTGTGCTATTATATTTGCGCTGTGAGAACATTGTGATCTGACACATCAGCGTTACATCCCAGTTTTCTGTTGTTTTTTTTTTGGTGCTATTATTATCTAGAAGACTTTCTCCTGTCTGTAGGACTTAGCATGTCTAGTATGGAGAAGATGTGGAATGGCTGTTGCTAGCAGAACACCAACCCTTGCGAGGACAGCAATTATCCTGAGAATCCTGGAGACTGTCCATGGTAGAAGCAAAAAAACATGACAGCAATAAAGACCATATGGCCTCTCTAGTCTGTCTGTCCATCCATCCAACTAATTTAGCTTTACAATCTCCATCACTCCCTCAGAGATCCCCTGTGTTTATCCCATGCTTCCTTCAATTCAGATACTGTTTTGGTCTCCACCACTTCCACTGGGAGGCTGTTCCACACATCCACCACCCCCTCTATAAAGAAATATTTCCAAAGATCACTCTTGACTCTACTCCTTTAATTCTTACCCCATGATCCCCTCATTCTGGAACTTCCTTTCTATTCACAGGGGCTCGCCTGATGTGCATGGAAACCTTGGAGGTATTTCAATGTCTCTATCATATCTGCCCTATCTCGCCTTTCCTCTAGGGCATACATACATATTTAGATCTTTGTCTATCCTGGTAAACTTTGGAACAAAGTACCACTGATCATTTCGGCATCCACCCTCTGGACCGACTCTATCCTGTTTATTTCCTTTTGAAGGTGCGGTCTCCAGGACTGTACACAGTATTACACGCGAGGTCTCACTGGGGACCTACACAGGGGCAATATCACCTCCCTTTTTCTGCTGACCATTCAAGCATCTTTCTGGCTTTTGCTGTCACTTTATCCACCTGTTTCGCCACCTTAAGATCATCAGACACAATCACCTCAGATCCTACTCTTCCTTTGTGTTTAGAGGAATTCCCTCCCTCTTAATATTGTACATCTCCCTTGGGTTTATGCAGCCTAAATGCATAACTTAACTTTTTCTTTTTTTAATCTTAGCTGCCCAGACCCTAGACCATTCCTTGAGCTTTGCCAGATCTCTTCTCATGTTTTCCACATTTTGCTGGCTCTCTACCCTGTTGCAGAATTTGGTATAATCGTAATCGGCAAAAAGCAAACCTTTCCCAACAAGCCGTCTGCATTGTGAGGTGTAGCTAGTGCAGAGGTTCCCAAACCCATCCAGACAGGTTTTCAGGATATCCACAGTGAATATGAATGAGATAAAATGTACGTGCTATGGAGGTACTGCCTGCAGATTTATCTCTTGTATATTCATTGTGGATATCCTGAAAACCCGACTGACTGGGGGCACTCCAAGACAGGTTTGGGAACCACTGGGGGCAGAGCAATGCTTGAAGAGCCTCTGTGATGTGCAAATGCGTTGAGGATACCTATCTGAGGTGTGCAAGAATTTCCAGAAACAAATTGTAAGCTGGCTGTCTTTTGGTTTGGTAAAGAGAATGGTGCTTGAAAGGATTCATGCTAAAGCTATGCCTAGTACTTTACCCATGGAAATGGGCTTTTACAAAATGTTTTTACCCACAATGAGAAGAGGCGTTCCCAGGGGAAAGGTTGAAGAGGGTTTGCACTTATTTGCATACTTTTGCATTCTCATAAGTATGTACATAATATTTTTTCTCTGAAGAACTCTGCACATACATTAAATGTGTTTCGGTGGTTTTGGTGGGATAATTTCTAAAGGGAAAGTAAGTGCTCTAAATAAAGTCTGCAGATAAAAAGTACCTGCAGACTTGACGTCAATGTGGGCAGTTACAATATTACCCCCAAGTGCATTATGGGTAGTCATTTCCTATAATTAGCCTTCATTTTTCAAGCCTTTGTTTGCAGTTAGCTGAGCCCATTTTATAGCTTGCATATGAGCAAGGATTTTCTTGGGATTTATTTGGTAGTGGTAGTGGGAGAGGGAGGCAGGGGAAAGAAGAATTTAGACAAGCAGGGAGTTTTGTTTGAGAGGTATGGGTAGATTGGTTTAGATTTTTGTTATTTTAGAATTTTATTAGTTTTAGTCTATTTATTGTGAAAGCATGAGCGTAGGGA
This sequence comes from Rhinatrema bivittatum, assembly GCF_901001135.1. Taxonomy (NCBI): domain Eukaryota; kingdom Metazoa; phylum Chordata; class Amphibia; order Gymnophiona; family Rhinatrematidae; genus Rhinatrema; species Rhinatrema bivittatum. The sequence continues at coordinate 74,448,393 of NC_042627.1, read as the reverse complement.
CTGGATTCAGTGTCAATGTAAAGATTTATTTTTGTTGTTATGCAATTGTTTGTGATTATGTATTTATTGTGCAATTATTTTATTGAATTATCTGTTTTGATTTATATTTTGATTTGCATTTTATTTATAGGTTGTATTTTTATATTATATGAAGTGTACTGTAAGCCACTTTTGATAATTCTTTTGAATTGATAAGGCATGACAAAATTGCAAATAGAGATGTAAAAGTGCAAAGTACAAATTGCCTGGTCTCAGGCAGGTATTAAAAGCAAGTCATTGGCAAGTGCTCGGTACATAGCATGGCGTGAGTTAAGCTTTGTGCAAAAACCTACATGTAAATATGTATTTTTAAATGCATGGAATTTCAGTGCTTTAACATGTAAGGGCATAAAGCGGTGAGTAAATAGCAGATTCGCTGCACTGCGATTCCGTATATGTGCTAATGAGTGCCTTGAGCTCACTTTAGTAACTATAGCCTAGAGAGCAGAAGCCCGAAATTGGTAGAACTGAGTAAGAAAAGGGAAGAAGATCTAAGCCTGACTAGGAATAGAATGAGAGAAAGAAGGCTGGAAGACCATATAAAGAAGGTGCGAGGGAATGGGACTGTAAAAAAGGTGGTGTGAGAGGGAGAAGGTCATGCAAGAGAGGGAAGGTGGAGGAAAAGGGCTATTTCTGTAAATATAAACAAATAACTGAAGTGAAAGTTAGCGCGTAGGAGTCTCCATCATCAGGTCATAGCAACAATGCCAGGTGACTTGTCTAGGGTTCAATACATACATACAGCTCTCCATTTAGGCAGTGTGCAGAGGTGACATCACAGAAGTACTGAACTTGCACTGCGTGTGACTGATGGCTCATCAAGTGATCCTCTTGCTTCTATTGTATTAGGTTCACAAGGATGTCAAAGGGGCATTATGAGCAAGATAGGAAGCACTGCAAGTTTATAGCTACAACAATGCTAATTTTTCATAACAAGACTAGATCCAAGAGTGTCAGAATACAATAGCTTCAGTGCAATTTGTCTAACTAACAGTTACATAAAGTTTCCGTGATGGCAAAAGTGGCTCCTTCTTTTGTCTGTTTCCTTTTTGGAATGGTATGTCTTTTGTTATTGGCAGAGAAAAGCCATTGCTATCTATTACCAGACAAAGGGTGTAAGGAACTGCGAGCGACATTGCTGTACAAAAGGTTGAACTTTTCTGACCTTTCCGTCCTTGGGCCTAGACAATTGCCTGAGCCAGGCTCTTTCCTGAGAACTGCTTCAGGGCACAGCCTGAAAGGAAGGATGTGTATGCGTGGTAGATCGCTATTCTCCTGAACTGCTGAAACCGGTGAAATTTTACAGCAGCTTGCCAGCCAAGCCTTTATTGTCTGTCCTAAGAAGCTGTTCCCTGTCAATATCCACTTTCAGAGTTGCTCAGTGGGGAGGGAAAAAAAAAAGGTGAGTTTTCAGGATCTTCATTCTTTAAAATGTCAAAGCTAATTTTGTATCTCTTAGCCAATTTCATATACGGGAAGGAAGAATTTATTCATTGGCTCCTCATGATAAATGGAGTATTAATGGGCAAGTAAAACAATTCAACAGGTGCCAAGTAGAAATATATAGATAATGTTATGATATCATTATTAACCCTGGTGGCCTGTGAAGGCATGTTCAGTGTCTTTCAGTGTTACTAGCAGTTAAGAGAACTGTAAGCTGCTAAAGCCCATATTATCCCCCCTATCCCCCTACACAGACAGAAGGTTACATTCTGATTTCCATTAAACATAATCTACCCGCTTTCTCATCAATTTCTATTATTCCTTAAATGCTTGCTATTTAACTCTTTCCATCCTTTTGTCATTCTCAGATTTTTCCCCCCTATCCTCGCTTGCCTCCCTGTCTCCAGAAGAACATCCCAGAGTCACTCAGCTCAGCTGCTCTCTCTGCCCTCCTCTCCTCGCCATTCCTGTGACTGGGAGAAGCCACTCCGGGCACGCCGGAAACTGCAGCCTCTCTAAATCTTTTCCTCAGTATTTCTGTTTCAATCAGAACCTGACGCGATCAGTCACGCTTTTGATTGGTCGATCACATTTCTGGCGGGCTTCCACTTCCATAACATTTTGGCTTTTTTGGGAATAAGATGCTCTGAAATCCAGAATGAGGGGGGGAGGGGATAAGGGGGGAATGTTCTTTTTGTTGTTGTTGTTGTTGTTGTTGTTTTTTAAATCGCTCACACCTTTCAGGTGCGTGGTTGACAGTGTCAAATAAAAAAAAGCATTGAAACTCGGTTTTAAAATAACTGCATGGACTGTAGTTTTAACCTCTGAAAAAAGATGCGGTCATGATTTATTTCCATGTAATTCGAATAGAACATTAAGACTCAAGAGTGCAATTTTGGGTGCCGTGCCGTGGAAATGCTCATGTAACACAAGAATCAGCGGTGAGCCCAGGACTGAAATAATATCTTCTGACACATAGCATGGGTTTTGCATATGGTACAGTGGAACTGGATTTTAAAGTCAAAGCTGTTTAGTAGAAAGTTTTGGAAAAAATGCCTACCAGACATAAATTTGGTGAGTTTGTTTCCCAACATGTCCCGCGTCAAAATGATGTAAATATGCTTACTTGGACCAAACTGCAAAGTCTTAATTATGACCAGCAAGGAAGAAAGTAATCCTGGGCAGAATGATCCCATGACCTTATAAGAAGAGCACAAAAAAGAGGTGACAGCCATCAGTTCAGCTGTGTAAATCTGCTGACTTTATAACGACATGAATACCAGGTGCCGCTCTTCCTCTTTCTCCTCTCTATGAGGCCTATTCACTGACGGGTCGATTTTTAATCCCCCCCACGCGTAAAATCCGGTGGTTATGCGCGCCTGCGTGCACATGTTAGAAAATTGGCGCGTCCGTGTGTACGCGCCAGGTAGCGCGAGCACATGGACGCGCGCACGCACCTATTAAAATGTACCCCTAAGTTTCATTTATGCGTTTGCATGTGGTAAACAGAATTTAGAGTGTGGCAACGTGCGTTAATCCAGCATAAAAAATGGAAGAATAATGTGCAGAATCTTCAGGTTCCCCAGTCCTTAAGCCTGGTACAGTGAGGGGATGCTAATGAGCTGCATCACATGCAAATGCGCGAGAAGCAGTTCATTAGTGTCCTAAGGTATATGGTATGTTAGTCCGGCAAAGTTGGCCACACATCGAGGGATAGAGTAAACTTTTCCCGGAGAATATTTTTGGAAAGAAGAGATTGGGGGAAGGCAGGAACTGGGCCTTGTGGCTCCTTTAGAGCATGGTGGGTCCTGAATGGTGGTCACCATCGTGCATTGCCACAGCTGGGAACAAGCGATCCTGCCATCCATGGCAATCTATGGAAAGTTACCATGGGATTCACCATAAGGTAGTACTCAGGTACTGCACTTTAGTGGCTCGTGTAGTAATTTTCTTATAGCAAAATGGAATAATAAAGGGACATTTTACCCCCAACTTAGTGAATAGGCCCCGATATCCTCATAAAATGCCATCAATGGAATCACATAGGAAAAGCTGAAAGGCCCAAATCTACTTTTAACATGATAATGAGGTTGATATATTCAATGCTAGCTAGCTGGATAAGTAGGATTGCTTCTAAGGCCAAGTGCATAAGCAAAACATGTTTTTCAAGAAGTAAAAATGTTGCTAGCAGTAAATATTTTATGGGCTTGGGAAACATGGGGGTTATCTGCATGGCATGGCAGATATTACCATAAGAAGCTTGCTGGGCAGACTGGATGGACAATTTGGTCCTTTTCTGCTGTCATTACTATGTTATGTTAGTTAGCTGGACAAGTTGCGGACAGGCAGTGGGAGGATCAGCATGGTACTACTTAGCCGGATAAGTTATCAGACTAAATAGCGATATTCAGCCTTAGATGGATAACTTAGGAAGATGAAACTTATCCGTAGCAATTTATCCGTGGATATTTAGCAGCATAATAACCCATCTAAGTTAACCGGATATATCTATCCGGATAACTTAGCTGAGCGACTAGGTTTTGAATATGACCTCACTGTCTCTCATTAACAATTTTCTGATTTATAGTACGCATAAAAGTCAACAAACATATAGGCACTCTAGGGAGTGTAATTTGGTCGGAAGAAAAAATTACACACATCTGTCGAAGGTTTCCCCATTTAATCTGATCTGTAGAAACTGCAGGGGCAAAGCAAATGGTTACTTTTGTATCCACATACATGCAGTGAATTTTGTTAGTTTCTCCCTTTTTCTTTTTCTTCCAGCTTAATCAGAACCAATGCTTGGATCCTGCTGCCACAGGACCGTTTGCAATTACCCAAAGATTTTCCCTGATTCTCTCGCTGTTATTAATCTGGTCCTTGCTGCAATGGCTCTGATGCTGGGAGCAGTGGAAGGGTGGAAGGGAGTGGGCAGTGGAGTGCCTCAGGGATCTGTATTGGGACCCTTACTTTTCAATATATTTATAAATGATCTGGAAAGGAATACGACGAGTGAGATAATCAGATTTGCAGATGATACAAAATTGTTCAGAGTAGTTAAATCACAAGCAGATTGTGATAAATTGCAGGAAGACCTTGTGAGGCTGGAAAATTGGGCATCAAAATGGCAGATGAAATTTAATGTGGCCACTGTTAGAAACAGGATGCTGGGCTTGATGGACCCTTGGTCTGAGCCAGTATGGCATGTTCTTATGCACTGACAGAAGGTGTTTTTTCAGACGAATAACCAATGCATGAAAATAAGCAGTGCGGGCAGTATTTTTAAAGCCATTTGACACATAAGGTACACCGTGCAATATCCTTCTGCACATTTAAAATAATTATTGCTGAGCCTGACATCTGCTGCACGTAGGGATCGATTTTTGAAAACTGCTCAGTGACTACATGAGGAGCCTTGGTCACCTGGGGCCAGGGTTAATTTCGGTGCTGGCCTGGCAGGAGTAGTGACCAGGCATTGCTCCTGCCCTAGAGAACATGCAAAGCACACAGTGGTAGATTTTAAAAGCCTTGCTCGCGCCAAAGTGGCCACGTATGTGTGTAAGCGGGCCTCGTGGGAGCTAGGCGAATGTTAAATGTCCTGGACGGACGCGAGTACATTAATTGTACACACATCAAGAAATAGGTGCCAGCTAGCTGTGCTGCAACTAGGATAAGAGAAAGGGCCTGCATGTCAAAGAGGCTAATCACTGGGCTGAGCCGTAGCAATTATTAAAATGCAAGCACCCCGATTCCCAGCAGGACAGCACCCGTGGCACTTTAAAAGTGTCTTGTGTGCGGAAGAGGAAACCTTAGGCAAAGCTTAGCAACAGGGAGAATTTGCTAAAATTCTTCCAGGAACGCTAATTGATAAGGTAAAAGATGAGAGCTTATCATTGCTGGGTTTTTTTTGTTTTTTTTCTGTTGTTGCTTCCATAGGAAAGAATTGACGTTCTATGGCACCCACCCTCCCATCCTGAACTCCAGGCGCTCCTCATTATGACTGTGATATATTTGTGTCCGAGGACTGTAAGAGCTGGCAAAAGGATTCACATATTTTGGCGCGAGGGGCATTGATGGAGCATTCCTGATGGCAGCTACTCCCATGGGCCCCAAAATATCTCTTTACAGGCCTTGCCAAATAATTTTCCTTCGCTGTCAGAATATCTCTAGAACTTCTTCTTTAATGACAGACACTTTTTCAGTTTCTTCTTATATTGAGCCATCTAATAGGGTCAAAATAAGTTTGGGTGAATCGAGCCCAATTGAAACAGGATAATTTTCTCCTTTCAAACGCACCAAAAAGTGGGATTTATGGACATGCAGTTTAATTTTGCATTTGCCTTCTTATCCAATTAGGGGTGAATCTTAAAAGAGCTGCTTGCATTTAAAGGTCTATATGTGCGAGTATACGGGCTGAACGTGAGCAACTTTTATTTTAAAGCCAGATAATTATGCGCGTTTATGCGCCTGAATGAACAATCGAATGCACAAAAAAAAAAGGGAGCAGGTCAGGGGCATTCCAGGGAGGAACCAACACTTACAAATGTAAATCACAATCTTAAAATGGGCGAACGCAGCGCGCCTAGGGCCTGTTATCTGCACATATTCACTTCTGCTTTTTTTTTCAGGTTGAAGTCAGAATAAAACTCGTTATAGCCAAAAACTGACTAGGGGAGAGGTCTAGGTGCACTGGGGGGAGTGCAGGCTGAATGAAGAACCAGAGGGGTCTTAGAGATAGACTGGGCAAACTGGTGGTCTAAGTGGGCAAACTGGTTATTTCCTTCACATGTGCATGCTTTTAAATGTGCTCACTTGCGCATGTAAAATATGACGTAAAGAAAGATACACAAATAATGTTTCCTGGTGTGTAACCGCTTAAAATCAGGAGTACACATATGCGTGCTAGGTGGATTTTATATTAATTGCGCGTACTTGCACGGATGATTTAAATTCCAGGATATGTGTACTCATACCCACTCGTTTTAAAGTTACCATCTTAGGGGTTAATTTTGCAACAAACCTCATGGTTTTTTAGGCAATTAACTATATATGTTACACCAGTTTTCAAAGGGAAAATTCACACTTACCTTCTCTTTGAAAATTATCCCACCGAAACTACCACCTGCTTACATGTACACGGAAAAATGTCCGCAGAAAATGCAAAAGCATGCACGCAAATGCAAACCCTCCCCAGGCCCTCCTCCAAGAACATCTCTGCTTAATGTGGGTTAACTCGGACGCATGCAGGATACAGGCGGGCACGGACATTTCCTTACATAGCGATCGGACAATTTTGTAAAAGACCATTTCTGCAGGTAAAGCAATGTTTTATCTCTTGAAGATTATGGAAGGCGCGGGTGCTGCGAATAACCGGGCGCCTTCTGCATCCCTGGGGGCATTGCCTCCACCGCGTCGGCCTACCCGCGAGCGTGGAGAGGGGGATCCATTTTCCTCCCCCCCCCCCCCTCCGGTGGCGGCCAGTGATGGCGCTGGCAACTTGCGATCGGCGTGTCGGCCTCCTGGGGGCGGTGCCGGCCTCCTGGGGGCGGTGCTTGTGACTTCACAACCCTGGGTTGGCCCGGCATCGGAGCAGTGACATCAGGAGAACACGCCCCCGACGCCGAGCCACATTATTGGCCAGGGTAGCCACGCAGTGACGTTGGCCGGGGGAAGGGACCAGCAGGAGATTTAAAACCTGCCAGCTCCCTCTCGCCCAGCCACCTCTTCCTTGGCCCGGTACTGTGCGGCATGTTTTTCCCTCCCAACCCACCCCTCTATGTTAGTTAGCTCCAAGTCTTAGCTATCAACCATGACGGTTTGTTGTTAACCTGTTGCAGTGGTGGTGACCAAGTTCTGGAAGATTAATGTAATGATGAGTGCTGCATACGAGACAGGGAGGTGCCGATAAAGATGAGAGGGGCCTAGAAGCCGCCTCCTGGCGATTGGCTGTCGAGGACAGATGGCGGGCATGGGGAGCAGGCCTTGACGATTCTGATGGCCTGGGTACATCTGTGAGGGGCGGTCCTGCTGCATGGCGACCTGACGGGGGTCCCTCTGGCAGCGGCACTCTGCCGCTAGATGGGGGGCTCGCAGGGAGAGTGACCCCCCCATCTCGCCCCCTTTCAGATTCTGCTAGTGTGGAAGGGGTGGAGTCATTGGTACCTCCCCTGCAGTTAATAATAGGACTTGGTGTCATTTTTAGATTCCCATGTTAGGGTCATCTAATAAGCAGCTGCGGCCGATTTGCATCTCAGTTTTGACTGTGGCTTTTCATTGTGTCTGGGTGCAATTGCGGGGTGGACGACCCGGCTGGGCGGGATGGAACCCAGGATGTCGGGGCTGCCTGGTTAATTCTTTTTACAATTTTCGCTTTCAGCCGTTCTTCACTTATTAGGGATTTGCTGCACGCTTTTAATTGGATGTAGAGTTCATCGTTTTTAACTTGTTCTTTTTTCTCTGCTATCTTAAATAGGGTCTTTTCGCCGAACAGAAGTTAACATACAAAAACCACGGAAAGTGGCTGCAAATCAAGAACTTTAGGAGAGAAGATGTCAGCAGAACTTTGACAGTATATAATTTTTTTCTTTTCCATTAAGCTGTCCTCCAAAAGACATCTGAACTTTTCCCATTCCAACGATTCCCACGGACAGTTGGCAAGGAGCTGAACACAACTCGCAAAGCTGGGATTTCTTCCAGGCATGACTAACTTGTTAAAAAGTCGCTGTTTCCCCAACACTAACAGTAAACAGAGTTCACATCCGCATTAAAATCTTCTGGGGGAAAAAAAAGGGCTTTTTACGTATTTATTTATTTTAAAAATGAAATAATTTCATGCCTTTATTCAGAAGGCACTTAGATCCCAGCCGGGTTGCTTGTGCTTCGCTTCTTAGAATAAATATACATCATGTTTGCCAGTATAGGTTAAAAGGCTGCTTATCCTTTTTCCCCTTGCCAGCTCTTTGCCGATGATCTTGTGATGGATGTGATCTGAAGCAGCTGGTTCGCTTGCATGCAGGCTCTTCTCTTGCCTACATTTAGATTTCTATTGACCACCTGAAAACACAGCTCAGAATATTTTAAATCAACCAATAGCTTTGTTTTTGGTTTTATTTTATTTTATTTTTTTAAAATCTCCAGAGTCTTGGAAATGGTTCGGAAAGATGGCCGCGTGGTCACTGCTCAGCCCTTCGTTTTCACAGTTTTGATCCATGGACGGTTTATATAATTGTTACCGGCGTCTCGATATTTAACAGGATTGGAAAAGCGTACCCTCTGGCGTACCTGAAACCTGCAAAGGCGTTCTTTCCCACGCCCCCCCCTTTCCCAGTCAGCCTCAGTTATGCACAGAAGACATGGCTGGCTCTCCGTTTCCACTTCTTCCCATCCTTTTTCGTGGTCTTGCTTCACGCTTTCTTGGAGCCCTTCTCGGGAGCAGAAGCAGATTTGACCAGCTTAGTCGCACTAGAAACTTTCTCAAACATCTCAAAAGCTGAGACTAGCTGTGTCAGCTGGGTCTGTCTGTCAGGCTGCAAGTGGAATAATAACTCTTTCACATTGCTGGACCTGTCTGCCAGGCTGTGCAGGGGACCTAGAATTAAGCCAGCAGCTGGATCGGTCTGGCAGGCTACTAGCTCAGCAAAAGCTAGAAGTCCTAGACGAAATGCATGTGCTCCCAATGTCAGATCTGTCTGGCAGCCAACACAGAGGATCTAGGAGGCCAGACGTTTGTGCTTGACATGGGAAGGGAGTGAGCTAAATAGGGGACTCTGTACGCTCATTTATCCAATAAGGTGGGATACTAAATGGAAAGTTGACACAAAGTTATGCATATAAGCTTCCTGTTACCCATGTAACTTCCTGCTACCCATGTAACTTCCTGCGTATGCACAGTTGAAAAATAACACAGAAAAAGAATTGTTCAGACAGATAAGGCTTTCTTACAGTATTTAGTCTTCCCTTCTATGGATTCTTCCTTTCACTGGACCAACATAAGAAATAATCAGATGTTATAGTGCGTGAGCCTTTAAGACTGCATGTGTCCTCCTGCTCTGATTTCATATTGTGACTCAGAAATTCACCCCTAAATATTTAGCATAGTGGCATGGCTAAAACTAAAATCAGAGATTTTCCCATATCTTTGTGATGCCAGGATTAAGAAGACCATGAGCACTAATACATGTGGCTGTTAATATATTCTTCCGTGTGTTCAATTTTGAATGAATTTTGATTAACATAAATACACCATGTTTAATCCACCAGAAAAATTAAAGAAAAATATTTATTCAGGCGAAATCTCATTTGCCTTGAAAGCTCCATGGCAGAAGAGGATCCATACAAAGCAACAACAACATTTAAAAATCTGATGCATTTGTCTAGTAGCAAATGAAAAAAAAAAAAATTAACTCACATTTCCTTTCTGATTTCTCATACATTCCCCAGAATAGAGAGAAGTCCACGTAGCTGCATTGGTCTGAAAAACAAGAGGGTTCACTACACTTCACATTAAAAAATCGTTGGCACCGAGGTGCTAAAGCTTTTATTGTCCATACAAAAAAAAAAATTGCTTTTGCCATCCAATTATCTAAGACAATGAAATGCAAAGCATGCAGTCTCTAACAAAGTGCCAATGTTCTTAACTTGCATGCAGAGGAGGTAATTTTCAAAGCACTTATGTGCATGAAATCTGGTATTATGCACATCAGTGGTTCTTTCAAAACAGTCCTGGCAGACATGCATGAAAAAGCTTGAGTGTAACCAGCTTGCATGCAGACTTCTATGTGCTCTCGTGGCAGGCATTCGGAATGGAGTTGGGGCAGGGATAGGACTTAACGCAGACTTTTGAATTTTCAAAAGTCTGCGTAGAAGTTTATGCGCAGAAATTGTGTGCACTGCTAGGAGCAGGTGTAACTTTCTGTATGCAGCTTCTGAATATAACAGAAGACTTTTCCCCATCATTTTCAAAGAGATTTTATGTGTATAAAATCACTTCAAAAACTGGTGATAAAGTCTGCAGGTAATAGGTATGCGCAAACTTTGTTGCTATGCGTGATGTTATAAAATCAATTACCCTCAGGGAACCCAGTTTTATAAGAGTGCACTTAAGGCTGAGGTCCGCTTCTTATGGTGGGGTAAACATCAGGTGATGCCATTTTGCAAAATGATGGCAACCAGCCCAAAGCTTAGTAGGCGCTCTGGGCCCACTAGACTAGCAGGGACATATTGTAAGGTTAGAGGGAATCTGGAGAGAGGGTTAGGGTGTGGGGAGGTCAGGTGGTGGTAGGCTGCTATTGGTGAGATGGGGGTGTTTCAATCAGGGAGATTAGGAGTGGGGGGGGGGGGGGGTTGGCCAATTTTGAAAAGGGAGGGATTTGCGAAGGGGGGCAGAGCGGGGTGTCATCAGGCGATTGTATAGATATATATGTATTTTTTTTTACCTTTGATACTATTGAGCCATCTCTAGAGGTGGCAGGGGAGTGGGCAGAGGTCTACCCAGACCCCAGGGGGGGTCTTTTGCACATGGGAGGACTATGTAGGCTGGTGTGGCCCATTAAATTTCAGCACAGAAGCATTGGGATATGCGTTAGCATCCTGATGTCGTGGAGAAATGTTAGCTACAACTCCTAAGTTGTAGCTAAATTTTCAGAAAATAATGCTGCATGTATTATTTGAAGCAATTTCCATTAGATTAGGTATGTATGAGCTGCTTTGTATGCATTTGAAAATTTTATGCGTGCAAAAAAGCTCATTTAAATATGGGGCAGCTTTTTAGGAAAATAAAATATCGAACAATATCACTATAATCTTATACTATATCATGTCATAAACAGCATTTTTCATGCAATAAATGCTTTTTTTTTGCATGTTAAATGCTTATTGTGGTTTAGTAAATATACCATTAAGGTTGCTAAGGAAGTAGGTATACTTAATCTAAGGTAAAGTCCTTTAAATTTATTTGGAGTATTTTATGTTAGTTTGATAATGACCAGCATGGGGAGAACAGCTAACATATTGTTTGTTTGTTTATTAAAATTTCGTAATCGCTTCCCACACACATCCCAGGCGATTTACAAAATAAAACATATGTAAAATTACCATAAGTAAATCCAACATAACTTCACAGACAAAATATTAGACAATTTAAGTACCTAAGGTCCGACTAGGAAACTAGATCTTCAAATTAGGGCATTATTAATAAATGCTTGGTTCATCAGAAAAGCTCTTAGTGCTGCATTAAATGTTTTGGAGTAATCCACAAGTCTCAAAGTTGCACGTGTGATATTCCATATGGCCGGTGGTGCCACTGAAAAAGCACGATCTCTAGTAGTTGACAGTCTCTCTATTCGTACTGTAGGCACTTCAAGAAGCCTCCTTTCTTGTGATCTCACTTTTTCTTAAAAATTAAGCACACACTGTATATTAACCTAGGTTTCTCTTTTAAGTAAAGCATAGCAGGGGCCAAGTGAGAGTGTGGGTGTGTGAGAGCTCTAGGAGAGTGCTAGAAGTATGACTAGTGATGTTAAGGTGAGGACTAGCATGTGGGAAGAGATCATGACTGTCAGAAAGGGCAGTGGAGTAGAATACATGATGGAGAGGAAGATGTTAGTAGATGGGAAGCAGGAGCAGAAGAGTACCATCACCTGGACAGGTAGAGAGAGAGGGCATGGATAAGTATTAAAATGCAATATATGCAGGGGGAGGAGAGAGGTGGAGGAGAGGATGGGAGAAAGCCATCAGGGAGTCTCAACAGCAGCAGTCAGCTATCCAAGTGCAGCATGAGGAAAAGAAGGTGCATGACCAAGGGCCAATGGCGTAGTTGAAAATGCTCAAGTGCAGTCACGAGGAGAATAATAAGATTCTGGAATGCATTCTACCTATTACAGCATCCTGTTTGGTAAAATTTCAACTTTGAAGTCCTTGGCTCACAGGGAGTGCAGCAGAAAAACCATAGGAGTACCAGGCCCATCAAGAAAATTTAAGATCAATACTCGAACTGCAGGTGCACCATCAGGCAGAAGGAAGCTAGAACACAGCACCCTCAGAACAAGATCAATACCCGAACTGCAGGTGCACCATCAGGCAGAAGGAAGCTAGAACACAGCACCCTCAGAACAAGATCAATACCCGAACTGCAGGTGCACCATCAGGCAGTAGGAAGCTAGAACACAGCACCCTCAGAACAAGATCAATACCCGAACTGCAGGTGCACCATCAGGCAGAAGGAAGCTAGAACACAGCACCCTCAGAACAAGATCAATACCCGAACTGCAGGTGCACCATCAGGCAGAAGGAAGCTAGAACACAGCACCCTCAGAACAAGATCAATACCCGAACTGCAGGTGCACCATCAGGCAGTAGGAAGCTAGAACACAGCACCCTCAGAACAAGATCAATACCCGAACTGCAGGTGCACCATCAGGCAGAAGGAAGCTAGAACACAGCACCCTCAGAACAAGATCAATACCCGAACTGCAGGTGCACCATCAGGCAGAAGGAAGCTAGAACACAGCACCCTCAGAACAAGATCAATACCCAAACTGCAGGTGCACCATCAGGCAGAAGGAAGCTAGAACACAGCACCCTCAGAACAAGATCAATACCCGAACTGCAGGTGCACCATCAGGCAGAAGGAAGCTAGAACACAGCACCCTCAGAACAAGATCAATACCCGAACTGCAGGTGCACCATCAGGCAGTAGGAAGCTAGAACACAGCACCCTCAGAACAAGATCAATACCCGAACTGCAGGTGCACCAACAGGCAGTAGGAAGCTAGAACACAGCACCCTCAGAACAAGATCAATACCCGAACTGCAGGTGCACCATCAGGCAGAAGGAAGCTAGAACACAGCACCCTCAGAACAAGATCAATACCCGAACTGCAGGAGCACCATCAGGCAGTAGGAAGCTAGAACACAGCACCCTCAGAACAAGATCAATACCCGAACTGCAGGTGCACCATCAGGCAGTAGGAAGCTAGAACACAGCACCATGAGAACAAGGCAGAAGTTGGCAGTATTTTTCCTTACTGGGTCAGCAGATTAGAGGAAAGGCTCGATGGGACTAGAACCCATATCTGGCCTATCAGAGTTGCTGAATTCTGCTGCTGAAGTGCATGACAAGACAGCAGGTCAGTATTTACAATCCTACAACAAGGTCCAATGTCTGGAGCTGCATGGTCATTCTGCTTGTTGGAAAGCGGGGACAGACCTATTCTCCTGAAGGGGGCAAGTGGACCCATTCCCCTAGAGGTAAAAGAATTTGGAGAGGGCTGTGGCAATTTTCTAGCAACCCATTCACCAGGGTAAATGGCTTTTGAAAATTGACATCTGCATGATCTAACACACTTTTAAAAAGACAGGATTAAGAAACTCAGGTTTCTGTCTTATTTTCAAAATCATTTTTCTCAAGGCACAAAATGCCAGAAAGGCTTTTGAAAATAAGGTTTCTCATCAGTAAATTCATCAGGAAGGCATCCATACGTTATGGAAGACAGGAGATAGGGACGATAACTTTCAAACCGGCACGTGGGCGCACTTTAGCACGGGTGTGTTGGCATGCGCCCAGATACATGGCCATTTCGTAACTTGCATGTATATGTGCACGCAAGTTATGAAATAGCCTGACCGCACACACGCGTGTGCCCAGTTTTAAGTGGGCGCATGCCTATGCTCATATATCCCGCTTTCACCGTGCAAGTCAGGGAATTTTAAAAGGGACGCGCCTCCACGCCAGTTTCATGAGTCTATCCACCAGTTCGCCAAGGTAACAGCTATGTCCTCCAGCCCCCCCTGGGGTTGATAGTTTGTACTCCCCCCCCCCCCCCAGTTACCCCAGGCTCTTTAAACCCCTGAGAAATGGCTCTCTCTTTTTCTTTTTAATCTTAAACTTCCTCCCTAGCAGAAGTAAACTGGGCGCGCTCCCCGGCGCACACGTATTTCCCCAGGCATCTCTTGGTCATGCCTATGAAATGTCCATGCCCTGCCCGGACCATGCCCACATCCCATGCCTTTTTGAAAACGTTTTGAGATGTGCATGCAGTGGGTTATACGTTGCACATCTGGGCAGCTTTTACAATTTGTTGGGCGTGTGCAAGCCCAACCTGTGCGAGAAGCTCCTGATTTTAGTGCACGCCGGGCTTTTAAAATTCACCTTATGTTCTACAAATCTTTCCTATAATGTGCGCTAGAATTTAAAACCTCCCGGAATAAAATGTTTGTTTTAAAATCTGTTTACTGTTAAACACCAAAAGCCACTCTTCACTGGCTGTGGAATAGGCGAACAACAACAAAAGAGAGGTTTGTTTGTTTTTTTTAGCAGATGAACTATCTAGGCATATGAGAAATGGAGTTCTGTTTAATTTTATCCTTGGCATCTTTGTGCTACTTATGTCAAATTGCATCAAGCTGAGTGTTAATTTTGTGAAGCAAAACCTCCATGATCATTTCACTTGTGATTTAATCCAGATCCAGCCCCAAGGCTTTAAGGGTCGAAGGTCAATGAACCAATATACTATGCCACGCAGCTCCCCTATCTGTAACCATTGTTCTTATTATGCATAGCTCCGTTACCTACCAGAGAATATTCATTCATCTTGCCTACAATTGCAAGGTGTGTGTGCCTGTCTGTAGCTAAGGCTGATTAAAATGAATCTACCTTGAAGCCCAGAGCAGCAGTGCAGAGACATTCCTCGAAAGCATCTTGAGCTGAGTGTTCAGTAGATGATTCTGTTTGGAATTTACCTTAAATTGTCCCACATGTGAAACGTGTCGGCTAGCAAACTGTGCGCCAATGCCAGGCGGATACGCCGCTCTGTGCCTTCCAGTTTGCTTGGAATAAGGGAATATGATAAGAATTGATTTCAGTGCACACTCGAAATGGAACGCTGGGCATACGTTTATGAGCCATAGAAATATCAGGAAGGCCCGATTTCTCCTCTTTCCTGGAGCTATTGTTACATATTAAATGCAAGGCAAGGAAATGGAGGCTTGGAACTAGAGTTGCAGCTGTCATCAAATTCTTGTCTTCTACCTAGCTATGGAAAACTCATTCCTGACATGCTTCAAATCCAGCCTCAGATATGCAAATGTTTCACTTAAACTTACTTAAATAATCAGAGCCGACATCGACCTGGTTCCAATCTCACTGTGATTTTGTTGCAAAAAATCCAAATGTACTCAAATCTGTTTGGATTTATGCAAATTACTGAAATAGTGGAGAGTAGTGTCATTCTGGAAAGATTTCAAATATAACTGAACTGGGACTAAAGCATTCAATCTTTTACAAATGTCGAGATTCAAGATGAGTAGTGGTATGGATTTATGCAAATCCATTTATCATCTGTCCTAGTTTAGTTTGGATGCCCCCCAGTTCAGATGGAGTTCCAATGTAATCCACACCGATTTTCCCATCCCTGATCTTAGCACAAGTGTCTATTTTACTCCATTCCCCTCCACCAAAGCTTCAGTTAACGTCTAGCTGAAAGTACTCTACCCTATTTCCATAAGGAAGTAGAAAATCTTCCATGAGAAACATGAAATCAGTATCTCAAATCAAATAAAAGCTAACAAGTTCTCCCTTTCCGAAACACACAAATAAAACAGCAAACCACTGCCAGCATGAGTGGGGACAGAGAGGGGAAGGATAGGGTTAAGGAAGAATCAAGACAGAAAGAGTAACTAAAGAAAAGCATTTGAAAGCAGCTTGACTCAATGCATTCCTTGAAATATCAACTAGCTTCTTTTTTTTGGCCCTCGGTTGACTCCTCTTCAGGCCACGCTCCTGCGTCTCCTTAAAGGAAGCGTTTCATGTGTGCCTTTAAGGATAGCTATCACATTAGGAGGGGCACCCTCCAGAAAGGCCCTGGGACCTAGGCGACCTGATGTTTGGGCAACCTCCTTCCTAGCTCCGGTAGATATTGTATTATGAAAGACAAGAGGAGGCGGGGCTGGGAACTTGCGTCTGTCCAGGAAAGTAAAGGACCGGGGTTGAAGACAACACAATTGAACTTAGCTTAGAAGTGGCATCTCACAAGCAATCGAGTTTTTACTGCTAGCCTTGGCAATGTAGACCAGGAAAAAACTTTGTAGATTGGTTGATCCGACTGCTCTTTGCGTTTCGCCATCTACTAGGTCAGCATCCATTATGCTTTTAAATGTCTCCTTCCCCCATTTCCCCTGTTCGAGTTGCCTCAGCTGTGCTTTGCACGCACTGCATCACTGGGGTCCTGCATCACATGGGGTCCTGACAAAACCAGTGCACAGTCCCGATTTTCATACTTCCACAATGATGGCAGTGGCTGGGCACTTTAGGTATGAATGAAGGCTCTCTCCAGAAACGAAGTAAAATCCAGAATAAAAAGAGGGGGAGTTTAATGATTTTGCCAGGTGTTAATTGCATATTCACTTTCTTAAAAGCTATTTTTAGCACTGCTGCTTTAAGAAAGACAATTGGCATTTGCAAGAGGTGTAGATCTGAGTAAATTACATCATAGGGCCATCCTGAATGGGAACGCAACATTCACTGGGGCCGATGCGCTGAGATCCATGCTGATTTTTCAGTGAAGATGTTTTGGGCGCACGCAGCAAAAAACCAGCGGCAGCGCAGGATGTATTAATGGTCCCACATGCTAATTAAATACGTGCCTAAAATCCAAGTACACCAAACACACGTTGCATAATGTTCACAGTAACGCACGCTCATGGCCCTGTATAGTAAATCTTGCAGAAACCCGCACGGGCACTAATCAGTGTGTGAAAACCCACGATTGATTTTCAGGGTGAAAGCCTTTCTTTTTCGAAAAAAATTAAACAATTAATGGCCCAGGCGTTGATGTGAAGGTGGGTAGAGCAATATCTAACCCCTTCATGATTGGACCCCGACCACCAGCAAGAGTGTGAAATGCAGATCGGCAATTCTGCTTCATCGAGACGCTGCCTTCTCTCTACCCATTCTGTCCTCTGCTTGGTTGACTCGCAAAAGCATAAAAAAAACCTGGTCTCCGCACCAGCGCTTTCACTTACATCCTGCCCTGACTCAGGCGCTAAAAACCCGCATTAAAAAACCCGCACTAACCCGATCTCCCTGCTAGCATGGCTCCCTGCATTGCTCATGATTATATATTCGCCTCCTTTGCATGCCGTTAGCATGCAATCGTGCAGAACCTGCCGTGGGGTTTAAACGAGTTTCTGCGCACGTTTTTCCCCACGCCGAATATGTTATTACGTACCATTATGAGACTAGTGCGGGGGAAAAACGTGCGCAGAAACCTGCGCATGTGTGCGCAAAATCCAGCGGCAGCTTCAGCGCTGCTTATTACATCGGCCCCGTTGCGATCACATCATTCCTGACACCGGCACACATGAAACGCTTCCTTTAAGAAGTAACCCTATTTTTAGGACACTGCATATTTTTTTTTTCCAGCTTTTTGGCAGTGACCTTTCAGAAAAGGGCATGATAAATATTACAGCCGTACAGAATTGGAAGAACGGCATTAACAGTAAAACAACAATCTCACTGCCAAATGTACAAATGTTCTGTAATAGCAGTCTCACGCATTCAGGCCCGGAGGAGTGCTTAATCATCTTAGCCTGGCCCTTTTTTGACAGAGGGTTTCCCTGAAATCCATTCCATTGCTTTACTGTTCACAGGTCATTCTTTTTTTTTTTTTTTTCTTTTATTCATACCAATTTGGCTCTCACAATCCAAACTAGCTGACCATTTCCTAATGCCCTGCCTTGTACTACACAATGGCAGGAGGGTTTGCACAGTTGACCTTTTGCCACTAGGTGGACAGTCTGGACCCGACAGATGCTTTTGGCCACTGAGGTTGAAGTATGCAGAGGCAAAGAGAGAATCAGAAAGCTGGACAAACCTGAAAAAAAAAATCATAAATAAAAGGAATAACGTAAGCCCTTCCTGATTCTTGTGACCTTGGGCAAGTCACTTTACCCTCCATTGCCTCAGTTACAAAAACTTAGATTGTAAGCCCTCTGGGGATAGGGAAATACTTACAGTACCTGAATGTAAACCGGTGTGATATCTCAATTGAGATCGAATGTCGGTATATAAAAATAATAATAATAATAATTCTCATTTAAAGTGTTAGCTCTGGCAACCAGTTTTATTTTCTATTGGGCAAGTACAGCTAGTAAATTATTCAACCTTAAATAAACAGATCCCTGTTTCTTTTGCTAATTTTCTAGTCTTGAAATTCAATGCATTCATTCCATAGCTGGTAAAAGGCTTAAATAATGTCAGGGGAGCTGATTTTATGAAAACGGTTTATATATTTCAGAATTTTGAACTTCCTAGCAGGTGCCGGGGGTAAAATGTGGAAATTCGTTGTCGGTTTTTTTGGTTTTTTTTTTACATAGGATCCTATCGTAACTATTCAAAATGCATGAAAAGGATAAAGATCCCGTCTCCAAATATCCATCCAGTTGGTAACATTTTTAGTTCATAAATTTCTAACTGATTAGGCAGTTGCATCAAAATGTTTTATTTTCAATATTAGTAGATCTCAGTAACAATTTTGTTTTCATGATTAAATGGGTCTTGTGCATTCCCTACTTGAAATAATTATGGAGCAAGGATTCATTCCAACATCAAATAAGACAATTCATAAAATATAGTAGCACAGTAACATATTACATGATGGCAGAAAAAGACCAAAATGGTCCATTCAGTCTGCCCATGGCTGTACATGGAAAAAAAAAATTTGTTTCAGTTCATATTTTCATTTGGGGGTCAGTGCACTCATTCTTCGGTTCATTTAATGTTTTGTTTTTTTTTCAATTCAGTTTATTTACCGAACCAACCCCCCCCCCCCCCCCCCCAAACCTCTCAAAACGAAAAAGAACCCAAACATACGGCCATACAACATAATGGTGCATGCATCGAAGTGATGTTGTGTTGGAGTCAGCCTTAGCACAACCAGCACCATTTTCAAATGTATCACCAGGCAGGACAGGACTGGAGATACCCTTTCCATGGGGGTACCCCAGTTCCCAGGTCCAAAGGACGGGGGTTAAGTGGCAACCAGAAACCTCCTCAGGGGATGGGCTCAGCTAAGCCCAGGTGACTGGGCCTGGGCCCCCCGAGCCTTTGATTGCATGGTAGGAGGGGGAGGTCAGAAGGCCACGGAGGCCCTGGCTGACATTCTTGGGGGCGAGAGTGGGGTCAAGAGACCGTTTTCAAATGAATACAAAAATATTCAAATATTCTCAGGTGTTTTCGTGAAAGGCCATTTTCAGTTCATTCCATTTGGAATAAACTAAAAGCAACCTCATTCATCATGTGTTTTTTCACATTTGTGAAAAACAAATGTACATCCCAGTCATCCATTTTAGACAGATACAAACATAAAATCCCCTGTGCAAGCCAACATCAACTTCCTCTCCCAACAAGGCCTTGACATGTCTTCCTCATCTGTTCCAAACATGTCCCAAATATGCCAAATGATGCCCTCCACCTTTTCTACTGGTAGGTCATTTCAGGTCCTGCCCTGTTCAGCTTTGCTTACACAAAACTAGTACTCATGCCAACATCCAGACCCCCTTCCCATTACCAAGTTTTGCAATAATCCCCACAGCCTCTAAGGTGGTATAAAATATCCAGACTCCACGTGCTCGTTGAACTTTGCGTTTTAATCATTGATGCCCAACGCTATTTTACCACGCCTGTTTAGAAATGTAGCTGCTGTTCTGTACAGGTTACCCCATACTTGCTATTTAGGGTATAACTGCCACTGAATGGAGGTTACTACTCCAGTACTTGCTGTTTAGAGTTGCAAATGCCGCTGTGGGTGTAGGTTACTCCAATACTTGGTGTTTGGGATGTAACTGCTGCTCCTTGCAGAATATCCTAATGCATTCTTGTAAAAAGAAAGCAGTAGGTCACTGCTGTTAGGGTCCGAACTGCTACTCTGTGCAGGGTGTTTCATTAACAACCTTTTGTCTGGGTATCCTCTGTTTTTCAAGATTTTATCATTGATTTTAAATGTGTTAGATGCGGTCAGCCAGTATACCTGTCAAGAGTGGTAAAACCCTATGTATCTGCCAGAGTTTTTAGGTTTGACTCAGAAAGTGCTTTGGGGGCTTCCAGACCGTGGGCAGGTGAGCCTTTCTACAAATGAGCGTTTACTATTTTATTACTAATAACGAGAGATAAAAGATGATTTTGCCATATCTGTATACTGGCAGTCCATTGTCTTCGCCACAAGACTATGGTCTCATGGAAAGCGATCAAGGCATCTATGTGAGAATGGCTGCAGATAAAGGCAACAGCAGACAAGCAAGCATAGTATAAACACAGAAGACCCCTCCTTGTCAAGAAACTAGGGGAAGTCATAGATTAACTGGGGTCTACGGCACTGCACCAGGAAGTAAACAGGGCAGACTACATGGGCCCTATGCTCCTTACCTACCATCATATTCTATATATCTACATATAATTCCTCTACATTCACTGTGACCTTGAGCTATGTTATATGCTCAAGTTGAACAGATGGACATTGAAGCAGATGACCATGCAAATTAATGGTAAGTTCCAAAGAAGTGAGACAGTTACTTGCCTAAGTATGTGCCAAATGTTCAACAAATTCGGAGCTACAAAATTAAAATAAAACACTATACATTCCAAAGGAGACAAAGCTTTTAAATATATAATTGCTTTCTCTTTCACTTGGAGTCTATTATCCTCCAAGACAATTTTTTTTCCTGATGATGTTCCCAGACCTTCCTGATCCTACAGACATTTGAATGATTTTGGTAGCATAAATTCATGGGTAAAGATTCCAATAAAGTGCAATGCTTATATTTTTACCTTTTTGCAAAAACTTACGCCCTATAATGCATGAACAGAATCTGCAGTCTGTTCTTTTTTTTTTTTAACCTAAAAATAACAAATTCCAATGTAAATGATGGGTAATAACCATCAATGACAAAATTAAGTGATAAATAACGTGAAATCAAAGGGTTATTGACCGTATGCTTCTATGTGTGGGAGAGGGGCAAAAATGAAGGCAAAAAACGAATGCGTTTTGTGAGAATTGGCACCTGGTTAAAACACCAGTCTGCCTTTTCAATTTTGACATGAAGATTTCCATTCTCCCTGCGAGGGTGCATTTCAATTTAGGGGGCAACAGATCAATGTATTGATAATGAGTGTGGAATATTATATTGTTTGTAAATATGGCTAGGCCAGATGTCAAACCTTTCTAACCCCCCTCAATATTTAGAGATGGGGTGCCTGACATGAGTCTCCCCCCCCCCCCCCCCCCCCCCACGATGGAAACCTGCCATGGTCTATCCACCTCTGAACGTCCTCTTTTACTCTCCCGGGTGCCGCGTGGCAGTGCGAGCGGTGTCGGAATCAGGAAACCAGCGCGGGCCTAAGCCCTGTCCAGCCCCCCTCCCCCCTCCAACTCCACAAACCTGCGAACCGTTTCCTGCTTCCGAAACCACCGCCGTTTCCATGGGGTGTGCAGGAGAAAGAAAAGAAGTGGGAGAAAGTCTAGGACGTGGAGGACCGGGAGGTCTGTGGGTAAGGGAGAGAGAGGAGTATCGGGGTCAGCACGCCCTGCTCTATAATATCTGTGGCGCTTAGCATGCTTTATGGGCTTATGCACTATTTGTGTTGGCAGGAAGTAGTGAAACGGACTCTTCTAATTCATCCACAAGCCAATCCAACAGCTGCAATACTTTGTTTTCTCTGCTTTACTATCTATGACTTGGGGGGTCAAAGCCATGGCAAGTTCAGTTCTGGGCCAGCTCTGTCAAATTATATGATGTGAATTAATGTCCATCAGAACTCAGACAAGCATACACTGATTTAAGCTCTGAGGCTGGACTTGTCTACAACTGTAGAGGTGAAAGGTCAGTTCATACCCATTAATTAACCCAATCCATCTCCCCTCTACTATTTACCTTTTAGGCCATATGGTTCCAGAAATTATATGAAGAGAAAGTAACATTTAAAACACAGAAATATGGTGTCACACTGAAAGCAATACACTTAGATCAGTTTGACATTAAAATTTTGAAAACTGTTCTTACCTATCTCATTGATATTCAAGTAAATCATTGCACCGGTGAGAACACAACCTTTGCATTCTACCTTCAAAACCAATCAGCAAGCAACAAGTCAATTTTGCCATTTCTCTCTCACCCCCTTTTTTTTTTTTTTTTTTTTGCTAAGTGTGCAGTCCTAGAAGTGGATGTAGATGTCTGAACGTAGGGATTGCTCACTTATCTAAAGATAAGTGCATGGATGGCCCTGTCAAGAATGAACTTGGCCTTCTGATCCTGCATCTAGTTAGTTCACGTTTAGTGCTGCAGATCTGTGCGTTTTGCTTTGAAGAATAATGTGCTTAGACTTTTAAGCAGCAGAGATCAGGCTCGTTAGTTAAGAAAAAAATCCAGGTCCTTTTCTGTTTCTTAATATTTTTCGTTCCTGAAGAAATATTGGCGTAAACCGGAGCACTGCTGGGCAGATTCAAATCGCAATACCATGCAGGTATGTCAGTGATACATGTGACGCGTGAATACAAAAGAAACAATGAAAATATATAGCACGCATGTACACGCACATAAACGTGTTCACATGGGGATAGCAGAAGGATATGAGCTTCTGGGTTGCATCATAATTCCTGGAGCCGCAAGGTCACCTCTAGAGCCCCGAGATCTGTATTTTCCTGTATACTGTGCACATGTACTCTCTAGGGTATGTACAGCCAGGCACACAGAGATGCAGAAGGATTCTGCCAACCATGAGATGAGATCCACTCCTTGATGCTGGGGTGCACTGCTTCTCTGCCGACTTGCAGTCCTCCAAGCCTCCGCACTTTTTCATTTCGGTTCCGCGAGGTCGCTAATCCCAGCCTCCTGTAATCGCCCATGGACTCTCGCATCGGCCCTCACGCATCATAGGGACTCCCTGCCAACACGCTGAAGCTGTCCAGTCGGACTACCCATCCTTTTGAAAGGAGCACACATAACCGCATCATTCTTCTCTGGTGTTCTTAATGCTAAATTCTTCCTGCTGCACTTGGACTCTCTGATTTCCCAACTCTCTCTCTCTCTCTCTCTATCCCCCCCCCCAAATCACTTCCTCAGGCTGCAAGTACAGGAAGCTTATAACCATGGCCTGGGATATGATCGCCGCTTGCAAGGATCAGGAGAACTGCCCTACAAATAGTGAGATATGTGCAAAAGCATACATTTTAATGATTACAATTTATTTTAGCACTGCAGCTTCCTCTTGCTCCGTTGGGTTTCCAGCTCTATGGGAAGCGGCCACTCCTGGGGTTATGAATTTTTTATTTGAGGGTAAAACACCAGGAAACGCTCTTTTCCCGTTCCTTCTCAGCCCTGCCTCAGCAGCAGTTCTCAGTGGCTCCCTGTAGAACGCAGCCGTGAACGGTGTCGCTGAGACTCCCCACCCTCTACCACAGGCCCTGAACGCAGCCTCCGCGGCATTTCTGGACTCGGCTGTCCTAAGGAGAAGATGCCGGACTCAGGAACTGAACTGAGATCTCCCACAGGCCTCCCAGCCCAGGCCAGCCAACTGTAAATATTCCCGCCGACTAACGCGATGCACTCGCATAGCTGCATACCTAGGAGGAATGAAATATTTTAATCTGTTGCTGTTTGGAATGCTTTTTATAGTGATGAAAATTAAATGAAAACAAGCTTGATGGAGACATGGAATTATTCTCGCTAGAAATCCCAATGGAACCTGACTGGAAAACAGTAACGTTAAAGCTTAGGTGATATAATTATGAGAATCTGGCTACCTCACAGCCTCATTCAGCTAATGTTTCAATCTGAGCAAATCTTTAAACCCAGACAGCTCCAAACCATTCTGTCGAGCCAGAAATAATTAGTTCTAGGAAAGAAAATAGAGTTGATATAATCATGCATTCCATTTTATTTTCATTTTTCTTCATCTTTTGCCAACCATAGTATACTACACTGAACTTGGCAGTCGAAACAGGAAGCAAGAGACAAGAAGATAAGACAGGCAATGCTCATCAAACACAATGCCCTGTGCATGCAATTGCTTATTGAAATAGTTGGGAACACAATGCAAGAAAAAGATTACCAGGTATCTGACTGAACCATAAAATTATGAAATTAAGGGTTCTGCTGACATCATAAACAGTAATTACTGCTTCTTAAAGCTGCAGTTCAAGGTAGCCAGAAAACAATGGGTTCTGTTGAGTTTCCCAGCTGTGGGTTTACACTGCTATTGCAAAAGTACTATGAATCTTTTGGAAAGAAAAAGGAATTTAAAAAAATAATGAGCTTCAATATTTGTCCATTTGGCACATACCAGAATCTAATGTTGGTGGAATGTCCTTTTCTGCCAACTCGTCCTTTATAAGATCTGTCAAGCCTTCCCAGAAGGTGGCCGTCTGGCTATCCACACCGGAGCACTATGGCCAGGGTTCAAAACTGGTTGTCATAATCGGCCACCGTACGGTGCTCTTGACTTATCTGAAGCAACTTAGAAGCGGCAATCGAGGCCCAACCCAGGTCATTCAAGATCAGATGAAATTGACAAAAGGACATTATCCAAATTCTCCATTATGTGATCATTTTTCTCCCAGAGAGGCGATGACCAGGCTAGGGCAGGGCTGCCCAGCAAAGACTGCATGATGTTTACCATGGTGCATTCAGTGAGAAAGCTGGCTGCCTGAAGTTCAAAATACATTCTGCATTAGTTGATGAAACCCTTGCAGTCTTTGGGATCACCTTCATATCTGGGCAGTGGTGGGGGGTATGGTAAATACAACTTCTTTTTGAATCAGAGTGACCGCAGGAGGCACCAGTGAGGGAGCAAGAAGCCGCACAGACTCCATTCGAGCCGTCAGGCCTTGCAGAATGCCAGTCAGGTTGTTTAGTGGGTCTTGCTGCTGTTGGAACTGGAGTGCCAACCCGGAGATGGCCTGAGCTGGGAATGAATCTGCTGAGCTCATGAATGTGAGCACTTCAGCTGTGGCGTGGTTGATGCAGCCTAGTAGGTGAACCTATTAGGCCCTTGCCAACAGCTGGCAGACACGCTTTTATTGAGATTGGAACTGGAGCTTCACCTGTATCAGCCCCATTCCCCATGGACTGAGCCTTTGAGTTCCAGGGGATGGCAGGGCTTAGGTGAGTGTCCCTTAAGGAGCAGTCAGTCCAGGTATGAATAGTGGTCAAGGCAGGCAGTCAGCAGATGAAATCCGGGTCCAAGCAAGGGTCAGGGCCCGCAGCGATCAGAACCAGGGTTATCAGGCCAAGATAGACAAGATGGACAGAGAAGAGGTTCTGAGGACCATGGCACAGTGGGAGGAAGGAAAGGTAAGGATGGTAGAGCAAGGGCACAACCTACACAAGACAAGAAGAAGGAACACAGGCGGGAACTGGAACAACAAGACGAGGCACAGGAACTAGCAACATGCACTGCAAGGCAGGAGGACCTGTTGCTGAGACTTGGAGAGGAGCACAGCGGGGCTTTAAACACCCTGCCATGTGATGTCATCAGGAGGCGCCTCTGCAGGCCTTTCCCACGGTGGGGGTCTTCAAAGATCAGCGTGCACCATGGGGCAGTGCAGATAGAGTAGAGGAGGGCAACGAAAGGTGGCGTCTGAGCCGTGGCAGCATTTGATGATGTAGGGTGAGTGCGACTGGTCAAGGGTACTTCCCACTGCTGGTCAAATGTTATAGTATTTTTTATGTGATCCACCATGCATTGTAGGTGTGAACAGAATATAAATATTTTCAAATAAAAATAAGTGGAATAAATATAGATGCAAAATTACATATTTATAAATATAAATAAATAAATATATAAATATATATATATATATATATATATATATATATATATATATATATATATATGTATGTATACCTGTCTTATTCTCTTTCCATTGGTTGCCAATTAAATACCGAATTCAGTTTAAAGTGTTATCAATTATTCATTCTCTTATCTATAATATTTCATCTACCTGGCTATGCACTAATCTTCGCATATATAAACCTCCCAGACAACCTAGATCTCTCTCTAAAAGTCTTTTAGATGTACCTACAATTAAACTGGCTAAACACGAATTAACTAGAAAAAGTGCTTTTTCAGTAGCTGGCCTTATTTCTTCCACACAACAGTTTAAACAATCATTAAAAACCTACTTATTTCAGAAAGCATACAGTTTACTCTCTAACTCACAAAATTTATATTCACTTATCTTCCATATTGACCCTACTTTTTTCAAACAGATATATCCATAAGAAATAATACTTTAGATTCAATCCAATTCACTGTTTAATGCTGTAGGGCATGAATGTTTATTGTAATATTATTTTAATGTTAGTTTTTATTTTTATCCATTATGTATGTCTGGTTGAAAACCGTTTTTATTTTTATTTTAAAAAATGTATCCATTATGTATGTTTGGTTGTAAACCGTTTTGATTAATTCCTTTGAAATGTAAAGGCGGTATATAAACATTTTTAAATAAATAAATAAATAAATAAATAAATAAATAAATATATGCATATAGCAATTTTATCTAAAGACCCATATCTGTCAAAAATCATGGCCTTTGTCCCATGTTAAATTATCCCAAAAAAGTCCAATTTATGAAAATTGATGACATCATACGTCCTGTTATCCATAAAAACTGTATCTGAAATAATTTTATCAGAAAAATCCCATTATCCAGAATTTCCCATTATCAAAGAAATCCGTTATTTGGAATGCACTTGGCGCCAACCATTTTGGATAAAAGATATGGCAGTTTATTGAATGCATATACAGAAGACAGTAACACAAGGCTTTCTCATTGTTTGTAGGCTCTCCCCATCTTTCTAACTGAAACACATTTTAAAACATTTAAAAGGAAAGAAATGCTAATGGTCACAGCTTGTAAAAAAAAAAAAGGGAGGCAATGATTTAAAGCATGCAGTGAAGGTGGTGCAAAGGATTACACTGCAGAATGCAATGGATAACTGTTTGATGACTGTGGCATTGGCAAAAAATAATGCCCCAGCTCCTCTCACTGCTGCGATGCAGATAGAATGACATGGTAGTGTGGGAAATAGCAGAAAAAGCCCGGAAATACGTTGTTTATTTTCAGCATTCCTCTCAATGTTGTCTCAGGCTTTTTTACTTTGAGCCTTTACTTCTTTTGGCCAAGAAACCAAAGTTTTATTGCCGACCTTTCAAGAAAAATAATTATTCATTGCCTATAGAATTTCCTCGTTTGGATGACAGGATAGAGGTTTAAATGGATACATTCTTGGCAATGAATTGCAATGAACTACTAATGGATTAACTAATGAATGCATATATGGAAACCCCTATTTGCATGGAAACCTGTTTAGTAAGCCAATTTATCTTCAATAATTGAACTAAGATTCTCCTGCGTGGTAAAGGGAAGTGTCACATTGTGCACGTTACATTAAAATTCTGTGTGTGGTGTAAATTAAGTAGATAGTTAATATGAAAGAAGATAGAGAGAGAGAGGAACCAATCACTAGATGGATGGGTCTTAGCTCAGAGGTAAGTCTCAGTCAGAGAAATCGTCATCTGTCCGAAGCAAAATGGTTTAATTGAGTGACTCATTTTAATTCCATGTGGTCTGTGGCACTCACATTCTCAACAAATTTGGTACACATACCACCTCTGCTGCAAGACCCAGTTTATAAGTAGACTGTGGAAGCATTATGGCAAAAACTAAGACAATCAGAGGTCCATATTCAAAAGATAACCTAACCGGTTAGCTAAGTTAGCCGAATAGACTTATCCAGCTAATTTAAGCCTGGATATTCAGTGGCGCAGCCACACCACTGAATATACCCGGATAACTTTAAAGTTAGCTGGATACATCTATTATGGCTAACTTTAGACCTGCTCAATAGCAGGTCTAACTTATCAAGCTAACTTAATTGGATAAGTGTTAATATTGCCATTTATCTTGCTAAGCAGTTACTCCCCTTTAGAACCACATCCCACCCACAACTTAGCCAGTTAACTATTTAGCTGGATAAATAGTTAACTGGCTAAGTGGTGGCCATTGAATAGAGCTGGATATTTAGACACTGACACTGCGCTGAATGAGTCATAATTTATCTGGCTTAAGTAGCATTAAATATCGACCTCCTAGTTACTTTCTAGCCAGCAAACTGGAAATGACCTAGGTACTATCAACTAGCCCAAACTGAACTGGTCATTGGATGAATAAAACAGAATGTTTAATCTGTAACTGAATATCTACCTCTAATGAGAGGACACGTTCATGTTTTCTTCCCATGGTGCCTCTCTTCCTAATAGGCAAACTTTCATATTCTGGTCATGAATAATTGTTCACAGATTTGAGATCAATAGAGATCAGTGAAGAGAAAGCCATGTGTGGTCCAAGAACCTCCTGTGGCTGTCTGTTCCTTTTCAATGGGTCCATAATTGAGTTTTTCCGTTTATGTGCTATCAAAAAAAAGTAGGATATTTAATCCTAGCCCATTTGTGTGACTTTAAATAATTTTCTTAATATGATCTATGTACAATGTTGCTTTTCTGTAAAAAAAAAAAAAAAATGCTGCTTTTGTGTGCATGTGTAGATTTGTACAAGAATAATGTTCTTCGTACTGAAACAAAAACGGATTTTTCAGATGCTACCTAGAAATCCTACGGATGTGATTTATGGTCTGTGTGTATGAGACAACCTGTCATAAATCAGGCCTTATGCGCTTGGCTGTGGTGGCGCCTGGCCCTGTGAAACTTACAGGCTTTCAGTCCCAAGGCGTGCTTCCCTGGCCCTCCTCTGTAAGTGTACAAGGGATAATTCTGATTAATCATTTCATGTGGTACAACTTCCACGGGGGGTAGCCCTGTTAGTCCTGCAGTAGCAAAAAAAAAAAAAATGGCACAGCAGCTGGTGGCACCTTCCAGACTAACAGAGTCAGTGGAGCAATAAATCTGTTCGTCTGTGAGGGGCCACCAGCCTCTCCGCTGTTCATGTGGCGTGTTCTCCTGTGATTCCCCCATCTTCACGCCGCACTCTCTCGTGTACCTCCCTTGCAAACATTGATGCATGGCTCCACCTAAGCATATACTGTACTACATGGAATTAAAAGGAAGGCTTCATGCATCAAAAGAATGTGGAATGCATTCCATTCGAGTGGAAAACACGCAAGTATGCATGTTTTATTTTGATTTATGTCCAGTTTTTGCACGGTGCCCTACCCAGCGTAGCTCGCAATATCAAAAGCAAGGAATATAAAATACTAACTGCACAGAGTTAGGAAAGGTTCCTGGAAGAGCATAGCGGAGCAGTTCAGAGGAGTGGCAACGATGGATATGGAAGTCCGGAAAGGTGAATTTGTGTTGACTTGAAATGGAACAAAACAAATGATGGAGCATCTTGGATACCAGGAGCTCCTCTCTGGCGTTTTCTTTCTTCGGCTCTTAACATAGAAACATAGAAATGACGGCAGAAGAAGACCGAATGGCCCATCCAGTCTGCCCAGCAAGCCTCACACATTTTTTCTCTCATTCTTATCTGTTACTCTTAGCTCCTTGTTCTATTCCCCTTCCACCCCCACCATTAATGTAGAGAGCAGTGATGGAGCTGCATGCAAGTGAAATATCTAGCTTGATTAGTTAGGGGTAGTAGGGGCAGTAACCGCTGCGATAAGCAAGCTACACCCATGCTTATTTGTTTTACCTAGACTATGTTGTACAGCTCTTGTTGGTTTTTTTTTTCTTCTCCCCTGCTGTAGAAGCAGAGAGCCATGCTGGATATGCCTTGAAAGTGAAGTATCAGGCACATTTGGTTGGGGTAGTAACCGCCGTAACAAGCCAGCTACTCCTCGCTTTGTGATTGCGAATCCTTTTTTTTCTTCACCCCTGTCGTTGAAGCTATGCAGGATATGCGTGAAGCATCAGTTTTTTGTTTTTTTTTTTTCCCCCTGCCCTTGAAGCAGAGAGCTATGCTGGAAATGCGTGATGTATCAGTCTTTCTCCCATGCCGATGCAGGAGAGAACCATGCTGGATATGCATCTTCACCAACTGATGCCCGCCGCTGGTGTGGTGGCGCAGGAGTTAATGGACTCCGGCGCATCCTCCCCAGCAGAGGGGGCCATTTTGATGTAGGGCAGCTAGTTCAACTGGAAGAAAACAAATGATGGAGCATCTTGCACACCAGAAGATATAGTTATAAACCGTTTTGCTTGACTCTTTAGTTGTAAAAGCAGTATATAAACCCTTTTAAATAAACAAATAAATACAATAAATTATACTCTAGAGAAAAGCTGCTAGAAGACAAAAGGCAGGAAATTGGAGGTGGCCTGCTGAGCATATGGTATCCAATGGAAAGTGCCTGCAGCTGGAAGCGAAGGGAACAAGAAACAGTGAACACCAGACCACAAATGCATAAATATAGTGCTCCAGAAACTCTGAATGGATTTCAGATTCATTGGCAATAGGGACTCTAAAGAGAACATTTATTTTGTAGAAAGGGCCTCGTCTGCGGATCCCCCCCAGAGCAAGTAAGTGGGGGCCGGGAAGGATCCTGGCCCCAGAATTTTCCGGGTGTGAGGGACTGGTTTGGGGGCATGAGAGGCCCCCCCTTTTTTTCTGTTTTTGGGGGATTTTTCTCAATGTTTATTTCTTTCTTTTTTTTTTTTTTTAAATTAAAGGAACAAAATAAACATCACACGAAATGAAATTCATGGGGAAAAATTCTCCCCAAAAACAAAACTAAAAAAGAAACATTTCCCCCCTTCCCACCCCTAGAAGAAGCCTTGTTTGCAGGTACAAGGGGTATTTCCTCAGGCAGCCTACAATCTTAGAGGTGAATTTTCAAAGGGGTTACACATATACGTTACAATATATGATGACTTTGTGATTGTTTTGTGGCGTGAATAATGAATGAATGCTTTTTTGGTATCCACACTGAGGGGCAGATTTTAAAACCTGCACGCGGGCACAGATTTGCTCACGCAACCCGGCGCAAACAAATCTACGCCCAATTTTATAACATGCGCGCGCAGCCGCGCGCGCATGTTATAAAATCCAGGGTTGGCGCGCGCAAGGGGGTGCACAATGGTGCAACTTGCGTGCGCCAAGCCGCGCAGCCTGCCTCCGTTCCCTCCGAGGAGGCCTCGCAGGGAACTTTCCTTCCGCCCCCCTGCACCTTCCCCCCCCCTTCCCCTACCTAACTCGCCCCCCAGCCCTACCTAGAACCCCCCTTGCCTTTGTTGAAGAAGTTACGCCTGCATCCTGGCAGGCGTAACTTATGCGCGCCGGCCAACGGCCGGCCCGCGATCCCGGGCACAGCAAGATAGGCTCGGCGTGTGCAGGAGGAGGCAGGGGTAGGTTTTTGGGGGTTGTGCGCGTATCTTACGCGCACAACCCTTTGAAAATCTACCCCTGACTGAACAATGGACGTAGCGGAATAGAAGCTGTTTTAAATAAATAAATGTAAATATAACATACTATCGGAGCAATATTCAAAAGCCATTTACCTGCATTAAGTGTATTTAATACAGGTAAATCCTATGGACGATTCAATGGCTTTTATTGTAGCAATTTTCAAATGCCCACTTACACATGTGAAGTACATTTACACATGTAAAATCCAGTTTTAAGCATGTAAATGCTTTTGAAAATCAGGCCTATAGTGTGTAGCTGAGACAATAGAGGGTGAAGTGATTTAACCCAAGGTCACAAGGAGCATCATGCAGGATTTGAATGCTGGCTTTTCTGTCTCTCAGCCTGCTGGTCTAACCACTAGGCTGCTATTTCTGTACTCTTACAGGTCTTATCTGATTTGCTTAATGGTTAAAATCACTTTTTCCATGTGAAGCTACTGCACCATACAAATGCACTGTATCCCAGGATGAATCGTTCAGGAGCTGACATTAGCCAATGTCTTTCTATTACCTGACGATATGGAAGAATCATCCTGAGGGGGGGGTGCAGTTAGCTTTTTCAAAGAAAGACAAGCGAATGGAAAATTAAAAGGCATGAAGAGAAGGGTTTCAAAAAGTTCTAGCCAGCAAGCTTCAGGAGTCAGCTGACTACACCAGGGGCCTGATATTCAAAGCACCTTCAGTGCTATTCAGCCAGTTGGAGAGGCCGCTGGATATGCACCCATGATCTGCAGCTGCCGCTTAGGGCCTGGATTTTCTAACGGCGCAGGCCTCTGTGAATCGCGCGTGCACGTACTTTTGTTCGCGCACCAGGAGCAAACAAAAGTACGCTGGATTTTATAAGATACACGCGTAGCCATGCGTATCTTATAAAATCCAGGGTTGGCGCGTGCAAGGGGGTGCACATTTGTGCACCTTGTGCGCGCCGAGGCCGGCGCGTGCTGCCCGTTCCGTCCAAGGCCGCTCCAAAATTGGAGCGGCCTCGGAGGGAACTTTCCTTCCACCCCCTACACCTTCCCCTCCATTCCCCTACCTAACCCACGCCCTGGCCCTATCTAAACCCCCCCCTTACTGTTATTGTAAAAGTTACACCTGCCTCTGGCAGGCGTAACTCGCGCGCATCATTTATTCAGCTGTTTCGCTGTGCCACTGAATATACGTCATAACTTAGCTGGATAAGTTCTAACCAGCTAAGTTACTTACACGGCCAGCTTTGAATATCTACCCCCTGATCTTTAGTAAAGCTACCCCGCGTAGTGCTAATGAGTACACACATATTTCACTATACACACAATACAGGGAATTTTACTAGCCCGGTGTGACTTGTGGGTATATCTGGGAGATATACCCACAAGTCAGGTTCATGCATGCCACACGGGTTTTAAAAGCCACCCAGACAAGCACGTACTTGCTGCTGTGTGCATCAATGAAAAGTTCAAAAAAGGGAGCGGGATGGGGAGTGGTCTTGGCGGGGCATGGGTGTTCCTGGATTCAAATTTGCACATAAATACTTATTAGGGATGTGAATCGTGTCCTCGATCGTCTTAACGATCGATTTCGGCTGGGAGGGGGGAGGGAATCGTATTGTTGCCGTTTGGGGGGGTAAAATATCGTGAAAAATCGTTAAAAATCGTTAAAAATCGAAAAATCGAAAAAACCGGCACATTAAAACCCCCTAAAACCCCCCCCCGACCCTTTAAATTAAATCCCCCACCCTCCCGAACCCCCCCCCCCAAATAACTTAAATAACCTGCAGGTCCAGCGGCGGTCCGGAACGGCAGCGGTCCGGAACGGGCTCCTGCTCTGAATCTTGTCGTCTTCAGCCGGCGCCATTTTCCAAAATGGCGCCGAAAAATGGCGGCGGCCATAGACGAAAAAGATTGGACGGCAGGAGGTCCTTCCGGACCCCCGCTGGACTTTTGGCAAGTCTCGTGGGGGTCAGGAGGCCCCCCACAAGCTGGCCAAAAGTTCCTGGAGGTCCAGCGGGGGTCAGGGAGCGATTTCCCGCCGCGAATCGTTTTCGTACGGAAAATGGCGCCGGCAGGAGATCGACTGCAGGAGGTCGTTCAGCGAGGCGCCGGAACCCTCGCTGAACGACCTCCTGCAGTCGATCTCCTGCCGGCGCCATTTTCCGTACGGAAACGATTCGCGGCGGGAAATCGCTCCCTGACCCCCGCTGGACCTCCAGGAACTTTTGGCCAGCTTGTGGGGGGCCTCCTGACCCCCACGAGACTTGCCAAAAGTCCAGCGGGGGTCCGGAAGGACCTCCTGCCGTCCAATCTTTTTCGTCTATGGCCGCCGCCATTTTTCGGCGCCATTTTGGAAAATGGCGCCGGCTGAAGACGACAAGATTCAGAGCAGGAGCCCGTTCCGGACCGCTGCCGTTCCGGACCGCCGCTGGACCCGCAGGTTATTTAAGTTATTTGGGGGGGGTTCGGGAGGGTGGGGGATTTAATTTAAAGGGTCGGGGGTGGGTTTTAGGGGGTTTTAGTGTGCCGGCTCACGATTCTAACGATTTATAACGATAAATCGTTAGAATCTGTATTGTATTGTGTTCCATAACGGTTTAAGACGATATTAAAATTATCGGACGATAATTTTAATCGTCCTAAAACGATTCACATCCCTAATACTTATGCGTACTGGCGCGTGCTGGGGTCTCCTGCCGAATATCTTTATTTCTGCTATGGATGATGCATAAGTTGTAAAACAAAAAATTCTAGGCAGATCAGCAGGTTTTAAAGGTGAGGGCTAATGGGGAAAAGGGAAGCTATTAGGAGGGTTTGGAATTCCTATTCCTTACCTGGGCAAACTGGGAATGAACTGAGAATACTTGTAATGGCGTTGGCACGCATCCCTTGTAAAATTTCCCCACTTAAGTGGTAGAAGCTGCATTTGCGCACATAGCTGCGCGTCCACTTAAAATTGCATGCACGTGCACATGGTCAGGCTATTTTATAACATGCATGCACATACACGTGTATTAGGGATGTGCATTCATTTTCAACGAAATAGGCGATGGCAACAAAATTGTCTATTTCGTCGTGTTTTGAGAGCACTTTGGAGAGTAATTTTTTTTATCTTGATTCAGTTCATTTATTTTTTTTTATTTTTTAGTTTGGTTCATTTGCCAACCTAAACAAACAAACAAACAAACAAACAAACAAATAAATCAAACAAAAATAAACCTAAACCATTAAAATAAAATGGACCTCTGGCAGCCCTGGCTGGGCTGTCCTGGATCCAATCCAGCCAGGGCCCAGCACCAAGGCCTAAACCTAGAGCAAGGACTAGGCCAGGGTTGGGCCCAGAGCCCAGCCTGGTCCTGAGGCCTGGTCACAAACCAAAGTCTAGGCCTAGCACTAAAGCCTGGTCCAAACTCCAACCCTGTCCCTGAGGCCTGGTCCTAGCTCTTAGGCTCAGCCCTAAGCCCTGGTCTCAGGGTCAAGGCTCAGCCAGGTCCCAGGGCTGAGGTACAGCCCTGGTGCCAAGGTCCAGCCTCAAGGTCTGGTCCCAGATTCGAGGCCTATACCTAGTCCTGGCACCAAGCACTAGGCCTGGTGCCAGGGCCTGGCCTTAAGTCCTGGTCCTGGCACTGAGGCCTAGGCGCAGGCCTCCAGATGTCTTCTTCCAGTCCTGCTGCTTTAAAAATACTACCATCCTCTTGGAGGATGCCACTGGACTGACATAATTTTGGCGCCTTCCACCGGTGTAGCTGCCATTTTGCTGTACTGCTGTATAGTTCTGTGGCCATACATCAAAATGGCCCAATCCACTCTGGATAAAGGCATTGCACTGACGTCTTTCTGATGCTGTCCTCCATGTGGACAACATAATCTTTCAAGTGCAGAAACACAAAGAAGACCTCTGGGGACTGGGGCCTAGGCCTTGGTGCTGGGCCTATGCCCCGTTGCTGAGTCCAAGCATCAGGGTCGGGCCCTAGCATGGGGCTTCAACCTTGGCAACAGGACCAGGTCTCTACTGTGCAGTCATAGGTCTTAAGCAATTAACTTTCCTCCCCCTGTCACTAAGGACCCTTGGGTCTGTCCCATGCATGCTTGAATTCTGCCACTGTTTTGGCTTCTGCCACCTCCACAGGACTGTCCTGTTCTCTAGTTTACATAATTAGAACACAATTGCTCTGTTTCACATTAACTTGTATTTGGCATTATCTTACTATCGAAGAGCCACATATAATACAAATTTCCTAATTTATTGTTATTGTTTGTGCGTGTGTGTGTTTACAGGAGGTTGACTCCTCCCAGTCAGGTCATAATTCAAACAGCTTAATGTCTCTAATGGAGTCAGGTGGGAGGACATTAACTACCCAGGTTAACACATCATCTCAATCTCAGCCAGAAGACCATGAAGGTGTGTCTTTAGCCCCGGACTCACACTTTACATTTGATATGAGCCAAAAAGAGTCCTAATCAGATACTAACAATGATAGAACTGAAAGACCTGCGCATAACGTTTCCTAGAGAAGGCGTTAAGCCATGGATATCCCAGTTCCTAGCAATCTTTTTCCTTTTGTATGTGCAGGTAAAGTGAAACCTTCTAAACAAATCTTTTTTCCCCTACCATTACAAGGTGCATTTCTAAGCAGAGCCTCTCTCAGAAAATGGTATTACATGACACTAACCTTTTTTCCTCTAGAAAACCCAGCCGTGATGAATAAAACATAGATGACCTTTCAAAACTTAGCCATTGTACTATGAGATTGCATATTAACAAGCTTTTTGAAGAAGTAGGACAGGAACAGAACATTTCAGTTAAGGCTGGATAAGATACTATTCAAATAGCACATTATTGTAGACACCATGGAGACTTAACTGTGCATTAAGCAGGTGTCCTCACTGCTGCACATTATGCATTCACTATCGTGTACACAGCTTCTTGCAGGTGAAAACATCCTATATTAGTAGATCGTGTCCACAAAACAGGGGCTTGCTAAAATTTTTACTACTGCCAAAGTGGACAAAAATCTAACAAGTAAAATGTACAACTTCACTAGGTGCAGGAAGACCAAAGAGTGAAATAAAATAAATTCTGCGGAGGCCCCCCCCTCGATTCCCATGTGTCAGCAGTCATTAGAATGTCTGCAGAATATGACTCTTGCCACAAAATTGTGGAACGTGACCTATCTGACCTTCTGCTGCTGCTGCTGTCATTGCCCACCTACCTGGTGCTGACTCTTCTGTAGCCCTCCCCATTCTCCTCCCAGATGAATGCCTGCTGCTCTGTGGCCCACTGCGGGCTGTGCAGGATCTAACAGTAAGAACATTGCTCTCTGCTTCAATGACAAGAGATAAAGGGGAATTGGAATCAGATGGAAACCAGCAAGGGGCTTGACTTTTAACAGTTTGGAAAAATAAGTATTGGGGTGTAACTTATAGAAACATGTATAGAAACATAGAATTGACGGCAGAAGATGACCAAACGGCCCACCCAGTCTGCCCAGCAAGCTTTCGCACTTTTTTTTCTCACATACTTATCTGTTACTCTTGGCCTTAGTAACCTTTTGGTTCTATTTCCCTTCCACCCCCACCATTAATGTAGAAAGCAGTGTTGGAACTGCATCTAAGTGAAATAGCTTAATTAGGGGTAGTAACCGCCGCAATAAGCAAGCTACACCCATGCTTATTTGTTTACCCAGACTATGTAATTCAGTTGTCTGTTGTCTGTATAGATCCCCTTTTCTTCATTCCCCCCTGCCGTTGAAGCAGAGAGCTATGCTGGATATGCGTGAAGTATCAGTCTCTCTCCCCTGCTGTTGAAGCAGAGATCTATGCTGGATATGTATTGAAAGTGAAGTATCAGACTTTCTACCCTGCCGTTGAAGCAGAGAGCTATGCTGGATATGCATTGAAAGGGAAGTATCAGACTTTCTCCTCTGTCGTTGAAGCAGAGAGCTATGCTGGATATGCATTGAAAGTGAAGTATCAGTCTTTCTCCCCTGCTGTTCAAGCAAGGCAGATGCCACCCCCTGATGATACCTTTAAGGGGGAGACCTGTGTACACATGCCAGTGCCCCTCCTTGATTATACCTTTATGGGAGAGACCTTGGCACGGCTGGTGCTATGATAAGTTTGCTGGGCAGACTGGATGGACCATTTGATTCTTTTCTGCCATCATTTCAATGTCACTATGTTTCAATGTTTCTATGAACCATCTAGAAGCTGGAAGATGGTGAACTTACTATCCCTGGGCAGGGTGAAGCCAGAGAAAATCAATGGAGAAACTCCGTAGTGGTCCTGATGTGCAAATTAGTCCAGAAACCTGGGTATAGTGCATGATTAATTGAATCATCTAGAAGTTGGAAGATGGTAAACCTACCATACTTGGACAGAGTAAATCCAGAAGAAATCTCTGGAGGAGGTCTGTAGCAGTCCTGATGTGTTTTCTCTGTGGCATCAGTGGGAGAAGAGGCTCAAAGGAGGAGAACTGTCAGGTTTAAAGAGTAACTTCTGCTGAGGTAAAAACACTACAGTGCAACAAGACAGCCCAGCACCAAATCCCCTCTCATCTGATGGGTGGAAGAAATATAGCAAAACATATAGAAGTCACTCAGGAGCCCAAGTTCTTCAGACTGAGGCTTAGAACTTGAATGGTATTAGACTAGTAGAATGCCATGGCTCACTGGGATCAGGCCGTTTTTTAGTTGGTTTGTTTAGTAGGCTGTGCAGAGGCAAAATATTTTTTTTGGTTCATTCATTCATTTTATAGGTCACAGTCATTCGTTAGGTTAATTTCAAATGAAAAAAAAGTGTTTGTTTTTTCATTTGTTTATCATTTACTTCATTTGTTTTTTGGAACATTTTATTTGTTCATTTTTTTACAATTATAGTCAATAGGGGAAACAAGGCAGGCTATTTTGTGCTTCCAAAATTTGATTTTCTAATCATTTCTAATGAACCTGGGAGTAGAAATTATCAGAAGGGTGAAGGTATGCTAACACATCAAGACTATGTCAACCTGTCACCAAACGTTGCATGAAGAGCTCAAAGATCTACAGTGGAGCAAAGCGATACCAGCAGTGGCAGAAGTTGTCCAAAGTACTGTCAAAGGAGCAAAACAGAAGCAAGAGTGGCCATTTCAACCTAAGGCTACAAAAGTGGGGCAAAGGGCACTAAAAACAATAGCATGAATCCTCCAAGGCTGTATGAGAGGGGCAAAGTGGCAACAAGTGTGGCATTAATAGCTCAAGACACCATGAAGGGGGAGCAGTGCATCAAAACAAGCAGAAGCCCCTACCCCAAGGCAATGATAGAAAGTCAAAGGATATGAAAGGGTGACAAGAAGACCCAAAAGCATCATGAGAGGCACAAAACAGACACCCAGAAAAACAAAAACATATCAAGGCTCCAAATGAGATGCAAAGGGCACTAGCCAAATTGGTAGAAAGCCCTAGACATGGAGAAACCAGAAGAAATCCCTGGAAGAAGCCTGCCATTCCTGAATGGCACCATTAGGTGAAGAAGCTGGCTGGACTCAGCATTAGACTTTACTGGAGGATGACTAGATATATCAGATCCTCTTTAGCCATTATATGTTTAATATCCTATGATTCATGGAATCCAGGACATGATTCGTCTTCTAAATATGTTTTTGCAAATACTGCCTCCGTTAGCTCAGAAACAGTAATCATGAAGGAAAGCAGTCTTGGTTCTGGATGCTTTACTTCTGCAGCCCTTGCCTTTTGCTGTAGTATAATCCATAGATGGCTAAATATCAGGTGAGGTCAATAATGACAAGAACCAAGTTTGAATAAAAGGTCCAAGAGGGCATGAAACAATTATAGACAATTGGTGGTAAGGCCTCAGTAAAGCATCAGATGACCAGGACAAGACTATGAGTTGGTAAGTATTATAAGGGAAGGGGATTTGGAAAGTAGCCAGAAGACAGCCTTAGCAGCAGAGGAAGCCCCTATCAAGACTGGCTTGGAAAGGTGGTGGCCGCAGTGGATCTGGCGATTAAAAACAGAAATGGTAGGAGCAGATAAACTCAGCATAAAGAGTACCTGAAAACCTCCTAAGGTATACCTCAAGGGCTGAGGAAGGAGGATGAAGAAGCTTTTGGAAATTTAGATCCCATCATAAGTTAGACCTTGATTTCTAAACATTATTCTTGCTCAATCATTTATGCTTAGAAAGGGTTGGATTATTATCTTTTCTTTATCTTGTTTATAAATTAATGGTTAAAGTCACTACATTTAATTTTTATTTTGAAAATTGATCATGAGTTTAATGTAATTTTTATTCTATTATAATTTATAATTTTTAATTCATTTTAATTTTAGTTGGGGAGTTAGTTTATAGCTAATTTTTACTTTTGAAAATGTATTGTAAACCGCTTCGGTCATTTCATGTATTTGGTGAAACGGTATATAAATGTTTTAAATAAATAAATAAATAAGAATGACATCAAAATACAAGGCACCAAGAGTGACAAAATGATACTGGAGTGACATAATGGGCCTGAGGAGTGGTTCAGCAAGCATGCAATGCAATGGATATCAAGAGCAAGACCAAGAGTCAACAAATATCAGAATGGAATTGGGAAAGCATCAAGAAGCCAACTGGAATACCGGAGGAAGCACCCTAAGGTACAAAGACTGGCTTGGGGTAGTCGCAGTAGTAGTGGTACTGCTGATTATTAAAAACTAGAACAGTAAGAATAAAGCAATGCAGCAAGAACAGAAGCCAAAAAAAATCCAAGGTGTATATTGAAGGCAGAGATGAGAGAAGGAAGAATGGTATTAGAAACAAGAAGAGTAGTGCAGCAAACATGCAAAGCAATGTGTGATCAGGACAAGACCAAGAGTCAGCAAGTACTGAAGGGAAAGGGGATTTGAAAAGATCCTCGTAGACAGCCAGAGTAGGGAATATCTGTATCAGTGGAAGAATGTGGTTGATCCTACTAGTAGCATGTGTTTCTGTCAGACTGTGAAGACTCAGCCATCAACGTTAATACTATACACAGCCGGTTTTATTAAATTATTAATGCTTATGCAATCAGTTATGGTTCTATCTGTTACTTGTATAACTGTGGTGATAGTAGAATTAATACAAGCTGATGAATGTTGACCTTCAAGATATAGTACAGGGAACTGCAACAGTACAAAGTCATCAAAACCTCCCATGGCATATGGTACAGGGATTCAGAAACAGCACAAAGGTGTCTAAACTCCAAGGCATAAAGTGTGGTCCATCACAAACAGGGCAAAGTGTTTAAACCCTCAAGGCTTAGAGAACAGTCTTTCTTGCCATCTATATCAGGATAGATGGTTCTTTGAAGGCAATATAACTTTGACATTTGAGGTAGATCAGGAAGTGGTAGCTGACAAGGTGTAGCTCGTGCTATATCTCCACTTTGCCTCAGCCTCTGGTACTACTGTTCACACACCCTAGCTATCAGCATCTCCTTCATAAATGTGAGATGCTGGGACAAGATGGGGAAACTCCCTTTCACTCATGGATCACAAAGTATGGCAAGCATATATTTATTGTTTTCTGTCAGATATTTCAATCTCACTTG
The DNA here is from genome assembly GCF_901001135.1 of Rhinatrema bivittatum. NCBI lineage: Eukaryota > Metazoa > Chordata > Amphibia > Gymnophiona > Rhinatrematidae > Rhinatrema > Rhinatrema bivittatum. The sequence goes on along the minus strand of NC_042627.1, from coordinate 74,406,962 downwards.
CACTTACTGCTGCAAAGAGTCCAGAAACTGCAACACCTCTGCTTCCATTCCTTCTTGCTCATGGAAACCTTCTAACCTCTCCTCCAGAATATTTACTAAAGGGATGACCCCCACCTAGGGTGGTACTTCTGGAACTCAGATCCTAAGGACATCCTTGAAGGGCTTCTGGATTTCTGTCACCTCACCTTTTAACCATGCCGGTAATTATTTGGTTTTTCTTCCACCTTCCTTAATGCATGGATTGGAATACATCTGGACTGTGCTTCTAATATGATATTTTTAAATAATCGTCACGCATGTTGTAAATTTTTAACCTTTGCAGCTGCACCTTTCAGTTTTTTCTATTTTCCTCATTTTATTAAATTTTCTCTTTTGAAAAGTTAGTATTAGAGCTGTAGATTTACATATTGTCCCCCTTCCAGTCATTAATTTAAATTTGATTATGTTATGATCATTATTGCCAAGTGGCCTCACCACCATTACCTCTCTCATGAAATCCTGCGTTCCTCTAAGAATTATATCTAAAATAGCTCTCTCTTTCTCTTCAGTTCCTGAACCAATTGCTCCATGAATTAGTCATTTATTCTATCCATGAACATTATGTCTCTAGCATGTGCTGACATTATTTATTTATTTTATTTATTTAATGTGTTTTGTATACCATCATTCGGTTTCACCATCAGAACGGTTTACAGAGTCATGCAACAGGTTGTATAAGCATCATCACAGTGTCTTATCATGTAGTGTAAGTTGATTACATATAATAGATATTACTTGCAAGGCTTATTACATATAATAGTTATTACTTGTAAGGCTAATTATATGCAGTAAAGGTATTACATGCAAGGGGTTTAACAATACAAAGTGTCTTTAGATGAGGTGATATATATTACAAGAGGTGGGTTGGGTAATCCATTGTTAAGCGTTCTTTGGTAGATCAGTAGCTGTAACATTTTTCTTTATCCAATCAATAGTGGGGTAATTGAAATCTCCTATTATTACTGCACTGCCAAATTGGTTAGTTTTCCTGAATTCTCTTAGCATTTCATAGTCCATCTCATCATTTTGGCCAGGTGGATGGTAGTATACTCCTATCAGTATACTCTTACCCAACACACATGAGATTTATAACCATTTAGATTCTACTGTCCATTTAGTCTCTTGTATCTTTATCCTGTTGGACTCTATGCCATCCTGGACATAAAGCACCCCCCCCCCCCCCCACCACCAAGAAGTTGATCTTCCCTATCATTGTGATATACTGTGTACCCTCATATAGCACTGTCCCATTGGTTATCCTCTTTCCACCAGGTCTCAGAGATGCCAATTATGCCTATCTCATTCTTCACTGCTATATACTACCTCTCCCATTTTACTTCTTAGACTTCTGGCATTGGTATACAGACATTTCAAAGTATGTTTTTTGTTTGTATTAACAATCTGCTTTTCAGTTGATAGGGATAATTTAGAATCCTTTAGCTCAGGTGATTCTTTACTTATAGGTACATGAACTACTTTTGTTTGTTGGGATGCCCTAACTGTTTACAATTCTGGTCACCGCATCTCAAAAAAGATGCAGTTACACTGTAGAAGGTACAGAGAAGGGCAACCAAAGTGATAAAGGAGATGGAATGGCTCCCCTATGAGGAAAAGCTAAAGAGGTTAGGGCTGGAGAAGAGATGGCTGAGGGGGGATATGATAGAGGTTATAAAACCATGAGAAGTCTAGAACAGGTAAATGTGAATTGGTTATTTACTCTTTCGAATAATAGAAAGACTAGGGGGCACTCCATGAAGTTAGCAAGTAGCACATTTAAAACAAATCTTAGACAATTCTTTTTTAGTCAATGTACAATTAAGCTCTGGAATTTGTTGCCAGAGGATGTGGTTAAGGCATTTAGTGTAGCTGGATTTTAAAAAGTTTGGATAAGTTCTTGGAGGAGAAGTCCATTAAATGCTATTAATCATGTTGACTTAAGGAATGACCTCTGCTATTACTGGCATCAGTAGCATGCGATCAACTTAGTGTTTGGGTACTTGCCAGGTACTTGTAAGCTAGGTTGGCCTCTGTTGGAAACAGGATGCTGGACTTGATGGACCCTCAGTCTGACCCAGTATGAAACATAGAAACATAGAAACATAGAAACATAGAAATGACGGCAGAAGAAGACCGAATGGCCCATCCAGTCTGCCCAGCAAGCCTCACACATTTTTTCTCTCATTCTTATCTGTTACTCTTAGCTCCTTGTTCTATTCCCCTTCCACCCCCACCATTAATGTAGAGAGCAGTGATGGAGCTGCATGCAAGTGAAATATCTAGCTTGATTAGTTAGGGGTAGTAGGGGCAGTAACCGCCGCGATAAGCAAGCTACACCCATACTTATTTGTTTTACCTAGACTATGTTGTACAGCTCTTGTTGGTTTTTGTTTTTTTTTTTCTTCTCCCCTGCTGTAGAAGCAGAGAGCCATGCTGGATATGCATTGAAAGTGAAGTATCAGGCACATTTGGTTGGGGTAGTAACCACCGTAACAAGCCAGCTACTCCTCGCTTTGTGATTGCTAATCCTTTTTTTCTTCACCCCTGTCGTTGAAGCTATGCAGGATATGCGTGAAGCATCAGGTTTTTTTTTTTTTGGTTTTTTTTTTCCCCCTGCCCTTGAAGCAGAGAGCTATGCTGGAAATGCGTGATGTATCAGTCTTTCTCCCATGCCGATGCAGGAGAGAACCATGTTGGATATGCATGGAAAGTGAAGTATCAGGCACATTTGGTTTGGGGTAGTAACTGCCGTAACAAGCCAGCTACTCCCCGCGTTTTGAGTGCGAACCCTTTTTCTTCTCCTTTGCCGTTGTAGCAGAGAGCTCTGCTGGATGTGTGAAGTATCAGTTATTCTTCTCCCCTGTCATTGAAGCAGAGAGCTATGCTGTATATGCATTGAAAGTGAAGTATCAGGCATATTTGGTTTGGGGTAGTAACCGCCGTAACAAGCCAGCTACTCCCCTCTTTATGAGTGCAAATCCTTTTTTCCATTACCTCTTGCTGTTGAAGCTTAGAGCGATGTAGGAGTCACAGTAAGCATGTGTATGTTTATTTAGTAAGGGTATTGTGTCAATAGCCATCATTCTGGCGAGTCACCCCACTCTTCATTGGCGGCCTCTTGACTTTATGGATCCGCAGTGTTTATCCCATGCCCCTTTGAAGTCTTTCACAGTTCTGGTCTTCACCACTTCCTCCGGAAGGGCATTCCAGGCATCCACCACCCTCTCCGTGAAGAAATACTTCCTGACATTGGTTCTGAATCTTCCTCCCTGGAGCCTCAAATCGTGACCCCTGGTTCTGCTGATTATTTTCCTACGGAAGAGGTTTGTCGTTGTTTTTGGATCATTAAAACCTTTCAAGTATCTGAAAGTCTGTATCATATCACCTCTGCTCCTCCTCTCCTCCAGGGTGTACATATTTAGATTCTTCAATCTCTCCTCGTACGTCATCCTATGAAGATCCTCCACCTTCCTGGTCGCCCTTCTCTGTACCGCTTCCATCTTGTCTTTGTCTTTTTGTAGATACGGTCTCCAGAACTGAACACAGTACTCCAGGTGAGGCCTCACCAAGGACCTGTACAAGGGAATAATCACTTCCCTTTTCTTACTTGATATTCCTCTCTCTATGCAGCCCAGCATTCTTCTGGCTTTTGCTATCGCCTTGTCGCATTGTTTCGCTGTCTTCACATCATTAGACACTATCACCCCAAGGTCCCTCTCCTGCTCCGTGCTCATCAGCCTTTCCCCCCCCATCGAGTACAGTTCATTCGGATTTCCACTCCCCATATGCAATTTATCTTCTTATCTTGAGATGCTAATGCTTCCAGCTCTCTCCCCCTTCCCCTAAACACAATTGTTTCCCTCACCTGAAACTCACCATCCCACCTGCTCCACTACTGGTGTCAATTTAACGATAAAATAAAGCTTTGCTCCTGCGCCGGGCTGCTGAAACTCTGAACTGCCTTCCCCACCAGACATCATTGAAGGCCTGCTCAATGTCACGTGTGTTAACGCATCATCTAAAGGGACATTTCAGGCCAGCATTCGTAAATGACATCAGGCTGGGGAGGCAGTTCAGTGTCAGCACACTGGAGCAGAAATGGCCATGTTCTTTGCTCCTGCATCCTGCCTCTGGTGCTTTTGACACATGTGATATGTTCCTGAAGCCAGTGAGAGGCAGGCACATACAGGAGTAGGAGCAGGCACAGAGGCTGCATCACCTGGAGAGGGAAGCACCAACAGTCCCTCCCACCCCTGATCCTGCATCATCTGGAGCACCAATGAACCCTTGTTCCCCAACACCCCCCCCCCCCTTTACTCCCACCACCACCACTACCACCACACCCTTCAGGAGCCATAGAGCTCAGTAGTGACAGGTGAGAAGTGGACTTCATGGCTAGGGGCTGAGCTGTAATCGCTGGGATTGGAAGAACTCCAGCAGGCTCACCTTTTCCAGACATGATGCAGGAATTCTGGGCTCCCTGTCAGGAGGCAGCGGCTGCTCTTGGATCTGCCACGCTCTAGGGCCTGAAGGAGGATTTGAGCAGAGAGGGACTGTCGAGACTGAGGCTGGACTGCTATCAGTCTGCAAGGGGGAGGGAGAAAAAGAGAAAGAATGGGGCAGGAGTTGCAGGAGGGAGGAAAGAAGAGGAGAGGAAAAACCAGAGAGGGCAGGGAGGGAGAGAAGGAGAAGGAGATGGAGGAGGAGGTGAGAGAGGGAAGAAGGAGGAGAGCCCAGAGAATAGAGCAGGAGCCAGGAGGGAAAAAGGGAGGGAATCAGGGAGGAAGAAAAAAAGAAGAAGAGAAGAGATCCCAGAAGAAGGAGCAGAAGAGACAGAGGGAGAGAGGAAGCAGGAGGTCCATAATATTCAGTCACTGTCTGGATGGATAGGGCAGCTGAGACACTGAGGGTTTTTCCTATAGACACAAAATGGGAGAAAAGCCTTTATTAATTTGGCCCTTAGTTAGAAAGATAACTTTATCTAGCTAACTATAGGACAGCTCTTTGACACGACCAGACTCATTAAAGTTTTTCTCCCATTTTGTGTCTATGGGAAAAACCCTTAGTGAATCAGGTATTTAGCCAGATAAGTTATTAGGCCAACTGAATCTCAGAGTTAGCTGGTTAACTTAGCCTGCTAATGTAACTCCTCCCCGAAATCTCCCTGGAATAGCCTTCAGTTATCCGGATAAATTCCAGCCAGGTAATAAGTTATCCAGCTATAATTGAGGTAGATAAGTGTGCAAATAATTATTTATCCAGATAGCTTTCGAGTTATCGGATATATGCCTCTGAATATGGACCCCCTCTGACAGCCCAGAGGATGGTGGCGTAAGCATGGAAACAGAGATCTGACTTCTAGTGCTTGACTTCTTCAAATACTAAAATCATTTTAATTTAACTTCAGCTTTAAAGTAAGGACTGCGTAAAAAACCATTGATGTGTATATTAACATTTTAAGGCCCGGACTCCATAAAATAGTTCAATGCTGAGATTTTAAGCCTGCAAGAGGATCGGATATAATTCTATTGCAGGATCTTAAAACTCTTGTTTTTCAGTTGCATGACAGCAGTACATTTTCTGGTGCAGCACCAACTTCAGCAGTTACCCCTATGCCCCTGCTTGAAGGAACATCCACAGAATTAAGACTGGAAGGATCTAGGAATCGCGTTGTCACTGCAGCAGTAGCTGATTTTCTTTCCATCTCTAAGAGTGAACCAGAAACCCTACAAAAACAACTTAAGTTTAATCTAAAATTATGGCAATAAAGTTTATAACTTTTTTTTTTTTTTACTGCTTATTGTACAGTCTCTGTTACAATTGCCTTTAGGTGGTTTGATGCTGCTTTAACCTTTTGATACTTCTTTTGCCTCTTGAGAGAACTGGAGAAATATCCTTGCCATAGAAAGACAAAATCACTTACATTTGTCATTGAAGCATCTCAGGCTCCTTGGGTTCTCTTCCAGAGTTGTTGAGACATTGTGTATGTGGGATCGGGTGGAGGGCAATGGTTGTCATTCCCTAATGCATCTAGTTGCGGTGCCATGGCTGATTCTTTGAGTTAATGAGTAGGAGGTGTGCGTGTCTGTGTGTGTGTGTGTGTGTTGCACAAGGCTATACCTGCTAGATTTTGTCCAATGCGTCCTTAAGGCGTTTCACATTATCTAGGCTGCTGCCACAAGACCTGGATAGGAATACAATCAGTTTCGGCAGAGAGCTCTAATTTCTCAGCTTGCCACCTTTTTATTGCAAGGTGAAAAAAATCTCTCACTCCCCGTTCAGGAAAAAGCAATATAAAAACGTCCATTTTTTCTGATGTTATTGTTTTCTTCAGATTTGAACTTTGTGAAAAAGCTAAACATTAAACCAATGTTTCCTCTGTCTTTCAATTGCCTGCTATTTTTTTATTTTTTCTCATAAAGACTGGAATTGAATAGCTTGGCTGTCTTGATGTTTTGTTTATAGGGTGTGTCTTTCTTGGATTCGGTCATTTTCAGGAGTCTGTAACTCCCCTGATAGCAGCCTTCTCTTTGCGCCTTCTACATATTAGGGCTTGGTAGGTTATGATTATGACTCATTCTCCCTTCTGCTGGTATCCCAAGAGTTGTAGGGTAGGGTTTCACAATGGTTTCAAAAACCTCCCAAGTTTCTGAGAAATGCAGTTCAGTGGGAATTTTCTACTTTCTGACTACTGGGAGATATTTTATTATTCAGATATGCAGAGTAAACACGATTTTATGATAGCAGATAATCTAATAAACAGAAGAATGCTTTTTTTGAGGATGGATATAGTCCCTCAGAGACCCTGTTTTCCAAGACTAATAATCAAAGAGATGGCCTTTAGCACTTGAAAGCCTGGAAGCATCTCTTCAGGTATTTTGAATGATTTTTGCATGAGTGTATTCATAGGTAATATAGAAACAGAGAATTCAACACCAATGATCACAAGGCCCATCCAGCCTGTCCATTTTCCTCTTCTGATGCAATACTGCAGCCCTTAGTTGATCTCTTACTTCCTTTCATCTGTACTCATCCCAGGTTTTCATGAATTTCAATACAACTAGAGATGTGCTCATTACTCAAGGCCGAAATCTAACCGGGTTTGAGTTCAACAGCAATTTTGAATTTTCACTAGCTCTGCCAGTTTGTGAAAATTGACTTTTGATTTCTTCCCAATGGGCCCGTCAGACCAATTCAATGAACTTTGGTGTGATGAGTCTGGATCCAGAAAACATTTGGCTACTGCAATCTTTCTTGGCTATGATCTTCTCGAAAAACATATTTGCCAATGTTTGCATAGGATAGTATCCTCTTTGGAAATTTCTTCAACTGAAGGCCACGTTTATCTGAAACCATCAGGTTATGTCTTATAAAAATAGCATCCTCAATATACCCAGACATAGGCCAGAGGAGGCAAGCATTTCGCAGTAGAAAAGTTTAGGGCTCATGCTATTACAGTAGAGAGAGGAATAACACAAAGCTTCAAAGGCAAAGCTGGAAATCAAGCAGGATCAGTGGTGTAGCACCCAGAGAGGCCATGTGATCTTGACCCGCCATCATACATTTGCACCTGTGCTGAAACTTATTGTTTACTAAGCTATGCTATTGAAATCAAAGATTTTCCAGAGACCTTTGATTTCAATCCTTTCTCTGCAATTCTCTAAATCTTTTCTCAGGATCTACGGTGCATTTTCTCCATAGACGGCATTCTTTCTTTTCTTTATTTGTCAACAAGGAGTCGGTTTTCTCCCTGTACTTCCCAGTGCTTCTCCCAAGAACCCAATTTCCCAGTACTTAACTGATCTAGTGCTTTCCGCAGCCGAGTAGCACATCAATAAACTAAAGGTTATTGTGCTTTGTCAGGCTTTGTATTTTAACATTATGGGAAATACTCCACTGCTCTGGATGAGTGCATAAACTCTTATGGCTTGACAATTAACAGAGCTAGTAATAGAAAATGCAATGTAATTTACCTTAGTACAAGAAATTTCTGTTTACAAAAATTAAACTATTGAACTTTCCTTTTTGCAATAAAGGGATTTCTTTTAATGTCATTGTTTTTTCCCTTTAACAACAAATTCTAATGGCCAATGAATAGAACTGCACACAATTGCTTTGCATAGGAAGCATAACTGAGAAAAATTTCAGTTCTGCCTTTTCTATATGACGAAAGAAACTATATGAGAGGATAACCTTTTGAGTCTTATCTTACAGCAATAAAACAAATTTTGCTCATGATACAGAAATGTATAATTTTCTTTTTTTAAAACTAAGTGGGAATGACATACCCCAGACTGAAATTTACTGTTATCAATGTGGTGTGTGATTCTTTGGCAGTGACTTTTCATTATTGTCTAGTGCAGCCCATGTGCCATTGGTAAATGGGTCCCTTTTCGGTGTAATCAGTAAAGTATACACATCTTCTGTAAATTTATGGGGGGTGGGTTCAATGTTATCAGAACAATGTTCAACTCTTGGGTTTGGGTACATTATATAGATTTCTTTTCTCTCACTGTAGTTTTCCATTCTTGGAATGAGCAAAGCTCCTATCACCCAGTTTGAAACTGAGTTAAGAATTACAAACAATTGGCTTCAATTGATTCAGATTACCAGAATCAACATCATACTGGCTCACAGCTGGATTTTAATTGAAATGGTGTGTATTCATTCAAATATAAATAAATAATGTCAGTAAAAGACCAAACTGGCCCATTCAGTTTGTCCAGTTGAGATTCTTCCACTTTGGGTAGGTAACATACAACTCCCATATGCAACCCAACACGCCAATCAATATCTTTTACCTGGGGAATAGCCACTGCTATTAATTGCATAAGTAGCATGGGATCTTCTTAGTGTTTGGGTAATTGCCAGGTTCTTGTGGCCTGGTTTGGCCTCTGTTGGAAACAGGATGCTGGGCTTGATGGACCCTTGGTCGGACCCAGCATGGCAATTTCTTATGTTCTTATGCCAAGTATTATACCATTCTTCTAAAACAAGGAGTCATGGGATGAGGGTGAAAGAGTCAGGTATGATTTTAGGAAATATTTCTTTACAGAGAGGGTAGTGGATGCATGGAACAGCCTCCCAATGGCGGGTGATGGAGACAAAAATGGTATCTGAATTTAAACAAGCATGGGATAAATACAGGGGATCTCTGAGGGAGTGATGGGAATTATAAAGCTGAAGTAGTTGAGCAGATGGGCAGAATGGATAAGCCATACACTCTTTGTCTGCCTTCACATTTCCATGTTTCTACGTTTCTTCAAGCTTTCTTAGATCACATCTTATTCTATCTACTTCCTCCACTGCAGATCTTAGCATCATTTGCAAAACGACAAACCTAACCCCTCTGAAACATCTCTCAAAAAAGAGTTGAATAGAGCCAGCCCCAGGACTGATTCCTGAAGTACTCCACATCACTTTTCTCTCTTCAGAGTCAATTCCATTTACCATTATCCTTTGTTATCTATCACTCAACATAGCTCCAGATTATATGAAGTATTTGTACATAGCGCAACTCTTTGAATACTCTGAAAACAAGTATGAACCTGCAAATATCTGTATTTAATTTAGTGGCCTGAATATTAATAAAGTTTTGTCAACAAAATGAAAATATCCAGTTAATATTTTTGAGGGAAGGCTTGGCAGTTTCCTCCTGCTCATTCTGAAGCAACGTTCAGACCATCTGTGGCGTTTCTCCCTTTTTTTAACCTAATTCTTTTCTAGCCCAACTACAGTCCTTGGCCAGGACCCAGAGACAGTGTCTCCCTCCAGAGAGCCTTTGTATCCTGAGCTGGCCCATTAGATGTCCCTGTTGTATGATGTCTGGGAATCCTTCTCCCTTCCCGGAAGGCTGTATAACTTCAGCCACGGCCTGCCCAAGTTGCAGAAGCTGGCTATGAGAATGAAACCCAGACCTCCGACACTGTAGCATGATGCACCTCCACTGAACTATGAGACCAGCCCCATATTCACTTAACTTTGAATGTAGCCGTAAATTAGGAGTTCAAAGTCAGTTATTTAACACGATACGGCAACTTTTACTTCTGTGCCAGGTTACATTTCAGTTCTGTCAGAATCACTTATCATCTTAGTTGTGTAACACGGGGCATGTGTCATTTATACAGACAACTTATTTTGGTGTGAGATTATAAAAAACATTTCAGTAGATGAACTCCAACTTTTGCGTGTAAGAAGAAAGGTCAAAAAGGGGAAAACTGGGTTAAAGGTGCATCGCATTGTGAAGTGGGCTTCGTTGTAAGAGAGAAATATAATGTGCACTAAAGGCCTCTGAGAGAATTTTCTCTCTTCCTTAAACAGTCTTCTTTCTAGTGGTTGTTTTTAACTGATTAGGATTACAACATGCATTAAAATGTAATGTTAATTCATTGAGGGGGAAAAATTATTCTTCCTGGGTATGACCATGGAGATGTGCTTGCTATTTTGCCATCAAATCACTCCTGTTGATATTCTACTGAATAAAAAAAAACTGTGTCAATCTCTTAAAAACTATTTATATTCCTTTTTTTATGTTCTTGCAGGTAATAATTCTGAATTAATAAATGTAGCAACTGAAAGTTTTTGGTAAATATACATGGAATAATTAATTGTTTTAATCACATGGAATGACTAGATGGGACTCATGTTTCCCAGCCCTCTCCTGGAAGCACACATAACTGGTCTGATTTCCAGGCTATCCAAAATGAATATGCATGAAATAGATTTATATGCATTGGAGACCCAGTGTATGCAAATCTAGCTCATGAAACTATGGCAATTCTGAAAACCTAACTGGCTAGGAGAGGGGTGGGGAAGAATGATGCAGAGCCTTTATTGCACGGATGACCAACTCAGTTTTTCAGGATTTTCACTATGACTATGCATGAGATAGATTTCCATGCACTGTCTCCATTATATGAGAATCTCTCTCATGCATTTTCGTTATGAATACCCTGAAAACCAGGCCTGTTTGTGGCACTGGAGGACTGGAGTTGGCCACCCCTGCTTTATAGAATTAAAACAGTGACAGATATCCAGCTGCTAAGGTTGAAAAACAGAAGAGATGTCATACATTTATCTGCAGTCTAATATTTCCAATCCTGTGTCTCTCCAGATCAAATACTATAGCCGCATATATCTTTTTGCATATAAAAAGAGAAATGGTTAGCTCAGGGAAAACCACCAGAAGGAGCGATGTGCTGTTATCTCATGTATTAGGGCCTTATCTTACACAATAAGGCCCCAACAAACTCGATACCGGCCTCATGGTGGCGGTACAATTTAAATCAGGGGAAGGGGAGGAGTCTGGGTGGGGTTATGGCCTGGCAGCGCTGCGGGCGATAATGTTTCCACATTATCACCAGCAGTACCACGGGAAATAACAACACCTTTTCCCGTGGCGCTATGGAGGCAAAACTGTGCGGCCCGAAAATGCACTGCCGCGATGCAGCCGGCACCTCCCACCTCTTTTTTTTAACGAGGTTCATCATTCTGCTATATTTATAACGGAATGATGAATCCTGGGGTGAGTCTGCCATTTATCTGGACAAATGCCAGGATTTGACAAGTCTGAGGGTCTGACCATCCCTGGCATAAACATTAATCTAGCTAAAAACATGTAAGGTCTGTATTCAGACACAGTCCAGATAGCAAAGGTAGCCAGATAAACTAGTGCAGCCACACAATTGAATATAGCTGGCTATCTTAAGTAGTTAGCTAACTCAACTCCTCCAAGTTATGCCCCTGGAATGCCCTCAAGTTATCCAGCTAAATTCTAGCTTCCTAACTTATTAGCCGGCTAGAATTCAGCTGGATGAAGACTGAATATAGCCAGGTAAGACATTTAGACGGATAATGTTTCAGTTATCCATCTAAATGGCTTTTGAATATCGACCTATTTTCTATGTCAGGGGCGATCTGGGAGCATCCATGTAAATTAGCCGGATAATGTCAATTTTCAGTGTTATCCAAATAACACAGCTGGATAACATTTGGGCAGCTGAAGTGTGCAGATAAACTTAGCCGGCTATCTGTAAATTAGCTGGATATATTCAGTAGCACAGGTATGCCACCGAATATCCCAGCTAAATTGGCTGAATAAGTTAATCCAGTTACGTTTGCTAGGCAGCCAATGGCTGAACATGAACATATGTATATCCAAAACCTTTGTTCTATACAAATAGTTCCAAACTGGCCTTGACAATCAGAACTTCTGACCTCTAGGCTTTCTTTATAGGAGTCTCAGAGAATGCGCAGGTACAATGGCTGCCTTGCAGGTCCTGAAAATAATTAGAGCTATTTTGTCACTCTGCCTGATATAAATTAATACATCTTTTTCTAATGGAAATAATAATAGAAAGAAACAATTACTGCCTGCCTCACTTACTGCTTTAGTAGGTAAGACATCAACATTGCTTGACTGGCAATAGAAAAGATAGCTACAGTGAGAGACAACCATTTATACCTGAAATAAAAGTCTAATTGTTGCTAATTTTATGGTGGAGCAACCACTTGACTTACTGAAACACTTATTATAGTGAGAAGCTATTTTAAATAAAATAGAATGCACTATAAGGCCTATGACCAACATTGGAAATGGGGAGACAGCAATTTTTTTTATTTTAACATACAAAAGATACTTTTGCCAATCTGAAGTCAGATTAAACAGAGTTAACCAATCTGCTATACTGTAGAATTAGTAAGGACTGCAACTTTCTAATGAAATTTAAGCCAGATTTTATCCTGCCTACATGATTTTTGGAGACCGTTTTTTATTGTGTATATTTTATATATTATATTATATATATATTTTAATTTTGTGCTCTTTACAGTGATTGGTGGGTTTGGTCATCTGACTAAGGGGCATAGATAGCCCAAGGTGGTTTATATAAGATGTTTTTTGGATTGCAGCATTGGTGCGAGGTGTTGCCATTTTGTGAACAATGCTCTCTTGTGAAGGAACATAATATCCCAGAAGCAGGCCATGTGCTGAAACATCGATGTGGGAGAAGTCTTATCATGTGATGTTAGGTGTGAAAGAAGCTAGTGGATACATGGTAATCTGTTCAGAACCTCAAAACACACACACGCACACACAAAAAAAAGACTAGAAAGCTAATCTACCCCAAAATAAGCGATAACTCTCCAATAATCTCTCCCAGTATAATGTTTACTCTACTATTACTAAATGCGCAATCATTATCAAAGAAAATCCCTTTAATAAATGATTTGCTAGAAGATCTACAACACACTATATTTTGCATAACTGAAGCATGGCTGAAAGAAAATGAAAATGTTCTCTGAAATCAAATTGATCACCCCAACTATGATATCTTTCATTTCTCCAGAAAAAAATGTAAAGGAGAGGGTCTATTAATAATTATTAAAAAAGAGCTCAAACTTAAACCATACAAAATTGAGAACTAACCCCCCCATGAGGTGGCAATACTAAAATCTACACAATTAAATATTGGCACAGTATATTGCCTACCTGGAACACTCCAAAAAGTCTGCTTCCCCCTAACTGAAATTTTTACAAAAGAATTTCCATCTACTGAATCCACCCTAATCATGGAGACTTCAACCTACACGTAGATAGCATACCAAAAAGTACTGCATGTGAAATATTCCTAGATACTATGGAAGCAATGGGCTGGTCGCAATTCATAACCAACCGCACCCAAAAAGCTGGACAAACACTTGACCTAGTATTCGCCAATAACACTAACTGCAGAATCAAATCATCTCACTATATACTACCATGAACTGATTACCAACTTATAAATGCAGAAATAACCCTCCTCAACACACAAAAAGCGAAATCAAATATTAATCAATCATTCATATACAGGAAAAAGATAGAATCGCAATTACTTGAAGAGACCATGAAAAATAAAATTTCTGATTTTAACTCTGATAATGCCTTATCAGCATGTGACTCCTGGGAAAAAAAAATCATCTATGACATAGTTCATAACCTATGCCCAATCCAGGAAAAACCATACCAGAATGAACACAACACATCTACAAAAAAACAGAAACCCTGTTATTGTGAAGAGTTAAGACTCTCTAAACAAACCCTGAGAGAATCTGAAAAGCAATGGCAGAAATGCCAATCCATGAAATCACTAGAAATATGCAAATTCCATTTAGCAAAATATCAGGAACAAATCAATAAAGCAAAAAAGACTACTTCATTAAACAGATTCATGGCATATTATTTAAGTACAAATTACTCTTTGAAAATGTTAAAAACTTAATCAAGGACCCAACATCCTCAATCTCAAACAACTACAACTTTTCAAAGAGTTCATGCAATGAATTTGCCACTTCTTTGTTAAATAAAATCAATACGTTAAAAACACAATTCTCCACCTGCCTACCTACAAATGAACATGAAGAAAAACACGGACAAGCAAAATGGAACTCATTCGACATGGTATCGAAACTCGAAATCAAGCAAATCATCACAAAAATCAAGCCTGCTATACACTCACTGGACACAATCCCTGCAAGCTCACTGAAAATGATACCCCAAGCTAATTGGGGAAGAAATGCATCCTATGTTTGGCTCTAGCTTTGGGAGTTTTCATCCAAGCTTTATGAAACTTGATGACAAGTATCAGCAGCAAAGGCAACAGCACCCCAAGACAACAAAAATGGCATGAACACCCCATGGCATCAAAAGAGGGGCAAAGGGCATCAACAGTGTCATCAATACCACAAAGCACAGAATGAGGGGTATAGCAGCAAGCAAAGAGGCATGAAGACCCCCAAGGCATAGAATGAGGGGTAAGGTAGCAACGAATAATGCTGTAGGGAACTGAATCAAGAGAGTAACAAGGTAGTGAATCAGGCAAGGAACATCAAGCATGGCAACAATGTCATGAGGCATCCTGAGACAGGTAGGGAAGCCAGGGGGTGGGGTGTTACATTTTCTTTAGATTGTTTGTTTTTGGGGCCAGTATACTCTTGTAGAGCTAAGAGTAGGCTGCCAGTGAGCAGCACACATGCAGAAGCCAGAGTATCAGCAACAAACTTTTTTTAAAATTATTTTTTTATGTTCTTTATGCCACAATTCAAAATCTACACATTTTTATGTAAGAGGTGAAGAACCATTTGGATGGTATTTAGTTTATCTAAATACTTTGAGCTCACTGTTTGAATTTGGAGTTTATAGATGCGAGTCTTACATTCCCTTATTTGTTTTTTGACAAGATGATTTACAGCCAGTGTAGAAAAAAATGGTAAAATGGATAAATGCAGATTCTATGAAACAGAACTAGAAATGGTTACATACCTTGTTGCTGGATGTCAAGTGCTGATGTCAGAAGGACTGTATATAGAAAGGCATAATAAGGTGGAACGCTTCATCTGATGGAAATTGTGTAAACTCTATAATATCAGCGTACCAGAGACGCACTGAGAAAATTGTAGAGAATGAAAAAGTTGTGATTACCTGGGGCATTTCCATCCCAACAGATAAAAAGCTTGATGCAAGGAAACACATTTAAAGTTATTTCTAGACCACACACTCCAAAGAACGTGCCGGTTTACAGGATAAAATATGTATAAGAGTAAACATTGCAGGACACAAACACAAGAACAGCAATGCCGATAGATGTATCAGTGGCAAGCAACTGTTTGTATAGCAAGAGACAAGATATTCAAGTATCAAACGATTGCAATCAGAGACCAAGAAAATGTGGCAGAAAGATACAGAAATAGTTCCAGCTGTATTGAGTGCCAATGGCCTGATTGAAAACATTTGAGGTGCATTGAGACATATTGCCTGTGCAAACAATATGCTATGAACTCCAGAATGAAGCTTTCTTTGGCACAATGCAAGTTTTAAGAGGGGCATTAACAGTCAATCTGAGAGATTGCAATCATGCTCAACATCCCCTGGCTATAAAGATTGACGTTTACTCCTGTCAAGATATCCGCAAAATTAAAAGACTGATGTGCAGGACCAAGAGAAGAATCTAGGAGTAATGGTATCTGGAAATCTGAAGGCATTGAAGCAACGTGACAAAGTGATAGCTAAAGCCAGAAGAATGCTGGGCTGCAGAGAGAGAGGAATAACCAGTAAGAAAAAGGAGGTTATAATGCCCTTGTAAAGGTCCTTGGTGAGGCCTCTCCTGGAGTACTGTTGTTGAGGTGGATTGTGGGGTTCCACAGGGGTTGTCCATTTTACCGATTGGCTTCAATAATTTTATGAGCAGTGTTGGTGATATTATTCGGAAGGTGGGTTTTTTGCCATATATATATGCAAACAATGTCCAAAATGTGGATACTTTGGGAGCAAATAGGAAGGAATGTTAAATGCAGCTAGGAATTTGCTTGCATTCATCAAAGAGTTGGTTGAATGGAGTAAGTTGGTTTTATGCCAAGAAAACAGAGGTTTTGTATTTGGGATATAGTAAAATAGAACTTCCTTTGAAACTGATAGGGTTGGAGGCCTTATCTAAAGAAGAGGTTAGATCTCTAGGGGTCCAAATAACTCCACTTTGAGTTTAGAGATGTATGTCACGCTCTTGGTGAGAAATAGTTATCTGAGGAGTAAATTGTTTAGGCAAATTAAGCCGTTTCTGGATCCAACTGTATTAAGATCGGTGGATGTTTAGTCATACATTGACTACTGTAATGCTTTGTTTCTGGGACTGTCCGTAAAAACCACTCAGAAATTGCAGATAATACAAAATACGGCAGCATGTATTGTGACCGTAAGTGCTAGGAGAACCCCAGCGGGGCCATTACTATTAGATCTGCATTGGCTCCCAGTGAATGCCGGTTGCAAATTTAAAAATTTGGCTTTGGCTTTTAAATCATTAAAAGTAGTAGATTCGCAGCAATTGAGAAACCATTTAAGCTGGTATAAGCCCAGCAGAAGTTTGAGATCAATGAAAAGGCATCTTCTGAGAGTTCAGGAGGTTAAAATGTACCAACATTCCTGTCTAAAGGCAAGATCTTTTTCAGGGATGGTCCCACAATTTTGGAACAGTTTACCATCCAGTTTGAGAGAGGAGGTGGATGTATTAAAATTTTGGAAGGCTTCAAAAACCTGCCCGATGAATGCTATTATTCATCAAGGTTAATGGATTTATGGAGGTTTCTCTGTTATTCATGAAGAAATTGCATATTCAGTTGTTTTAATTTGTGTTGTAAATCGCATGGGAAAATTTAATATGTTGGGTGATAAATGATTTCAAATAAATAAATACCCTTAACAAAATGCATGTGGGTAACCTGCACGGAGTGGCAGATACTACTATGGGAAGCTTGTTGGACAGACTGGATGGACCATGTGGTCTTTTTCTGCCGTCATTACTATGTTACTATATTTTGAAAACATTGCCCCATGTATAAATATAAGGAATAAAATAATTTCATAAAATAGGGGAAGAAGAATTAAACATAAGACAAAGCAGAAAGAAAATAGAAAGTTGATGTTCTGTAGGAGAAACTATTGTGATTACTATTTCTGATTCCAAGTTATATATATATCGGCATTCAAGTATCTTTCACAAGAAGAAAATCAGTGGCAGTTTAGCACCAAACTAACTTTTATTGTAGGTCAGTGTTACATATCAGAAGCATGACTTTTCAGTTACGAATTCAACTTTTTGACTTGAAAGAGTTGGTGGGGTTTTTTTTCCAGATCATTACTTCCATGAAAACGATGTTACTGGGGAATCTTTTTTCCCCATCTGGTGTTCAAAATTTAGCAATAGATGAAGGATAAAAAAAAGCCACGGTGAGGCTGTGGCACTCGGATCCATCCGCCTGAATAATACGACTGCGTTTGCCTCCCATTTGGGCCGTTCCAGCCCATACCTTGGTAGAACCTCACGACTGCAATGCCTTGAGCAGCGAGGAGGTTCAGGATAGCTGACCTAAAAGGTCATGTGGGCTTCAAGTTTGCCCTATAAGCTGCTGCTTTTGGAATCAGAGTTTGAAACTGAAAGTCCGGAGTAGCTGTGGCTGCAGTGATGGCTAAAATTATTCATTTACTTTTGGTAGTAATTTGACAACAGGTCACATACAGGTTAATTTTAAAATGAGTGCGTGAGCGGAGATATGCTGGAATTTTAAATCATATGCTCACTTGCACGCGTATGATTTTAAATACACCTACCGCGCGTATCCGTGCCCCCAATTTTAAGCTGTTACTCAAGCGAAAGTACTTCGCGTATCTTCCTTATGTCTTTGTCTGCTTTAACAAGCAGAGGTAAGTGGATATTAAAACATGCTCGCATGAGGGACATTCCCAGTTTTTGCCAGTTAGTCCACCATTTTGCCCAGTCAATCTCAAAGTCATCCAGATCCCTCTGGTTTTTCATCCTATATGCCCCCAGTTGACCCAGATCCCTCACTCTGTCATATGACCTAATGCGATTTCTGCAGACCTGCTCCCCACTCCCCACACTGAGGCGCCGATTTTAAAATATGGAGTTACGTGTGTAAATGTTGGCACTGCCTCAAAACACCCTTAAGGCGGTGTCTCTAGCACTACTTAGCCCAGCCTGTCCATTCCCTCTTTACTTCTTCATCAAGTCACCTCGGCTGTTTGATTTGGCTAACCTTGCTTTCTTTGCCTTGTGGCCTTCTGTGACCTTCTGCCTTGCTCTATGGCCTTCTGGACCTTTCTGCCTTGCTCTGTCGCCTTCTAGGCCTGACTTGTGGCCTTCTAGATTTACCTAGCCAAACCTTGTGCCCTGTTTGGGCCTTCTCAATTTTGCTTGCTCTACTCCTGTCCTCGTCCAGTCCAGTCATTGCCCTGTACTGCTCGGCCTTGCCCTGTCCAGTCCCTGTTTCCAGGCCAGGCCAGGCCTTGTCTTGCTCTGAATAGTCCCTGTCCCCAGCCTTAGCTTGATCCTTGATTCCAGCCTGCGCTGTGTTTCCATTTCACCGATTCTCTGCTGGTCACCGGAACCCAAGGGCTCATCCTGCGGGGGAGGTGGCTGGTACAGGCAGAAGACCCAGTCCGGCCCTGACCCAGAGTCTGGCCCTGCCCCTGCACGGTTCTCACAGGAATGGAGCAATCACTATCTTAGCCCACAACTGACTGGATCATACGATGACCCCTTTTTTTGAAGCAAGGTTTTATATAATCACGAGGCAAAGAGGCCTTGCACAGAGAAGTCTGGTTAGGGCAGTTTCTTGTTTGTTTCCTTTCATAAGTATAATGTTGTATAACATATTCGCACCCTCCTACTCCTCCCGCCTAAGCTGTTTCACTGCATGTAATAATTTCTTGCCATTAATGTACTGAGTGAAGAAGTGCCTGGAAGATGTAATGCCCACCAGTGATGTTAATCCGCACATCCTCGCTATTACATTTTATGTTCCTATTATCACCCACTTGTCCCAAATTTCCACCTTCGTCATCCTGAGACAGACGAATACTGGTCACGGCGCTGTTATACCGAGCAAATTTCATTGAAATTCAGTTTTAACTAGTGAGGGAGAAATGTTCTCTTTTCGTTAAAATGTTATAAAAAAAAAATTATGTAAAGCTAAAATGTACGAAATACCCACAGATCCATTCTGCAACAGAAATCACACAGCAGTTAGAAGTGGGTCCTGCTGTAGTGTGTGACTTTTTCGTTCTTTGATCCTAATGTGGATGGAGCCTTTGAAAAATGATTTACTTTACGTGGTACAAATAGCATTCGGGTATTCTTCTTAGGCGGACAGGGGTACAATAAAGCCTTGCAGAAAGGCACCGCAGTATTCCCAGCCCTTAGGAGGAATGTTCCGCTGCGCAGGCACGAGCTCAGCTGCCTGGGAATCTCAGCTTTGCAGGCCTGGCACGTGAGTAAAATTCAGTCTGGAAAAAGCTTCCCATCCCACAACCTGGGATATGCAAACTTCTGCTAAAGAGGACCGCAAGACACATTTCTAGGAGGCAGAAAAGATTTCGAGATTTTTCAAATCCATTTGACAAACTTCTTTTAAACAAATACATTTAACCTTGAGGAAAGGAGGAAGACATTCAAGCACCTTACATGGGTGATTTTCAAAGAGCGTCCATCTCCCAGGGGGAGGGAGGGAAAGCAGGGATAAAAATGAGGAAAATGTCCTGTGAAGAGGAAGGGGCGTTGATCAACAGACCCTCTGCAATAAGCAATTCCTGTAGTAAGAGTTTTTAACAGTTTTATTATGTTTACTTATGTATTATACTAAGAAAACTAGAATAAGTACAATTAAATTCAATTTTAAACAGAACAGATTGCAAGTATCTATCCTATAGTTTATTGCTAATCTTGCAACCAGCATTTCTTTCCAAACAATACTTCAAGTAAAGGTCCTTTCAATGTACTTTTCCATAAGCTTAAAGACAATTAAAAATGTCAAACAATGCAAACTTTTTCTTTAATGCAAAATACCTTGAACCACTATTAATACTGACATTCTTTTCTTACAGAGCCTTATACCATATCCAGCTAAGAATCAAATAAGTATTGTCTTTAAATTTCTCTTGCTTTGCTCTAACCATGTGTATACTCTCAAAGCCAGTATTTTTAATAAACGAGTCTCTTGTCCTCTCTTTCCACATATAGCATCCCTGGAGGTTACCTGCTTTTGAGGTGTTTTTATTTTTCTGTGCTGCTTTACTACTGGTGCTAGACTGGCCAGATCTAGCGTATATGTCCTGGGTGTTGGTAGGCACACTTATCTCTGGTGGCCCATTCAGGCATGGTGGCCTCTCTGGTAGCAGGCACCTCTGGGCAAGGGATCGGATGGCACTGCAGGTTGATCTCTCTTTCAGTATTTCCTGCTCCCTGACCTTACTAAATCAATAAGAGAGACTTGGCTCCCTGGCACCAAAAATCTTCCACAAGGCAATTAACCTGATTTTCTAACTAGGAAAAAAAAAAAAAAAAGAATAAGCAAACATTCCCAGCACACATCCACCTTCACAAATCCCCAACCTCCCCTCTACTAAGGACAGAAAAATAGCACTGCGGTCCTGTCCATGGAAGTATTATTTTAACCCTTTTTTGCCCATCAAGTGTGAGAGATCTATAGTACTGACCTTATTACAAATCCTTATTTCACTTGCAAATTCAATGAGTTTGTAAACTGATTTCAAACCACCTCTAAAATGCAAAGTAACTTTGCCTTTAACCATCAGCGAATATAGGCAGTACTGGCTTGAAATTAATTTCAAACTGTATTTGTATTAATAATATGGTTAGAGGAAGCACAAGTTAGAAACCTGAGGACAGCAATGTCAGTGCGAAGGCTTCAAACCAAGTCACTGAGCATTCATTCCCCTTTCATAAACACCCATATCTTCGCTCGTCTTTCCAAATACTGAGAGCGCAAACTCCATGATCCAAAAAACAAATAATAGTGGTTCGGCTGCGCTGTGCTGTCGTTCCACGGCGTGGAAAAGAATACAGGTTCGTGGTTGACACTGACTGAGCTGGAATAAAGGAACTGAGAAGCCGACATCTTGACCAGCGTTAACTGTATATTAATGTTATTTTGGTACAGCTCCCCCCTTCCTTCAGCAATTCACAGACAATAAAACATCAAAGATCCCTGAAGACTGGTAAAACGCTGACATGATTAAGGAGGAAGACTCTGATAAGCAGATAAAAATCTAATAAACAGAGTCTAAAAAACCTTGGTGAGTCTGAGCCACTCGCCAGTGTAAGCAAAACCCCTCCCAAGGAAAACAAAAGGAGCCTTAAAATCTCAAGGACATTCCAGTTACAAAGCATCCGAAGGAGAGAGTTAAAGCCATGACCCCAGCAGGGAGAAGTTAAGGGCCTAGAAACAAGATAGGATTTGACCTGGTTCAAGAAACAAAATCAATCATTGCACAAAAAAAAAAAATAATAATAACAAAGATATCTAATATAATACTGTGAATTCGGGTAATCATGAGGCATGCATGTGTTTATGCTTAGACTGGGGTAGGTCCAGTGACTCAGTGGCAGTGCTGGGCACTGCCGTGTGGAAGGTCCTTGGTTTAATCCCCCCAGGTTAGCGAAGGCCGGGGATGCAGCAGAGGTAGCGCTCATAGCCCCTGGGGAAAGGGGGGGGTCATGGTCATTGCTCACGCAGGGAGACACCTACTGGCAGGGTCCATGATTGCAGGGTTCCCCAACGTATGGCCTTGGCAAAAAGGATGCAATGAGGAGGCAACACAAGTCAGTGGGGATGATAAAACAGGAAAACGTTTCCCAGAGATTCGGTTCCAGGATCCCAGAGCCAGTTCCAGTCGAGCAGAAAGAAACCGCGGCATAAAAACCACACACACACACACACACACACACACACATAAGCAGGAAAATGCATTTGCAGACATAATAGAATTATTTTTGTGTGCAGTGAAAGCAACCTTTTAAATAACGGTTTATGTCAGAGATGAATTATTCTGCAATAATGCTGGCTGGAAATCATGTCGAAGGACATTTGCATGTTATTTTGGAGCAAGTCTTTGAAAACTAAAGAGGGTTTTTTTGTTGACTGCTGTTACTTAGTAGTAGATGGATCTGTTCTGCACTCCAAAAGTAATGTTATAACTTCCTGCAACCATGCAGGATTTTTTTTTTTAATTATTTCTTTATTGAATTTTCATTTAAAAACTTAAACAAAATTTCAAATATTGTATTACTTATTTTTTTTTTATTCTGATTTTTTTGGCACTTCAAAGAACATTCAGGTACAGTATATCTCTCTCTGTCCCCAGAAGGCTCATGATCTAAGGCCTAGATTCATCAAGCTTCGGTGTTTTTCTCACAGGAGGGGGTCCCACTATTACGGGGGGGGGGGGGGGGGGCTGTCTCCGCGATAGTGGGGGGCCCCATCTCCAGGAAACGTGTCGTGGTTGTAAGGCGCGTTCATTTGTGTCGTGCCCAAAAAATCCCAACACAAAAGAACACGGTGTGCGGCCCTTTAACAGGATGGTGGCCTCAAACTCAGGGGACCGCCATCGCCTTAAAGGAGCACTGGCCCAAAATAAAAAACTTGTGGCCAAACGGGAATGTTGAGCAGGGATCAGGGCTGACCCCTGATTCAACCCGGGGCTGCTGGTTGAGGGGTCCCCAACACCCCCAAAATGGTGAAAAAATTTAAATAACAGCCACGCATCAACGACCCTGTCCCCCCCCCCTTCCCCACTCCCCAAAGCACACACTAAAATGTGGCCCTGGCCCCCAATCCCTGCCCCAGGCCCCCGGCCCCCGGCCCCCAATCCCAATCCCCTCATCTCCTCAAAGTCCTAACGTTATCCTCCCCACTCCCCCGGCTTCTTGAAGTACCACATACCACACCCCCTGCCCTCCCCTGATGTCACACCATAGCACCCCCACCACCCCTGCATCCTCCCCCCACCCTTGCCACACTCCAGAACCCCCCCCCCCCCACCTTAAAATGAATCCGATGTCAGGGCTGGGTGTGAGGGAGCACCTGGCCCTGACGCAGGGGGTGGGAAGCTGCGGTTTTATTTTATTTTTTTAAATTTTTTAAATGTGCGGTGTGAGCCTCGGGGCCTGCGTTAGGGTCTCCTGCTGCACATCTAATGCGTTTCCAAGAGGTGCTGTTATTTTATCGGTCGGCGGCGATAAAATATTTGCATCAAATTAACTATTAATGACCTTCTTTGCATGCATTTGCATTATGCAAATCAGACCATTGTAATAGAGGAGGGGAGATGGGTGGGGAGATGCAAGACATCATGTATATTGCACGACAGTGCACTGTCGCAGGGATATCACGTATGTGTATGTGAGAGCCCTAACATGGCCTGATGAATCACCAGGTAAATTTCTACCTAAGGCAATAGAGAGTGAAGTGATTTGCCCAAGGTCACATGGATCTGAACCCTGATTTCCCTGGTTTATGGGGCACTTTCAAATGGAAAGTAAGGCATTTGCTTTCCCTTTTAAAATTATCCCAGGAATCCACCCATGCACATTCACAACTGCTAATTGGTGCAGGCTGCGTTTTTCAGAGAAACAAATAAAATTAGGCAGTGCATACTTTTGAAAAATGTGAAAGAATAGGTGCACGAGCCCCGCTCCGACCCGTCCCCGGGAACGTCTCTCCCCACCACGCTCTTTTAGTCCTGTTCAGGGCAGGAACATTCCTAAAAGCACTGTTTTATCCTCAGAAATGGCTTTGAAAATTACCCCCCCCGAGGGCGACTTTCAAAGCTGTTTCTGCATGTAAATAGCGATTTATGAGAGCGCAGTGGTTGTCTGTGAATTGTCCTCCCTCACTACGGGTAATGTTATGTGCGCTGTGCAACACAGGGCATCCTACCAGCTGTGCTAATCGGAGGTGTTCCCAAGGGCATGTGTAGCGCACGCATGTTATAAAATCCGGGGTCGGCGCGTGCAAGGGGGTGCACAATTGTGCACCTTGTGGGCGCCGAGCCGCACTGCCGTCATCCGTTCCCTCCCAGGCAGCCTGACCTTCCCACCCCTTCCCCCCCCAGCCCTACTCTAACCCCCCAAAAGTTTTATCCTACCTTTTGTGCCTGCCTCTGGCCCCGCCCACCCCGCCCATGCCCCGCCCATTTTATAAAGCCCCCGGGACTTACACCCGTCCCGGGGCTTTATGCGCGCCGCTGGGCCTTTTTAAAATAGGACCAGCGTGCGTAACCTTTTGAAAATCCGGCCCAATGCGTATAGATTGTATTTTCTAATCTATGCTCATTGTGGTCCATGAAAAAAGTATGTGCACATAAAGCAGGCAGAAATGTTTTCTGGAAAAATTGTTAGCAAGCGCATGCTTTTGTTTTCAAATTTGTTGCAAAGCCTGCTGGTAAAAAATGGACTTTGACCCAATACAATCGGAAAATTGTCCCCTTAAATTGAAAGAACTGCAAGTGCGTTCTACCATTTTATTTCCAAATTACAACATGAAGTGTAGGAGAGGTAATGGACTGTAAAATAAGACAGCAGCTACGCTGGTTGTTTTTTTTTTTTCTAAAAACCAATAAATAAAAGTGTATTTTCAATGCACAAATATCCTTCTAGATTTCTGACTAGTTATATGGTGCCTCCTAGTTTATCAAATTTCCTCTGTCATTTCAGCATGCCAGAGAAGTCAAAGTTAGTTAATAAAGATAAACTGCATGGTGTCCTCTCTTTCAGGCTGATGCAATACCGTGCGCTGGCCGCAGCACACGGGTCGATGCGCGTCCATAACCCCCCGATGGCAAAACGGGGGTTAGAGCGTCCAAAATGCATGTCCAATCGCATGTGTAGGTAATAGCGCTCATCAAATGTAAATGCACGTTGATGAGGTTGCTGTCTATGCCCCCAATGCAAAAAAAAATATGTGCGCCCAATGCGCACATTTTTACTCGCCAAAATTAACACCTGCCCCATGCTTTAATTTTGGAGGAGCCCAGAAAGTTTTCAGAAAAGCAGAAGATAACTGCTTTTCTGCTTTTTTTTTTTTGAACACTTTTTTGGATTCTTCCATAATTAAAGCCTGCCTGGGGCAGGAGTTAATTTTGGCGAGTAAAAATGTGCGCCACAATATTAACTCGGAGGAACTAAAAAATTAGAAATCTCCCAAAAAAAAAAAAAAAAAAAGGGTGCCCACGGTCAGGTCAGGAAAACAGAGACTCTAAAATTCAGCGTTCATTTTCCAAAGTGGCTGCCAAGGAGGGCGCCAGAGGTGCGCAATTTCCCATAGCCGCCTCCTTTTGACTATGCACCCAATTTAAATATTGAATCGGTCGCCCAGGAGAGGTGGCTCGGCGCGCGTTAAGGGAGTGGGCGCTCACTCACGCGAGCCCCTTTTAATGCCTGCCGATACTGCCTCGGCCTGTTTTTGTTTATCTAGACGACCGTCTGCCTGTCTAGCCGTCCGTACACACATCCAACCTCGATGCCTGCGCACTCAAATAATCTCATCAGCCATATTCTGCCAGATGTTTGCTTTCATCCTACTTAGTCCTCTGCTAGGTCCTCTCTTCGTAGCGACACCGAAGTGAAAGCCAGGGACTCAGCCGCTTCCATAAAAGTAGTTTGGGATTGCTTGTACCTGCAGGGCGCAGCATTATATTGTTTTTTTTTTCATTTACGGTGATCCAGGACATTTGGACTCTTGTTTGAAACTGAATTAAACCCACTTGGACTGAGCCGGTGCCTTCAATAACCCGTGTTGTTGGTACGGCACTTCATGACATTTTCTACCATGTTGTGTAATGACTTTAAGGGCTGAGGTAGGTTACGTGCTGTTAAATGTCATCAAATGCCATGAATCATGAACAATTCTGGCTCCTTAATCAGAGAGGAGGAATATTCATGCCAATATTCTCAGTCTGGATTTTTTTTTTTTTTTTTAGACTCATGAAGTTCAGTCGAATTCAGTTCTAGCGCTTTCTAATTATCCTGCCCCAATT
This sequence comes from Rhinatrema bivittatum, assembly GCF_901001135.1. Lineage (NCBI taxonomy): Eukaryota > Metazoa > Chordata > Amphibia > Gymnophiona > Rhinatrematidae > Rhinatrema > Rhinatrema bivittatum. Next base: position 74,380,546 of record NC_042627.1, on the reverse strand, counting down.
TCTCCGTACACTGGTTAGCAGTCTACGAAGAAGTATATTCCAGAACGTATGGAGATTCAAAACTGATTTATCCGTTCTATTTAAAATAAAAAGAAAGAAGAGCTGCAGGAATTCAAGGTTAAGTACTGCATGATTAAAAGACATCAAGACTCCTTACAGGGTTGTTGTGGCACTGAAATTCTGAGAACGAGATATACTGTATTATATACACACAGCCTTGTTAGCTATGCTGTGAGAGCAAGCGCCATCTATTAATGTAAAGCAGAAGCGAGAACATGCAAAACTTTGTGGACAGGGTTGTTGTAATTGGTAAGAAGCAGAGCACAGAGCAATAAATCAACGCAGATGGCCATCAGCCTGGAGATGCAGGGAGATCCAAGGGGGCGCATGACGGTCTGTTTCTCCTCGGCCACTGCAGCTGCTACCCCCCCCAGAGCCCGGGCAGTACCAATCCCACCAGGAACTCAGATATTCCCCCACCTCAGGGAGTTTGCTATTATCTTACTGATTATTATTATTATTATTAGCATTGGCCTCTTGCCTGCCTGTCCGCTTCTTCGAGTGAGGCCTTGCCACCCGCAACCTCTAATTAACCGGATATCAGTTCAGTGGACGTTTGAAAACTGACCCCCTTAGAGGACAACGAGCCAATGGTTTTATGTGGGTGAGCCACGATTACTGGAGTTTTCAAGGCCTTTATATTATTTTAAAGTATCCAAATCCGTGCCCTCCTCAGTTCGGGGACGTATAATCAAACAATATAAGGCCCTCATACAACTAGAACAATACCTGCAAATAAGTCGACATAGCAGACGCACATGAGTATCAGGAAAAGTGGATAGGGAGGAGAGGCAGACACAGAATGAGAGGTGGGGGGGCGGGGGGAAAGGGCTATCCCCATTAAATGCCATCTTAAAGAGGTAGGGTTTTAATGCTCTTTTAAATTCATCGATATCTGTTAAACTGCGTACAGACAGTGGTAGGGAGTTCCTGCAATGGGAACGGCTCTCTCCCGTGCTACAGACAGCCCAGCTGATTACTGCCCCCTCTCGTGCATGCGCGTTCAAAATATGCACATTTTTAACCACCAAGTAAAAGGCGCGAAGTTAGCTTGGGGGGGAAGGAAATGAACGTGCGGAGAATGCATAATCAAATCTGCTTTGCACCTGCTTCAATTCAGATGAAAGGGACTTGGTCCTTTTTTTTTTACCCACATCATGCCTGGATGGTGAGGTTTTCAAAGAGAAGTGCCATGTGGAGTTTCCCATTGAAAAAGAGCTTGCATTCCCATGGGTAAAAATGACCTGCAGGGCTGCAGTCCCACGGGAAGTCATTTCCCATCCCCATGACCATGCTGCTAATGCCGACTTGGGGGTGCACTGTCAAGGAGATGCGTGCATAAAAGTTAGCATTTATGCACAGAAGTGTCTTGCACTCGTGCAATCACTATTTTAGAAACATCAAATATAAGCGTGTAGACAAGCTAAAGGGGTAATTTTAAAAGTGGTTGCACGTGTACATGTAACATACTTTCGTAGAGATTGTAAGATTGTAAGCCATTTTCACACATGATTTTAAAAAGTTACACATGAATACTTAGTACACTGTAGTAATTTTCAAAAGCCCACTTACATAGGTAAAGCATATGTACATGTGTAAAATCCACTTTGAAGCGTATAAATGCTTTTTAAGGTCAGGCTCTAAGCTTTCAAAAGGCCCATCACATCTGCACATGAATCTAACCCTGAGCTTGTGTGCAGATTTCTTAGTTGTACGGAGCATATTATAGTCTATGCCGCAAACCAGCTTGAGACCTCTGGCCATAGGTGATGCGTGACGGGAGACTATTCCAGCAGGCACATCTTCACGTCTAACCCTGGCTGCTGGGAAGCAGGGCCTCAACACCACCATCCCTTGCCCTGCCTCTTAACCTGTGCTGGGGCTCAGCTTTGTTTAGCGTGCCCCGTAATTAAATAACTCATTGGTGGAGGATTTGCGCGGCAGAAAAAGATTATTTCAAATTTAGCAAGGAACCGAAGCCTCAGTGATTTGGTCAGGCCAGCGCTGGAATGCTAGAATTTTTTTCTGTTGTTTATTTTAAATGCATTTTTTTTTTTGGTATCGTGCTTTTATCTGTTTGCAAATATATAAATAAACACATCAGGCTTCTGGTTTTAGATTTTAACCAAAAATCCTCGATGCAAAAAAAAAAACAACCCCAAAACGCATTTACTAGATAAACACTGGAAAAACGCCACTTCCCTTCGTCCTCTGCCTGCTCATGGAGTCTCCACTTAGCTTTTTCCACACTAATGACTCTTCAGCTGCACAAATGTATGTATTTGATTCAAGTGGAAGAGATACCAAACAATAGTACCTGCACCACAAAATCACAGATAAACACTTATTTTTAGTACCTCCATTGGCTGGAAAATGAATACCTAAATTTATTATTTTTAAACACCTAAAATCACGAGACGTATATCTGTGCTGGCTCTGGCAGCACATATACTAAATACTGTATCTATCTCTATCTATATGTAGATGTCATGATACATAAACCAATGCATGCATTATTTTCTGCAGCTGACTTATGAGTGTAAGAATATAAAAGCTCATATAATACCAACACCTTCCCTAAACTTCCATTAGGAGCCTAGCGAGGAGTCAGTCAGTTATTGCACACAAATCACATTCTGGCTGAAGTTTTTGGTGGCAGCCAAGAGAGGAGAAGGGAAAAAAAAATTAGAAAAATTTCAATTTCAGGACCATTATTATTTTCATTAATCATAAGAGGCGCTGTCACCTCTGTCCCTATTCTTTAGAGAGAGATCTATTATATGCTCCATTTAGCCCAAGCCCATATTACCTCATATGTTTTCCTGGCTGACCAAATAAGACTTAAGAGATAAAACAATTTACTGTTCATTATGATCCGTGTCACTGGAATCAATCTATTAACCTACGTTAACTGGATATGTGGTGATATCTCACATACACGCTTTCTAGATTTAAAAAAAAAAAAAAAAAAAGGGCTTAGCGAAGAAAAGAAAAAAAAATAGAAAGGGAATGGAAGGCCATAAAGTGAGGCAGACGTATAATTTGCTGAGTGAATACAGCTTCATTTTGCCAGTGACTACTGCTGGTGCACCCTGCGCGCCTTCACGCAGTCCCTGACCTGTGAAGAATCCTAACAAATTGGCTTCTATTGTGGAGGCAAAAGGTGCCATCAATGAAGGAATGGTTCGCTGGTCCTGAAGTACGATGGCAAATAGCAAGCTAGGCTGGAGAAGTCGAGTTTTATAAAGTTAACCCATTGGGGTTTAAGCCAGAAGCAAGCTCTCGACTGGTTTTTATCAGTGGGTGGGAAGGGAAGTGATCAGCTTTTTCCCGTTCGGGCTCCAGGGACGAGTCGTCCAACCCAAGAAAGGTAGGGTAGGGTAGGGTAGGGGAAAAAAAAAAAAAAAAGATTTAGCCTCCTTCACAAGCAATGAAATGCCTCCTACTGTGTTACAGGGCTGTCTCTCTCTGCTTGATGGATCATAAGCATCTTGAGGAAGGAAACGGAGCCAATGGGTGGTCTTGAAGCAGGCTTGCACAGCAAAATAACTTTTGACTAAACGCTGGACGAGTGGAATAACATATATGCAGCTCAAGCATTCCATTTATAACACATTTGCAGTCTATTGCTCATTAAAAAGGTACTCTGGAGAGCAGGGTATAAAACACATTTATTAAGAAACTTTTGATTTTTTTTTTCTTTAAGTTTATAAGTAAGCCCAAATCTAACTGAGCTATAAAATAAAGTCCTGCAGTGAAAACCAGTTAGTGTTGGATTTATGGGCAATGCACAAGGTTATAAAACATCCTCAGAACAATTTTCTGGGGCTTTGCAATTGTAAAATCTTTGTTTCTTTTTTTTTAAGGTTTGACTTCCCACTTGCACTACCCGTGTCATGAAAGCAGTCAGGAAAGGTCCAGTCCCTATGCCCGTTTGCCTGTGGGCATAGTCTGCTGTGCTAAGGCATCGAGGTCAAAGTATTAATGGGGGAAAAAAAAGCACAAACGCCCCTTTGCAAGGGAAAAAAGGGCTAATATAGCCCACCATTTGCGGTAGTGTGCACTATTTGCTATTTGTATGCACAAACTGTGACTATTTGCTTTGCAAGTAGCTAAATTTTGCATGTGCAACATGTATTTACATTTATTGCTGAGGAGTGACTGCACTGCAAAATTATGCAAAGCAGTTCATTAACTATAAGCACATAGTAAAACTATGTGTGAAAATAGCTTAGCAAGTGTGATGTTGCAAAAACTTTAACTACATATAAATGAGATGTAGTTAAAGATTTGGAAAAACAGTTCCTAGAAAATCTCTTGTGTACTATTTTTCTACCCATCCTATTTTGCATAAAGGTCCTGGTAATTTCATTTTAATTTAAAGAATATTTGTAGCCCACACTATCGAGTTAATTTTCAAAGGAGTCACATATGCAAAATTAGCATAAATGTGCATAAGTAGCCTGTATTCATGTGCATGCTATTTCATAAACATCAAAGTATGCCTGTATTTTTTTATTTTGTGCCCAGATTTTACCGTGCAAAAAAGAGACAGTCTGGGGCATTGCGGAGTGTGGAAAAGAGGTGCCATTTTATAAGAGATTTATGAAAATACACCAGGCAACTTATAATGGCGCTAATTAATTAGCAGGTGAAAAATTGCACAAATATCAGACTCATCTATTGTCTGCTGCTTTTGGGTGGGAGGTCTGGGTGAACTGGGGAGAGTCCGGGATGAAGTATTAGGAAGGTATTGGCAAACTGGTGATTTCAGGAATGTGTACATATTTTAAAATATACCGACTTCTGTATTTAATCAGGGTTTTATGTGAACAAGTTATTTCTTTTTTTTTGCATGTAAAAGTTTTGCTCATATGTTTATAAAATAGGTAGTGAAAGAATGCATTTTCAATGCATTGCAAATATTCACGTGTGCTAAAACATATGCACATATATGAGAGGTGGATATAAGTGTATTGTACAAACTGTGTGGACCAGACAGTTATCCTCCCTCTGAACACCTAGGTGGGTTACAAAGGAAAGCATGTGCGAACACCTAAATAGTGCAAGCAATATTTCTCCCGTTAGGGCATCAGCTTCACAGTATGCTGCTCTGGTAGGAATGCGTGATTAAGCATCAAACAGTCTCACTACAGGTTACCATATGAGCAAGCAGGCAGTAAACATTCCTGCCATACCTCTGTTCCTAAAGCTCACTTCCTTATTAATCAGTTAGAACTTAGAAGTAGTGCGACAATATAGTGCCATACCTGGGGGAGGTAACATGTTGAGTCATTTCTAGTTGTACCCTATTGCATGCCTAGAGATGCTTTTCTTAAAGAAATCAATTTGGAAATCAGACCTACATCTGCAGGCATGCAATGGGATCAAGCCTGAACTGACTCTCACCTTGCTCTCCTGGGCATGGAACTCTGGTCCCCTATCATACTTGTAAAATGATAGGGGACCATATATAGCATTATAGCACAACCAACCAGTCTAATTTGATTACAAAGGATCTTGGTAGCTTTATTCACAAATCACAAAACCTTTTTTAGGTTTTTCATATTTTTTTCTGAAGATCAAAAGAAATAATCTTGATGTTGGCAGATGTAATGTAATGGCCACTTATACTGTTGGGCCATTCCACTGAATTATGTCCCTTATAATATATGCACACTTACAAAGCCTGAAATGCTCACCCAGTTCTATTTGATTGGATAAATAACATTCCATAGTATAGAATTACAATGCAACCATGTTTCTTTGTAATGCAAACTATTGTTTTTCTTAATCTGCATCTAAAGTCCCTGAGCAGAGTTTAAGGTTAATAGCATCCTATTTTCTCCAATGCAAATATCACAATAATGATTGCAATCATAAAATTGGGTTTCTTGCAAATCTGCATTTGCAGAGTATGTTTTTAAAGTCTAACACCCATGAAAATGTTGTCAACGCTCAGTTGCAAAAATAATATGTCACCCTGCCACCCCAAGGTGTTTTATATTATAGAAAATTGATTTTTGTACCAGTATAGTCAAATTTTCAGTGGCAAGGAAGTGAGCAATTAGATTTAGCAATAAAATAATGCTCAGCAAACGATCTGTTATATATTGTTTTATATGAAGTGCATTGATATGTAAATGAAAATTATTGTGACCTATGTTAAAGCAATACATTTCATAACATTTTGCATTCATTTTCTCAATAGATTTCATACAATCAGGCAATGGCAGGAGAAATTAACTTTACTGCTAAATAGTGCATAGTTCAATGTTTATTCTTCTCAGGGCAATAAACGAGAGAAATGGCTGGACTGGAGGGTCAGATAGGAGGGTAAAGTCAAGAATAGAATTTCTTTTTAAAAATGATTACAGAAAAATAAGAATCAAGAAAGCAAAGTTATTTTTTTTTTTTTATGTATTTATAAATTTTTTGTCCGCCTTGCTGAAAATCAAGATCAAACATGCAACATTAATAAACAATTTCTCACAAACATTCAAACAATCCTGATGAGCTGCTGTGGACGTATATGCAAAGACCACAGGATCACCTGAATATTAAGATTTACTTAAAAGTCAACTTAAAAGAATGTGCTCAGCTACTAGGGGAGGGAGAATGTGCTTCTAAGAACGACTTTCAGTTGTTTCCCAAAAGTCAGTACATCCGAAATATGTCTTAATGAAAGAGATAGATTGTTCTATGATATTGCTCCCATAAATGAGAATGAATTACTTGTAGATGATAATCTTTTTTTTTTTTTTTTTACTTTTTAGTTAAATAAAAAGGCAGACACTTACAAAAATATTTGATAATTTCCAGACATCCATATCTCAGGGACCATTGAATACTGTATATGGCCTACAGTTTTCACAGATTGTGCAAGCACTTATACATAGAGTATTTTGACAATTAGTTGTCGCTGACTCCCTCTTAAATTAGCCCCATTTGGTCCTATCCAAGCGTTCCCAACCTTCTGGCACTGAGATACTGCCAGTAGAGCTCCTATATTTTGTCATTCAAGAATGACTACTTTTGAAGGAAAAAGGTCCCCCTTTCAATGACAGCAATATCATGTCCATGCTACTAATGGGATATTGGTGGCTCTGATTTCTGAAAGGTTGCAATGGTGAATCTCACCACACGTATAAGATGACCACGCAACTCATGCTGCGATTCAGCAAGGGACACATCAGCCCGGGGTCCAAGAAAGCATAATACGGGCGTAGGACAGCTCAATACATCTGCGATCTTAAGTTCCACCTGTTTCCAGAAGCACACATTCATCATATGTGGAGGCAGGATCTCAGTTCCCCACACCCTCTCCAGCATAACTGGGATAAGGATGGGGAAAATCAGGAAAAGTGACAAAGGTATCTGTAAGCCCTCCTCACCAGCTTATACATTAGTTCAGTTCTGCAACTGCAAATGGAAATTCTGTGCACCCTTTTCCAAATTCTCCTCCAGTCCTTATCCATCAGAGCTATCCTCGTCCACGTTCCACTGAGCAGTCAAATGAACGCTGGGTGCCTTCTTCTCGTATGTCTAACTGATTTTAATTTACTAATCCCAGGTTCCAGTCAGGCACATATAATGAGATGGTCTTTCTTAAATACTCGGGGGCCCTCTTCCTGTAGGACTTTGAAACCTATCATCGAAAGTTTAAACTTCGGCCTTATTGCAATAGGAAGCCAAGAGAGAATCATAAGATTCGGAGTGATGTGGTCCTGCCTCATAATAAAATAAGCCTTAACAATTTCCTGCCATTTGCAACACCTTCAAGTGTTTCTTTGACAAGCCAAAAGCAGATAAAACCAGTGCCTGAGCCACAGACTTGAACTCATTTTGATTTAAAGGATATCTCAAATGCCTTACAAGATGGAGTTTAAAACTATGATCTACAGTCCATAAGTAAGATTAGAATCCAAAATAATGCCCAAGTCATGTGCCTTCTACTAAACAAGGATAAGTGTGTCCCATAATTCATACTTCTTGAATGTCTCTGGTATTGGTTTAGGACAACTCAAAACATTTCAGTTTTGGCTTAGTGTAAAATCAGTTCATTGGTAGACATCCATCTTTCCACCAGTTGTATACTATCTATTAGCAGACCTAATGCTGATTCAATCAAAGAAGTTCTAAGATAATATAAAGCACTGAGGACACTCATCCTTAACTGCTCAGATAATGATGTGGGCCATGAATGATGGCAATGACTGTGGATACAATGTCATGATCGCAGAATCTAAAATTCAGAATTTGCAATGAATGCAAAGAGATAACGGTACGTGCTCACAGACAGTTGCAGAAATATCACACAGTATTAGCAAAAGAATGCAAAGCATGCTAATGATTGCTAACATATCTTTTGGCTTTACTGTTTCAGCAAACAAGTGCCAGTCAAAATATCAAGCTGCAGCACAATCCTCATTTAGCTTCAACCCCAAGTGAGTTTGAAATGTGTCCCATTTCCTGAAATGCATTGGGGACAGAAACTGAAGGCATTCTGAATGCATTTAGAGGGACATTAAATGAGAGGCATGCGTATCCAGATTGAGGATGGTTTTATCACATGGTGTGTATTAATGGGGCGCTGTGAGATGTTCATATGAAGAGAATGGCCCTCTTGTTGACTCTAAATTTGAGAACCATAAAAATGCAGTAGTCAAATGGTATTTCTTATTGCCAGACTGTGAATATAGAAATAGTCACAACATCAAATTGCATCCCCCTTCCAGTTCAAGGTTTTCTCTCCACCTGGCACTTGCCAGGAAATGTGCTCTAGAGAGTTTTCTCCCCACTCTGGCAGGATAAAAGTCCTTGCGTCTGTGACATTTTGGGTTCCCCACACATTGTTGATGGGTGGGAAGTTACCTGTTATATATTTATTTTTATTTAAAAGCTCTTCTATACCGTCGTTAAGTTAGATAACCATCACAACGGTTTACAGCAAGGCACGATAATGCATAAAGTTAGTGGTATAGATTACAATTAATCATGTGCCATCATAGTGCGGTAACAATTCACTTCAATAAAATATGTGAGTACATTAAGTTTGTCTGTAGGGAGCATAGTAGATGGAAAGAATTTAACTTTAATGTGCATTTGTAGGTTACAAATAACAATTTCTAGTTTGGTGCATCCTAATCAATCAGCTGTTTTTTTCCTTCTCTTTATCTTTATAAAAAGCTTGTTTAAATAGCCAGGTTTTCAGATTGGATTTGAATATTTTGAAGTTTCTCTGCAGCCTTATTTCGAGTGGCATGGTGTTCCATAGCACGGGGCCTGCCAGTGAGAGTGCTCTCTCCCTAACTTGCGTGAGGCGGGCTGTTTTGACAGAGGGAACAGTTAGTAGAGCCTTATTAGCAGATCTTAGGTTTCTTTGTGGGACGTGTACGCACAGTGCTGTGTTGAGCCAGTCAGCTTTTTCATCATGGATTAGTTTGTGTATTATGCATAATGGGAGTGGGCTTTTCACTGACCTCGATGTGTTTCTAGTTTTGCAGGTTTCAGATGGAGCAGGCATCGGATGATGTCCTTTTCCTGGTTCAGAGGGAGGACTGGGGTCGGGCCACATTCTTTGGAAGGGGAGTTTGTGGGCTTTGGGGTTTCCTCCTTAGTTGGAGGAGGGCTCCGGGGGTTGCCGAGGTTCAGGAGGAGACCTGAGGTTGGTGGTCTTCCTGAAGTATGAATTGCTCTCGTGTGGGTGTGGCTGGATCTTTGGGTCTTGCTAGGGTGCCAGATGCCACAGGGATGTGCACAGATAAAATGTTGTTTTCTCTCATTTTATAGTTTGGTTATATTTCTTCATTTTTCATTTAGTTTCATGTTCAGTTTGGTTTCTTTCATTTAATTGAAATGAAATAAACACCAAAGTGGAAAAAAAAATAGAGAAAGAAAAAGAGAAAGGAAAGTAAAGGAAGGGACAACAGTTCCCCTTTTCTGCCAAGCTCCCCCCCCAGTGACACCCGCCCCAAATCTTCCTCCCCCTCCCCCTCCCCATTTTCCCCCATCCATAGGGGTCATAGACGTCCAAATTAGACAAGAGCGATCCCCCTTCACTTCTGCTGTGCCAGCTTCCTGGTCAGAGCCCCGGGGTTGGTGCCGCGCGTTGCCCGGCAGGCGCGGCACAATGGCATTGGCCTTGTGGCCCGCCGGCGTCGTTCTGTAAACAAGCCCAGGGGCTGCACCCCTTCCCCATTTCAGCTTCTACATCCTCACGAGGATGGGGATGGCCTGGGGAGGTGTAAACGGAGAGAGGATTTTGGCGACCTTCGCAATGTTTTTCTGGTGTCATTATGAAATGAGATGTTTTGCTTCATTTTTCAGGTCATTTCCAGTCCTACTGTTTTGCATTTGCTTCCGTCTCGGCTCAACCTCCACGTGATAAATAACCACTGTGCTTCTAACCACCTTGGCCCTCTGTGTGCCAGTCGTGCTTTCTATTCTGTTTTGGTTTTGAACACGGCAGGCAAACAAAATGCCCGTGCTGTGCGTGCAAGGCCTGACTGCTCTTTCTTCCATCACCATTGGCAGTCCTCTGTAACATTTTGTCTCTTTTTCCCGAATCTCCTTAATGTATCTGTAGCCCCACCCAGGGGTGTGGCCTGTATAGTAATGAGTCCCCCCCCCCCCTATGAATAGATTTCTGAGAGGAACTGAAAAATATATATATTTCTGCTTGATTTTTATTGCGGGAAACCAAATGCATTAAAGCTGTGCATAGAGTGCTTGACCCAGGGAGTGGGAAACAAAAAATCAACCCCCGCCTGTGCCTGGGGGTGGGGGGAGGTTGTGGGTGGTGCAGTCAGCACTAGAAGAGATGAGTTGTTGTGTCCAGGACTCCTCACCTTCTTCGCGCTCGTAGAACGTCCTCCTCTTGTTTGGACACACCCCATCCGATAAAAAGGGTCCGCCAGGAAACACCACACAAGAAAAGTAATTCAAAACTTTTACTGTCAACCAGCAAGCGAAAAGCAGTATGGATGGGGTAGGGGAAACAGGGATGGCAGCGAACCTGCAGGTATTAACAAGCGGCAATGATATTGCAGCCTATTCCAAATTAGACAGTGTAACAAAATAGTATTTGACTGTTCAGGAATAAACATTAAGCAATGGCCAACAGCTAGTGTGATATAGCAAATAGTCCTGGGCTGCTCATGCATAAACTTAGGCAAGTAATAAAAAAAAAAAAGAAAAGTTAATCGGCCCCCTATGTTATTGCCATGGCTTAAAATCTGAGTGCTCAGGAATTCAAACACCCCCCACCAAACATTTCTAGTCCTGTGCACATAATAGTAGGGGCTTAGCTTGCAGGTAGGTTGTAGACACACAATGGGTGAGTGCTGTGGCTTGCTTGAACGTTTGGTTATTTTCCTGGGAGAAACCTCATTCCTTTGTTTCGTCTCTACAGCCACCAGGCAAATATCACTCAAACTTCACTCAGCAGAGTGCTGGTCTCAGAGACCCATTCCAGGCTTCCTGACACAGCAACTTGTGTTTCAGCAGCTACAGCAACAAAGTTGAAAAAAAAAAACTTATCTTCTTCTCAGCATATCTCTTGGAAAGTTTATTTTACTTATCTCTGTCTTTCTCTGCACAAGATTGAGTTTTAAGGTTTAGGATTTCCTGGAGATCTCCAAGCTTTTTTTACAGCCCTTCTCTCTCATTCTGCCAGTTTCCTGACTTCCAAGATGCAGCTCTTCTCTCTCTCTCGAAAGCCGGCTTCCTTCCTGAGATCTCTTCTGCAGGCTGTACTGGCTTGCTGGATAGGACCCTCAGTCAGACTCTCCTGCTTCTCTTTCTCTTCTTAACTGAATTTTTTTTTCCAGAGAGCCTCACTCCTTCAGATCCCATTTCCTCAGGTTATTGGTTCCTAAAGTCAAGTACACACACAAAGTTAGCCACATGGTTGCAGTGACAACAGCAGAGGAGCAGCCATTTTGCAGTTGTCTCAGTCTCCACCTCAGTAACCACTGGAAGCCATGTTATGGATGCTGCCTTAGCAATACCTGCCTTTAGTGTCTTGGCTGCTTCTCCATGCCAGCACACAGCACCAGGTAAGAGGGTGCCCTACACCTTTCTATGCGTTGCTGATTCCAGGTCTTTGTTCAGAACGTTTCTTCCTCCTGGTTATGTACTGTGCTGTGTTCCCTAAACGCTGTTCATGTCACGCCATCTATCAAGGGCTTGGCTTATCCAGTCTGGATTTTACAATAGTGGGTGCAGCCATGATCTGGAGTGGAATCGGTGACCTTTTGGACATAGAGCCGCGTGTGCCGCCTGTGCTCACAGCCTTGCCTTACATTTTTGGTGTAACAGTTTCTATTGTACTTTGGGTCTCTTGAGAATGAGTCCCTCACTGCCATTTTCCCCTTTCTGTCCCTGAGGATAGGGAGGATCAGCCATAGGAGGGCTTAGAAGCAGAAAAGAGGAAGGAATTCTGTCCCCCCCCTCACCCCCGCCCCTACCCCAAGAAGATGGAAAGAACCCCAAGAGGAACCCAGCAACTCCTTCAGCAGAATTCTGCTCCCACAATGGGTCCTAAAGAAACAAGAAAACATTTCGAGTTCCATTGGCTTTGATCAGTAGCTTTTTGTATTTGTTTAAATATTCTGATGAGTGCCAGTTCCTTAGGAAGAGTCACTTGAGGTGATGACAGTGGTAAAGCTACAAATGCTTATTAGGAGACTCCCACCGGCTCAGTGTCTCCAGTCACACTCTGCTTTCAAAAAATGACTTAATATACGGGGGTCCACAAGAATCCATCTAACATATCACCGGGTGATGCATTAGGTATGACAGAGGCAATGGTGGCCAAATGCATGAAAGAATTTGAGCAGATATAGAGGACAGTGGTAGGAACAAGGTTCAGATGCTGCAGTACTGCAAACAGCCCACTCTTTCCTCCCTCAAAAACAGAGGCGAGAGGTAATGATAGCTTAAAACTCAAGACTTGAATAAGAACATTTCCTTATTTCATTTCAGGCCCACACTTTTGAAATCATTCAGGTTAGCCCTTCAAGCAGACTTTATAACTTGCAGCCAGTCCTCACTGATATTGACCATCAGCTAGAAACAATATGTACGGCATATTACAACAATACACAAGAAAGCATTGCTTGGAAAGCAAAGGTGAAGCCAGATATCAAATATCTATAGCTGTATTGCAGTAGGATGGGAACACGGGCAGACTAGATGGGCTTTCCTTGGGAGTCATCATTATCTGCTATCATATTCTTTGTAAGGAGAGGAAGCAAAGGCCCCAGAAATTATTATTTGCAGGATAACCAATGAACTTAGACATGCAGAGATTTTATCCATTTTCTCTCCCTTCCCTGGAATTTATCACTTTGGAGAACACATTCTTTCATTGCAAGGATATTGTCCAAGGTCAAGCTGGATATAATATGACTAGTCTATGTGACATGATAAATACAAGAATAAACCAAAGATATGAAAAACTGAAAAATAAATCTAAAGATGAAAACAACGATACATGGTATGAGACTGGCCCAGAAAGCTAGAGCATATCTAGGACTAGTTTGACATTTATCTGCCAGCACCCTGCTATCCTAGGCATTGCATCTAATGGCGTAGAATGTAAACTTGCTGCCTATGCCGAAGATGTCCTGCTCTGTTTGACCAACCCTGCTGCTTCCCTTCCAGTTCTTTTTGATTTAAAAGCCACTTTCTCTTCCTTCTCCGGCTACAAAGTATACTGTCAAAAAACAGAAGTGATGCCTTTGAATGTTCTAGGTTGGTTCTCAAGTGGATTTTTCAGATTGCAATATTTACTTATTCCAAGAAGGAGATGAAGTACTTGGGTATTAATTTTCAAACAGATTTATCTACAATAGTAACCCATTATGAGACAGTATTTATCCAAATGGTTCAACAAATGTGCAAACAATGGTCCCCTTTATATCTCACTTGGTGGGGCAGATTGTCATGATTAAAACGGTCATTACCCCTTATCTTAAACATGCTTCCAGTTTTATTCCCGAGGAGCATATACAAACAATTGGACTGTATCCTTTTGCAGTTTTTGTGGAAGGATAAACCAGCCAAGATTGCTCTTTGTACAATTCTGGTCACCACATCTCAAAAAAGATATAATTGCGATGAAGAAGGTACAGAGAAGGGCAACCAAAATGATAAGGGGAATGGAACAGCTCCCCTATGAGGAAAGGCTGAAGAGGTTAGGACTTTTCAGCTTGGAGAAGAGACGGTTGAGGGGGGATATGATAGAGGTGTTTAAAATCATGAGAGATCTAGAACGGGTAGATGTGAATCGGTTATTTACTCTTTCGGATAATAGAAAAGCTAGGGGGCACTCCATGAAGTTAGCATGTGGCACATTTAAAACTAATCGGAGAAAGTTCTTTTTTACTCAACGCACAATTAAACTCTGGAATTTGTTGCCAGAGGATGTGGTTAGTGCAGTTAGTATAGCTGTGTTTAAAAAAGGATTGGATAAGTTCTTGGAGGAGAAGTCCATTACCTGCTATTAATTAAGTTGACTTAGAAAATAGCCACTGCTATTACTAGCAATGGTTACATGGAACAGACTTAGTTTTTGGGTACTTGCCAGGTTCTTATGGCCTGGATTGGCCACTGATGGAAACAGGATGCTGGGCTTGATGGACTCTTGGTCTGACCCAGGAAATGGGGTGGATGAGTCTCTTTTAAGCTGAAATACAAGATAAACTACCAGTGAGTAGAGAGCTTTCTGTAGAAGTTATTGTGCCCATCTTGCATCACAGTCCTGTCACAGAGGCAGGTAACCATAACCAAAGAGTCATTTCCCTTCACCCTTTTCTCCAAGAGATTGAGGTGCAAGCAGGATCCCAGCTGAGGCTGCTGTCTCAAGCAAAAGCCAGCAAAGAAACTTCAGGCTTAGGTGATTCTTTTATCAACAGTTATGCAATAAGCTCTTAAAGCCCCAATACCCTGGCATGAACAAATTAGTACCCTGGATGACATGATTCAACACAGACAGCCAACCTTATTCTCAGAAAAATAAAAAAAAGAATTTTAGAGCAATTGTCATCAGGAAGTTAACAATTTCACTTCCTTTTCTGAAAACCAAAATCAGAATTAAGCAAGTTTAACAGTTACCATTAAAAATGAGGAACAATGACTATGATTTTGGTTCTTTCACTGAAGGTGAGTTGAATTCAGAATAAAAAACAGGAGAGAGTCTGTGAGAGTCACATGGTCTAGGCCTGTCTTGTGGATAGCATCCTTCTCGCAGTTAGCAAGCATTGGACCCTCACCTGGGTCAAAACAGAGACTCTGATTCAGTGCTGGTTTCGACCCATTGCATTTCTTAGGGGAAATCATGCAATGCGGCCAAATCAGGACTGGATCTGTCAATGGGACTGACCTGGGTGAGATGGCAACCTCTCCTTGTGGCCTGCACAAAGACTTATTAAGTGACAGTCAAGGGATGGAGCTGATGTTGAGAAGAACAATGACCGCAGTGTTTAGAGTGCTTTCTCCCTGTCCCGAGGCATAAAATCTACCACGTAAGGGAAAATCCTGAGGAAATGATTGAAAAAGCAGGAAAGGAAATAAAGAGGTTGCAAAATGAAACATTCAAACCAATTTTAATGTACTACCGACAAGCAGACTGTTTACCAAACAATTGTACCATATGATTCATTATACAGGCTTGTAAAATATATTTCATTTTTTGTATGTAAATATATAAAAAGGATTACTTATTAGCAAATCTTTTGCAAAACCCTTTGTTTGATGATAGGTGTGCACATCAGGGAGAAAACACATTGTAAAATCTATTCACATCTCATAAAATAATTATTGTACATTTTTTTTAACTAGGATATGTGTTGGTATCTTACATCGTAACAGACACCTACTGAATATATATATATATATATATATATATATTGTTTTTACATCAATAGGCTATCACATGATCCAAATTTCATCTTGTAATTCCAGTTACAATTTTTACAGTTCAGTTATTTATTTATTTAAAAAAAAACATATAGAATGCCTCTCGAAGTGGTGTACAACTGCTAGAAACCAGGGAGGGTAACTTTCAAACAACTGCGCGTAGCGGTATATACACATATATATGTCTGCACGTATATTTACTATAGTATTTTATAACACAAGCATATGATATACCCTCATTTTATAAAATACAAGTATCTCTACCCTGCATCATATGCGCGTATGTAGGCTTACACACAAATATATACAATGCATTCAATGTATATCAACGCATTAAATGCTTGTACCTACCTATTTTGAAAATATACGTGGGTATATTTTAAGTGTGAAAGTTAAATAAGAGTTACCCGCGTCAGTACTGATTGATGCACATAAGTTGGTATATTTTATAATTTTCTCGCATTGATGAAATTACCAGTTTTACCAGTTAGTCCACCAGTTTGCCCAGTCCTTCTCCAAGTCATCGAGACCCTCCTGGTTTTTCAGCCTGAATTCCCCCAGTCCACCCAAACCTCCCACTTAGTCAATAATACACAATAAATACATGCGTATTTTGGATTTCTATAAAACAGGGGATTTCCTAGTAGTGCCTACTTATGCCTATATATACTAATCTTTACATTTGAAACATTTTGAAAATTCATCTTTTACTAATTACAATACATTTAGCAAACTCTAAAAAACTGAGAAATAAATCAGAGCAAGGAAACACAGTAACAAACAAAAAATATTCCTGTTCCACAAGTTGATTAGCTGCCACAGGTACCAGACCCATTACCAACCAACCTCAAATCCACCTGTCTTGTACCCACAGGCCAATCCCAAACCCACCATACCCCACACCCCTTAAAACCACAACAGGCATTCATAGAGAAAAGTCAAATCTTTTGTTTTTCTTAAATATGGCGTTAAGCTGATTTCAGCAAAAATAATTAGTATAACTCCCTTTATATTCTGCCCCCTTTTAATTTCTTTAAGGGGGAATACAAAATGGAGGATTAAGTTCTGGCGTTTTGATTATTGTGATTTTTTTTTGATGCATTATTGTTTTCCTATTTTCTGTAAGTAAGACTTATCTTGCTGTAAAGTTTGAAATGATAAAAAAAAAATTTAAAAAAAAAATGGCATAGTTCAATCAATTCAAATGAGAAAAGGGGCTAAATGTTTCTTCTGGCATCATATTGGGGCAGATTTTCAAAGCTTACGCGTGTAAATCCAGGTAGATTTATGCGCGAGGGGGGGGTTATGCGCGCTGAGCCTATTTTGAATAGGCCCAGTGATGCGCGCAAGCCCCGGGACGCACGGATGTCCCAGGGCTTGAAAAATGGGGCGGGGCGTGAGTGGACGGTCCGGGGGCAGGGCAGGGGCGGGGCTGGAGCCTCCAGGCACAGTGACCATTTGACGCTGTGCCTGGGATCACGGGCCGGGCGTTGGCTGGCGCGTGCAACCTACGCCTGCCCGGAGGCAGGTGCAACTTCTAAGTTAAAGGTAAGGGGGGGGGGGTTTAGGTAGGGCTGGGTGGCGGGTTAGGAAGGGGAAGGGAGGGGAAGGTTGGGGGGTGGAAGGAAAGTTCCCTCCGAGGCCGCTCTGATTTCGGAGCGGACTCAGAGGGAACGGAGGAAGGCTGCGTGACTCGGCGCGCGCAAGGTGCACAAGTGTGCACCCCCTTGCATGCGCTGACCCCGGATTTTATAACATCCGCTTGGCTGCACACACGTGTTATAAAATCGGGCATAGGTTGTGCGCACAGATCTACACCCGTGCGTAAATCTTAAAATCCGGCCCATAGTGTGCAAATAAGGAATAATGTAAATGACTAAAGCCCTCTAAATATAATCCTATACCAGCTTTTAGATTTCTTTCAATAAAAAGTATCTCCTAGGAGGCCAAATGATAGCATCCTTCTATCATAAAATTCATTAGATAATCCTGTCACCACCCACGATGATCAGCTACCTCAAAGGCAGTACAAAAAGCAGTTGGCATAAAAAAGGTCTATCAAGAATTGCAATCAAATCCAAAGACCAAAACGTATTTAGCTTCCAGATGATCCATATGAGCTGATGATTCAAAACAGACATTTCTCTGGAAGTGACAATTTTCACCTGATGTAGTGGATTTAATGACATAGGGCCTCATTTCCTAAAGTATCGCAGGCCTGCGATACTTTAGGAAATGAGGGGCAGGGGGGCCGAAACGGGGGGCGGAGCTGCGCTAGCCGGCAGCGATCACTGCTGGTTTTGCACCCAATAGCGCCACCATAGAAGGTGTAGCTATTGGGAGTGAAAAGGGCCTTACCTTTTCGCTGCTGCGACGTCGGCGCAGAGTCGGCCCCGGTGACGCCCCAACTCCTCCTCTTCCGGGGCCGCCTCCGCCCCGACTCTGCCCCCATCCTGGTATCGCACGCGATAAGGGACTTTTCGCGTGCGAAAGGTCCCTTATCACATGCGAGCCGCTTAGAAAATGAGGTCCATAGTCAGTGTTTCGATGGATTTCCGTCTGCTTCAGGGGCAATATTTGGAAAGCCGACATCTGTTTTGGGGGCCAATTGTAGGATCTATAAACACAAAAATAGCATCGCTCAAGCCATGGACACATGTGCAAACTATTCTATAGTTGAGGGACAGCTGTTGAAAAAAATCCTAGCTCTGACTCAAGTCTTTTCCAATCCCCATTGAGTCGGAATCAACGAAAGGCCAGCCTGGTTCTAGCAGGACCCTCAGCCTGCAATATACCAGTTCAGTTTCCTCCGCAAGTACCCAGGACCATGACACCGAAACACATGGAAAACTAAGATCAGCGGTTTTAACTGAGCCCAAACCTTACAGGGTAATTAAAAAAAGTAATGTGTGTGAGTAAATGCGCATCTCGGCGCGCGAGTGGAGAGAAGCTGCAATTCTAAATTGTGCTCACAAGAACACGGGTATCATCTAAAGTAACGCTCCTGCGTGTATGTTGACTAGGGCTTTAGCGGCTTTTACACGCGTATACGGGCGGGTTTTGAAACATGCTCGCGCGAGGGAACAACCGGTTTTTACAAGAAGTCCACCAGTTTGCCCAGTTCATATCGAGGTCTTCAAGACCCCTCTGGTTCTTCATCCTGCAAGCCCCCACCCAGCTTGACCCCCAAATCCTCACGCTATGCTAAACGCCCTAAAACTTAAGATCTCCAGACTCGCTCCTCCATCAGGACCAAAAGAAAAGTTACGCGGACAACAAGCCCGGCGAGCGCCATGGTCAGCTTTTTTAAAATGTGGACACGTGTGCCAATGCCCCACCCATTTCCCACATGGTTTATAAAATACTATATATTTCTGCTTTGAAAGGACACACAAATCTTTCAGTACATGCCTATATTGGTAAAGCAGGAAAATGCATACTTTATCCATGTTATAAAGTTTAGCATAAATAATTTATGCACGTAATAATTATACCATTTGCGCGTAATAACCCTGAGTTATACGTGGAGGCATGTATTTTTATAAAGGATATGCTTATTCTTCTTCTAAATATACTTCCTGATACCTGATACCTCCTCCAGCACCTCATCCTCCTGACCTCCTACCACCACCACTTAATCCAGGCCACACCCCGAAACAAGAGCAATTCCACTCTCTCAACTTAATTAGCAGGCGTAAAAACATATGGATACATTTGGTAATGTATGCACATATACCACTTACAAAACAACGACTTCTGTATCCCACCCTCGAACACCCCCCAAACAGGGCTTATTTTTTCCTGTTAACACTTACGTGCGATGTTTCCAAAATAGTATAGAGCGTGTGCACACTGCTTACACACACACACATATATATATTCCTGTTTCATTTGTGGAAATCTTTTGACAATTAACACCAGAATGCATATCTACTATTGCTATATTTTATTAAACTCTTACTTGTAAATTAGTAAAGAAATTGCAGCACAAAGAAGTCTTGTGGCACCCAATGGAAAAGGTTTTCCTTCGTTTTTGTGTAACTTTAGACAGAGCAGGAAAAAAACCATATCCCATAGCCAAGAAAACTGGAATCTCTAAGTCAAAAAGCAGACACAATGATCAGCTGCGAACTTGCTCAAAGAGAGAAGTCACCCGAAGGGAATCCTGGGAAAAGAAATGAACATCAGAGAAGTCTGGGAGTGTTCAGGGCTTAGCAGGACCCCTGTTCTCAGGCAGCTGCCATCTTTTACTCGCCTACCGCGGCGTTTTCCTCTGGAATCACTGTTACTTCTCAGGAAAACAATTCTTTTTTTTTTTTTTTTTTTTTTTGGTTTGGATTCTTTATTTGTTTTAAAGAAATGCACATCCCTGTGTAACAGTAATAGCAGTCCTACCATTTTTGCTATAGCGGCATACAAGCACAGTAAAAGATCCATTATTTCATACTTTTACCATCCAAAAATGCTCTGTTGACCAATGTCTCACCTAGGCAGCATTTTTGGTGGAGGGAACGACAGGAGAGGAAGGGTTGTGTGAGGGGAGCAGAGTAGCTTTTCTCTGCTCTGTTCGGTCCACTCCAGCCTCACCCCCTGCCTTCCCTTTTTCCCGCAATGGACAGGAGGGGCGAGAAGAGGAAATGACAAGGAAGGGATGGACTGAATTAGATAGCAGAGTATCTCTTCTCTGATCTGCTGTGTTTTCTTTCCCTTGCTGTTCTCTGCTACATGGGAAGGGCTGAGCAAGAAACATATAACATGCATAGATGATTAACTGGCATCCCTATTCCCCATGGATGATGGATAATAGAGCTTTTATTGCATAGTAATAGTAATATAATAGCAGCAGTACTGTAGTATGCTACAGTATTGCATACTAGTCATTGTAAAGTAATAGTAAAATAGTAGTAGTAGCAGTACTATTGTTTTTTATAGTAGTATACTAGTATTAACATTTCAATCAGGTTTATTTCATGTAAATTGTCATTAATTTAGTCTTGCTCAGCAACTGGACACTGCAACTTTATATAAATTTTAGGGCTTGTAGGGGAAATAGCTGGGACTAATATAGAAGGCCAGCTGGAAAGTAAATGGTCATTGGAAAGGATGGTTAGGTTGTCTCCATAGGAGAAAGATGAAAGGAATATTTCTAATGGGGGCGAGAGGAATGCAGTACAGGGATGAAAGAACAAACAGTAACTGAGACGGAATTTAAACAACTCAGGAGCACAAAATGATTCTTTAAAAAAAAAAAAGATAATTATGTCTTACAACAATTACCCCAGCTCTGAAGCAAAATTAGCATAGTCCTTTCTAATTTAAATGTGTTGAAAGTGGCTGAGCATGACAGCAGCAAATTACAAGGTTTACGACACGGGCTTTGGTTAAAGTGATGGCAATCTGATTATTATACCTTTTTCTCTGTTGATAGCTATGATTGCCGAGCTATCTAGATAAATGTTAACTATTCGTGGTTGGAAGAGAAATTTCTGGCTTCTGTAGGATCTCAGTACTATAGTTCGGTAGGCTTTTGCCTTTGGGTGTCATGTGCTCCCATTTCATTTCTGTTAGATCTCAGCATCCTGTATGTCGGTTCATTTATCTTTAGACATGATTTGCATGATAATTTTGTTCCCTTCACCCAATGTACTTCTAAACACCTCCCAGCTCCCCCCATACACACACACACACACACACACAGATGTAGTGATGTCCCTTCGATGTGCTCTGACTGCGCCAATCAAGATCAAGTGCAATACAGAAAACTGAATGAGGGAGAGACTCTGTCCACAACTGCTAGTGCCTATCAATTCAAATACAACAGTTTCAGTACTGACCGATGCAAAGGTACGTTATAAACAAATGCACGGCCAGATTTAAGTTCTAGGAAAGAAATAAACGTGGAGCCTAGAAGTGCGCAACCCCTCTGCTACAGTTTTCGAGATTTTGAAATAGTGCCTCGTTTGCCGAACAATTTCGTTTCCTGAGTTTCCTATGAAGGGTAAAACTTTTACAGAAATTACCCTGCATGCAAATACTTCAAGCCATGAGTGCAGAGGGGAACGTTTATCCTTAAATTTAGCACCGTTGTCAGAAGCTCCACTGTGCTATTTGTGCCAGTTTTTCCTTGCGCTGCAAAAAAGCCAAACGACGTCCTTCTTTCACAATTTGCTTTTTGTTTATTCACTGCGTTGCCCTCTTTTTACCTGATATTAAATCGAGTATTAGGACTGTCATTTTTTTTCCCCCATTTCCCATGAGTGTTAGAAGTTTCCACAAATTCCTATGAGTTTTTCACTTAACCAAGAGTTTTCAACTGAACTTTTTTGCAGGATTTTGCATCAGTTATAGTCTCAGGATTAATCATATTTTCTGTATATTGTTCCTTGCTTGTGGTTGAAAACACTTAGACGTTCGTATTCAAAGGGGCGGCAACTTTTAAACCGGCACATGGACGCACATTTGCGCATGTTTATTGGCCTGTGGCCCAGAGATGAGTCCATTTTATAACTTGCATACTTATATGCGCATATGTTATAAAATAGCCTGACTGCGTGCATATGTGCGCCTGATTTTAAGTGGGTGCTACTATGGGCGCACAAATCCCTCTTCTACCACCTAAGTCAGGGGATTTTAAAATGGGCAGGCACCCACACCATTCCCAGTTTATCATTTTGTCTACCAGTTCACCCAGTTAACCACTACGTCCTCCAACACCCCCCCAGCCCCCGGTTTGATAGCCTACACTCCCCCCCCAGTTACCCCAGACTCTATAAACCCCTCAGAAGTGGCTCAGTCCTTTTATTTTATAAATTGTACATCATCCTTAGCAGAAGTAAAGCTACGCCGCAGGAAACCTCAGCGTACGCCAGGGTGTGTAAGTATGTATGCTGACATCTCTCGGCCAAGCCCGGCAACATCCACACCCCGCCCATGCCACGCCCATTTGGGAAACTTCTGAGATGTGCACGCTGAAGCATTCACCCGCGTAGATGGACGCTGAGATGTGAAGCATTTACCCGCATTCACCCGCGTGGATGGACGCTTTCTAAAATAAGGTCGACTTCTTCCTGCATCTCCCGACTGATGCGCGCCAGGCTTTTAAAATTCACCTTTAAACCTGGCAAGTAGGTAAGTTATCTGAATAAAGATATCTGGATTTTTAGCAGAACTTACCTGCATTTGTTTTCCACTGAATATCCAGCTATAGTTATCCAGTTAAAGTTACCTGATTAACTTCAGGCCCGCTGTTTGCATGACGCAACCTGTCTGCACAAATATAGCTGGATAGTATTCAATGTGTCCGCACCATGCCTCCACTTCGATTTTCTTCCAAATAAGTTGCCTGCACAAAACGTGTGTGTGGAAAAAGTTACATGGAGAAAGGACGTGCGTTTTTGATTTATGGCGGTGCAACCAATTTTTGCCCGCATATTTCTTTTGCGTATGGGCCTCTTACTTTTTCCCTAAAGAAGTGATTGCTTTTGTATGTCTCCCATTTCTAAGGCATCTTACATAGGCCTTGAATATATGTAGTTCAAATATTTACCTTCACTTCCCATGTAGTTTTACATATCTACCATACATTTAAGGAGCCATTTCAATTTGGCTACCCAAATTGGCTGGGCTCAAATGCTTCCCTGAGCGTGCAAGGCACTATTGGAGGCGCCTCAAGAGCTGAACGCCATTTTTAAACTAAAAGTTAGCTTCTCTTTGACTCTGAGCTTGATGCACAGGAAGAGCATGCTGGCTCCTCTCCAGCACTATTTATTTTCCCGAGTGTGCCACCCACAGTTTCTGCCTTAGAAATGCCAGAAGAGCTGCTTGTGTGTTGAGCCCCTAAACCATGTTCTCAATCTCTGAGAAAATAAATTTCAATTTAAAATCTATTCTCAGATTGCAGCAGACTCGCACTCAATTCTGCTATCTAACTGGCTTGACGAGGCTCATCCGAGTGACAGAGATGAAATGTTTGAGCCTGGGGAGGGAGGAAAGACAGCTGCAGTTACTAGAGTGACCCCTGCCAGTCATAGAGTGGTGCTATGGGACAGTCTCAGAGGAGACATCACTCTGGACTTCAGGGGTGGATTGCAGGAAAGTAACAGCTTGGGGGATTTTATTTAAAACCGGTCCACAGGGTATCTGTCTGACTCCCTTGTGTGTTTTCATAAGAACATAAGAACATGCCATACTGGGTCAGACCAAGGGTCCATCAAGCCCAGCATCCTGTTTCCAACAGTGGCCAATCCAGGCCATAAGAACCTGGCAAGTACCCAAAAACTAAGTCTATTTCATGTTACTGTTGCTAGTAATAGCAGTGGCTATTATCTAAATCAACTTAATTAATAACAGGTAATGGACTTCTCCTCCAAGAACTTATCCAATCCTTTTTTAAACACAGCTATACTAACTGCACTAACCACATCTTCTGGCAACAAATTCCAGAGTTTAATTGTGCATTGAGTGAAAAAGAACTTTCTCCGATTAGTTTTAAATGTGCCACATGCTAACTTCATGGAGTGCCCCCTAGTCTTTCTATTATCTGAAAGAGTAAATAACCGATTCACATCTACCCGTTCTAGACCTCTCATGATTTTAAACACCTCTATCATATCCCCCCTCAGCTGTCTCTTCTCCAAGCTGAAAAGTCCTAACCTCTTTAGTCTTTCCTCATAGGGGAGCTGTTCCATTCCCTTTATCATTTTGGTCGCCCTTCTCTTTACCTTCTCCATCACAATTATATCTTTTTTGAGATGTGGCGACCAGAATTGTACACAGTATTCAAGGTGCGGTCTCACCATGGAGCGATACAGAGGCATTATGTTCCCAAAAAGCACGCCAAACTGACCCTTCCTAGGTATATCATGTGACCTGGAGCCTGGCAAAACTGAGCCAAAAAAATCTGCAACCTACATTTCACATTTTTCCTAAATAAGTAAGTAGTAAAACACACCCTAGACCAGGGGTGAACAAACAGAGCTGCGTGCCCTCTTCCATCCATGCAATTGGTTGCCATCTGCCCTCAGGTCATAATTATATCTTGGATTCCTGATCTGGTGTTACCGACTCTTGCCAACCGAACAGCTCTTGAACCAGTTGCCAAGTAATGTGACAGCCTTACTGCCAGCTGGTGTCAGGCACACACACACACACACAAACACACAGTAAGACACAAACACCCACACACACTATTTCAGACACTTTCTTTCTGTCCGAGAGAAGGTGTGTGTGGGTGTCACTCTCTCTCTCTCTGACATACTCGCACACTCTCGCTCTTAAGTCCTAATTTCAAAAGGCCTAAGTGTGCCTATACCGGGAGATATGCATTTTCAAACACCTGCAGGCAGGCACGCATCTCCCAGTACGTGCAGAAGATAGACTTTTCAAAGAAGGGGCAGATCAGAGGCGGGGTCTGTCCCATTGACGCACGTGCTGGGATCGCTGGACCCGTGCATCTTGCTGCTAGTCCGGACCGCGGGTTAAGTAACAAAACAAAAAAATGTAGGGTAGTTAGGTCTGAAAATGCACTCGGCGCGCACGCGGCCCGGCCACTCACGTGACTCCCAGGATTTACACAGCCGGCCTTTAAAAATTTACCAGAGCATGCATTTTAAATATTTTTCTAATTCAATCATTTTGCAGCCTAAATTTCCTGATGCACATCAAGCCTTTCTTACACTGTTGGAAAAATTCTGAACCCATGTCATGTGGATCCAGATACAGACACTTTGATTTATATTTGCACAATGAAGGTCACTGCTCAGATTCCTTCATTTATTAAATTAGTTCAGCAATAAATTAATATGAATTTTGTTTAACAACTTTACAACTTGGGAGGTTTGGAAAACAGTCAGGCTAAAG
Source organism: Rhinatrema bivittatum (assembly GCF_901001135.1). Classification (NCBI taxonomy): domain Eukaryota; kingdom Metazoa; phylum Chordata; class Amphibia; order Gymnophiona; family Rhinatrematidae; genus Rhinatrema; species Rhinatrema bivittatum. The sequence continues at coordinate 74,354,704 of NC_042627.1, read as the reverse complement.
CGTTTTCTTTATAGTTCCCTTTTTTATGACCGATCAGCTTGTAACATTTCCTTTGACATAAAGGGTGAATTTTCTAAGCCATTCCTGTGCATAAAACAAAGCTTTCTGCACACAAGTGGCTGCTGTTATAAATAGCCTGGGTCTCAGCGCACAGCAGGGATGTGCAGGCCAAAGAAATTCATCGGGGTTCATTTTTTTCGTTTCAGGCTTTATTTCTTTTGTTTTTCGGTTTGCTTAATGTTTGTTTGGTTCATTCCCAGAGCCAAAATAAACATTAAAAAAACAAAACAAAAAAGAAAATGAATTGGAGCCTCCTTGAGGCCCTCCAATCCCTCCTCTCGACCTGAAAAAAATGTGCCAGGGCCGGGAACCTCCGCAGTCCCCGCTTACCCCTGCCATAGAGCCCCCTGCTAAGGAAAGGGGCAAGAGCAATGTCCACTAGCACCTGCCCCCACCACGAATACGTTTACAAATTGCATTGACTGGCCACGAGTCTGACATCGTGTCACATGGCATAAGGGGCAGGTCTCAGGGCCAGACAGTGCCATTTTTAGAAAGGCAGAAAGGCGTGGCAGAAGCAGGTGGGAATCACTTCTGCCCATTTCTTCAGCATAGACCCCTATGGAAAGGTGGAGGGGTAAGTGAGGCTGGGGAGGTCCCTGGCCTGCACATTTCTTGGGGGTGGGGGGGGGGGGGGGGAAGATGGACAGAGGGGTCAGAGAAGCCGTGTCTGGGCTCTGCTCAGTCCAGTTGGGTAGGCTTGGGCCATGCGGATTTCTGGGGGTGAAAGGAGGATCGGAGAGTCCTGGGGAGGCCATTTTTTTTTTTTAGACAAACCAAAAATATCCAAAAACTTTTGAGCATCTTCAGGTAAGATCATTTTTAGTTCAGATGTGCCATTCATTTAAAATGAATGCACGTCTCTAGTGCACATAAACATGGGCATGTTACGTGATTTTCGTGCTCCCATGATGGGCATTATGGGGAAGAGAGTTGGGACACAGAAGCACGCCTTTCTATTTTCAAAAGTATGTGCCTAATTTAACCCACAAGAGTTAAGCCCTACTAAAAGCAGGTGTATCTTTGCTTTGAAAATGTTCGGGTAAGTACCTTTCACTTTCCAGAAAGTAATCTGCACAAACAAGGGCAAACGTCCACCTTTGAAAATGTGCAGAAAAGTAGGCGCGTAAAAGTTACGGAAGGTACCCACACAGCTATAAAATTAACCTCTTTTTTTTTTTTTTTTTTTTACCACAGAAACTCTTGAAATCAATAGACATTTAAAGAGAACTAACTAATACCAGCCATATTAACTCCCAAAAGAAAAATAAATAAATGCAAAACAGCAAAAGCACCAATTATTGACCATGTCTCTTTTTCACTGCATCAGCCAGTCAAACAGGCTTGGACTTCAATAGTAATTAATATGTCTTGGAAGAAGAGGGAGTAATCTTCATTTCTTATTACATGTGAAGCATCAATTAGCTGATGTTTCACCTTTCCACACCTCAGCAAGTAAACTTCACTCAGTGCCATTCACTGGGGCTTACTGCATAAGAATTAATTAGGGAAATTCAAAATCGCTTGCTGCAATAATTCTTGTGGTGACACAACAATATACTCTTATTCTCTCTAACACAAGTATGTGTGGAGAGCAGACATAAATATACACATATTTCATTAGACAGATCATAAAAGTCACCGGCTTCTTTGTGGTTGCTTTTCAGAGTGCTCTTTGAAACAAGGTCTTCCTATTTGGCTTTACTCAAATTCTCATGAGCAGCAAGGTGGACAAAATCGAGGGTGTGCGCGCTGTGCATGACTTGGTTGACAGCTTTCAGGGAATGGAATAGTTCTGGATCTTTCTATGGCTTTCTGAAGTGGTTTTTAACTTTCTCACATCATAATCTCAACTTTAGAAACCCTCATTGAATTTATCCAGCTAGACAGGGAGAATAGCTTTCAAACAAACGCACGTGGTGGCATAAATGAGCATATATGGCCACAAGCAGGTCCTCGCTAGCATTTTATAACCCGCACATATGATGTTACGATTCCGCCTGTAGCTGTGCCATAGAGAGGCCTCTCACCTTTCTCCAGAGGCCGCTCCGAAGCCAGGGCCTCGCCTGAGCTATTGTCCGGATCCTGCTCCATGGCCTGGGAGGACTTCGTGTTGTTCGGGCCTACTTGAGGCCTGCTCCACTGCAACCTGGACGTTCTAGTTTGGGCCACGCCCTTCTCTCCTTTCTTATAGAGCCAGCGAGGGGAGGCCCATCTGGACTCCTCCCAGGGAGTTGCCTGCATACAGCAGTACAAAAGGATCTTCACTTCAGTTCCTATTGGCCTTTGGATCGGATGCCATGCTCGTCCAGGTTCTCCTGTGCCGATCCAGGTTTCCACTGGTTTCTTTTATTATGATGGCTCCTTGTCCTGTGTCTGCTTGTTCCTGGTGTTTCAAGATTCCGCTCCTGCTTCAGTTGTTCCTGTTCCTGAGTTTTCCGAGTCCTCTGATTCTCCAGCTCTGGGAGTCTGCCAGAAGACTTCCTGAGGGTAAATCCGCGAGGTCGGTTCCCTTCATTGGATTCTCGTCAGGCTGGGTTCCTTCCTGCGCTGGTCCTGCTCCTGCGGGTGTAGGACAGGGTGGTCCGTGACCAGACCAGTACCTTGTTCCAGAGTCTATGTCTACAGTACCTTGTTCCAAGTCTTCGTCTTCAGTGCCTTGTTTCAGAGCCTTCTATGTTTTAAGGTCTTTGTCTGCCCTCATCTTCTGTCCAGCCTGCCGCCTATTGCCGTTACCCAGCGGCAGGCCGAAAGGGCTTGGAACGGTCGGAGGACTGTTCATTGACCAACACTATATTGCTGGTCATCCTGAGGCGGGCAGGTTTGGATGAGGGTCGGACCTTCAGTTCTTGACTTTTACCTTGTCCTGCTCCTGGCTACCCATACTCACACCAGCTTACCTCCCATGGTGTATCTTGGGGCTCCTCCCTGAGTTGCGCCATAGCTCAAGGGCTCACAACACCTGCTTTAGAGGCGACCACACTCCTCGCGCTCGTAACATATGATATACGCATGTCTTATACAATATGCATATCTGCCCACAACGTATGCATGTATGTAGGTTTACGTGCAAATACTTGTAATACATTGAAAGGAGGTATAGCAATATACTGAAAGCACAAACTTTTCCTACCTATTTAAAAAATATAGGCATGCATATTTTATATGGGAAAATAACAAGACTTAACTCGCATATATCAGGACTTATGGATGCAAGTCAGTGTAATTTAAAAAATACGTGATCAAGGAAATTACCAGTTCAACCAATTAGTCTACCAGTTTGCTTAGTCCTTCTCTTAGACCCTCCTGGTTCTTCAGGTTGTTCATCTAGACCTTCCACCCAATCAGTATCACACCATAAACACGTTTAAAATCATCTGCGCCAGATAATTAACAGGTATACAATCATGCAAGTAAATTGGCAAATCCACGTGCATGTCTTTTAACTTATACACATGAATGTTGGCCCTGCTCTGCAATGCCCATAGATCACTCCATTTTTATGCACAAATGTAATATCTGTGTGAGTGTATTTTTTACTTTTATAAAATACTCAGCATCAAGGATTTAGGCAAGGTGATAAAACGGAAAGTTTGCTGGTACTATTATCAGACTACATTTCATGAGTTAGACAAGGTCAGTCCATGCTATTAATCCAACCTGATAGAGCTGCAGCTTTTGACTCAGTGGATCATTCCATATTGTTTAATTGATTGTCTTCTGTTGTCTTAAGTCCACTGTACTGGCATGGTTTACTTCATTTCTATCATGTCGAAATCAGCAAATAATGTTGGGACATAATGTTTCTTCTTGATTGTCCGTGGGGTTGGGAGTTCTGCAAGGCTCATTGCTATCTTCCATACATTTTAATGTGTACTTATAACCAATGCATTGTTTTGTGCTCTAGATGTATTACATTATTTCTGTGCAGATGATCTGGTTTATATTACCTTATGCAGTTGATGATACATTGCCGGAGCAGCAATTTGTGAATTGTATGTCTGTGATTCAAGACTGGTTGAGTCAATATAAGTTAGTCTTGAATGTTAAAAAGAGAGTAATATTTCATGTTACATACGTGGATTGCCCATGTCCTGCCCCTTTTTTTTGCCGTTCCCATTTGTGCTTGTATTGGGAGATACATGCGTCCTCGGATGTTTCTTAAAATCTGCGAGGAGCATACCGGCCCAAGATATTCGTGTATCTCCTGACTCTGGCGCACCTAGGGCTTTCAAAATTCGCCTTTAAATCTTTCAGGGAAAAAGGCAAAAACAGTGATTTCTCATTAAATTATCTATAAAACTAGAAAGCAACCTTTTGCATAACCTTAAATGTTCTTTTTTGATCCTAGCAGGAATTGCAATATAAACAGCTCATATCTTCCTGGCTGATTAAGCATGCAAGAACACTTTTCATGATAAATGCAGCTCACCAAACTAAACAATTAGCAGCAACTGCACAGTAGTTAAACATCACAGAGCCAATTCAACCATTTTGAGGCTGGGGGTCATTTAGTGCTGCGTAATTTTATTTCTGCTGTGAATGGCGTGTCAAGTAAAAAAACAAAACAAAAACCCAAGCCATTTTGGAGGGGTATAAAAGGTCTGGTGTAACTGGGGGAGTTTGGAGGACCTAGCTGGATACTGGGTGAACTGGGGAGGTGCTAGTAAAAAGGGCAATGGTGTTGACGCGTGTCTCTTTTAAAATGTCCCCATTTCTGCGGCAAGAAGTGGCTTTTGCGCACATTGGCACACATTCACTTAAAATTGGGTGAACTTGTGCACGTGGCCAGGCTATTTTATAATGTGTGCATATATGCATGTATGTTATACAATAGCCGTGCCCCCGTGTGCGGGCCAATGAACGTGTGCACATCTGCACCCACGCGCCAGTTTATCAGGCCTAAGTATGAGAAAAAAAAAGCTTGCTGGGCAGACTGGATGGGCCATTTGGTGTTCTTCTCCCGTCATTTCTATGTTTCTATGTTTCAGAAGCAGAGGCTGTATGAGTTGTGGAACAAAAAGGGCAAAAATGAACATTTAGATGCTTATTCATTAAATAGCACTACATTGACATAAATATTAACATATTTGCATTAAGGGTGCCACATTTTTTTTCGGTGAATGTGGATTCTAATGAAACATGTGGGGAGAGAACATCAAAAGCGGGAAGGGAACTCCAACACATCAAGGCTATGTCAACGTGGCACTAAAAGTGGCATGAATTATATCGAGGACCCGCAATGAGGAAAACACTACCAGCAGTGGCAGGAGTTTTCCAGTGCACCATCAAACAAGCAAGGCAGCAGCAAGAGGGGCAAGAACACCCAAAAGCTTGAAAAGAGGGTCCCAATAACAGTGGCATGAACCACCAAAGGCAGCATGAAAGGGCCAAAGTGGCAGGAGCAGCCTAAGGCACCATGAAGGGAGGAAAAAACAGCCCTAAGCACTGATAGAGGGACAAAGCAGCACAAACAGTGGCATGAAGACCCCCAAAGAGGTGCAAAGTAGCTATACACAGTGGCAATAATACACAAGGTGTAGAGTAACTACTTTGAGACACGACAACAAGGCAGATTGGCGGCAACACCTCCAAGGTGTAGCACAAGGGGTAAAGCAGCAAAGAAGAATAGTAGCAAGATTCCCACGGTGTAGCATTAAGGGAATGATCAGCAGCAAGATAGAAAGGCAGCAAAACCCGCAAGGTGTAGTGTCAAGAGCAGGGCAGAGAGTGGCAAGAAATCCTCCAAGTTGTTGTGTGTGGGGTATGACAGCAAGGCATAGTGGCAGCAAGATCTCTAAAGTGTAGCATAAGGGGTACGGCAGTAAGACCCTCAATCATCGGCAAACGCACTCCCAAGTATAGCAAAATGAGTATAGCAGCAGAGCAGAGTAGCATCAAGTGAATGGTACTAAGACCCCCAACGTATATCATCAGAAACAGGGCAACTTCACCTTGATTGGTCCACCCTATCTACTTACCCTGTTCTCCCACCCTGGCTCTCTCCTGGCTACCTCGCTCAGGAGTTTCTTGGTTCTATACTTAACTAGTCTTACTACAGCACTTTCCAATAGGCCTCAGACTTGAATGGGAAACATAAGCAAATGGAACTAATATTTTTGTTTAATTCTTGGGCACTCTCCATTTATTTTGGGGGTCCATGAATGAAGAAAGGGACTCATTTGTTCCATTTTACCCATTTGTTTCAAACAAATGTAAATCTCTAATAAACAGTGATTAGATTTTCCCTACAGAATTGATTTGCGATGTCTCTGAATGGTTGGCAAGATGAACTCTCTGTAGATTATTTACTAAATATAATTTCCATGTATTTAGGCACACAGGTTGTTTGCCACTACTTAGCCTGAAGACTGTTTTTACAAATATAAAACAAATCTAATAGCAGCAGAATCAAAAACACCAAGAAATTTCAATTTAAATCGTTTATCTTTGTGTAAATCAAATAAATATTTGTGGCATTTGTTTTAAAAGGAGGTTATGTAGTCAAGTTTCGTAAAATGATGAGAGCTCTATGAAACTTCCTAAGGACTCATCAGCATTTTTGGCACTTCAAAAATCATGCACGCAGCCTCCTCCAGATATATGAAACCTTCTAAAATAGAAAGGTGACAGGGAAGAATAATATTAATTATTTTCTATTCAAAAAAGTGAATAAACGTTTAAAGAATTATTATTCTGCTGATATCTATGTAGATATAAACCTGAGTAGCCTACTTTCTGAGGAAGAGAATGTGTGATCACTTCTGAGTAAATTTTCAAAGGGGTTACATATGTGGAAAATTAGCATATGCATGCGTAATGTAACACCAGCACTGAAATAGGTGTTGGTGAACCCTTGGTGCCAAGAGGTGATTGGCGTAGCCTAGCGGGTGAACCCATTAGGCTCACCCCATCAGCTGGCAGAAGCGTCCAGTAGCAGGACAGACTGGGGCTTCGCCTATACCCTCCACCTTCCCCGCAGTTTGAGCCCTTGGCCTCTGGCGGCCGGCAAGTCTTAGGTGGGTCCTAGGGTGATGGTGAGAGCAAGAGTTCAAAAGCAGAGCGGAGGTCGAGGCAGATAAGGAGAATCAGTAGAAAGGCTGGAGGTCAGGGCAGGTAGCAGACAAGGATGGTCAGAGTCCAGAGCTGAGGTCAGAAACCAGGAAGTCAAGCCAAGGGAGGGTGAGACAAGATAAGACAGATACAAGATTGGGAGAAGGCACAGACAGCAGGACTGGGCAAGGCAAGGACAAGGCAAGGCAAGGATTCAGGAACAAGGCAAGACAAAAAGAAGGGACTGGAATGCAGGAACACCAGAACACAACATGGACAGGAACACGGGAACAAGGCAGGCTCAGCAGGAGACATGTTGCTGAGGCGAGAAACTACTGCAGGGCCGGGGCTTAAGCAGGGCAAGGGGGTGACATCATCAGGAGGTGCTGGTCAGATTCTTCCCGCCACTGCGTTCATATTATGTGCACACATGCATGTGCGCTCGCCTACAGGGAGGCTGGGCACGGCAGCATGGCGTCAGGATCCGGCGGCATTCCTGCAGTGTGAGAGAGGGTGAGCAGCTTGCAGTCATGTGTGTACTATTTTATAAACATCAAAAGTATGCATGTATTTTCAGTTTTGTGTGCACATTTATCTGCACTTCTAGGGACGTTTTGGAGCAGGGCCAAGAAATATTAAAATGGAAGTTGCTATTTTACAAGACATTTATGTGACTGCATTATTTACACCTGTTAATTATCTAGCTCAAATGATATCTGACTTGTCTGTTGTCTGCTATGATTGGGTGGGGGGTGGGGGGGTCCTAAGTGAAGTGGGGGGAGTTCAAGGTGAAGTGCTAGAAGGATCTCATTGAACTGGGGTTGACTGGGTGAACTGGTGGAGGTATCAGCAAACTGGTGATTTCAAGTGCGCACGCAGATTTTAAAATATACCTGCCTCCAAATATAGATCAGAGTTTCGTGCATACTTTTTTTTTTTTTTTGCACATAAAATATACACATATGTTTACAAAATAAATAGGGAAAGTGCACCCTTTGAATGCATTGCAAATATTAGTGGATGCTGAAATACAGGCACATGCTTTCCAAGCTGAACTATGTGGTATTTTATAAAACTCCCTCAGGAGTCCACGTCTGCGCTCAGATCCAGTCAAGGGATTGGATTTGAAGGTTATCCTCCGAGTGTGCCTACGCCCCTAATAAGTGTCCTATCCCCACTACATTTTGAGGACATGTGAGGGAGGAACACGGAAGGCTCTGAACATGGTTGGGATGGGGACCACAGACACATGCACATGTTTTGTCCCAGAATGCAGACATCTTTAGCTCTGGGTGGAAAATCTGGCTTGTTTTGTTTTTTGGGGGAGGGTTATATAATCTTTTTTCCTAATCTGGACCTTTTTGGAATATACACGTGTAAAAGTCTTAGGATAAGGGACTCTAAGGAATTGTATGTTGCTCCTCTGATTTCTTTTTATCTTTAATGAAGATGCAGACAAGAGACAATAATATAATCTAGTTCTTTAGCAGATGAATATGGAAAAATCAAAATTAACCAAAAAAATGTCCAGCATTTCTAAACATGGCAAGCCCTCTACCATCTGGCTGACACTTTAAAGATCGCATGCTCTTAGGAAAAAAAAAAAGAGAGAGAGAAGATGAAAGTGGTCTTGAAAGTGAATGAAGTGACTCTAAAAGAGTGAGTTTTAGATGTTGAATATTTAATTTGCTGATAAAAGAGATTCTATTTCCTGCACAAGAACTATACAAATAAAAAGGCACATCTTAAAAGAGAGGCAATGAGCAGAAACTGACCTTTCGGAAAGCAGGCAGATGAGAGAAGGTATTTGGCTAATCCCAGCTGCCTCCAATTGGCCAGAGAGAAGCGCGTGGAAAATGGACCCATCTGGGCTAATCTGTTCTCAGTCGGATGAGTCAAGGCCTTCAGAGTTAACCTGACATTTAACAATAATTACCCTTCTGGATGACCCCAGCCCAATCTCCTGCTCTCATAGAAATATCTTTTTGTGTGTGTGTGTGTGTGTGTGTGTGCGTGTTCCCAAACCCCTTGACTCTTGTGTTAGAGATAGCAGGCAAAAGATGATATGATAATGATATTTATACAAAAAAAAAAATATATATATTGTTTGGCCTGCTGTTGAAGGCGCTGTGTGGCATTTTTGATCTCTGCTATATGGTTTATCAGACAGCGGTGTCAAGTGCGATTGGTAATCTCAGCAAAAAAAAACCAAAAAAAACCAACCCAGATCTAATATAACCAATCCTGTTATGCTGTATTTGTCTATCGGTCCTTAATTAAAGTTCTAAAGTAGCCTTGTGCTGGCTGAGTGTCCCTTATCTGTGCTGGGGAGAAATGGTGCATGAAAACAGGTTCAGACAGAAAGATAGGGTTCAAAGGTCATGAAGGCTAACTGTAGATGAAATGTGGCTATTTCTTTTTACCTGAGGCTGGCTTTCTCTCTCCTCTTGGAAAGGTCATCGTGATGAAACAAAACACATCTCAGAGAAAATAATTGACCTCTATGGATCTGAGGTCAGATTCTGCTTTTCTCACTTACCTTTTGTCACTCTGTCTTGTTTTTATGCTCTAATTTTAAGTGCCTTGAACAATGCAGAGTTTACTGGCCATGGTAAGGCAGATTATCGACTCTCTCTCTCTCTCTCTCGAGGAAGTGCCAGCCAGTAGCTTAAAATCGCTCTTCAAGAAATGTTAACCGCTGCCGCGTCCGTCTTAGCATGACTGGCAGCAGGAGGCCCATTTTCAAAGAAGTTCTGCGCAGTGAAAATAAGCAGCCGGTTGCGGCTCATTATTTTTTTAGACGTCTCTTCTGCCAGACCTAAATGGCTGATATTTTTCCTCTGCCGAGACGGGAAATATGTTACCAGCTAGACTTAGGGCTGCTGCTTTTGTGGCTATTGGTGCTCTCAGAAAATCCTGTCCCAGGAACATATCTGCATCTATCTCCTTTTTTTTTTTTTTTTTGGCCGATTAAATTTGGCCACCTTATGACTTTAGGATGGCAAATGTAGCCAGTCCGAGGAGGGGAGAAATTTTGAAAAGCAGAGGCTTAATTCTCTAAGGGGGTTATTTTCTAAAGCTAGCGCAAGCGATAGCTAGATCGGGGAGGAGTAGCCACCGTAAGGGGAGGAGTCGGGGCGGCACCGGGGCGGACGCCGCGAAGACAGCGTGGACGGCGAAAAGGTAAGGAGCCTTTTCGCTTCCATTTCACGCCCAATAGCACCACCTTTTATGATGGCACTATTGGGTGCGAAAGCCGGCAGCGATCGCACCGCAGAGTTGCGATCGCTGCCGGCTTTCGCAGGCCCGCTCCCCTCCCTCCCCCCGCTTTCTCCCCCCGCCCCCCTGTACAGCGTGATTCATAGAGTTGTGCGTCATTAGAAAATCCCGGCCTAATTAGTTGGTTAAACCTTCTGAAAATTGCCCTTTTCATGTCTTTCCTGCTGTACGAAGCTAACGGACTCCAGCAAAGAGATTCCTCAGGCTCCAGTGCTTCACACCACGTGGCTGGTGCGTGCATGGCTTTACCAGACTTTCACTTATTTTAGAGGACATGTATGAAAGTGGACATTCGTGGTTCAGAAAAAGAATCTATCTTGATTAGCTCTAAGCTTTGCAGTCATGGCCATGAGTTTTCATGTTTGCTTATTGTATTGGGAAAATAGGAAAATGTCATACCATATTTGAAGCAAGGGAATAAAAATAATGCATATTCTTTAAGTTATTTTTACCTTTAAAAAGGGAAGGTGAAACATTTACCTATATCACTAGCCCTAAATTATATTTACTTTGTGATTTTGTATTCCCCCTTGAAATATTTAGGACATGGCTTTTATTTTGACTTTTCTTCTGCTCATTAATTACCATGCTCTCCAGATATTAATCACAAAAGAGAGGCTGAAGCTTCAGAAAATCCTATCTAATAAAAGCTGGTTTCTGCCTTTCAATCATATAGAATAAAAGAAGCCTGATGTCATAAAGTCCCACTGACCAATCAACGTTTGAGCTGGTTGCCAAGTAATTAGGCAAGCAAACTTCCAGCCAGAGGCTGAAAGCTCCCGGTTTCATTCACCGAGTTCCCAAAAATAGCTTCCACCACCACCACCCCCACTCCACCCACGCAATTTATTTTATTTATTTATTTTAGATTTATATTCCGCTTTTCGTGAATCCGGCAACTGTAAGATGGTCGAGTATTTGTGAACCACAAGGCATCAACAAGGAATTATTAAAAAAAAAAGGTTTGCGTGATTAAGTTAAGTAAAAATCAGTACAATAAGAATAGTTTTTAAATAAGTAACATAGGACGATGATTATATAATATGTGGGCACAGCAATGAACCGGTTGCAATATTGAACATTGCGATGGTTTGGCCCTGGATATGATGGTCCTTATAGAATGAACAGTCTTTTGTGTGAGTACACTTACTACTAATGTTTGAATTATAAAAAAAAAAAAATTGAAACAATGGAGTGGAATTTGGATATTTCAAAGACAGCCAATTAAGTTTAAAGTTATCCGGCTGCAGGTAGTCGGATAGCTTTAATCGGGGATATTCAGCGAGTCATTTATCCTGCTGAATACGCAGGATAACTTATCTGGCTAAATTTAAGCAGATAAGTTATCTGTTCTACTTTTTTTGAATATTGGTCTCAGAAGGTACAAAACAATACTTGCGGTTATATCATTTACAATACGAGTCTATTTTTTATTTCAGTCATATTAGAACACATGCTCGTATAGAAAAGTAGAGCTCTTTTAAATAACTGATAGAATTAATTTCATAGGCAATAAAATGTTAAATCACAACGGAAAACAGATGTGTTAAAATGATCTGTTAAGAAAATGCATGTTCTATATATAATCTGTCTTCTAGGTAAAGGTTTTCCATAAGAATAGAATATTCATATATGAATGTCTGCTAAAATAATGCAGCTTTAAAAATAATACATTTTTATGCGTCAAGGTGAGCTGTTTTCTCTAGGGCTATGACATATTGTTCTATTAATAATTTAACCAGCTAGTATCTGAGTAAAGATGGAGGAAACGTTTTATCTTGTAAATTGTCCTACTGTGTAAATATGAGTAATATGAAAAGTGATTATACTTGAGTCTACAAGGTTAGATTTTCAAGGAGGGATGAATCTCATCGTTGAATAACATGTAAAGAACCTTATAGAATGTTTGCAATTTATTATCAGGGCGACATACTGTGTTTCTATGGATGCCAAGATAGGGCACTTCCTATTGGCCTACACACATGACTGAAGTGTCTTTCAACGGAGCAAAAAGTAGCACAGTTTGCCAAAAATTGTTTTGTTTGTTTGCTTATGAAAAAAGTAACAAAAAAAAAAAGAAAAGCAGACGAAAGCGACGGCTGTTTTAGCGGCTGCCGTGAGAATGGCCTACATGCATACAGATTGCGTATCCCCTTCCTCTGCTGCAGCTGGCGAGAAAGACGGCGAAGAAGGGAAGCCTTTTCTAGGGCCACGGAGACGGTAAACATTCAAACCGGTGCAGCCACGCCGGCCTGCGTCCAGGGTCGAGACCGTTTTACAACATGCACGCGTAAATGCACAGATGTTATTAAATAGCCTGGCCGCGTGCACATGTACACCAAATTTTCAGTGGGCGCGGGCATATGCATGCAACCCCCACTTCTACCACATAAATGGCGGGCATTTTAGAAGGGGCGCACCCGATGCTATTGCCAGTTGGTCCCCAGTTCTCCCAGATAAGAGAGAGGTCCTCCAAACACCCCCCCCTTACTTTAATAGCCTTAATGCAGCACCCCAAGTTAGTCCTGACCATTAAATTCCTGCAGATATGCCTACGTTCTTTCATTTTTAATTCACACATCACCCGTAGCACAAGTAAAGGTACCTGGCAGAGGACTCCAGCGCGTGCCACCGGCCCTGACTTGTGCCCGTATCCCCCAGGCTTTGGTGCACGCTGTGCATTTAGCATTCGTCTTACTATGGTCTCCCTGCTTTCAAATATGCTTGCCAGGAGCAAAAGTAGGGCAAACAAATGTGGCACATCTCTTGGTTTCCTGCAACTTCTAAAAGGAGAAAATATTCTACAGAGAAGCATCACGCAAGCAGAACCTTCTTCACCGAACCTTGCGGAACATTTCCTGGTTCCTAAAGCGAGCCCGAGCCCACAACTTATCCTGCTGTGTATTTGGAGCAAACTCAACAATAGTAGACGGCGACGCCATACTTCGTATTATTAAATTCCACAGGACTAAGAAAACATTTTAGCACACAGTCCCTGTGTGCTAAAATGTTTTCTTAGTCCTGTGGAATTGAATAATCACTTATTGTTAAATACACCTTGAAACCCATTAAAAATCTTGGAAGTGACTTTTTTTTTGTGTGTGCACGTTTTTGCTTGTGCTCACTCTAAGGTGAACTTTAAAAGCCTGGCACGCGCATTAATTAGGGATTGCGCGAATGAGTCGTGCTGGCGTGTGCCGAGTGCTATGCCCGCGTTTCCAAATATTTAAAAAAGGGGCAGGGTGTGGTCTTGTGTATGTGTATGACTGCATGTTATGAGGGTCAGGGCTATTTGTCTTTATTTTATGGGAGTCTCGGGGTATAAACCATCGTTGGTATATACCCTGAGACTCCCAGGCCCTGCCCAGACCATGACCACAGCCCGCCCCTTTTTTAAATAAAAGAATTAGTGTGTGTCTATCTCCTAACTCTTAGCCTGACCAGGGGTCCCTCTCGGGGTCTTCCCTCGGAGGCGTGGTCATCTGCCACTGGTCCAAGGATCCACCCACAACTCTCCTAAATAATAACACAGATGTGCGCGTATTTGCCGGCTCGCGCCCAGGTTCACGTCTGTTTTATAACATACGAGCATATATGCCTGCATGCTATAAAATAGGCTGAGTGCGCGCACATGTGTGCGTAATTTTAAGTGGGCATGCACCCGTGCACGCAAATCCCGCTTCCGCCGCGTAAGTGGGATTTTAAAAGGAGCGCGTCTCCATGCCATTGTCAGTTTCACCAGTTCATTCCCAGTCCACCCAGACAAGGGATAGGACTTCCCAACCCCTTAGCTTAATAGCCTCCCTTTTCCCCTGTTAATCCTGACACTTAAAACCCCGCTGATCTGTGTAATGTTTTTTGTTTTATGACTTTCGCGCGCCATCCATTGCGCAAGTAAAGTTACGCGGCAGGGGAGTCCCGGCACGCGCTTGTGCGCGTAAGTATCTACGTTCAGAAATCCTGCGACGTCCATGCCCTGCCCAGACCTGGCACCTTTTTTTTTTAGAAAAAAAAATTTTGTTCACATAGCAGGAGGTACGCGCGAATGCTGGAGGCTTTTAAAATCCCCTCCGGTGCATGCCGGCCCGACACATTCGCACATCTCCCGGGTTTGGCGCGAGCCGGGCTTTTAAAATTCACCTTTTCTGTGTCCGTAGCCCGACCTGGTGGCATAATAAAGTAATTTGATCGGACTCGGAGGATTTTCGGTACACCGCCGCTGCATGAGAGCGACTTATGCACTGCGCAGCGTTTAATTAAACTTGGAGAAGCAGGAATCTCTTTTCTGGGGGACATCATTTCAAAGCGCGCCCCTGCAATGCTTTTCTTCGCCTTCTCCTTCTCTCTCTCACTTTTTTTTTTTTTTTTGCAGACTGTATTTTCAGTAATGTCATAATCAACAAGCCAAAGAAGAATGGCGCCGATAATTGGGTTTTACGATGCTCTTTGCTTATTATCTGATTCAAGTCGTCTGTGTGGACACCATTCCATCACCTTCTGAGCGGCAGAGGTGGAAAAAATCAATGACAATCAGACTGCCTTGTTAACAGGAAGGTTAAAGGGTCGGCTTGTTCAGTTCACAGTGCTTCACCCTTCATTTAAAACATTTCACTTTTCTTTATTATTTGTCTATATTATAATTTATCACCTCAGGCCTCCAGCACTGCGGCTTGCTTGGATCACAGTTATCTCCCCACCAACCTATACTGTGCTTCGTTATGTCCGAATAACGCTGCTAAATACCATTTATCGTATGATTATGGGTTCGGCTGTGACCCCCATGGCAGCTACGGAATGTGACAATTTTGGCCATAAATAGCGCCCTAGTTGAGTGTTGGGTAACTTGAGGAAAGTTGTTGCTGATGTCTCTATGTGGGTTTTTTTTTTTTCAGGGGTAATGGACGATTAACAGTCATAAAACAATAACATCAGTGAAAACAAAACGTTTGGGACTTTTCTGTTATGCGGAGATCAGGATGGTACAATGCACACAGCGTGACAGCTCCAGAAGATCTTGGAGTGTCAGTGGAAGGTAGTGTGGAAAGTCTGCTAATTCTCATCCCAGAAAAGAAATCTGCTAGCGAGCATTTTTCCAGGTGACTTTTCATGTCTCCCATAATCTTTTATCTCTTTTTTTCTTTTCTTTTCTGGTTCTTCCTCTAATTGCCTCTCACTAC
The DNA here is from genome assembly GCF_901001135.1 of Rhinatrema bivittatum. Taxonomy (NCBI): domain Eukaryota; kingdom Metazoa; phylum Chordata; class Amphibia; order Gymnophiona; family Rhinatrematidae; genus Rhinatrema; species Rhinatrema bivittatum. The sequence goes on along the minus strand of NC_042627.1, from coordinate 74,339,135 downwards.
CAGAATTATTCCACTGTCGCCAGAGGGTTATGCACCATGCTGTAAGTCCTTCAGTGTATTTTTATCACTCTTGTGTTTTATATATATTATTTATAATGCTATAATATTATATGTACTTGACTTTGAGCAACATTGTATGGAGAAAGTGAACTGTTAATTAATAAAATAAATGTAATTAGAATGGTTGCACTTTTAACACTTTCTGGTAGGAAAGGGATCTTTAGAGTCTGATTCACTACAACTTTTCTCCCATTTTATAATTATGGGAAAAAATGCTTTGCAAATTGGACTCATGGGGTAATTTTACAAGGATTTATATGCTTAAAACTAGGTTTTACATGTGAAAATGCATTTTAACTGTGTAAGTGGGTGTTTGAAAATTGCTACAATATATGCCATTGAATTGTCCATAGGTTTTATCCGCTCTAAGTGCATTTAACGTGGGTAAATGGGCTTTTGAAAATTGCTGTGACAGTGTGTTACATTTACATGCATTACCTCCTTTGAAAATTGCCTCCCCTAACTTTCGCCCCAGTCTTTCGCTCTTCTCTTTTTGTCTCTTGAAAGTTGCTGTAGTTAAAGTTGGTGATTGCTGCTATTCCTGTTTTATTACTTCATTAACTGCACAGAGTTCACACTGGCAATGTTTTATAAATAGTAAATAATAATAGCTGAGCAAGCAGAAAATAGTTCAGGTGGGTGAAAACTGGTGATGTCCCAGGTTTGTGAATATCCACAAAACCAAGGAGGTTTGCTTTCAGAGCACATATTGAAATTCAGAATTCAGGCAATAAAATCATTATGATGGCAATGGCATACTTTGACATTTCGAATGACGGTATATAAAACTCATTAAATAAATTATAATATTTCTATGAGTGATAACATTACAAACTCCTTCAAACTTGGGGCTCACAATGCAAGAGCACACAATGCAAAACATGCAGGAAAAATGCAGATTTCTTAGATGGAGTCATCCAATATAGCGTGTGAACTTAAGAAGTCAAAATGGGTAGTCAGAAAAAGCTACTTAATATCAAAAGTATAAAGTATAAATATAAAATATTTGTGGCACATTTCAATCTTTAGAATGAATTTAAATATGGCATAATATTTAAAAAGTGTGGTAGTATTAAGGTAGATTTTCAAACATACGTGTGCGTGTCCATGTGCATGCAGTTCTTGGTGCGTGCACATGGACACGCCGATTTTATAACATGTACCTGCTGGCACACGCAAGTAGAGAGGTAGATATTCAAAGAATATCTGGCTGACTGGGTCATTCATCAAAATGCATTAATGGCGTTAATGCACGCGAAAAAAATTGTAACGCATGGCACAAATGCACATTTTTGGCAGGGGTGGGATCGGGGAGGAGTTTGGGTGGGATTTAGTTAAATGAGGGACAATATCGCACCATGCATGCTATCGCATGGTTTTAATGCTGGAAATAACTACACCGTTTTTCCTGGCGTTAGGTTGTGTGATATGCCCATAACGCAATTCGTGATAAATTTTTAGAATTTCATTTTGGCCATTTCTGGACTTGAAGAGTGGAGGGAGAGAGAGAGAGGGCCTCACTGTGTGCACCTATTTATATCTCTATAGGAGGGCCATCTAATAAGTCGAGGTGAGGTGTTGGTGGTGGTTTAGGGTTTAGGGGCCAATTTCACATGTAGAGTGAGATGTACGAACAGCACAGTACACCTTGGTGAAGATTTGATGTCATTTGGAGTGAGGAAAGTCTCACAAAGATGAGATTTCTACTATGCTCTCTCACCCTAGCTTGATGGACTCTATAAAAGGGTATCATAAAGCTAGGGTGAGATAATATAGTACAAACTTTCAGCCGCTGTGCAGCTCAGCTAGTTAGCCGGATAAACATACCCGGCTATCTTAAACTTAGCTGGTTATGTCTAACTGGCTAACTTTAAGACAGCTCTACAGCCCGACCAGAGTTAATTGCATATGTTAAGCAGCTATGTCCAAATATCAGAGTTACTGATTAATTTATGTAGCTAATTCCACTCTCTAGAATTTAGCTAAATAAGGGCTAAATATAGCCATGCAAATGTCACATTAGTTATGCAAGTGGGAGGAGTTAATGGTAATGAGCAGCTCCTAACATCAAATGTGAGAGAGAGAGAGACTATTTATACCACTGTAAGAGGGGGCACATTTAACTCGGGGTGGGGTAGGTTTCGGGGGCAGTTTTACATACACAGTCAGGGGTACGAACAGCAAAGTTGACATCAACTCCTCTTTTACCTTTCATCGCTCCAAATTTGGTTGGCCAGATTTAATCAAAATTTTCAGCACCAGTGATGAAAGGTAAAAAAGGAGTTGGTTTGTACAATGTACCCTAAATGACAGAAAATATTCAGTGATGTCAACTTTGTTGTTCGTACCTCTGACTGTGCGTGTAAAACTGCCCCCCCAACCTACCCCATTCCCCCAAACCTCACCGTGAGTTAAAAATGCCCCCTCTTACAGAGGTGTAAATAATAAATTTACATACTGGCCTGTACAGAGGCGTGCTCTCTCTCAACTATGAGGGCGCTATTTCTGCTATATTTATAGCACTTTGATGAATCTAGGTCTTACATAGATAACTATTACATTATGTGCCTAAATGGGAAACCCATCCGACCCCTTATGTACCTCAGTATCATTAAACAAATATTGTTTTTCTATGTACCATATTATTATCCTGTCCTTAAAAAAAGCCCAAATTGTACTAGGGCAGATATTTTAGTTATAATCATTGTCTAACCAAGTGGAATTACTTTTGCCGAAACTCGGTATAAAAAGATTCAGAAAAATGGAGAGCAAGTAATTGATTTAATTTGACAATGTTCTTAGTTCATTCCTTGAAAGTGTTATTCAAGTATCTTTTAGCTGTAACCAAATTTCAGCTTGACTTCCATGTATCTATTAAAAATCTCTTCATCACAGATTTCCACTGTTAGAGGTGTTTCAAATAATTAAGCATTGCAGAGGTCAGTAATGATTTTACTTTTCCGAATAGAATTATTTTGCAAAGTGACAAATTTCTGGTGTACTTATGAACTCCTTCATCTGCATTATACAGGGCAAAAATAAATTGTTCAGTAGATTAGAAAGATCTTATTTATAATGGCTTCAAACAAAAATGCAGTGCATTGCAAAATAAGAAAGCTCTCCATTAGCTGCTTGGATATGATTTGGTGATGAAGTGCTGGGCCTACATTTCAGAGCTGAGATAAAGGGTGCAGTCTGTTTTATTTCCCCAGCATATTTAACAATATGCTCAAAAGACGCCCATCGTAAATTTCCTCAGGCTAAGTTAAGCTGATTTGCAGCCATGCCTAGCTGGCAAGGGTTTCAACGGAAAATCATCCAGCAAGTATCAGTGCTCCGACTTTGGGTGCCTAAAACTTAGCCAGCTAGCGCTGAATATCGGTGCTAGTATCCAGCTCAATTGCACCCCTTAAAGAACTCCTCCCCCAGCCCAAGCTGGGAATCCCCCTTCCACCTGCCTAATCTTGCTTGTTTTTTAAGATACTCCACAGTCCCTCTGATTCCTCTGCCCGATCTTGGTTAAAACAAAGTTGCCCGATTATCCTCCCTCCAACAGGCCCAATCTTGATTTAAAAAAACAAAACAACCCCCAGAAGTTTCCCTGACAGTGTTCCCCCAGCTCTCTCCCCTACCCTCCCCTCCCACCTGTCTGCTGGGCACTGCTTAGTAGAAGGTTGGCCTGTATCCTTCCGCTGGCTCAACAATGGGAGCTTTTGGGGGTTTCCTGGGGGGGGGGGCAGAAGGGGAAGGTGACTGTTTAATCAAGTTCTGGCAGATAGGAGAGGGATCTGGGCGGAGGCGCTGTCAGGGTAAAAACAAATATCAAGGCCTGGCAAGCGGGAGGGGAATTGGAGTGAAGGGGCTGTTGGTGTTGAAACTTTTTCTATCGACATCGGGTGGGTGGTAAGGGGGGGGGGGGGGATTAGAGATCTCAAGGTGCCCCCTATTCTTAAAACAAGACTGGGCAGGTGGAAGGGGGAAATCATTGGCTGTCAGAGCCTTTTTTTTTTTTTTTTAAATCAAGAATGACCTGGTGTGTGGGTGGGAAGGGAATTTTGGGCCAGGCAGGGCTATGGGTTTCTTTTACTGACTGCCAGGAGAGGAGGGGGTTGAATGCCAGGACTGAGCACTGGTGCTGAAAACTTTGATTAAATTTGAGGCCAACCAAATTTGGGCAGCTAAGTTCCCTCCCTTGAACTAACCACACCCCCAGGTTCACATATTTTAGTGAATCTAGGAAGCTAAAGGAGGCAATTTGATAACTGCCCACATTATTTGATTTATACTTGCAGATTTTTCACTAATTTTCTAAGGAAAAAAAAAAAGCATACATCTTCCCTTTGAAAATTATCCTAGAAACAAGTTACCCGCACATGTTTGCAAGGAGTTTTTCCCAGAAAGATTGCATGTATACTACAGAAAATGCAGAAATGCATACATAAATGCAAACCTCAGTCTCAGCGCCCCCCCCCCCCCCCCCCAACAAGAACACCTCCTCGCACTACCGGGAAAAGTGTGCACATAGAGGTCTCATGCACAAACTTACCCTCCCCCTCCCAAATACTGACTGCATAGTTCCTCACAAGAGCCGAAGAACGCCTGCCTTGGGGGATTCGTAGTAAGAGCCTGGAGCTTTTTAACCACTCGATTATTGGTGTAGGAACAACCCGAAAATACTGTTATCGGTTAATGAGTAACGAAGAAGTGCCCATATCATCAAAACATCAGATTTCAGCAGTTGGTTTCATGAGAAATGCCATGTCGGGTCAGACAAAGGCCTGTTGAGCCCAGTACCTGACAGATCAAGAATAGATGATCTAGTATTTCTTGTATCTCACTTCCAGGGATAAGCGCTGGCTGAGCTGAGAATTTCCGACTATTGTCCACAAGGACTCCAGGGTCCTTTTCCTGGTTGGTGGCTCCCAGTACAGAACCCGGTATTGTATATTTGTAGTTGGGATTATATTTCCCTTGTGTGTATCACTGTGCACTTTTCCATATCAAATTACATCTGCCATTCAGTTGCCCACTCTCCTAAAGGTCTCTGCAGTACTTTGCTATTTTAACAGCTTTGAATATTTTTTGCTATAATAAACAGGACAGGTCTCAGTACCGATCCATGTGGTACTCCATTAACGACATTTCTCTATTTGAAATATGATCTTTTAGTCCTACCCTGTTTTCTGTCTTTTAACCAGTTACCAGTCTACAATAGGACACTGCTTCCTATCCCATTACTTTTTAATTTCCTGAAGAGTCTCTCATGGGGAACTTTGTCAAATGTCTTCTAAAAATCCAAATACACAGGTTCTACTGACTCACTTTGTTTCTATTTACACCTTCAAAAAAAAATCTAAAAGCTTGGTAAGACAATCCCTTTGCTAAAACCATGTTGACCCTTCCTCATTAAGCCATGGCTATTTTTATTTATTTATTTATTTTTAAGCTTTTATAGACCTTCGTGATTTTGTTTTTAAGAAAGGCTTCTGCCAATTAGCCCTGCACCAATGTCAGGTTCACTGGTCTATAGTTTCCCAGATCATCCCTGTAGCCCTTTTTAAAAATTGGCATCACATTGGCCACCAATTCCTATTCTGAAGTCTTGGTAGAAAAATTAAGGAAAGTATGTCATGGAACTGTGACCTATCCTCATGAAACATACTGCTGGAAGAAGAATAGAGAAGGTCTTCTTCTGGGCTACGATCAGTATGCACGCATCAGTGCTCAAGGCCAAATCTGTTAGCCACTGGATTGCTTTAGTTGTAACATGATTTACAGAGTCTAGTCCACCCACAAGCGGCCATAGGCTACAATTGTTTTCAACATGATTCATTGTCTTGCTTGTGTGACCTCAAACAAACTTGTGGAGAAGATGTTCAGAGACGGGGAGGCGGTATGGTTGAATGTTGATAACATTGAACTGAAAGTCAAGCAAAGTCCATGGATGGAAGTTCATATTTTCTCTAACCTTGATTCTCTGCATATCTCAGGGAAAGTCCCTTGATTTTGCAGTACCCTGATTTATCTATGCAATAGCACTGATTCTCTTCCTTGTACCTGGTTAGGAGCTGTAATGCTACTGGACACTAGAAAGGAGCTGTCAGGCTATCCATCACAGAGATTGCTGCATACAGGTTTCTAAATTACTAAATTATAAAGGATGTTGGGATCCTATTTTAATAAAAGTATGCTATAAATACACAGTGATGATATTATAATAGGGTCAGCCATACCTTGCTGTGTTTGCCCTTCACTCTTAAACGGTCAACAGGTTAATATCATAATAAAATGGTTAGAGCACACTGATGAGTTAGAGTACACTGCAATAGCTTGTGTGCTTTTCTCCTATGGACCCAGAGACAGGACGTGCATATTTCTATCATCACAGTCCTTAAACAAGTTCAGGTTTAGGACCTTATTTTCAAAAGGTTTTATGCGTGTAAATGGGCTTTTGAAACTTGCCCAGGGAGGTTGTCCAAGAAAAAGTGAGCGTATACCTCACGGGCTCATTTTCACGCACGCAGAAAGGAGGCTGTCCGGCGACACGGGTGGGCCATTTTTACACGTGTACTTTCAATTATGCGCGTAGATGCCTGTGCAGACATTGACTCCTGCTCCAGAGGTAAGCCGCTGTTTCTGCTTTGAGAATTCAGGCTAAAGTCTGCACATAGAGTTATGCAGTTACCCCTTCCTTTTGGGAATTCACTGTGCTGACCCCCTTTCGGAGCAGCGAAAACACGGAGCTATTGTTCAGCTTTAAAACTCCCAACATACTTAGGTTTGGCTCGTTCTACGGCCAGGGCATCGTTTTCGTAGGTCGGCCTAGCAGTAGACCATACACGGCATGAAGTAGAGCGTCTCTCATTTCTTAACCCCCATGGCTGCCTGGACGCTCCTTACTTTTCTGGGACTTCAATGCCCACTCCTGTAACTTGGTAGTATCACGAATTAATTAACCATTAATATGATAACAGGACAGCACAAGGGTTTTCAAGCAGACTGAAGTATGTGACAAACCCTCACATTTAAGTTTGAATTTTGTTGCTTTTAATTAAAACAAACCCCTCTCTCGATTTCTTTTTCATTGTTTGAGAAAGCCAATAACACATCCCCCCCTTCCCCAACAGATGTGAAATTTCTACTCCCTCCCCCCCCCCCCCCCCCCCCCCCGGCATTCCCCCTCAGCCTCCTCACCCCCCCCCCCCCCTCCACAGACCACATTCACGTTTTCTGCAGGCGTCTTCAGTGTAGAAAGAGACAGGAGCGATCCTCAGTCACGCCTGCCGTGCTGGCTCCCAGTTCAGAAATGCTGCTGGCAGCCCTGAAGCTGCTGTCATTTTGCGTTGCCGCCAGTGAAAGGCCCAATCATTACCTGAACGCAGTGGATAAATTAACGCTAAGGGCTGGTACAGCTGTCAGAGGGGGCAGCAGGAGGAGGAGAGAGCAGGGTAGGGATTTGTGGTCAGAGAAATTTAAAGGATGGGGGAATTAGGTCACCGGTAACTTGACTTTTTTTTTATTTTACTGTGACCCGGAGTTGGGGGGGTGGCGAGAGGGGGAGTTGCTCGGCCATCAAAACATTTCTCTTATCCCGGTGGGTGGGAGGGAAGGGGTCTCAGCCGCTGATCTGCTGCCAGTTTTTTCTTTTTTTTATTACATTTCGGGGTTGATTTTAAGACCCACGCAACGGTTCCCGGCGCGTGCACACGGACGCGGCTATTTTGCGGTGCGCGCAAGTTATAAAGTGCGATATCCGCGCACCCAAGCCCGGCGGATTTTAACATCCACGCACGCATGTGGGGGCGGGGGGAGTTTTAAAGGGCCGCGCATGGTGACAGGAGTAGGGGCTTCCCCAGTTCCCTCCCAGTCCACTTCCCTATACCCCTCTACCTAACCTTCCTACCCTTCCCCCTCTCTCCTCCGCGACCCCTAACCCCTTCCTAGCTAGGTTTTATTTCTGTTCGATGACTTACTGCTCCTCGGGAGCAGAAGTAATCTCCTCGTGCCGGCAGGCAGCCGGCGCGCGCTTCCCCGGGACATCGTCAAATGGCGCTGTCCCAGCCCACCCCCCCACCCCCCCCCAGACCATGCCCCCAGCCGGTCTCTTTTCAAAGGCCAGGCGCACTTTGGCGCATAACGGGGGCTTTCGCCCGCGGCTGGGCCCTTCCAAAAAATGCACGCGGCGTGCGCGGGGGCCCAGCCGCTCGCGTAACCTCAGTGATTCCCGTGCACGGGGATTTTAAAATGTATTTGTAAGCAGGTAAGAGGCAAAGTTACCCGGAAAGCTTTATCCGGGAAACTGTAGCCGGGTACATTCAGTTGGGAAGCACTTTTGTTTGAAAGGACGTAGACAAGGTCCATGACGCTGTTTGTATCGTTTCATGTCAGATTTTATTAAAAATGGAAAAAAAAACTTTTTTTTTTTAAATTTTTTTAAAATTTTTAGTAAGCGCTAATTCAAAATAGTGCGCAGTATCTCAAGTTAGTGCAGATAGGGATGGTGACTTTCAAACTGGCGTGCGTCCAGCCCGCGCCCAGGGATGTGGCTATTTTATAACTCGCGTGCATGTTATAAAACAGCCTGTCCGTGCGCACTTGTGCACCAAATTATTAGGTGGGAGCGAGCATGTGTATGTAAGCGCCGCTTCTACCACATAAATCAGGGAATTTTAAAAGGGGCGTGCACTGATGCTATTTCCAGTGTTACCAGTTCGTCCCTAGTTCACCCAGTTAAGAGAGAGGTCTTCCGAACCACCACCCCCCTAGTTTAATAGCCACTCTCCTCGGTTATCCCTGGTCCTTTAATCCCCACGTTGATCTGCCTAGTTTTCTTTCATTTTGAACTTGCACGCCATCCGTAGCAAAAGTAAAGTTACAGGGGGCCCTCAGCGCCCACCGGATCACGTACGTATTTACGCGCAAATCTCAAGATTCATGCCCCCGAAATTCCTATGCCCTGCTCCGACCGCCCCCCCTTTATTTTAAAAACTTCTGAGCTGTGCGTGCTCAGGGAGCTACGCTGGCATCTCAGCAGCTTTTCAAAGCTGCTTAGCGCAAGCGAGCCTGACACATTCGCCCATCCCCTGGTTATTGCGCGCGTCAGCCTTTTTAAATTTACGTTTAAGTCAGGTTAGTGCATAACAAATTGCACTCATTGACTCAAACGGTGTACATTAACCCAATGCACGCCATTTCAAGTTAGTATGCGGTATCTGGAGTGAGTGAGTGATATGTGAATTAGGAGGCACTAAAAGATACTTACATTTAAAACAAAATTGAAAAATGAAAAAAAAAACCAAAAACCCCCCAGAGAGAAACAAAAAATGAAAGGAAGTTTAAGTGAAATGATAAATGTTCCCATGCATAATATCCCTCATTTTCAGCTCTCTTTAACCAGGCAACCTGCCACTTGCTGGATTACCTGGTTTGGACCTGACATCGATCTTGTTTTCTGAACGAACAATTAGCTGCTCTACGTTTAGGTTTCTGAAAGTGCAGTACAAGAAGCCATTTCTTGCATGCCTCACATTAAAATAGCAACTGAGATGATTAAGAGGAAGAGAGAGAGAGAGAGAGATTTTGGGTGGCTGCTTGTAACCACAAGCCAAATTTGCATTTCATTCGTCCCCCATTTTTCCATGAACATCAGTGGTTTGCAAATAATAAAAACAATAAAAAATGTATCCCAAACCCAACTCTCCATACAATATGCCACAAATAAACAGCAGGAGCTAGAGGTATCAGCTCTATTTAGAGGCAGCTATCTACTATAAATATATATATTAGGGTACACATCTCTTAATGTAAAGCCCCCTTATCTTCAATACTAAGAGGGTTACAATTTACATACACAACTGATAAAAAAACAAAAACAAAGGAATAAAAACAAGATAAAAAAATAACAATTAAAATATATCACATAAATCCATGACAAAAAATACTAAGACAAATAATAAAAACAAACACCATGCAATAAGAAAGTGACCCAGAAAAAGAACCAGGCCTCCTAACTTTAGCTTATAATAAAAACCGTAACTCATAACATTAAGAAAATAATCCATTTTTGTGTTTGCAATACAAATTGTGCTGATACTGAGTATCATGTATGTTAGCAGCCATTGAATGTGATCATGTGATTGCACCAGTTTAGAATTTAACAGACATCCTAGTGCTGAAATGAGACAGGGGCCTAACTTGAAAGCCAGCTGGTTGGCACCATCTTGTCTTAGTTGGCACAGGGCCAAGAATCTAGGGGGTGCTCTGGGCCCCACAAGGCCACTAGAGTTTCAAAGTCATGAACTGGGGAGTAGGTTGAGGGGAGGACTAGCTGGAGGTCAAAAGGCTGGGGGGTATCTGGAGGCGGGGGGGGGAGGGGATTCTTGCAAAGAGTCAGGTGTTAGGATCCAGCCTGCTGTGCAGCCTCCCTGCCAGCAGAGGTCCCCATGTAGCTATACCTGCTCTTGCTCTAGCCATGGGCTCATGACTCATCAGAGCTTGGCCTATTTAGCCTTGCCTTTTGCAATACCTGATGCCTTGTCATCGAGTCTACTCGGCTCCTTGCCTGGCCCTTTTCTGCCTTGCTTTCCCTGTGGCCTCCGGGCCTTCCAGTTCTGCCTAGCCCTGTGGCCTTTGCAGGCTTTCTGCCTAGTGGCCTTCGGGTCTCCTCTTTGTGTCTTTCGGGCATTTTGGTTATCTGTCCTGTCTAGTACTTGTCTGTGTCTTGTCCTTGTCCCGTCCTTTGCTGTCCAGCTTAGCTCACGTGTGCTCAGTCCCTTGCCTCCAGTCCTGCCTTGCCTCAGTCTCCAGTCCTTGTCTCCAGCCTGTGTCTCCATTTTCCAGCCTGCGTCTTCATTCCAGCTGCAGCCAGAACCCAAGGGCTCAACCTGCGGAGGAGGAGGTGGCTGGAACAGGCAGAAGACCCTCTCTGCCCTGCCTTGAAAGTCCTGGGGTTCCCCAGCTCTAGCCAGACCCACAGTTGTGACCGCAGGAGGGTGATGGAGGGGAGGGTCTGCGCCGCGTGTCTTTTAAAAAAAAATGCAATTTAATTCTGGCACTAGGGTCAGTTCTAGGGGTTGCGGGAGGCTAGGACGGGATGTCCTACAAGAGCAATGGGGGGGAAGGAGGGTAACTTTGGGCTGAGGGGCCACCATCACATGCAACTTATGGAGGCTACTAACCCACAGTATTTTTCCCACAGGTATTTTACTACTGGGAAACCTAGCGGTACGTAGGGAAAGTAAAATACCGCAGTTTAGTAGATGACCTCCTAAGTTTGTACGAGCGAGCATACTTGTATTTGCCACTTACTACTGGATTGGCAGAAGATTCACAAAACTCATCTTTGCTGTGTAGATTCCAAGTCCATGTTGCTGATGACATTCAACGTGCAAATTATCCCTTGTAGCAACGTGGTAACCGCGACAGACAGCATTTGCGGTAATTTGTTTTCTTTTGTTTGCTAGGACTTATGCTGCTCATTACAAATGCTGCTGTGAGTGTCCCATTGAAGCACAGAATCCAAGAGCTGAAAAGTACTCTGAGACCCGTCCAGCCCGCCAGCGGTTTTCCCCCGGTGATAATTATTGATCTCTGTCTTTCCCTTGACGTCCTTGCAATTAGGGATCCTCCATGCTTATCTCGGGCTTTCCTGAATTCTCTTATTATTTGCACTTCTACCACCTGCCCCGCAAGACTGTCCCTGCACCCACCAACCCTTCCATGGAAAGGTATTTTCTGCTGCCCCTCTATTGTGGTATCAAAAAAAAAACAAACTATACACACAGATAGATATACCGCGAGGGATTTGTCTGGCTAAGTTCAGGTCTTGTTTTACAGATTTCTCAGCTAAAGCTTAGCCAGATATGAGAAAGAGGTGTTCCAAAGGTGGGGATTAAGCTTGGCTGGGAAATGCAAAATATCAGTGCTATCTGGATAAATGTAAATCTGGTCATCTTTAGAGCTGGTCCAACATAATCTGGGTGCGTGTTATACTCGGATAACGTATAAGCCTTAACCAGCTACAGCATATTCAACATATAGCCGGGCAAATAACTGCCAAAACAAGGTTTGTGGGGCCTCAGGACTGATTCCATAGCCCCACCCAAATACCTTGAAAGAAGTACAAGGTAGGGCCTGATTCCCACACACACACACACACACTCACACTCACACACACACTCACTCACACACATTCTCACACACACATTCTCACACACACACACACACTCACACACACACTCACACTCACACATTCTCACACACACACACAAACAACTTTAACCCAGGAAATTAAGAAGCAGCCATAGCGCCATGAGGCCAGCCCTCCCTCTTTCCATGAAATTTTCAGAGAAATTGCCATTGCCTTTTCGCCCCGGACCCTCCCGAGTCTCCCTCCTGCATCCCCCCCCCCCCCCCCCACCCACTGGACCCTCCTGAAACCACAGCCGGGGGATGCAGTGATGTCTTCCAGTGTCTTCCCTGACAGCAGCACGGAGAGTGGACGGTAATAACCTCCTGCTGCTGTGACAGCGATGCCAGCAGCGTGCAATAATAATGCCGCTGTCAGAGCAAGGCTGGAAGCAGCCGGGAGGCAGTAAGACGCCACCACGCACCTGTCTGGGCTTTCGGCACAGCGTGGGGGGGCTCCGTGGGTACAGTAAAAGATGCTGATGGGTGGGAGGCAGGATGGGACTCGGTGACTTGACTGACAATATCATGGGGGGGGGGGTGGGAGGCATTCTCGGGCACTACAGCTGCTTCTTTTTTTTTTTTAAATTGGTGGGGGTGGGGAGGGCTCTAGATGACGCTTACTGTATTCCAAAGTGTTTTGTGGGGTGGAGGACTGCGGGATCAGGTCAGAAGGTGCTAATTTTATTTATTTTTTTAAATGTTGCCTCCACTTATCCTGCTGAATACCGAAAATAGCCAGTAAAGTCCAAAGTTATCCATCATAACAGTACTCAGGGCTCCTGTACTCCTGCAGTACTGTGGCTATGAGGAAGGCCAAAATGTTGCCCCACCCCCCAACCCCCTTATGGAATTTTCCAGACACCAGAGAATGACCACAGGAGACTGAAGCCGTATTCTGGCATACCGCACACTCCCTCTCCTCTCCCCAGCCTCAACCTCCTCTTCCCACCATGATTCCCAATCATCCCCTTTCCTCCTCTGCTTCCCATATGCCATGTTGGATCCTCCCTCCCTCTCTACCCCTCACCCTGATCCTGCCTTCCTTACCTCTCCCCATCCTTGATACTCCCACCAACTTCATTCCTTGCCCCTCATCCTCCTTCCCTTTCCTCCCCGTCTTCAATTCTCCCTCCCTCTTTACTCCCCATTTCTGATCCTTTCTCCCCCTTATCCCCGAGGTCTCTTTTTCTCCTCCTCCTCTGCACCGATACCTAACAATCCCCCTGCTCACAGAATTCCTAAAAGAACATCATTTTCTAAGTCTTGCCACAGAACCTAGTCCTGAGCTACCACAGAAAACTGGGGCCTGGAACATTGCTTGCCTTATCACCAGCATAGGACAAGCAATGTTCTATACTTGAGGTCTTCTTCACAATTTCTATCCTACTTTTCTTGTGTATGTTACAGCACGGTGTGGTACAAGAATGGCCATGGCCACCAGGCCTGATATCGCTTCTGTCAAGAGAGAACTGAGACCATTTTTTAAGAATACAGTGTGTACGATATTTTTCATCTATTGAAGATGTAGAAAGCACTGCAGGGTTACCTACGATTATGTCGAATACTAGATTGGTCAATGGGTTGTAGCAAAATGGGACATTACAGCTGTGCCGCCAATCACATCAAAGGAAGAAGCCAGCGGAAAGAAAAAGTTAAGCTGAATTAGTGGCCCAACTGGGACACTTTTGTGATAGTCCTCACGAACAGGAGTCCGCTGAACTTTTCCCATTATCCTTTGCCTTCGTTCTTCAATAGGGACCGAATCTCCATTAACAATTGAACTGAGACAATAAGTGCCGTCAGGAAAAGAAAAAAAAAGAAATTCAATTTTAGTGGGGGGGTGACGGCCTTACCTTTTCGCGCTTAATTGGCCGTATTGTCTCCAAAAGTTAATTGGTTACTTAGTCCAGGTAGTTAGTAAAATGTTTAGCTGCGTCAAAAAGCTCAGGCTCCCACTGTTAATGGGCCATGAAATGGAATGTTTGATACTGCAAATAAAATCAGTGATATTCAAGGATGTTATGGTAGGTAATGCGTTGAAACTGCCATTTAATGGGTCCTGGAAGATTAGGGTAGTGTCAGCCGGAACCGCCCGGTCTCTTTTCTGACATTGTTAGTTGCCTCTTCATTTACTTAACGGCTGTCTGCACTGATTACATAGGCATAAAACTCCCTACAAAAAAACAACAGAGACACGCTCTATTAGCGGTCCAATTAGAACTATTTGCATATTACAGTTCATTTCTGCTTAAGCGAATCCCTAATACAACTTTAGAAAAACATCTATTGTGTCATTTAAAAAAAAAAAAAAAAAAAGAGAGCTTTAAAGGTAATATTTCTATTGTGTTCTCTTCTTTTTTCCAGGCAGCAGACACCTCTGTTAGCCAACTGAAAAAAAAAAAGGTTGTTGTACTGAGAAAAGATAGGGGCTTTGTTGCTTTCTTTTGATGGAATGATAATTCAATGAAATCTTTCAGGAGAGAGTTTTTGTTATAGTGAATCCGTTGATATAATGAACATTTCTTTAACTGTTTGTTCTTTTCTGCGCATTTCAATGGAGGACAGACGCCTTGCAACCATGATCAACAGCTCTGTTATAGTTAATAATGATTGACAGGAGGGAAAGATGATTTGAATGGAAATATCTTAAACTGAGCTTTCTCCTTCTACTCGGATTTGTTTACTAATGTGATAAAACTCTTACTGAAAATAAAACCAATAAATAATGTTACGATATGTCTGTACGTTTTGTTGCTGTTGCTATTGTTATTCTTAAAAACAGGTCTGATTGCATATGCACTGTTGCATAGACCTTGGGATACATGGGATAAAACAAATAACTCCTGCAGTGAGGCATCTGTTTCTTTCATGTCTCAGAAACAAAGTCGAATGACAACAAATGTTCTGGTTTAGCTGAAGTTGTTAGTAGGAAGAAGGGGGACTGGTTCAGATCAGATCTCGCCCACAACACTCTCAGATTAGGAGATGGATGAGGTTAGTTTAGCCTGCATGAACCAAGCCGCAATGAGATTTTGTCCACATCTAATTTGCATTCCTTTGACTCAACTTTTTTCAAGATCGGGAATCCATTGTGTGAAGCCACTAGTTTAATTTCTTTTGTGGTGGGGTTATAGGGGCATTGTGGGGTGGAAGGGAGGTGACGTTAGCTCAATTTTTTACTTTACAAATTCTAGAGATTGTGGATATTTTGATGATATTCCTTGATGCAGAAGGTCATCAATTTGACCTTTCACTTCTGTAAAAAGAGTTTAAAAAGCAATAGGCAGAATCATCTTGACCAAGCCCTGATAAGCAAGGTTTGATGATTCAGGATGCCTTTACCTTAGGAGATCTAAAGAAGAATTTGTCTCGGTTGATTCACCCATTTTCCCCTTTTTTTGTATAGCAAACTGAAGTTCATATTGGCTGCTTCCATTCTATAAGGGCTATCTAGCCATAGGATATCTAGATTCTATTGGGTGAACTCCTAAGTTTTCGTCATGCTGCACTATCTGCTTCTAAAGCATAGGTTAGCAGGGTAAACCGATTTCCGATTCATTGGAAAGTGGGACTCTTTTGAGAAAGAAGATGTTCAAAGGTTTTATTCCTTGGGTCTCTCTCATTCTGCATGCATGGGGAAAGGTATCATATAGAGTCCCATATCCCGTTTTTCTAAAAGTTTACATATTTGCAAACAATGATAAGTCATATTAACATGCCCAATAGGCTGTTTGTCTGCTGAAAATTTCCTGCCAAATCCAATTCAGTTAAAACCTTACCATCTCAGATAAAATTTGTCAATTCACACCTGTGAGGTCATCAACCTTTGATCTGGAAAAAAAAAACCCCACATTATGATGATTTTCACTAATTTTCTTAATTATTATTAATTTCCCATTTAAATTTCAGGGAAAACAGCTTCATGTGATTTGCTCTGGGAGGACACCTATCCATTTTTTACATTATACAGATTCATCAATTTTCTTCTCCTTCTCCAAACAGCAATCTCAAATGTGTAATAGAAAACTCTATCTTTCTTTTCTTTTTTTTTTTTTCTTTTGCTTCAAGCTAAAAAAAATGTTATAGTTTGAAAATAAATTTATGTCTGAATTTGGAGGACCCAGTTTCCATAATGGGATGAAAATGGGACTCAATCACCATGACTTTTTTTTTTTTTTTTTTTTAAGAAAAGAGATGCAGAGTAGATTATATAGAGTAGATTTACATTCAGTGCATATAAGAGGGAATTTTTCTAAATATCCCACCATGAGCAAAGCTCATGGGTCCCTTTCCTTTGAAAACTGCCCATGGGTACAGCTGACCCTGCAGACTTTGCACCCACTTCTCGTGCCAGCTGTTACCTCATCCCGTCGAGACATCACTGGGAATGCCTCCCAGTAACACAGTTACAAATATGCCCGCTGTAGAGCACTGAGAATAATATTTAGGCTGCTTAAAGGGAAGTGGCTTTTGAAAATTGTCCTCTTTTCATCCATTAAGCCATCTCTATTTTTCAGATGGATCACGTAATCTTTATATGAGATTATTACCGAGGGATAGATTCTACAGTGGGTTTAGCCAGATAACTTTGGGAGTTAGCTGGGGTGAATAGTTTGCTGTTAAAATTTACCCTCATTCTATGGCAAAACTTAGGTACCTTCCTAAAATTGGGCAGCCTTGGCAGTGTGGTTAAGGGAGGGGATTTAGGTGACCAGTACGTATTTTTAGCTCAATCCACTTGGAAAATCTACCCCGGAATATTGTATATGCCTTATTTTTGCTGCATAAAGCAATTCATTAAAATATGTCAGATTAAAAGAAAGAATAGAAGTATGAATCAGTTAATGGGCACTTTTTATGGAATCATCAGCAGCGGGGCCATGAGGCCCGAGCAAGCTTTTACCCTACACAGTTTCAGCAACTTAGGGAGCAAAGGTTGTTTTGTTTGTCCCTCTCTCTCCTCCCTCCCCAACGAAAATGATGTTCTGCTGCCCCTGTATGGAATAAGTATAAACTTTAGAATGATCCCTACAAAACGATCTTATATTATTCAATAAGAACTCTCAGTACCAAAACAAATTTATATCCAATAAGTATGGTTGCCCCCTAGTTTTACTGGAGCAGACACAGCTATACAAGGATAGTATCTAATAACTAGATTCTAGTGTATCTTTATAAAAATTATTATAATCCTATCTTTTCTCCACTCTAATCACCAACCGTATATTTTCTTGGCATTAAGTAGTAGCATCAATGGCTTTTTCCGTCTGAGGAGGGAAACTGGCCCTATCCATGCAAGGATTTATAGCACTTTGTCCCTTGGGTAGTGATGACCTTTTGTCGGAAGGTGGTGGGAGGAAAATTAGCAAAAGGCCTACAGGAATCTCCTTTCTGAGGGGAGCTGGACTAACTTAGTGGTAGAGTTCTTGCTTCTCTGGATTCCTGAGCATTGTGAGCAGTGTTGTAGCAGATGTAGAAACTTCACAATTGACAGCAGTGACCTCACTCACATTAAGAACTTGTGATTTTTTTTTCCTACATAGGGGGTAAGGCTGTTGTCTAAGAACCAGTTAGAGATTGTGCACAGAAATTAATTTTGGTTTGGTTCTGATTTTCGTTCTGGTCATTTGGTTTGGATCACTAGCTCATTTGATTCATTCAGGTCCTTTGCTTCAGCCATTTCCATTAAAGTCAATAGGGGAAGCAATGCATTCTGTTTTTGTATCTGACATTGAGGTTTTCCATCTAACTTTTATCAGTCTTGCTGACATGCATCATGGTCAAATGCAACAGCACTCCAAGACACCAAGAGTGTCATAAACACCCTACAACACCAACAGTGATATCAATACCTCAAGGCATAAAGTGAGGGGTATGCAGCAGGTTTAGTGGCATGAAAATCCCAAGGCACAGAGTGAAGGGTATGGCAGCAGATACAGTGTCATCGATATCCTAAAACATTGAGTGAGAGATATGGTAACAAGCAAAGTGGCATCATCACCACAAGGAATGCTTACTGAAATGCTGCAGGCTAGAAGAATTAGTAATCACAGTGTTTCTACATAGAGAAAACAAGAAGCCCCCTATTATAGTCAGTCATTGACTGCTCCTCACACTCTGCAAGAGAACATAACATTTTCTCTCTCTCTCTCTGTATGTTTCTTAGAGACACTGACATACGCTCTAACACCCTGCTGTAGCAGAGAAGTACAATCTTACCCTGCTGATATAACTAACTTCTAACAATATGACACAGAAATTATAGTTTCTCCAGCCACTAGCAGCACAGCTAAGGCACAGTGGCAATGACTATAAAAGAACAACTTGCTTTTTTAAAATAATCTTTTATTTAACTCTGGATCTTTGAAGCAAGGAGCTTGAAAATTTCAGTCTTCTCTCTCTGAGATCCAACAGACAAATGTGAGAATAAACTGGTCACAAGCTGATCAGTGTTTTAGTTTCACTTTCACCTAAAAAAGTGATGATGTCAATCCTTGCAGCTGCCAGTTGGGATACGCTGATTGAAAGAGTGCTGAAACATGATTGGCCTTGCTCCTTCTCCAACCCACTCCACTCTGACATTACTTCCTTCACAGACTTTAATGAGACCAAACCAAATCAGTTGGAAAAGATTCAGATTTTTGGGGGGAAGCAGGGAATGCATCCATTCAATTAGGATAACCTAAACCAAACTGAAAATTGACTCATTCAGTACAAATTGAACATTCAGATTATACAGTTTCACATCTCTACATCCAGCATATTTTACTCAGCCTAGAAGACTACATTTTCTCACAGGGAATGCTTGCAAATTATAGGACTAATAGTACTTTTCTCCTGGTATAAGAATAACATTCCATTCATGAACAGGAGATGTGACATTGCCACTGGAAAGAAGTAAGTATAATCTAAAAATAGAAGGAAAAAAGTCACAGATTCATCATTGGATTAGATAATTGTATGATATAATTGAAGCACTGTCTTTAAAATGTTGCAGGATAACTAAATGCACCGATTTTCTGTGTATCTGTTACTGGAAACCATGAAAGTACCTAATGGTATCTAATGGAATGTATAGCTTATTGGAACAACTAACATAAAGGATATGATAACCTTTGTTGACTTCTTTAAATACGAGGAAAAAGAATAAATTAAAACATTTGCTTGTAATATAATCAAAACATGTGTCTGGGTTTATGGTAAGTACCAAGGAACCCGGAATAAATGTTTGATGCTCATATGTTAATGTCTTGCAGGTTGATGGCATTGTGCAGAGAATAACCCCACGCATTCTAAACTGAAGAAAAATGCCTTCTGTGAAAAAAATTAAAACATTCTTCCCTTATCCATGCTATTTCTACTGGGGCTGGCCACG
Source organism: Rhinatrema bivittatum (assembly GCF_901001135.1). Classification (NCBI taxonomy): domain Eukaryota; kingdom Metazoa; phylum Chordata; class Amphibia; order Gymnophiona; family Rhinatrematidae; genus Rhinatrema; species Rhinatrema bivittatum. The sequence goes on along the minus strand of NC_042627.1, from coordinate 74,319,511 downwards.
CACTTGCTGTATATGAAAACTGGTCTCAGAGTTACCGACGTAACATTTGTGCAGCAAAGAAGTTTTCTGCTCCTGTGCAGGAGAGTAGGATGGAATCTCTCTTGAGACCCAGGAGGTCAGCAAGCAGTGAGGTCTCTGAGATTTGAGCTCTGTCCCCCTTGTATGGCAGGAATTCAAGGGGTGTTGTGTAATTTGTTTCCAAACCTCTTGCAGTACAATTCGTTTTTCATAGATCAGTCAACCTACCCTTGCTGTTACGCACATTTACTGGTTATGACGGTTATTCAGATGGTACCTGCAAAAAAAAAAAAAAAACAGATTAAGGAAGAGAGAAAAGAGAGAGCGTATTGTACCAAGAATGCAGATTATTCCCAGGAAGCCCCGTTTTATAACAGCCTGCATTAACTGATGGCTGTGTCTACAAAGGGCACACGTGGATGTCAGCCCCAATTTTCGAGGCAACATTACATACAAGCCTGCTTTGAAAATCAGCAGAACTGTATGTACCTTTGCACAACATAGGGAATAAGGGATGCACATTTGCACCTGCTAGAGAACAGGCGTAAATGTCCACATGAATATTCACATGGATACTTTTAAAAATCAAAAGTACACATGTAAATGATTTCTCAGCCCAACTCTACCTACTGCTGTCTCCCAACATGCAAAATTACTTCCATGAATACATTTGCATGTGTAAGTCCCGAGATAATTTTCAAAAAGCCATTTTACGTGTGTATATGCTTTTGATAATTACCCTTTTAATGTATTCCCATTCTTTTTTCCAATCTACCATTTTGGTTTTGACCCTTAAAGTTGTTGTTTTTTTTTAGTTTTCCAACACGAAATGTAGAATGAAATGATTGTCATTTTCAATTATTTTTCACAATGTGAGAGGAGACAAACGTAGACCTTGTTGTATGTATGGGTTGTGTTTTTATGCCCTTTGCGATTTGACAGTCTCCCTCTTTTATCAAGTATGCATGAACTCCTTGCCAGTATTTGTACCTGCTAGCAAGGCCATAACCCTCAAACAGCCTTTCTCCCTAGCACAGCCATGTGTGGATGACTGGAAAAACAGCACTGAGTCAAGCACGCTTATCCATGGAAACAGTAGTCACGGTGCAGAGTAATACTGCAATGCACCCTGCCTGGATAACAGCAGTCTGGAGCCACACTGCTCACTATTAAAATGGAATAAACCAGCCAATGATCGGTGATTAAGAATCAGGTGTCATTTCTAGTTGCCTTTCGTTTCAATGCAGCATTTATTATGAGAGAGAGCAGAAGTTAACCTCAAAACACAATTAAATCCTCATACCAACATAAGCAGCTGATTGCAAATTACACAAACAAGGGATGAAGGAATGTGGTTAAGAAAACTGAATATGGTGATCAGACCCCCAAATATTGAGAAATAAGTGCAAAAATTTCCAGATTTAAAATATTAAATGCCAGGGATCCTAAATTACCACCATATTTACATAATCATCACCCCTAGCATGGTACCACTGTCAGACGTTTTATCACTTTTAATGGGGGCAGTTTTCAAACTACTCCCATTGCTGCAAAGGGTGCTTTTTATCCACGGTCTGGACCAATTTTCAAAGGAGAAATACATGTTCAGGTCAATATTCAAAGCTCGTTCAGAGCTCGATAGCCGGATAAGTAGGACCTATCTGGCTATATAGCGGTCTGCTGAAAATCAGTAGCCACAAGATAGCCGGATAAGTGACTTGTCCAGCGATCTTTTAGCCAGACAATTTATGGGTGGGCAGTGGAGAGATCTGGGTAGTGCTACCTATCTGGTTCACTTAACCATCTAAAGGGGCACTCCATGAAGTTAACATGTGGCACATTTAAAACTAATCGGAGAAAGTTCTTTTTCACTCAACGCACAATTAAACTCTGGAATTTGTTGCCAGAGAATGTGGTTAGTTCAGTTAGTATAGCTGTGCTTAAAAAAGGATTGGATAAGTTCCTGGAGGAGAAGTCCATTACCTGCTATTAATTAAGTTGACTTAGAAAATAGCCACTGCTATTACTAGGAACGATAACATGGAAAAGACTTAGTTTTTGGGCACTTGCCAGGTTCTTATGGCCTGGATTGGCCTCTGTTGGAAACAGGATGCTGGGCTTGATGGACCCTTGGTCTGACCCAGTATGGCATGTTCTTATGCTCTTATGTTCTTAGTGATATTATTCATTCTTATCCAGTTCAGTTAATTGGAAAGCTTACATCAGCCATAGAGCTGATCTAACTTAGCTGGATTTAACTTATCTGGCTAAGTAGCACCTTGACCGCGGATATTCAGCAGCACAGCCATGCCGCTGAATACCTTGTAACTTAGCCGGCTAAGGGGGTCATTTTCAAAAGGGATCGCACAAGAAAAGTCCCTTTTCACGTGTGATACCTAGATCGGGGAGGGTTCTGGGTGGCGTCCTCAACAGAAGGGGAGGAGTCGGGGCGGCACTGGGGCGGATGCCGCGAAGACGTCGCTGACGGTGAAAAGCTAAGGGTCCTTTTCGCCGCCAGTTTCGTGCCCAATAGCACCGCCTTTTACGATGGCGCTATTGGGTGCGAAAGCCAGCAGCGATAGCACCGCGGAGATGAAATCGCTGCCTGCTTTCACAGGCCTGCTCCCCACTTCGCCACCCCACCCTCCATTATCGCCGGATTTTTCTAAGGTCTGCAAACTTAGAAAATCCAGGCCTAAGTGTTACCTGGCTAAATTACTTAGTCGGCCAGGGTTTGATTATCTCCCTCAAGTTTGACTTTGAAATTGCCTGAGAGATTTGCAGCTGCTTTTGCCTGCAGATACTTTCTCTGACCAAAACTACTTAGCCTAGTTTTAGAAATCCTTAGCTAGGCACGTCGGTTTCTCTCCCAACCTAACCCCAACTCCCCGCCCCCCGGGAATGCCTCCACTACAATGCAGGTAAAAGCATGAGGTCTGTGGAAGCGAGGGGGTAATTTTCAAAAGGGTTTACATGCTTAAAAATGGGTTTCACATGTGAAAATGCACTTTACGCATGTAAATTGCTTTTTGAAAATTGCATCAATATATGCCATTGAATTGTCAGTAGTCGTTACCCAAGTTAAATGCACTTAGGGCCAGATTTTAATTCGTCTGGTATATTCAGCTGTGTGGCTGGGCCCCTGAATATCTCGCCAAAGTTAGCTGGATAAGTATATTTGGCTAACTTGCAAGCCTGCCAGTGGTTGGAAAATCCCCCACCCCCTTAAGTTCTTAGGCAGAGGATTGAAAACCTGACACCTCAAATGAGAAATGAGAAAATGCCGTATAATGAAATAATGAGATGCAGCTTCAATGAGAAAGCTGTACAAAGCAACAAGTAATTGAACAGAAATGACCTGGTAAATTTTAAGATAATTACCTTTACTTGCATGTCGTGACCATGACTATGTTGAGTGCATTATGAGGAGAACTGTAGCTGAAACTGAGGTTTTCGGCCTGACTACAGCATGTGCTCTGTCTCCAGTAACCATGTCCCTTCCTTGAAAGCACTGGCCCGGGAAAAGTCAGAACTTAGAGTCCTAAGGGCTGCCTTCAGATCCATCTAATTTCAAGACAAGTTGGGGTCCCGGAAGCTTTCACTCTTATCTAGAATGACCACCAACCCCTTCCAGTTGTGCTCCTAAGATAATTCAAGACTCCTTCCCTCCTCCTTTCACTTTCGGAGGCTCGTCCCAGTGCAAGGCACCCAGTGCATATGGGGATTTGAAGGAGGAAGATGAAACAACGCCATTCCTTGAGATGGCCTTGGGGGGGGCAGTGAGTATAAAACACTTGCATTCTATTGCTAAAATGTTTGGCACATTTCCTTGTATATGGCTCCATGGCTGGCAATTTATACCAGGAAAATCACAAAAATAAAAAAATGGCTAGTGTATTCTTTTATTGATACTTCTTGCTTGCTTGACAAAAATTATTTTTGTGAGCGGAAAAGACCTCGGTACTGGTAGGAAACGTTCAAAACTGATTCCAAGCCCAGTAGGTACAATCACTGTCTAAAAAAAAACAAAACTCTCCTTTTTTTTTTTATTTTAATTTAAAAGTCCAACATCCTTCTTTTATTTCTTTAATAAGCTAAGTGTCTTTTTCAAATCTAATCAAGATTAGCAGATAAATTACCTCGTCATCTTGCTAGCAGAGCGGCTTTCTGACCCCCCTCCCACACACACACATCATATTGCATGGCAGACTAGTAGCCTGCTTAAGTTAGGGGAGTGCTGGTGCACACGAGCACCATGGCATGTCTCGTCTTGTGCCTCCTAGAGATGGTACTGCTGGCAAAAGACGCTTCATTGCCACATGGGTCAGCAAGCAAGCGAAACAGGGGAAACAGCGAGTAACCCACAGGTAGATGGTCTATATTAAGCTTCCATTTTAGCACCCTCAGCGTGTAATGTTTAATAATCGAGAGTTTCTGATAACCCAATCGCCCGAGAGATGTGTTTCTTTTGCATTTGAACAGTCAGACTTGAAATGGCATGAGCCTTGTATCCAAGGGCCTGGGGTGGAGGTGTGTCTGTCTGTCTGGGGGGGGGGGGGGGGGGGCGGGAGGGGCAGGTACCCAAGCATACGTTCTGTATTCACATTTGATTAACTAGGTCCTTCACCTATTTCAAGAAGCAAAATTACTGACAGTTTTAAAGAACAGGACAAAGCTCGCATTATTCAGTGTTGAATATCCCGCACCCCCCATTATAAAAAGATGTGATCTTTAAAAGGCATAACTGCTTTTCCTCAGCATCATCATACATATGAAAGTAACAGGACTATTACGTGCCTTCCAGAAGACCAGAGAGAGCAGACCATAAACATGAACAATCATGCACAGCCAGGTCTCCAAACCTCCTGTTCACCAATTATAGTAATGCTGATGACATATCTAGTTTAATGCACACAGCATTAGAACAGTCTCCTTTTTTCTAGGAAAATCTAATTACACCAAACCCAAGCACTCAATCAAACCTGTTATTCTGTGGCTAAACAGCCTTCGCGTTAATGCAATTTGAGGAGATCCAGGCCGTGACTGGGAACGTCATGTATTAACAATATCTAATGGGAGCTCCCGTAGGTAAATGAATATGCTAACAAGCAAGGTCGCTGCAAAATCTAATATCTTTAAGCTGTTTAATTCCAAACAGTCCCTTAATAAATCAATTGACCAGGAGAGCTCATGCCCCTATCAATTATGCAGGAGGGCAAATAAATATTTCAGATGATTTGATAGGAAGGCTAGCACCCGTCTTATAGAAAGCTTTGCATTTCATTAGCCTCTTGCTAAAAGTTTTATAACGTGGTGCGGGAACACCGAGTGGCTTTCTCGCTGCACAAACAGGGATGGTGCAGTGGAAGAGCAGAGAAAGGGGGTGAACTCCAGCGTGATCCTCGGAGCACAGCAGGCAACCTGGGGTAGATCGCAACGAACGCATTAGCTGGTAAATAATCAAGAAACACAATAATGTGCAATGCAGAATTACAGAGTTAGAAAGATAGATAATCTTCCCATGTTTACATTACCCAGACTGCTCGCTCTACCCCAAATGTTATGAAACCGATTCACTAAGGGTTGCAGACAGCAAGCATGTGCTAAACTGATCTAGCATGCATGAAAAGTAGCATTCTCTTCACTAAAACCTAAATGGGTGAATTGTCAAAATGTTAAGTGCATAAAAATGAGCATATACGCGTGTAAGTAGCCTCTGCTACGAAAGTCCAAAATATGCACGCATTTTCACTTTTGCGGGCACATGCATAAAGAAGAGGTGGTCTGATGGCGTTCCAGGGCAGGGCCCACAATTTATGCGCGTAGATTGCTATTTTGGAAGACACGTGTAGATTTGCTAACTTGCTCTGGCATAAATGAAATTGAACGTGCTTTACTGTGTGGTACTGATAGGTTGGATGGTCTGGGTGAACTGGGGGGGGGGGAGTTCAGGCTGAAGAACAGGAGGGTCTTAATGACCCGGAGAAGGACTGGGGGAACTGGAGGACTAATTGGCAAAACTGGCAATTTCATCAACGTGCGCAGGTTATAAAATGCACCAATTTACGCATGTAAATCAGGACTTATGCAGATAAGTCCTATTTTACTTTCATGAACAAAATATATGCACATATATTTTATAAACAGTTGAGTAAAGTAAGTGCTAGCTTCTCCTCCTGCTCTTGTGTTGCTGGATAGGCTGTGGGGCCTCCTTCTTCCCTCTATGTCCCTCTCCCATTCACGCCTGCTCCTCCTGAACTTCTTTTCCCTATATCTGCTGAGCCTTAACTCTTCTCTGCCTCCATGACCTGGCTATCCTTGCCCTCTACCTCCCCTTCCACACTCTCCTCCCTCTCTAGCACAAACTCCACTCCACTTCCTTTCCTCACTATCATGATCTGTTCCTTATTATTCATCCCAGCCGTCTCCATTTGGCCTCCTCTCATGCTCCATCTAATCCCTCCCCTTACAAATCCTAACCAGGAATCAACATCTTTATCTGACTGTCCCTAGCAGCCTCGTAGAACCCATGGCTCAATCCTGCTAATGCCGTCCTCTCCATGAACAACACTGTCTTTCACAGTGGCCAAAAACTCCTCGTGGCCAAGTTGCCGATCAAGCCCCTTCTGCCATCATTGCTGGGGATGGAAGAAATTCAGCCAAGGGCCACGTCTGGCCCGCCGGCCATAGTTTGGGGACCGCTGCCGTAGGTATAAAGATTTAGATGCAATTTCAAATGCTCATTTATCAGGAAACAGCTGATGGAGATACACGAGCCATCTGATTCTGATGATTCAGACCCCATTCTGACTCACTTGCTGTATGGGAGAATAACATCCTTTCCAGTAACTGTGCCTTGAAAAATTCAAAGAATAATACATGATCTGACTATTCCCTTGGCAAGACTGAGGGTGTTATAGGAGAATTCAAACCTTTGTTTTGCACAGAATGAAAGATAAATATTCTTTTGTTAATTACCATCGGCACATGTCTGTTTTGTGGCACATATATGTAGAGAGAGATATGATTTGGATAATATGAATTACATCCCCTAGATGTTTCAATGACTGTTCACATGATCCAGCACCTTCCTTTATAACATATTACTATTTCCCCACATGCTACTAGACAAATGCAGTGCTGAACAGGAGACAGTCCCTGCTCCATGGAGCTAATAATCTAGTCAAGATAAGCACACATGACAAACAAGGGTGATTCATTTTTATCCTCATGCCACTAGGGATCCTTTGTGTTTATCCCAAGCCCTTTTGAATTCTGTCACTATTGTTTGTTTGTTTGTTTTTGTCTTCTTCTCCTCCTCCAGGAGAGCATTCCAGGCATCCAAGCACCAATTCCATGACAAGATATCTCCTAAAGGTTTTCTTAAATGTATCCCACCTGGACCTCCATATCCTGACCCCTAAGTCTACAGCTTGCTTTCCACTGGAAAAAGGTTTGTCTGTTCTGCATTTTTAATACCTTCCGGATACTTTAAAGTCTGTATCATGTCTCCCCTGTCTCTCTTCTCCTCTAGGGTATAGATATTTAGGTTCTCAGGTCTCCTCTGATAAGTCTTTGGTGCAGAACCTGCATCATTTTGGTTGCCTTTCTCCGAGCCACTTCTCTCCTGTGTTGAGATACGGCCTCCAGAACAGGACACGGTACTCCAGGTGAGGCCCCACCAATGACCAACACGTGGAAATTATCCCCTCCTTTTCCCCTACTGGTTCTGCGTCTCTCTGGTCTTAGCCACCGCCTTGTCACATTACTTCGCTATCGTCAGATCATTACGTGCTAAAATATTGAGGTCTTACTTCCGGTTTGTGTGCAAAGAGTTTTAGGCAATTGAGAGGGTGAGTTTCTTTCTTTTTTTGTTTAAACATTTTCATTTAAATTGGATAAACCATACAGAGTCTGAAAAATACGTGAGAAAGGAATTAGATAAACAACACAAAAACTCATCCCTTGGAAACTTCCAGCCAATTTTCAAAGGGAAACTTTCTTGTTAAAATCCGAAATACAGTCCACAAGTGCACATCGGTGCACAGTTTGAAAGTTGCCCCTGTGAAGTAAAAGGAGTCAAATCTGGAGAAGAACACGTCTGTCCAAAACAGAGGTGTCAAAATACTTTGTTCATAAGTGGGCAAGAGGAGGAACAAAAGAGCATCAGCTTAGCAAGGAACAACAGGTGTGTGCTGTTTCGGAAAGATGCGATTCATTTGGGCCTGCTTGAGCAGTATTTTAGACTTTCAACATGCAATGACATTGAAAGAGGATCGACCCAGGCAGTGCTGGCAAACCCGGTCACTTAGGCTGCTCATAGGTTACCCAAGTCTGTGAATTATCTTACTGCATGAGATAATGCCCATAAAATAGACTGAATGTCACCGATTTTCTCAAACAACCATTCCTATATTGTCCTCCTGTGCCTTCCATTCTTCAATAACAGAAAGAGCTCTCTCTTTGAAACAAGCAATTAAAAAAAGAAAGAAACCGAAAACCTTTAATTCAGAATCATAATTTTGATTGAAAAAGCAAATATCTGAAAACAGTGCTGACGCAGAAAATTAACATCAGTCTTAATGCAAGGATTGCCAGGGCATGGCACTATATTTAGAAATACTTTTCTAAAGAATAGGAAAAAATAGTTTATTGTAAGGGGAGTTGGTGAAAACTAATGGAGTCTGAGATATATTTCTCAGTGGGGCTTGAAGTGAAATATCCCAGCATCTGATTTCCTAAGCAGTCCCCATGAGCTATGAAAGGGACATCTCAGCTGCATTAAATAATAATTTTTTTTGTATGTAAGTTCTGTTTCAGTTTCCTGAACAAAAGGAATACGTACAAGGCCACGGGTCCATTTGAGGTGCTAGGGAGCAAATTCAAGAGCAGCTCCAAACTGAGACTCTTCATTCACTAGAAGAGCGGAATTCTTAGTTAATTTTCTGTTACATCGTGCAGCTTATTAATATTTTAGATGACATGAAAAACAATGTACAAGATCAGGGGAAGTGAATCTGTGTTTTAGAGCTCACATTCAGTCACTGGCTGGACTGCAAAGTTACTCAGATAAACTTACCGTATCTATGATATTCAGTAGTGCAGCCACCATATTGAATATAAATGGTTAGCTTAAAGATTCTTGGATAAATGCTCTATGGTACAACCAGAGTTAGTGGGGTACGTTATCTGTTTTAGCAGGATAATGAGATATCCGGCTAAAGTTAAGTGCCCAAAATATTCCAAAGTCAGCTTTTAGCTAGATAACTTGTGATTTATGTGGCTAAATGCCTCTGAATATAAACCTCTTTGTTTCTTAAATAGTGCAGGTCATCCTGTATGACAGTACATTTTCAAAACTATGTGGGTATTTGAAAAGTGTGCCGGTGCTTTTACCTGTGGATTTTATGCAAATTCTGGAAAGGAAACTTATGCACATCCTTTCCCGTGGAAAATCTAAATCAGGGGTAGGCAACATCGCTCCAGGAGTGTCACAACCAGGTCTGGTTTTCAGGATATCCACAATAAATGTGCATGAGAGATATATATTTGCATACAATGGAGGCAGTGCATGCAAATATACCAGGACTAAGGCATGTGTCTGTAGCCTGCATAAATCAGTGATTTAAAGAGTCAAATCCCAGCACCAGTAATGCAGTCCTTTATCTATAAAAACACATACACTGATCTCCATCACCTTAAGGGGTGATGTTTGCAACAGCCCACATAAATTTGCAGGCCGTTCCATGAATAGATTACAAAAAAAAAAGCACAGGAAAAGTGGTGGAAATCAGGATGATGTAAAATAACTCAACAAAAAAACCAAAATACATCAAATAACTTGCGTCGCAAAATAAATAATCAAATAAGCATTTAGCAGTAATTTTGTAACATCAGGTTCAAGTATGCACACAGGTTACACTCATTTTCAAAACGCACTGTCTGATGCGAGAAGTCCACTTTGACAATTTTGACAGCAAAACTACGCCACACTTCAGTTACCCCTGCTTTTTGGTTTACATAGTTTTGCCGAGAGAATTTATATACATGCATTTTTTTTTAAAGTATGTATGTAAGTCCAAACCCCACCAGAATTCACCCCTGGAACGCCTTTTCCCTCTGCATGTAAAAGTGCACACATACAGACTTTGTATGCACATATTAATTTTACGTATGTATCAGTCACACTCTTTTCTAAAGGGATATTTCGACAGGTAAATCACTGCCTTACCCACAGACGTCTTTATCTGCAAATGGTGCATGCTAGTCAGAAATACTGCACATTAAAAAGGATAGAAAATCGAAAATAAAATTGTGTTTTTCTTTTTAAAAAAACAGTATGAAACTATATCGACATTAATTTCTCTGTCATTTCAAATGAAGCCAACAGAAGCGACTACTGCAATTGTCAGCGTCTCTCTATTCTCTGAAACACCTCCAACTCTTTCAAAGCACTGCTGCTGGGAGTTTGTAGGGGCGAAAGCATCTGACCACATAAGGATAATCTTACATCATACACCCTGGCTCCCGCTAGTTGATTTACAAATCTTTGCTTCATCTCTAAATGCGAGGCCACGAATATCTCTCCCTGCTACTGTTCTCCTACAAGAGGACCTTCTTCCTCTCAAATGGCCTTTCTCTCCTCCCCTCCCTTAGCTTCCACCACATCAACCTCTACAAGACTCCATGCGGAGGACCTTGGTCACTGCGTGTGCACACACATCACACAAGAGGAAGAAGGCAGGCACTCAAAAAGCTTCCACCAGATCGATCTCTACAAGACTCCATGCGGACGGCCTTGGTCACTGCGTGTGCACACACATCACACAAGAGGAAGTAGGCAGGCACTCAAAAGATGGGAGAGCATGGAAAAATCATTGGGTTCCTTTAGTTTTCCATATCAGTTTCTATTTATTTCATTTTCTTTTTCATTTTGTTTCTGTCATTTTAATGTACGCCAAATGATTTTTGCACATTGCTAAAATAAAATGACAGAAATACAAAAGGCTGTTGCTTTTTTTTTTTTTTCCCCCTACTGCTTCCAATAACAATGCAATGTTGTCGTTGGTTCCCTGATGCAGCGCCATTCGTTTCCATGTGTGTTGCATCCAACCTCAAAATAATAGAACAGCTCTTGGTGAAGCGAGCACAATGGCCCTTCTAAAGCCATGCTCATAGCTGTGTTTGGGGACGGGGGCGTTTAAATCCATGCCTGCCCATTTCCTGGGAGACTCTGCCTCCTTTTAACCCTGAGAGGCCAAATGCGTGTCAAACACGGGGGTCTGTTTGAAAACATCAAGCGCGTTTCCATGATATTATTTATCTTTTATTGCAGAAAACCCAGCAGGTGAAAAAAAAAAAATGAAGGCAATTTAATAAGTAATGGAGGTGGTGATGACATAGTGTTTTTCTTCAATGAGCTATGTGCAGTATATTACCTGACCTTTCCTCTGCTGGCTGCCAAGAAATCAGAGGGCAATAAAGCTTTCCTACATGGGGCTGGTGATTAAAGTGGCTAGCTCGTTACATATACCCTAGCCCATTGTTAAAGTCTCATCTATGTGCATCAACAAAGCAATCACAAGGAAGCAATGGAAGGAACTAAATACTTAAAAAAAAAAAAAAAAAAAATGACGCTGTGGTTAAATTTCAGTGTTTAGTTAGGAAAAGCCCGTCAGGGTGGCTGATCCTCTTCCGTGGCTTTTCGGGACATTTCTTTAGCCCACTTTCGACTCTTCTCATGGCCCACTTTAGAAATGAGTTAGGCAAGGGCTGTTCTCTGTTCTGGCACCTCCCAGGGCCGAGATCAGGGGAAGAAAAGCAGAGAACAAATAGAAAACAGCTTAACCTTGGTCCCAAAAGTGGTCAGTACAAGGCACGGATGGGAGCGATATAAGCAGCCTGGGAAGATGCTGGATTATTTATTCTTATTTCGCTTCCATCGGGAAATCCAGGCACAAGAATGGTTTAGCTCTAAGCTCACAGACTCTAGTTGGATTTTGAGATGGGCTGAAAATATTATGTTCTAGGGTGGCTATTGTGACTCCCAAAAAGGGGGGAATTTAGAATAATGCAAGTCACAATAAGATCTATGATAATAATGAGAAAATGCATTTATTTATTTATTTAAAAGCGCTGATAAGCTGCTTATACAAAGCCCTAAGTGGCATACGAAAATATGCCAAAGCCTTACATCCTAGGGGGAATTTTACCATTTCTACCAACCCTGACAGCTCAGGATCTCTTTTTTTTTTTCACAGTGAACCATGCCATACAAATGGCCGTGTTCTGATAATCAGCCCATGGTATTTTTCTAATTCTGAAAAATAAATGCATTCTGGGTACTTCGTGGGATACTTCGCTCTGCGTAACAGAGAATTGTCCTGTGCATATTTTTATACCCGCCTCAGAGGACCATGCGATTTTTTTTTTCTGCACTGTGCTGTATTTATTCTTGATGTTTATAAAAACATAATTTTGTGTCCCTTGCTGTCAGTTGAAGAATGCTTTAGTGAATTTATTTTATGGCACTATTCTATTTAAATAAGCTATCTTAAATTCTATACGAAAAATGGAAATTAATCTCCAGGATATTCAGATAGCAGCTGAGTCTTTGCTGTGCATCTAACCAATTGAAAATTTTAAGGTCATGTTGTTAGTGCTTCATGACAAATTAATTATGTGCCACAAATAAACCACTTTGAAAGAATACGTTCATCACTAACAAAGAGGTCTGTGAATAAATTTGACTAACCTCTGCAAAACCTGCAGCCTGTCAAATTGGTGGGGAAAGAAAACTTGCAGACTAGTTTAATGAACCAGCAAGAAGCCTGAGGTTCATCAAATTAGCCCATCAACTTAAAAAAAAAAAAAAAGAGACAACGTCATATGATTCTTTGGAATTGATATTCTGCATCTGAGTTTGGGCAGATTCACCCAAGTCAAAAGGGTTTGTAGCAAATGGATTTAATGCACATTCTCATGAAACAGCACATCTTCAACAACTCTGCTCAATTTTTCCCCAGATTTCCTGGGGAAATTTTAATAAATTTCTCTCACAAATCCAGGGAAAAAATGAAAAATTCAGTCAAACTCGAACCAAGTTGAAATGCGCCTGGTTCAAGTTGAACCTACAATTTTTCACCTATTTCTAACCGACTACAAAATGGTTGTTAGGGACCCATGGATCTGATCTAGCCCAGGTTTTCTACCATTCTATGTGAAAAGAAACCACTTTTTAGAATTTGTGTCCTGAATGTGACCCCAGTAAAGCAGCAGCTGCATCACATTCCTCTTTTTTTTTTTTTCAGACAGCTCAGTTTAAAAACAAAACCAAATCATTGCAAATCATTAAATCTAATTTTGCAATGCGTTGCTCCTTAAGACTTCTTGAAGGCTTGACCAGTTTAGCTTTTCCTACCTTCATGAATCTTCGGAGATCAGAGCACTGTTATGGTTCTCCTTACGAGGACACCCTTTTGGACATCACTCTGGTGCATAGGTCCAGCAAGAAGGTTAAACAAACAGGGAGATACTCTTTTATTGTAAAAAGGGCAAAAAAGGAAAAGAGGATCAGAAAAGAAGATGCAGAATGAAAAACAAACAAACAAGTAAATAAGATATTTTGAGAATTCTAGCTAAGGGAGGTGTGTGAAATAGTCCATATAAAGTTTGCAGCCGATTCAATGAACCTATCGAAAATCACCCAGCTCCAACAAACTGATTTTGGCGTAGTTTTCTGGCTGCCATCCTCAGTGTATTTCTTACGGGTTCCCAGAAATTCAGATCCGGCAAAAAAAAATGTTGAACTGCCCCCACTCCTCCCAAACTCGTGCACGCAAACATACCTGCAAAACATCTGTGTCTTAACCCATGCAATACTGATGGGCCAAATTAGTAGAAGGTGACAGGGACTAAATGTGATGATCAGCAGTCAACGAATACCTGTACTTACAATCAGGGGTGCTCATTTCAGCTAAACAAAATATGACTCAGGCAGTCTCACAGCAGCTGTAATCAAGCTGAGCTCTGGTGCTTTTAAAAATGTGCAGTGCCCCTTTAAGATGTAAATCTATTGAAATCCAGCCCCAGACATTGCCGGGGTCACTGTGCTTATTACTTTATGACATCTCCCGATTAAAGGTGCAGTAGGGCTCACATTAATTTGCTTTATGTTTGACTAGAAATGCCTCCCATAACTATTAGAGCACACTTTGAGCTCTCTTCATTTTGGAGCACTTGTCAGTCACTCAGGAATGATTTGCCCTGTGACTGGGATGAATAAACACATCATATATTAGCCGGAGCCATGATCTCACCACAGTCAGGGAGCAGAGGACTTTAGCAGCCAGCCAGGATTTAAATAAATAGGGGGTCACATGATGTTAGAGAAAGACGGAGATTTTTAGGGCTTCGTTTTCAAAGGCACTTATGGCCAGAAAGCCCGGTTTTTATGCACGCAAGCGTAGAAGTATGCATGCAAGCGTAGAAGTATGCACGCAAGCGTAGAAGCATAGAAGCGTAGAAGCGTAGAAGTATTTTGAGAAATACAGTTTCACGTGTACTCGTGCCGCACTCGTGGTAGACATTCCCAGGGTGGAAAGGATTTGCTCGCATACTTTACATTCTTAAAAGTACGGAGTAAAATTTCACAGAGGTTTCGCACGTTATGTTTGATTTTGAAAACAGGGCCGACTTCGCGTGTAATCACGTGCTCGCACGGGGCAGGTCGGGGAGCGGTTTACGTCATGAAGAATGCGCAAATACTTTTTACATCTATTACTTAAGGCAGCAAATTCAAGCTTTCCTTATCTTTTTTTGACCTGGTGTTTGGTGCACTGGCTTCTCCCCGTGAGTGGACAGAGCAGCTTGCTAGGAGTAAGGGGAGAGGTTGTGGGTGGGGGAGGGGAGGGGAGGGTTAACTGGGAAATTGTTGTCCTTGCCCAGAAATGCATTGGACAAACCTGACAAGAAATCCATTATAGCCATTCTGTCAAATACAAGGTTTGCTTCTTTTCTTTGGGGAACCTTTCGTGGATGCCACTGCATTTCTGAGAATGTGTGTGTGTGTGGTGAATGGGGCTGACTGGGAGTGGGGGTGTGTGTGTGTGTGTCACTGGAACTGACTGGGGATATGTGTGTGTGAGTGGAGGTGAAGTGACGTTCAAAATGAGTGTTCTAAACTTATGGATACTCATGGTGCAATGTTTGAGGACGGCGAGACTCGAACAGAGCAGGAAGAGGAGGAGGAGGTACTCCATAGAGAGAGTATATGGTACCAAATTCAGTTTTTGGATCTGTCTGAGGAGCAAGTCTTGCACAGGTTCAGGTTTAACAAGGAAACCTTGCTATACCTATGATAGCAGTTAGAACAGGACCTCTGCTTTTCCGCTCAGAGCGGTCATGCCTTGCCTTGGCCTTTTTAGCTATCGGCATTTTCCAGACATGTCTAGGGGGTCACATCTGGAATAAATCAGTCAGCCAACCATTTATGTATTGATCATTTTCTGGTTGCATTTCTCAGGAAAACGCATTACAATGTATCTTTCCCTTGGAGCAGACAGCAACACCAACAAATTAGGACTGATTGCTACCAAATTGCACATTTCCCTTCTGTTCTGGGGGCTAGCAAATTGCACTCATATCCCTATAAGGAGGATACCCAATGATGCCACCTTCCGCAACCACAAGGGTTTCCACTCTCTCAACATGCAGGTGGTCTGTATTGTCAAGGGGATCATGGATGTAGTTTCCATGATTCCATCATGACGCCTATATCCTTTCACAGTTAGGAATTCATGACCACGTCCAGGAAGGTCTCACCACTAGGAGTTGACTCCCTAGGTAGGTTTGCTGCTGTAACTACAATGACAAAGCAACTAACCTGTCCCCTTTTCTCTCTTTCTGTCTCTAGGTGTTTTTACCACTTTGGCCTAGGAGAGCTGTTACAGCCTCTACCAGGGGACAGTCCTGCTGCCTACCAGCTTAGGATATCTAACTCTGCTCTTCTCTGACTTCTCAGCTATAGTTGATATCCACCCAAAACATGGCTCATGATCCCACAGGCAAACTCACAGACTACAACAGGGCCTACTGGCAAATCAGAGTAGTCACTGACAGAATCTTTGACTGAAACAAAACACGTTCCCATTGCCTAGATAGATCAGGAAGATGTCATTTCTACAATCCAACAAAGGTCTGTGACATTCTTTCTAGCCTGCTGCATGCTTCATAACCTGGTCAAAAGCCGAGGCCTGCCTCCTCCAGAGGGACAAGATGCTCATCACACAGGAGACAATGATGACGAGGTTTGTGACCTGAGTGAGGAGAAAATACAGGAAGATGCACCATCAAACTCACCAACAGGCTGTAGAGGAACAGAACACTCTGATTATAAAGAAAGTTACAAAGGGGAAGGAGCATTTATTTTCAACAGATAGATATTTTTGATAGCAAAAATATGTTTTTGATACGTTTTCCTGGGATGTCCTCTCCTTTTGGAAATGGCTCTGGTTCCTTATCTTACCCAAGCCTGATGCTTCTGTACAGAGATATGTGATCACTACCATTGGTGCCTTCAGAGGCCATGGATACACTAAGCAGTGGCAAAGGGTGATAGCTGCATGATGGATCTGGAGGCTCCTAAGAGCTGATTTTTTTTTTTTTGGGGGGGGGGGGGGGCTCTGAGGATCTTGTGCCTTTTCTTTTCAGATGGCATACAAGATGAAGTCATCCCTGTGTCATCAGAGAGAGATGTCTCCAGTTAGGTCATCAAAAGGGGGGGGGGGCCTTCCTCAGAGGAGGTGGAGGCATTGTTGAAAGAGGCATCCTTGGAGGTAGTGGAGCCCTAGGAAGATGAGGGGGAATTATAGCTGTTGATCAACCTACAAGGGGAGCCTTCTACCTGGCTGGCAGAACTACAACTAGTGGATGAATAAACAATGGTGGTGGTGGTGGTCCTGTTATTGCGAGGAAGCATGCCATGCTGCTTACAGCTGGCATGGAAGCATCTACTAAAGCATCTCATAAGAAAATAGACATATGGCCCATCCAGTCTGCCCATCCATCCAATTAATTTAGCATTATAATTCTCATCACTTCCGTAGAGATCCCCTATATTTATCCCATGCTTTCCTGAATTCAGATATTGTTTTTGTCTCCACCACTTTCACTGGGAGGCTGTTCCACACATCTACCACCCTCTCTATAAAGAAATATTTCCTAAGATTATTCCTGAGTCCACCTCCATTCAACCTCATTTCATGACCCCTAGTTCTAGAGCCTCCTTTCCATTGAAAAAGGCTCATCTCCTATGCAGGGAAACCTTTGAGGTCAATCCAGGCCATAAGAACCTGGCAAGTACCCAAAAACTAAATCTATTCCATGTTACTGTTGCTAGTAATAGCAGTGGCTATTTTCAACTTAATTAATAGCAGGTAATGGACTTCTCCTCCAAGAACGTATCCAATCCTTTTTTAAACACAGCTATATTCTTATGTAAACTTTACCCACCCAGTTATAGATGAGTAAACTGGGAGATGGGAAGGTAAGTGATATGCCAACATGGTCACACTTAGCCAGTAATAAATTAGACACTCTGATTCCTGTCTCTAGATCAGTGATCTAGAACTACCTATCCACGGGCTGGGACTCTGTTATGGTTGACAAGCTTCTATATCCCCAGGGCTATGCCATCAAGGACTACCTATAGCGAACAGGCTGACACAAACTACTGTCTTCAAATCCCCTCCTCCAAGTCCTCAATGGTTGATAGGGTGGATTAAGATCTTAAGATGGCTGTGAAGGCAGAAAAAGGCTGGAGCAAGATAGAGAAATGTCTATTATTTTGGATTTTACTTGTTACTGGAGTCATACTGCCACCTTGTCAAGACTGTTGCTTTTAATTGCTCACCAGTTGCCCCACATAGGAATCACGTGCAAGCTTTTACCCTGGGTTTAGATCCTATAATCACTGTTCATTTCAGAACTTCTCTCTTTTTATATAGCCCAAGTTGAAAAATGTGCTTGTAAGAATTAGCCAGTATAGTATTCTAGTAGCCATGATGATTCTGGAGAAAACCTTTTTTGACAAACATAGGAGTTATCCATAAAAATGTAGATCTATGGCACAGTGTGACCATTAACCCTAGACGTTCTTCAGTCATGCATGATAATAGGTTCTGTATTCATTTGAGTCCTTCTCCAACAGTTTGTCAGATCTCTTGTGTTTTGTGTAATCCCTGTAGAGGTTCCTAGTTTAGTTTTCTGCAACAGAGTGCAGGACAAAACCTGAAGGCATAGCACCTTAGTGGGTGAGCTCCCAGATTACATGGAGGGCCTCAGCTCCTAGTGAAAGCTGTCCAGTTTGCCCCAGGAGTAAAATGCAGAATAACCCAGAGGGTGCTTTTTCTTGTATCCAGGAACAACTTCTGGAGATTATTCGGAGAACTGTGTTTGAACTGGATAAAGTTCAGTAGTTTGGCATCATTTCAGCTCGGAGAGACAGGGACAAAGGTCCCACCAATATACCCTCCTAGTCAGTCCCATGAAGAAGAATGTTGTACTAAATTTAAGCAGAAATAATTTAATTTAAATTTAATTCAGTTCAAGGACTTTTATTCCACCATTCTTAACCGTAATAGAAAATTCTCAGTAGATTAACATACTCATAACATAATATATGCATATTCCATAATAAAGACAATTTTAAAATCATATAACATACAAATCCATTGCAAATTCATATTCCACTATCGCACAAAATCAACAAATTCACAATCCATAATAAATAGAACAGTCATACATATATCATAACATATAAATCTTTAACGGAACAAGAAGCTGACAAAAGCATCATTAAACATAACTCAGAACCAGAACTGTCCATGGGGGGGGAGGAGGGAACGGTCAAATAGAGGTGACTGTCCTGGGCCTCACAATTTGGGGGACTGCGTTGCCATGATAGCCTCATCCCCAGTGCTGTAATGTCCCATCAGTCTGTGGGTGGAGTCATACTTGCCAGCATTCCAGAGCTGTGGTTGGTTCACGCCAGGCCCTGCACCCTTCTACTTCAGGCCTGATCTTTTTGGTTAAAAGTCACTTTTACCAGAGAGATAAGACCAACTAGCTATCTTCTTGATGAACCCCTATACTTTATTTATATTTTCATTTGAAATGCTCAAAGCAGAGATGCAAATTTAAAAACATCAGTATAATAAAATCACATAATATATCAATACAGTATCATCTCGCTCTCCCCGGAGGCCTCTTATCCCATCTCCCAAGGTGAAATGGAGCAGGAGCGAACCACTGTCACTCCTGGCCCACCGGATCAAATCTTCAAAATGGCACCAGCCGGCCCTGTAGCTAGCACCATTTTGCTTTACAGCTGGATGTTGCAGGGTCACGTATGACCAGGTATTGTTAGAATATAGAGGAGTGCTTTCTCAAAGGGCAATGCTGGTTGATTCATGTGGATGAACACAGAAGCTTCATCCACATTAGTCAAAATCTGAACTAATTATTTTATACGGCCTGATTTCCTTTCTATATCTTAGAGTAGCTCAGAATGATGGGCATATTATGGCTGCTTAATGCAACCTTTAATAATATCTTAAGTTATAATTATATTACCTCTCACCCACAGCACTATTACCTGCTGGGATCTTCGGCTTATATAGTAAAAATTAAACTTCCGAGCCTGTCTCCAAGGTCAAAGAGAAAAGCAAGCCTGCCTGCTCCTCTCTTTCACTGATGCTCAGGATGCACAGGGCCTTCTTCTATCAAGATTTCTTTTCATAGGCACAGAACCTCCTTACTGGATAATAAGGAAAAGGAAAACAAACCGATTCAGATTAAAAATGTGTTCAAAAAGGGATGCGTTCCCAGGAATTAAGTGTGGGGATCACAAAGCAGAGCGGTTAAGACTTCCAAGGGTGGGGCATTTTTGACATTTTTCAGACGCCATCCACAGCCTCAATGACCTTGTGATTAGGACACTGAAACTCATCAGCAGAAATAATTTTACTGTGCCTCTGTCACCATCCTATTAGCCTAAGATATCAAACGTCTCCCCCTTCTCCCTGCCACTGTAAAGTATTTTAGGCATCCTATGATTCACTGGCTTCAGGAGGTTTTCACTAGCAAATCTCATCTTCTGCTCATTTCATCTGGACCTGAGGATGGGAGAGTTAACGCCCTAAAGCCACTCAAGAAATGTATTTAAAATGGCTTCACCTTAAAATTATGTTTTTGTAGGTTAACTTCTACATCCATGCATTCAAGTGGACTAACTCTGCGGCCACACTATTTTATCATATCTAAAGAGTAACGGAGAAAATCCTCACTAAATCCCTGAATGTAGCTCATGGAAAAAGTTCAGACATGGCCAAAATGAGAAGCTTCTGTTCGTGCTACTCCGAGCCTGAACACACCCACACACAAAATAAAACGATTTTTAGAACAGAGCATAAAAAAAAAAAAAAGGACTTGATTATTCTGAAACGTAATAATTTTAGCAACCATTAAAAGTACTTGTCAACAGGGATTTCACACAGTCTTCCTTTCTCTGTCTCTAAACTCCGTGCTCAATTAACCGTATGAAAGTGCCGGCCTCTCCTTTTTAGAAAAGCTTTTAGATTAATCATATTATCTTAGGGTTCCAAATCTCAACCAACCTCCTCCCCCCCCCCCCCTTTCAAATCCATTATCTTAAACTAGCACAATAATCCTGGCTTGAGGGATGGGGGAGCGAGGGGGAGAAGGAATCAAAGCTAATAGATGGCAAATAAGATTAATCTATGATCTAAGTGCCGATTACACTTGGCCTTGCCCTTGAACACCCAGGTGTAACCTTGGAATTCACATCCACTAAGACACTGCAATTGGATTGAAGGGTCCCAGAAGGCCTAGAGGGGCAGCTGGCCAAACTTTACCCCTCTGTTCCCGTTGAGACAAGGACTCTGGTTTCCTAAATTCTTTTACTGTAGGATTTGGCAACCATAATGTTTATCTTTTTCTTTTTTTTTTTATTTATGTTAAGATTTCTTTAATTTTTATGTATTTTGTTTCCGTGTCTTTTTTTCATAATCGTAGCCAAGGAGAGAATGAGCTTTTCTTAGACCTCACAAGAGGAGCGCTGAATTATCTGCTCAAAGTTATAAACTCCACACCAAGGGATAAAGGGCAGAGATATCCAACTTTCTTTCTCAGGGTGATGTTAACTGTTTTGTTTTTTTTTTTAAATGAAAACTTAAATATTTCGCATTGTGCTATTTTGAATTCAAGAATCATCTTGGGGTCACGTTATAATGACAACAACATAAAAATGCATAGAAAGAGCTACAAAGGATTAAATATTTGGTTACTATATAATAGATAGAATCAATCTGAGGAAAAAGAAAAACAAAAGAGAGGTGAGAAGAAAAAGACAAAACGTAAAGAATAAAGGTGTAGTAGGAGCAGTATCAGTTATGGTAATAATGTTCACATAATACTGCTCATGACAGTGATATGCAAGCCCCTAGATATGCAAGTACTAGATTTTTATTATGTTTCCTGTTTTCAAACCTTCAGCCTCCCATGGAAAATAACAGGATTGATTTAGAGTAGCACAATAGAAATATTCAAGATGATTCCTCCAATTGTCCAAGGTCACAGTACATACTTGTAAGGTAATTGACCCATCTGTGCTCTCAGACAAATGCATTGCCCCTGCACCTCACTGCCAGGACGTGATACAGTTAATGTTTCCAAGTGTAAAGCTTTTGTCGCATGTAATATTCTGGTGCTGAACCTTTGGGGGTGGGAGCGGAAACCAGGACAGCGTATGCAGTAACCAACATTGCTAGAACTGCTTAACTTTCTGAAATGCTAAGAGCGTGAATCACTGGGCTAATTCCAAGTGAGCTGCATTTCGTTATAACCACAGCATGATAGGACAACCAGTATTCAAACAAACTATATCAAAGGAGGGGAAACTTCTAAGTTTGATAGGCAATTCATGTTTTTACAGTTTACTACAACCAGATGTGAGCAGTGCAACAGCCCCGGCATTTGGCCAATGGGCTCACGTTGGGTGGAACTATCAAATGCACGACAGAAGGTTCTTTCTTTCCAGATGTTTGCCTTCCCAGATGATGGTGGACATCTGTAATGCAAACACACTGGGCCCATTATCTGGAAAGGGTTAATGTACACTAGCAGCAGACAATCCCATGCCATTACAGCAGGGAGAGTAATGAAATTTCATTCAATTTGTCAGGAAGAAAGTGCTAATGTTAAAAGGCATTTAATAAAAAAGGAAAGACTCTCTGAATGCAAGCCTTTAAGTAATTACTTCAAGTGTCTTAGGCCTATTCACCAGAATATTTACATTATTGTCTTCCAGTGCCAAAGAGTAATTAAATTAGGGTAGCATTTACATTCTATTCCTTTTTGTAAGAAGTGTGATTTTGTTAACAATCCTTGCAGAAAAAAAAATTGTATCTAATCAAATTAGGAATTTGTTTTTCTTTAAATGATTTAATGCAGCTGGGCACAAAAAAACCCCCTTGGTTTCAGTTGGAAACACGTGGCCTTTTATCTGCTGAGGACTGATCAGGGCAGTGCTGTGATGGGGAGGGGGTGGGGGTGAAGAGTGGACTGAGTGGACTGGATCGTTCAGCAGCCAGGCTGGAGCAAATCTTTTATCTCTCCCAGCCTGTGGTGAAACCCCCGGGTGAAATTATGGGCCCGGCCAGCTTCAGCGTGGAAGCGGAGATACCGAGAGCAGTCAGTGTGCCATCATTCTCCGCTGGATGGAAAAAAAGCAAAGTCTCAGACTAGGAAAATCCTGGTGACGCCAGGCGGGGGGGATCCATTCGCAAAAGTTATTGGTAATTTAAAAAAACAAAAAAAAAACAAACACTTTTTTACAGGCTCGTGTAGAGATTTGCTCACAGCCACTAACACCACCTCTGTTTATCATCTGCGCTGCGCTACCAGACACATGAGCTCTGGGCTGATGCACAGCTCTCAAATGAGTCCAGGTAAACGTACATGATGACAAACTAGAGAGGCTGTGGGAGGTGCGCTCGCTGCAGAGAAGTGCTTCGAAAAGATGGATTTTTTTAAAGCTGGATTTGAGAGGGAGCCTGTTCCAGGTGTGTGGCACCGCGAGGGGAGCTTGCCCGGTGCTAGAAGTGAGGGAGAGAAAAAAAAAAGAAGCAATAGAATATTGTAGCTAATTTCTTGTAAACTAAAGTAGACCTAAAGGTTGATTTTATGTGAAAAGGGCAATAGCCTGCAGAATTCTGCAGGTGCATTTTTATTTCTGAAGTCCTCGAGCTGGGGGCCAGTGTTTAAAGCACGGGGAGCCCCCACCTGTAGCAGTGGAGTGTGCAAGATTTCTCTGTTGTCCCTAAGGGTTATCGATATATTAGAGGTGTGCGTTCATGTTTAAATGAAATGAAAGGCATGACTAAACACTCGCGTTTCATTTTGTTTCGTTTAAAAATGAAACGAGCTCCGTCTCCCAAACATCATTTCTATATTTGTTGACTTTTGTTTGAGAAAATCAATGAAAAAAAAAAACAAAAAACTAACCCCCTAACAGATGCAAAATCTCTCTCTCCCCCTCCCCCCTCCCACCTTCCCCTAGGCTCCCCTGGACCACACTTACCCTTTCCGTGGGGGGGGGGGTCTCCGACGCAGAAAAGGAGCAGGAGTGAGCTGCGGCCTCTCCCGCCTGGCAGGTTTCTCGTTTGAGAATGGCATCGGTCATCCCTGAGGGGGGTGCCATTTTGGTAGACGGCTGCACAGCACCCATGGCCATCAAACAAAATGGCACCAGCCGGTGCCATTGTTGAAGCAGGAGCCAATGAAGCAGGAGGCATCTAGTGATCTCTCCTGCCCCTGCCTCCATCAGAGACCCCTGCAGAAGGGGTAAGTATGGTCTGGGGGATGGGGAGAGATTTCTTGTTTGTTTTTAGTTTAATATTTATTTCAGTACAGCAAATTAAACAAACCTACATATTAATGAAGTGAAACGCTCCTGAAATGAAACAATGTAAGGGCACCAATGTGTTTTTTCAGGCACATCTCTAACATATTTAGAAATAGATATGGAAAAAAAAATTGAAAAATGCCGCATCATTTTAAAGTCTCTTTCTATGTTTGACTCTTACGGGGAATTAAATCATAAAAGCCTGAGCAACTCGGTAAGGAGCTTATTTACAAAACTACATTAGTGAAAGTGCATTAAAAACATTAATGCGATTTACTAAATACAATTTTTGCATTAATGCATATGACAGGTCACATGCTAAAATGTAAATGAACTCATTATCATGCAAAATCATAATAATGAGCAAATTGATATGACAATGTGGCTTTCATAAGTTGTGTTAATGTGGATGATGAGCAAAGTTTAACCACAGCTCAAAAACTATAGTTAACTTTCTCTGGCCGAGCACTGGCATGCTAATGATGCACATGCCGATGTTTGGCCCTGGATCGGCCTTCCATGGTTGGTTAAAGGGGCCTGAAATCTTAAGGTTGAAGCCCCTGGCAAAGAAAGCATCATCATCCCCCACCCTGCATCACCCTACATCATCCTCCATCCTACATCACCCTACATCATCCTCCACCCTACATCAAATTCTCCTCCCAAAAAGGCCTCAGTGCTGGCGCCCTCACAAGAATAAATGTGTAAGCCTTGCCTCCTGTAAAACCCTGGCTCTCCCCTTCCCCTGAAAGCCTCTGTGCCTTTAATGGGGGCAGACATGAACCCCAGTGATTCTTGCCCCTAAATAAAATCCAAAATGGCAGTAACTGACTCAAGACTGCCTCTCCCATGTGAGGGCAAATGGAAGCCGCGGGTCAGCCAGTGCTGTTTTGGATAAAGGCCCTGGTGCTGCTGGAGTGGCTGAGGATCACTCCTGCCTCATTAAGGGCTACAGGGATCCTCATGGTGAGCGAGGATCTGGAGGAGAGGGTATTTGGGGGAAGCCGCCATTGGGTGGAGTTTTAAAGCAGGTGCAGGGCTTACACATGGACACTATTGACTGGGGGGGCTTGCAGCTTTCTGTGGAGGGAAGTTTGCTGTTGTGCCAAGGGGCAGGGTTCAAAATTGAAGCTTAAGGTCCCTTTAAGCATTCACAAACGGTGGTGGTAGTGGTGGTTAGGAGGCAAGGGGGTCCCGGAGGACCTGGCCATGCGTTCCCTGAGGCACTGAAGCATGGATGTTCATTTTGAAATCCTGATACAAAAAAACCCCCCAAAAAGTGTAAGAATGGAACAATGAATCCAGTACTCACAATCTCACTCTACACGAAAACAAGAAATATACCATTGCCTCACATGCTTGTGAAGTTATACATTTGTATATATAGGACCATGGTACAGCGCAGGGCAGACTCTGTTTAGTTCGTGTTTGCAGAGTCCCTTCGGCGTGCTCAGCACAGAGCGAGTCTGTAGAGTGAGCCCATACATTTTCTTAAGCAATTTTTCTTTTGCATTTACAAATTCCCCCCCACCCCCACCTCCAATCTTTTTAAAATATACACAAACAAGTGCTGCACTCACTGATCTAACTTATCTCAGATAGGAATTTGGGAGAGACAGGGAACTCTAGTGAACCCTGTTTGTATAAAACACCAGATGGCTTTCTTTATGAGATCTTTCTTCCACCCGACGTTGCAGTGTTTCGGAAAAAGCTTCCTTCCTCAGGGGGTACAAAGATTCACTCCGTCCCCATTGGAAAACCCCCGAGTTTCAGACTGAATGCTATACCCTGCAACTTAAACTCTGACCGACTGCTGTTCTATTACGCCGGCATGCAGCTGAAACCCGAGCACGCCGAAAGGGGCTCCAGAAACACAAACTAAACTGGGTCTGCCCTGTGCTGTACGATTGGTCATATGTGCAAATGTATAACTTTACAAGCATGTGAGTCAATGGTATATTTCTCATTATGAAATCCTGGCCCGCGCTGTAGGATGCACACTTTGCACCTACACGTTATGCAGGTAACGAGATCCCCCCACGACACTGGCCGACCAGCACATGTTCGTGCAGGGTTTCCCTTTCAGATTTCCCGGTGGATGCAAAATACTCGCGGGTCTGCAACCTCCATGCCTTCTTTACACATCGCTGTCTACATTATTTGCGAAGGAAAATGTCTTCAATGTGTATTGCATTTTATAATTATTTTCTATATCTATCTTGTTTCCTTCCCAGTGCTCTGGAAAGTAAAATACTCAGAAGCAGTTTATTGCAATATGTAAATGTGTTTATTACTGTGTACTTGTTTTAAGCACAGTAAATGCAAAACCATTTCCACGATGGAAGCTTAAGACCAAAGAGAACAGATAATGTAGCCATGTATGGCAATACATACATATATATATATGTATATATATATATATATATATATATATATACATATATATATATATATATGTATATATATATATATATATATGTTTTCTTTTTTAAAATAAAAGTAAAACAAAAAATTAATGCAGCATTAATTTCTAGATGCACAGGATGTTAGAAAGTGATATTCCACATTCATGTACGTAGCAGAAATGAAATAAGCTCTTTGGATATTACTTGGAAGTATCTGCTTAGAGCTTACTTTAACTCTGGGTTCTGTTTGCTTTTTTTTTTTTTTTTTTTTTTTACCACTAGATGAGCACAAACAGCAGGAAAGGTTATCTTTGACAAGGTTTTCTAGCTATTATTTTCTTCTGGTGAAATGCTATTTCTTGAGGAAAAAGGTCTTCAGCACAAAATGACAATAAATCCTGATTTAGATACATAAAGCTGCCATTGATATCACATAATATCAGTGTTCCTTCTCATTTGATACGGGCGTTTTAAAGATAAACGGTAAAACAGAAGTGGGAATCCATCTGGCCGGCTGCCTGCTCTAATGAATAACCCCACTTTGGTCCTGCGATGTAAGCAGAAAGTTCTCTCCCGGGCCGCTTTCGTCTGTCATGAATCTACAAGACAGCCGACATAATATCTGGGCGACAACGGCATGCTAACAGCCGCGGTGACTTCCATTTTCTTTGCTTTCTATTGATTTTCACTTAATAACTGGCGAAATACTAAACGTCCGCTCTGAGTACCTAATAAATCCTGCCTGAGCGCTTTTATTGAGGAGAATTTAATAAAAAAAAAAAAAAAAAAAAAACAGCCATTGTGGCTGAGGGATTTTTTTTTTTCCCCTTCAGAGCAGAATAAGGAAGGAAGCCCCCTTTGGATTCTTAAAAGGGACCGCTCTTCCCTCGGAAAAAAAAAAAAAAAACGTAACCGGGGCCTCCATCAATCAAGCTCCTGTTTGGCTTCGTGCTAAACCCCTTAACAATTTACTTAGAAGACGACCCAGGATGGGACGTTTGGCGTCCCCCGGACTGATGCACGAGAAGTGGGGGCTGTGGGAAGGAGTTGCCTTCGCCCGGCCCCCCACCCACAAAGCCTGAACCTAATTTCAGTTTTGTTAATTGTTTGGACAGGTTTAATTATCTGCCTCCAAGGCTGTCAAAGCATATGGTGGCAATAGTTTTTGTTTTTTTTTTTCCTTCCCTTAATCTGCTTTATAGCATTTTTTGTGTGTGTGTGTGTGTTTGACTCTTGACTTGCTCCCCTCCTTACTCACATCACATTTATTGGGTTATTGTAACTAACCTGCTGTGTTTTAAAGCTAAAGGAAGTGTTAAACTACCTAAAGCCAAGAAAGGAGGAAGGTGTTTTATAGATTGTCAATGAATGCTAATTGTGTATTCATAAAATGCCTGTTTGAATAGCGATGCAAATGTAAACAGCGTGGTGTGTTCTGCTTTGGCAGGAACAGCAGCCAGGGAGTTAGGTCTGAGGCCACGCCTTTTCTCTAATACTCCAGGATTGCTTTCTCCTTTTCAATCAGACTGCAGGGGCTTTGAGGAGGATTAGAATGCTCTGATGTCTTATGAGTTCCCCCACAAATTTGAGTTATTTTGGGGGGGTTGCAATTTCTTAATTAGACCAACATTAAAAAAAAAAAAGTGATACAGTGACGCTATTTGAAAATTTCCCCCACGAAGCTCGGTTACAAAGACTTACGTGGGGGTTGTGTGCATAAAATTGGCATATACTGGACGTGT
Source organism: Rhinatrema bivittatum (assembly GCF_901001135.1). Lineage (NCBI taxonomy): Eukaryota > Metazoa > Chordata > Amphibia > Gymnophiona > Rhinatrematidae > Rhinatrema > Rhinatrema bivittatum. Next base: position 74,291,363 of record NC_042627.1, on the reverse strand, counting down.
GTAGGTAGCCTCTTCTTGGTAAGTGAATTTTCAGAAGGGGGGAGGACACGTTTACCGTTGTTGTCACTTGGAAAAGTATTCACGTGCGAAGAGGGTGTTTCTAGGGTATTCCACATGTTCACATTTTATAAAAGGAATACAAATATGCCCTTCAATATGAACATATGGAGCAAATGTTAGGAGGTGTAGGTGAACTCCTGAAGGTCTGATGAACCTATTTCTCTAACTCCTGAAGGTCTGATGAACCTATTTCTCTAACTTTGCCTATATATTCAGGAGCATGGCCATACCTTTGAATGTATTTGGCTATGGGATGACTAGATTTAGGCCTGGATTTTCTAAGGTAGAAACCTGGGTGGAGGTTTCAGCAAACTGGTGCCTGGAAGTATTCACATAGGCGAGATACGTGCATACAACAATTAACTTTATAAAGTGCCTACTTCCACGCATAAATTGAGGGTTATTACCCACAGGTTATAACTATTTAATGCATAAAATACATGCGCATATTTTTATAAAATAGGTTTATAATTATGCGTATCCCTGCATTAAGGAAATGGGCTTATGAGTGTACTTTTGGAGCTCCTGCTGTCCAATTAATAAAATACAGGTTATAACTTAGGGGCACCTAAATATGAGCTGAGTTAGGAACAATACTGGAAATTACCTCAATAGGTCCCATTCTTGAAGGGGTCCTGAAAACTCCTGAACAATAACATTCACAAATAAAAATAGTTTTTATTTGTGGATGGTATTACAGCCCTCAGAATATTCTGTTTGTTTCAAGGAAATGGCATCTTTCTTTACATGGATGTCAATCAGCCACATTTTTCTCAAGCAGGCAAGGATTCATAGTTGAATAATGTATGGGTCTTAGTGGCCTGGGTATTAAACATTTTCCCAATAGAAACAAAATGGGAAAAAAAACTCCTTGGCCGGAGAAGTTATCTGGCTAATTTCTATATTCGGATTTAGCTGACTAAGGGGGTCATTTTCAAAAGCAATTGCACGCGAAAAGTCCCTTTTTGCGTGCGATCACTAAATGGGGGCGGAGTCGGCCCTGGAAGAGGAGGAATTAGGACGGCACCTTATCACCGCCAGTTTCGCGCCGAAGAACTACACCTTTCGCAGGCCCACCCCTCTCCCCCATTACCGCCAGATTTTCTAAGGTCTGTGACCTTAGAAAATCCAGGCCTAAATCTAGTCATCCCATAGCCAAATACATTCAAAGGTATGGCCATGCTCCTGAATATATAGGCAAAGTTAGAGAAATAGGTTCATCAGACTACCTAGTAGGCCACATGGCGGCTGAATATGGACCTCCAAATTTGCGTGTGCATTTTTTGGATTCAGTCGCACATTTACTTGTGCTAAAAAGGGGCCACCTGTAGCATTCTGGACTGAGACCAAGAGGAACGCGTATAAGTTGCTATTTCATAAGATATTTATGCAATTACATTAGACAACTTATTTGTACAGTTTTACACCTGTTAATTAACTAGCATAACTGATATCAGACTTGTCTGTTGTCTGCCAATTTGGGGTGGGAGTTCTGGGTGAATTAGTAGTAGTAGTCCATCTCCCAGTCCCAGTGAACAACAGGAGATGGACTGGTTGAACTGATAGAGGCATCAGCAAACTGATCATTTCAATTACATGTGCATATTTTAAAATATGCCTAATTCCATGTGTAAATCAGGATTTTATGCATGCATCTTACATTTTTTCACACGCATAAAATATACAAGCATTTGTTTATAAAATCAATAGGGAAGGTAGGCGCTTTCAATGCATTGCAAATATTTGCATGAACTGAAACATACATGTGACTATTGTGGGGTGGATATACACATATTTTATAATCTGTGCAGATCAGATGCACGCAAATTATAAAGTACCCTAGTAGATCTCTGTGTGCTCATATATGTGCATAAATGAGGATATGCAAATATCTTTGAAAGTTATCCTTTAAATGTGTACTCGTACATTGCATCTTGGTGACCTATTGAAAATCGCCCTCTTTATACAATTTAAAATGAAAATAGCATATGGTTTTCTCAGAGCAGTTATTCTACTTGCATGCTCTGTCATTGGTCTGGAACTTCTGTGGTGAGTCATGTGTTTCTTGTCTCATTTCAAAGGTCACCACCATTAGGATCATTTAAATACGCTCATCCATTTGCCAGCAAAAGCTTGTTTATACTGAACTGGAAATACTATTAATGCACAACCTAGCCCTGCATGAACAACAGCCATTGCGAGTAAAATTACATCCTCAATTACAATTTAGCTAGGACAAAGTGCAGTTGACTGCCACAGTGATGCAAGAGTAAGGTGAGGATTGTGAAATCTTTTGCTAAGGCATTTTCATCTGTTAGCTTTTCAGGTCCATTCTTCCTGGGATAAGCAGGTAATAGCACAATCAAAGTTTTGCAACATCGCTGACTACTTTTAGAGATTCTAGAATTCCCTGTGAATAATTATTGATCTACAAAGGGCATCCCTACGGATAAACCGTACATCAAATTTTTCATTTTTTGCATAATTCCTTGCACTCAACAAGCATTCACCATTTGTCAGTAAATTCTGTAAAATTTTGGAGTGAAAATTCCTACGGGATAATTTATCATCTTTTCCTTTGAATCAGCAGTGAACTACTATATATTCAGAGTTTCTGGATTAACGTACTGCTGCTTTATCATTTATCTGTTAGAATCCTTCGTATTCTCATTAGCTCACTGGAGAGTTTATCAGACGAACAGTTGAAGTGATAAGAAAAAAGAACAACATAAGTGCTCCGAAATGTCAAACTGCTTCCATAAAATTGCAGACTCTCAAATTTATGCAGCTCGATTGTTATGAAAACTGTTCATCCATGCAAAGCAATAAGAGCCTTAATTACTCATACACACTGCTGCTCTTGATGTGGTCTATGCTGTGGATTATGCAGCCTGTAAGATATAATTGAAGTGTATGGGTACTCCCATGCCAAGTAATGTTTCCTTTGGCTTTTCGGGGCAGCTCTACTGTCATTTCTTGTTAACTGTCATGGAGAGGATAGGAGTATGCTAACTGCTACCTTTAAGGTGAATTTTAAAAGCCCGGCGCGTGCATTAATTAGCGGATGCGCAAATAAGTTGGGCTCACGAGCACCGGCCAGATACGCACGCATCTCCCGCAATTCACACATCTCCAAACTTTTAAAAAAGTTGTGGGGAGTGGGTGTGGTCTGGGGGGGGTGCATGGATGTTTTGGGGCATGAACCAGAGATGTGCATGTAAATACTTACGCACCTGTGAGCATGCCCAGATCCTCTGCCATGTAAGCTTACTTCTGCTATGGAAGAGTCATAAGTTTTTAAAACAAAGAAAACTAACCATGACTGAGAGGTTTTAAGGGTCTGGACTAACTGGGGGGAGTGAAGGACCTCTCTCTTAACTGGGAGAACTGGGGATGAACTGGTAAAACTGGGAATGGCATCGGCACGCACCCTTTTTAATATTCCCTCGACTTATATGGTAGAAGCGGGATTTGCATACACATGTGTGCGCCTACCTAAAATTTGGCACAATTGTGCACATGGCCAGACTATTTTATAACATGCATACATATGTGTGTATATGTTAAAAAATGGCCGCAACCCTGGGTGCGGGCTGACGTATGCACACAAATGTACGCCTGCGTGCTGGTTTGAAAGTTAGTCTTATTGTAGGAGCTCTGACTGAGTGTAGGAAACATCCAAAATATCACTATTTGCAGTTGCGGATTCCTCATCCTGAGAAATGTGCGTACTTGAGAAAACTGGCTTCCTTTTGTTATCTGCACGGCATATTTTTTAATTTCCTTTTTAAAATGAGAACATTCTTTTTTGGTTGGGCTGGTAATTTCGCCCAAAGAGGTTTGCTTTGTGCCTAACATGGGAGAGGAATGGTTCTCAAACCATTTCATTGGGTACTTTTTAATCTCTCGGACCTGCTGCAGGTGTTCCTTTTACGACTTTCATTATGTTAAAGGCGTCTACGGGCCAGTGCTTGAGGATACCATGACAGTAATGAACCTCGCTCGTAAGACAGTGAATGATGGAAGATGCAGACTACAATGGCCCATTTCATCTCCTCAGTAGGGATTTCTGCGCTTTAGGGAGCTGCACAAATGTATTCTCACACGCAACCCAACACCCTCTTCCCAAATCTTTCACCATCTTATAGATGTGACCCCCAATCTTTCAAACTTACTGCTAATGCCTTCAGACTATTTATTTATTTTTATTTATATATTTTTACATTCTACTATCTCCAAAGAATTTTTCAGAACAGATCACAAAATTAACATTTACAGTTCATAGGGACGGTAACTTTCAAACTGGCGTATGGGCGCTCTGTAGAGCAGATATGTCGGCGAGCATCCAGATATGCAGCAATTTTATATCTTATGTGTGTAATGTGCGCATGGGCACACAAATCCTGTTTCTTTCTACAGTGTAAGTTGGGGATTTTAAAAGGAGCACGCACCCATGCCATTGCCAGTTTCACTAGTTCATCCACCACTTAACAGCTAGGTCCTCCAAATCCCCCTAGTTTAATAGCCTTCACTCCCCCCAGTTAGTCCAGACCCCTAAATTACCTCAGTTATGGCTAGTCTTTTGTTTTTTTTTTAAACTTACACCTCCTCCATAGCAGAAGTAAACTTATGCACCCAGGTGTGTAAGTATTTACGCACACATCTCCTGGCCACGCCCTGGAATGCCCAGGCCCCATCCAGAACCACACTCGTGCCACACCCTTTTCTGAAAACATTTGAGATGTGCATGCAGCGGGAGATACACACGAAATCGGGGTGGCTTTTAAAATTCAATGGGCACGCGCGAGTCCAACTTGTGCACACATCTCCCGATTTTGGGGTGCGCCGGGCTTTTAAAATCTACCTCATTAAATTCAGTTTAAACATCATCATGAAACAATAACAAAATAATAAAACTAAACAAATGTACCATTAAAAACAGCATTGAAACAAACCCAGCAGAATTAAAATGGGTGCTTTAAAACAATTCATATTCCACGTATGCCTTTCCTGAAAAGTATTGCTTTTCCTAAAGCTTTTCAAATCAAATTCCTCCCTACGTTCAACGGGCAGAGCATGCCACAAAACAGGCCCTCGTCTCCTGAAGTCTATAAACGCAGAGCTGGAATGACCAATTCATTCTGGCCAGATAATCTCAAAATGTGAGATGAACTTTGCCTAACCAATACATTTTTCAAAGTGAAAGATTTTTTTGTATAAACAATGTTTGCATTTTGACAAAGAAAGCTTCCTTTTGGAGTCCATAAGATGTGATAAATATGAGCAACATATCAAGGTTTGCATGGAGATTCTTTTAGGTATGCTTCAAGGCCTGCCTATAAGAGTAGCTATGTATGTGTAATCTACTTCAATAAAGCCCATCCTGCTTTCAGTTTTTGAAATGTAAATCTTATAAATTACTTGATGGGCATGGAAGAGTTTTCTTATTCTTACATACAAATGTTTTAGATCTTTATTGATCAATCATCAATTCCAAAACTTTAGGAAAGTGCATGGATTGCAAGCTGATTGATAGTTTGTATTTTATTCAGTGCTGTTACAGCACTTTTCAATATCTATTTCAGTCTCCTATAGTATTCTTGGCTGATGTTGTGTAGCAGTAATTTATGCTGGATTACTTAATCTGCTAACTCCAAGATATTTATAAACATCTTCCTGCTCAATTTCTTTTATGTTGCATTCTTCAGTCAGGGAGATGTTTTCAGTTATGCTTAATTTTCCTTTAAAGAAGATCACTTTCACATATTTTTCCAGACTGGATGTCATCCTGATGTCATCTGAGAAGCGCTTCACGGAGTTGTCCTGCTAAATGACCATCACAGGAGCTGAAAAGCTTCAAATCATCTATAAATCATAAATGCAATGTCATCTATGGATCATTAGTGTTTTTGGAATTAATGCTATATCCATAGCCCAAAGAGCTAATGAGAATACTCATTGCCAGATTTTAAGATTTATGCGTGGGTGTAGATTTGTGCACGCAACCTGGTGCAGCCACACGCATGTTATAAAATCCGGGGTCGGTGCGCGCAGCATTCCTCCGTTCCTTCCCGCCCCCCCCCCCTACCTAACCTGCCCCCCAGCCCTACCTAAACCCCAACCCTTGCCTTTATCTGATAAGTTGCGCCTGCCTCTGGGCAGGCGTAGGTTACGTGTGCCGGCCAATGGCCGGTCCGCTATCCCGGGCACAGCAGCAAATGGCTGCTGTGCCTGGAGGCTCCGGCCCCGCTCCTGCCCTGCCACCAGACCGCCCTGCCCCAACCACTCCCCGCCCCCTTTTTCAAGCCCCGGGACATACACACGCCCCAGGGCTTGTGCGCGTCGCCAGGCCTATGCAAAATAGGCTCGGCGCGCGCAGGAGCGGATTCTCGGGGTTACACACATAACCCTTTGAAAATCCGCCCCTCAGTGGATTTAATCCTAGATAAAACAAGAATCTCTCTGAAATATTCCTTGCTGGATTTCGATGCTAGAAATGACATATTTTCTACCTTCATAACTGAGATTGCGTTCAATATGCTTCATTTTCATGGCAAACAATGTACTTGATCAATCCAAAATTCACTGTACATTTTAAGGAAATTTATTATCCAAGAGAATGGAATGCTTTCAAAAGTTTCTTTATAATCAATCCATTCCTTACTTAGGTTTTTGACCTTTTTTATGGCTGACCATATTGGCTTTATTCAGCATCAGCCGGTCTTTTTTTCATACTCTTCACCTTTGTTGCCCTTCTGCTCTGTTGCCATGATGTTATTAATGTCTATGTGATCATATATGCTATCTCTATCTATTGCAGTGAACAGCTTGCAGACTGTTGGTAAACTAGTGGTCTGTAATTTCTGGGAATACCATGTTGGGCCTTCTTTTGGAAGGAGATGTGTTCTTCCTGTTATTGGGCCTTGTGGTTAGCTCTGCCTGTCTAAGCAATTGATTTTTACAGTCTGCCAGGTCTCGGTGAAGAGATGGTAAATATTTGAGCCAAAGGCTGGGCACACCAGCAGGGGCCAGGGACTCTTCCAATCTGTGGCTCTTTTTATACAGGTTTGCAACGCTTTTTGTTTCTTCAGGCCATTCCATAGTTTTGATGTTTGACTTTTCCATGTTCTTCTGTACAGGGCAGGCGGAAGCTCGAGGCCAGCTAGAACTGGGCCTAGGGTGCTGACCGTTACGGGCTGAGAGCCCGCCACTGCTCGCGAGAGGTAGGAATTGGAGCTGAGATGGGAGGGGGGGGGGGGGGGGTCCTGCGACTGGGGGGAGGACGGCTCAGGGCAGAATGTGCCAAGGCCACCTAATCCCCTTGCACCAGCCCTTCTTCTGTATGCTGGGTAGCCAAATGGCTTCCTTGTTATAGTCGGTGGAATTGTCACATCAATTTCTCCAGACCTCTTCTGTTTCAGCTTTGGTTGCTAGTCTTTTAACTGTTGTAATATTCTTTCCCAGTTCCCAGTACAATTACTTTGGGTTATATCTAAATATATTATTTTTCATATCTCTGCAGCTTCTGTGATTCTGCTACAAGCTCTTTCCACAGCGGGCTCTGCAGAATGGAACTCCCTACCTGCAGAACTCCGGCAAGTACAATGCCCGATCACCTTCAAAAAGAGACTCCCTAACCATGCTTCAGACTCTCCATCAGATTACCGATAAGATTATATAGTAGAGTAACATTACAACTCTACATTCCTTAATCACATTTATATACCCCATACTCAGTATATTAAATTAATCAAATACACACCCAGTTATATAGCCAAGCTAGCAAAAGAATTGTATTATTATATTATTATTTATACGTTTGGTCTTATTACCCTGTTTAATCCAAGTCTTTTTCCCCTGTTTAATGTAACTGATTCTTACATGCTTTATTGTTATAATGTAAACCGAAGTGATATGTAACTTTGCTACATGAACTTCGGTATATAAAAATGTTAAATAAATAAATAAATAAATAGACTTCAGTTTGTTATTGGGTCATATGAATGTAAAGTCTTCTTCTGTTAGATGTGACTTACGTCCAGCATGCACATTAATTAGGGGATGCAAGAAGAAGTCAGACTTGCTCCCGCCGAGCGGATTTTAAAAGCCGCCCAGAGGCACGCATATCTCCCGCAGTGCGCACGTCTCCAAAGATGTCAAAAAGGGGCGGGGCATGGGCATTTTGTGGCGTGAACCAGAGATGTGCGCATAAATACCGAGGTCCACTTTACTTCTGCTGTGGACGACGTGCAAGTTACAAAAAGAAAGGAAATAGGCAGATCTGCAGGGTTTTAAGGGTGGGGGCTAACTGTGGGAAGTGAAGGCGATTACATTAGGGGGTTTTGGAGGACCTCTCTCTTAACTGGGCAAACTGCGCACGAATTGGTAAAACTGGGAACAGCTTCGGTGCGCTCCCCCCTTTTAAAATCACCCAGTTTACACGGTAGAAGTGGGATACGTACGCACACATGGGTGCACCCACTCAAAATAAAGGTGCATATGTGCGCGCAGCCAGATTATTATATAAGATGCACGCATATGCCCGCCTATGTCATAAAATGGCTGCGTTCCTGGGCGCAGGCCGACGTACGCACGCAAATGTGCACCTGCGGGCCAGTTTGAAAGTCACCGTCCCTGTGTGGCATATTTCAATTTGAGTTTTGAATTTTTCTCATTGGTTTTTTTGACATCCTCAATCCTTGAGGTGCTCATCCGCTAGTGACACCTCTGCACACAGTTGTGTGTTCAGTGATAAACTACTTTCTTCAAAATGTTTTAAACCTGCTACCTGCTAGTTTCACGGAGTTTCCCCCGGCCCTAGTACTATTTGAAAGGGTAACACTCCAGAGGGAGTGCTGACTGCAGAACCATCATCTGCTGGTGTCTGAATCCCTTTTTTTTTTTTTTTTAAGTAATTGCCTTAGAAGCACAGATATATAGGAAAGCAAAAAACTGAGTAAACCTCAGTCCAGAGGGAGTGCTGACTACAGAACTTTCATCTGCTGGCGAAAAACAAGATTTCTGCACATCCTGACCATCAAACAACATAAGTTTCATGGTTTCCAGGTACTCAGGCTCAAGGCAGTCTTGGGACCAGAGAAGTACAGCAAGCACAGCGGCACTGGAATGGCACAATTTAATGCTTGTAAGTATTAAAACTGTGAATTTGCAAAGGTTGCTTACTTGATCTGAAAAGGTGAGAGTACTGGTTCCTGGGTAACTCGGCACTAGCTTGATTCCCACTCACCACCCCAGGCTCTTTTTCTGTTAAATAGATGCCCTCTACCCCTTCAGATAGGAGGAAAATCTTGAAAATATGAGTCAGTTAGCAATTTTATAAAACATAGAATTAACCCTGATTTTAATGATTGACTACTTTTAGTCTTGTTGCCAGTCACTCACAAACCTTACATTCAGGTACTGTATTTCCCCTGTCCTCTGAGGGCTTACAATGCAAGTTTGTACCTGAGGCAATGGCTCTTGCTATTTCCAAAGGCCTGGCAGGCTTTTATTTCTATTTTCATTTTTTTAAATCTTTTTTTCAATTTTATTTTTTTGTATTTGAGCTTCTATTATATATATATATATGTCATGCATGAGATTGGGTTTAGTGTTTAAGCAATTTTACTGTTATTAGTACATTTTGTTATGCTCTGTTTATTCATGATTATGCATGTATTGTTATCCATCAAGATTGGTGGATTGGTGGAATATAAATCATTTTAAATAAATAAAAGAATCACCTAGTTACCAATGTAAAAACTTTTGATTTTAAGAAACATAAACATCCATAAATATCCAGAAAATCAATTTCAGAACTGATTTGGATGCTTGCAAATTATGCAGCGGTGTGGTGGCATGCTGATAGCTCTTCCTTCTCTATGATTTTACATGCCGGGTATATCAGCCTGGTTTGTTAGGGAATCACACACACACACACATCCTTAACTATAAAATCCAGCCAGTGCCTCTGATTTCTACAAGTTTGACATGCATATCATAAGGTAAAATTTAGCTTGAGTAAATTCCAAGTAAGATTTTGTAACAGTCAGTCCATAATTCATAATATAATTTATACTGGTATTTAGAAGCATTCCATACGTGTGGCGCCCTTTAATTGGTCAGCATAAAGGTGTATTGCTATTCTACTAATGTATTCTATTGCTGAACAAAAGGTTGTTCTAGTGAGCTGTGATTGTGACAAATGATTTACTATTAAGAACATTCTGTAATTATTGTTCGGTGCTACCACAGACCGATACATCATTAACATGATAGATGACCTTTTATATCAGCAAAAATAACTAAATTAATAAAAATGGCTTCATTCCAGACCCTGTCAGAAAGCCAATACCGAAAACAATCAGGTATCAGTAATACCTGCACAGGACCCTCATCCATAGCTATCTTTTATAGGCGAGGCGTCCCAGTGTTTCTCAAGGGCCTCAAACTGCTCTGGTTTTTCAGGATATCCCTGATGAATATGCAGGAGATCTATTTGCATATGGGCAGAGGCAGTGCATACGCCTCTGCTTCTTGCACGTTCAATAGGGAAATCCTAGAAACTAGACAGGTCTGCAGCTCTCAAGGACTGCAGCGTGTAGCTATGCTTAATAAATAAATAAATTAATTAATAATAATAATAACGCTGACATTTAAAAAGCATAAAATGCATGTCATCCCTGCTTTAAAGGTTAGATTTTTAATGCAAATTATTTCAAAGGCTCAAATATTAGGAACTTCTCTGCATTTCTGACTTTCAGCAATTCATGTATGCAGAAAGAAAAGCTACCTAAAATATGTACTGGACATGGACTTATCTAAAATTCAGAAGTCATCGAAATCCACAAAACCACCAACTGGTTACCTGCAATTTCTTTGCAATTTTGTGACTTCCACCTTGTAAGTGACGCATCACAGTTTGAGATTTAGTCTTTGCAATTTGTGATTTGCCATTCATATTGGAGATTAATTCATATTGGAGACCTATTGGCCTTACTGAAAGTGGTCTGTGGACAATACAAGGCAAGGAATGGAGTCAAAATATCACTCATTCGCTTTCCAAGTGATAAATTGACTCTGCAAGAAATGCAAACTGAAATTTGACTTTCAGATTGTGATCCATGGAGTTCCCAAAGTGATCTGCAATTCATTTACACGGTCCTGCCCTAGGTTTATTTATTTATTTATTTATTTAACACTTTTCTATACCGACCTTCATGGTAGAGACCATATCAGGTCGGTTCACATCGAATAGGGGAACTGAACCAAGAACAGTAACCAAAACAAAAGGTTGAACGTGAAAAAGCAAAGTTACATTTAACAGGGAAATTAAACTTGGAGGCATAGACTGCTGGAAGGAAGGAAAGGCTAGAGCTAGCGGAGAAATTATTAGTATAAACAGAGCAGTCAGGAGTCATTAGTAAAACAGGTTGCTGGTTTACTCTGATTTACATAGTATTACTATGATCCATTTACAAATATTTCAGTCTACTGAACAGCAACATTGGTTCTCAAGTCATACTTGAATTCATCATAGCTCCTGATACCTTGCATTGGACCAAGATTAATCCAAAGCTACTGAATTCTGGAAGCTCTGAAGACCAGACGGATCTGTTCTTCATCTAAGTCTACAAAGCAAGCATGTGTACTACCACTTCTCTGGATTTTTTTCTTTTGCTATCCTATAAAACAGGGGTGGGAACCTCCAGTCCTTGAGGGCCACATACTGGTTGGGTTTTCAGGATCTCCCTAAAGACTATGCATGAAATAGATTTGCATGCAATGGAGGCAATGTACATGCAAATCTATCTCATGCATATTCATTAGGGAGATCCTGAAAACCCAACTGGTTTTAAGTCAGGAGTTTCGCCACTCCTGCCATAAAAGATACCTCATCTGCAAAAGAATCCAGTTCTATCAAAGACTAATAAAGGCACCAGAACTGCAGACTTGAGGTCGTCAATAAAGGCAATGGGGTATCCTCTGAGAACTACCGGTCTTTGAAAAGTACACGCATCATTTATTATTTTTAAAATTTTATATGCCAGAGAATAAATCACAAGCATAAAATGCAATCCAAATAGCAAAAACATCAAAAGATAAAATGTCAAATCTACACCAAGCCAAAACAAAATTACAAATTCAATCAGACAAGGTAAAACAAAATGTTGACACAATCCCAATTCCAGACAAAACAGTACTCATAAGGGAAAACATAAGGAAAAAGATAAGCAAGCCCAAACTATCTGTTACTGCACTCTCATGAACCAATGTCATCCTTGAGACAGTTAAATATTTTATGAAGGAATAAACAACTCCCCCACTCTCTGTAGTGGCTCTCAGAACAGCAATAATTACCTCACCTAGAACAACAGTGTCTGCTCGGTTTGTGTAATCTTTTAAGTTGTTTATGACATCAGAACCAATGTGGACAAATGAGACCCGTGGGTCTTAGGTGGTTGGACTCTTTTTTGCTAACGCGGTGGCTCACAGATGTTTATCTTTCAAAACTCAAAAAAAGTATTGGATGAACTATTGGAAGAGGGAGTTTTCAATTTCCTGCACCACCAAATGGGTTAAGTTTTAGCCGAGTGAGTAATCGCCCAACTAAAGTTATCCAGATAAAACAGAAGTAGTGTTAGGGCATTTGGGGGAGGGTAGAGGAAGGAGGGGGCAAGGGGGGGTTTAGCTGGCTAGGGCTGATGTGGATAAAGTTATCCAGGTAAGTCTGGTCATGCCAGAGGGCTGTCTTAACGTTATCTGGATGACTCTGGGTAACTTAGCGGGACACAGATCTGGTTTTGTTGCACTGAATATCCAACTAAAGTTACCTGGGTGATTTTACCAAGAAAACTTTCCCGCTTCCTGGTTTACTCAATGTGGGCGTCAATTTTTTTGTGTGTGATAAAGAATGAGTATTACTGTTTGCTGTGAATACATTCAAAATTCTGAACGCTATCTTAAGGTTTCCCTAAAGATTAGTGATGGGGCAAATATCTCAAATATTTGCTTTGTTGAACTGTTTATAGGGTTCGGTTCAAGCTCAAGCATTTGGTTCACCTCCCCTGATATGCTGAGAAAAAATAAATTTGCTATCTGGGAAATAGTTTTGGGGTTTGCATTTGAGCCATAATGATGAATATTCTTAAAATTCCTGAATCCCAGATGTTCACCAGCTTATGAATTTACCAAACTTTTTCTGTTGCGGCCCTTTTCCTGTGGAGTGAGCCCGGTTCACATTTATCAACATTTACAACCATAAGGGCGCACATCCGCTCATTATACTGTCATGTGGATGCAGAAGGCATCGCGGATCTCTAATTCTGATATTTGTCTGTAACGATGGCAAAAAAAAGCTGATATATATAAATGTGACTTTCAGTGATCCTTCCGGACATATGTATAAAATATCTAATCCATTCTGCCCACTTTGATATGAATATTCCCTCACCGATGTACCATTGATAGTAAAGCAATTAAATGTCTCTTTTTTTTCTATTAAAGCTTCATAGTTCTGATGGCTGTGTGTGGTGCCCTATCTTTCTGAAATGATTAGATGCTGCACGGCCATTAGCTTCATGAGAAGTCTCGGGGCTATAGTTAACCTGAACAGCACAGCTCTGAACTGGAAGAGGCAAGAACCTATAGCAAAATGTAAATCTGCCTGGCAAGGTTGTCTGATTGGGACCTGGAGGTATTTTTTTAAAATCTATTCACAGAAAAATCCCCTGGGGATATGGCTGTTTGTAATGGTGAGACTTTCCACGTACAAATGAGTTCTTTTTATTTTTAAGTGCTTTAATTCTGGAACTGGTCACAAAATAATGTCTTTGATACCACAAAATAAATCAAATGGAAGTCATAGCTTGGAATGTTTCAGACTGGGGAGCTATTATGTTGGCTATTGAGCCCAGAGTAGATAAATAGAATGGAAAAGTGCTGCTTATGTTTGCAGCCTTCTCAAACAGCAAAGCCTGTCTAAATGTATGAAATGTTTTAATTTTTTTTGGAGTGGCTCCATTCGAACCAGGCCAACATTCCAAATTGGAAGAGGTATTTATAATCCTTTTTATATTTTCTGGCCCAACACTTTTTTTTGCTGCGCCTCTAGATTTCCAGCTCACTCAGAAACAGTCGCCATAGGGCACTGGCTCCGCGAGCCTCCTCTTACAACGTGCCCAGGCCTTTTCCCCTTCTTTTTTTTTTTTATATCACCCTCCCAACTGGACTCAGCCACTGCAGTGATGGCCCTTGGCCATGGACCATGAACTGCCACCCCCCCCCCCCCCCCCCGCCCTTCAGGACCTGGCTGAAGATCCTAATTCGGGGAAGAAGGAAGTAAAAAGGGTGGGGGATTTATTTTAAAGGGTCGGGGTGGGTTTTAGGGATGTTTTAGTGTGCCGGTTTTCCCGCCATCCCGCTCCCCTCCCCCTTCCCCCGATTTACGATTTTTGACGATAAATTGGGGGAATTCCTATTAAATATCACCTCTAATGATTTTTGACGATTTAAAATATATCAGACGATATTTTAAATCGTCAAAAAACGATTCAAATCCCTACTGGCCACTATATGTGACTCACAGCTCAAAGGGAGTATGAAACTTAAATCCAACTCTTTGTGTTACTGGAAGGAGAAGCATGTGGCTAGGGTCAATGGAAGAGGCAGAGGTGCAGTACAATGCAGGGGAAAGAGTGTGTTCCCCTTGTAGCACTGTCTGCATCAGCAGGACCTTGTTGGCTACCACCTTCCTCATAACTGCAGGATGGGCTCTCCTAACATAGACAGTTGCTCCAGCAGGTGGCAGCAGAGGCCTCCATCAACATTCACAAAGGATATCCCTGCAGAAATTTAGGTCAAGCTGTACTTTGCAGATACCCTTTAAAGCCACGGCTACAGACTCTGGCAAACTGGATACACAAGGCCAAGGTCTTGTCAGATCTTACCAAGGTTGCTTAGTATTTCCTGTCCTGCTTACCAATCAGTGTTCCTAGTTAATGGACTTTCTGGATGGCAGAATTCATGGTTGGTACCAGATCTGGTGGAACAGTTGGTCTTCATTAAGATAAAGCTCCCTTTCCTGAGCACATAGCACCAGTCCACATTGTTTTGACATTTTCTGCCCACTGAACACCAATGCCCAAACCTTTGCAGGTTCACCCCCAGTCACCAATACTCCCACTTTTTGCCTTGAGTGCCTTGGGGTGTTGATGTCACTGCTGCTGCTGCCCTGTGTACCCTGCCTCTGCTGTCTGCACTGCCCTTCACTCAGAGCCTACAGTGATTTGTAGGGATGTATCTTCAATGCCTGCCAATTTAATTAAAACAGAAGGAAAATAACAACATTATAGGTAAAAATAACACACACATTGTGGCCCTCATTTGTTTTAATAGCAACAACAGAAATGCTAATGAAGAGGCATAACGACATAAAACTCCAGTGACATAACGACACAAATCCCTTTTTTTTTTTTCATACCTATCCCTAGCAGACTTTCCACAGCTGTCAGACATAGATGCCTGCGATTACCAACGCTCTAACACAAATTAAAATCCAGCCTCAAGGGGGTCTAGATAATAACTTCATTTGCTGAAGAAGTTTCTTTTCAAGTGATTTATTTTGGCAGGCTGCCGACTAGTGTAACTTTAGTAACATTGTAATGCATAGGAGCACAACTGAGTTCCTTCCTAATATAAATGGGCCATGAAAAAAGAGGGGTTTTTTGTCTTATGCTAGTGTGTCAACTAAACAGAAAAAAAAAATGAAACCTTTCATCTGCTAAGAACTTAAGAACTTCTAAAATAAAGCTTTACAGGGGACGCTGTTTCATAATTTGCATAGCATCAAAGTGCGTCCTTCTACGACAGTTTTTTTTATTTTCCGATGGGGTACAGACAGATTCCAACCCACTGTCCTTCCAGGACCTCTCGTTTTGTGCTAGAAATATGACTCTGTCCTCCCAGTTTTGGATCACCTGATTAACAGAGTGCATGCATAGATCTTGGTAACATCATGCTTGGATATTATTTTTAAAATGGGGTTTTGCCATTAAACACAGGCTGGGAGAAACCCTTGACAAGTATTCTGAAGTAGTCAGGTTTCACTGAAGATGATGCATAAGGACGGTATTGCCCACTAATTAAACCACTGCCTTCACCCTGTATACACAGAGGCCTAAAAAACAAAAAAAAAAGGAAACTCAATGAGATAGAGTTATCTTTTTTTTTGGCCAGAATGGTAGCAAAATTTAATGTGAAACTTTGTAACAAACTTTCCTTTCAAAATCAGTGCATTGCTCATGATTTCAGCATAAAGGGAGTTTTAACTAACTAGATCTGTTTTTACTTTCTATTTGTCTCTTATGTTTTAGCTGTTTAGTCTCTGTTGGTTTTATAAGATTATGAATAAAAATGACAGAAGTCGGGTGGCACCTTATAGGCTGACCAGTTTATCGAGGCAGGAGCTTTCGAGGACAGAGTTACAACATGCATGCATCTGAGAAAGTGAACTCTGACCTCGAAAGCTCCTGCCTCGATAAACTGGTCAGTCTATAAGGTGCCATCCGACCCCTGCCATTTTTTGCTAAACCAGACTAACACGGCTATCCTTCTTATGATTATGAATGTTACTTTGTGGTCGGCACTGGACAATTACATTGGAAGATGTGGAACGCAAGAATGAACAAATAAACAGGAAAAGTTAAAGGGATCATCTTTGTTTCTAGCTCCATGCTGCTGTCTGTGTAACATTTCTAGAACAACTATCAGATGCTGAAGAGATCAGGTTTAAGAGTAAGCAATTGTAGTTTCTCTTGGCAGTGCTAGCTACAAATACAATTCTATAATCATGCTGGGAATGTGGGGAAGGGGAGGAGGAATGCAATTAATAAGGTGTGTCTCTCGGACACCACAGAAAACTGCCCCGAAGACATAAGGGGCCCCAATTGTAATAATAAACAGGATTCTGAAATGTTTTTTTTCCCCACGTACAACAATGCATGTACTGTACGATCTAAAACTTGGATTATATGAAAAGACCCAAGTACAAATTGATTAGTTAACCACATTTAATGACATCTGTTTCCATTTCTTACATTTGCGTTGGCTGGAGATGAAGTGGGAAATGAAGGATTTGGCAGGACTGAGTAAAAGGAGTAGTAGTAGTAGTAACCTTAAGGAGGCATGAGTTAGTGAGGCTGGCAGCAGGACGCAGGAAAGCTCCTGAATAGGGATGGGGACTGCATGCTCAGAATTTTGGAACATTTATCGAGAGGAGAATTTGTTGAATGTTGCTGCATTCTGATCCAAAATGTTTGATTAATGGCGTTAATGAAATTAGACTTTGTTCGGTGAAATATTCCTGCAAATTCTCACAGATCCCGATGTACTTAGCTGTGGAAACTTGCACAAACAGGGGCTTCGCATTGGGGAAAAAATGCATGAAAACCCCAGGAGTTTTGCCTTTTTGTTTTGTTTTTTTTTGTTGCGCAAAGACTCGTTTATGAAATTTTATTTAAATTCTAAATTAATGAGCTACTGACAGACCACACCATACAAAGTCTGCTTTTTAATTATGAATTTAGTGAAAACCTTACGAGAAAAAGGCTTGGTGGATCAGTTTTCACCAAAATTAATAAATAAATGGATGAATGAAAAAGAAACAAAAAAGATAACTCAATGAGACATAATTATCTTTTTTGGCCAGAATGGTAGCAAAATTTAATGTGAAACTTTGTAACTAACTTTCCTTTCAAAATGGCAGAAACCCTGCATAAAAATCTCACAGATTGATACACAAGGCTTTTAGTCTTCATTGCCTCCCACATTTCTTGAACAGTACAAACCTATGGGATGTTAGTGTGCTAGAAACTGGAGAGGAGTCTGCCTGAAAGTTGAATTGGAAAGTTGAATTGCCCATACCAGTGTTTATGATTCAGTGGTCTTTCCTGTCCCTGGCACAGACTATTGACTTTGCCTCCCTATGTCTCTGTGTATTATCACCACCACTACTACATCTATGACTAGTACTACTATTATTATTATTATTATTATTATTATTATTATTATTAATAGTAATAAATGTGGACAAGTAGTGACTGCACATATTTTCTCAATGCTATAACCACAATTTAATAATCCATAAATCAAGCAGTTAAGGAAGCTTTGAGACCCCCAATCTTCTTAGCTCTCCCTGCCTGTTGTGTCCCTACCATTTACCCTTAGCACTGCTATCCATATCTGCCCCATGCATGCTTAAAATCAGTCCTGTTTTGCTTATAGGCAATTCCAGACACCTACCACTCTCTCAGTAAAGAAGTGTGTGTATACACACACACACCCCGTAGCAATTTTCAAAAGACCATTTACATGGGAAAATACTTTTACACATAAAAATAATAACAGTTTTATGCATATCAATGCTTCTGAAAATCAGGTCCTTTGTACACACAATGCACTGTGTGCACACAACTTGTAGAGCTGGAGGGGCGGGGGCAGATACTCAAATCGTGTTTGTTGTGTGCCTACTGAGAAAAATAAATTAATCTGCATAATCTTCATTTGTTGAAGGATTCTTTCAGTGACAACACGAGGAAAAGTTCTTGGAAACCAGACAATAGGTTAGGTGGATGGAACGCGCGCGCACACGCACACACACACACATATACACACAAAGGGGAAAAAAAATATTCATTGATAAGATACTGAGCCAGAGATTTCCGCTCTGCTTTCACAGGCGGAAAAGCATGTGACCCATTGTACATTATTGATACTATCTCCCAGTGGCAGGTGATTTGCTTCTTGCTAGTGAAAAATGAAAAAAAAAGGACACTACATCTTTAACTAGACTTGAATGTTCTGTGTCTTTAAGTGAAAGCTCCACTGTTGTTGAGCAAATAAATTTAAAGCACTTAACATGGCAGAGAAGGTCAGGCAAGCTTATTAAAGTGATCATAGCGTTACAGCTATTGGGATTGACCGCTGCTCTCTAGAATCACCAATAATCAGGGGCCGCGAGCTGTGTTTGCAGAGAAAGGTCATCATTCATTTTTTTTTTTAAAGCATTAATATCTTTTGTTTGTTTGGCTCAACATGAAACAGGAATCGATAGAGGTAATTCACAGAGCAATTAGCCCCTCATCTGTCAAACTGCGTCCGGGTGTATTTAACAAAAAGACCTTTGGAAAGGTTTAAGAGGAAGAAAGTGCCTGTACGATTGGATCAACAATTTATATTTCTACATGACACATTGTGTATGTATCTGCACAGGAGAGAAGGTGAAGAGGGGAGATGAAGCTGAAGTAGCTTTGCAACACCACAGAACATGTCACAGACAATCTTGCAGTCAAAGTATGAGGTCACAGTGTAACCTTGCAGGCTAAGTCAAGAATCGCCCAGACTTGCACACGCCCGGATGAAGAAAGGCACATTCAGGCTGTGTGCTGGAATGCCAGGCTCTGAAGGGAAAGGTTCAGAAACACAATTAAAGGACTTGCAAACATTTGTGAGAGCCACAGAGTCTCAGAAACTCAGGAATTCCAATGTGATACTTTGGTAAAATGCCCAGTAAAGAGAAACAGGGGTCAATTTTGTCACAATGCTGCTTCACTTAGGAGCCTTGGATGTCTAAGGGGGTCATTTATCAAAGTGCTATATGGTGTTTTCGCATGCAAAAAGCACCTTTAACGCATGCGAAAACACCATAACCCATGGTGCAATGCAAATTAGGAAAAGGGGAGGAGTTTGGGGCAGAATTTCTGGCCAAATATTGCACAGCTTTAACTACACTTTTTTCATTTGCGCTAAGCCGTGTGATATGGCTTTATCCCACTTTGCAATGTTTTCACAAATAGCATTTTCAGTATTTTAAGGAGAGAGAGAGAGAGAGAGTGCCTAGCTATAAGGCCCTCATACTAGGTAGGTATTTATACCTCTATAGGAGGCCCACCTAGCTACTTGAGGTGAGGTTTAGGTATTAGTGTAGGGGTTAGGGGCCACTTTGACATGCAGAGTGCGACGTTCGAACAGAACAGCGCTCTCTTGTGAAGATTTGATGACCTTCAGAGTGAGGAAACTCATCCAAAGATGATATTTGTGCAATGGTTGTAAGTAGGAATTGCAACAATTGTGGTACTTACCGCAAAGTGCGAAAAAGTTATCGCAGTCTGCGGTAATACCTATGCGAAGCGCTAAGATAGCGCACTTTACGATAAACAGCCTATTACCATAAAACACGCCCTTTTCCTATCTCATGCGATATTTTGTGCATTTTGATAAATCCAGGCCTAAATGTGGACAGATATTCAACCAAACCTAGGTGCCTAAATTTTAGCCTGCAATAAGGAAAAGTTAGATGCCTAACACTGAAAATCTGTGCTAGGCACCAGTCTTTTTTCCCTTGCTCTATCTCGATCCCCCATAGCCGCCTAGAGGTCAATATTCAGACAGTTTGTCCACCTAAGTTTGGGACTTAGCCAGACAAAACATGGCTTTTAAATTTCGCACTGCTCTGAATGGCTCTGATTTATCCAACTGTTTAGCTGGATAAAAGCTAGGCAGATAAGACGGAAGCATTCTTGTGCAGAATTAGGTTAGCAGGAGAATTTATCCAGCTAACTGTAATATTAAGATTTAGCCAGAAACGTTTATCTGTCTCACTGGGACTTCGTCCGGCTACATTCAGGGCAGAACCTACTCAGCAACACTTAAGCTAAATATCTGTGACAATTTATCCGGCTATCTTTAGCTGGATAAATTGCTCACTGTGTGGTTCAATATTTTCCTCCTACTTTTTTAGGCATGCAAATTTAGACAACGAGTAGTGAATGCAGACACCTAATTTTAGGGAATCATTCCTAGTTAACTACCACAACTGCCAATGTACATCCCTAAATCCCAAAAGTTAGGAGGTGAATATTCAAAAGATTTGCCCATTCAAAATACCCCCCTTTTATTTTTTACTTATTTTTATTTATTTATTTTTCTGTGCCGACATTCGATTTGACATATCACATCAGTTTACATATAACAAGATGTCTAAGGCGAACCTTATAATGACATGGTACATTGTAACAGCTTAACTGAGTAACTGGCTACGTACATATAACTGTTTAAGGAGATAGTATTACCATAACATGTTTGATAGCATAACTTATTACAGAATCTATTAAGAGTTTAATTAACTATGTACAGTGGCAGGGTAGGGAAACAATGGGGACGAGGGGACTGTGGTGGAATTAATTGTCTAGTGCGAAAGCTTTCCGGAAGAGCCAGGTCTCTAGGTTCTTTCGGAAGGTAGGGGTGGATGGGTCAGACTTCTGAGAGCGGTTGGAAGGTTGTTCCATAGGTGAGGGCCCGCTATGGATGCAGAGCCTTCTCTGGTGGAGACTCTATAAACTTCCTTGGCGGGGGGAATGGAGAGTAGGCATGTGTTGGTTGAGCGGAGATTTCTAGTGGGGTTGCAGGGGGTTAGGGGTCCTTGTAGCCAGCTGGCTTTGTCATCGTGGATTGCTTTGTGTATGAGCATGAGTGTTTTGTATTGAGATCTGAACGGGACGGGCAGCCAGTGGAGTTGTTTGAGTGCGGGCGTGATGTGTTCTGTTTTTTTTCCTATTCGTTAGTGACCATGCGGCGGCATTTTGTAAGAGCTGGAGGGGCTTGAGGGTGGATGCGGGGAGGCCGAGAAGGAGGGCTAAATTTGTGAAGGTATAATCTTCACCTGCACATAGTTAGATAAGAAAGGGGCTAGGTTGGAATGTTCCTAAGGCAGACATTACATTTAGCCAGAGAGTGGGATATTCAGTTCTACTCATATACATTTCTATAGATAACTCTGCCGACGCAAGTCCCTGTCCTAATTCCACCCACACAAAATGTTTACCGGTAGATTTAGTGAGATATTCAGCATCATATTTATTCTGATAGATGTTACTGAATTTCCAGGTAAAGATAATTGGATACATTTACCCAGTTATCTTGGATGGAGAAGGTACAGAGAAGGGCTACCAAAATGATAAGGGGAATGGAACAACTCCCCTATGAGGAAAGACTAAAGAGGTTAGGACTTTTCAGCTTGGAGAAGAGACGACTGAGGGGGGATATGATAGAGATGTTTAAAATCATGAGAAGTCTAGAACGGGTAGATGTGAATCGGTTATTTACTCTTTCGGATAGTAAAAAGACTAGGGGGCACTCCATGAAGTTAGCATGTGGCACATTTAAAACTAATCAGAGAAAGCACTTTTTTACTCAACGCACAATTAAACTCTGGAATTTGTTGCCAGAGGATGTGGTTAGTGCAGTTAGTATAGCTGTGTTTAAAAAAGGTTTGGATAAGTGCTTGGAGGAGAAGTCCATTACCTGCTATTAAGTTCACTTAGAGAATAGCCACTGCCATTAGCAATGGTAACATGGAATAGACTTAGTTTTTGGGTACTTGCCAGGTTCTTATGGCCTGGATTGGCCACTGTTGGAAACGGGATGCTGGGCTTGATGGACCCTTGGTCTGACCCAGTATGGCATTTTCTTATGTTCTTATGTTCTTACCTTTCAGCACTCTTTTCAATATTATTATCTGGGTTCTCAACTCCTTTAAAAATTGAGTCCTAAGGTGTTTTGAACACAAGACACAAGAATGTGCCTTAGAAATGTTTTATAAAGGAGTTTTAAAACAGTGCTTGCAAAATAACTTTTTCTTATTCTGTGCCCATGACAAGCATTCAAGCACTCACTGAAACTATTTCTAGGTCTATGGCCATCAACAGAGGCCTCAATTCTGCAAAGTTTCTGAGCCATTTAAATATCTGGAGGATTGAGATCATGTAGATTTGTTTATATGCAGAAAAAAAGGATATTTTCTTCCAGGCCAGGGAATAGTTGATTTTGCTTTATTGAGATTTATGCCTGTGTATAATCTATTGCACACTTCAGCTTCACAGAAATAAGACCATTGCCAGTTCTCTTCCTTTGAGCATCACAAATTGACAAATCCCTTAATCCCAGTGTGTTTGAATCTCAAGTACAATTTGTTTCAAACTCGTCTTAAAGCAAGAAGACTTTAGTATACACGCTGAACTGTTCCTCCACTCTTCAAAGGTCCTTGACCTTCTGTTCATGAATACTTGCCAAGGAGAACAGTAGCTCAAAAAATATGTTGAATCGTTTCTCTTCAATGCTGGAATAAAATGAAATGACCAATAGCAATACTTCAGACACAAAGTTAAGCAAAGACACATATAAACAGCTATAAGCCTTTAACTAGGTAAATCCTATGGCATACATTTCTTGAATTAATATCTTGAAAGGCTAAATAAGTAAAGATGTGCATTCATTTGAACCAAATGTGTAAAACATAATGAATGAGCCCATATTTGTTTCATTCACAGCCCCCAAAACAAACAGAGAAGGTCCCACAAATTAAATGAATGTTCTTTGCCTCATTCGTGTCTCTCATTCATTTCAATAGCCCATTGAAATCTATGACTGTGCGTTGCTGAGAAAGAAAAACTGGTAAGTGTAGCAACCAGCTCGTGCCTATGTGACAGAAAAAGAGCAAAGATCTCATATCTACTTGTAAACTATCATATGTGGTATATTTAAACCAATAACCCTGTGGTTTACAGTATGTGTGGAAAACTATTGGATTCTTTCGTGTATGCCTGCTGGAACACAAAGACAGCCTTAAAACTGTTAAACTGCAGGTGCCCATGGTGGAACATTTTGTTGAAAAAAATAAATAAATAAAGCACTCTTTTCATGACATAATTTGGTCAATTTTGGAACAACTTTCAAATGACTGGAGGGGTGGGAATCGGGTGAAAGATTTAATTAAAAATAAACAACGATGGATTTACTTCATGAAATCTGTGTTCCCTAATGGCATGAATGCCAAGATCGTATGGAATCAGTTTTTCTGAGCACCATGTATTTTTCGCTCAATGACTTCTCGTTGACAGCTGTCAAATTCATCGACGTTCTGACGTAATGACGTCTCTTAGTACTTGTAAGACGATTTCTGCAGCGTGATGCAGGTCCTTAAAAATGCTTCATTTTGAGCGTAGGAAAGCTTTTGAAATTTGTGTTTGAATTCTTATGTCTTGCCATTTTAAATGTTCTATAATACTGAGCTCTCTTGTTGAGAGTAATGTTTGACACTGCTGCATTACTCACCCCTGACGTTCTGTCGAGTGATTCGGGTGACTTGCAAGCCACAGCGCTGCCTGCTTTGCCGCCTGAGAAAGGGGAGTAAACGCTTCAATTTTATTTGCAAAAATTAAAAAACTTACTAAGAAAGGGAACAAACTGTTGGACCTGTGATTAAGTATGACCCACTCTGAACGCAGTAATACGAATTTGTGACGTGCGTGAGGGTGAGGGGTCATTTCATTTTATTTTTTTGCAAGCACTGTTTTAAAACTCCATTGCAGCAACATTTCCGCTGTGTCTTGAGAATATAAGGAAATTGGACTTGAATACTTGAACACTTTGAAGATTTAATCTTTTTGATGAGTGCTCTATTCTGTTTGGTTTTCCATACAATTTCCATTCAATATTTCGGACTCTCCTCTATTTTGTGATTTCTATGTAAGTGGCAGGAGGACTGAGTGTATGGCTAACCAGAGCTAATGTACCCTTAAAGAAAATGTAAACAAAATAAAAAAAAAATTACAAGTTTCTCTTCTTATTCCACCTCTTTTCTAGTTCTACATCTTGCAAGGTGTGTCTGCCAGCCCTCTTGGAAAACTCCTGCCACTGATGGTACCGTTTTGCCACTTTAACAATTATAAGAATTGCCTGTTAGAGCAGACCAAGGTTCATCGAGCCCAGCGTCCTGTCTCCAGCAGTGGCCAGTTCAGATCACAAGTATCTGACAGATCCCATAAAGTAGATCTAATTCCTATTATTCATACCTGGCGCCTTGTGGTATTCCTGCCACACTGGGTGCTGCTTTGCTGCTCTTTTAATGACTTTGCTAATCATGTCCATGTTGTTGGTATCCTTTGCCCCTCTCATGATGCCTAGTGATTTGATGCCATGCTGCTGTTTATCATATCCTATCCTCTATATCTCGGGGGGTTTGAATGCTACCTTGCCATTTATCATACCTCACACTCTTCATCTGGGGGAATTTTGATGCCACTGTGCTGTTTGCCACCCTGCACTAAGTCTCAGGCTGTTCATGCCACTACTGCTGCTGCTTTGCCTCTCTTACTGTGCCTTGGGTGTTCGTGCTACTGTAGCTGCTGCTTTGTTGCTCTTTACCAGGTAGATTTTAAAAGTGTTGCTCATGCAAAAACAGCCCCATGCATACATTTGTGGGCCGCACATGAGCAATGCACATTTTAAGAAGCCGCGAAGTGCGCGCATGCGTGTGTCAAGAACAAGGGGTGGGAAAGAGGCAGGGCATGGGCGTTCCTGGGCAGGGCCAAGAGTTACGTGCGTAATTCCGAATTTTAGAAAAGCTGACCATGGCACGCATTGGTCTATTCTCCGCAGAGCTTTACTGCTAGTTCTGATAAGGAGCAAGTCTGGATTTTCAAGATTGCTAAAATACCACAGAACATGTCACAGACAATCTTGCAGTCAAAGTATGAGGTCACGGTGTAACCTTGCAGGCTAAGTCAAGAATCTCCCAGACTTGCACACGCCAGGATGAAGAAAGGCACATTAAGACTGTGTGCTTTCAGCTCAGATTGGGTTTGAATCATAAGAACCTTTATTAAGCCCAGTAACACTAACTGCTCTAATCACATCCTCTGGCATTGAGTGGAAAAGAATTTTCTCCGATTTGTTTTAAATGAGCTACTTGCTAACTTCGTAGAGTGCCCACTAGTCCTTCTATTGTCTGAGAGAGGAAATAACCAATTTATATGTACTTCATTTCCTGCCCCATGGCCAGGGTGCAAGGGTCTGTAGCGCTGCAGTGTAAACCCACCCTGAGTTGAGTGCCCCTTTTACAGTGGTAGATATATATAGTGTCATATTATCTCTCCTACAGTGTTCTCTCTCTCTCAAGAAAAAAATTGGTTTCCCCCTTGTGTGCATATAAAAGCCCTGGTAATATTTGCGGGGCATTTTCTTGAGTCACCTCTTCAGATCACGTGCACCCAACGGTGGGGTATTTTAAATGATACGTGCATATGTCTGAACACGATAAAAAATTGCTCGTGTCTTTATGGGGACGTGTGTTCTTTTTAAAATTAGCCAGCTAGTGTTTTGTGATGTTCATGCCAGTATTGTTGGTGCCTTTTGCTTCTCTGCAAATGGATTAATTTTGTGCATACCTTGACAGGAATGAACCTCACTCATGAGCCAAGGTATGTTGTATGCCTTATGGGAGAAATGCATAATAACACAGATCTATTAATTGTATTTGCTTTTAATGATGCACATGTGTAAGTGATGTATAAGATATCTACACTGGAATTGCTTGCAAGCAGATTTTAAAACATTTTAGCGGAAGCATTATATACACTAGGGATGGATGAACTGGTTTAGATTCAATGCAACCTACTTTCAAACCAAAAGGCGGGGGAAGGGGGATCTTGGTACGTTTTAGATTTACCAAGCCACAGCTAATGCTGTTCTTTTTTATTTATTTAGTTTTTGTTTTTTTTTACTAGTAATTATCAAAGGTACTAGATCGATTGCACTGGGATGATCCAATGTCCTCCACTTATCTATAGAACAAGTCCAGATGGGCAGCAGCATTGCAAGCTTCCTCAACACTGCCTTACTAATAAGCCTCCTTCCTCAGCCCAATTCAGGAGGGCCCACCTCCAGGGGTGAGACGGTAACTCTGTCTCCAGGCTGGTGCAATCTTTGGCTCCTCTGCTGAGACCACCAAGAGTGATGGTAACTTGTGCTAAACGGTGCTGGTTTTGGTGACATAGACCCCTGTCCACTGGTCATTGTTGGCGAGACACCATCAACTCATTCCATAGAGCTCGCTTTTAGTCACCACTGGCGTCAGCCAGGTTTAATCCGATGGAAGAAAGGTGCCAGGCCTAATGTGATGAGGTGAGTATCTTGCCCAGTCAGAAACAATTCCGAGATGGGGAGAAGGTAGCTAGCTAGCTAGAGAAACAGAAGGCAGAGGAGAAAGAAGAAGAGAAAGAAGGTAACATGACTTTAAGAGAGAGAGAGTCAGAGAACAGCAGTTTAATAGCAGTTTCAGGTATCTTCAGTTCAAAATTCTGGTAATTCACATTCATGTACAAACCAGCTAATGTCATTTACATCTTTGGGTATCACAATTTCCCTCTTCCCAGTTATCCTTTTTCTAGTCCTGAGGACCAATCTGGTTCATCTGGGTGAGATTTCTCTCCAGCTTGCTCAGTAAAAGGCAGGGGGTCTCCAAACTTGGTTCTTGAGAGCCACAACCCAGTCGGGTTTTCAGGATTGCCACAATAAATATTCATAAGATCTATTTGCATGTTCCACTTCTATTGTATGCAAACAGATCTCATGCATATTCATTGTGGCAGCCCTTGGTCATCTGATTCCCTCACAGGCTTTTTGCTTTGAATGTATTTGAAAAGGTTTTATCGCTTGTTTTTACCTCTATGGCAAGCTTCTTTTTAAATTCTCTCTTGGCCTGCTTAGTTACCTTTTTTTTCACTTTTAAATTGCCAGTACTTCTGCTCGTCCCTGTTTTCCTCATTTGGGCCTGCTTTTCATTTTTTGACGCGTGCTCTTTTGGCTTTAATTGCCACTTTTACTTCACTATTAAACCACACTGGCAATTGTTTGGTACAAATCCTACTTTGTTGCCTCCTTCATTATGAATCTGCACTTTTGTTCATATTGTAAAGTTTTATTATTATTGCACCCCTGTTTCTTGTGAACCAGCATGATGGGACTTTCGTCCTGAATGTTGGTATATAAAAAAACTTAAATAAATAAAATAAAATAAATGAATCAAAATAAATTGGGGGACTGCTGTGCTGATTCTTGTCAGAAGCTCAGGCATGCATCATACTGAACCATATAAAACATGAATGTAGCCAAAGCAGCTGAAGAGTGGACTTAATGAACAAGACTAGAAAAATGTGTGTGTGTGTGTGTGTGTGGTTTATAATAAAATGTGCATACCTTTCCTTCTAAAATAAATTGTGTGTAAATACAAGACATGAAATATATTAAGACAAAAAAAGGAAGATGACCTAGTAATCAGACCAATACCTAACCGTAAAGACAAGAGGTAGGCAAGTTGGTAGCATTGAGAATCTTGTTAGTTCTGCAATTGTAAACGTTAATGGTATCACTATAGGTTGCACTCACGCTTTTATCTGACATTATAATAACTATCATCTGAAACTATTAGGCACACATAGACTTACCAGCTAAGAATAATGTAAATTAGTTTGGATATCATCTACCCAATAAGGCTGAATAGTGTATTTCCTTGGAGATGGATGTCTAACCATTTGACCTTAACATCAGCAGCCTTTCTATATTAATATATTTTATGCATGTGTGCGATAACATTTTACTATCTTATAATACTGCAGGGAAGCTTCCCATCTCCCCACTGAGGATTATCACCTATTCAGAGGTGGTTATGATTATAGGTACTTACTAAGACAAGAATAATTGACCATAAAAAACCTTTTATATTCTCACAATTATTTTTGCATTGACTAAAAGTGTCAGGAAAATAGGATTTTATTAGCAGGTCTCTAATATTGCCTTCATTTCAATTTTATCTAGGTTTTCTCTAGTAAGTTTTTTAGCCTGAAAGGTTGGCAACGGTACAAAAGAACAATTTGTTACAGAATCTTTACAGAATGAGAGTTACATTGAGAGTATATCATTGAACATGCAATAAAAATAAATGCACTGATCAGGCAGGAAGGTAACAAATATCTGTAAGCCGAGGAAGTTCCAACTCAAATATTGCCCATGCCTGCTCACATATGGACAAAGAATATGGAACTTAACCTGATCATACTCTGTTCTAGCAAGTAAAGTAAAGTAAAGTGGATGACTCGCCAGAATGACGGCTACTGCCTGGAGACAATACCCTTATTCAATAAACATACACATGCTTACTGTGACTCCAACATCGTTCTAGCTTCAACAGCAAGAGGAAATGTGGAATAAAGGATCTGCACTCACAAAGAGGGGAGTAGCTGGCTTGTTACGGCGGTTACTACCCCAAACCAAATGTGCCTGATACTTCACTTTCGATGCATATCCAGCATGGCTCTCTGCTTCAACGGCAGGGGAGAAGAATAAACTGATACTTCAAGCATATCCAGCATAGCTCCCTGCTTCAACGGCAGGGGAGAAGAAAAACAACCAATAAGGGCTGTATAACATAGTCTGGGTAAAACAAATAAGCATGGGTGTAGCTTGCTTATTGCGGCGGTTACTACCCCTACTACCCCTAACTAATCAAGCTAGATATTTCACTTGGATGCAGCTCCATCACCGCTCTCTACATTAATGGTGGGGGTGGAAGGGAAATAGAACCAAGAGCTAAGAAAAACAGATAAGTATGAGAGAAAAAAATGTGTGAAGCTTGATGGGCAGACTGGATGGGCCATTTGGTCTTCTTCTGCCGTCATTTCTATGTTTCTATGTTTCTATAAAGTGGACAAATGCCCCCCCTACTAGTGAAACATTGTAATCTATCAGGTGAACTGCGGCATAAACATACTGGAAACTGGAAACATTGGGCTAGCTTTGCAAAATCGGATTTGCTAAACTCCTTTTCTTATGAAAATGTAGAAAGTAATCGACTCCTGCAAATCAATAGATGCCCCAGGTTCAATGCTCAGAGTAAAAAATGCAATCAATACTATGGAATCTGTTGCTGGAGGACGTGGTCAAGGCAGCTAACATAATGGGGTTGAAAGGAGGAATGGGAAGGTTCCTGAAGGAAAAGTCCATAGAGAGTTATTAGCCAGGCAGACTTAGGAAAGCTGGTGCTTATCCCTGGGACTGAGATACAAGAAATAGATCAGTTATTGGGGATCTGATATTTGCGACCCAAACTGGCCAATGTTGGTGACAGAATGCAGGGCTCGGTGGACCTTGGTCTGACCCAGCATGGATCCTCTTATGTTCTTAAGCATCATCAAAAACCTTCAACACTACTGCTCCTTGTGACCTTGGGGAAGTCACTTTCCCCTCCGTTGCATCAAATACAAACTTACTGGGTGATGCATCAAGCTGGGTAGTGCTCTAAATGGCGTATTACACATGTCCCCACCCTGGCACCCTCCCTTATTGCAATGAACATCTTTGCATGCATGAAACGAAGGTCATTAATAGTCAGTTTGATGTTAATATTTTATCGTGGCCGTCCGAGAAAGTGGTGATCTGAGATAAAATGGCAACCACTTTTGGAAATGCACTAAATGTGATGCGGGTCCTGAGGCTCCTGTGTTACATTTAAAGGGCCCAGGAGAAAAGAAAAAGTGCCTGGCTAAAAAAAAAAAAAGAAGGTTGAGCAGGGGGATAGGGTTGACCCCGGTCTCAATCTGGGGTCACCACTCGAGGCAGCCCCCAACTCCTACAAGTAAAAAAAAGATTGTAAAAAAACTAAAAATCTTTACATTCAAAGCTTCACATAAATATCACTGGGTATTCAGAGGTCCCCACTCTCCACCCCAATAAGGGCCTTAACTCATCTAAGTATAAGGTCCCCCCAGTATCCCCTTCCCTCTAAAGGTTTGAAGGTAAAACATTGCTAATTCAGGACACCCTCCCCCATTATGCCCCTTGCACCACCAGGCAGCCCACCCCATCTCACACTTCACGAAACTTAAAAGGAAGAATCCAGTCCCTTGTTGGGGCTGGGGTGCCCCCTAGCACAGGGGCAAGGTCAGATTGAAGGTGGGGTGGTGGGGGGGGGGGGGGTCCCTGAATCCCCAGTGTTTTAGATTCACACCTTGGGCCTTTATTTGGATGGGGGTGTGGAGCCCTGAACCCCCAATGATTTTTAAGTGAAACTTTGAAGGGGGGGGCATCGCCATGCGTTTTGAGTCAGGGGCTGCCTCGAGTGGTAGTCCTGGGGTTTTTCTTTTTGTAGGTTGCAGCCCTTTGAGACAATGGTGGTCCCTTGAGGTTGGGGGCCACCATCAAATCTAAAGGACCTCCCACCGTGCTCTTTTGCTTCACGGCGTTTGGCTGGCAGAAGAAATGAAGGCCATAGAATTACGATCTTTTTTTTGGGGGGGGGGCACCACTAGCATGATCCCCCCCCCCCCCCCCCCCCGTGATAGTGGGACCCATCTTGCGAAAAAAATCATGGCTTTTTGTATCTGGGCCTTAGATTGTAAGCCCTCTGGGGACAGGGAAATACCCACGGTACCTGAATCCGCTTTGAAGTGACGAAAAGTGGAATTAATCAATAAATAGATAAATAAACACTATTGTCCCCTACAATATTAAATGCAGATCAGAATGTAAAAAGGGCTCTTCTTGATTTCTATTCCGCCCTTCAGCCACTTCAAAGCGGATTACATTCAGGCACTATCTAAATATAGATAAAGACATTCTGGCCCCTCCTGACTGACCGTTCACACCTCTTGCTCAGCTTTACAATGGCTTCCTCTCTCTCTCTCTCAGAGATGATCTACGTGTCCCATGTTTTCTTGGGTTCTGATACTGTTCTTGTCTCCACGCATCCTCCACCCTTTCTATGACCAAATATGTCCTTAGGTTACTCCCGAGTCTATCACCTCTCACTCTTATCCGACGACCCCCTCGTTCCATAGCCTCCTTTCTGCTGAAAGAGGACTCCGCCTCCTTCACATTTTTTTTCCATGGGAATTTTTAAATATCTCTGTCATAGCTCTCCTTTCCCTCCATTCCTCCAGGGTATACGTTTCCAGGTCTTTAAGGTTGTCCCTATTGCTCTATTTGTCCCAATTAAGCATGAATGGGGCCATCCCTTCTCTTTAAGAGGAAAGGCCTCTTTTTCCTGTATTTTCTTTAAAGGTTTACAAATGGTCTGTTAACTGAAATAAACCCTTCCTGGGCCATTCATTATCTTGAGAAGAAGATGGAAAGGAATGTCAAATTATGCTTATTGGATGGTAAAAGGTTTTACGACTGTAATATGATAAAAAGGAGGATGCCAAACAGATGTTGACACGCTGATATATATATTTTTTTAAAAGGAACTTCACTGGGAACGTGGCATAAACAACTTTTTGGAGGCCTTTGCGAGTTTTAATTGCATTGTTAAACGTGTCATCTTCCATGTGAAACTGCATATACTATATTATTATAATAAATAAAAGTTCCCTAGGACATGAAGCTTGACTGTAGGCTTTCTGGCTGCCTTGCTGTTACACAGGCTATAGGGATATAAATACAGAATGCTGTCTCTAAGTAAGGGCAATGTTCCTGAACTTCTTGTTGAGAAGAGTCTGAGATTTATATTTCTTGATATTTGACATGCATAACCTGTTGCTCTCATGGTGAACTAAGAGTGTCCAAGAAGCATACCCATATCTGTGGCATGCAATAAACAAAGCAGCAATACATAATGCGGTGCTCGGCTGATTGCGTGACTTCCCAAAGCTTAGCTTGGTGAACTGGTTAACCCCCCCTTCCAGCTAAAATAAACTTTCCTGAGATTATTTCACTTATCCTCTGCATGGATCTTTTCACCCCTGGGTTGTAGGAGCTGAGTAGATGATCAATACGTTTACAGGCTGCACTGTAATTTAACTTGCTGTGTCTGACAGGGGGATGTGGAATTTCTAAAGAGAGGCTTTACTTGTAACCTTCTTATCATCATCTTATCCTGGAGTGTTAGTGATAGGGGGAGACCTTACCATCAGTAGTTCTGAGGGTTAATACGGAGAAAAAGAAAACACCCTACAGTACTTTTCGCATCATGACCTGAGGAAGCTTGACCTAGAGTGGACACTTGGTGAACTCTAACCTTCTAATGCTCAATGGAGCCCAGTTTTTCTAAACTAACATTACACTCTTCTTATCTGTAAACCCATTAAGAGAAATAATGCCATTGAGTATGAGTAATCATGGAATATCAGAAAAAAAGCTCCATGTTGTCTCTGTCTTCTGTCCTGGAAATATTTCATTAAGTGTGGTATTCAGTTTAAGTTTTAGCTATTTGGATTATAATTAGCAGCATGAAAGCTCTGTGCTAAATGGGAACAAATACATTTACAAAGAGATATTAGAACTGAAAGGAAGCACAGGCCACTGAAGAAGATAAAGATATATAAATGCTTGAGAGTCATAGAAACTTTGGGTTCTCTTTGGGTTGAATCCTGGTCAAGCCATTATTTTGCATGTTATCCTTGTGTGCACCCCCTTGTGCACACTGACCCCGGATTTTATAACATGTGTGTGGCTGCACGCGCATATTATAAAATCGGGCGTAGATTTGTACGTGCCAGGTTGCGCGCACAAATCTACGCCCGCACATATCTATTAAAATCCGGCCCAATGTTCTCTAATTTGTTTTAAATGTGCTACTTATTAACTTCATGGAATGCCCCCTAATCCTTTTGTTATGAGAAAGAGTAAATAACCCATTTACCCATTCAAGAAATAAGGTACAAAAAGATGCAAATCAAAATGTATCTATTCATATCCAAAACACTTGGTTTCAGGATGCAGTAATACAGATAATGAACAATGATGTTTTGAAGCTTCTATTAAATCTTGAATATTGGGCATCATTTTTTCTTTTAATTTCTCAGAGGACAATATCCAAAGGGATCTAAGCCCCTTACTACAGAGACAGGAATGAAACAGCAATTTCTGGCTGAGTTCCCCAGCTGAGGCAAATGCAGCTGTGAAAATGCCATCGGCTGACGTGCGTCACCATGGGCTTTCCAGCGGATTGCAGCTTCTTCACTGCAGAACTTTGATGGTGACCCAAGCAAACACCCACAGATTGGAACCAAGTAACATTGTCCTTTTTTGCTTTTGCAACAAAAAAAATTCATATGGCTTTTTTTTTTTTTTTTTTTGCAACACAGCGAGAAAACTCAGAGATGTTTAGCTAAGGAATGGCAAAAAAAAAAAAGGAATGTTATCACCAAACTTTGCACTGCATAAGTTAATTTGTTTTATTTCTCATGTCACCACTATGCAGTGATTACAAGTAGTGCTAAGGTGCATGGGAAAATGGGGATTAGTCTCCATGTGCAAGATAATGCAGGAGTACTTCTAAGAAATAATTTAAAATTTGCTGTTTTTACATAACATATTGTGGACAGTAACACAACTGATTTAAAACTAATGCAAATTTTGCCTGCAAAGTTTATAATCTTACATGCATTCAATGAATTAATTAAACCTTCCTCAAAGGGGAATTCCAGATTCTTTCCTAAGTGAATGCCGATTCACACTGATGTTGCTACTGCTTATTAGATTAAAATTGTAGTGGTTTGAAAGAAGTTCAGGGCTGGGTCTGGAACGAGAAACACAGATTTCAACAGGAAGTGGACATGACTTTTCCATCTGATGACAATAACATCTCAACGTGATTCAAAGCAATACAATATTATTTTGGAACGAATATTGGTTATGGTTTCTGGGTCTGGACTGCCTTCCAAGGCTGGTTTGCTTGCATTTGCCATCTGTATTCTCTGTGGTGTGCAGATATTTTTGTTAGGATGAATTTCATCTTCCTGACATTTCTTTATCGAGAAGAGAAGTCCAAGAATCCCAGGGACTTTCTGGGCTAGCCTCTAGAGCCCACCACCTAACTTTGGACCACAAAAAAACTGGCACGTTATTCCGGTTTTCTTTGCTTTTCCAACTCCTAAGTTTCAATGCCTTGGGGTAGATTTTCTAAATCTATGAGCGCGCGAACAAAAGTACGCCGGATTTTATAAGATACGCATGTAGCCACCCATATCTTATAAAATCCGGGGTCGGCGCACGCAAGGGGGTGCACATTTGTGCAACTTGCGCACGCCGAGCCCTGCGCACGCTGCCCGTTCCCTCCGAGGCCGCTCCGAAATCGGAGCGGCCTCAGAGGGAACTTTCCTTCTACCCTCCCGCACCTTCCCCTACCTAACCCACGCCCCCGACCCTATCTAACCCTTCCCCCTACCTTTGTTGGCAAAGTTACACCAGCCGGAGGTAGACATAACTTTGCACGCGCCAGCGGGCTGCTGGCGCGCCATCACCTGACCCGGGGACTGGTCTGGAGGCCTTGACCACGCCCCCGGGCCGGCACCATGCCCCCGACACGCCCCCGACGCCCCGAAAATCACGCCGCCCACCCGGCATGCCCCCGACACGCCCCGAAAATCACACCGCCCACCCGGCATGCCCCCGACACGCCCCCCCTTGCGAAGCCCCGGGACTTGTGCGCGCCGCCGAGCCGATGCAAAATAGGCTCGGCACGCGCAGGGGGCTTTTAAAAGGGTTACGCGCATAACTTGTGTGTACCTACCTATTCAAGATGTAAAACTGGACAAGAGCGGCTAAAAAATACCATCCCTAACTCACCTGTTCCTCATGAGCTGCAACGAAGCAGTTATGCAGGTCCCACGTAAACACAATCCGGAATCACGCAGTTTGAACAACTTTCAGGTGAGCAGGATGAAAATGATTTTAAAGGGCGTTGGTTTAGTTGCCAGCGAGAGATTCTTTCCGCTGGGAGAATTAGGCAATTCAGTGCAAGTTGGCCAAGGTAAGGCCATTTTCATAAGCCATTTATGCGGGTAAAAGAGAGGTGAAATGTTGCCTGCCCTTTACACTGCTAAAAGGGTGCAGGTTGTCCCACAGCCCGCACAGCCTCAGTAGGAAGAGGCACGTTTGTCTTGGAGGAGGGAAATGCTGAGTATAGAATGCATTTTCACGTTTACTCCTGCTATTTTCCATGGGGAAAAGTGTCCACAGAAAAAGCAGATGCAAATGTCTGTGGACACTTTGTCCCTGGTGGGGGAAGGGAGGGGGGCAATTTTTTTAAAGTAAAAATCCAAGGTTTACTTTCCCTTAGAAAATTGGCACAACTTCCATGGTTAAAAAGTGCACCCAAACTTTGCGAGCAGTTTGAAAATGTAAAAACCGATACATTAGTAGCAGAGTTACAAATGCAAACAAATATATCAAATCTGCACACAAACATTACGCAAAACCCGGTACCACTACCGCATCCATTGCAAAGCTATCCTTACTGAACCTTCAACACAGTTAAGAAAAACATAAATAGCAAATCATACAAAAACAAAAAAAAAGAAAACAATTCAGAAAGGAAAACATTCTGATCAAGCTCCTGTAGCAAGGGAGAGCTGCACTCCTTGACCAAAACATAATGAAAGCCTAAACCAAAGATTCCTGTATTTTAAACTATAGCCTCAAGTCCTAGCAAGCAGTTAGGGAACTAATTAACTCATAGCATCTGGAAAAAAAAAAAAAAGCTGGAAAATGTCACATTTTTATCTCATTTTCTAAAGCACAGGCTCTTGAGGTAGTGAAGTTCCAGAGATCTGCTGCTGCTGTCATAAAAGCTCCTGTCCTGGAATTAACTTTCCAGCCACCAACTGAAGCTTCTTCTGAAGACCTGAAGCTTCTTCTTGGAAGCCAGGCACATGGGAGCATCACCTCCAGATCACCTGCAGACCAGTCGAATGCAGACTGCTTTTAGGCAACAATGGGTATTGCTTGCTGCCCTGGCTGTTAAATCTGTTGCTCCGTCCATCTCATGATTCAAAGCAGTGCAGCAATTATGTTTCTGGGCTCCTCCAGGGCCATTGGAGAGCAGATATCTGGCCTCTGGAAAACATGCTTTTGTTGCCTGGACAAGTTCTTCCTGCCCCTTAATCTAGGTCCAAAGTTGTTGAGGTCCATGCAGTGGGCTGCATGCTACAAAACCTTTGTGTGACGGGATTTTTGCCTTAAGAGGAGGAAGTGGAGGCTGAAGAATATGATGCTAAATTTCAGACAAGCTTTAGACATGGCAGCTACAGCATTGTTAGCAAATACTTCAGATAAGACCCTAAGGCCCTGAAAATTGCCATCGAATTGAATCATCCATAGGATTTACCCGCTGCAACTGGCTTTTAAAAATTCCTGCAATACTGGGGAATTATCACAGGAGTTACATGTGTAAATGTAACATACTATCATAGCAATTTTCAAAAGCCACTTACGTAGGTATTTAAGTTATTCTAAAAGACACTTGCATACATTTTCCAAGTTACTTGTGTATTTTTACAGCTACTAATTACCTAGTGCAAGTGATATCAAGCTTGTTTATTGTGTTTTATTTATTTATTTATTTATTTAAAATTTTTATATACCGACATTCATCCAGGATATCACATCGGTTTACAGTGTAACACAAACAAACGCCAGGCATGGCGCTTTACATTGAACAAATAAAACAAGTTAACAAATGAATAAATGATGGTGTGAATAACAAGGGGAAATTTGCATTAAATAATCAACGAGGTTTGTAAATATATACATATGTACAAAAGGAAGACACTAAGAGATAAGCAATATTTTATTTATTTTTTATTTATTTATTTTTTATTTTTATTTATTTATATTTATTTATTATTTATTTATTATTTATTTATTATTACTGACAGGGGGGGTAGGTCTAGGTTCACTGAAGGGAATTCAAGCTGAAAAGACAGGGCAAACAGTTGGACTAATTGGTAAATTGGTTAAATTAATTGACGCTTGAATGTTTTAAAATTGGCTGACTCAGGGCTGGATTTTCTATCTTCGCACACCTTCCTGAATCACGCGGTAATGGGGGGGGGGGGGGGGTGAGCCTGCGAAAGCCGGCAGTGATCGCACCACCGCGGTGTTATCGCTGCCAGCTTTCGCACCCAATAGCGCCATCGTGAAAGGTGGCGCTACTGGGCGCGCTACTGGCAGCGATAAGGGGTCTTACCTTATCGCCGCCAGTGAAGTTTCCGCAGCGTCTGCCCTGACGCCACCCCGGCTCCTCCTCTTCCGGTACCAACGCCGCCCCGACTCCGCCCCGATCTAGCTATTGCACGTGAAAAATCCCTTTTCGCGTGCGACAGGGTTAGAAAATAACCCCCTTAGTTGTGTAAATCAGGACATACACAAGTCCCACTTTAATTCCACATGTACAATTAAATGAATGCATATCTTTAAAATAGGTGGGTAAAGAACATACATACAGTATGGGCCTGATTTTAAAAAGCATTTGCTCACTTAAAATCGTGTTTTACACATGTAAATGCGCTTTTCTTGAGTAAGTGGACTTTTGAAAATTGCTACAATATATGCTATTGAATTGTGCATAGGATTTACTTGCGTAAGTGCACTTTACTCGTGTAAGTAGGCTTTTGGAAATTGCTACAATAATATGTTACATTTATGTGTGTAACGTCTTTAAAAATCCACCTGATTATTTGGTTTCCATGCATTGCACATGTTTGTGCATAAACCTGCATATATGTATATGCTGCAAGGTAGAAGTATGCATATTTTATAAAACGTGCATGCATCATACAGTATGTGCGTATTCTAAAATATTATAGCAAATTTGTCTGTGTATATGCTGCTGCTGCATGCAGTTGTTTGAAAATTATCCTCTTAGTGGTCCTTATTTAGTCACTGTCTGGATAGCAAATTTAGCCGGATAAACTTATCATTGGACCGTGCCATAGAGAAGCTCAGGATGCTTGACCATCACGCCCATTTAGCGAATGTAGACATCAAGTCAGCTTTCTGCGTGCTTCCAGTACACCCAAACTCCTTCCATCTACTAGGCTTTAGATTCAAAGGAGATTACTATTTTGACAGATATTTTCCAATTGAATGTGCAATTTCATAAAATAGATAATGTCAGATATGGGTCTCAATTAAGATATTTCCTAGATACTTACCCTAGATTCATCATTCTGCTATGTTTATAGCAAAAAAAAAAAATGGGGGTGGCGAGTGTTAGTGGGCAGCCGGCGGTGCGGTTTTGCCTCCCGCGGAGTGGCCGCACCGCACACTATCGCCCCCATACCGCCACGGGAAAAGGTGTATTTATTTCCTGCAGTACTGCCGACAACAATGTGAAAAACAGTATCACCTGTGGCGCTGCCAGGAGATAACTCTGTCCAAATCCCTCTCCCCCCTCACTCCTCTCTTTTACCTGATTTTAATAATACCGCGCGGGACACTGGCACATCACAAAATAATGAATGACCCTGAATGAAAGCTGAATGAATGAAGGTGGGTGTTTTTTAAATTTAAACTGGGTGGGGGTGTGGTAAGCTTACTGTAAAACTTTTGCAAGAATTAATGTCATTTGTTTATATACTTTTCTTTTTCCTTTTGTATTGCTCGGCTTCCTGACCTCTGGATTCTCTCTCGCTCTCACTGATTATATTGTGGGCTGGATATATTAATAAATAGCTGTGTTATCTCTTCAATTATTATGTTTTTATTTTATTTTACATATTTGTATTCAGCTTTACCTTCCATTCTAGGTGGATAAACAATTTAACATCCATAAAATACAGGAACACATCCACATTATCATCACAACAGAAAATTTCATCAG
The DNA here is from genome assembly GCF_901001135.1 of Rhinatrema bivittatum. Lineage (NCBI taxonomy): Eukaryota > Metazoa > Chordata > Amphibia > Gymnophiona > Rhinatrematidae > Rhinatrema > Rhinatrema bivittatum. The sequence continues at coordinate 74,251,810 of NC_042627.1, read as the reverse complement.
CGTAAAATGCATCAGGAAGATGCATGAAATAGATTTGCATAAAAAGGTGGCAGTGTGCATGCAGATCCATCTCATGCATATTCATTAGGAATATCCGGACTATCTGACCTGCTTGCAGCCCTCGAAGGCTGGGAGTGATTACCATTGATTACACCTCCATGGGCAGAAAAGCTTTCAAAGCATCAGGAAGAAGGTAGACAGGATACAAGAAAATAATTTTATTTTTCTGTTCTGATACTTGTTAACCTTCCATTACTCTTACTCACCATGCTCAGTGGATTCCTCCAGCAGGTGAATTGGTTTTCAGATAGGAAGCAAGATTTTTCTTCTATCTGTTCTCATTCTTCAGTAATGTCTATGAAATAAGGGCTGCACACGTTTGAGGAGATATTTAAATGAGCATGGGTGTTGACTGAAGAATGGGCAAGTGTTTTAAGCTGTTTGCTTTTAGTTCATGCTGCTATTACACAGTGGGCACGATCTGTGTTCTTTTTCCTTCCTAATCCAGATGTTTCTACAAAAGGATAATGAGGCTCATGAATATTGTAATGAACCTGATAGACTGGCCTAAAACCTTTAATTGTGGGGGTTTATTTGGCTTTCATAAGATGCACAGGGCTATGCGATCTGATGTGGCAAATATGATTTTGCTGGAAATATTTTTAAGTCTCAAGTGGGAGTGATACAAACCTTGCATGAATAGTTGAGTTACCGAAAGCAGCATGCCTACTACGTGCTTCTTATCCCCATAGTTACATCTGCCAATGGATTACATCTACTTATTCCTTTTCTTCCCTTAATTTTTTTTTTTTTTAATTTTGCTATTTTATTCAAATGGAAAAATATGTATTTGAAATTGTGGAAAACTTTTTCCAGTTAGTCACGTCTGCCACAATGGATCCTGTAATGATACTGGCACCATGACATTCTGAACATCTTAGCGCCGTTGTGATAGCTAAGGGAGTATCAGACCTTATCATATAAAGTATGGCCTCTCTAAAATTTAAAAATAGGGAATCACAATAAAAGATGTGTGGTGGTTGTGTCGTAATAAAAAATATATTATAACATTTACAAATAGAGGAAGCAAAGAATTGGAAGTTAAAAAGAAGAGGGAAAACAGAAAACCGAGTGTATATTGTAGATGTAGGAGAAATCACTACTGTTTTAAGAGCTGTTATTTTTCTAATTTCAGCATTCAAGTCATGCGTCATAAGATATTCAGAGACATGGATCGTACTAACAGTACTTTGACCTATCTAATTAAAAACTTATAAATGTTTTAGTACTTTTCATTGTAGGTAAGTATCAGTCAGTGTTTTCTGAACCCGTCAAGCTTTTTGGCAAAATGACTGTGGCTCAAAGCTGCAGTTTACAGAAGAAGAGTCAAAGTTGACATTCTTAAACAGTTTTCACCCAATTCCTTAGCAAGTTTGAGTAATTTGAAAGTTAAGCTTAATTAAGCCCAAGTATAATGGCATTTTGTTTCTCAGGGATAGAGGTTATAATAATTTTCTGGCACTCAATGAAGATGAGTTTCACACCTCTTGGAAGTTTTGTTGAAATCTGGTAATTACTCATCTCTATTAATTGGACACAAATATACCAAGCAGGAGCACTTGGCCAATTCACTAAAACATCATTTAAAATTCTATTTTTCAAATAATGTACCCTTATTTTTATTATTCAATTATTCTTTTAAATGGATAATACAGTAAGGGAAATGATGTCTTCTCTTTAGAACCAAATTAATTTGAAGTCCAAGCTGAGAGGCCTCGTGTTTTTTTCAGGAGCTGAACGTGCAGCGCTATTCCTAGGGGATGAATGAGAGGGGGGGGGAGGGGGAGTGCTTGACTTACTTTCCACCCCGAGGACAAACAGCACCATCACATGTTGGTCCAACTACGCCAGCAACAGTTGCCTTCCTAGAAGGGAAACGGAGAAATTATGACGGGCCTTAAACCCGGAGGACTGGCATGTGGCGATATGTCATTCAGACAATGGGTGTGGAGTGTAGAGGCAGGGATCCCACCCCTGAAAAACCGGATTGGACCCCAGGCTACTGATGAGGCTGCTGGGAAGCGGGAAGTGGGAGATGGGGGTGTCTCAGACCAACAGATCTGCAATCTTCCAGAAAGAAGCAGAGTGCACTTTGAAAGTAAAGATGACTGCCTGTACTGCCTATTAAACCGGTTGTGTACAAATTGGATTCTGTGTTCAGCTGGTAATGGAGATGATGGCATGCATTTTCTCCAGGCTCCAAAGTGACATGGCTAGAGACAGACATTAAGCAATTAAAAAAACAATAATGGCAAATCCTCTTCAGTTTAGGGAATTCAAATGATCGTACTGCAGTCTGCCATCCACCTGGTACGGGTGCAAAGAAGAAAAATAGAACAAGCAACCATTGCATTATAATTTGTAGCATATATTTGTGTCAATCTGTGTTTTATCAGCAGTTTTTTTTAACTGGTAAGGAGAACCACCAAGCATTATTGGATCACTTTTCAGGAAGCCTCCAAACAACAATGCGCACGTGTGCTTTTGGGCCATCATAGGTCTTAGCAAACATACAAAAAGAAACTACTGTTAAAAATGTCAGCGGAAGAGAAAATGACTGCCAGCATTGTTAAATGGTGCCGTGAAAGAGGCTATTAAAGACAAAAGAAAAGCATCTATTAACAAAAAATGGAAAGCAAACCATAAACAATAAAAAATAATAAATAAATAAATAAATAAAAATAAACAAATAGAGGAAGTCCAAATGAGAAGAAGAGGAGGAAGCATAGGCACTCGACAAGAAAGCATTAATAAAGCCATAGAGGCAAAAATAATAAAATATACCTGTGTAAAAGACTGGCGAGCCTGACATCAGGGCCGGGAAAAATTGCAGAAACTATTCTAAAGAACAAAATGACTGAACATATAGGTAGACATGGTTTAATGGGACACAGCCACATGGATTTATCCAAGGGAAGTCCTGACTCACAAATCTGCTACATGTTTTTGAAGGAATTAATAAACATGTGGATATTAATGGTGACAGACCTAAAAAGCAAAGTGGAAGCCGATCCAGTTGGCTGTACAGTAGTAAAAACAAAGAGAATCGGTAGTTGGAAACGCCCTTTATTTAGTGATGCCCGACTCTGGCCGAGTTTCGCTCTTTATCATAGAGCTGCCTCAGGGGCAATCAATAAGAACAGGGCTGATATCAGCAAGGCAATTGTCACAAATTGTCACAAATTGTGAACTCATCAGATGCCTGTAGAAACCATAAATAATATTCTGTTTGCAGCCGTCAATAGCGATCCAATCGTCAATGCCGTTGATTGGAATTTTCCAGGCATTGGAACTGGGACTGGTGCTTTTTAATATATTTATAAATGATCTGGATAAAGGAATGAGTGAGGTGATCAGATGACATATAATTATTCTAAATTCTTACAGCAATAGCGGATTGTGAGAAATTGCACAAGGACCTTCTCAGACCGAGAGACAGGGCATCCAAATAGCAGATAAAATTTAATACAGACAAGTGAAAACCAATGCACATAGGGTAAATAATCCAAACTGCAGTTATACAATGCTAGGTTCTATATTGGAAGCCACCATCCTGAAAAAGGATCTAAGCATCAGTGTGGAAAATACATTAAAACCCTTGGCTCAATGTGTTGCGTTGGTCATAAAAGCCAACAGAATGTTAGAAAGTAGGGATGTGAATCATTTTTTGACGATTTAAAAAATCGTCCGATATTTTTTAAATCGTCAAAAATCGTTAGAGTGCGCGATACAATAGAAATTTTCCTGATTTATCGTGAAAAGTCGTTACTCCCGTTAGTGTCCACTAATGGGAGTTATTTGGGGGGAGGGCGGGAAAACCGGCACACCAAAACAACCCCTAAACCCACCCCGACCCTATAAAACTAATCCCTTACCTTCCCTCATCCTCCCGAACCCCCCCAAAACTTTTTACGAGTACCTGGTGGTCCATTGGGGGCGCAGGGACCGATCTCCTGCTCTCGGGCCATCGGCGCCATTTTGGCTGCAACACAAAAATGGCGCCGATGGCCCGATAAAAAAAAAACCCCACCCACTCAGCTGGTATCTTAGGATGCCCTCAGATACCAGCTGAGGATGGCGGGAGGCAGCATCCAAGCCGGTCCGGGGACGCCGGAGAGGACGGCAGGCAGACGCCGCGGCAGCCAGGCGTCCATCCATAGCGAGAGGAGGTGCAAAGAAAGAAAGGTAGGCGGAGTGAAGCCGTCGGGAAGGGACAGTTGCAACAGTATGAATCTGTGAGTTACGAGCCTGTTTACTAAGGTGCTGTGGCTCATGAATGCCTCCATGAGTCCCTGCATGCCAGAAATATTGTGACAGGAGTTACATACATAAGCATTGCTGATAATGCAAAAAAAACCAACCAAACAAACCCAAAAGGCAATGTTTTTGTTTTTCCTTCAGTCTGACGTCATGACGTTTGACGCTGGTGGCCCCCCATGGATGATAAAATGTCATGATCTAGCCATTCTGGAAGACCCATTCCTGTGGAGATCGATAGATCCAGCTCAGAGCGAATCCTTCTTTAAGATAAGTTTCCCTCTGCAGACTTTACGAAATGTCGGCTGACATCATTTTTTGTAAATTTATGGGTCTGTGTGTTGCTAATTGATGGTGACATTGCTTTGCATTCATTTTTGCTTGCAACAAAAATACTTTAAAAAAATGTTTCTTCTCTAAAGACTCTTTTTAACTTGTGGCTGGATGATCAAGAAGACCAGATACCTCCCATTAGAGAGGTCTTACACTGTTTTCTTGGCTTGTTGACACCCATAAAAACAATGTTTCTTGACATTATTGGTTTGTCATAATATTTTGCTGTTTACACTTTGGTTCTTTGATTCTGCTACTTGGGCAAAACATGGGCTCCTACATGTTTTTTGATGGGTATCTCTCTTACATCTTCCTCAGTGAATATCGAAGCAAAGAATTTATTTTGTCTTTCTGCTATAGTTTTGTCATCCCTAAGTGTCCCTTTTATTCTTTGATCATCTCATGGTCCAACTGACTCCCTCGCAGGCTTTTTACCTCAAATGTACCTTCTGCAACGAAGGTAGGGGCGGATTTAGTTCGGGCTGGGGGTGGGTTAGATAGGGGAAGGGAGGGGAAGGTGGTGGGGAGCGGTAGAAAAGTTCCCTCCGAGGCCGCTCTGATTTTGGAGCGGCCTCGGAGGGAACGGGGAAAGCCATTGGGGCTCCCCTTGGGCTTGGCACGCGCAAGGTGCACAAGTGTGCACCCCCTTGCCCGCGCTGACCCCAGATTTTATAACATGCACGTGGCAGTGCGCATGTTATAAAATTGGGTGTACGTTTGTGCGCGCTGGGTAGCGTGCACAAATGTACCCCCACGCGCGCTCGTTTTAAAATCTGCCCCACAATGTTTTGATAATTCACCTTTTTTGGGTAGAATTCTAATAATTGTATTGGTCCAAGAGAAAATTGTTTCTTTGTAGGCTTTGAAGCCTTTTATTAGGCCAACATAAGGATAATGGGAAAATGTTGCCAATCGTGATCTTTTGGTGACTGCGCAGATCCCTTCTTCCTGGGTTAGTTTAATAGGCTTAATATTCTGCTTTCCTCATAGCAATCGGGACAGTTTTTTGGGGGTTTTTTTGCTAATGAAAGGCCCTGTATCTGTGCACCTCTCCATTTAGCCAGCCGCTCAATTCCTTCTTCAGGTGAATCTTTCTGACATCTCTTCCAGTGTCCGCTGGCTTAACTCCCCCTTTGAATCCCTTCACGTGCTGCTCGCGGCGAATATATCACCAGCGGCAATCGACTTAATGCCTGCCTGCTCCAGTTCTCCCTTTCTGCAAGCCTGCCTTACCATTCTCAGCAAAGGTTTCCCTTATTAATTTTACCGGCCAGCATTCACTTAGCATTTTGCTTTGAGGTGTAATTGACAGGCGAGGCGACACCCGACGGAAAGCAAGCCATAAATCAGAAATAATTTCCAAAATTGGCTGAGTGGGGCCAAAGCGTCGAATAAGCAAATACAGGTAAAAATCTCTTTATTAGGGCTGACAGGAACAGCAAATGTCAGCGAAGTGTTTCACAACGTACCAGGCGAGATTAATTTTGTGGTCCATTGTTGGAAGATTCTGTATTTGTGCTCCTGCTCTCTAACAAGTCTATCCACCTTCCTCTCCCGCAGATCTGAAGGAGATGCTACCGTGGATTAATTGATGAATAGTCAGTCAGCTCTAGGGAAAAGGTCATTCATTTTCCCTTTTTTTTTCTTTACATCAATGAATAAGAAAGCAGTTTGTAATTATGAATCTCTTCACTTTATGGAAGCATAAGGGCATTTCTTGGCTCCCATCCTCCATATTTTGGGGAAACCTGCGGATGAGCGTGGACGCAAGCCAAAAGCACTCACTAATTAGTGGAGAGAGAACTCAGAACGGGTTACAGTAATAAACAAATTTGGAAGAGCACGCGGAAAAGAAAATACTCCCAGCACTGTACAGAGGGGGATGTCTCACTTTCCAATGGCTCCCACAGTCAGGGCTGTCCTTCAGAGGGAACAAATCAGGGCAACTGTCTGCGTGACAACAATAGCCGCCCCCCCCCCCCCCCCCCCCCCGCACACACACACCTTCAGCTCTCTGACATTACTTTCTGTTCCCAGGAACGCATCCAATATATTCCTACAGCTTTGGAGTTCCAGGGAAAATAAATATAGGGCTTTGAAGAGTTGTAACTTCTTACAAGATATATAAAACTGTTAACTAAATAAATAAATAAATAACCACCAATCCTTTCTAGGCAGGTGAAAAAAATCAGCCCAGAATTTCAACATTTTTCTGATTCATCCGACTAAATATTTTCCTTTGAATTGAAGGATAAACAACCCTCTTTAATAATGTTTAACAGCTGGGATTTTTTTTTTTTTTAATTATTATTATTTTAAGATAAGAGGCTGTCCAGAACTGCAGAGATCCTTTGGGATTGGAAAACTATTTAAGTAGGAAGAAAATCCTTTGGAAATAAGTTGTTTTCTATTGAAACCAGAGTAAAGCCTATCCCTCTGTCATCCACTGGGGATATGGTTTTCCCCCAAATCTGCATATTAAGCTCTTTTTAGGCTTGCCATTCTCGTTTCCCAAGGAAAGGAGTGGAAGAGAAAACAGTTTCCAAGTTTGAAGACTTTCACATTTAAGATCTGGAGTGAGGGTCGCTCTGTGATCAGGAGCCCCTGGCCTCCTGTCACAGAACTGCAGGGTTTCCTGAGGAATTGCTGGAGGTCGGGTACGGGTCTGGGGGTAGCAGCTGACTGGCTGAGCCATGAGTGGGAACGTCCCTCACTCCCGCCCCCTCCTGCATGCGTGAGACCGGCCAGCAGCAGGAAGGGAAGAGGTGGCCCAAAAGAAGCAGTAAATAAATAAATAAATAAATAGCCATCTCTCTGACCAGGCTCAGCCCTTCCCTTGACCGGTCCTCCTGCTCCTCCTGCTGGTCAATCAGTGCAGGGACAGAGAGCGTCTTGCAGGGAGGGGAGAGAGTGGAGGGAGGGGAAGGAGCATCAGTAGAGGGCAGCAAGTTGAGAATCAGAAGGTGGCAGCAACAGGGGAGGGTGAGAGGGAGGAAAATCAGCAGGGGGCGGGGGGGGGGAGGAGGATATGGGACTGGTGATGGTGAGAAAGGAAAATGGTGGTGGGCAGGTGATGATTGGCAGGAAGGGTGTAGGTGTGAGAGAGGGGATTTGAACCAGGTGGGAAGGAGGACTGACAGAGGTAATTCTCCCTCCCATCTCACTCCCCCCTCTTCACCTCCCCACATCTCCCTCTCCTCACCTCTGATCATTCTTCCTCTCCTTCCCCCCATCTTGGATCCTCTCTCTTTCCCTCCCCAACTCCAATCTAATTCTTCTCCCTCCCTTCCCTGATTATGATCCTCCCTCCCTCTCCTTAGCTTTCCTCTTCTGCTTTCTGTCATTCCCTACATATAAAGGTCTCCTCCTTTTGCCTTTCCTCCCCCTCCCCCCCCCCTAGGCCTGTCTTCTTTCCTCCCTTGTTCCAATCACTAAGATCCACTTTCATTCGCACAAAAAAACAAACATAAAACAACTTTAAAAAAGAGCAAATTACCAAGACACATAAAGGTCAGGAAATGACTTCAGTTTTATAAAGTAAAATAAAATTTAGATGATTACAAGATATGCAAATGTGCCACAGAATTGCTGCAGAACTTCAGAAACTTTGCTGCAGAATTTTCAACCACAGAAAATGAGGGGCTATGCCTTGAATTTTGAAAACCAGACATTTCAGTTTGATAAAGCATGTGACGGATTTTCTGCTTTGCAAACTTATATTGATAACGACTGAGAATGTACATTTCCATTGGCAATTTTCTTTTTTCTAATTGGTCTTTCGCTTTCAATTCTAAATTGGTTTCCTAGCAGTTCCAAAGGTGCTAATGTCCAGTTTCCTTTCAGCTTCTTCTTATACAGTTTGGGACAGTTTAGTTAATGTCGGACAAAGAGAGAGAGACCACCCAGCCTGTTGTCGTTATTCTGCTTGTACAGTTCCTGTGGTAGCTCTGTGTGTTTACAAAACTTTCTCATTCCAGGATGTTTGCCACTCCTCGATCCTCCACACCCTAGTGCTACCTTTTCCCTCTCCCCTAGAATCACTGATATTTAGCTTGACTCTACTAATCACCTTCTAACTCGAGTGCAAATTTTTAAAGAAAAGCCTCCTATTGCTTGAATTGTTTTGAACTTTGCTGAATTATTTTGGAAGCTTCAATGATATTTCTGGGCTGGAAGGTCGTGCTTTCTCCTTTCACCCCAGAAACATAAAAGCTCGATGGACCGCCTGAGATTTTCCAAACTTTGATGATGGTAGTGTTTCTGTTTCTCTGATGGAACATCTGACCTTGCATTCCAGTAAACATTGGAACTAAGTCAAAGTCAGATCCACGGGGAGCTGGATTTTCTTTTCATTCTGTGTAGGGTGTGGTGAACTAGTTCAGCTGCGACCTGAGAAAGCCAAGCCACAATGGGAAGGCCCTTCTCGCCGCTTTCCATGGAAAACAAGATGCTTTGGTTTTCCTCTCTTGCACCCTGATCCTTCTTCTCTCTTATTCTTTTTGCCTCAATAAGATAATTATATTCTAGTCTATTAAATATCTACCATATTACTACTAACCAACTCTGGATGTGTTCAAAATAATCTCAAACTAAATGAGACCCTCATGCATGGAATCTGGTTGCAATGCTATAAATAGCTAATACACAGGCTCCCCATTCTAATCATTGCTCTCTAACAGATGTGAACTCGCTTTTTGTTCAGAACATTCTTTATGCATGAAAATCCACGTTCAGAGTATTTTTCATAAAAATACAATACTTATTCCATGAGCAATGTCCACAAAGAATGGGTGACGTGGCTGCGTATTTCAAATAACTTCTGCCTCAGTCCAATTAACTTGTGCACAAAGGAGCAGCCATTGCATACTCTCAATTCACTGTGGATGAATGAACCAATCAAGTATCAACACAGAAAACTCACCCTGAAGATCCAGCCATCAATACTAACTCCCTTTTACCAGATGAATATTAGTACAGGGTTAAATATTGGATATTTGATTGGTTGGCAAGATATTGCCACCATACCTGGTTCACTTTTTGAAGGTACTAAATATTCTAGTGATACTGTCAGTTCCACCGGCTACTGCAATTCATAGGTAGAGTTGTATCTGGCATCTGTGGGGTTATCATGCAACCCATGGGACTCCCTGAGCCTCCAGCAAGGGAGAAGATTTGCTTCAGGGACCTTAGGGCTTTGGACTTTGCTGTCAGCTCCAGTAAAACAAACCACACAGCTACTCAGGTTTAGGGATTGTTCCAAAAATAAAGGGTTTCACTGAGGTATTTGTAAATTAGAAATAATCGAGCAAAACACGCATTTTCTGGTTACATCCATCAGTAGGGAAAACAAAATCAAATACAGTCACAATCTCACATTAACGTAAGGACATAAAATGCACCGTGTTGTGTCAGATCAAACATCCCATCAAGCCCACCATCCTGCCTCCAACAGTAGCCAATCTGGGTCACAAGTTACCCGGCAAATTCCAAAGACAAGATCCATTTCTGGTTGCTCACTACCAGGGATAAGTGATGGTTTTCCCAATTCTACCGGGAAATAACGTTTTAAGGACTTTCCCTCCAGGAACTTGTCCAAATCTGTCTTAAACCCAACTATGCTCTATGCCTTGACAGCAACATCCTCCAGCAGCAAATTCCACAACTTGATTGCGCATTGACTGAGAAAACACTTGACCCAATTTGTTTTATATCTGCTACCTCTTCGTTTGAGGTAGTATCCTCTACTCCTAGTATCATTTAAAAGAGTAAATAACTGTCGCCTATTTCCCTGTTCCTCCCCACTCATGATGTTATAAACCTCTATCATATCTCCTCTCAGTCCCCTCTTTTCCCAAGTGAAGAGTCCTAACCTATTTAACCTTTCTTCATGAGGGCAGCTCTCTATCATTTTGGTGGCTCTTATCTCTATGCTTTCTAGTTCTGTTTTATCTTTTTAAGGTGGTGCAAACAGAACTACACACAATACTCATGCTGAGGTTGCTGCAGAGATCTTATGATATTCTATTTTTCATTCCTTTATGAATCATTCCTGACATTCTATTTGCTTTTCTCTGACCGCTGCTGCACACTGAGCTTAGGACTTCAATGCATTGTCCACAGTGATTCCAAATTCCTTTTCCTGGGTGGTGACTCCTAATATCGAACCCAGCATTGTAAAGCATCACTTTGCATTTGTTAATATTAATTTTCACTTGCCATTTAGATGGCCAGTCGTCCAGATTTACAAGGTTCTTCTGCAGTTCCTCTCAATTTGTTCGTGATTTAACAACTTTGAGTAATTTTCTGTCATCTGCAAAGTTGATTCACAAAGCTATATATTCTGATACAGTCTTGGTATTAAATTCTAGTCTACGAATATATCATCCACAAAGATCTTTACCTTCTGCAGACTCTGGCCTGCTTGAGATACCTTCACTGGGGGGAAGCATGTGATCCTTCTCTATTGCAGGTCCCCGTCTGTATAACACTTTGCCGCAATTCCTATGACTGATCTCCTGCCCTAAATCATTCAAAGTGCAGCTTAAAAAAACCTATTTTTTGCAGCTTGCATATCCAGAGTGCTAATTTTTACTTTTGCTCTGCACTTTTTGTATCTTCAACTGTGCTTTACTTGTCTAGGTAAGCAATAGCTTTATGCTATCTCATACATTATTGTAATGTTTATTTTATATGTATGTTTTTATTGTAACCCACTGTGAACAATGGAGCAAGTGGGATATGCATCTTTTTACATAAATAAATATCTCACTTATTGCTCCCTTTTACAGATCATTTTTTATTATGTTCAACAGTGCCAATCCCAATACATAATATCCCTGGGACACTCCACTATTTATCTTTCTCCACTGGAAAAAATGACTATTTCTTCCTACTCTCTTTGTGCCCTATCTTTTTACCAGTAACTAATCCACATCAGGACATCATCTTATCCCAATACTTGTTAATTTCTCCAGGGACTTTGCCAAATATATGCCTTCTGGAAATCCAGATACAGTATAATCACCTGGCTCACCTTTATTTACAATGTTTACACCTCAAAAAAAAAAAAATCCAGTAGATAAAGCAAAACTTCCCTTTGCTAAATCCATGTTGGTTCTTTTCCATTAGGCCATGCCTATTCATATGGCTTGTAATTTTCCTTTTAAGAATAATTTCTACCATTTTGCCCAACTTCCAATATCATGTTCACTGGTGTACAGTTTCCTGGAACAGTCCTGGAGTACTTTTAAAAACTTGGCACTAAATTGGTCCCCTTCTAATCTTCAGGTACTGTGAAAATTCACATTGGTGAAGCTCTTGCTGCCTCTTTTAGGGGCAGAAACGTTTGGCTGCAGATCACATGCCACTGGAGGGTTGGACCCCTCAAAAGTCTATTTCCACATCTCCTCAAAGTTAGAAAACAATCCTGGGATATGTCCCCACGGGCCGATACAGTAAAGCGGCCCGTTAGTAACCCGTTTTGGACGCACGTTTTGAGCGCTTAAGATGGACACACGATTCAGTATCAGCTTTTACGCGTCCTTAGCGCTTTCCGAAAAAAGACGCGTATCCATTTCCGCCCGCCGCATGTATATATGTTAATGATCAGATTAGCTATTCCCCCCCGATACAGTAACGCGTACCAAAATTATTGCGTTTTTAACCAGTTTATTTACTGCGTCTTTAACCTCTATATTTACCGCCTACCCTGACCCTGGCATTAGTGTGGTTTCAGTCAGCTTTGGACCAGACAGCGTCATGGACAATATGTATATATTGGCTCTGGCGTCCATGAACGGAAGCCCCGACCTTGGACATCCGGGCGGGCACTCAAGGCAGCGGCCATGGACATTGGAAGGCAGCGGGGCCTCCGATCATGGACGCCTGGAAAGAGGCGGGAACGTCCATGGACGTTGGAAGGCAGCGTTCCCGTCTGTTTCCGGGCGTCCATGCTTGGAGGCCCCGACCTTCACAGATGCCCAGACGTCCTTGCACGTCCATGCTCGGAGGCCCCGACCCTCACAGATGCCCGGACGTCCTTGCACGTCCATGCTCGGAGGCCCCGACCTTGGACGTCCGGCCGGGCGCTCAAGGCAGTGACCATGCACATGCATGTGAGAAGGGAGAGCAGACTCTTCTTTCTTTCCTCACCTCCTCGCCTGTTTTTGCCCCCATTCCCTGCCAGTGTACAGAGAGCCGCCCAGTGTGACCTTTTCCCCCACTGACAGCAGTTCTGCAGTGGGACTGGCCTGGACCCGCTCAGCACTGCTGAGATGCAGTGCTTGCTTCCACAGTATTTCAGTGCAAACCGGAAATGGTTAGATCCACACTTGTAACTGCTTCTAGGTTATTATTTTGGTTAGCAATTCTCCAGATGCCCCTAGACCAGTGACGGCGAACCGGCGACACGCCAGCGCCCACCAACACCCAACAAAATTGTAGGACCTCCCTATTGTGAGTCACCGATTTTTCAGGATAATTGCTGTTTTCATCCTGTTTGATGAATGTGCTGTATGAAACTGTTTTTAAATGAATATGCAAAGAATTGAGGCTGTTTTGTTTGGTGAGGGGGTGTGGGGTGTGACACACCAACAGAGTCAAGTTTGGCATTTTCTGAACACGCCAAGCCTAAAAGGTTTCCCATCACTGCCCTAGACCTAAGGCTTAAAGGAAAGGGACGATCCTTATTCTTTAAAATCCATACCCAGGATGGTTAGACTGAGATATTATAAGGAACAGAATACAATGGCAGATAAGGACCATGCAAACTGTTAAACGTCTTTCCTAATACATTACCATGGACCTCTGATGTTCTTGTCACTTCTTTACAAATGAGGGTCTTCATAGTTTATCCCTTGCAAATTTCTTGAATTCACAGTGGAGATGACAGTCTGACTATTTTGCACTGGGATTGTCTTTCCAAACTAGGATGGTTTTCTAGGTTTTTCTCGTTGGTTGAGTAGGAATTTTCTGTAGCCTGCAAGCCAATTTTCAAAGACAAACTCCTTCTCCAGAGTTTCCCTTTGAAAAACCACTGGACGGCTGCTGCTGCTGCTGCTGCTGCAGGGAGTATTTAAGCCGCATACGTTGCAGGTGCATTGTATGTGGATTGAATTAGTGAAAAGCAGGTGTAGGGATTTTGAAAACAAAATCCTCATGCTTGCTTTTCTGGGCTGCCATTTCCCCACTCCCAGCACCAGCTCTTTTCCCTACTAAGCACCCGGGACAAGCTTTAAAGAGCTTTTCTTTGCACATAAACACCTTTGACCCACAGAAATCCCTAGAAAATTGATCCCTTAATGCAAATGCAATTTTGCAGTGGAAAGCCAAGGATATAGGGGTTAAGATATGAATATATACAATTATACAGAAATGACTTTGCAATATCGTCTTCTTCTAAGTTTTTTGAAAAATAAACAAGCCGCTGGAGGAAAATATCTACCTCATCAGCACTAATAATAAACAAAAGGATTCTCCATGTCATGAGATCTGGAAGCGTTTTGCTGTTTGATTACGTTGGGTTAGTTGCTGTTGTCTTCCTCAGATCAAGTTGTGGTAGTTCTTTCTTTTTTTTTTTTTTAGTATAAACGAGGACAGTGACGTTTAAACAATGGCTCGTGCAAATGGACGCTTCCATTTTATAGCATACGCGTGAATATGTGCGCATGATATAAAATCGGCTGTATGCACATACATGTGCGTGCACAATTTTGATTGGATGAGAACTTGTGTGGTCCAATGCAGCTCTACCGCGTAAGTGGGGGGATTTTATTAGATACGCGCACCGATGCAATTACCAATTTCCCCAGGTCCGTTCCCAGTTTGTCCCTAACCCCCCTAACTAGATAGCATCCCTTTTTCCCTATTAGCTGGAACCTTCAAACCTTGCTGACCAGCCTGAATTTTTTATTTTGAAACTTCCACGCCATCCACAGCAGAAGTAAAATTATGTGGTAGGGGATCCCGGCGTGCTTGTGCACTTCAAGTTACAGACTTGGTACGCCCATGTCCCGCTCATGCCCTGCCAGACTCCGCCCACGCTCTGCCCCTTTTTTTTGACTTACTGATTTGTGCGCATACCAGGAGATATGCACGTACTCGCGTGCCTTTTAAAACCCTCTGGAGAGAGACCAGCCCGAGACACACCCGCATCTCCCGGCTTTGGTGCGCGTAGGGCTTTTAAAATCTACCCGTAAGATTGCAAATAACTCAAGGCAAAAGGCAGATAATACACACTGGGGGAAATTTTCAAAACTATGCATTCTGATCCAAAGTTCATGTATACTCTTACCCATAGGCTTTGCACCTGCTCTCAAAGGAAAAGTCAGCATGCACTTGAAAATTGCCAAAGGAAAACGTTCCTGAGATTTGCACCTTTTTTTTTTTTTTGCAGGTAGTTTTTTTCCAGCCAGAACAATGCACACAGTTTTGAAAATGCAAAACTACTGATTTTGTTGACTCTTCTGACCTAACCCCACCCTAGGCAAGCCTCCAGGAGAATGTGGGGGCAATTATGCATGTTGTGGAACAACGCGTGTATTTTTGTCCAGATGGAAGGTGGGCAGTTTTCAGATACACTATGTACTAGGGATGTGCATTCACTTTTCTTGCTATTTTTAATGTGCACTAAATCAAATTAGTGCACCCTAATGCACTTTTATAAGCGCAAACATGATTTGGTCCGCATTAGCTCAAGGACAAAAAACCCCCCACCAAATAAATAAAAAATGAAAATGAAAATAAAAATAAAAACAAATATTTTCCAGCTGCACATCCCTATTATTTACCAAGGGAAATGGCTTTTGAAAATGACTCTCACTAAGCCTGGGTATAAATGAAATTTAGAAAGGTCAGTTAAAGGGGAGGTGTCTCGTTAATTTGTTTTGATAAATCACAACTGAAGGATGCTAAAAAGTAGTTAAGGAAAGGAAAGATTTTTTAGAAGCTTTTAGAAAAAGATTTTAAGCATCACTACAGGAAGAGATCCAGAATAGGCACTAAAATTTTATTTCTTCTCTGCTCACCAGCCTGAGGCCTATGTGCCTTTTGTTCGGAACAAGTGCCAAGAATCAGGCTACTGTATTGATTTTCATAGATTAAGTCACCAACATTTGTTGCCACATTGTGCTGCTAGCGCTCTCTTAGACGCTTGTGTCTTTCAGAAATGGGTTCCTGATACAGAATATTCGAGAAACTCCGCTCAGGCCCGTATATGTGGCATATATGGCTGTACGGAGATTTACTACAGTATTTTATAACCTGTGCATATCAGGTATGCGCAGATTATTAAAAAAAAGTGTATACTTACGTGTGAATATCTGCACTGCACTACACTTTGCCCACCTATTTTAAAAACATACACATATATTTTAAGTGAAATAAAATTGTGACTTGCTCACATAAAACCCTGTTAACACTCAGAAATCAGTATATTTTAAACTATGTGAATATAAGAATATAAGATATGCCATACTGAGTCAGACCAAGGGTCCATCAAGCCCAGTATCCTGTCTCCAACAGTGGCCAATCCAGGTCACAAGTACCCAAACATTAAATAAATCCCACACCTCTAATGTAGCTGGAACATTTTGGTCCTTTTCTGCCATCATTACTATGTTACTATGTTACAAGCAGTGTCTATTCCTTATTAATAGCAGTTTATGGACTTCTCCAGGAACTTATCCAAACATTTTTTAAACCCAGCTACACTAGCTTCCTTAACCACATCCTCTGGCAGCGAATTCCAGAGCTTAATTGTGTGTTGTGTGAAAAATAATTTTCTTTGATTTGTTTTAAATGAGCTACTTGCTAACTAATGGAGTGCCCCCTAAACCTTGCATTATCCAAAAGAGTAAATAACCATTTCACATTTACCCGTTCAAGACCTCTCATGATCTTAAAGACCTCTATCATATCCCCCCTCAGCTGTCTCTTCTCCAAGCTGAACAGCCCTAACCTCTTTAGTCTTTCCTCATAGGGGAGCCATTCCATGCCCTTTATCATTTTGGTCGCCCTTCTCCGTACTTTCTCCAGTGCAACTATATATTTTTTGAGATGCAGCGACCAGAATTGCACACAGTGTTCAAGGTGCTGTCTACCCATTGAGCAAAACAGAGGCATTTTATTTGCTATTCCCTTCCTAACCGTTCCTTACATTCTATTTGCTTTTTTGACAGCCATAACACACTAAGCCGATGAATTCAATGTAATATCATCTGAAATTGTCCCCTTAAGGCCAGCAGTACCCCAGTAACAGTAGAGTCCTTGGAATGGGGTGAGGGTAGAGGGAGGTTGATTGTAATTGTTGAGTTAAATTATCAAAATCTCAGTGGGGAGACCATAAGGGCCTGAGTCCCATTGGCCCATACCCCAAGACTTTTAAGTACCTTGCAAACCCCCGTCTGAAATATTTTTCTGGCTAAAAATTAGACAAAGGAGGAATGCATTTTTTCAAGTAACTGCCTATGTGAAATTAGCTTTGGACATATCAAAGAATTACGCATGCATTAGCATACATTTGTTTTCGAGCAAAGTGTGCTGTGAAGATTATACATGAATATATTACAAGCTATTTTTTCTAGGAACCTCAATAATCAGTGCTTTCCCATTAAGATCTTTTCAGTCATGTATGAGGGTAAACGTGAACAATCCACAAAAATACAAAAAAATAAGGGAACGAAAATATTAACAGAACACTGTCCATTTGCATTGCGCTTTCACAGACCCAAAGAGCTTTCAGTTTAATTTGCCACGATTAGGTCCAAGTAGATTATTCTGCTCCCATAATACGCCCTTTCCCACTTTGTCAAAATACCGAAGCCAGAGCTGGGAGCATGGAGCAGTCAACAGGATTCTGACTGAGCAGGGGCTGGAGCAGGGAGGTTGCTGGCCAATGCCATGGGCATACGGGGCTCATGCCCCCAGTCTATTGGCCAGTGCTGCGAATCTCACACAGTTCTTCTCCAGCTCCGACCTCCAGGCAGCCTGCAGGGAACGAAAGGGAGGGCTTGAACAAGGGAGCAGAGCCATTTGTTTTCAGTTCTGCTGTCCCCTGCGCTTTACCCTCATTCCCTCCCTCCCATCCAACAGGAAGGGGAGCAGCTGGATCAGATACAGACACAGCCACAGCCCAGTGACCCTTGGACTCAGGGATTCAGTTGATGGCAGAGAAGGGGGGGGGGGGGAGGAGGCATCCTAGAACACAATCATGGAGCTGAATGTGATTGATAAGGAGGGAGGGAGGTGAAGATAAAGGGAATGCTGGTGGAGAGAGAATGGGTAGTGTGATAAATGGGGGAAGTTAGGAGGGGGTAGCACTAAAGGGGTTGAATGCTGGGGTGCTGAAGGTTGAATGTGGGGAGAACACAAGAAGGGGAAGTGAATGCGGGATTCTCCCCCATCTTCCTGAAATCAGCGATACCAACTTGGTCTGTCTGAGGTGATGAGCGAGAGGCAGGGTGTGGAGGTCCATGAGAACCATGTATAAGGAGGGGGAGTGCAGGGAGAGGGGGTGCAATAGAGCTGGTGAAAACAGGGTGGAAGAGAGAACCAGGTGGGGAAGGTTCATGTGAAAGAAAGCCAGAGGTGGTGCCAGGCGTGAAGAAACAGAAACTTGATGGCAGAAAAAGACTCTATGCCCAATCTAGCCAACACATCCATCCAACTGCTCAGCTTTACAATCCATCCACCTTCCTACGGTCCTACCCTCCACAACCTCCACTGGGAGGCTGTTCCATGCATCTTCCACCCTTTCTGTAAAAAAGAAATACTTCCCTTTCACCCTCATCCCATGAACCCCTCATTCCAGAGTCTCCTTTCTGTTGGAAGAGACCTACCTTCTGTGCAACGATACCTCTGAGGTATTTAGTTGTCTATCATATCTCCCCTGTCTTGCCTTTCCTCTAGAAGCAATGCAAGTATTTATCCAAAAATATTATACACGAGCTATCAAGACCCCAGAGGTCCTGTCTTCAGATGTGAAAAAAATGTTTCCGATGTAGCATCTGAGGACGGGACCTCTGTGGTTTCAAAAGATCATGTACAATAGTTTTAGATAGTTTGCACATTGATCAAATAAAAGGTTTCAAAATCTGCCAAGCACCCCATGAGTGGCAATGTTTAGTTATTTCATGTTCTGTCTACGATTGATTTTGTGTTAAATGAAGGGAGGTGGTGGAGGGTTAACTCGTCTTTGTGAAAGCAAGGAGGAGTGCCTCACCAAGTGGAACAGAGCTGGCGAGGGCCCCGCCGTAAGAAACCAGCAGCAGATCACCGACTGCACAAGAATCAGCCAGAGCACTGTATCCCCTTGGGTCCTGGCTTTCTCACTATGGTTGATGCTGATTTTTTTAAATTGTCCTCATAAGGCTAGCAGGATCTCAGTAACACCAGCATCCTGTAAGGCAGGGCGGGGGTGAATTAATTGTGATTGTTGAATGTAATTATCAAAATCTCAGCGGGAGACCATATGGGCCTCATCCACACACCCACCCACACCCCCCCACCCCCCGCCGATCTTTTAAGTACCTCTGGTTCTGGGTATAAGAACCTGAGGCTGCATTAGTTTTCCAGTCTCACGTTCCCAGTCTATAAAATCCATGCTTCAGATTTTGTTTTTTTGTATTGCCCTTTTTCAGATAGAAAAGAGATCTAAGCTTCCATCACTGAAACGAAAGGAATTTGTGTAGCCTGTGACATCAAATTGGTTGAATTCCTTAATACCCAGTCGTCTCAGGCTCTCTGGAACCGATGTGCCTATCACCTACCAGCTCTAAGCATTCTGTTAGACATATAATCATATCACTGCTCCCAGAGCCATCAAAGCTAATTTCATCAAATTGTATCATGGCCATGGCGTTATTGTTTTCCATGACGATTAGAAAAATAAAAGCTGGCACTTATTAAATGAGTATTCTCTTGCATGTTGATTGCTTTGCTAATTTTTTGTTTACATTCCTTGTTTAGCCTTGGGATGGAAGAGTGCACTTTCAGTCTAGTTAGGCAGTAAATAGCATAATTAACAAGATCAGCTGAGCCAGATTTTTTTTGCTGGAGACAGAGAAATGAAGTCCAACGTGACAATTGAATTACTCTTTCCCCAAACAAGCAGAGGCTGACGCTCAGAGCCCACCGGCGCACAGGTTTGTCCTGTGCCAAAGTTTTGATGATGACCCTCAATCTGATCTCCTACCCTAGGATGGGTGAAGTGGTCATGGAAACTTCAGGCCAGCGATGGGCAAGTGAGCGGTGTGTTTAAAGGACTTTTCCTCCTTGATGTGCGGTGCTCCTGCAGTTAAGGCAATGAAGTCAAAGCAAAAGGAAAAATACTTTTTTTTTTGTTTAAACTTCTGCACACATCAGCTTTACCTATTCCTATGAAACATTCTTGTTAACTGCCCTCTTGCTAGATAGCTACATTTTTTCCCACCGAAAACGAGCAAGTTTTATTTTCTCTTCCTTTTCCCTTCAATTCCTTTGGAGGAAAGAATAAGCAGGCACCCCCTGATTAAATGATTCAAGAAAGCTACCATGAGAAATTGCTTGGATAAAGACAATCCCTAAACTATTTTTTTTTTGTTTCAGTGCCACGAGCACTGCTGAATAAGCAGTTACGTTAGGAAACACATGTTTCTGTGCATCAGTACAGAGCGATATGCATTCAAGGAGCAGGATTCAAATCCTATACATAAAGCAACAGCAATAGTTACACCCCAGTGTCCTTTTGGAATAAAAGGCACTTTTTATTACGGATACATTTTACTTTCTTGTGACGCATACTGAATTTATAATTTGGTTACAGCCAATTAGATCTACAATACGTTTCTGAAGCAGACCAAGGCTGCTTTCTTAATCATGGTTTGGGTATATTGAAGGACTAGTTTATGATTTTCATCACTTTTTTTTGACTGTAAAATACTTCCATTACTATTTTTTCGTTTTTTGCTGGTCCAATGGCAAATCTTTCAAGGAATAACTTTTTACATTTTTTGTACAAACAAAGGGCCTGATTCATCAAGGCAGGATCCCACAACCCAGAAAGGGAGACATGCCTTAGTGAGTCAGGTCCAAAGTTCATCACTCTTGCAGCCTGTAAGGTACAGATTGCTAGTGAGTGCAGCCGTACCTGTTCCTGGTTATCCAAATTGCACATACAGCATTCTTACCAATGGTTTTGACAAGCTGCTAACAGTAAGCTTGTATTAAGAGACAATATTCTCCTCATCTGTATTTGCTGACTGTATTATATATGCTGAAGAAGGGACTATAACTTACCAACGTCTGTACAATGCTGTGCAAGTCTAGTAGAGCTGGAAATGATAACAGGTTGTTGGGGTAGAAATAATTTGAATTTTCCATGTGTGACGCCGACAAGTATATACAAATAAATAAATAAATGCTACCATGCTGCCAAAATGGAATAGTTCACCTAACAAACTTAACTGATATTACAGTGACCAAGTATTAAGGGGAACTGTCATGGGGTGTGCATTAAGACACGGCAAGTTCCTTCCCGTTTTCAAAATGCAAATTGAATATTCCGGAAACAGGATCTGAATTAAAGAATACAGAACTGATTCTTGTGAATAATGCTCCTTCATCTCTTTAGAACGGGAGGGAGGAACAGATGGCGAAAGTTTTAGTTTAAACTGCCATTTCCATTGATAGCACCGAGTGCTTTTTGGCGCTTTTGCACCAGCTGACTTGCTCCCTACAGCAATTTATTCTGCCTTATAATGCACTGGTGGGCTCCCAGACTGAATGTTCCTAATAAAAGCGTTTGCAGTGTGTAGCACGGGCAGAATGTGCCTGTGCATCAAGCATGAGAACATCAGATTGAGATCCCTACAAAAGGTCTCGTTTTCTGACCCCCCTGGACCTCACTATCAACCTACCTGAGGTCCGTCCCACTGCAAAGATTTCTTGCTAGAGTGGTCCATATACAAAACGCGCTGGCACTCTGGTTTCAAAACACGAGCAAAGCAAAAGACCGAGCCCCTGGGCGGGTTATCCAGTTATCTTGAAGGTCTGCGCATGCGTTAAGCTTTCTGGCATGTATTCGGTTTTATTAGTGGAGGTGCTTGCCCGAAGTTAGATATTTCAGGTGAGAAAAAAAAATGAGTGTGCAAACGGTTGAGATAAACATGCAACTTACATGTTTGGTGCTGCTAATTATGGCCCGTTGGGTCATATTCATATAGTTTTCTCCCCCAACCAAGCTATGCGCGCCCGCCCCCCCCTCCCATCCCCCTCCAGGAGGACCTTTTCACTGTGGATGAAATTACGCTTGTGAAAGTACATCACTGCTTATAGCTGGCTACAAATCCACTTAGGAGGATTCAGCTGCTTGGCCCACAGAAGCCCAAGTTTTTCTCCCGTAAATCCCAGCTTAAGCCTCAGAAAATCTTCCCCCTTTAACTGTTATGTGTGGGAGCATAAGAGAACGGCACAGTACCACGCGGCAACCAAGAAGCTGCTGCTGTTTTATATCCAGAGCACCTTACACATACTTGGCAATGACTTCCCACTAACGAAATGTGGAATCCTTTCCCTATCAGTTCTGTGACCGTGACTTTCTCATTCTTAAGTAAGAGTCTGAGGAAATTAGGCTGGGATCCTATGAGAGATTTTTTTTTTTAAAGCATTTTTTTTCAGTAAGCTCTACTTATATGTTTATAGTAAAATGACAAGACAGAAACCAGAAATATGAATCAGAGAGTGGGATGGAGCTGAGCTCCCTGTTATTTTTAAGGCACGGTGACTCAAATGCACAGATTTAGCGTTTTGCAGACGCTCTGCATGTCATATGGAGCTCCGATTCCAGCAAATTCTGAATTCCGATGAAATGACTTGCTGTGACATGGGACTCGTTTCCCTCTTCTGTGCCAAGCACTTCCTCTGCAGAACATGAAGTGGGACCTGGGTTTTAGAAGTGTTTTCATTTATTTTCCCGAAGTTTTTTTTTTTTTTTTTTCTTCTTCATACCAGTGCAACACATTTTCCTATGAGAAAGTAAAAGCATTGGGTCAAAAGCATGGAATTCTCATGTAATCAACGCAAGCTTCAACTTTATTTCTCACCATTGAAAGCAAGCTGTGAGATTACCACACAATTAAACTGCGGGAAATAGGAAAACTGGGTATTTCAGCATTGATAACCCTTTAGGGTCAGGCGCCAATAGAAAGGGATTTCTCTGTTGCCGTAAACACTCAAGAAATTCCAATTTTAGAATTGGTAACAAAGCAGAGAGAAAAAGAAACACAGGAAGATTGATATGTGATCTAAAAATTACCCAAAACGAGAAGTGCTGAGCTTGCAATATTAGACTGTGCTAAGATTTATATCTTTACTAGTTGCATATATTCCAGGTTTTAAGAATAGTTTTTATCTAATTTCTCATTGCTTTTACACCCTCATTTAGAAAGGTCTTTCTGGTCACACGTACCTTAACATAGGAAGGAAAACTCTTTAACAATACAGAGTCCACTTTGTACAAAGAAACTACTGCATCTCCTGTACAGCAATATACAGCCAAACCCTACCAGTTCCATTACTGGAAACTACTGCATCTCCTGTACAGCAATATACAGCCTAACCCTACCAGTTCCATTACTGGAAACTAGTGCATCTCCTGTACAGCAATATACAGCCTAACCCTACCAGTTCCATTACTGGAAACTACTGCATCTCCTGTACAGCAATATACAGCCTAACCCTACCAGTTCCATTACTGGAAACTACTGCATCTCCTGTACAGCAATATACAGCCTATCCCTACCAGTGCCATTACTGGAAACTACTGCATCTCCTGTACAGCAATATACAGCCTATCCCTACCAGTGCCATTACTGGAAACTACTGCATCTCCTGTACAGCAATATACAGCCAAACCCTACCAGTTCCATTACTGGAAACTACTACATCTCGTGTATAGCAACATCCAGCCAAACCTTACCCATTCCATTACTGGAAACTACTGCATCTCCTGTACAGCAATGTACAGCCTAACCCTACCAGTTCCATTACTGGAAACTATTGCATCTCCTGTACAGCAATATCCAGCCAAACCCTACCAGTTCCATTACTGGAAACTACTGCATCTCCTGTATAGCAACGTCCAGCCAAACCCTACCAGTTCCATTACTGGAAACTACTGCATCTCCTGTACAGCAATATCCAGCCAAACCCTACCAGTTCCATTACTGGAAACTACTGCATCTCCTGTACAGCAATATCCAGCCAAACCCTACCAGTTCCATTACTGGAAACTACTGCATCTCCTGTATAGCAACATCCAGCCTAACCCTACCAGTTCCATTACTGGAAACTACTGCATCTCCTGTACAGCAATATCCAGCCAAACCCTACCAGTTCCATTACTGGAAACTACTGCATCTCCTGTATAGCAACATCCAGCCAAACCTTACCCATTCCATTACTGGAAACTACTGCATTTCCTGTACAGCAATATCCAGCCAAACCCTACCAGTTCCATTACTGGAAACTACTGCATCTCCGTCAAACTAATCGCCCAACTAGAAACTCCCTCGCCGGCACCCTTCAAACCCCCTCACTCAAATTTGGGCACCTCACCACCACCAGGGAAAGAGCCTTCTCCATTGCGGGTCCCACCCTCTGGAACTCCCTCCCTGCCAAACTCCGTTTAGAACCATCCCTGAGCCACTTCAAAAAAGGAATCAAGACATGGCTTTTTAAACAGGCTTACCCCAACTCTTTTCAACCCCAGTCATAGATCACCTCTGAACCACCTCAACTCCCGTTCAGCCCTTATACCTTCTCCTTGACCTCCCTCTACCATCCCAGTACCCCCCCCTGTTCCCTCCCCCATACCCTTCCCCTGCGCCCCGTAGCCTCCCCTCCACCCCGCTCCTCACCCCTTTAGCTACCTTTGCCTGAAAGTACCTTGTCATTTTGTTTCCTTTCCCCCTCCCCCCTCCTTTCCCCCCCTCGCTCCCTCCCTCTTCCCCCTGTATATAACTGTACATAAGTGCACATGCCTCCTTTTATACTGTAAATAAGTTCATATACTAAGTCTATAAGTGCACACACATGCCTCCTTTAACATTACTTATACATATTTAATCTTTGCTTATGCATATTGATCTTAACATGGATAAGTAATCTCCATGTCGTTCAACAATGTTGTATCCCTGCTCATTGACTCTCTCTCCTATACTTTCATATGTTATCCAGTTTCGTATATTATCCAATTTTTTCCCAGTTAGCCCTCCATCCCCGTTCATTGTAATTTCCTTTCTCAGTTACTTGTGAACCGACATGATGTGTCCTACGAATGCCGGTATATAAAAAATGTTAAATAAATAAATACATAAACTACTGCATCTCCTGTACAGCAATGTACAGCCTAATCCTACCAGTTCCATTACTGGAAACTACTGCATCTCCTGTACAGCAATATACAGCCTAACCCTACCAGTTCCATTACTGGAAACTACTGCATCTCCTGTACAGCAATATCCAGCCAAACCCTACCAGTTCCATTACTGGAAACTACTACATCTCGTGTATAGCAACATCTAGCCAAACCTTACCCATTCCATTACTGGAAACTACTGCATCTCCTGTACAGCCTAATCCTACCAGTTCCATTACTGGAAACTACTGCATCTCCTGTACAGCAATATACAGCCTAACCCTACCAGTTCCATTACTGGAAACTACTGCATCTCCTGTACAGCAATATCCAGCCAAACCCTACCAGTTCCATTACTGGAAACTACTACATCTCGTGTATAGCAACATCCAGCCAAACCTTACCCATTCCATTACTGGAAACTACTGCATCTCCTGTACAGCCTAACCCTACCAGTTCCATTACTGGAAACTATTGCATCTCCTGTACAGCAATATCCAGCCAAACCCTACCAGTTCCATTACTGGAAACTACTGCATCTCCTGTACAGCAATATACAGCCTAACCCTACCAGTTCCATTACTGGAAACTACTGTATCTCCTGTACAGCAATATCCAGCCTAACCCTACCAGTTCCATTACTGGAAACTATTGCATCTGCTGTACAGCAATATCCAGCCAAACCCTACCAGTTCCATTACTGGAAACTACTGCATCTCCTGTACAGCAATATACAGCCTAACCCTACCAGTTCCATTACTGGAAACTACTGCATCTCCTGTACAGCAATATACAGCCTAACCCTACCAGTTCCATTACTGGAAACTACTGCATCTCCTGCACAGCAATATACAGCCTAACCCTACCAGTTCCATTACTGGAAACTACTGCATCTCCTGCACAGCAATATACAGCCTAACCCTACCAGTTCCATTACTGGAAACTACTGCATCTCCTGCACAGCAATATCCAGCCTAACCCTACCAGTTCCATTACTGGAAACTACTGCATCTCCTGTATAGCAACATCCAGCCAAACCCTACCAGTTCCATTACTGGAAACTACTGCATCTCCTGTACAGCAATATACAGCCTAAGCCTACCAGTTCCATTACTGGAGATAAAGTTGCTGGGAAGGGTCAGTTTTATGGGTCCATTGTAGATGCCTCCCCAAATTTTCCCTTTCCCTTAAAATCAATGGATTAGGAGCACTGCCTAATATTTTTAAGTCATTCGTTTTTAAGTAGTTTATCCACATTTGCGGCTGATTTTCTATTTGTGGATCTGTTTGCAGTCTTGAGAAACAAACATTTGTAATCTTTGAACATAATTTGCTGTCCATGCTTTCTTTCTCCAGTGGTCTGCAAGGAGGTCCTCATGAGTGGAAGACAAGTAAGTCAGCCCCATGGAGAAGGCCACAGTACTGTTACATCCTCATGCTGGCTTCTGATTTTTCTCCTCCACGTTTGACTGTTTTGAAGAGTGGGTGGCTCCCAAATGTCTTTATTTTTGCTTCCTTGTACATCTGGTTTCTTAGCTTTGTGATCTTTGCCTCTTGGAGAAGGGTTATTTATTGAGTATGATCAAAGTAGTGTAGTTCCCCATTCTGATTTGCGATCTGTGAGCCTCATTGTGAATTGAGGACAGAGGGCTGGATTGAAAACAATGAACATGAATCCCAAATTCGTAGAGACGCCGCTCACTTGGTAAATTGGATCGATCCATTTCTTGTTTTTCTTTATTTAAACAATCAAAGGTGCCATCAGCTGTAAACTTGTTCTTTTTTGAGTACAGAATGTTTGGTAGTGTAGCCTCAGAAATAGGGTTACATGCTTTTAAAATCTTAGGGATAAGTAGAGCTCTATATAAAGTAAAAAGGACTTCTGAAATCATAACTATGGCTCACATTATTTTTTAAAGGACAAATATCACAGAAAAAAAAATTAAGAGTTTCTGAACTCTATGTTGAGCTGAAGGCTATGAAAGAGTTTAGCTGCTCTTCTAGAAAACAAAAATTAATTTGCTTTGGACAAATTAAAATTAATTAAAATTATGCAATGTTGCCCTTGTGTTAATTTTAACGGTGAGGTTGTTGTGATTTAAGGCTACAATTAGTTCTAGTGTTTGAAAGAGAAGCACTGTAATCGAGACAGGACATTTTAATAATCCTGGTTATAAACATTAAATACATCATCTTTAGGGACTCACAAACACATTGTAATTAACTTTTACAACTGAAATAAATCAGATTGCATTAGCATATTGCAAAGGAAAAAAATCATTTGCATGATTGAAAACAGCTTCTGAAAATTATGTACAACAGGCTTCACGCAAATATCAACACAAAACAATAAAGCGAGCTTTTTTTCATTCTGACGACACTGAGATAAAAGATATTGTATCCATTTTGGATATTGACAATAGTGGAATGAAACTTGTTTTCCTGACGCTTTCTAGAGATTGTTGCTGAAGCAATATACATGACAAGTTGTGTGTTCTTACCCAATATATGTTTTGTGGAAACCACTTGAGAAGTGCATGGTAACTCCTAATAAACACAGGGAACCTAAATTTCAAACCTATCCATGGTGCAGCATTTGCACGCATAATTGAATGCAACAGAGATTTGTCCTGGCATTTTATAAACTGCGTGGCGGCAGCTGCAGAGTTTATAAAATACCGCATAGTTCAGCTCTGAATATATGCGCGTGCATTTCAGTATGCGTGAATATTTCCAATGCAAGAAAGTGCCTACTTCCTTTACATGTTTTCTAAACATATCCGTGTATTTTTTAGGGACGAAAAAAATGTGACTGCAAAAGAAGCTTGATTTGTATGCTGGTATTTTGCAAAATATGCACATATAAGGGTAGATTTTAAAAGGGGGCGTGCACATGAACGCGATCATTTTATAACTTGCAAGCATCGGTGCACACGTTATAAAATACGATGTCTGCGCACACATGCACGCTGGATTTTAACATCTGTGCGTGCATGGAGCCGACTGGGAGGGAACCTCCCTACCCCCTGCCTAACTTTCCTTCCCTTTCCTCTCTCTACCCTGACCCCTAACCCCACCTACCCCAAATTTTTTTATTTCCCTACTTACTGCTCCTCTGGAGCAGAAGTAGATTCTGCGCACCAGCTCGTTGCCGGCATGTGCTTCCCCAGGACAGCGGCTAATGGCTAGTGGCCATTGTCCTGGCCGGTGTTCATCCTGCCCCCCCTCCCCCGACCAGACCATGCCCCCTGGCCCTCCCCTTTTTCAGGGCCCGGCACTTTTGCACATATTGGTGGTTATGCACATGGCCGGGCCCTTTAGAAAATGCGCACAGAGCCCAGCCACATGTGTAACCGCTGGTATTTGTGCACGTGGGCCTTTGAAAATTTGGCCTTAATCGTTTAATGCAGATGTTGGGAGAAAGTTGTCTGAGGTCTTAACTGCAAGTTTCACTGGCCCTGCAGGATAGCCCTGACTTGACCAGAAAAAGCTTTTTCTGGGAGAACACCAAGAACGAGCATCAAGAAGGGAGCTCCATTGGAAGAGCAGGTGGAGTGGGTGCATCTCCTCTTTCCCACTTGATTGCGATTGTTCCTCTACCCCGAATGGCTAAGCCATTAATAGTCTCTTTGGAGGCTATATGGCCAGCTTGTTTCTTTATTAAGGGTTTTTACTTCTCATGTTCAGAATTGGATACAGGAGCAAGAATGTAACTTGATGACTCAAGCTTAGGAATTGAGTCAGGTTTCCGAGGAGTCTCCCAACTCACAAAATGCCTTAATTCAAGAAAAATGATTTCTAACAGAAAATTGGGAAATTTTGTGAATTATATCAGGAATCTGATTTTGAGACTAATTTTCCCAAAATGCTCACTGCGTCCCCTATGGAATTGTTCAAAAGATACCTAATGGAAGTTCTTAAAACACCTCAAAGTGGTACCCCCTCCTTTAAGTAATATCTATTACCTGCCGAGTGGGAAGAAAGTGGAGCAGAGAGAGGGTGAACCTTTTGGGGAATTGTCCCTCGATAGTTTGGATTTAACTGCAGTACTGGAAAGATGAACGAGGAGTAGAGTAAAAGGAGTTCATTACTGGTCTCCTTTGTGTTTATTCACAATAAAGATTATGTTATGCACCTAAATTTCTGAAACAAGCTTACTTTATTTTCGGCAGGAAAGATTTGGGTGTTTGCGCAAAAACTCAAGATTGTTGTAAAACATTTCTGGAAATGCGTCAGGGGATGGTGTCCTTTGGCACTTTTTTTTTTTGCGGTTAATTTTCCTTGCAGATGTTTGGTTAAATTTTGAGATTTATTTATTTATTTATTTATAACTTTTTTTTTATACCGAAGTTCAAGTAACAGGGTTACTTATCATTCCGGTTTACATTACAACAAGTAGCAAATAATGACAAATATATGTCTTACAATGAACAAGGAATGTTCATTGTAGCATACACTATTATACATCTCTATGCTACTATGTAGCACAGAGATGTAGCATACACTATTATTTATGAACATGTCCAGCTACAATTCTTTTCTTGATTCTAAGAAGATATTTAGTGAAGGCACCGCAGAGACCTGTTGAGTTGTGGGAGTGGATATGTTAGTACAAGTCATGTTGATGGCTACATTGTTGATGTTCTTTTTGCACTGGTGTTTTGATACCATAACTTTCAATGGTTATTTCCTTACTTGGTTCCCTTAATTGTAGGCTGCTTAGAGATGGATATTATAATTCTTCCTTATATGTATTTGTTTCTCTTTCTCTTTAGTTTGTTAATACTGGCTGACATCTTTTATTTATAATTACAAGTGTATGCTTGTTGAATATCTTGAAATTTATAAATAAAAAGTTTTAAAGAAACCTGCAATGACATAAAGTTATTCAAAGTTGTTAAATCACAAGAGGATTAGGACTAAAATTGCAGGAGGAACTTGCGAGACTGGAAGATTGGCATTCAAATGGCAGATGAATTTTAACGTGGACAAGCGCAAAGTGATGCCTATAGGGAAACACAACCCAAATTACAGATATAAAATGCAAGGTTCCACATTAGGAGTCACTTCCCATAGTGGATAGTCTGTTGAAATCTTCTGCTCAGTGTGTGGTAGAGGCCAAGAAAGCAAATAGAATGCCAGGGATTATTAGGAAAGGAATGGAGAATAGAACAGAGAATATCATAAAGCCCCTGCATTGCTCCATAGTGCAACCACATATTGAGTATTGTGTGCAGTTCTGGTCACCGCATCTCAGGAAAGATGCATAAGAATTAGAACAGGTATAGAGAAGAGTCACAAAAATGATAAAGGGGATGGAATAATAGGGATGTGAATCGTGTCCTCGATCATCTTAACGATCGATTTCGGCTGGGAGGGGGAGGGAATCGTATTGTTGCCATTTGGGGGGGTAAAATATCGTGAAAAATCGTGAAAAATCGTGAAAAATCTAAAAATCTAAAAATCGCAAAACCGGCACATTAAAACCCCCTAAAACCCACCCCCGACCCTTTAAATTAAATCCCCCACCCTCCCGAACCCCCCCCAAATGAGTTAAATAACCTGCGGGTCCAGCGGCGGTCCGGAACGGCAGCGGTCCGGAACGGGCTCCTGCTCCTGAATCTTGTTGTCTTCAGCCGGCGCCATTTTCCAAAATGGCGCCGAAAAATGGCGGCGGCCATAGACGAACACGATTGGACGGCAGGAGGTCCTTCCGGACCCCCGCTGGACTTTTGGCAAGTCTCGTGGGGGTCAGGAGGCCCCCCACAAGCTGGCCAAAAGTTCCTGGAGGTCCAGCGGGGGTCAGGGAGCGATTTCCCGCCGCGAATCATTTTCGTACGGAAAATGGCGCCGGCAGGAGATCGACTGCAGGAGGTCGTTCAGCGAGGGTTTTTTGGAAAATGGCGCCAGCTGAAGACAACAAGATTCAGGAGCAGGAGCCCGTTCCGGACCGCTGCCATTCCGGACCGCCGCTGGACCCGCAGGTTATTTAACTCATTTGGGGGGGGTTCGGGAGGGTGGGGGATTTAATTTAAAGGGTCGGGGGTGGGTTTTAGGGGGTTTTAGTGTGCCGGCTCACGATTCTAACGATTTATAACGATAAATCGTTAGAATCTCTATTGTATTGTGTTCCATAACGGTTTAAGACGATATTAAAATTATCGGACGATAATTTTAATCGTCCTAAAACGATTCACATCCCTATGGAATAAATCCCCTATGAAGAAAAGCTAAAGAGGATAAGGCTCTTCAGCTTGGAGAAGAGATGGCTGAGGGGAGATATGATAGAGGTCTATAAAATAATGAGTGGACTGGAGTAGATTGATTGTTTGCTCTTTCAAAATGTACAAAGACTAGGGGACATGCAATGAAATTACTAGGAAGTACATTTAAAACAAATAGGAGAAAATATTGTTTGTACTCAACACATAATTAAGCTCCGGAATTCATTGCCTGAGGATGTTGTAAAAGCTGTTAGTGTAGCTGGGATTAAAAAAGGTTTGTAAAAGTTTCTGGAAGAAAAGTCCATAAACCACCATTATTAAGGTGGACTTGGGGAAATCTACTGCTTATCCCTGGGGTAAGCAGCATGGGATCTATCAATCTTTTCGGATCCTGCCAGGTACTTGTGACCTGGATTGGCCACTGTTGGGGACAGGACACAGGGCTTGATGGACTTTTGTCTGACCCAGTATGGCAGCAAATCTTGTGTTCTTATATTCAGGGTGGTACACAGGCTGCCTGACATTAATGCTTAGAAACTTAGTTCATTAACTGGAGTGCTAATTTTCTTTCACTGCCCTATCCCCTGTCTCCTCCTGTGTCTGCCCCCAACCTCCTTTACTGTAAATTTATAGTTTGCAACAAGTAGGAGGTACGGTTATTCTAATGTCTCTCCCATGAAACAGTGGGGACTTTGTATGTCTTCACTTTCTTTTATCTTTGACAATTTCCTGCCACTTTGGGCTTCCAGATCAATTGGAATTAGCCTCCATTGGTGCTAATTGGCATAATAAGCCTACATTTGCAATGCCCCGGGGACTCACCATTTCATAACACTGAAAGGAGAATTTTAAAAGCCCGGCACGTGCCAGAACTGGGAGATGCGCGAACATCCAGGCTGGCACGCTCCAAGCGGATTTTAAAGGGCGCGCGCCTACACGCATACGTGCCACCATGTGCACAAATGAAAAGCTCTGAAAAAGGGGCAGGGTGGGGGCGGGGTCTGGGCGTGGCATGTGCGTTCCTGAATTTTACATTGGAATTTGCGCATAAACATTTATGCGCACAGGTGCGTGCTGGGGTTCCCCGCCGCATAACTTTACTTCTGCTAAGGATGGGGTGTAAGTTGTAAAATAAAAAAATCGAGGTGGATCGGTGGGGTTTTAAACATCAGGGCTATCAGGGGAGAAGGGAGGCAATTAAACTGGGGGGGGGGGGGGGATTTGGAAGTCCTATTCCTAGGCGAACTGGGAACGAACAGGGAAAACTGGTAATGGTGTCAGTGCACCTCTTTTAAAATCCCCTCCACTTGCGAGATAGAAGCGGCACTGGCGCGGACTTCCGTGTGTCCACTTAAAATTGTGCACGTTATAAAATGTTCACATCCCTTGGCGTGGGCCGATGAGCACACACACACATGGGTGCCCACATGCCTATTTAAAAGTTACCTTCTTAGCTCAGTCATTGCAGCAACCATTCTTGGCCCAGAGCCAAAAAAATGCATCACCTTCTGGAACCTGCCACAAATGCACTTTGATTCTGATCACTAGTAGGTTTCAATATTGCACAATGACCAAGACTCCCCACCATAAGGAGCTGTGAATGCTGCATACATAGGGGCTGATGCAATATGATCACGTTGAAAGTGGGCGCTGAGCGTTCAGCACCTGCTTTCCTAGCATGCCCCCAGGGACCCCTCCTGTGGCGCCATGCAATATTCAAATTAGGGGGTCACTTGTGTGGGAGCTTGTGCAGGTTGCTTGTGCGGGAGCCCGCGAGCTTGTGCGGGTCGCTTGTGCGGGAGCCCGCGAGCAGTTGGCCGTCCTCTGGTTAGGAAAATGGATGCCGAATTTAGCGGTGTCTGTTTTCCTAATCGGCGCACAGCCAGGAGTTCAGGAAATGGACACTTGTTAATTGTGCGTCCATTTCCTGAACACGACTGCCAGCATTTTTTTTTTAACTTTTTAAAAGATTTTACTCCTCCTACTTAATATTGCAACGACATTAAGTAGGAGGATGGACAGAAAAGCAGTTTTTTCGGCTTTTCTGTACAACTTTTGGAAGGGCTCAGCAATTAACGCCTGCTCCCGGCAGGCGTTAATTTCTAAGAGCAAAAAATGTGTGCATTGGACACACATTTTCTTTTTGCATTGGGAGTGAATAGCCAATAGCCTCATTCACAAGCATTTGCATGTGATGAGCACTATTAGTTTCACCGCTCGCTGGATGTGGGTTGTGGAGGCGCTAATCCCCTTATTACATAAGGGAATTAAGTAGAGCCTACACAACCCGCGTCGAACTGTGGGTCAAACAGTGCGCTCGGCTGAGCACACTGTATTGCATCGGCTCCATAGTGTTTCTAACCCTAGCTGGACCAAGGTGCTAAAACAGGATTTGGGAATCCAACCCAAGGTCTCTGCATAAAAGGGTTAACTATTCCTTTAACAATAGAGATTCTATGTATAAAAGACTAAATTATTAAATAATTCATTAGACAAACTTAAAACGTGTTTATTATAAAGTGCTGATCTTAAGAAAAAAAGACTAAAAATGATTATATATAGGAGGAGAAAATAATGTTTCAAGAAATAAATATTTTTGCTATGAACTATCAAAAAATAAGATCTTTCAATAGGAAAATTGGCAGCGATTTAAGCCTTTGAATCTAATGTTCCTTTGAGTCCCCTGCATGCTTGTGTCCGGGATCATGTGGTTTCCCCTGGGGCCATAGCTTATTGATTTAAAAGAACAGTAAGTTAATTAAGACAAGAAGGAAAGCCTACTGCATAATTAACAAGCCATTTACCTAAAATCAATAAACTAATTGCCACACCTACATTAGGAGAAAGTATTTATCCTATTGAAAACTACTAATTTATATCTGCATGTTAACAAGGTGATGGGTGTTTTATTTGGAAGGCTAGCCAGATCTGTAAAGTGATAATTTATTGAACAATCAATTAAACTTTTTAGCCCTGAAAATATAAACAGGTAATGAGGAGCCAGAAACTTGTCTATATACAGAAGTTTGCACTTGGGAAGAATCTGCTTGTAAATCATTCTGTTTCTCAAAGGACCATTTCATCATTCAGGAACTGATTCATAGGCCTGATTTACTAAGCTTTTTATTTTCCTTAGAGACAGAAGGGGGTCGATATTCAAAGCTGTTTATCCGGATAACATTTGAGATATCTGGATAAATCCCGAAGTTTGAATATCTGGCCCCTTTGAGCGGATATCCGGCTAACTCATTAGTAGTGAAGGAGGACAACCAGTCCCTTCCCTATGACCTCCTCTTCCTCCCGCCTGAGTCAAGGCAAAACTGCTTTGACTGAAAACCCCCGTGGCACATCCTCCTTCCTGTCATGTTGAAAATAAAGTGTGATGGGACTGAGGTTCATTCCTGAAAATGTGCGCACAAAAAGAACTCCATTTGCAGAAACTGTTCGAAAACAAGATGTCCTTGTGAAGGGGACACATTTATTTAGTAGAGCATTTACGGGGTCCTTGCATCTACTCATTGTATCATAGCACGGTTTATTCCTTAGAGCTGGATGTTTTAGCTTATTGTTGAACTAATATCCTAGTATATTCTGAAGCCGATATTGAGAAAATCAGAAACCCATGGGGTTCCTTTGAGAGACCCTGAACATTTGGGGAAGGCAAGAAATCCATCTGCACAACTTAAAAGAAATAGGGCTATATTCATACCCCTAACTCTTCTGTCTTTCAGTTTCCTGTAGAGACCTCCTTTTGGAAATTTTGTTCCCTACATATTCTATATTCTCTGATGACATCTAATATCCTATTCAATTATGAAACTTTGAAATTTTCATCACAAAATATCTTCAAAAGACTTTGCTGTCAATCAATATTCTGACATCCAATAAGCATTTTGCCTTCAAGGTCAGAATACTTCCAAAAGAAATCATCAAGATATTCAATAGCGCTACGGGCAATCTCTCTGTGAGTGGTCAATTCCAAACAGGAAAACACTCAGTTATAGGCCTCTA
The DNA here is from genome assembly GCF_901001135.1 of Rhinatrema bivittatum. Classification (NCBI taxonomy): domain Eukaryota; kingdom Metazoa; phylum Chordata; class Amphibia; order Gymnophiona; family Rhinatrematidae; genus Rhinatrema; species Rhinatrema bivittatum. The sequence goes on along the minus strand of NC_042627.1, from coordinate 74,216,533 downwards.
CTCCTAGAGAACCCTTGAATGCATGAAGTAAGTCTAGTACTTACTAGACTTACTTCATGTAATATGTTGATTGTTCACAAAACCCTACTGTTCCCAACTACTATGTTACCTCCATTTGATTGTAAGATAATTGCATATGTTGGATGATAATTGCAGATTTGTAAACCGTTATGATGGTTCTACCGAATAACGGTATATAAAACCCTATAAATAAAGAAATAAATAAATAAATAGTAATGAAAATGGTATATTGTGAGATCCAGTCCATCTGCTACAGTGTGTGCTATCTGGAGATCTGAAGTCAGAAAATTCAGGGGACACAATCCTAAATCCTATAGATGGGATAGTGATCTCTACAATTTGGAATATGCTACCCTGCATAGATGCTCATCTTTTTTGATCCCTCCTTGACCAGCGGAAAACCTTTGGCCATCAGACTCTTATCTAGATCCTAAGCAAATGTTAATTCAAGGGAAATCCTCTCCCAGATTTGGTGAAAAAAAGTTCTCTGATCCATACTAGGGTCCTTGCTAGGACAAAATGCTGCCAGTCTTAAAAAAATCTGGCAAATATTGGGCAGAATGTGTAACATCAAATGAATAATTCTGAGTGCACGGTAAAGCAAGTTTGCACCCCTAGCCACCAATCAAGTCCCGTTACAGAATTATAGCTAGCCCCAAATTGTAGAATAGACTGCTTTTTTTCCCCCTTAACTTTCTCATGTTGCCATATCCCTGCGTATAAACTGAATAAAAGAACCAAAGTAGCTGTTGGAAAAAAAAAATGTCCAGAAATGGTTTTTACAGCTTGTAAGTGTTACAAGAAATAATTCCAATTAAATGTCTAAACATCCTCTCGCATTAGGTTCTGTGCTTTTACGAGCAGTTTAATAACTGCCTTCAGAAAATCAGCCCTAACAGAAAGCTCCCTCTGCTTGTCACCGAGCAGCACGCATTTTCCTCGGATAAGAAAAGCCATTCCATGCAATTCCCCTGCCTCAGCCATGAACCCACGACAGATATTAGACAATTATGGGCTGCAAAAAAAAAAACAACTTTTGATTCTAGACTTAATACCATTTGAGGGAACACTAAAAAAGCAAGTAATTGTTCCTTTCTGGGCTATTAATTATTAGGAACTTTCGTTTTCAAATTAAAGGTAAATGCTTCTGAAATGAAGTCTGCATTCTCTTTATTAGAAGGATTGATATGCACCCCTTATGGGACTGGCCTTTATATATACATATATATATGTATATATCTGCTGTTCTTTGTCTGCAGGCAAATGGATGCACTGAGATGCTATTTATCTCTAATTTTGAAGACTGATTAGGCTTTAATGTTATTCTCCATATAAGCTCAATTATCCCTTAATATATTCTCTAAGGTGGCAACCCTAATGGATGGCTCTGCAATAGATACCTGTATATAGAGATATATATATATTTTATTTTTGCTATACATGATTATGAATGACTATAATTAAGTCACGTAGCTAAATGTCCCGCTGAATAATACTGTAATCCCTGTTTTAATCCATGAATGCATATCACATTATACAAATGAAATCCAAATTATTTAACTTAAGACAAATTCTCTATGCCACCTTACATGATAAGCTGTGTTCTGACATTCAAGGACACGGGACCTAGTTTTCTTGACTTTGATTCCTTGTACTGCCAAAGTTCAAGCATAATTTAGTAGTACAGTATGGGATTCCCTTGGTATCAGGTTTGTCTACAATTTGCTCCTGTGGGTTATTGCTAGAGAAGTACAGTATTTCCATTTCATTTAGGGGTAGATTTTAAAAGGTTGCGTGCGGGCGTACATGTGCGTGTGCTACCCGGCGTGGCGCATGTTACACCCAATTTTATAACTTGCGCGCACAGGCATGCACAAGTTATAAAATCCGGGGTCAGCGCGCGCGCAAGGGGCGCGCCGAGCCGCACAGCCTTCCCCATTCCCTCCAAGCGGCCTATGAGGGACCTTCCCTTCCCCCTAACCTGACCTTCCCTCCCCTAGCCCTACTCTAACCTCCCCCCCAAAATCTTTGTTTTACCTTTTGCGCCTGCCTCCAGGCACGCGCAAGTCGCGCGCGCCGGCTGATTGCCGGCGCGCGACCTCTGACACAGCGGCAAATGGCCGCCTGTGCCAGGAGCCGCTAACGCTGCCCCCATCCCGCCCCGGACCGCCCATGCCCCGCCCCCTCCCCGCCCCTTTTTGCAAGTCCTGGGACTTATGCGTTCCGCCGGGCCTTTTGAAAATGGGCCCGGCACGCATAACCTTTTGAAAATCCGGCCCTTACTGTAACAGGATTTGTAAAAAATGAAATTAACCTGACATGTTTTGAATGTACGCAAGAACTATATGAAGCATGCATGCCCCGTTTGCATGAGGTTTGCTTCATATATGGGATATTAACGTGATCTTTCTTTTCTGCCACTGACCCATGAATTTTTATTGAAGAATTTAGTTGGACAGAAATAATAACCATCAAATGGCCGAAAAGTGGGATGTGGGGAGAACTTGTAAAATTGTCATTTCACGAGGTTTGGGCTGAAGGTCTGGCCCAATAAGCAGGTGCATTTTTTTTTTCTAACAAAATGAAAATTGCAACAAAAATCCTTGCTTTGTTTCAGCTCGAAAGAAAATGAAATAGAACAAAAGCCAACATTTGCGGGGGAAAGGGAGGGGGGTGTAAGGGGTATTCTCGATTTAAAATGGAACAGGAGCAATCTGCAGTCACTCCTGCCCCTGAGGCTGGCACCGTTTTGTGGTTCAGACATGGATGTACGACCTCAGGCCTGGCCAGTCAGTGCCATTTTGAAAAAGGGACCTGGCAGAGCATGAATGATTGGGGATCGCTCCTGCTGCATTTCAAATGTTGAGTCCCTAAGGAAGGCGTAAGCAGTATCCGTGGAGATTGGGGGGATAGGGGGAAGCCATGGGAAGGGTGGTTAAACTTTTAAAGGTTGGTGGGTTCTAGGGTTTCTTTTCATAAAGGGAGCCCTTCCTTTCCTTTTTTCCTTTTTTGTTTTCTTTTCACTCTGGTGTTTATTTTGTTTCTAATAAATAAACCAAGCTGAAATAAACATCAAACAAAACAGATTTTTAAAAAATGATTTTTTTTCCATGTTCCCCTTTTAGCCCAGCATGAAACTCCTGTGCAGCATAAATCTGAACAAGTCTTGTAAAGAACTACAACATGCACCAGTTTAGAGGTTTCATTTTGAGTGGTTGGGGGAATTTCTGTGATACACATTGATGCATTATGCTCTGAGACTTGGGGGTTGTTTTGTATTTGGATAGCCATCTTCCCTCTGTTTTGAGTATCTTCATTGTACCTATTCAGGCATCAATATCTTATATTGGGCCACTGCTTCTTAAGTTAGTCCTTTTCAAGACTTCAACTAGTCCTGATATTTCTATACAGCAACATTAGGGAAAGGAGCTGGTCTTTGCCTTTGCTATAGTATAATATCAGCCCTGTCAGTATCATCTGCCTCCTCTACCTCTTCATTAGAGGCTACTGACTAGAGGCTCTACAAACTCTTCAGCCACTAGTTGTTCAATATGAGATTCAGGGAATCCAGGACGCAAATCTTCTTCTGAATCAGTTTGGGGAAATACTGCTTCCATTACACCAGAAGCAGTAATCATAGAGAAGCGTGCTGCTGGTTTGGGGTTTTTCACTTCTGCTGTCCCTGTTCTTGTCTCTGCCCTGCTAATGCCTGGCTTGAATTTCTGTTCTTTTGCCTCTGCTCCAAAACAATAGGGAAAGGAACAGGCAGTCTTGGCACATGCTTTCCCAATTTTATTTTTTTAAGGCTTAAGTTGATTTCCACTCCTGCCTTTCTGTAGCTAACAAAGTTGCTTTTAAGTTTAGGGGTAGCACTTCCTTTTTTTTCTCACTGCTACTAATACTGCTTGTTTTTCTGACAGGCTGGGCTAACTCTGCCTCTCCATTTTTCTGCCTGCTGCTATTTCTTCCCCTATCTCCTTTGCTTGCAATGGCATAATGGAATTGGAAGCGGCTACTTGTTTCTTTTAATGTCACTTTTATACAGTACCACTCATCAGTATCACTGTAATACTGGTTGAGTGCCTGTTTGTCACATACACTCAATCAAGTTGACAATCAAGTTGACAGACTGAGTTCATTTCTGTGCTTAGCAAGCACAGTGCCAATTTGCCAAGCAGAGTTAGTAGCTTTCTAGTGGCACAAACTCAATTTCTGGTTAAAGGTATCCCTCTCATTTTGGTCAAACATGTCTCTCTCTGTCTCACACATGTACTGCTAATTAACTTCTATTGAACATATAAAAAAACCTGTCTGACAAAGAAACTAGCAAGGTTGCTCATTTGTTTTCTCTCTGCAGTCAAGCAATGCAATGTGCAGTCACAGTAAAAAAAAAATCACTGCTGCTTGTTCACTGGCACTGCTTCTCTACACTGCCCTGCTCCAGTGAACAGACAGAATGAAGCAGCAGCTCTGTATCTCTCTCACAGTGAGCATTATGATTGCAGCAGTGAAGATAACAGACTTTTGCTGATGCCAAAATTCTTCTCTCTCCTTTTTTTAAACCTTTCTTTTGACTCTAAGAGAGCTTATGAAAAGATTGGCTTCCCCTGTGAAATTCAACAGAGAAAATGAAGTTTGTTTGAACATGCTCAGACCTTTCTGTGGGAAGACATCGGTGTCACTTGACCCAGATGGTTAGGCTAGTTAAAAAAAATGCTCCACCTTGATTGGTCATCCATCCTGTCTATTTGCCTACGTCTCCCGCCTCAGCTCTGATCAAGCTGCTACCTCACAGGTACTGCTTGGTTGCTATAATTACTAGAGTCACGGCAGCACTTTTCAATGGGCTGTAGGTATACTTGAATGGGAAATGAATGAAATGAAAATTCTGTTCATACTAGCAGGCACCCTCTGTTTATTTCAGGGAGCCATGAATGAAATGAAAATGGTCTCCTTCATTATATTTTACCAACTTGTTTCAAATGATTGCACATCCCTACTGACTGATTGCCTTTTGAGGATTTATCCTATAGATGGATGAACATGTTCAGGCATTATTCAAGTTTCAAGTCAATCCACAAATATATGATTGAAATTTATTTGAATAATCAGTCATCTTTTATCCAGTTTGAGTTTGATTTTATCTCTCTCTCTCTCTCTCTCTATATATATATAACTAAGTAGACATAAATTATGTATAAATATATTTATACAAATATAAAGCTTTGTAAACTAAATTTGCTGAGATTGGTTCTAATATAAGAAAATATTTGTAGGTTCAAAGCATTTGAAGAGGACAAAATATTGAATAAAAGCTTAAAGCTGCAAATACATTCAAACTGAGGGCCTGATTCCCTTAGATGGTAACTTTTAAACAACCGCGCGGGCACACATATAAGTGCATGTGCTGGCTCATGCCCAAAAATGCGGCCATTTTATAACATACGCGTGTATATGCACATACGATATAAAATCAGCTGTATGCATGTACGTGTGCACGCAATTTTATATGGCTGTGTACATGGGTGTGCAAATGTCGGCTCTACTGCATAAGCGGGGGGATTTTATTAGACACATGCACCCATGTAATAGCACTTTTACCCAGTTCGCTGCCAGTTAGCCCAGTTAATGTATTGGATTTCCTAACCCCCCCTCCTGTTGTTTTATTTATTTATTTTAACATTTTTATATACCGCTAGCCGTAAGCACATCGTACCGGTTTACAAAGAATGGTGGGAAGGCCAGAAACAAAGGCACAACCGTTACATACACTTCCCTTTTACCATTTCAACCCTTTTTTTTACCTTCCCTTTTTTTTCCTTTTTTTTCTCCTTTTTTCCCTTCTTTTGTTTTTTTCCTTTTTTCCCTTCCCTTTTACCATTTCAACCCCAGCCCTTAAAACCCTGCTGATTCAACTAGCTTTTTTTTTTTTTTTTAAATTTTAATGCCTACACGCCGTCCATGGTAGAAATAAAATTATGTGGTAGGAGACCCCCGGCGCGCGCTTGTGCACATAAATACTTAACGCACACATTTCACGGTAGCGGGGGGAGGACAAAACCTCTACTCCTCTCACTGGCAGACTTCTTCTGGGTTAGTGTGTGGAGATGGGGAAATATGGGGGGTGATGGTTGGGACGGGAGTGGGGAAGAGACCCAACTGGACATGCTACCTTTATTTTACATCTTAAGACCGGGAAGGTGGAGATCCTTCCGCACGCTTCCATATTTTTACAGATTGCCATCGTGAAAAGGGGGGGGGGGGGAGGGTGCCCTTTGCCTGCTACAATTTTTGCAAATCTGGAAGGGAAGGGGAGACCCACTTCAGTTTTTAAATGTCAGGAAGGGGATCTTTGGTCTGCCAGAGTCCTTTCCTTCCCAGCATTGCTTCTAGTCTGAGCCTTGAGGGACCAAGGATGAAGATTCGGGGTTGCGTCGTTGGACACAGGTTGTCTACAAAGTGAAAATTACTTGGCAAATTCTAAGAACCTGTTATACCATAGGGTACCCAACTGGTACGTATTAGAATCCCGTGCTTTAAATTGATATTGTATTGGAAAAATAATATTTCCCAAACCCCCACCTTCTTTCATGTTCCATGTACGAAATAAAAATATTAGTTTCTTTGGCTGTGCAGTATTGCATTCTCTTCCTCTGAATACTAAGTGCTTTTATGTTGTAATGATATGCATATTATCCAGTCTTCCCTCTCTGTTTCTGTGTTTGGAGTACCGTCTTTAACCCTTAATGCTTTTACACAAAAGCTCCTTTGGCTTATTGGACTCTCTCTCTCTGTACATTAAAATGAATCCAAGATAATCTTTTCAAATTAGTACAGCCAAACTCTGCAAATTCTCATTAGAAGCATGGCTAAGATTTATCAGAACTCATTTGCCTAATATGGGGCCTAACTTTTGGTGTCTGGCCCTTACAGTAGGGGGTAAGATAGGATAGGATGGGGTCTTTTGTCATTGCAATGCAGGCTCGCTAATTTGCACCTCCTAATAAAATTACAAATGAATGCAGCTTTTCATATTTTTGTTTTTATAGGTTATAATAACCTTGGCACCCCATAACCTCCTGCTAGCTGAATTAATCAGATCATATTAATATTTCTTCTTACTTTCTTTTAACTGGTTCTTCTCTTAATTAAAGGGGGCCAAAGATGTAAATAGGGTAGGTGACTGGAAACATGGCATCAGGTTATAAACAAGGCTCATTAAAAAGATGGATGTGCCGGCAGATTGTGAAAATTGCTTAGTCCGCAAGTGTGCATTTTATAATTTCCTAACGACTAAAAGGGCTAATGCCATCCTCCACTGTTTTTTTTTTTTTTTTCCGCAACATATATAAAACATGGTAATTTTAGAACACTGGGGAAAAAAGCAAAAGAGAACCCCCTATTAATCAACAAGAAAAAGGTCACTCGTTTCACAAGCTCGCTTCTCCCACCACCCAGTCCTCACGATAGGAAAAAAAGAGAACAGAGCCTAGTGCAGTAGCAAGGCCAGTGCTAACTTCCGTTGCAGTGGGTGATTGCATTCCCAGTGCCGCTCTGCCTGCTGTCGGCAGTGCCCTATCCACCAGAGACGGGCAAAGGATTCGCAGTGCAAGTCGCCTGCTTCAAGTTTGCCGTAGTTTTCAGGTTTTGCCAGGCCCTGCTGCAGAAACCCGCTGGCTTCCCTCCCTTCCCCCACTGCGGAGCTAAACTCCAAGGCAAACCAAAAAAAAAAACCCAAAAGCCTCTAAAGCAGATCTGAAAAATCAGCGCCGTGTTTTTTTTTGTTTTTTTTTAAAGGCGGAAAGCAGATGCGACAAAACACGCTTCGGACTTTCAGGGACGGTGTCGGGGGATGTGGTATGGATGTTTCCTTTCAAGAAGGATTCAGCGATTTGCAGAAACTTCAAAATGTTGACAGGCTGGGCCAAGTTGTTCAACGAAGCTGCTTTGAAGACATTTGCATGTCTATAATATTACTATTTTGTATTTGATCTTTTCCCTGCATCTCTGCCCACCTTACTGCTTGGTCTTCTATTCCATTCTGTACTATGAAATCACTGCCCACAGTGAGGCGTTCAGTCGAGACATTATCCTGCTAAAGCAGGGGTCAGGAACCTATGGCTCGGGAGCCAGATATGGCTCTTTTGATGGCTGCATCTGGCTCGCAGACAAATCTTTAATAAAAAAGTAAAAATCTAACAAACTCCCCCACCCTCCTGATGCCCCCCAAGACCTCCAAAATTAATTTACTACAACCCCCACCCTCCTGACCCCCCCAAGACCTGCCAAAAGTCCCTGGTGGTCCAGGAACGGTCCGGGAGCGATCTCCTGGACTTGGGCTGTCGGCTGCCAGTAGTCAAAATGGCGCCCACGGCCCTTTGCCCTCACTATGTCACTGGGGTCGACCAATGGCGGTGGTAGCCCCTGTGACATAGTAAGGGCAAAGGGCCGTCGGCTGCCAGTAATCAAAATGGCGTTGACGGCCCTTTGCCCTTACTATGTCACAGGGGCTACCACCGCCATTGGTCGACCCCAGTGACATAGTGAGGGCAAAGGGCCGTCGGCGCCATTTTGACTACTGGCAGCCGACAGCCCAAGTCCAGGAGATCGCTCCCGGACCCCCGCTGGACCACCAGGGACTTTTGGCAGGTCTTGGGGGGGGTCAGGAGGGTGGGGGGTTGTAGTAAATTAATTTTGGAGGTCTTGGGGGGCGTCAGGAGGGTGAGGGGTTTTGTTAGATTTTTACTTTTTTATTAAAGATTTGTCTGCGAGCCCTGGACCCCCGCTGGATCACCAGGGACTTTTGGCAGGTCTTGGGGGGGGGGGGTTAGGAGGATGGGAGGTTGTAGTAAATTAATTTGGCAGGTCTTGGGGGTGTCAGGAAAGTAGGGGGTTGTAGTAAATTAATTTGGTAGGTCTTGGGGGAGTCAGGAGGGTGGGGGGTTGTAGTTAGTATGGCTCTCATGGAATTACATTTTAAAATATGTGGCTTTCATGGCTCTCTCAGCCAAAAAGGTTCCTGACCCCTGCGCTAAAGTTATCCGGATAACCTGCTCTGTATATTCAGCTGCTAAATGTCCGGCTGAATATACCTGCTTCAATTTATATGACTGCATGTAGCGGACACCTTAAAAACCTAACCGGTTATGTTTCAATATAGCTGGTTAGGTTATTCAGCCTTTTGTGGCCAGATAACTATCTGAATATCTTTAAAAGATATTCAGGCAAGTAGCGGTGGGAAAGTTAAAAAAAAAGGAAATTCAGGGCCCTGTGACCTGATTTCTTTCCACCCCCCTCCCCCCCCCCCCCATCAAATTCCAGAGATGCCATAGCAGCCTGGCACACCGCCAACCCACATCACCTCTTACATCCCTAAAAAGAAAACATGTCCGCTTCCGAGCCTTCCTCATCCCCCCATCTCGCTTCATTAGAAATTGATACCGCCGGGCCCTCCCACCCTCACCCCTACTATCTAACTAAAGTGCCTGCTGCACCCCCCGCCCACCCCCTCCGGACCCTCCGGGGTCTGAACTGACTCTGCTCCCGGCAATGCCCAGCGCACCCTGTGTCATAGCTGCACCGGAAGTATAGACTGCACATAGCTTACGCTTCCAGCGCTAGACGTAAGTATCCAGGTATGTAGCTAGTTATCCGGCCTCATAAGGAAGCAGGTCTAGATTTATCCCGTTAACCTAGCACCTGATGATTCCCTAAGGGTTTTCCCCATAGACACAAAATGAGAGGAAAGCCTTAGTGAATCTGGCCTTTAGCCGGATATATGCGATATCAGGCTGTATCAGCCGAATAACTGAACACAGAACGTGCCCTTTTCACCCGGCTAAATTATAGCCAGATAAGTGGCTGAATATGCCACTTCTGCCATTTAGATGGATAACTTTTGAGTTATCCGTCTAAATGGCTTGAATATTGACCTCTGTGTGTTGCTGCATTTTTCAGTTGCTGGTTCTGTAGTTCTCATACCCCCTTCCTCCCCTTACCCCCTACCCCGACATATGTACTACAAGTTACATCTTTCTTTGTAATATGCCTTGTGCTTTTCCTAGGATAAAGTGGAAGTTCAAATGGAAACTAAAGAATGAATGAATGAATGAATGAATAAATAAATAAATAAATAAATAAATGCATTTGTCTATCTGCACCTATTTTATATCTATTTAGGTCGCTCATTTGTAGTACTTTTCTCTCATGGAATGCTACTGTTGTAAGTTAGATTGAATTTACAGATTCTGTGGCCTTAGAGCAAAAACCACATTAGGAGTCACCACTCAGGAAAAGGATCTATAGGCATCATCGTTGAAAATACCTTGAAATCTTCTGCTCAGTGTGCAGCAGCAGCAGTAGCCAAGAAAGCAAATAGAAAGCTGGGGATTATTAGGAAAGGACTGGAGAATAAAACAGAGAATATCATAATGCCTCTGCATCGCTCCATGGTGCGACCTCATCTTGAGTACTGTCTGCAGTTCTGGTCACCACATCTCAAGAAAGATCATAGCACAATTAGAAAAGGTACAGAGAAGGACGACCAAAATGATAAAGGGGATGGAAAGATATAAGGGAATCTAAGGCTAAAAAGGTTAGGACTCCAGCTTGAAGAAGAGACGACTGAGGGGAGATGTGATAGAGTCCATAAAATAATGAGCAGAGTAGAACAAGTAAAGGTTAATCAGTTATTTATTCTTTCTATGAATACAAAGACCAAGGGACACACAATGAAGTTACTAGGTAATATATTTACAACTAATAAAAGAATTTTTTTTTTACTCAATGTATAATTAAGCTCTGGAATTCATTGCCAGAGGATGTGGTGAAAGCTATTAGTGTAGCTGCATATAAGAAAGGTTTGGACAAGTTCCAGGAGGAAAAGTCCATTAATCATTATTAAGGTGGAGTTACATATACTTTATTCACTGCTTATTCTTGGGATAAGCAGCTTGCAATCTATCTATCCCTTGGGATCCTGCCAGGAACTTGTGACCTGGATTAGCCACTGTTGGATACTGGGCTTGATGGACCTTTGGTCTGACCCAGTATGGAGAGTCTTATGTTTTTATAAGAAATTTACTTTCAGTGTAAGACTGCAGATAAAGGACAAAATATGTGAGCTAATTTTCTAGCTTTCCAAGGTCTCATTAATAGCGTGTGAAGCCTTTTACTTCCTGCCTAACCATATGGTACTGTGCATACATTGTGCATAAGCACTTAGGACAATTGTATTCATGCCTGAATTTTATTGTAATCAGCGCTGTATTGAATTTGTTATACTGTCCAATTATCTTATATCGTTCTTATGATCCCCTCCGAACTGATTAAAAAAAAAAAAAAAAGGAACCTATAGTTTTTCAATTAAATGATTTATGACCTTTTCTGTGGTTTGCTCGCCATGGCCAACACCGTCTCTCCCCTCCCACAAGGCCGTGCCTCATTAGCTCAAGGGCTAGAAGGGGCAGAGACCCTGAGGTGCCTCAGTGTCACCTGTTGGTTAGCTGGGGAGGCTGCTGCCAACGAGATGCCGGTCCCTCTTCCTTCCCTCCCAAATACCACAGCACCGCAGCACGAGATCTGCGCTTTCATTTTATTTAAAGAATTTACAGGGTTGTTTTTCTTAGCCACTTCTTTCTATTGGTTCTTTACCCTAGAAATAATTGACCTAATTAAGATTCAATTTAGGAATGTAAAAAAAAATAAAAAAAATCCCAGGTTAGTAATGAGGAAACAAAGCCTCCAGGGCCTGCATCCCCCTTCCATGTTTTGGCGAGGAGAAAAAGTCTTTGTGACATGGGCAAATGCCCAGAAAAAGTTTAACGAACAAATTAAAGATCAAAGTTTAGCTCAGGCACTTTATTTTCTGTGGAGGGGCCTTTATCATGAATTATTTAATCACTTTAAAAAACAACAATAACAAAAAAATAAAAAAAAGCTTGAGTACCTGCAAAGGATCATTGTTGCTCTTTTTCAGTCACATTTGACTTGTATACAGCACACTAAGCGGCGTTTCCATCGGTCAGCAAACGTTTCTAGAGACAAAGGGTCCAGTGGCATTTTGAAATCCCAATCTGGTAGGACAGGAGTGACCGGGGATTGCTTCTGCCTTATTTGGACTTTGAAGAACAACAAGGGGGAAAGAGACATTGGCGAGGGGGGAGCTGGGCAGGTAGGTTCTTTTTTTAGGTTCGGTTTTTTTTTTTTTTTTGAGTAGGCTATATGGGAGGGGGTGTCATTTTGTTTTGTTTTGATTTTTATTTTTATTGAGATCAATATTCAGCACTGGCCGGGTAGGGATCTTAGCTGGTTATGATTTATCTGGCTAAGTTACAAGAGATATTCAGCGGCAAGGCTATGGTGCTGAACATCCACGGTCAAGGCGCTGCTTAGCCGGATAAGTTAAATCCAGCTAAGTTACATCAGCTCTATGGCTGATCTAAGTTATCCAAATAACTTAACTGGATAAGAACGAATATTGCTACTTATCCGGTTAAGTTAACCGGATAAATAGCACTGCTCAGATCCACCCACTGCCCGCCCTCAAATTGGCTGGCTAAAAGATAGCCAGATAACTGATTTATTCAGCTATCTAGTGACTGCTGATTTTCAGTGGACCGATAGATAGCGGGCTAAGTCCTACTTATCTGGCTATCCAGTGCTGAATGCACTTTCAATATCGGGCCCATTGTCAGTTTTTGTGTTTCAGATAAACAAAACAAAATAAAATAAACTACAAGTAAAACAAGCAAAAAACAACCCCCACAAAAAAAAACCCATTAAGAAAAAATGTAAGTGCATATCCCTAAACCATATGGATATGGAAAGAAACCAAGGAGTCCTAGCTCAATACAACTTCAAAGCTGTATCCTGCCATTTATTTATTTATAGGTTTTTATATACCGACAACCGTTTGCACATCGTATCGGTTTACGTATCCTCCTGCCATGTGGAGGAACCTGAGTTTAATCAGGTCCTCTTCAACTTGAGTCAACTAGGGCTGGTCATGCTGTAGAGGCAGTGCTCACAGTCATGGGGCAGAAGGAACACTCATGGTCATTGCCCACGGTTGTACGGTTCCACAAAGAGCTCGGGGGCATGGCCCCCAGCCAAGGACTGTTGTTGCAATAACCGGATTAAAAGAAACTAAGCAGTGAAAGAAAATAGGGGAATAAAATCCCCAGGTAGTTACTAATGAAGGCTCATGGTACCAGTTGCCATTCCTGGTTATGACTGAGCTGGAAGCCCACAGGGGCAGAAGGAAATTGCTGGGTCAATGCAAGAGAACGTTTTCAAGAAGTATGACCAAGTGGTCAAGATGCTTGCAAATGTGTGCACCAAAAACAAAAATGTACAAAAGCGGGGATGTTTGCCTCTTAGAAAATTTTTTTTTTTAAATCTTGCTTTTCGATCCCACTTTCTACCCTTAATTCACAGAAGCATCCATATGGGACAATTTTTCAAATGACCGAGTTGGTGTGTGGTCCATGGGAACTTTTTTTTTTTTTTACCTGAAGGGAAGAACAAAGTCCTTTTCCACACACTGAAAACACTGCTGTGGGAACAAAGTATGACTTTTAGTGCTGTTTGAAACCCTCATGCATTCTTTGCCAGCAAAATTCAAAATGCCATCTGCACATGAGCTCCACCTCCCTCCGACGTAAATGTGCCCAGGGAGAAGGCATCCTTTCAATGCAGGCAAAGGCTTGCACATTGGGAACAACACACACATTCTATGCCACGCTAAGGGAACCAACTCACTTGTGTTCGATAAAAAACTTGTTTTACGGCCAATCAGTTTGGAAACTGCCCTGAGAGAATGCAATTTTCATATTCCACTGCATCTTTGCAAGCTCATTTCCAAAGGGGAAACGCCTGGAGGAGTTTCCCTTTGGAAATGTAGCCGGTGCTCCCAACACGGGTGGGTAGTAGGTACCTGCCTGCTTTGAGCCTGCATGAGAGCAGATGCCAAGGTCGCAGCAGAAAGTCCACGAGGAGATTTGAAAATGGAATCTCTGCGCTTAATTTATCTCGTTCACCTGAACTGTCCCCATCTCTTTTTTTTTTTTTTAAATATTGAGCATATACTTTTACCCACATTTACAGTTCAAGAATGTAAATGGTTCGATGCGGTCTCTGTCCCACCTTTGGATATCTTCTGTGAGACTCAGCATCCATATACAAGAGGTTGTCTTCCCATCGAAAAAGCTAAGTTGCAATTTCTTTATAAATACATTTGACATCTGATTTTATGTTTTGTTTACTGTTACAGATAATTTAGAAACTAGTGAAAAATCTTTACCTACCCCTGAGGAAGCTAAGTCCCGTAGCGAAACACCAGCCGCTGTCGGGTTTTGAACGTTGTTTTTCTTTGGGTTCTACCAAGTTGGGACATTGTTTAAAAAATGTATTTTGTCAAAAAATTACTATCAAGTGTTCCAGCTGTACATGCCACAAATGATTAGTAGACCGGATGGTTCTTCAGTGCAAATAAAAAGTCGCCTGGCTTTCTGATGTGGCATATATCAACATTTAAATATATTTCATATTTTTGTTGATGGGATATCATTTGTCTTTGAAATTCATTAGCAGCGGTTCCTCTTTTGTTGCTTATTGTTGAAATACAGGATCACAAGAGTGCTCTTTGTTGTTAGTGTTAAACATACATTTAGCCATGTAAAAAGCGTTCACTATTGCCCCCATAATAACCAACTGATATTGTGGTTTGTTTGCCTTTATTCTGTTTCTTAATTTTTCATAGACTTTTTTAGAAATGTGTTTTTGTTTGCCTTTTCACAACAGCTTTCAGGAGTGTGTGACTGCTTAAAAAATGCATGGGGAAATGAGATGCAGATGTGCACCAAGCAGGGAAGAGACCAGAGTCAGAGGAATGCTAAAATAAGGCATAGCAGTAAAAGAAGAATGAGATAACACAGGGCCAAATCATTAGTGAAGCCACTTCCGATTCTAGAGGCTGCACCTGTGAAAGGATACAGGCAGAATAGAGGACAAACAAGAACCCGAGTCTGCCCTCTCAGATGATACTTAAGGAGCCCTAAGGTTCAGGAGAAAATTATGGGAAAATGTGAAAGACATTCAAAGATGTAAATCATAGAGATGTACAGTCAAAAACGTTTTCATTCTGTGTCATCGTTTGGTTCATTTTTGTTGAAATAAATAAAAGGAATTGAAATTCTAGAGCCCACCCCACCCTGCACTTAACTCCCCCTCCCCTCATCTTTCTAAAAACCATGATGTGGGTTTCTGGGCCCCACCCTCACACCCTCTCCCCTTCAACAAAAAAAAAATCTGTTGGGTATCGTGATCTTTCACCACCCATCCAATCTTAAAGAAGGTGGCTCCGTGCACCCCTCCACCCCCTCCACCCCCTCCACCACCGATCCCCCTTCTGACTCCCCAAGAGTTGAGGTCTTTTTTGTAAGAACTGGAGGACTGGAGGAATCTTACTTCCATATGTGGTGGGATTTCCCATTAGTGGCTTCCTTTTGGAAATGCATGCAGACATTGATAAAGAATATCCCGAGAATTGATCAAGCGCTAAAGCCCAAGCTCTGTTTACTTGAAAAATGGGAGGTGCCTTTTCTGCCTACGAACAAAAGAATTTTAGCTGATCCGTTTTTGCATGCCAACAGATATACAATTGCTCTTATATGGAAGTCTACTCTTTTGCTGGAGGTCTAGCATAAGCACATTTTCGAAATTACGATGATAGAAAAGTTAACATATAGTAGGGCCGATGCAAAAAAAAAGCATACCCCTACGAAGACACCTATCCTTAACCTCCACAAGAAAAACCTCAAAATGGTGCCATCCGCTCTGAAGGAAGGGGCTTCAGTGATGTTACTACGGTGCATACTTCAAGCAGACAGCATCATTTTAAGAAGGTTAACAAAGAAAGCCAGATCTAGGCCTTAGTGATAGGAACAGGACTTGGTCTGGGAGACTGGCACCGGGCTATGCAATGGGACAAAGCCTTGTGTCAGGCCTCAATACTGGGTCCAGGCCTCATATCTGATTAATAGGAATTAGATCTACTTTATGGTGTCTGCCAGGTACTTGTAACCTGAATTGGCCACTGTCAGAGACAGGATGCTGGGCTTGATGAACCTTGGTCTGAACCAGCATGGTAACTCTTATGTTCTTATGAACAGGTTTTC
The DNA here is from genome assembly GCF_901001135.1 of Rhinatrema bivittatum. Taxonomy (NCBI): domain Eukaryota; kingdom Metazoa; phylum Chordata; class Amphibia; order Gymnophiona; family Rhinatrematidae; genus Rhinatrema; species Rhinatrema bivittatum. The sequence goes on along the minus strand of NC_042627.1, from coordinate 74,200,334 downwards.
AGCTGGCCCTTGGCACTGAGACCTGCCTCATGCCAGGCCTCAGTGTTGGGTCCAGGCCTTGGGTCAGGCCTCAGTTTGGGCCTTGACACTGGGGCCAGCCCTCGGGTGGGCACCAGTGATGGTACTAGGTCTTGGCACCACAACCAGGCCTTGGGTTGGGCCTTGGTGCTTAGACCCAGCCTCAGGCCTAGCCCCAGAGCTGGGAACCAGCCTCAAGCTGGGCCCTGGTGCTAGAACCAGGCCTTGGGCCCAGCCCTTGCATAGGGTCTAGGCCTTGCATTAGGCTTGATGCCGAGGCCTGGTCCACTCCCAGTGAAGATCCATTTTATTTATTTTTTAAAATGCTGCTGCGCTGCAATGTTCTTTTGGTCTTTCAGCATGTCCCAAGGAATTTTGTCTAAAACGTTCAGCCTCAAAATGTGGACACTTTGAATCTTTGAAAGTGGGTAAAAGTCAGAGAGTGAGTGAGCAGCTATGATAGGGATGCGGTAGGGTGGAGACAGGGAAAGGGGAGTTCTGTTTTTGCACTCAGCTTGGCTATATTGGTTACACGTGTCCAGTTTCATCCTTCAGGGTGTTCCTGCTCTCCTAAAATTATTAGGGATTATAAGAACCCAAGAATTGCCATGCTGGGTCAGACCAAGGTCCATCAAACCCAGCATCCTGTCTCTGACGGTGACCAGTCCAGGTCACAAGTACCTGGCAGACACCATAAAGTAGATCTAATTCCTGGTACTCACTTCCCAGGGACTGCAATAGCTTTCTTTAGTCTATTTGGCTAATAATGCATCATGGACTTTTCTTCTAGGAACGCGCCAAACCTCGTTTAAACCCCACTATGCTCATCGCCTTGATCACGTCCTCTGGCAACAGATTCCACAGCTTGTCAGTGCACTGAGAGAGAAAAAGTACTTTCTGCGATCTGTTTTATTTCTGCTGGCTGCTGTGTTGGTCCCCTTGTTTTAGTATTTATTTGAAAGGGTCAATAATCATCCTTGATTAACCCGTTCCGCCCCATTCATGATTGTATAAACTTCTATCATGTCCCCTTCTCAGCCATCGTTATAAGGCTTCAGCTGAAGTTTGCCTATGGAACTCTAAATAGGGATCTTTCTATAGAAGGAATACAGTAGGCGTGAAACCTGCAGTGACAGCTCACAATGCACCCTGCAGCGGGAAAAAGGTCTCCATCTTTCAGGTTGTAAAATTTCTCTTACACTTTCTGCAATTTCCTTGATTTCCAGAAGCTGGCATAATGTGCCGTTCTGGTGTAGGGTGGGCCTTTGACTCCAGGCCCTGTGTTTCTTTCCGTGTAAAAGATAAAACCTCTGGTGCTTTGTGATCTGCAGTGTACAAGTCGTGCTTTAGATGGGCCTTTTTCCTGCTGGGTAATGAGTCTGTGTGTAAAGCAATTACTTGAACGTGACTTCAAGTGTATCTGTTCAGAACGAACCTTCTTCAACCACTTGCCCGACTGAATGCAGGCATTCTGATGCCTTCGGGGGGTGCTGGTTTAATAACATCACTTTGGGGATGATCAGACAAGGAAATGCTTGGGTTCAGACCTCGTTTAAGTCACAGCCCCAAGTCCAAAGTTCAGCTGCCTTTGGGCATCATAATCAAAACACAAAGATGTTTCTCTTCACTTTCACAGGCTTTGCAGTATGTTATTCATTAATGGGATTTTATGTCAGAGCCTAAATGTCACAGAGGATGGAATAAGCCAGAAACAGTCATAAAAAGGTGCCTCAAACCATTAAAATGTCCTTTACCAGAAGGTCAAAAACTCAAATCAAGTGGATATTTGGTTATTGCTTGGACTTCACAGGTGCTCCAGACTGGTACTGTCCAAATCATTTTGATTTTTCTTTTTTTATTTTTAAGGGGGCCTCGGTAACTCTACATTTAATAGAACAGTTGGTCAGATATGAAGGTTACGTTTCTTTTCATTCTCAAAGAATTATAATCTAAAGTGTTGAAAATCACTGTTAGGGTCATAAGATAAAGAACATTCTTTGCAGAAGAGATTCATCTGAAAGTTTTTAAAACTCAGATGTAATAACATGCCCAGGAAAGTTAAATGCAATTTTTGAACATACCCTGGGAAAAAAAGAACAAATTTGACTCTCCTATGTTTCTTTAATGGTATAGCAACTAAGCTAGGCAAAGTGAAATGGGGGATTGGATTGATGTACAGGGCCCTTTCTTGGTGATCTGCAATACATTTTCCATGGCTTCACTTTTCATATTTCATCAGGTTTCAAAGCTGCTTGATTCAAGTTGGAATGAAACCAGTTCAGCTCACACCATAAGAACATAAGAAATTGCCATACTGGGTCAGACCAAGGGTTCATCAAGCCCAGCATCTTGTTTCCAACAGTGGCCAATCCAGGTTACAAGTACCTGGCAAGTACCCAAATATTAAATACATTCCATACAACTAATGCTAGTAATAGCAGTGGCTATTCCCTAAGTCAACTTGATTAATAGCAGGTAATGGACTTCTCCTCGGGAATTTATTCAAACTGTTTTAAAACCAGCTATAGTAACTGGCCTAACATTCCTAACCATGTCCTCTGGCAATGAATTCCAGAGCTTAATTGTGTGTTGAGCGAAAAAGAACTTTCTCAGATTTGTTTTAAATGTTCTACTTGCTAACTTCATGAAGTGCCCCCTAGTCGTTCTATTATCTGAAACAGTAAATAACCGATTCACATCTACTTGTTCAAGACCTTTCATGATTTTATAGACCTCTATCATATCCCTCCTCAGCCGTCTCTTCTCCAAGTTGAACAGCCCTAACCTCTTTAGCCTTTCCTTATAGCGGAGTCATTCCATCCCCTTTATCATTTTGGTTGCCCTTCTCTGTTTGTTCTCCAGTGCAACTATATCTTTTTTGAGATGTGGCGACCAGAACTGCACTCAGTACTCAAGGTGTGGTCTCACCATGAAGCGATTCAGAGGCATTATGACATTCTCCATTTTATTTACCAGTCCCTTCCTAATAATTAATTCATAACATTGTTTGCTTTTTTGACTGCCGCGGCACACTGAACCAAAGATTTCAATGTATTATCCACTATGATGTCTAGGTCTCTTTCCTGGGTGGTAACTCCTAATATGGCACCCAACATCGTGTAACTACAGCAAGGGTTATTTTTCCCTAAACGCATCACTTTGCACTTGTCCATATTAAATTTCATCTGCCATTTGGATGCCCAATCTTACAGCCTCACAAGGTCCTCCTGCAATTTATCACAATGAACATAAGATCATAAGAATCAAACACATGTGATTTAACTATTCTGAATAATTTTGTGTCATCTGCAAATTTAATCACCTCACTCGTCAAATCCCTTTCCAGATCATTTATAAATATATTGAAGCACAGATCCCTAAGGCACTCCACTGTTTATCTTTTTCCACTGAGAAAACTGACCATTTAATCATATTCTCTGTTTCCTGTCTTTTAACCAGTTTGTAATCCACGAAAGGACATCGCCTCCTATTCCATGACTTTTTAGTTTTCGTAGAAGCCTCTCATGAGGGACTTTGTCAAACGCCTTCTGAAAATCCAAATACACTACATCTACCGGTTCACCTTTATCCACATGTTTATTAACCCCTTCAAAAAATATAGCAGGTGACAGTGAGGGGAGGGAGAATGAGGGGAGAGGTGAGTGTGAGGGGAAAGAGTTGGAGTGGGAACAGGGGAGGGAAGGGGGGGATGAGTGACCAAGGGGGGAGGAGGATGAGTGACTGAGGTAAATGAGCAAGGGGAAGGGGGGGGGGGGGGGAGGGTAAAGAACCTGACTCTGCCACTGCAATGCGTGGCCGGGTACCGCTAGTATTATATAACAATATCAAATTTTTAAAAAGGCTCAAATTTAAACCATTAAACCCTTTCTCCAGCATATATCTTCTGTATATCAGAGACTGGCCAGTTTGGTATTCCTAACATGGATATCCTATGTAGGTGGAAGATATGTACTGGTGGTAAAGAATAAGCCCATTGTGAATATGGCCCAACATTACTGCCTTTTGAATTTGGATTTGCTTTCCAAGAGACTCATGTCATTTTTTTTTTTTTTTATTCTTTTTACTTCTTGTTTTTCTCAGACTGATTTCTGTGCTGTTTATTTATGGAAATACTGCACCGTCATCTCAGTTAAGCCTGCCACTTCCTCCAGATAAATGAGCCAAAGATGTGAATATGAGTCGCCCTCATTGTTGTCTTACATGAACTGATAGATTACCTTATCATTTTTGCAGTTAAAATATTCTTTTGAAATATTAGCACCTATGTGAATGATCTGGGGGTAGCATGTATCTCCTAATAAATATAGTACCCAGTCTAAACTGGAACACACAAATTGATGTATGTGTGCTCCAGGAGTTTTGGCAAACATGGCTTACTGAATACTGATGAAGGTTGCAAGTTATTGTGTAAGCATTTTGTGAAAGATAAATGACCCGCCTTCCCAAGGACACTTGGCCAGGCTGTTTGTGTGTGTGTGTGTGTTTGTTTTTGAAGGGCTGACAAGGCAGTCTGATCATTTCCTCAGTTTGAGGCCTACCCACCGCTTAGCATAAGGCCCCCCTCTCTGAAATGTTATTATTCTGTCGTGAGCCCTTCTTCAGCCAGGATGTTACTTCATTTCCACCTTTTGTCTTGGTCTGAATGTGAATGATGCTCTTTCAGCAATATATGGTCCCTTAAACTCCCCGCTGTAGCCTTACATAAATATACAACACCCGTCTCGGCCTATAACTCACTTCAGGCCTGGAAAAATAGTGATTTCCTTTATTGGTCAGATTCTCTTGCAATTCCCAACAGCTGTATGTTCTCACCTCAGAGGATCCTTATCTTCAAGTTTCCATTTGTCTCAGCAGTATTCCTGAGGATTGCCAATGAAAATGATTCCCATTTTTACAACCCCTGAGAAAGGAGTGAATAGATTTTCCATAGAAAAGACTCCGTTTTACACATGTACATGTGCATATACAAAAACAACTTTCCGGAAGATGTGTTTGGCTTTCATAATACATGATCCTAAAAATATTTAAAAGCAACCGATTTCCAAACATTTAGTGGGGAAAAAGTCCAGTCTGCATCAGAGAAACATGGTATTAAACAGGAAATGTATTTTTTCATTCCATTCCAAAGGATATGTGTAGATAGATGGATGGATGGTTTGTGACATTTTCCACTAGGAGACAACAGCTTATTTGTCCTGTAGTACGTTGCAATGTCATTATTATTGCAGATCTGCAGTGTTGCGGTATGATTTTAATTCATGCCCAGTGAATGTTTCCTAGACTTTCAAAACTAAAGGAATAATTTTCAAAAGGATTTACACATGCAAATGTAACTACTATTATAGCAGTTTTCAAAAGTCATTTACATATGTAAAGTTTAGTTACACGGTTAAATCCTATGGACAATTCCAGGGCATAGATTGTAGTAATTTTCAAAAACCCACTTATAGTAAAGTGTATTTAAATGTGTAAAACCCAACGTTTGTTTCTATTGAAGCCAATGGAGCCATACCTGATTACTACGCCAATTCCCCGCAAAACCAAGGATGACATGCTATGTTCCAGTTTATCATTTTATCTCTTTCTCTCTCACATTTTAGATGCATCTGTGTTAATACAAATTATTACAACTGTCCCTGAAGACATGGCAAATGATCATTGTTGTTAAACTATGCAACCTTTCATTAAGGACTTGATCTTTGTATCTGTTCATGGAAGCAGCAATAATAGTGGTTAGAATGAGAATGTAAAGTCTTTATCTTAGAGAATCAAACTAAATCCAAGACAGATATCACTCAATACTGGTATTCTCTAATGCAATGCGACCAAAGAGTCTCCATTGTCTAAAGTTTTGAAGTCCCTCAAGCTGAAAACTGGGGGACAAAATCAAGCATTGCTAAGTGTCATTTTGCCTTATGGAGAAAATGCAGACCAGACCAATATGTTGGCTTTTTCGGCCTTTTCCAGCATGTAACGTTCCACTTTGTGAGATAGTTTTATCTTTTTATTTCACTGATTGCTTAAGTCTTACAATCTGCCTGTTGTCCAGTACCAGCTTAATTGCTGATGCTCCTCTCTCCATAGTGTATCAAACCCATATACAAAAACATCTAATTATTTGCATTGACCTATGTATGAAGGAAGAGCATGATTGCAGGGCCAGGAAATTTGACCGTTCCTTTGCAGGCATTACTCTTACCCAAATATGTTTTTGCTGTAATCATGACAACAGTTGGAAACTGAGATTACGTTTGGTTAAATAACGTAAGCAGTCTACAAAGAACAATATGTTGACTTAGAAAATAGCCACTGCTATTACTAGCAACAGTAACATGGGATAGGCTTAGTTTTTGGGTACTTGCCAGGTTGTTATGGCCTGGATTGGCCACTGTTGGAGACAGGATGCTGGGCTTGATGGACCCTTGGTCTGACCCAGTATGGCATGTTCTTATGTTCTTAATAGGACTGCAATACCAAGTATGACATTGGTTAGAGAAGATGCTTACAAAACTTTCCCTTGCATGCTGTTGATGGCATAATAAAAATGCTAGAATTGTATCTGTAGAAGATTAAAAGGATCATTTATGCCTAAGGTCACCAATTTCAGATTTTTGTTGTGCTTGCCGCCCTACTGTTTTCTGCTGAATGAGATTCAGCAGAGCTGGAAGGCGGCATATCTTAGCCAGATTGTTTCCCCTAAAGGTTTGCTGTCCTAGGTACAGCCCTGGGTTTTTCCTAATGGCCAATCCAGGACTGTTCTTATGTTCTTATCTGCTTGGTGCGCACAGGTTTTTCTTGAGAGCCCCCATGCATACTGCTGGCTTTTATAAAGTATGTGCATAAGTGCAACGCTCTCCCCTGCTCTGCCCACAGGAATGCCTTAGGGCAGACTGGGTCAACTTATGCGTGATCATGATAGGCACTAGCATGTTTACCCACGTGTCAGGTGGGCAATTTTATAAATGGCCACGTCTGCGCGTAAAACAGCGCTGCATATACACAGAAGTCTCTTTGATAGTTACACCCCCATACTGCTCAGATTTAGGGTGTACGTGCGCCCGGGCCTTAGAGGGAGTGCACTCTGGTGCGTGTGGCCACAAATTGTTCCTTCAAATATTGGGCTACATGGAATCAGGTTCAAAACGAAGAGTGGCTTGGCGGAGGGGAGGGGGGGCGGGTGGGAATGCTGGGTGGCTGCAAATGAAAGTCCATGGCAAGGTCCACCTAGGCAGATTCTGAGCGGGCTGGAATCTCAGAGAAGCAGGAAGAAGCAGATGGACAAATATATAAATAAATACATATTTTAATTGTCATCTTGTTTCTAGTGGTCTCGTCTGTCTTGGCTGAGGCTGAAAAATATGAGATGTGAATGTCCGACAAGATGAAAAGAAAGTGCTGTACAGTAAAAGGACTCGCGTTGTGCTGGCCTGGCCTCTTCTCTCAGAGAGCTCTGTGTTTTTCCCATGGACACAGGCTCCTCTTGCCAATGCCAACACTGAAATCTTTTTTCCATGGTGGGTTCCTTATGAGTAAGCCAAACAGAACTAATTTAGCTAAATACTTTACAGAGGAGAGATATATGCATTGTATTGTACTATCATAATAAGTGCTGTAAAACACACTGACATGCTGTTTCACATTGAAACATAAGCTTTCTCCAAAGTATGCCCAGAGTGTTTGTAATTGTTATCGGGTCCAGATGTGTCCTAGTGTCAGTATGAAGCACTGTGAATTGGCTCAGATGTCGGGAATGTAATTAGCTCAAAGCCCTGTGTGCTGAGTTTATAGTGGAGGCACAAACTGATAATAAAGCAAGGAAAATGAAAGCTGCAAAGGTTAAAAACTGTTGGTCCTGGTGCTAAAGCTGAACTGGGCGAAGTTAGTGCAAGTGACGAATATCCTCTGGGCCCCCCCAGCTCCCCGCGTTGGCAGGCCAAGGATGACGGAGGCTGCTACAGAGACCGGAACAGGTGCGGGGATGGCAGAAGGTGGAAAACTTTGGGAACGAGAAGGCAAATAATTGTCCATGTGGCTTTTAATGGGACAGCTTCAGAAGAATTGCACCTTATAAAGAGCTGTTCAGTTGCATTGTTGCAATGGAATACAAATTAAAGAATTTCTTTCACTCTCTCACCACGCTACATATTTATAAATGTACTGTATATATGCAACACAGGCTGATGGCGGGAATGCTTTCTTACGGCATTTCCTGTTGTCCACCACACCTGCTAAAGGTGTAATTGTAAAAAGTAAACGTAACAGTCTGCTGAAAAATGTTTTTTTGTTTTGACTGGGTGTCACTTTTTTTTTCTTAAAAAACACTAACGCAATACAGGTTTGCATGGCCTCTGAGAAAATGGATGACATGTGGTGCAGGCAGGTTCTTCTGTCACATGATCAGTGCTGGGAGTGACTACACCCCTCCTCTTGACTCCTGTTTATCAGGTAAGCCATTTAAATCTGTGCCCTTCTCCTCCCCCTCCAGCTGCCTTCCACCTAGCTGCTCCTGTATGATTGGAGCAGTCTTCCTGACGTAGTCTCTCATGCCTCCTTGCTGGCTGGATTCAAATCCTATCGAAAACATATTTTTGTGAGGTTCTTAAATTCTAAAACTTGGTTCTTTCTGACCACAGCCTTCTAGATTTTAATCAGATTTACAGTATTAAAGCTCCTGAAGCCTACTCAGTGGAGATCCAAGATGGCAGCTAAGGTCTGGACACGCCTACAAGAACTCTGATGTTTTTTTTCCATCTTTTTTTTCTTACTGCATTATGGGAGACCCTCAGATCCCCACCCCCACCCCCCCCCCTCCTTAAGTTCCAGCGTCAACAATTCCAGAGCATGCTAGCACTAAACCTCTTAGTCCGTTGAGATATGGGCACTGCTGGCAGAGGGGCGGCCAGCTTGCTGGAAGCCGAGGTGTCACTCAGCTCCAACGGTACCTCTGGCGCTTGAGGCAGATGTTCAGTTAGCGGCAAACGATTTATCTTTGTGACTAGAGATCTGGCTTCATTATCTGAAAGCATCCAAATGCTTGCTCTCATGAGAGGTGATGAGCAGAAAGCATGGCGATTGCACCAGGAGCCAGAAGTGAGTGCAAGAATGGAGGGGACAGTGGCTTTTCCAGTATGAACATGGAAATTGCCAGTGGGGAGTGACTCCAGGATTCCGGAGGTCAGTACAGTCATCGCCGGTTTAAAGGTGAGAGCTCCTTTGGTTAAACTCTCTGCTGTCACTTTGGAGAGCATTTGGGGCGTGATGACTTCCTTGGAGCATACTGTTTCTTCTTTGGCCTCTGTTACTGTTGATATACATTCCTGCTTCCAAGCCCAGGAAGCTAGGATGGTGTCACAGGAGAATAGAAGTGGGGAGTTGGAAACTTCTGTTACTCAGTTCAATAACTGTGATATGGGACCAACATGCGATGCACCAGGGACTTGAGAATCTGGGAAAATTCAGCTAGACTGTTAAGTCTACATGTTTTGAATTTTCCTATATTCCCCCTTCTTTCTCTGTTGAAGCTTTTTAAGTCTTGCCTTAAGGACATTCTGCATGATCCTGAAGGGAATATACTACCCATTAGTAAGACTTTTTAATTGCCTTCTGACAGGAAACCAGAAGGGGGTGTAGATGCAGCTGAGGGGTTAATGGATGCTGGTGCCTGTAGCTTGGAGTTGACCGGCTTCTTGCAGGGATCTGTACATGAAGTATCCAGAAGAGCTACTTTGCTAGTAACCTTTGCTTTCCCTCAAGATTGGAATTCTATAATTTATTTCCAGAACCAGCAAGTGTCATTTAAAGGTCATAAAATTTGGATATTGAACAATTTGAAATTTGGAAAATGAACCAAACATGATAACGCCTCAGGGCGCATAGAGAGAACATTTATTCCTGCGCTCCTGTGTCAGTCAAGCCATTTCTTGGCTAGATTGACACAGGAACGCAGGAAAACAAATGTGCTTTATGAACCCTGGGGTGTTGGCACTTGGTGCCATTTGTTTTGTATATTTTCCCTGTTAATGTATTGTGTTAGCTGCAGCCAAATATGTTTTATTTGAGCCATCTCAATTAAGATCTTTTCTGGACTCTAAGAAGACAGTCAGCCACAGGATAATTCCGTGCCAGCAAGAGGTGCGGGACAATACATTTTTTTGGGTACAGTAGTCTAAAGCCAGATGTTAAAACAATAATGCCTATGGGCCCCCTAACTACTTATTTTTTCTCTTGGATCTCCAAGTATTGCATTGTCACTGAAGTATGTTATCATTTTTCCTATATATATGTATATTCTCTTATTAACGTTATCATATAGGTACTCTTTTTTCTGTCAAATATTGTCATATTTGAATTTAATTTATATGCAAATAACGATAAAGTAAAAAAAAATAAATTCCTGAAACCTCTCATTTGTCTTGTCTGAGTCAGAAGGTGCTGCCTTTTGCATGGAGATTACAATCTGTGTATCCCATCAGCACTGCATTTGAGCAGTAGCTCTTCAGAAACGATACGCAGTGGCAGCAGTAGTTCCACTGCTCAGTTCCACAGATAGGAAGTGACTGAGCGTTGGCTGAGGGATCCAGGAGAAAAAAAAGGGCAGTGAGGTATGGGATGGGGAATTCCATCTTGTGGAGCACAGAGTGAATGTAAGATTGAAGAACTTCGTCCTCAGACAAGAGAAGAAGAGAAAGACAGCGTTCCCCATAGTTGGTTCTTTTGGGATCAGTCTGGTGCATCACAGCAGCCATCCATATCCTTCTTGTGCCGTTCCCAACCAAGTCTCACCTTAGCTGGGAGTGGAGATAGTTACGTGTACACTGCTGCAAACATATGCACCCCCTTATCCCCTCTCTCAGCCACAGACAGACAACATCCAGCCAGGCCATCACAAGCAAATTATATATACTAACTTGGAGTTAGATAACTTGTGAGTTGGATGGATAACTTGCCATCTAAATGGTTTTCAATATTGACCTATATATATATACACACGTACGCACACACACACACACACACACACATACATAAGAACTTGCCATGCTGGGTCAGACCAAGGGTCCATCAAGCCCAGCATCCTGTTTCCAATAGAGGCCAAACCAGGCCACAAGAACCTGGCAATTACCCAAACACTAAGAAGTGATATATATAATTATAGGTAGATATAAATATAGGTAAATATGGGGACAGACTTAAAGATCTAAACATGTATACCCTACAGGAAAGACGAGATAGGGGAGATGACATTTTAAATCCTCAAAGGTTTCCAAGCACAAGAAATGAGCCTCTTTCAACAGAAAGGTCATGAGATGAGAGTAAAAGGGGGTATACTTAAGAGTAATCCTAGGAAACATTTCTTTACAGAGAGGGTGGTGGATGCATGGAACAGCCTCCCAGTGGAAGTGGTGAAGACAAAACCAATATCTGAATTTTAAATAGCATGGGATAAATATAAGGGATCTCTAAAGGAGTGATGGGAATCATAAAGCTAAATTAATTGGGTGGATGGGAATACAGTCTTTTTCTGCCGTCATGTTTCCATGTTTCTATAAACAGAAGTGTGTGTGTTTGTGTACATGTATATGTATAAAAATGTGCAAATCAGTTATAAAGTTCATCCTGAATGCAAAAATAAATCCTCTAATTTGTCAAATTAGTACTCAAACTTTTTTTGGTAAAGGAAATCCACATTATGCATGAAAAAATGTTTTGTGTTATGCCATTTTGATTCATATTTATGTCATGTATACTGTTTTATTTTCCATTCTAGATTTTTTTTTCATTTGTTTCAGTTTTTGCACCTGCTATTTTTTATAACTGCCTATTTGTGAATTTTCTGAATAGTGTATGCTAAAATAACAAAACAATACCAAACAAAATGTGTTTTATATCATTTTGGATGGGAAACAACACAAAATGAAAGAGAAAATATTGACAGCAATGTTCCTAAACCATCATCACGTGCATCAAAATTCACGTCGATTGATTGATGAGACCTACTTTGGAATTTTCCCAGTTTCTGCAGGGATAAATCGGCTGTATTTCTCCAGTGGTTCTATGGAAAATCCAAAATTCTGTCAAATTGTGTTCAGAATGATAATGCTCTCTCTCTCTCCTTGCTTTTCCAAGTTAGCTTTAATCCTATACATATTCAAATCTTAAAACTTTAACCTGACTCATCTCTTTTTGTCTTTTATTAAGCTAAGACTTGCTAGGTAGGTAGCAGGTTGGAAAGCTTTCTCCTGACCTAAGTATGTACTTTTTTTGTAACTGCAGCATGTGACATGCATGGGATCTGTCTTGGGTTATTTCTGGCTGATGATGCTGCAGGAGCAGAAGGTCAAGATCTGAACTTCCACCCTAATAAATACCATGAAAAATTGTGGGTTAGCATCAGAGCTGAGCTTTTTTCGCAGTACTTGATACCACCAAGCAGAATCATTTATTTTGGGTATTTATCTGCTCATCTGAACTTCCACCCTAATAAATGCCATGAAAAATTGTGGGTTAGCATCAGAGCTGAGCTTTTTTTCACAGTACTTGATACCACCAAGCAGAGTCATTTATTCTGGATATTTATCTGTTCATCTGTCCAAAGCGAGAGGAAGTCAACTGGGCAGACCGGGTGGGCCAATTGGTCCTTATCGGCTGTCATGTACTATGCTATAAAATAAAATGTAGCCTCTAGTCTTGATGCCGCATTTGCAATCCATTTAACAAGTCTACTTCCTGAATGAGTAGATATCAACAGGATATGAAGTGGGCTTGGAAGATACATTTGTATAAGTCAAACTGCCAGTCTTGTTAGTTTGAATATCGTTTTAACAATCAGCATCAGAGTGGACACCACCTTTGCATTTTTCCCCTGATAATCTTGAGACATGTTTCTTTTTTCCTTTCTGGTTTCTGCAAAGTCAACCCCGTGCTTCTGAAAATCTAGTTGCACTCTTTCTTCAAGCATAATGCATGCAGTCTCTTAAAAAAAATAAAATGAGGCTGCAAAACTGAATTTCTTTCTGCTTTGTAGATTGGCTTGACAATGATTTATGAACCAGAAAAAAAAAAAGATAACTTCATTTTCTTAAGGCAGACCAGACAAGAAATGGCTTAAAAATTTGTTTTGACTGGTAAAATAAAGCAAATATGACACAAAAGTCAATACCAGTTGTGGCACAAAGCTCTAATATTACAAACTAAACCTCTTTATGCTGGTAGCATGACAGTCACAATGTTGTAATATGCATGCTACTATGTACATTTACTAATTACATGGATAAGATGTTCACAAGGCTGGAGAGGACATTTGTAATAAAAAAGTAATATATGCTGACACCAAAATTGTATTTCTGAGAAAAGCCAGCTGAGGGCCAGATGTAGAAAAGCAGGATTTTTCAAACCTATCCGCAGTGGATACGCTTGAGTTAAATTTGCAAATATTGGGTCTTCGGTGTATGCAAATCTTTCTAATGCTTATGAATTGTGGATATTCAGAAAATCCAACTGGCTGTGTAGTCACTAGCCAGTTTTGGATTCCTGTTATGTAATAAGTACTTTTCTCATAGACACAACACGAGAGAAACCCTTTAGAACCTCTGGCACTTTTTGTCTATGGGGAAAATGCTTAGTACACATGGATTTATTAATAAATAATTATATGCATTGCTCCTCTTAAATGACTGATAGTATCCAAAGGCCAATCCCAACACAGGTTGACCATATAGCTTCATGTCTGTAGGGATAGGTTGAGCCAGTCTTGGTTCTACCCACTATACAGGCAAAGACTTGCAGTTGTACTTTCTAAGAGCTTCTCGTGGTTTTTATTTCCTTCTCTGTTGAGAAATGATTTCATAAGGGAGGATACTTGGGATGTGAGCTGCTGCCCTCTGCTTTCAGGGCTGGGGGTACTACCTCTTCGCTGTAGGGCTGCATGCAGACCACTGCAGGAAGTCATCGGCCATGCCCCGAGTCCTTTTGCCTTTCATAGAAACTAAACAACCCTCAGACTTACTGTGGGAAATCTTGGAATGCCAAGTTTATAGCTGCAATGGGAATAGAAGACGTCTTGGTTCAGCCTGTCTTTTTGGATACAGAGCTGTATGGTCTCCCTATAAGATAACCCAGATTGTCTAAGAAAAATACAAATGCGCATATTTCAGTTTGTGCATACATTTGTAACACAAGAAAACACATACTTTCTCAAATCATTTTATAAAATTGTGCACATATATTTTACACATATGGGGTAACATGCACGTCCATGTGCACTCAGTTCCCGGCACGCGCACATGAATGTTGCTATTTTATAACATGGGCACATTGGCGTACACGCATGCAATAAAATAGGATTCCCACGCACGTGTGCCAGAGTTTAATATCTGCACACAGATGTGCATGCAGGTGGCCTCTTCTGCGCGTGGGGGGGGGGGGATTTCTTAATTTACATGTGGCGACGCGATTCCCATTTTTCCCAGCTCCCTAACCCTAAACCTAATCCTAACCCTATCCTTCCTCACTCTTCCTCAACCCCTAAACTACCCCTTCCTATCCCCAGTTTTTTTATTTTTCTACTTACTGCTCCTCTGGAGCAGAAGTATCTTCCACATGCCAGCCGGCTGCTAGCGCACCCTGTCCCGGCCCGTCCCCTGCCCTTCTCAGACCATGCACCCCTGGCCTGCCCCTTTCCGAAGGCATGGCACCTCTGTGTGTATCAGGGGCTACACGCGTGGCCGGGCCCTTTAGAAAATGCATGCGGTGTGCACAGGGCCCAGCCACGCACGTAACCCCCAAATTTTACGTGCATATGGGTTTCTTAAAATTGGCCCAATAATAAATATTACTTGAACAATAATCTAGAGTTTTGTATGGCGGCATATCCAAGGATGGGGAAATATAATGTAGGAAGGGTGTAAATTGAGATGTGTGGTAGGAGAGTGCAGGCTAACCCTGGGTGTACCGCATGGTAGTAGAGAGTGGATTTGACAATTCACAGAAAGAGAGCGGCAAAGCTGGAGAGTACAGGAAGAGAGAAAGGCCGAGCTCAGTTTCCAAATTTGGTAGTAGAGATTGGATTGGATAATACAGAGAGAGAGAGAGGAGCAGAGCTGGAGAGTGGGGTGGGACTGGAGAGTGCAGGGAGAGAGTGGGTGGAGCTCACTTTCCATACAGAGAGAGAGGGATGGCGCTGGAATGTACAGGGAGGGAGAGGGACAGAACTCAATTTGCAAACCGGCGATGCTTGCATGGGGCAACTTTCCTCTGTTTGTTTGGATGTGCACACTCCATTTCTGAAAACACTAACTTGCGCTTGGATTTGCAATCACCAGTTACCCAACACCTTCACCTTTTCACCCAGACCTCCTCCAGTTCACTCAGACCCTCCAGCTCTTCAACATGTCCCCCACCCCTTAACCCAGACCTTCCACCTAACAGCAGTAGACAAAAGACAAGTGCGATTTCACATCTGTGACTTAATTAGCATGGGGTAAAAGTGTACACACAAGTTGGTAATGTATGCGTGGATACCGCTTTCAAAATAGCAACTTTGCACGTACTTCCAAACGCTGCTCTGCAATGCCTTGATAACATTTACGTATGAAACCTCAAGAATGCGCACACTCCTAGTGTTACCAAAATGGAATCTACACGTGTGCGCATTCCCTAAATCCTGCCCACAGTCTGCGCTTCTAGCGAACTGCACAGAAACAAATTCTTGCTCCTGAAGTCAGGCTCAAGACATGAAAACTGATCTTCTGAAGCTGAGACTTTATTAATACAGTCTATTTCCAGGGAAAGTTTATTTTATAAGAGGGACATTTTTATAGCCGGTCACCCATGAGATTATTTATGCTCTTGGGAATATGCATTAGCCTGATTTCAAAAATAGATTACCTCAGGAGACCCCAAAACGCTTTTAAAATAAAACAAATGATAAGTGAGCACAATTTCATTTGTTTTAGTTCATTTTAAAATGCCGCTTCTGATTAAAAAAAAAAAAAAACAACCCCAAAAAACTCTCCTATGCCTTCCCTCCAATCCCCCTCCTCCATCCCCCTGAAGCCTTATAGCATAGTTTTTCTTTTTCTTCACGGGAAGGCGTGAACCCTGACCATTCCTGCCCCAGTACAGGAGGCTTCTAAATGGAGCCGGCAGACCAAGATGGCTCCATTTCCTACCAAAGAAATTAACTACAGTGCCTATCTCGGTTTGCCGGTGCCATCTCTAAGCATCCTCTGGTGGGGCAGGAATGACCTGAGATCACTCCTGCCCTGCCAAGAAAAAGACAATTATGGTAAGATTTATTTATTTTTTTCTCCAGCAAGTTCTGATGTTTTGTTTTCTTTCACCTTTTGCCCTTTTTTTCCTTCATTTTTTCGATTTTGTTTGCTGTTCGTTTTGGTTTCGTTTCTGTTCATTTAAAATGGAACGAAAAGAAACAACCACAGCAACAAAAAAAGGAAAACGAAATGAGAAAAAAAAATGTCTGTGCATATCCCTACTGTGGGGTCTCCAGGACAGGTTTGGGAATCCCCGATGTAGAAATAAAGGTTAACAAACATTGTAGATCAAACCGTTTTATTGGACTAAGCTATTACATCTGTGATTAGCTTTTGAGGGCTATGCTTCTTTCATTGGGTCAATACAAAATGAGTTAAGGGTGATGTTGCCTGAATAGACTGAAGGGAGCCCAGCTGTGGGAAGCGAGCCTCAAACGCATTAAGTTAGTCCAATGGAAAGGTGCCTCCTATAACTCGTTTGTTGACCATTATTTCTACATATCCAAATGGACTAAACACAGCAACCAGACAGTTTTGTTCAGACAGAATCAGAAATCCATGCCAGCAGCAGCGGGAGACGTCCAGATAATGGAAAAGATAAGTAGCTGAAGATTAACATTAGTGGGGGAGAAACTGAAAAGGAAAGGAACATGGCCTTAATAAAAGTACAAGACAGTTTATTTAGACAAAGGTAAAAATATTAGAAACGCATTTAGGATAAAACTATGGAAACTTAAGAATTAAAAACAATAGAACACAGGAGCCATATAATAGGCAGGACCCCTGGACTTCCCATGATTCTGCAACAGCGGGAAGGGCTGCAAAATGCAGGCTTCCTTCCTCGCAAATTCTCTGCAGGAGACCAGGGGCTACTAGGACAACTAAGCAGTAGTGGCGGAAGCTGCTGCATCACTCCTACCCTCTCCTGCCCCTCCCTACCCCACCCATGTGCACTAATTCTTAAAGCAGAGGGTAGCAGCAACAGGGTGGTGCCTCGGGCTGCTTCCTCGTCTTGTGCAGCCCAGAGTCAGCGTCGTTCCTTTGAACCACACAGGCTTCTGTAGTGCATCGTGCTTTAAAGCACAACCCCGATGGGCCAAATTCTATGAGGAATCATTCTGCTGCTGTGAGTTCTGGAAGAAGCGTGAGCAAAAGTCACCATGCAGGGCTAAGTCCTGACAACATATTTCGGCCATCTTAGATCAGCCAATCAGCAACTGAAGGACAGACTCTGTGGCAGGCAATCGGCTTGGCAGAAGAGGGCACGGAGTAGTCATTTTAAAAGCAGACATGAAAATATTCTGTCTGCTTGGACCATGTGGGCAGTGAATGGGACCAGCCAAGCCCCTGAAGCAGGAGCTGAGAAAGTGAGGAGATGCTGCAGTGCAGAGAGACGTGCAGCTCAACCAGTGTACGTTTGCAGAGTGAGAGACTGGAGAGATCAGGACCTGTGATAAAGGGTGGGGGTGACCGGAGCCTGAGGTGCCATGTTGCTGCCGCTATGATCTGCTGTAAGAAACATAGAGATGACGGCAGAAAAGGAGCAGACGGTCTATCCAGTCTGCCCAGCAAGCTCGTGGTAGCATCAGAAGTATCAGGCTTATTGGTTAAGGGTAATAACAGCCGCATCAGCAAGTTACCCCCCCATGCTTATTTGTTTTCCCAGACCTTAAAATTTAGTATCCTTGTTGGTTGCTGTCTTAGTCTTATTTCCTTCCCGCCCCTGCCCCACCATTAAAGCAAGAGTAATAGTGGAGCAGAGAGCAATATTGGAGTTGTATCAACAGTATGAAGACTTATTGGTTAAGGGTAGTAACCGCCGCACTGGCGCACCAGCAAGTTACCCCCATGCACTTTCCTCTTCATTTCCATCCTTTAGCCTTCAGGGATCCGCAATGTTTATTTATTTATTTATTTAGTACTTTTTTTATACCGACATTCGTGATACAGATCGTATCATATCGGTTTACAAGGAACAGGGGGTTATAACATTAACCTTAACGTTTATCCCATACCCCATTGAAATCTTTCACTGTTTTTGTCTTCACCACCTCCTCTGGAAGGGCATTCCAGGCATCCACCACCCTCTTCATGAAGAAATATTTCCTGACGTTGGTTCTGTGTCTTCCTCCCTAGAGTTTCAATATTTGACCCATAGTTCCACTAATTTCTTTCCTACAGAGAAAGTTTGTCATTGATTGTGCATCATTAAAACCTTTCAGGTATCTGAAGGTCTGTATATCTCCCCTGCACCTCTTCTCCTCCAGGGTATACATATTTATGTCCTTCAATCTCTCCTCATAAATCATTTGATAGAGACACCCCACCATTTTTGTCATCCTTCTCTGGACTGCCTTCATCCTGTCTTTGTCCCTTTTGAGATATGGTCTCTAGAACTGAACACTGTACTCCAGGTGAGGCCTCACCAAGGATCTGTATAAGGGGATTATCACCTCCTTTTTCTTACTGGTTATTCCTCTCTTTATGCAGCCCAGCATTCTTCTGGCTTTAGCTATCGCCTTGTCACATTGCTTTGCCATCTTCAGATCACCAGACACTATCACCCCAAGGTCCCACTCTTGTTCCATGCTCAGCAGCCCTTCGCCCCCATCACAATAATCTCTTTTGGATTACCACACCCCAGATGCATGACTCTGCAATTCTTGGCATTGAATCCCAGCTGCCATGTCTTCGACCACCGTTCAAGCTTCCTTAAATCACGTCTTATTCTCTCTACTCTTTCTGGCATGTCCACTCTGTTGCAGATCTTAGTATCATCCGCAAATAGACAAACTTTACCTTCTATCCCTTCCGCAATGTCACCCACAAAGATATTGAACAGAACCGGTCCCAACACTGATCCCTGTGGCACTCCACTTAACACCATTCTCTCTCTTCAGAGGAGATTCCATTTCCCATCACACGCTGTCTTCTATCCGTCAACCAGTTTGTAATCCACTCCAATACCTCTTTGCTCACTCCCAAGCTTCTCGTTATATTCATAAGCCTCCTGTGCGGGTCCGTGTCAAAAGCTTTCCTGAAATCCAAGTAGATCACATCGCACGCTCTTCCTCAATCCAATTCTTTAGTCATTCAATCAAAAAAATCAATCAGATTTGTCTGGCAGGACCTTCCCCTGGTGAATCCATGCTGCCTCAGGTTGAGCAACCCACCAGATTGTAGATAGCCCACTATCCTTTCCTTCAGCAGAGTCTCCATTAATTTTCCCACCACCGAGGTGAGAATAACCGGCCTGCAGTTTCCAGCCTCCTCTCTGCTCCCACTCTTGTGAAGCAGGACCATCACTGCTCTTCTCCAATCTGGCAGCACCACTCCCGTTTCCAGGGATCCATTGAGCAGGTCTTGCGGCAGAACCACCAGCACATCTCCCTTCCTTCTCCTGATCTAGGATCCCCCTCTTTCTCCTCCCCTATCTATGAACCCCCTTTCCTTTCTTCCCTCCCTCATCCCCCTTCCCTAGGATCCCCCTCTTTCTCCTCCCCTATCTATGAACCCCCTTTCCTTTCTTCCCTCCCTCATCCCCCTTCCCTAATAACCATTAACATATGCAAAATGAAAAATCTGTCACAGAATTGATAATATTTGCTGCTGCATCTTGATAAATCTATTGTAGGAAACTGGGGCAATGATAATAGGTGATTTGATATTTTGAGACATATATTTTAAGTAATTTTAGAGCACCAAGTATAGTGCTGTGATGCAAAGACTTTACATCTGATTTTCAAAGCCATTTCATGTGCACAAAGTCACCTTGAAAATGCTGGGGAAACTCCTGCCCCTAGAAGGAATGCATAACCTCTGCATGTAAGCATTAGGGATATGCAGCATCTTTTTTTTCCCCCGTTTTTGTTTCAATTAGTGCACAGTAAACATTAGCAAAATGAAAAAAAAAAAAAACCTGGGAAAAATTAAAATGAAACAAAATGACAAAACGAGATTTTTGGCTTCACTAAAAGTCTCTGTGTGAAATTCCTATCCCTAGCCCCAAACTCACTTCCCGGAATGCCTACCACAAGTGCACGTAGAAGAGCACATGGAATTGGGTTTCGTGCATACATTTACACACATTCCTGCCAAGGCTATTTTCAGAGATCCACTTGCACACATAAAACCAGGTTCTCTGCACATAAGTGGCTTTGAAAATTACCCCCTAATAAGTAGCACATCAGCTTTATCTGTATTTTTAATTTCTGATAGATGTTTTCATGTAATCTTCTGAGGCAGACTTCCCAATAGACAGAATAGGCAAATGCCTAGAAACAGCCACGTCCCCAAAGCTCCCCCCCCCCCTGTCACTGGATTGTGGAGGGGGACCCTTCTGCAGCCGGAGAGATGTGGCCAGCTTCCTCAATGACTAGAGACAGCAAAAGGACTACATTTGTTGCTAGTTATCCTCTTCTCAAGTCATCAGTTTTAAGGAAATTCTAATTCTGATCAAAAACTACGCTCGCCAAGGGCTCATGTCAGCCAAATTCAGGACTCGCAAACATTTGCCGCAGAGAAATACCCATTTTAGTGAATTCAAAATTTTAACATCTAGTGTTCAAAAAAGCTGGCACACCAGGGTTCTGTGCAATTCAGGAGCACTGCATAAACTCACCATTGTTGCACAGTTTTATAGCCTGTCCTACTCCCCTCCCTCGCCCCCTCTTCCCTCATACCTCTCCCCCCCACAAACTGGGAAACATGGAATATTTTATCAGCTTCAATACAATATGTGGGAGAACTACTGACCCCTGTCAGATGGGTAGAGCGGTTCTCCTGAGTTCACCAACATCTGGAAACAGGGCAGAGGAAATGCTCTGGTACCAGCACAAGAAACGAGTGATGTCTAGTCAAAAAAAACTGTTATTGTTTCATTTCGTTTTTACTTATTTCCATTTTCATTCACCTTTTCGTTTCATTTCTTTTCAGTGCACACTAAGGGGCGGATTTTAAAAGCCCTGCTCGCGTAAATCCGCCCGGATTTACGCGAGCAGGCCCTTGTGCGCCGGCGCGCCTATTTTCCATAGGCCTGCCGGCGCGCGCAGAGCCCCGGGACTCGAGTAAGTCCCGGGGTTTTTTGTCGGGGGCATATCGGGGGCGGGGCCGATCGACGTGGCATTTTGGGGGCGTTTCGAGGGTGGGCCCAGGGGCGTGGTTTCGGCCCGGGCGGTCCGGGGGTGTGGCCGCGCCCTCCGGAACCGCCCCCGGGTCGCGTCTCGGCGTGCTAGCGGCCCACTGGCGCGCTGGGATTTACTTCTCCCTCCGGGAGGCGTAAATCCCCGGACAAAGGTAGGGGGGGTTTAGATAGGGCCGAGGGGGTGGGTTAGATAGAGGAAGGGAGGGGAAGGTGAGGGGAGGGCGAAAGCGAGTTCCCTCCGAGGCCGCTCCGATTTTGGAGCGGCCTCGGAGGGCACGGAGGCAGGCTGCGCGGCTCGGCGCTCGCCGGCTGCCCAAAATCGGCAGCCTTGCGCGCGCCGATCCTGGATTTTAGCAGCTACGCGCGTATCTACTAAAATCCAGCATACTTTTGTTTGCGACTGGTGCGCCAATAAAAGTACGCGAACGTGCATTTTTTGAAAATCTACCCCTCAATGTTTTCAGTGCGCACTATTTCGGTTTAGTGTGCACTAAAATTATTTTGTATGCACTAATTGAAATGAATCTTAAAAAACAAACCACACACATACTCACACTTGGGGCAGTGCAATCCCTTATTTAACTGTGCAAAAAAGCCCTTATGCTGCCCATCTCTGCTAAACACCACTGTGTTCCTGTAGGTACTGGTGGCTGTAGGAGGTTGGCTCTGCTTGCCAAATTGCGTTAGGCAAGCCAAAACCATTTTTTTTTTTTAATAGATGTGAACTATTGTTCCCAGCAAGAAAAATTGACTACTTAGTGTTTGGGTAATTGCCAGGTTCTTATGGCCTGGATTGGCCACTGTTGGAAACAGGATGCTGGGCTTGATGGACCTTTAGTCTGACCCAGTAAGACAACTTCTTATGTTCTTATGACTGTTTATGAGTGAATTTTGCATGGGGAACTTTAGCTGCAGTTCAAAAATAAGATGGGTAAAACTTTGAAGGATGTAGTCTGATGGAGTGAAAGAGGAGGATTTGTTGAGGCTAACTTACCTATTTTTCTGTAAGCTTTTACATTTTCCTTAAAATGTCAGCGTTGTTTCCCTAGGAAGCGATGGCAGCTGTGCATCTGCAGCAGTGCTCCAGCCCAGCCTTCTGCAGGAATATATAAATTAGAGTCAGAGGGCTGCTGGGGGTGAAGACACAGTGTTTAGGTAATTCTGTGGCGAGATATTTATGGGCATTTTGGAGGAGGGGAGTGGAGAGTTTTCATTCCACTTCCTAGGCATGCAGAAGAACATGTTTTTTTATCAAGCCAGGATAAATATCTTTTTTATTTTTATTTTTGCTAAATATCTCCCAGATATGATTTTTCAGTTTCTATTCACATTATTCTCTGTCTGATATTGACCCTCTGTATACGGGGAGTCCGTAAATGCCTGAAAGCAAAGGTCTCTTGAAATGGCATGAACATAGGAATGCGTGTGTGCCATATAAAATAAGAAACTTATTTCCTGAGTTATATTTATCCTCTAAAAGGACTGTTCGCCCTTAACGATACATTTATACATATTTACTTGTTAATCGATAAAGGGAAACGGCTGCATTATTTTGATTAAAATACACACCCTCTGTGTTTCAGTGAAATCAAATTTCTCCTGAAAAGGGATACAGCAGCCTGCACTATCCTGAAGCATATGATATATGATATTTCCAGGCTGCCGGGAGAGCAGACACATTAAGAAAATAGAGCTAATGATATTAAAGTACTTTACAAGGCTTGCTTCTAAGAGCTGACAAACCTGTCAAGTGTGTGTGTAATGTAGGAGGCTTATCCTCCACGTCCTCAGAAAACACTACCTCTACCCCATTCCACTGCAATCTCCTAATAATGGAGCTGCTATAAATTCTAGCCAGCAATGGGACAGAGCCATGGCTTCTCACCCCAACGTGAAGACATGATAAATAGAAAGCAAAATGGCTGTCACTTTCGGCGCCCGAACCTTATTACAAAGTCTTAATCTTACTGGCCTCAGCACCTTTTATCACCGCCTTGTTATGAGCTGATGGCTTTTTTATTTGCTGGGAGATGGAAGATGTGTCATTTGATGTCCTTTTATGTAGCCACTGCTCTTCCCTTTCATGCCTTCATGAAAAATATTTGGTTTTGTATGTTTATGGCAACAACTGATTAAATGTGAGATTCATATTGTTGGGTGAAGGTGCCTTGATTCCAGCTTCGCAGCACAGGCTCGTTTTGAGTGCCCTGGATTACTGCCGGGGTGCATGTAGAATAAGGAAGATATTTATTTCTATTTTTAAATACTTTTTTTCTTTCCTCTGTGTATGCGATCCTCTGTTGACTGTCATTATTGCCCAAGTTAGGCTAAAAGTCAGTCTGAACACTGAATACATAAGGATGAAGGACTTAGATACAAGGTTAAGGCAAGACTAGGAAGAGGTTCACGCAGTTCAGTCTTCAGGTTAAAATTTCTCAGAATGATCTAAATATTGTTCTTAAGTCTCTTGGCTTTCTTCCTGTCTTCCTTAGAGCCAAATAGCATGAACTCCACTTGAAACATTGACCCTCCTCGAAACTCTGTCAATGGCAGAACAGCTAACAAAGGATTGAATCAAGTACTCTATCTATTACATATTTGACAGTCGCTTTTATCATTATAAACAGTTTTTTGTTGTTTTTTTTTTTTTTTTATTAAGAGGACACTCTACTCTCACTTTTGCATTTTCCACAAACCCGACTAGCTATATTATGAGAAATTATCGATTCAACATATGCAGGACCGACAGTGATCAAACCAAAATACCTGCAGGGAAAATAATAATTGCCAGAATTGATGAGAGGAAAAGACAATATATAAAGTCTTTGAAAATAATTATTGAAGAGATAGCTGTAAAACAATAAGAATTTCTAATAGCATGCTCCTTATGAGAACAGCCATGTCTGCAATTGATAGAAACACAGAAGAGATACTGGCAAGTAAGAAGCGCGTGGTCCAGCCTGTTATCCCATTTCATCTAACTACTGCGCTGCCACAGGACCTATTGGATCAATGATCTTGACCTGTCCCTCCCTCACCCCTTTCACCTTTGTGTCTATCCCAAGCTTGCTTGAGTCCTGTCATTGTTTTGACTTCTACCATCTCTGTTGGTCGTTTCTTGCAGGTATCCACCACCCCTTCTCACCCGTCCCAATCTTCATATAATAATCAGTTGCTTATGAGATTTTTTACTCTGTGGAAAATGTTTCCTTCTGATAGCCTATTGAAAGTCCCTGAATATTTGAATGCTTGCATTAAATTAAAGCTTTTCCCTGCTTTCTTTTAGAGAATACATATTTAGCTGGCTAAGCCTCTCTCAGTGTGAATTATAGTGCAGGTCATACCCCTTTACAGGTGTTTCTTTAAATATTGTTTATTATTTCAATGTCCTCTTTCAGTTGTGGTCTCCATAATGGTGCATAGTATTGTATATGTACATTAATTAAAAATTATGAATAATTTTGCCTATTGGTCATGAACCTAGTTGCCTACAAACAGTTCTTACTCCTCTGGAGTTCCCATAGGACTGACTAGGCTATTTGACTTGCACTGAGCTTGATTTATGAAAATCTTTTCTCCTAATCTGTGACTTGGAATATTGGGCCCCTTGTTTTGAAATGAGAGGAAAAATGGCCACCTTCTGTTAACAGGCCAGATCAAAGTAATGGAACCTATAAACCGAAGACTTAGTACATTCAGCAAAAACCAAAATTGAAATGGAGGGGATGGGATGGGGTGCCAAAGTAAACAAAATAATATTTCCTAAGATAGAAGCTTTGGAGGTCAATATTCAAAGGCATTTAGATGGATAAGTCACAAGTTATGCATGTAAATGTTTAGTTTTGAATATTGACCTCACGGTGTTTAGCATGGTCCCCTAGTGCCAGAAAAAATACATTTAATGAATTTCATGTAGCAGTACAGAAATTATTGCAAAGCATACAATATCATTTCCTCCATTTTTTTATCAAGGTAAAAGAAAATATTAAGGTTCCAAAGTTTATGGGTAATGCACAAGAAATAAGCCTATAAATTCATTAGAGGACGAAGCCTATAATTCTCATCCTGTACATTAATAAGAATACTTGGGAGCATGCAAGACCCACTTTAAGAGCTGTTCTCCCACTGCCTACACTGAATGCACTCATCTGCCACCCTGCAGCGGTGTTGATGGTGTGGGGGGGGGGGGAAGACTTACGCTAGCTAATTACCCCTTCATGTTCTGCACTGCACAGATTCTGCATGCAATCTGAGCTTTTCCTTGGAAAAAAAAAAAAAAAGAAGAAGTTGCTGAAAGCCTGTCACCCATCCAGTCCCCCCTTCCCCAGCTCCCTTCCCTAGCACATGCACAGAGTCCAGTGTACAATGCATCCCCTCTTTGCTTGCAGAATACAAGCCGTACCTCTGTGGATGCAGAGCTCCCATGGGAGCATTTGATGAAGGTTATCCATTGTCACCCAGTGTTATACTGGGATGTCAGGACTTCTTGAATAAACGGTTTACGCAAGTCGCTGCCTCTAAGTGCATCCTCGGAAAACTGCCATTGACCTTTGCTGAGAAAGTTAACATCATAAAGTGAAGCCTGCCTCTGACCAAATGGGAATGACATCGCAGATTAAGGGCTCCTTAAATTATGCATTTAGTTCAGACTCCTGGGGAGGGAGCATATGAGATAAGGCAGAAAGGGCTATGTGTGACTGGAGGCTATAGAAGCAAAGACAGCTTTTTTTTAAACTTCTTCGGAGAAAGGGAAAATGTGTTGAGCTATATATACTGTATATATATATATATATATATATATTATACACTATTCAACATCTAGAGAATATAAAAAGCAGGGTCTGTCATGTTCCGTTTCTCTGATGTCATGCACAGAGTCAAGAGATGGACTATAATTCTTGTTCCTCTGTGACTGCTCTCTGGCGCATGTTAATTCAGTTTTGGCATAACCCACTTTTATTCACTTTTGTCTACCTTTTCATTTTATTTGGGGCTGCACGTTACCAGGTATTCATTGTTGTGCAGTGTTCTCCTCCCAGAAATGTCTCTTTATTTCTGCTTCTGCAGGAAAGTGTGCCACGGTTTACATGGATACAGCTCAGCAAGGATCAGGGCCGCTGCTGGCTTTCTTGCTGCTGTGTGCAAACAGTTACCGTCCGCTACCCTCCTTCCCATGCCTTGTTTATTCAGTCTCTGTCCCGGGCCCAACAAAAAAAAGAAAGCCCAGCTCCCTCCAGGGATCTAAACTTTAAAAACTGACCCACCCACCCCCACCCTAACCCCAGATCTTCACCCCTCCTCTGGAACCCATAGTACTTGCAAGGGTATTAGGTACTCTAGGCAAACCTTATACCTCCAGCCTTCTCTAAACACAGTTAAGAATTTTGCATTTATGTTCAACTTGACCATTAGCTTGCGGATGATATGCAGTTCTGAAATCTAAAATTACATCAAATTGTTTACAGAGATTCCACCAAAATTGGGTACCACAATCAGAAGTAATAAGTCTAGGAAGCCCATGTAAACGAAAAATATGTTGCACAAAAATTTGAGCCAATTGAGATGCTGAAGGAAAACTAGATAGTGCATTAAAATGGGCCATCTTAGAAAAGCGATCAATTACCACCCAAATGTGTTGAAGATGTTCAAGATTTTTGTGGTCTGTAGAAACTATAATCCGGTGTTGAGCTCCTTCAAACCACTGATGCCATTCTTCAAACGCCAACTTAATTGCTAAAAGTTCTTTGTCACCAATGGCACAATTTCTCTCAGCTGAAAAAAACTTCTTGGAGAAAAAAAGAACATGGATGTAAGGTACCTGAAGTCCCATGCTGACTGAGCACTGCTCCAGCTCCATCGGATGAAGCATCTACCTCCACCACAAAAGGGAGTCTTGGATCTGGGTGTCAAAGACAAGGTTTCTGGGGAAAAAAGCCTGCTTAAGAGTTCTAAAGGCTACTTCAGCTTCTATGGGTCATTGTTTAACGTTAGCTCCTTTACGTGTTAATGCAGTAAGTGGTGCAGCTAATTTAGAAAAATTCTGAATGAAGCTGCAATAATAATTTGCGAAACCTAGGAATCTATTTTGTTTCTTAAGTTAAAAAAATGAGAATAACATTAAACAAATCAAATTTTGTGGGGTTCCCCCCCCCCCAAAAAAAAGGCAAACTGAAAAACAAAACTTTTTGTGTTTAGCTTGTTCTAGGATACATTGTGCTATGAGATGCTCAAGCTCCACCTCTGTCTTAGAGCAGAATGCAGAAGGCACATCCCTGGCCTTCAGGTGAATGGGAGCAATGGCTGGGTCCAGGTGGAATGACATTACTGATTCTTTTGAAATTCCTAGCTCCTCAGAGAACACCTGAGGGATTTTATCTGTGATGTGCTTGCTTGAGATGCCCATCAGTGATGACAGAGACCACTTGGATGCTGATTTGTAAAGGCGTGAACAGTTCCTTCCCAAGAAGGTTTTTGTGTGTACTCTTTGTGAATATAAGCGACAATATCCCCCAAATTATGTTGACACCATGTTTGTATAGTCTAGATGTGGTATAGCTTCCCAGTCTTATTCCTCATTGCTGTGTTGGGCATATTTATTTGTGAATCAGGTTCCTTGTGGTTCTCCCGTTTTCTCATCACTGAGTTTTGATCCACAAACTCTTTTTTTTTTTTTCAAAAAATGACACTGTCCCTTTAAATCTGCAAACAGAATGTTGATGCTGTCCTGGCAACTAAACCATTAGTTTGGAAGCATGGCCTCTTGGGTTGGCTGCTCAGTGACTTCCTTATTGTGGCCGATAATGTCCACATCGGTTGCTGGTACCCAGATGTCTTTCATGTGCTGAAGCACCATTTCAACTGCCAAAGACTTTTCCTGTGCTTTTGCAGGGGTCAGATTTGGCTCAGCAAGGAGTCAGCACTGAATTCCTTCATTCTGGACCCTACAGACTAGTCAGTCATGAAGCATGTCATTTAAGGTTGCACCAGATTTGCAAGGCTCTGTGATCCTGTGCAGCTCAGGCATACTCGTGGCAGTACTCTTATTACAACCTTGATTCTGCTAGTAGAACTGAAACTTTGCACTATAAAGGACAGAGTAGGTGAGAAATGGTATGATCTCCTCCTACATCTCAGTATTTTCAAGGCTGGCAAAACTAATGAACATCTGATGGCATATGTATATATATATATATATATATATATATATATATATATATATATATATATATATATATATAAATATAAATATATGAGCTTTTATGTGCTTGTCTTTGAAGTACACCCTTAGTCTTAGAATGTTTGTCCTTGTACATCTGTGTTCCTGTCTACCTTTGCAATTCATCCTATGTTGTGCGAGTGTCAACCCTGTACAGCGTTGTGGCCTAGTGATTATCACTTGGAACGACGGTGTATAAAACACTCAAATAAACAAAGAAATATGGTTTTTTTCATATACATTAAAATGAATGGAAACAAAAGAATTACAAATTTCTTTCTACAGACAGAAAAATCTTTAGACTACCATTAATATACAGTATTTATAAACGTATAAGCTTATATAAAACATGGCATCCAAACCAGATCATGTGGTTATCATATTCAACCCAATTTTCAACCCTACATGTCATCCTATGTCATATGAAACTTCAACCTTGTGATTTTAAGACCTTATTCAATGACCAATGTCCAATTGATAAACTTCTTGTGCTACTTGGAAACCTTTAGAAAATGTCAATCTACTATAAACACTTTAACTTCTTGAAAACAGGATCTATTTTTAGATCTATTTTCATAGGTCCTCAGGGGACCTATGAAAGAATGACCAACAAGATGGTGAACTAAGTAAGCTTTTCTTTAAAAAATGGTAACTGTTTTTAACCAATCATACACTTGTGTGAAAACCCCATATTTAAATATACCTTTTTTAAAATTAGTGTCCAACATATAGTAAATCACAACGGCATGCCACATCATAAATCACATGTGTGTTCTAATAAAAACAGTTCACGTTAATCTGAATGGGATCACGATTATTAAAACATAAAATAGATCTCTTTATAGTTTGTGAACATCATACCAAACTGAGGTTGCTCTAATAGTGATCTACCTAAGGGAAGATATGAGTATACTAAAAAGTCTTGAAAATTACAACCTCGTTTAAAAGAAAAATGGGGAATGGATTGAAAAACAGAATGTACTTGAAGAACTGGCTAGGGCTGAAGACTAGCACGGCATATTATTAAATATGCTTGTATCAACAAAAGTAAAACACTGACCAAATTCTCCTTGCTGACCATGGATGATGTTGTAGATACCATCTAGTTCTCCAATAGATGGCCTTAGTCCAACCCTGGGGTTAGAGAGTTTAGGAGAAGGGTGCACAATTCATAACAGCATCTCCCCTGAGCTCTTGTGTGAATAAGGGAGGGGCAGTAGAAGGAGTAGTGTGGCAGACTTGAGTTACAGTTGAGAGGATAGGAAGTGGTTTTGTGTTCTCCTCATTTTTAGGCCTTCATCCTAGAACCTGGGGTGATACTGCCCTTCACATGTTCTTCACAGGTCTGGAAGGGAGTTGCTTGTTAAAGGAGATGGTTTTGTGAGCTTTTTGTCTTTCAAGATCTGTGCCTGTCCTGGGAGGCTCTTTGCCCTGCATTGGAAGGCCAGAATGGTTCTATCATTCCTTTTACCCAATTCAAGAAGGGAAGACAGTGACCTGAAGTGTGCAGAGAGAGACGAGGAGTATTTTTCTAAAGTTTTACCTTTTTTCTTACTTGATTTTGAGAAGGAAGCTCTAAACAACCCTCCATACCCTATGGCGGAGAATTTTTAAGAATTATCTTTTCGGTGTGAGTCCTTTCCTCCAGTAAGGTCTACTATATCAGTTTTGGAGATGAAAGCCAGAGAACGAAGTTGTGAAATCTGGAGACCACCCAAAGCAGTCTTCACCCTAGGACACAGGACACTGGCAGGTTTTTTTTAAAGATCTGGAGTGCATCTGGACCTTGGGTATTGTGGGGAAGGGAATCCTTCCACACACTTCTATCCCCAGCCCCACTGGGACACTTCCTGAAAGGGAAGCCATTCTGAGGACCCAGCACTGAGGGACACTTCCACAGAGAGAGAGAGACATCAAACCTGTACTCCAAGAGAACAGTTTAAACCTGGATGTAACCGGAAACCAGTTTGTTTATGCAAATTGATTACTTTGCACCAAATCACAGTAAACTTTTAATTTGGAGTACCCCACCAGTGAGTCCAGCCTGGTTTTTTTCAGTGTACCTTCCCCAAAGAGCTGATAGTAACACACAGAGAAAGGATTCCTCCTACGCTACACTCCAGTGCAAAAAGGACGGGTGATTATATCACTGGGACTTAGCCCCAGGGTTTTTTTATGGCTCCAGCAGAATGTAGCCAACACCTTGAATTGGGGTTACACTACTGTTAGCAATAGATCTTGATTGTTATATGAAGTCCTTTGCATGCTTGCTTTACATATCAAAAAAGATAACCCCATTAGTATTTGGGCTGTTCCGTGTCAAATTCCTGAATGGGACCAACATTGGCCATAGATGAATGTGATGCCCTTTCCCTTTCAGTGCTGGCTTACACCCAAAGAGCAGCAGAAAATGGGTCTATAATATTTATTTATTTTAAAACATTTCTATACTGCTTAGTCACTAGATTCAAAGCGGTTTACAAATAAAATATTCAAAGCCATTAAAATGCCCCCCCCCCTCCCCACTTGGCCATACATGCTCGTGCAGACATTAAAATCCGGCACGCATGTATGCGTGGGAAATGTATTTTATAACGTGCGCGCTGGCGTGTGCATGTTCTAAAATCGGTGCGTCCGTGTGCACGCACCAGGAATCGCGCGCACAGGGACGCGCGTGTGCTCCTTTTAAAATCAACCCCTTAGGTGCAAGAGAGAGTTCTCAAAGAATCAGGAAGAGAGTTCCAGAGGACTGGCTCCAGCCACAGAGAATGCACACATGGAGCCAGGAGATGTTAACAGCTAGGTGGGAGTTATGTAGCCAGAAAAAGATAAAAGACGGGAACAAGAACCAAGAGAGTAGCACAGAAACAAGAGAGTGTCTAGCACATTCCATACAACTAGAGCACCCCCTGCTGCATACATAACAAACATTTGGGTTGTGTGCAGCTTCTAAATTACTGTTAACCTTCCCATATTTGTCTTGTTTGAAACCATCCAGTCTTCCATTTCACTATAATTGCTATTAAGGAAACGTCTCTCTGGTGTACAATATTTAAAAGGTCAAAAATAACAATGTTTATTAGATTTTGAGCAGTTTATATGTCCTTTTCTTGCTCAAATATCTTATGCAACATGATTACCTTGATTATATTTTGAAACCCAAGCATTAAAATAAAATGACTTTTCATGTATATCCCATAGATTAGCCACTGTACAGAGTTTCTAGTTTAAGTAAAGGCATCTTTCAGTGGCACCTCTTCAACAATTATAAAAGACCAGAGAATTTCTGAATGACATATAAAGGAGGTGCAGTAAGGGTTAACCAATAGTTCACAATTTCCTGATAAACTCATCATAGTATGGGATCTAAAC
This sequence comes from Rhinatrema bivittatum, assembly GCF_901001135.1. Classification (NCBI taxonomy): domain Eukaryota; kingdom Metazoa; phylum Chordata; class Amphibia; order Gymnophiona; family Rhinatrematidae; genus Rhinatrema; species Rhinatrema bivittatum. The sequence continues at coordinate 74,168,296 of NC_042627.1, read as the reverse complement.
GCTGTAAAATAAAAATAACTAATTTTGAAATCACAATGAGGCCCTGCTGTGTGCACTTGTGCATCCTGGCACTTGCGGGTTGGATAAAGGCGCTAGGCCTTCAGCAGCCCTCAAGCGATGCTGATAGCCACCCACCTGTCATGCCTTACTGCTTAATTAAGTAACCTTAGGTGTCGCAGTGGCCAGAGCTGCATCGGTGACATTGTGATGAATCGCGCCTCCACTCTCGACGGCACATGTCCACACTGTGCAGAAAACTACAGCTGAGGGCTAACACGGCAGGAGGCAAAACCAGAGCCTGAAAAGGGTGGAAAACAAAGCACCTTTAAACTTGCAAAAGTTGCCCAGATTGCCTCAGGATCTGACTTGTCTCCAAGCCGCAGGAGCGCACTGCTGGAAATCCTGAATTAATTTATCTGCTCGGTGCAGAATTAGATCCTTCGAGATCCATGCAGCTTCTGTCGAAAATTATTCAGGCCGGTCCCATTCATTTTCTGAGCACCTTATGCAAACAATAGTTCTTGATGTGCCTGATGATGCGATCGAGGGCGGCTCAGCTTTGCTCGCACAAGCAGTTTTCATATTACAGGAATAGAACATAATATTTTTGAAAAGCACAAGTAAGTAAACATAGAGCAGCCACATCTTACACCTAGCAATCACATTTTCCTGCTAAGTTATTTGAAATAGTGCAGATATTTAGAGCAATAGCAAGTTCTGAATTTGAACGAGTGAATAATATATTTTGCCATCTCTATGTGTGTGTGCGTATTAGTGTACGAGATTACTAGCTATTCCAGGTTGTCACATTACTGGAACACTGTATTCTTCTGTACGGTCTGACATTTCTTCTTGTTATATACCAATACTTTATTTTTGTTTAAGGCACATTGAATAAAGCAGCAAAAACACTCAGGGCCTGAATTTCAAAAGCATTTTAAACACTTAAAACTGGGTGTTATGTTTGTAAATGCCCTTTAGCCATGGAAGTCAGCTTTTGAAAATTTCGTTTAAAAACAACAAAAAACGCTGAAATGTATTTTGTTTCATTGACCTTCCTTTTGGAAAGATGGGAAAAACCCACCGCCACCCGAAAGAGCCACCAAAACGTTTTAAATGTATCCCCACTCCTGGCCTTCCCTCCTCCCCGCAGGTAGTAACGTACCGCATCCATGATGGGGTCACTGCAGTACAGATGGGTCAGCAGAGGGACTTGGAAAAGAATAGCTCTGGTTTCTAGGCAGGCTATGGCTGTTTAGCACCATTTTGAAACTGGGACCCAGCAAGGCAGGAATGATTGCAGATTCTTCTTGCCCTATTTGGACTGCTAGGACACCATGGACTGCTACACCAAGGAGGCTAACGTCCAAATAAATGGACGCAGCGGCGTATAAGCACATACATGGCCGCATGCAAATCTGCGCAAGCCTTTTTTAGCCTGCGCATATGATATGCGTGCGTTTTATAAAATACGTCTATCTCTAGCCCGCAAAATAAACGCGCAGGTAAGACTTTTGCACAAATATACGCAATGTATTGAAATCATGTATATCAATGCACTGAGCATGCATACTTTTCCTAGCTATTTAAAAAAAATATGTACGCGTGTATTTCATGCACAAAAGTAAAGTAGGACTTACGTAAATCCCAATTGAACTATGTAAAACATGCCAGCATAAATGAAATTAACCAGTTTACCAGTGTCCACCAGTTCACCCAGTCCTTCTCCAGGCTACCGAGATCTTCCTGGTTCTTCGGCCTGAACTCCTCCCAGCTGGTGCAGACCTCCCCACCCAGGCAGTAATAACCAATAAGCACGTTTAATATCACTTATGCCAGATAATTAGCAGGTGTAAAAATATGCAAGTCTGCAAATGGACGCACGTAAGTGCCTTTGAAAATAGCAACTTATGCATGTAAGTGGCGTGCTGGCTCCCATCCCAGAATGCCCCTAGACCGGCCCTTTGTTACGTGCGAATTTGTGCATGCGAAAGTGAAAATACACGTGTATTTTGGATCTTTATAAAATACGAAATACGCGGGTAGCTGCTACCTCTGCACGTTTATGCTCATTTTTACACGTGTAACGTTTTGAAAATTCACCCCCAGAGGGAGGGTGGGTGAATGGGGAATGTCCATGGTTAATTTTTGGTTTTTATTGTGATGGCACTTGGGGGGCATGGATTAGGAGGGAATGGTTTCTTTTCTTTTTTTTTCTTTTTTTTATCCCTCAGTTTAATGTTTAGTTGATTTCAAATAAACAAAACAAAATGAAATGACCATAAAAAGAAATAAAAAAAGAAAAAAAAAAAAGAATGTAAAAGCATGCATGGAGAAGTCCAGCCTGCCGTAATTAACATGGAGTTTGTCTGCCCCACGCTTCCTTTCCCGAGACCAGCATTCCCAAGTTAATGAAAACATGGACCAAACCAACATTTTTTGTGTACATCCCTAGCTTTTTCTTCACATAAAACTCTTTGAAGATTGCCCTGCTGACTGTAAGCTTCACAGGTAGGGACTTCTCTTATGTGCATCAGCGTATTCTCTAGTAATGCAGGGAAACTGAGAACTTTTGTCTACTAAATTCTTTTTTAGATGACCAAGAGGTGGACTCTTAGCCAAGTTTTCCAGTGAATGTACTATAAAACACTCTTATCTTTTATTTTAAGATTTTTATTTGGTCATGATGTGGATATAGGTTGGCTTTTTTGTTAGTAAATATTTTTATTTTCTTGAGCTGTTATGATTTTAGGTTTAGCTTTTAATCTATTTGCTTCTTATCTTAACTTTTTATTATAGTTCATGCTGTGGGGTCTTGTGACAATTAATAATCGATTGTCACTATGCTGTTTTATGTGTGTTAGACCTCAATTTGAACAGTTGAAAAGATGAGATATAAATTGATAAACAAATACATAAAAATAATATGCAATAGTAGCAATTGTAGAACAGGGGTGAAGAAAGTGGAATTTGACCATCCTGTTGCATCCACAGATAGATCCATAAATAGATTGGTTTTCTTTTGAGAGCACACAAAATCTAATTGGCTGGAAGTCCAGTAGTATTTAATAAATCAAAGGTAACAATACCACAAGAATAATAACTTGAGTTCCTTAGTACATTTTGGGGTTCAGAAGTGTGGTCCTGTATGAGTTTATCCCAATGCTGAGTTAAATTATTCTCAAACTGTAGAAAATGTATCAGCTTCTGGGGGTCTTAAACCCAAATAAGAGCCTTAACAGAACTCAATAAGTCTTTGTTTTACAGTTGTAGACTACGACAATGCTACAGTCAGCAAACATATTCAGAATTTCAGCAGCAGTTCAGTAAGGGTGGGCTGTTAGCAATTCCAGGCGTTAGCATTTATTGTTTAGCAGCTATAGTGCCATTCAAAAAAAAATGCCCCAGAACTGATGTAATTTAGCTGGTGGGGAAGAGGGGGGTTCTCCCTCCCTCAGCAAGCCGAGACTTTTGGTTGTTTGTGCAATGTCATTATGAATGTGCTTGGAGCGGAGTTATATGGCATCATTTGGAGAAACATTGCGTTAATAACCAGAGTTCAAGGGCAAAGAAAGTAAACGGAGCAAATTGCAAGTCTGAGCAGATATATAGCTTTTGCTAAAAGGGACATGGATTACTACTTTATTTACTGAGCGCCAGTGTACTTGCAAAAAAAAAAAAAAAGAAGAAATATACAAACAAATGTACAGGGAACACAAAGGCATTTGAAGAAGACTGCACAGCAAAAAGAAAGCCATGCAAATTCTCAGCCTTGCAAGGGATAAATAACAATAGCCTATGATAGAGATGTGTGAATTGTTTGAAGAAAATATTGAACAAGAGGGTGAAGGTGTCTCTGCTTTGGACAGATTTGAAAAATAAAAAATTTGCAAAATGTGCACATGCTAAATCAGAAAGGTTCATTACTTTTCAGAAATTTTGCACACTCTAAGAGCCTGATTTACAGGAGCTTTTCTCCTGTTCTGGATCGAAGGGGGAAAATGTTTCTTCATTCAGGCCCCTAAGTTTGGTCAGCAATTTAGCAGCTGTTTGTCAAAGTTTTGGGAAAGCCTTTTTGAGGCTGTTGAAAAATAATGTGCCGGATCAAAGCATAGGTTATCCTACAACCCTCACTGAGAAAAACATGTATCCTACTTCCCTTCTTTTGTAAAAAAAAAAAAAAAAAAAAAGTCTAATTTTTTATTCATTGCATACATTGGTGAAATGATGAAATCTTAACCAAGTATCACCCAACCCACCCAGTGAGCTTGGAAGTAAGAAGTTCTTTCTCCTGAGAATTTATACAATCTGATGGTCTCAGGGGTTATTGTTCAAATTTCTGTGCATTTGCCTAATACCTCCAGATCTCAAGACAAACCTGAGATTTGCAGATTTATTTCTTCAGTTTGTAATTTGCCCTTCCAGCAACAGCTCTGGGTCGGTGACAAAACATTCACTAGAAAAATACGATAAGACACAGAAGTAGCATAAATGTAAATATATAATACTTAACAGAATAACAATAATTAAAAATATAGAATAAAAGTAAATATAAATATGAACACCATGGGCTGTAAACAATGAATATAAATAATGAAACGAAAGATATAATCAACCAAATGGATAGCCTCCTATAGCCCCCATTCAGATAAAATGTCAGAGGCTGGGCTTGATCCGAGATGAGATTAAGTTTAGGGCATAGACCAGGTGCCCATCTCTAATACTGAGTGGGAAGGCCTATCTGTGCCGACCTGAGCCTGGCATAATGCAGGCACATCCCACACGGAGCTGTACCCTTGCACCTCCCCGGCTGACCTGCATTTCCCCTTTTGGTCTTGGGAGGGGCAGAATCTGAAATGATAAGGGGGCGTGGCCTCTCTGTCTTCCATCCCCCGTTCCAGGACTAAAGAGCACAGCAAGCCAGCTTTCACCCGGTTTCTTTTTTAATATACCGTCTCTTAGATTTCCTTTTTTTTTTTTTTTTGGCTAGCTGTTCTCTGGGATGTCTTGGTTTACCAGAAATTTGTGGCAACCCACAAAGCTCCAGTTGCTAGCTGAAAAGCAAAGGTTGTGAAGGCATCAGTCATCCTTTGCAGGAGCGATGAATGGAAAATGGAAGATGCCAGAGATTTTCTTTTCTTTTTGATTGTTTTATGGATGCAAAGAGCAGCCAGTTGCAGTGGAAGCAGGCAGAGTACCACAAGTGTACACTCTATAAAATTAGGATACATTTTTCTGGTTACCTTATGCAGTACTTCTGGTATTTTCAGAAGTTAAACTTTTTTTTCTGACAAACTTATCTGTCTTTGTTCCAAATTCTGGGAATCTTAGTAAGTCACTGATACCTTTTGTTGGTATAAACCAAAGAATAAGGATAAGTAATGATGTGCAGTCTTTTGAATGACTCTGAAGACTCTAAGGACATTGTATTTCCTTTCCAATCTGAAATGATGCAAAACCCTCCCCTCATTTTTGCTATCTTTTATTTCTACTTTTTAAGATGTGCTCAAACATTTTAGCGAGCTGAATTGGATTTAGCGCAGGCGAAAGCACGGGAAGAATGCAAAAGAAAAAAAAATAACCAAACAAAAGGAAAAGAAAACTAAGTTTTGCCCATGCATGCTCCTAATGAAAAGATTATTCTTATGCTGGTCCCAGAAAAGTCATCAGAACCCACTGCATTTTATTCCTCACAGTTATTGTGCACCAAAAATACAAAAAGTAAATGCCAAGTGCGGGACAACATAGATTAAAGCAAATGTTCTTAGTTCTCTCTGGGACCAAAATAGTTACTGAATCCCTGGCACTTTCAGATCTTGCCACTCCTTTTTTTTTATGTCAAAGTGAAAGTCCCAAATACAGGGCCTGATTTACTAAGCTTTCGTTTCCATAGACCAGAATGGGAAACGAAAACCATAGTTTTAAATTAGAGCCTCTACTGAGGATCATAAATACTCCGCATTGTATTCCCCACTTTGACAGAGAACAGAGCGCAGCCCAAAATCAAGATGGTCTGAGTGATATTTTAATAAATATAAGCAACCTGGTTCTATGGGAATTATGTGCCTGGACTGCTCCACCGATGACAGACACCGAAACATTACTCTCGAAGTGGAGGAATTAGAGGCTGTGGAATAACACAGCGCTCTGGTTTTTCCACATGTGGCGTTCATTTTTTTCCTCATACTGGGATATAATAGAAACTAATCTTCAGACTCTAAATGCTCTGAGCTAAGCCCCTTTTGTTAGGTTATTTTGCTCATTTTGTTCGGCGCTGTTGCAGCCCTGAGACCACTTTCTATTTACATACGCTCAGAACCCCGCTGGTTAGGACTCCCGGCTCCACAGACAGGGCAATTAATCATTCCCAAATCCTCCTGCCGAGCACTCGACGCCTCCGACAGTGGGGCTCAGCCAATCAGCGAGTGCAGGTGTACCTCCAACCTGCGGGAAAAGTCCGGCACGCTGACCCGGTGCCAGCAGCACGCTCCCTTCCCTTTTTCGGTCTCTTAGCCCTAACAAGAATAACACCACTAAGGGTGCCCTTGCAGCAGACAGAATTTGGGGGACCAGAGGATGCAGCGCTCGCTACTTCACGGGCTTGTTGGCGATTCGCATGGGTCCTGCATCTTAAGACAGCAGGCAGATAGAATAGAGCCATGGCGTGTTTTATTATGATTAGATTGGGAATTTTTAGCCCGTTTTCCATAAGAAAGGCTAATGAGATCACTGTGTGTGTGTATGTGTGGTCCTAATACATTTTTGGTTTGGTGTCCTATCTTCCCAAATTTTCAGGACATGTCGGGTTTGGGGGGGGGGGGGGGGCACATGAGGATTCTGACAGGGACGGATTTTTTTTTTCCCCCCCAAATCCATGCATATACACAGACTGTGGACACACTCGCCTACGCTTTTGTAAAAATAGGTTCTTTTCATTTTGGCTGGAATTTCTTCGGTTTTTTTTTAATGTTGTCACAATTAAAAACTGCTTTGAAACCTATTGTATTCCTCAACCCACATTTCTATCGTAGATGTAGGTTTATTACTTATCTGTTCTTTCAAATTCAAGCACTGCCTGCCTCACAGATTGCACTTGGCTCTTGAAATAAAAGGAGCTCACCATCTTAAGAAGAATATATCTGCATGTGTATATGTTTTATTCTGCCTTGTCAAAGCAATAAAATATCATGTGATTGACTAGTATTAGGTCGGCATAAGCCAAAAATTGTTTGACGAAGAAACAATTTCTAGTTCCTGAAAGATAAAACAGGTAGGGTGAATGCCATGACATGGGTGCAGTGTGAGCACACAGTGGCCGCAAGGTTTGGGGAAAACGTGGATGAATCACAAGGGCGGGGCCACTGAAGCGCAGAGGAAGTTGCCCCTCTATGCCCTTACTCAGCCGGGAATTTTTTGTTCACCCAGGGCAAATGTCAGGTGAAGCTGGGAGTTTGAAAAATGCAGGGGGAAATCACAAATTGAATGAATGCTATTATTTTGTACTAGATACATTTCTCTACAGAAGATCAGATCAGCTATTCCACACATACCCAGTCCTCCATCACCATCCCCCCACCCCCCACCAAACTACATTTCTACATATCCGTAGGGCATATACATATATATATATATTTTTTTTTTTTTTGCAGCTTCTTTAAAATGTGTTTTTTTTTTCCATGGGAATAGCTTATCTTTAAACTAGAGATCATAAATCATTCCAAAAGATAGCACTGACTTCAGTCTTTGTGTGTTGGCTGTTAACAACTGAAAGTAGTTAAACAAAAGAGGAAGAGAAATTAACATTTGAACCATATTGTTAGTGAAAGGGCACGAGAGTGCATATCCATGTTTTAGATGCTGTGTGCATTGTACTAGGATGGGCATCTTGCATCATATAGGTCTTTGTAGCATGGAAAATGAGCGGTCAAGGCTTCTTTGAGTACTTTTATTTACAGTGCACATGAAATCACAGCAGGTCGTCTTACCGTCAGCAGTAATCACAGTAACAATCTCCGTTCACATACAGGATTCACCTTTAGGACAGCAATGTGGCAGGAGCTGCCTTCTCCTGGAGACCTAGGCCTGGCCTGCTGATCCCAGCTGGGCTCTGCCTCTTAACGTGCCTAGCAGGGTCCCACCTATAGAGCTCCCTCTGTGGGGATTTAAGGTTTAAGGATTTAAGTTTAAGGAGAGGTAGTGAGGCCAGCTTGACCCATTGGGGTAAGTGTCTTCACTCACCCTGGATCCCAACCAGAGAAGTGGCTTCACTCCCCAGTAGACTTTTTCTGGCCTCCCGCCAGTTATACATTTGGTTGGAGCTATAGGGTCATGCTCCCCCCTTCTCTCTAGGGTTACCCCAAATACCACCACTGTCACCATCACCCATTGTGCCCTTAGCCCAGTGACCACCCCCAGTTCTTCAACTGAGACCTTAAACAGCTTCGTGTTTGAATTCTCCTCTGGCCGGACTCTCTGGACTTTCTTTGGGTGCTCCTATGATGGCTTTTTCTCCACTTGTTGCACAGGTCTCCCTCCTTCAGGCTTCAACTCTCTTTCAGCTGTTGCCATGATATTTTATGACTCATCCGGGCCATCTCCACCTGTAATGCCTCACTCTGGCTATTATGCAATGGTTGTGTTTGGGTATGCTACAGCACCTTCCTCTGGTCTCTCTCTGTAATGCCTCCCGCTGGCTCCTCTCTATAATGCCTCTCTCTCTCTTTGGCTTCTTTACAGTGTCTTCCTCTGGTCTCTCTGTAGTGCCATCTGCTGGCTCCTCTCTATAGTGCCTCTCTCTCTGGCTTCTTTCCAGTGCCTTCCTCTGGTCTCTCTGTAGTGCCATCTGCTGGCTCCTCTCTATAGTGCCTCTCTCTCTGGCTTCTTTACAGTGCCTTCCTCTGGTCTCTCTGTAGTGCCATCTGCTGGCTCCTCTCTATAGTGCCTCTCTCTCTGGCTTCTTTACTGTGCCTTCCTCTGGTCTCTCTGTAGTGCCATCTGCTGGCTCCTCTCTATAGTGCCTCTCTCTCTGGCTTCTTTACAGTGCCTTCCTCTGGTCTCTCTGTAGTGCCATCTGCTGGCTCCTCTCTATAGTGCCTCTCTCTCTGGCTTCTTTACTGTGCCTTCCTCTGGTCTCTCTGTAGTGCCATCTGCTGGCTCCTCTCTATAGTGCCTCTCTCTCTGGCTTCTTTACTGTGCCTTCCTCTGGTCTCTCTGTAGTGCCTTCCGCTGGCTGCTCTCTATAATGCCTCTCTCTCTCTGGCTTCTTTACTGTGCCTTCCTCTGGTCTCTCTATAGTGCCTTCCGCTGGCTGCTCTCTATAATGCCTCTCTCTCTCTGGCTTCTTTACTGTGCCTCCATCTGGTCTCTGTATTTATTCAGGGTTTTTTTATTCAGGGTTTTTATATGCCGACATTCGTGGGAAACATCATGCCGGCTCACATCAAACAACGATAACAGTAAACGAATAAAGTTACATAGAACAGGGCAGGGGCCTCGGGGAATCTCAGAAAAGGTGGGCTTTACAAAGGTATAAAATATATACAGCATTAACAATAATGAGTTATTGTATGCTGCCTTCCTCTGGCAAATCTGTGCTCCTTCCCTCAGGTCATTCAATACTGCCTCCTTCTGAGCTGCCTGTGTTGCCTCTTTCCTTGGGCCAGGAACTCTCTTGTATCTCAGCCACAATCACTGCATGTTCAATCAGCTGACTCTCATTCTCTTTTTGTAAGCCAGGCCTCTCTTCTGCCACCTGTTCCTGTGGTGTGCTCGCTGGTTCCACGCATGTTTTCCCATCTCACTGTCCACAGGCTCTGTCTGTCTCCAGCACACTTGCTGCATTCAGTTTCCTCTGAAATTGTGTCCACTTGCATTGCATCCTGTTCTGACTTTACTCTTGTCAGGTTGGGACTTGGGAGCAGTGCTGTTGCTTACCATTCTTTCACAGCACAGCTCCAAGAATTCTGGCACCATTTTGCCCTCTCTTGAAGTTGCCTCTGCCCTTCCAAGAGGTTTAAAAATTCAACTTGCATTTTGGCTTCCTTGAACCCTAGGTTTGAGCAGTCTGCCTTCTGCTGGAGGGCCACATGCTGCTCCCACGTACACATACAGATGACTCTGGCAGCTTCATTCCTGCAGGCCACACCCTATTCAAGCCCAGTCTCTCTGCATCAATTGTTTCTCTCACTCTTTTTTTTTTCTGTGCAAAGGTAAAAAAGGAAAAAAAATCCTGCTTATCCAGCTTTAACTTGCTCACTTTTTTTCCTCTTTCTCAGGCAAATCTAATCCTCCTGGCCTGCTTGTTTCCTGACCCATTAAACCAATTTTCTCTCTGACCTGAAAAAAAACTTTAAATTGTTTGACTTTGTGGTCTTCCCTGAGCCACAGTCTTTTACAACCCTCAGTGCTGTGTGCACTCCTGTGCGCTGTACCCTGTTTAGAAGCACAATGAACACAGAGTGATGAGAAGAGGTATAAAAACAGAAAAGTATTGGCAGCTATTTTAATTCTGGGTCCCTGATCCACACCTTTCTGAAGTCTTCCATGTTCTTGTGCACATATCTAAGAGCACTGCTTTGCCTTCAAACTTCTTGGCAGGCCACACACACAACAAACTTTCTTTTCTTTTTTTTTCCCCTGGATACTTGAGTTCCCCACTGTGCACAGCTTAGAGAGAAATCCTAATACCATATGTGGCACAGTAAATGAGCGGTCAAGGCTTCTTTGAGCACTTTTATTTACAGTGCAGATGAAATCACAGCAGGTCTTCTTGCCTTCAGCAGCAATCATAGTAACAATCACCAGTCCCATACAGGATTGACCTTCAGGACAGCAATGTGGCAGGAGCTGCCTTCTCCTGGAGACCTGGGCCTGGTCTGCTGATCCCAGCTGGGCTTTGCCTCTTAACCTCCCCAGCTTGGTCCCACCCACAGGACTCTTGCTGACCAGCAGGGTCCCACCAACAGAGCTCTCTCCCTCTATAGGGATTTAAGGTGGATGAGGCATAATATAGCCTGGTCCCACGCAGGTTAAGGAGGGGCAGTAAGGCTACTCCTTCACAGTCTTCTTCCGGGGTACTGACTGCAACAGTCCTTCCCATGTTGAGCAGGATGCTCGTTTGCTTTATATTTTCATTTAGGGGGTGCACTATGGGTGCTCTGCACCAGTTTTCAAAAGGAAAGGACACAGGTACTTTCCCTTTGAAAATTGTCTTGGGAAAGGGCACCCAGAGATTTGCATTTTCTTTATCCATGGATACTTCTTCTCTGCAAAACAACATGTGTTGTTGCCTCTCCAATCTGCCTCCAAATCCACCTACGTTTCCCGCAGGATAAAGTTACGCACACTGTTGAATCCCACACCTGCTTTTACCCTTGGGCAATTTCAGACAGCCAAGAAGTTTACCCGGCCAAATCACTTTTGAAAATTGCCCTTTTTAAGTTACGTTCGGTTGTAGGATAGTAACATTTATCTCGCCGATAGTACAGACTGGTAAAGGATGTGCAAACCTGTTAAAACTCTTGCCAGTCTGTAAGTCTGTGGCAATTCCACAAAATCAAAGGCTGACAAGATTTGATTGCAAAAGCCCATAATTCCGCGGCTTGCGGCAAACTCTGTCCTGGATTGGCAGAAGTTCAGCTGATAAAAGAAAACCTATGGCAAATGAGGCTGTGACAGAAAGTGGGACCCTTCAAAGAACAAATGCAGTGGATTTTTGTTCATGCAAACTATGAGCAATCTGCACCTGGTTCATTCCTTTTGTGCACGCCTACATATCTGGGATGGGACAGGAATTCAGCTGTTAGCCAAATTCTAGAGAATTTCCTTTAACTTACTTTCCAGTTTTGCCCGTTTTTTTTTTTTTTCTCATACACAACTTTAACAAACATATGTAAGTAATATAGTGTCGATGGAGCATTTTTGCAAACTGAACACCACTAATCTGCCTTCAATTCAAAAACTTTTTTTTTTTTTTTAAAGTTTGGTCATCCTTGCCTGGTTCCTATGAGATAAGCATTTCCAGGTTTCTCAGTTTTAATATGATTCTGGGGATTCTCTAGTTTTTCAACATATCAATCCTTCATTCAAAATGCATCCGCTTTTGGTTCTGCTCTAAAGGCATTATTCCACATTTGTTTTTCTTTATTTGATAAGATTATCTACAGAATGAATTTACATTACAGATTTGGAGAGAAACGGTCAGCTTGTCTTTTGCATTTCTGAGTGTAGCTTCAATAAAACTCTCATACATCACATCTTGTCTTTGGCCCAGTCAAATGAATTGGAGCCTGCTTCAGTCCTCTCTACTATGCTAAGGGAGAGTGAAATAGTGATAGAAAAGCTTTTTCTAATCCTGTTTGAATCCAGATTCAGATCTTTAAACATTTGGCCCAAATTTAGGTAGAGAATCACAGTCAGCTTCAACCTGGCTTACATCTGGGTCTAATTTGTTTGCTAGTTGTAATAAATCCAGGTATATCAGATTGATTAGTCTATTTCAATAATAAAAAACTGAATATACAAAGGATTGTAATACTTTCAATATGATTTCATATCTTTGAATATTTTCATTTGAAGCTGGTCAAAGATCCAGGTCGTTAAAATGTGGAAATAGCATTCCAATCATGAATTTTTCTCAATTTTTCTGATTTGATGGCATCTCCTGCTTTAATTCTATCAGAAGCCCCAGTTCTCCTTCCCCATTTCAGACATAACTTTAATTTTTTGGATTTTGGATTTTTAACCCACTTTCAAGTCTGCCGTTGGACTATACCACAAATCATTTTTTCTAAAGCCAGGCTTAACTAATTGGGATTTTGTCCAGTCAAATGGAGAATTTAATAAAACAAACAAAAATTGGCAAGAAGATAATTCAGACTTCTACATTGAACTTGATATATGGAGGGGGTGATCTTCAAATAGCCAGCACAGCTGCAAACGTCGCAGGAACTGTTTGCCCATGGACCCTATCAAAGGTGGCCAATCTTCACGTGCCGGGTTTGTTTACCACGCTCTCGGGGGCAATCTCCTTACACGCTTCTAAAAGGATGCGTGCCGCGGAAGCCCTGGACATATTTTTAGTTGGGCAGAGGACAGCACCTTTCAGACAGGTCAATTATCTGGGAACGTTGCCATTTACCTACACACGTGACTTCGAAGATTGCCCTCTACATGTGTGCAGGTGATGGGGGGGGGGGGGGGGAGGGGAAAGAGAGGAGAGAAGAGCTAGAAGATAGGAAGCAGGAGGAGGGGAGAAGAGTCAAGCGGAAAAAGAGAATGAGGAGAAGAGGAGGGCAGCGGGGAAAGATCTCCCCGACTCCATTATGTATACAGAAATTCTGTCCCAGCAGCCCATGGAACTGGAACGAGTTTTGGGTTTTTTGTTCCCTCCCTTTTGCATTTCACTTTGGTGACTTCCCTGGATTTTTTGAGTTATGTCTCTCTGCCTTCGGAGACAGATGGTCTGTGCTTCGATTAAACACCCCCCTGGCCCTTTGTTTTCTTGCAGGCGCTGATCCCTGGTCTTGATCTGGGCTGAACACAGAGCTCTCGCATCTGACAAGTTATTCTCTTGTTGGCACCATTGGGAAATTCAATTTTCAAACCCCCAAGTCCAACACCATTTATTTTTAGGGCTGTTTTTATTTATTTTCTTTAACTTTCCTAAATGAGTATAAGTACCTTCGCGGCTCTCTCTCTTTAGCTTTTACTTGTAGTAATTAATTTTCCCATATAACTGGCTGCAATTGCCGGGAATATATTAAGACTTCATGGTACTTAAGCACACTGTGTACTTGTGAAGGGTCTTCCACATACATCTCAGATAGATGGGTAATAATGCTATACATTAATACCCTCATATTGGTTTATGTGTGTGTGGCTACTTTGCCAGCATAATTATTTTTCCTCAGTAAAAGCTATTAGAGATCTATTTGGTAGGTTTTACGATCAATAGCTTCTGTGATATTTGTGTAGCAGGCACAAAATAATCAATTGAAGGTCATATAAAGTAAATTACCATCCGTATATAATGATTCTTTTTTTTTTTTTCCTAGGATCAGTTTTATTATTTCATCAGAGTCAAGCCTTCTGAAAACATTCACTTTCCGTAAGGCTGAAGCATGGAAGGTGGATTTTGCCTGATCTCAGCTTATCAAATTACTGAATTAGAAGAGGGGTGAGTTGGAAATCTTTCAAAACAATTCTTCATGACTTGTACCAGCTATGCATGAAAAAAATCTGCCCGCCCTCCATCCCCCTCCAAAACGAATGTGCACTGCCAGTAAGATCAGTTGGAGAGAGTAAATCTACTCAGTGTGATTTAAAAAAAAAAAAAGCATCATTTTTTTGGTGTTAAAAAATTTTCTGTGCATCTGCTGTTAGCTGCGACACATACAACTTTAACACAAACAAGAGGTTTCCATTGCATGGGTCTTAAGAGCCCAGGAAGCCTCTCGCCTCTGCCTGGTGCACAGCGCTATCAATATCCCATGCTATGTATTGTACATGATGCTACACGAATAAAAGGATCCATGCATGAATGGACACCATTGACATCAACGTCTAGGGCTTCCTCCTTGGGTTTTACTCCTAGCTTTCTTTGATTTTCCAAAGTGATTTATTTCTATCATGTAGTGGGGGCTTTGTTTTGCCCAATTATAATTCCTCTGGTAGACACTAAGGGATCTTTACCATCTTGAAAGACCATCCCTAAGCATGAGCAGTCATGGTTGGATGTAGAGCTCTTTTGGGGAGTTTTGCTGGTGGATCCCAGTAGGCCCCACAGCCTACACAATTGGGAATTCACTCTCAGAAGGCCTTCCTAGAGTCTTCACAGTCCTGGGGTGGGGGTGCAGTCTTGTGGAAGAAGTGGGACGATTTTGGTCTTTAAAGAGACCAAGTTCTGTTTTGACCTGCTCCTCTTCTGGGAAGGCTTTTCCCCCATTGCCAATGGAGAATGGGATTTGTCCCCTGTGTTCTGCGCCCAGTTAAAGTAGATACGTCATTGGTCAGGGTGCCTCATCACCCTCCACCTAGAAAAGTGGGGTGTGTGGTGTCCCAGGAGGAAGACTGAATCTTTGGAGAGGATGTGTTTTTGCTTGAGAGAAAGAGAGAGATATTGTTCTACTATTTCCCTACCTAATTTTGGAGAAGAAAGTTTATCTTTCCTATCACTGGGAAGGGACTGGACATTGAATCGGAGGCAGAAGATGGAGGAGATTTCATTTTGCTATGCATTCTTATGATTTTTGATATTTTTCAAGTTGCGGTACATTTTTAGTTGATCACCACTCCAAGTCTCTGCCTATTTTTCCAACTGAGAACCAGCCTTCTGCTAACCACACCTGCGAGTGCTAATGGAAAAGTGATTGAGAGCAGTAAAAGACTGTATAGGACCCTGAGGCTTGTCAAGGTCCAACCTCCCCACTGGTTGGACCTTGGCATCCCAGTAGCTGACTACTGCAAAGAATGGTGAGAAATTCGGGACAGTGAGTGTGGCCCTGGAACTGAGTGACCTCCTGTATTAGGGACCTGAAACTGAGAGGGGTGACATTCATTTCTTGACTTTTGGGTAAAAAGGAACACATCATTTATTATAGTCATACTATCTTTATTCTTTCTCCAAGTTCACTCTTCAGCTGTTCATGTTGTATTCATTGGGTACATCAACCAATGCGATGACTGCATACGATCAGATGAAATTTCACTCAGCAGAACCCTAACTGATGAAGGTAGGAAACGGTGGACTAAAGATGCTTTCAAATCCTTTGGGGCAGATTTTCAAAGGGTTACACCCGTAACATATGTGCGTAACCCCCAAAAGGCTGCCCCTGCACGCACTGAGCTTATCGTGCATAGGCTAGGTGGTGCGCACAAGCCTTGGGACTTGCGTATGTCCCAGCGCTTTGAAAAAGGGGTGTTCCGGGGGCATGTCCAGGGGCGGGGCCGAGGCCTCCGGAACAGCCACTGTGCCGGGGGATGGCGCGCTGGCAGCCTGCCGGCGCGCGCAAGTTACGCCTGCCTCAAGCAGGCGTAACTCGCCGAAACAAGGTGGGGGGGGGATTTAGGTAGGGCTGGGGGATGGGCTAGATAGGGGAAGGGAGGGGAAGTGGGGGGGATTGCAAAAAAAAGTTCACTCCGAGGCAGCTCCAATTTCGGAGCGGCCTTGGAGGGAATGGGGAAAGCCTTGGGCTCGGCGTGCGCAAGGTGCACAAGTGAGCACCCCTTGCGTGCGCCGACCCCGGATTTTATAACATGGTAGGTTTGGGCAGCTCTGGTGTTACTGTTGGATGTAGTGGAGAGCTATTCAGACTAATCCTTGGAACCCTTTTAGCCAGTTTGGTTTTCAGGATATCCCTGATGAATATGCATTAGATAGATTTGCATACAGCATCCTGCTTCTTAGAGCTAATATAGGCAAATGCAGTTCCTGCATATTCATCAGACTTGTCCTGAAAACCAGAGTGGTGTGGATATTCCCGAGGAGAACTTTGAAAATGCATTCCACATAGGTTTACCAGATAATTCAAAGTCATAGGAAACACACTAAGCCAGAGCAGGTTTTGTTTCGCTGCATGCATGGACGTGTAATCCCACTTTTCTTAAAGAAACTATAAATCTATACATACAATGAGAGAAACATGGCCTCTGTCAGCCTTAGTCTGGCATTAATAATTTGTATGGTAATTAATAATCTTAATTATTGATCATTTTATTATATATACTTTTAATTAACTATAGTAAAGCTAGTGCATTCCTAAAATGCATTTTAACATATTACAACAAGTGACTTTTTATATCCATGCTGTCCACTATATATAAGTTAAAGGAGTGGTTAGAAATTGTTGCTTAACAACATCCTATCTGAGATTGTACCCTATTGTTGATACCTAATGATCTATAGTAATGAAGTTTGCAAAAGACACAATTTTGTGATCAGATGAGTTAATTCAACTGCGACACTCTAAAGAACACCTCTATCTGACAACTTCTCCCATGTTTTGAAGAAAAAGCTATTTACAAGTGAGAAAGCAAAGAATATTGAGGCCAGCATACAGGATTACATTCCAGTTCCTTAACCGAGCAATAAAGAGTGTTGGGGTGCACAGGGTCACACACTGATCTGGAACCGTTCATGATAACTGTTTGCAATCTTTATTGAAAGCCTGTTTCTATCTCTAGTGCTGCACAAATTCTGCACGAAACAACTAGAAATTAAAAAGAAAAAAAAAAATACAAGATGCGCTTTTTCTATAGAATTGCAGCTCCACTGAGCACAGTGTGATCCAGGAATCAGCTGGATAACCCTTTGGCTATATTGGCAAAGAAAAGACCAGGGATGAAAAATGAAGAACATCCCATTTTAAGCTAGATAAAAGCTCAACTTTCCAAGCAGAAATCTGACAAGAAAAGAGAGCACATCCGACAGTCGACACACGCCAGCGGTCCCCGTTAACATATCACCGCTGATAACATTTTGCACGATAGGACCTGGAAATAGGAAAGTAAATTGCTGGACGTTGCACTCGCAATAAATCACATCGCCCCCCCCCCCCCCCCCCCCCGGTCAATAACGCTCATCCCACCTGTAGCAGTGAAAGGAATCCCTCGATTCGCTTTCACTTCGAACCTGACACCCCTGCGTCTTTGGAAACAGGCAGGTTCACCTAGCTTCCGCATTCAGCACATCCTGGGACGGGTTTGCCAGCACACAAGGGATAATAAAACCGTATTCCTAAAGCTGAATCCAACACAATGTGCTGCGCAAACAGTAATAACAAACGAAGCTAGCAGGAAACGTTAGCACACGGCATCTGCTATGATCACATAACCGTCAGACAGATGTTTAATCCCAACTGTTAACATAAGATCATTTGTATGTTTGAAGCGATGGATCCCATTCGGGTTTTCTCTTCCTGATGTTTTGGTGACTTTGCATTCTCTTTCACTGGGAAATACTTTCTTTTCTCTTTTTTTATTTCTTTTCTTTTTTTTTTTTAATTTTATTATTCCTCGCTCTCCCCACCAATTAGTTTTAAGGTTAGAGGAGTGGCAAGGTTCCTTGACTTCCGGTGTTCATTTTTCTGCACAAGAACTGTGTGGTCTTAGTCAAACGGAGCAATCATCCTCTTCTTCGGAGAGATCCAAGTTCATTTCCTCGGAGAACGCATCAAATGTTATGCTACAAAGATGCTGAGAGGACCACCCGTGGAACAAAATGCCGCAGCTGCAGCCAAGTTCCTGGCGAGCAAAATCTGAAACTCCCAGCATCGCCACCCCTGCCTTGGATCAGTTTTCTGCAGCTTCAGCCCAAATGTGAAAACAACCACACCAGGTCTTAGTTCTCAATCTCCAGGGTCAAAGGAGCCTGTGCAGAATGCTGTGTGTTCTTTTAATGCCTGGACTGAAAACACTTAGTAGCTGCCTCAGGACAGAGATGCCCTGCATCCCCAAGCATTTGTCCTGTAGAAACAAGATGGAAGCAAAGCCTTCAGGGTATCAGGCCCAGAGAGGAGAAGAATCCCTGTAAAGCAGAGTACAGTAGCTAAAGCCCACTGTCAATTTTTTTTCAGCTACGTTCTGTGGTCACAGGGAAAGGGATAAAGTGGGGTTGCACTCCACTGAAATTAGAAAAATGTTTGTCGGAAGCTTCAGAAGGAAATACCTACTTATTGCTACTGGGATTTCTGTGTTTCTCTGCTCTCAGCTGCTCCCTGAGCTCACAACGCCCAACCCAAGAGCAACACATGAAAGCAAAAAATAAAAAAAATATAAAAGGTATGGCACTAGGGCGATAGAAGGGAAGGAACCAGGAACTTAAAGATACAAGTTAGGTGTATCTTCAAAGGTTCGCTGTACTGACTCCTGTCGTCCCTGACATTTTCAGCTATGTTGAAATATTCCTTCCCTCATGGGAAATAGAGGGCAGCCTAGGGCTCAGAATAAGGGGCTAGTGACCAGGAAAGTTCAGCTACTGCTTCTGCCCTGGCATTCCTTAGCTAAATAATTTTACCTCCCATTGCCTCGGGTATTCACCTAGATTCTAAGCTCTCTGGGGCAGGAACTTGTTGTTACCTGAATGCAATTTGTTAAAATGTGCCCTCATTTACAGTGTTATTTAAATGTCAAAATAATAATTAACTATACTCCAAAATGATTTAAATATGGAGACCTGCACTTAAAGGAGGTGTAGAAGTTATACAAAGCTTGCAAATAAGCTGCAGGTTTTTAACCTCATTTTTAGCCAGAGTAGCCTTGCCTCAGTTTATCGCACTCCCTTACACAAAGGGGAAAACTGAATGCAAGGCTAGAATTGTAGCACTTGTGCGCTGTCTATCAAGCCCGGTGTCGGAGAAGAATGTAAGTAAAAACAGTTTCATGTTAGGATGCTACAGGACGCCCTCAGAGAATTTGACTTCTATTAAATGGATGCCCTGATAAAAAAAATTTAAAACAAACCCTCAGGTTTATCTGCCGAAGCCAGTGCAGGGCACTTGCCATTGTTATAGGAAAAAGAATACTGCAGTTTTGCCAAAAATGTCACCCAAAAGCCAACACTGAAGAAAACTCAAAGTAAGTGCAGTAGCCACTGGCTATCAGAGTGCCGGCTGTCTGGGACAGTGTGGCACAAGTGCCTCTCGCAAATGAAAAGTCACTACAGAGACACTCATCATGACCCTGGGTTAGACTAGGACATCAGGGGAAATTCCCAGTGGAGTGGTCTCAGGGGCAGCTCCAGGCAATCTGACGCCTGAGGTGAGGGATGAGATGGTGCCCTCTCGCTCTGCCCCCTACTCGCTCCCCCCCACCCATCCCTCCTCCACGCCACCGGCCTGGCCTCTGGCGGTGATGACCCATGGCAGCGACCCTTCCTCTTTTCTGCCGCCGCTGGCCTGGGTCGGCAGCCGCGGCAGGGGGAGGCAGACGCCACAGCAGCGTTCTGAGAGGGGCGGTTTTTTTTTTGCCGCCCCCAAAATTCTGCCGCCTGAGGCGGCCGCCTCACCCTGCCTCATTACAGGACCGTCCCCTGGGTGGTCCGGGCAGCAGAAGTCACAGTGCAATGCAGAGGGAGTCAGCCAGCCGTCAGTGCCAGGACGCAAGGGATCCTGTGCTCCTGGTTCCTGCACCCCCTCTTCTGTAGGTGTTTCAGAGCCTGAAAATCTGTCCCCATGTGACTGAGCCGTCAACAAAATCAGCAAAAACCCTCTCAAAAGTGATGAAAAATGCCTCCCCTAGCCAGACCTGCCAAGCGACCCAGTTTATGGGCTGACTTTTTCCAAAGCTGCTTTTGATGTGTTTTGGTAACCATAGCACTAATTTCAGACAGTAAGAGCGAGACTGCTTCTACCAGCCTGCCCAGGAATGTAAATCTGAGAGGCTGGGGACGGTGGGAAGAGCCTCCCCTTTGGAAACCTGCTTGCTTGGCAAGCCTGCGGCTGCCTGAAAGCCCTGAGGGAGTTTGTTTAGCTTTACCTGCCAGAGGGATGTATGAAACCGAGCCCTGGCGGGGTCTGACCACAAGCCCGGGAGTCACACTGACACAGGGCAGCGAGCTCCCCAGCAGTATCAATCTTCCTGAATCCTTTCGGCTAGGTTACCTCTGGAGTGCTAAACCATCCCCTGCACAGGATCACGTTTCTCTGCCGTAGCTTACAGAATCCGTCTTTTTGGTTTTTGGTTTTTTTTACAGTTTCAAAGTATCTTGCTTCTTAGTTTTACATCCTGTTTAGTAAACAGCCACCAAAATAAATTAAAAACTGGGTTAATGTCCATGGGTCACCATAAAGGTGGCCGTTTTCTTATTTTGTTTGTTTGTTTGTTTTTTAAGTTTTTCTTTTTAGAATTTTCAACAAAAATCCAAGCAAAAAAAAACCAAACTGGTACAGAAATAACACATACAGATCCATTTATAATAGGAAACAATGTTATAGGCAATCAGAATAAGATCTGTCATACTCTGTCAGCCCACAATTTAAGGGGGAATTGCAAGCTAGAAAATACAGAGAGGAAAAAATATTAATACAGACCAAGAATAACACCGAACGGTAGGGAAGAAACGCTCTGAACACCGGTATCATAGGAAACCTCTAACCCGTGACAGAAGGAGCAGGGCCCTCTATCTCTGGGAAATAAAGTCAGCTGGGAGGGATCAAAAAATACATATTTAGCTTCCTTAAACTTAACTACACACTCACAGGGAAAGTAAAGCCAAAACAAAGCCCCCATACCAGTGACAACCAAACACATCAGCAGAAATCGTTTTCTCTTTGGTTGAGTCCCTTTAGCTACATCAGGAAACATTCGGACTTTCAGTCCTAGAAATAAGACATCCCTATTAAGAAAGAATAGTTTGAAAATGAAATCACGATCTGACTCAGTAGCAAATGTTACTATTACAGCAGAAGGCTCAGTTCCTCCTTCTGAAGATTTTTCAAGAAGTAAAGATAAAATGTGACAATTCTAACGGATGTGTAAAATCCTCTTTCTCTTCTGAAATCTATGGTTTATAGGCAAGTAATGAGGCCTTTGAAACTGGGGCGAGCAAATTTTCTGAGACTTTCAAATTTTCCATAAAACATCTGTGCAGCATCTCCAAAGAGGAGATACCAACTTTTTCCTTGGGAAAATGTATTATCCTGATGTTTTGACGACAGAGAACATTTTCCAGGTTCTCCACTTTACTTTGCAAGCACAGAGGTCCAGAAGAAATAAACTCCCAGCGAATTTTGTAGGACAGACTCTTTAGTTCCCAGTTATTCCGTTCTTGGTAGAATTTCCAGCTACGCGAGATTGTGAATCTTGGGCTGTAGTGGATAACTCCGGTTGGTGCGATGCAAATTCTGCTACTCAAAGAGAAAGCTTCATAATGGCTTCCCAAATTAAGTCTAAAGTTATGTTCTGAGCTTTAATTAAAGATAAAGGGGTAGATTTTAAAAGGCTTCCCGGGAACAGAAATAATGTATGCGCGTCGGCCGGCTGCCGGCGTGCACTTCCCCGGGACAGCAGCTAATGGCCGCTGTCCTGGCTGGCCTCCGTCCCACCCCATCCCTCCCCACCTCCTCCCCACCCCCCTTTCAGGGCCTGGCAATTATGCGCGTATTGTCACTTACACGCGGGCGCGTGGCTGGGCCTTTTTGAAAACGCGCACAGCGCGTGCAAGGCCGAAATAAAGTTCCTCTGTTTTAGAAGCTCCCTCCATGGTAGGCATAGGAGAGGAAAACTCAACAGGCAGCCTCGCTGCCCCTGCACAGCGAGGGGATTCCCCAGAACTATGCTCCTCAACTCGGGCGTCTCCCAGCCTGCCCACGTGATGTGGGCAGGCTGGGAGGAGCACCATTAGGCCCCGTCCCGCTGATGTGCGCACCGGAAGCCGGCCAGCCCACGCAACTTACTGCTGCTTTGTGAAGCAGGTAAGTAGAGCTACAAAAGAAAGAAAGGTAGTTGGAAGGGTTTTAGGGGTCGGGAAGGAGAGGGGAGAAGGGAGCCAGGCTACCTAGGGGGTTAGGAAGTTCCCTCCCAGTCCGCTCCTTTATTGGAGCGGATGGAGATGGAACTGGGAATAAGGCCTTCTGCGTTGCTGAGCACAAATAAAATCCCCCCATTACGAGTGATTCAGCACGCTGATATAAAACCGGGCGTGAATGTGCGCGCGGGTAGCGGATTTTATAACATGCACGCAGTGACACGCGCATGTTATAAAATCGGCACGCCCATGCGCGCGTGCCGGGAACCTTGTGCACATGGACGCCTGCGCGTGGGTATAAATTTTTAGTCGTGTAATTTTACACCTGCTAATTATCTGGTATAAATGATATTAAACGTGTTTATTGTGTGGTACTGGCAGGGTGGGAGGTCTGGGTGAACTGGGGGGAGTTTAGCCTGAAGAAACAGAAGGGTTTTGATGACCTGGAGAAGGATTGGGCAGACTGGTAGAGTAATTGGTAAAACTGCTAATTTCCTCGATGTGTGCATGTTTTGAAATACACCAACTTTATGTGCGTAAATCCCAAGCTATGAGAGTGAGTCTTACTTTATTTTCACATGTAAAATGTATCCATGTATATATTTTTAAATAGGTAGGAAACGTACACGCATTTAGGGGTAGATTTTAAAAGGTGCGCGAGGGAGTAGATTTGTTCGCGCAACCTGGCGCGAACAAATCTACTCCCAATTTTATAACATGTGCACGCTGTCACACGCATGTTATAAAATACAGGGTCGGCGCGCGCAAGGCTGCGCAAAATCGGCAGCCTGCGCGTGCCGAGCCACGCAGCCATCCTCCATTCCCTCTGAGGCCATTCCGAAATCAGAGCGGCCTCGGAGGAAACTTTCCTTCTGGCCCTCCCACCTTCCCCTCCCTTCCCCTATCTAACCCACCCCCCAGTCCTAACTAATTCCCCCCTACCTTTATTTTACAAGTTATGCCTGCCCAAGGCAGCTGCCAGCGCGCCATGTTCTGGTCCAGGGGATGGTCGGGAGGCCGCGGCCACACCCCCGGGCTGGAATCATGCCCGTGGCCCCGCCCCCGGAACGCCCCCGATGACGTGCCAGCTGCGACATGTCCCCAACATGCCCCTGACATGGCCCCCCCCCCCCCCCCCCCCAGGAAAGCCCCGGGACTTACGTGCATCCCGGGGCTTGCGCGCACCGCCGAGCCTATGCAAGATAGGCTCGGCGTGCACAGGGGGTGGAAGGGGCAGCTTTTTGGGGGTTACGCGTGTATCTTACGTGTGTAACCCTTTGAAAATCTGCCCCTTAATGCATTCATATATGTCTTTCAATGCATTGCATGTATTCACACATAAACCTACATATGCGCATTATGGGGCAGATTTTCAAGGCCCGGCAGCTCACGTAAAACCCCGGGACGTATGTAAGTCCCGGGGGCTTGAAAAAGGGGCATGGCATGGGTGGGGCCAGAGCCTCCAGGCACAGCAGCCATTTGCCGCTGACCCCCTGGATCGCAGGCTGGCTGTCGGCCGGCGCGCGCAACTTATAAAATCAAGGTTAGGGGGGGTTAGGTAGGGCTGGGGCGGGTTAGGTAGGGGAAGGGAGGGGAAGGTGGGGGGGGGGGGGGGCTGGATGGAACGGGGAAAGCCAGCAGGACTCCCCAAGGGCTCGGCACCATTTTGAATACCGGCAGCCGACAGCCCGAGTGCAGGAGATCGCTCCAGGATCCCCGCTGGACCACCAGGGAATGTTGGCAAGTCTTGGGGGAGGGGGGGGGGTCAGGAGGGTGGGGGTTTATTCGTTAGTGATATGTTGTATTCGTGGGAGTTCACCATATGTTTCGTGACGAATCTGGCATATACATTGTGGATTGCCAATACGTTGCAAACGAATGCACACCCCTAGCACATATACACACGTATATGGGTGTGCAGCCAGATCAGCGACACGTACATGCTTGCGCATGTTATAAAATCTCCCTGGCACATGTATGTGTGCTCCCAGTTTTCAGCTTGTGTGCACACAGCAGTGAGAGTCAGCTTTGGGATGTGCAAGTGAGGGAGTTGTGTCACAGATGTGCAGCCAGGTCATGACCAGTTTCACCAGTTTGTCTACCAGTTTGCCCAATCTTGAGCTAGGTCCTCCAAACCCCCCTGTTTTTTTTAGCCTGCACTGCCTCCAGTTAGTTAACCCAGACCTCTCAAACACTTCATAGATGCCTGGAAATTTGTATTAAGATTTACATCTCACCTTTAGCAGAAGTAACTCGGAGCTGAACTAAACCTAGACATGAGCCCAGGTGCGTAGCTACTTGCGTGCATAATTCCTGGCCCCACCCTGAAATGCCCATGCTTCACCCATATCCCACCCCTTTTTTTTTGCAACGTGAGATATTCGTGCATCAGTACTTGTGCGCGCATGTAGGCGGCTTATAAAATCGGATGGACACACGCATGTGCTAGATGCGTGCACATCTCCCGATTTTGGCACATGCCTGGCTTTTAAAATTCACCTTTTAGACTAAGCCCTCTGGAGACAGGGAAATACCTTACTGCATCTGAATGTAACTCATTTTGGGCAACCAATGAAAAAGTGTGAGCTGAAAATAAAATAATCTGAATCCTGCTGTTCATTTTTTTCACCTGCATATTCCACACCGTGTGGTTCTGTATTTCTGTCTCGATGGGGAGTGGGTGGTATAGGTATCTGCACTGGAAGCAGAGCAGCATGAGTTACAGATGGGGATAAAAAGTCCAAGAATTTGAGAGTATTTACCTTTTAAAAGAGCAATGCATTCACATAGGAAATTATTTGGTTAAAAGCAGAGAAAAAGTCCAGCCCTCTGTGAAGATAGTTGTTCCTGCAACTCTTAATGTTCAACTTCCCGTGAACGGGTCAAAATCATCAACATTCAAATGCAAGCAAATCCTCTGTTGACTGATTCATTTCCAGTTTTTGTTCAGGCTGCTAGACAGGATATCCTGTGAGCAGGCGAAAAGGGAGGGAAGCTGGCACTATCTGTTTATGAATTACTATTAATTTTCCTCATGTTTTAAGCTTTAGAGTTGCCCTTGTCTGCTGTAATTCCTGTGCTTTTTTTTGAAGAAATAAAACCTTGACCATTGTAGTCAACTGAGTAAGCCACACAGGACAGAAAGAAGTGCCAATGCTGGAAAACTTGTCTTCTTACAAGTTTTGCCATCCTGTTTTAGTATAACCAGACATCAGGGCCTGATTTGCTAAGCTCCCCCCCCCCCCCCCCCCCCCATCACCTACCACCCCGCAGTAAACTTGGAAAAGCCTTCGTAAATCAGACCTTAAACGAGGATCTAATGTAACCCTCGCACAGGAGAGCTTACTCCTAGATTTCAGGGCTGGGTTATTTTATCTAAGGTAGTCATTTTATCTAAGGTAAGTTCATTTTTTTATTAGATATGGGCTACATTCAATTGCGGGCTGGCCATGTTCTGCTTTAGGCAGCGCTTTTCTGTCACACTTAATATCCCACTATGAAAACTGCCAAAATGGTATTAGGAATGCTCTATAATTACAAAATGGCATGGAAGCATTTGATATATCGTTTTCTGTCGTTTCCCATCCAAAACGACAGCAAAAAAACTAATGAAATGTCACTTATGACTTTCATGCCATTTCAGAGGGTGCTGTTTGCAAAATTTGGTAAATGTGTGCATTAAAACCAATGGCTAAAATAATGTTGCTCCCTCGTAAACAAGAACCAAAAATGTAACAGCCAAAGTATGTGCACAGCAAAAAATAAATGAAAATAAAGGTTGTGCATTGTAAAAATGTAGCATGCAGTAAAATAAAATAAACAACATACATAGGAAAACGAAACAATAACAATGGCATAAATCCAAAATAAAATGATATAATGGCATGAGACAAAATTGTTTTCGATGCACATTCCTAAATATTAAGGGTAGCAAAATATAGAGCATGCATTATTCTATAGAACAAAATACCACACTGTTTCGGTTCAAGACAGTGTCATCATTGTTCATCATCCATTCGCCCTCAGCATTGCTCACCAGGTTTAAAAAAAAAGGGGTAAAAGCACTTTTCAGATGAAAGTTCTCAACCATTGCACAAATAGGAGCAAGAAGCTTCACTGAAGTATGGTACCAAAGCTCAACTCTGGGTTTATCTTTTTTAATATCTAGTATTTCCATATCATAAAATGTATATGTGCTGGGAAGTGGTAGTGCAATCTTTTGTGTAATGCTCTGCCAGTAGAGTTAATGCCCTGTCCTTGAGGGCATTAACTCTAGAGACCAGAGGGCATTCTCCATTGCTGTTTCATGTTGATAGTGTGTTAGGTAGGTAATTTGAAGCATAAGGGTGGATGTTAGTGCTATAAACACCTTTTTAAAGGGGTGAACCATTTTTTTTTAAAAATAAAATATCACAAATTTGGCGGTGCCCATAAATTATATGTAGACAGTTGGAAATGTCTGTGTGTGTGGAATTATGTGGTGTCTGTGCATAGTCACATTTGTAGTCATGGTTGAATGTGGAGCTTTTCATACTCATTTAGTCAGCTAGAAGAACAGAAATAAGGCAGAGTGTTTCTGTGTGTGCTCCACTGGAGAAAAGTTTGGGCAAGTGTAGGTTAGAAGAGGCTACAGGTTCATGTTGTCTGCTTTAGTGCTTAATTTGAACTAAAACAGAAATGAATTTTCTTTAAAGGAATTTACTTGAATGACAGAATCAAGTTATTTACTGCCATAACAACGAATGCATTTCCAGAAATTTTCAGGATTGGAAGCTGAACAAAATGTGCTTGTGAGCTAAATGATATTTTTAAAGCTCACCCATTCCATGGTGTCCTTTGTGTCTAATGCATTTCACATGGGTGTCTCTAAATGTCCATCAGGTGGACAGTATGTCCAGAGCCAAATTTTCTGGTGATCTAAAAGTAAAAGACTCCTACTGACATATGATTCTTTTTCAACTGTTATTTGCCTTTGGAGCAATACGTGAACATTACAAGTCACCCACCTTTCCTTTTACAATTCCTGTCAATTTGTTGGTTTCTTCTTTCATCCCCAAGGTCTTCTAATGGTGCAGCCTTACTGGGTAGTAGCCTATTGCTGATGAAATGGCACTGAGATATGGTAGGTCCCATGTGTTAGTGAATAAACGGGAACATACAGTAGAGATGTGCATTCGTTTTTGCCAAATTGGAAAATTGCAACGAAATTGTCCAATTCGACATGTTTCAGGGAGCCCGAAAAAAATCAGGATTTTCCCATTTTTTCGCAAAAATTCGTTTTTCCGATTAGTGCGCACTAACGGGAGTCAGTGCACGCTAACTCCCCGTTAGTGCGCGCTAACTCCCGTTAGCGCGCACTAACAAAAACTAACAAAAAGTAACAAAAAGTAACAAAATCTAACGGTTTTTGTTAGTGCGCACTAACAGGAGTTAGTGCGCACTAACGGGGAGTTAGCGCGCACTAATGGGGAGTTAGCGCGCACTAACTAAAAATAGATTTTTCGCGAAAAAAAAGACCCGAACCGAAAAAAAAACGACATTTTCCATGGCGGCCGAAAAACGAAGAACGACATGAACACAAAAAACGATGCACATCTCTAGGGACAAGGATGTGGTAAAGCACTGCGAGCCTATGAATATTAGTTGAATGGCATTAATGATTTTAATTCATATGGTACTTTGGATCCAAACAGCATCCACATGTACTTTACAGTTTAAAACTTGTGGAAAATGCATGCAGACACCTCTGGAGGTGATGGGCCAACCAATCTCTACAAGTATACGCAGAGAATAGAAACAAATATTATTGTCCAATTACAGTAACATGCTTTAACCACTGGATTACTCCTCCTTCCATGCATTCATGAAGAAGAGTCTTAATGATGAGGAGCTTCCTCATGGAATGAATTTCCAACAAAAGAGAATACTTAACAAGCACGGGCTTTCTTCTTTTGCTTCTCTGTTGCTGTCTGGATGTCAATGACTGCTCTGACAATAAAGAAACATTCAAGTTTTCCTTCTGACCTGATCTCTTCAACAATGCGTTGCTGGAAACAGGCCATAAATATTGTGAATTCACTTGCAGCGAGGAATAAAAAGACTTTATAGGAAGTTATTATCAACGGACTTTAAAGAAGTAGGTCAGATCCTCAACTTCCTTTGTAGGTCTGGGGAGCCATCTGAGTTGGCTCTGCAGGTGAGAAGCGGCTGGGATGAGAATAAGATGAGAGGCTGTTGGGTTTGTCCCTTTTTCCAACAAACTATTTTGATTGTCACTCTCTATCAAAATAAGAATATATTGACAGAATTTTCAGAAGTCTAAAGGTTTTAGAAAGAAATGATTTTTAGATAGGAAAGTTTTTATTAGACTGCATATCATCCTTGAGCAAACTTTTTAAAAAGAGGTTTGCAGATCAACTCATTGAACTCAAATTGTTTTGCAAACCTTTTTGTTTTCAGTAGAAATTGGGCGGTTTTGGCAAATTCATAGAAATCTGTCAGTGAATCCAATCTAACTCGGTCACAAATATGCACAGATAAGGGATGGATATCCACAGGCCCTCAGCCCCCCTCTCCTCTCTTGGGGGGGAAAAAAAAATCATAAAAATTTTAAAAATCCGACTGGAACCTGAAATCTGGTTCCAGTTCGAGCCAAAGTCTTTCACGCAGCATTAATCATCTTTCACATTCATTTATTTGTCTCAGATGAGTGCTTTGCATTATATCCTTGCCACATTTCATCATTCCCTCCACAATAAAACTGTGTCTGACACAGAACTGCAGCACTTTCGCCCACTATGTCTGCAGAGAAAGAATGCAAGATGTCCTTCAAGTTAATAAGAAATCTCTAGAATGATCTTCCCTCCCCCTGCCCAACGTTAGTATCTAATGAACCCCCCTTCTTGCCCCCTACTATCCCCTCCCCCCCCCCCCACACATACACACACACACTCACACCCCAGCTAAGATGCTTATTGCATAAACTTGCCTGCTGAACAAAAGTTAACTTGGCAGTTGCCTTAAGTATTGACTATCTGTCTTGTGGGTGAGGGCTGTAAATTCTCTCTGCTAAGATCCAAGTCGATTTGTTATCAAATCAGGCATTGAGAGGCTGATTCATTGCTATTCAGCGCAATACTGATTTATATGCAGAATGTAAAACAGATGCCTTATGCGATACATATTTATGGTGAGTGCTGTTCTAGGAAGATTTATTACGGATCCCTTTGTCGGGGTGTGCATGAGCAGAGCCATGATGACTTGTATTTCCTCTCAGCCGCCAATGCCAAACTCATTAAAAAGAGGTGTGACTATTAATATACATTGTAATACTGACAGGCTCTAATTTATAACACGCTGGCTGGCTGGCTGGAGTATTCTCCCGACTTGAGGTGTTTTCTGCATTATTTTAGCCGTGCAGTTGAACTATACAAACGTACCATTTATAATCACAGAATTTTTATTTTCCTGCTGCTCTTCCTTTGTCTTCTTGATTTTAATGGCCATCGAAGGAAAGATCGAAGCTGCTGGGGGGGGGGGGGGGGGTGGAAACTAGCTTGTACCATGTCCCCTTTTATCCAGGTCAAATGTGCTGGAGTTTATAGCAGCACAGGGTAGCTTTTTGTAATGGCCATGTAAACACAGATTAAGAGTCTTGTGTTCTGGCCGAGTGTGGTGTCTCCCCAGGCTAAGTGAGCACCGAAGGGCACATCTAGCAATCTTGGTCATGAGCCTGCCTGACAAGGGGCAGCCGGCGCCCTTTACATGGAAACATCACAAATCCACTGCCCCGAGAGGCAAAGTAAGACAAAAGCAAATACATGACAAGGATGTGCCACAGATGGGAGGGGGAGGGGTGCGACCAGGTAAGGGATGGAGCAAGCAGTCATACCTGGTGGAGTTTGTACACAGCAAGCAGCGGTGTAACAGTGATGGTGTTCGTGATCTTAAATTTCACAAAGCTGTTCTGGAGCCAATACATAATTTTTATTTATTTAGAGGACTTGTACTCCGCGTGATCCAAAGTACTCTGCAAATTACAAAGGACGTACAGAATTAAAACACATTTAAAATTAAAAAAAAACAACAAACAAATAATAAATAAATTAAAAATGAATTTACAGCTTAATTAAAATTAGATGTACATAATATAAAAGAGATGTACATAATATAAAAGAGAATATCATCCTAACCAGGAAAGAAAAATGCACCAGCTGTTATGCTTGTGAAAAATCCAATGCTTTCAGCTGTTCCCTAAAGGTGGGGTAACAGAATTAGCCAAATTTCATCTGCTTAGAAAGAATTCCCTGGTCTTCCGTTACACCTTCACATCCCCATTTTTTTCCCCACATTTTCAGGGGTTAAAAATATCCTTGCTAAAAAAAAAAAATAATAACAATAAATATATCTACATAAAATTCAATTGCAATCAAATTATTTATGACTCATAATAAAGCACCTCTTGCATTTTATTTAAAACAAAAGATTGGCTATTGCAACGTTAAAATCAATACAAGGCAATTAATGCAAGCTGGTCACCTTGACACAGAGAGAAAAAAAAATAGCTTGTTAGGATTGAAATATCAACTGTGTTGTCCTTATTTATCAGTTCTACAAGAATATAATCCATAATTATATCCATAAAAAGTATGACACCGAGCTGTCCAGTGAAAAGCTGCCTAATGGGGCCATTGATCATAAAGGTGCCACCATGGGTTTCCTGTGACCAGATGTGGCTGCTTCAGGCCCACCGATTCCCACAGCTGTCTGCTTTGTATAAATTAGGTGTCATCTGTTTCAGCGCAGATTCCCTCACAGCCTCCTCAGTTCACTTAACCTTTAAGTTAGGTGAAAATAAAAAAAAACAAAAAACCTACTTTGAAATGGGATTTGACCGGACCCTGATCAATGTTCGATGGGGGGGGAGAGGTTGGGAATTACTTTTTGACCTTTTCCCCTCAAACCACCACGAAAGTTAACAACTTAATTTACAAATTCCCCCCCCCCCCCAAAAAAAAAGGGGGGTGAGGAACCACGAGCATTCAGAGCTGAACTGGAAGAGGCTTGTGATTCTTCTGCTTAAAATCAAGAGAGGGAGATGGGGGACTGGGACTGCTGTGGTGGTGGTGGTGGTAGGGCGAGAGCAAAATTCCCCTGACCTGGCATGAATGTTAAACCTCATCCTCCAGGACAAGCGGCTGATACGCCTTTCTCTTGACTGAGACAGGAAAGAGGAATGAAATGTTAAACTTCTGATTTAATGAAATCTAACAGGGGAATTCTCACTGCAAGGAATCAATGTCCTCAAGGGTGAGAGCTCTTTTCTGTGCTGGATTCTGTGCAAGCATTTTTTTTTTCTTTCTTTCGGTTTTACAATAAAAGAAGTGTCAAGAAAAACATTTACATACTGGGCAACAATGACATTTTCTGCAGGATTATATTTTCAGAGGTTTAGACACGGGTGCTTTTTGATAACATTATATATATGCACTGATAGTGTTTTATAAATCTTAAAGGTAAGTTGAGCAGACTGGATGGGGACAAACTGGCCTTTATCTGCCAACATCTACTTTGTTACAATGTGGAAAGACTAATAATGATGTTCATATAATGAGTGAAGCCATTCAGCAGATATGAAGATGAGGACCCCACCGTCAGAGGTATGACGTAATGGCGGGCAGGCAGGCAACGTGGAAATATAAGCACGGGCGGGCTGAGGGTGAGAGAGGGGGTGGTGCGCTCCCCAGGCCCTGCCAGCCAAAGGGGCCGACGCAATAAGACCGGCGGCAAAGCAGGCACCAGTTGTGAGCGCAGGTTTCAGTCACCGCGCGCGGCAGAAGCTGGCGCTTCCGTGGGATGTAAAACAAAACAAAACAAAAAAATTATGCTAATTATTTGCGCACGCAAAGCCGCACGCTCGTGAAGAAATGCGAGTAGGACACTCCATAAGGCGCAATGTGATAAGAGGCCACATCCGCGCCGGTAATCTACGCACAGACCTGCGCACGAAAGCAAATGTGGCGAGCGACTGGGTCTCCCTTTTCAGTGAAATTGTGGCCCTGGAATAGGAATGCACATATTTCTAATAACTGTAAGGCTGCAGAAAACATGGCAAATGTACGTGTTAATGGGCAATAATTCACAGCGCATGCCATGACCTCTGTCACCTGCCAAACCTTCTGCTGATGTCATCCTACGGTCAGGCCGCAGGATATACCACAGCATCAGGACACAATCAGAAATCTCCATAGTAATATACACCAGAGCTGCTCGGACACACAACCACACCACACCAATGCAAGCAATGCAATAAGATGACCCTGAATCAGCGCTGTCACTTAACTTGTACCCTGACCGTGGTGTTAATAAACCCACATTAAAAAACCTGTACTAGCATTTCTATCTTCTTGTAAAGCTCCCTGCATTGCCCATGAATAGATAATCGCCTCCTTTGCTTACTATTAGCATGCACTCACGCAGAAAAAAATGCAGATCAGTAAGCATGTTTGTATGCACTTTTTCCCCGAGCACAAAACCCTTATTGCACACCCATATAGGCCTTTGCGCAGGAAAACGAACATACAAACGCGCGTATAGGCGCACACAAATTTGCGGCAGCTTCAGGGCATCTTATTACATCGGTCCCAAAGAGAGCTAGCAGAAGCAAAATGCAGCCCTAGAAGCAGGGTTGGTGGGGTTTTCCAGGCCCTGTCAGCCAAAGAAGAGGAGGAACCAGCAGGAGGAGCTCTCTCCCATCTATAGGGTAGAAATCCCATGTGTGTTGGGTAAGAGTATAGTGATAGGAGTACACTACCGTTCACCTGGACAAAATGGTCAGACAGATGATGAAATGCTAAGAGAAATCAGGGAAGCTAACCAATTTGTCAGTACAGTTCTAATGGGAGATTTCAATTACCCCAATATTGACTGGGTAAATGTAACATCAGGACTTGCTAGAGACATAAAGTTCCTGGATATAATAAATGACTGCTTCATGGAGCAATTGGTTCAGGAACCAACAAGAGAGGGAGCTATTTTAGATTTAATTCTTAGTGGAACACAGGATTTGGTGAGAGAGGTAATGGTGGTGGGGGCCACTTGGCAACAGTGATCATGACATGATCAAATTTAAACTAATAACTGGAATGGGGACAATAAGTAAATCTGCAGCCCTAACACTAAACTTTCAAAAGGGAAACTTTGATAAAATGAGGAAAATAGAAAAAAACTGAAAAGTGCAGCTGCAAAGGTTAAAAGTATTCAACAGGCTTGGACATTGTTTAAAAATACAATCTTAGAAGCGCAGTCCAGATGTATTCCTCACATTAAGAAAGGTGGAAAGAAGGCAAAATCTGATCATCCCAACTCTCAACTGAACTCTCAGTTGCAAACCCCTTAATACATTCTCTTCACCGTGAACCTGCATACCCTCCTCATCCAACCTAATAATGCTCTTTGGACTTGATATGCTTATTTCTGATATTGTTCAAATTGTTTTTACTGTTGCACAGCTGCTAAGAAAAATGTAAACTTTTGTAAACCGTTGTGATGGCTCTACCGAATGACGGTATATAAAACTCAATAAATATATAAATATATTAAAAAATGATTACCATCATGCTTAAAAGGTGAGGTGAAAGAGGCTATTTTAGCCAAAATAAATCCTTCAAAAATTGGAAGAAGTATCCATCTGAAGAAAATAGGATAAAACATAAGCATTGTCAAGTTGTGTAAAACATTGATAAGACAGGAGAAGAGAGAATTTGAAATGAAGTTGGCCATAGAGGCAAAAACTCATAATAAGAACTTTTAAAATATATCCAAAGCAAGAAATCTGTGAGGGAGTTGGTTGGACCATTAGATGACCGAGGGGTTAAATGGGCTCTTAGGGAAGATAAGGCCATTGCAGAAAGACTAAATGAATTATTTGCTTCCATGTTTACTAATGAGGATGTTGGGGAGATACCAGTTCCGAAGATGGTTTTCAGGGGTGATGAGTCAGACGAACTGAACGAAATCACTGTGAACCTGGAAGATGTAGTAGGCCAGATTGACAAACTAAAGAGTAGCAAATCACCTGGACCGGATGGTATGCATCCTAGGGTTCTGAAGGAAATCAAAAATGAAATTTCTGATCTATTAGTTAAAATTTGTAACCTATCATTAAAATCATCTATTGTACCTGAAGACTGGAGGGTGGCCAATGTAACCCCAATATTTTAAAAAGGCTCCAGGAGTGATCCAGGTAACTATAGACAGTGAGCCTGACTTCAGTGCCGGGAAAAATAGTGGAAACTATTCTCAAGATCAAAATCGTAGAGCATATAGAAAGACATGATTTAATGGAACACAGTCAACATGGATTTATCCAAGGGAAGTCTTGCCTAACAAATCTGCTTCATTTTTTTGAAGGGTTAATAAACATTTGGATAAAGGTGAACCAGTAGATGTAGTGTATTTGGATTTTCAGAAGGCATTTGACAAAGTCCCTCATGAGAGGCTTCTAAGAAAACTAAAAACTCATGGTATAGGTGGCAATGTCCTTTCGTGGATTACAAACTGGTTAAAAGACAGGAAACAGAGAGTAGGATTAAATGGTCAATTTTCTCAGTGGAAAAGGGTAAACAGTGGAGTGCCTCAGGGATCTGTACTTGGACCGGTGCTTTTCAATATATATATAAATGATCTGGAAAGGAATACGACGAGTAAGGTTATCAAATTTGCAGATGATACAAAATTATTCAGAGTAGTTAAATCACAAGCAGACTGTGATACATTACAGAAGGACCTTGTAAGACTGGAAAATTGGGCATCGAAATGGCAGATGAAATTTAATGTGGACAAGTGCAAGGTGTTGCATATAGGGAAAAATAACCCTTGCTGTAGTTACACGATGTTAGGTTCCATATTAGGAGCTACCACCCAGGAAAAAGATCTAGGCATCATAGTGGATAATACTTTAAAATCATCGGCTCAGTGTGCTGCAGCAGTCAAAAAAGCAAACAGAATGTTAGGAATTATTAGGAAGGGAATGGTTAATAAAACGGAAAATGTCATAATGCCTCTATATCGCTCCATGGTGAGACCGCACCTTGAATACTGTGTACAATTCTGGTCGCCGCATCTCAAAAAAGATATAGTTGCAATGGAGACGGCACAGAGAAGGGCAACCAAAATGATAAAGGGGATGGAACAGCTCTCCTATGAGGAAAGGCTGAAGAGGTTAGGGTTGTTCAGCTTGGAGAAGAGACGGCTGAGGGGGGATACGATCATGAGAGGGAGATATGATCATGAGAGGTCTTGAACGAGTAGATGTGACTCGGTTATTTACACTTTTGAATAATAGAAGGACTAGGGGGCATTCCATGAAGTTAGAAAGTAGCACATTTAAGACTAATCGGAGAAAATTCTTTTTCACTCAATGCACAATAAAGCTCTGGAATTTGTTGCCAGAGGATGTGGTTAATGCAGTTAGTGTAGCTGGGTTCAAAAAAGGTTTGGATAAGTTCTTGGAGGAGAAGTCCATTAACGGCTATTAATCAAGTTTACTTAGGGAATAGCCACTGATATTAATTGCATCAGTAGCATGGGATCTTCTTAGTGTTTGGGTAATTGCCAGGTTCTTGTGGCCTGCTTTGGCCTCTGTTGGAAACAGGATGCTGGGCTTGATGGACCCTTGGTCTGACATAGCGTGGCAATTTTTTATGTTCTTATACATCCCTTCCCCCACCACTCTCGCACCCTCCACTCCTACACACACAAGTGTGCACACATATACCCCACATTCCTTCACACCCTCAAACACATGCACCACTTACCCAAATACATCCACAAACACACACACACACCCCACCACTCCTATACCTTACTGACCCACCACACACACACACATACTTCTCTTGACTCTCTCATTTAACCACATCCATCTCTCATACCCCACATCCCATCCCCTACACACATAGATATATCAAGTCGTCATTGTTTATTTCTGACAAACTTTTCCAACAAAGAGTTCAAAGTGAGTTACATCAGTTTCCAGCAGAGATCCAGATACAAAATTCAAGCAAGACATGTTTGAGTCCAGTGAATTATAGCAAGATCAGTAGTGACTTGGGATTTCATGGGCATTTCACAGGGAAAGAAGGAGAAACAGGATGTGAATCGTGTCCTCGATCGTCTTAACGATCGATTTCGGCTGGGAGGGGGAGGGAATCGTATTGTTGCCGTTTGGGGGGGTAAAATATCGTGAAAAATCGTTAAAAATCGTTAAAAATCGAAAAATCGAAAAACCGGCACATTAAAACCCCCTAAAACCCACCCCCGACCCTTTAAATTAAATCCCCCACCCAAATAACTTAAATAACCTGCGGGTCCAGCGGCGGTCCGGAACGGCAGCGGTCCGGAACGGGCTCCTGCTCCTCAATCTTGTCGTCTTCAGCCGGCGCCATTTTCCAAAATGGCGCCGAAAAATGGCGGCGGCCATAGACGAAAAAGATTGGACGGCAGGAGGTCCTTCCGGACCCCCGCTGGACTTTTGGCAAGTCTCGTGGGGGTCAGGAGGCCCCCCACAAGCTGGCCAAAAGTTCCTGGAGGTCCAGCGGGGGTCAGGGAGCGATTTCCCGCCGCGAATCGTTTTCGTACGGAAAATGGCGCCGGCAGGAGATCGACTGCAGGAGGTCGTTCAGCGAGGCGCCGGAACCCTCGCTGAACGACCTCCTGCAGTCGATCTCCTGCCGGCGCCATTTTCCGTACGAAAACGATTCGCGGCGGGAAATCGCTCCCTGACCCCCGCTGGACCTCCAGGAACTTTTGGCCAGCTTGTGGGGGGCCTCCTGACCCCCACGAGACTTGCCAAAAGTCCAGCGGGGGTCCGGAAGGACCTCCTGCCGTCCAATCTTTTTCGTCTATGGCCGCCGCCATTTTTCGGCGCCATTTTGGAAAATGGCGCCGGCTGAAGACGACAAGATTGAGGAGCAGGAGCCCGTTCCGGACCGCTGCCGTTCCGGACCGCTGCTGGACCCGCAGGTTATTTAAGTTATTGGGGGGGGGGGTTCGGGAGGGTGGGGGATTTAATTTAAAGGGTCGGGGGTGGGTTTTAGGGGGTTTTAGTGTGCCGGCTCACGATTCTAATGATTTATAACGATAAATCGTTAGAATCTGTATTGTATTGTGTTCCATAACGGTTTAAGACGATATTAAAATTATCGGACGATAATTTTAATCGTCCTAAAACGATTCACATCCCTAGAGTATTGCACAAAATATTTTTCATAATGCAGAATTTTACTGTTAAATTAGTGCAAAAAATATCTCTTAGTGCCCTGCTTTTAAACCCTGCATGAATGTTATTACAGTTCAGCATACTGCCAAACACCTTTCCAGAATAGCTTTTACCTATATAACTAACCATGAAGGAGATCTTAATTTAATTAAATGTCCATGAGATTGAGGCTGCATTTGTAGTTCATCCCAACTGGAAAAAAGGCCCTTTATGTATGGCCAGAAATGTCAGTCAAATTGTCAGGAAACACTGTTCTATATAACTATTAACTATGACTGTTATTTGCCTTAGCTTTTCAGATTGCTACGAGCTTGCATGGCATGCTCCCTGAGTGTGGAAGAATGGACAGTGATGTCTGAACATGAAAGAGAAAGCAATGCAAGAAATAGAATAGGTTAGCGGCTGAACATAGAAGAGATTTGAGATACTGTCCACAGGAACAAGAAGTTATGATAAGATTATATGGCATTGATCTGCTACCAATTTCTTATCAGGGGACTTCCACCAGCTTTACTCGACTAAGGTGAGATATGGTTTATTTTCATTAAATTAATTTAACAAGGGACTCCCAAGAGCTCTTTCCAACACATCAGTGGATTATGGACTATCTTTGAGTTGACAGTCTGTAGTTACGCACAAGCTAAATGCCTAGAATTTTACAAGCTGGTAAAATGCTTAGGAAGTGTAATATAAAAATTAAAGCTCATTAGATTTTCTATAATTTACTTGCAGTGCAATCTGTAAAGAAATAAAGCAGGGACTGGATACAATTTTAAATCAAGTGCTTGTTACCGACTATTCATATTGAAGTCATTTTTTGAAAAGGGCATGCACGGGTATTTGCCTAGCAGGAAGTGATTCAGGGCAGAAAATGCAAGCTTTTGTAGCTGTGAGCAGGGAAGAGAGACCCTATTGATTAGACTCCATATTAACGGGTGGAATTTTCATAGGCTCCCTATACGGAGTGTGTCTTTCACTGCGTTGGCACATCAGTTACACAACGGCGGCGCAGAAATGAATCTGTACGTTATACGTTGTTATTTGTTCCTTGCAGTCAGTACTCATCGCATGTGCTTAAGAGATTCAGCACTTGACAAACTAAGATGCAGAGAGAAGTCCAGCTATTCAGTTTTTTGCACTGAGCACCACATGTATGATTATCTACCCGTTGGTGAGAGGTTGTATGTGTATACTCGGTGCAAAGAGCTTCTGGCACTCAGAGAATGAGTGGCAGACCTGGAGGAGCTTAGGCAAACAGAGAGCTCTATAGAGCAGGGCCCCAGCTCCAGTCTAACAGCCCTTGCACTGCTTTTGAGGTCACCTGGAAGGAGACCGGCCCTTTTGTGTGGCAGGAAGTGACCCTGTGGCTCCACGTGATTCTTTATCCTCTCGCACTGAGGATGCGTCTCCAGGGCTCCATGACTAGAAGGAAAGGGTTAGGACGGACATTGTAGTGGACAATTTGATCATTAGGAAAGTAAATAGCTGGGTAGCAGGCAGGGGCAGATTGGCCTATTAGGGGGTTCGGGCATCCCCTGGTGGGCCGATCGCTCCAGTCACGTGGTCTGCTGCGCGCGGCTGTGAAACAGCCACACTCGGCAGACCACGTGACATGTCCTGGGCCGGCCTGGGCGGCGAATACCCGGGCCGGTCCAACATTGGGAGTCCGCCGCTGGTAGCAGGTGGGTGTGAGGATCACATGGTAACTTGCCTGCCTGGTGCAAAGGTAGTGGACTTCACACACCACCTAGATAAGATTTTAGAGAGTATTGGGAGAAGAGCAGGCTGTCGTGCTACCTGTGACATAGGAAGGTACAGGAGACAGGTTCTGGAGGCTCTAAAAAGTAGATTTTAAGAGGTGCGTGCTCATGGATGTGCCGATTTTATAACAACAATTGAGCTCAACGGTTCCAGCAACCTCTGATAGAAAATCTCTTGAAATGTTTCATTTTCTTTTCCTGCAGATTCACTATAGGAATTTTACAGATTAGCTTTTCGATTTTTGCAAATCGGCATCAGACTCCTCCCACTTCCATTTGCCTACCCTCTTGCCCCCACCCACTGCTGATTCATCAGGAGAATTCTGATGGCAGGTTTAAATCGTCTCCTTCCAGGTTGCATGTTCCTGCTCAGCAGCATTTTTTTTTTTTTTTTGCTCCCGCTATGCTATGAGCAAACTCTCGACTTTTGCAAAAAAAGAAAAATCAAACAAAATAAAATGGCTCTACATGAAGTGAAAGCAATTTTTCAAATGTGGCTAAATGAATTGGATGCATTTGTTGAGACCGAGAAACATTCCTGTAACAATGCAATGTCTAACTTTTCAGAGCAACTCTGCAGAGCAGTAGATCAGCATTCACATTGTGTTTCCTGTAAGTATCTAGTTAAAGGGTTGGACCTTGTAAGTACTAGGACGGAAGACCACAATGGATAGCCAGTTGTCCAACTGGAGAATCCAGTGATCTAGGCCAGTGGTCCCCAACCCTGTCCTGGGGTAACCAGCCAGTTGGGTTTTCAGGATATCCACAATGAATATGCATGAGAGAAAATTTGCATGTTATGGGGGCAGTGCATGCAAATTTTCCCTCATGCATATTCATTGTGGATATCCTGAAAACCCGACTGGCTAGTGGGCCCCCAGGACAGGGTTGGGGACCACTGATCTAGGCAATCAAGCTGAATTTACAAAGGTGAATCCCTGCCATTCAGACAGCCAAGTATTAATTGCACATAGTAAAATTTAAACAGAAAGCAGCTATGCAAATAGTAAAGTCATTTTAAATGGATGAGATTCTTTACAATGCTTCCCAAAGACGTCTGCACTCCTAGGAGCATTTCTTCTCCATCACGTCACCTCCCTCACACCATGAAACAGCAGAGGGAAAAGAAACCAGGCAACCGGACAGAAGGGAAATTACCACTGCTTTTACCACTTTGCTTAACATGCATGTTGGGAAAATGCATTGCTGGGGCATAGTGTGCACCTTCTGCACCTTCGTCTGCCACAGTGAAACAGGAGGAGTATTACTGAGCAAACACGGCGCTCTATCTCTGAGAAAACAGGGGACTAATGGCCAGTTTTGTGATGTCCGTGGTGGGGAGGGGAACGTCCCACATCTGGCTCTAAAGGAACCAAGTAAATACACTGCACGTTTGTGCCATATATTGATTTCTTTCATTTTACTTTTCATATTTTTAATTACAAAATAAAAAAAACAGAGAGAGTTATTGCCAGGGCCTTAGACGGTAACTTTCAAGCCAGCGTGCAGGTGCATATTTGCACGCACACGTCGGCACGCGCCCAAGGACGCGGCCATTTTATAATATATGCGCACCCATGTCTGCGTGTTATGCAACAGCCTGTCCGCGGGCGCGTGTGTGCACCGAATTTTAAGTGGGCGCGCACCTGTGTGCGCAAATCCCGCTTCTACCGCATAAAATGGGGGGATTTTAAAAGGGGGTGCGCGCCGACGGCATTTACAGTTTTTCCGGCTCGTCACCAGTTCACCCAGTTAAGAGACAGGTCCTCTAAAAGCCCCTGTTTTAATAGCCTCCAGTCCCCCCCAGTTAGCCCAGACCCTTAAAACCCCCCAGATCTGCCAAGTTTTCTTTATTTTATTTTTTTTAAATCACACTGCATCCATTACAGAAGTAACGTTACACGGCAGGGGGCCTCAGGCGCACCGGGTTGTGTCAGCATTTACATGCACATCTCTGTTTTACGCCCTTGCCCCATCCACATCCCTCTCTTTAATCTATGGAGATGTGCACGCTGCAGGAGACATGCGCGTAACCGGGAGGCTTTTAAAATGCGCTCGGCACAGGCAAGCCCAACTTATTTGCGGATCCCCTAATTAATGCGCACTCGGGCTTTTAAAATTCTCCTCTTAGTATTAAGCATGTGCAAACGTCAACAATTTCGGTCCAAGGATAAATCTATAAAAACCAGCTCCGCTCCGGCAAAATTCACGCAGATCCAATGGCAAAAAATAGGTTAATCTGCAGGGGATTTTTGCCACAACCTATTCCAGTTCAAACAGAAAATTTGGTGCGGTTTTTCTTATCTAGAAATTATGGTAAATTCACAAACAAGTACATTTTAAATCGCCAGTGCATGTAAAAAACTGCGAGATACGCGTGTGGCTGGGCCACACGCGTGCACCGTGGACATTTTAGAACGTCCGCGGCCACGCACGTACCTCAAGGTACTCGCGGAAGGGCTGGCCGTGCAAAAAGAGGCGGGGAGGAAGTAAGAATTAAAAAAAAAAAAAAAAGGGGTAGTTAGAAGGGTTTTAGGGATCGGGGCAGAGAGGTGAAAAAGGAAGGCAGGGGTAGGAAGGGGGTTAAGGAAGTTAAGGAGCGGATTGGGAGGGACCTTTCATCTGAGGAGGCTGGAGCTCTAATCAGGATTCATGTCCTAGATAAAGTGAGTTCGATGATCCTAGTCTAATCTCCCCTGAGACATTTGCATCGCAGAGTGGGTTCAGCGGACAGTTTTCCCTTGGGATGCATGAAGGAAGATCAGAGGTAGGGAAACCAGCAACAAGGTGCACAGAGTTCTCAAGTACCAGCCTACAACATAGAAGAGTTTGCCAAAAATAACAACATAACATAGTAGACTATTAGGGCAGTAAGGACCAATTGGCCCATCCAGTTGGCGCAGTTATTCCCTTCTGCGCTGACCTAGCTTAAGGACCTAGCCCAGCATCAACCACGCGAGCTCAGCTACCTGCAGGATCTCATTTCTTATCAAAATCAGAGCTCTCATCATCCATCTTTGGTTCAATCTCTACCATTCAGGGTAAATGAGAACATAACGTCCCAGATTTAATGGTAGTCATTGATGTCCTGGGAACTTTCAGTAGCCCCTTGTTAGTATAGCTGGGTTTAAAAAAGGATTGGATAAGTTCTTGGAGGAGAAGTCCATTACCTGCTATTAAGTTCACTTAGAGAATAGCCACTGCCATTAGCAATGGTAACATGGAATAGACTTAGTTTTTGGGTACTTGCCAGGTTCTTATGGCCTGGATTGGCCACTGTTGGAAACAGGATGCTGGGCTTGATGGACCCTTGGTCTGACCCAGTATGGCATGTTCTTATGTTCTTCTTATGTTCTTATTTTATGAAATAAGAAGAATATATTATCAAGTGAAGGGGGATCTGCTAAGAGTTCCTAGATAAGAAAAATGGGAGCAGATGGCTGATGTAGGCCCCCTTATCTTTATAAGCAATCTTAAAAAATCATCCAGTTTCAAAAAAACAATCATCAATAAAAAATATTCATCCAGTTTAAATAAAACAATTTGAGTGGGTCGGTCACCAGTGACCGCTGATTGCTTTCATAAAAATGTAGCAATTTATTAATGGTCCAAGAGGGAGGCAGCATAAGGATGGTAATATTTGTGCACTGCGAGCCAGTAGGATGATATCGGAATTCCTTGCGCGTGCTATGTCTTGCCGGGTGCGCAAGGCCACGACCTGAGGGCATGGACACGCACACCGCTGAGCGTGCCATCTAATTCAGATTTAAGCACACATTTTGTTGTAGCTCGCTTTTTTTTTTTTTAAACTCGATGCACTTGCACACCGTTCGCTCACTGGATCTGGCGAGAACTAATAATTGCTCCCTAAACTTTACTGCCCAGTTTTCAGCCCTGTCTTATTGTCTCGGGCCTCAAAAGTGCATTTGATATAACGCTAGCCCGATTCAAATGGATCTAAATTGGACATTTTCAGCTTTCAGAAGGCAAGCCTTGGCTGAAAAGAGCTCTCTTCCCAGCATTTTTCCGGGGGAACGTGCATGAGAAAAACAATCTAATTACAAAGTGTGAACACATTTTACGACTCAGTTCTTGAGCTGTCAATCTTTGATCTCCACCACTAGGGGGCTGCATGGAAGGCTTTATGATTTGGTTTTTTTTTTTCCCACGTACCAGGCAATCAAACCATCACAACACCGCGCCACTAAAGGCACTTCAAAAAGATTCAGATTTTTAACTATCGTGCTATAGTGATCATACATTTATACTGGGCTGCAGGCCAAAAAGACCAAAAATTGTTTTGTTTTGTTTTAAAAAGCAGGATACATGCAGCTGAAAAATCTATAAAGTGGAAATTTCTGCCTTACAGCTAAACATTGACAAATTTCAAAGGCCAAATGTAGATGAATTTCATGAAAAGGGAAAAGTATTCTAAATTCCTTTGTTCTGCCGCAAGCGGCCTTCTTTCTGCAAAATGTTTGTCTACACGTAGTTAGGACTCGGAAAATCTGTGCCACTGTAATCTTGCCTCATCAGACTCCAAGTGATCCCCCAGCCTGATTCAGGTTTGAGGAAGGGGGAGATGGATCCTCTCTTTATCTCTAACTGCTGTCAAACTGCTTCAGAAAATCAGAAGCCAAGTACATCTCAAATAAAGGGATTGCCTGTGATGTCGTAAACTTGGGCTAGCCCAGTGGGTGTGCAGAAGACCTGGGTTTGATTCCCCTTTCCAGCCTGGTTGGGGCTGGGGA
This sequence comes from Rhinatrema bivittatum, assembly GCF_901001135.1. Taxonomy (NCBI): domain Eukaryota; kingdom Metazoa; phylum Chordata; class Amphibia; order Gymnophiona; family Rhinatrematidae; genus Rhinatrema; species Rhinatrema bivittatum. Next base: position 74,124,043 of record NC_042627.1, on the reverse strand, counting down.
TGAAGAGGGGAGAATGTACATTGCCCAGGGAGAAAGGAGGGTGTCCCATCTCTTGCTCAATGATGACACCTACTGGCTGGAACTAGGATGTCTTTGTTACAGAACACGGAGCAAGCAAAGCCGAAGATTATCCCTGCAATTCCTCATGGCTGGTCCAGGGAAGGTTATAAAAATAGGGGGACATACCTTGGATCGATGTCAACGAGGGCTCATTGTGCCATTGTCCAAGGTCGGTTCCAGAAGAGCAGGAGGAAACCGATGGGCCAAATATGACCAAAAGCTGGCTAATTGGAGACAACTTGCGGCAAATTTCTGGGACCAAGTAGAACCAGATAAATCAAGACTGACCAGAATATTTACAAGTTTGATGTCAATTGGGTTGTGGTCAACTTGTCAAATAGGACAAAATTCAGAGTTAAAATGAAGTAAATCAAAGTTACATTTGGGACATGACTACTGCTTTCATATGTCAAAGGTCAGTTTTTAGCACTGACACAACCAGTCGACCACATCCCAAGGGGATCACTAACCAGAATTCTTCCATTGATTTTCAAGCTGTGTACTGAAAAAATGTCACTTTTTTTTTTTTAACACCCAGGCTGAGGATAGTGGCTGCCAGCATCTGACAGAAGTACAGTGCAAGCTCTCCAGCAGGACAGCAGGATTATCTTTAGTGACATGGAAAGCTAGAATTTTTGATCAGCCCAGTTGGCAAATATTGTGACCACGGATCATGCAAATACCTATTTTCAGAGTGCATTTATATGTTACAGTGGAGTTTTGCCTTTTTTAAAATTTGCTTTAAAAAAAGTGTGCGCTTATATATATAAACAAACATGAACATTTAGAGCATGGTGCAGCAAAAGAGATTTCTATCAGTCTTTCTTGAATCGAGTCCATAGACAGAGTATTAAAAGAACAATACAGGCCTTTATTACCTGCATAGAAACATGGAATAGGGTAGCAGATAAAGGCTGGGGGCCTTCACATGATTTTTGCCACCCTTGGCACATATCTATTGGTGCCGCCTGCCTCCACTCCTTTCTCCCCCACCCCCGGACTCCCCTCCCCAGTGTTGTCTCTATTCCCTTCTTATCCATCTGCTCTCCCTTCCCCCACCCATGCCCCTTCCTCTTATCCTGCCTGCTCCCTACCTGCTCACCTTATCTGTTTCCCAGCAGAGCTGCAGCAGGGCATCTTGGGTCTGAGCAGCTATCGGTTCACCGCGGCGGCAGCTGCAGCCTGTCACCAAGTGCGAGGACTGTCAGCCCCCTTGCAGTCTCTGAACTTAGTGACAGGCTGCAGCTGCTTTGGCAGTCAGCTGATAACAGCCGGGCCCAGGGTGTCCTGTGCAACTCTGCCAGCACACACATGTGTGGGAGAGTGGAAGGGGAAGAGGGCAGTATGGGGGTGGAGAGGGAGAAAGAGGAAGGAGTAGAGAGAGGACGCATGCATATTTGGAGGGGAGGGGAGCAAGGGGAGGTATATGAACACATTTTGCCTCACTACACAATAGTCGATCCTGCTTTATTGCAATGGGAGCCCTGTAAAGACTACCGGGCCTATCCAACCCGCTCAGTTCCCTTCCCGTTGCCATAGGGAAGACTCTGCTTAATGTTCGCCTTGACCCTTCCTCACAGCTAAGGATCTTATCTCATGCTCCTGTCTAATGTCGTCTTGAATTCCAGTGCTGCTCCTGCTTCCATCGTCTGCACTCGAAAACCGTTCCATGCATATTAAACATGCCAGGAAAATCCAAACCGGTCATTTTGCATGCACAAAAGATTTTCACGAGGGTGATGCCTGTGCAAAGAAAAACAAGGATGTAAGCCCATGGTTCCTTATCTTCTGCAAAATTCCTGAGCTGCAGCAGTAGCCAAGTATTTGGAGCTCTCTGTCCCATGGTACTTTTTATACATACTGCAAGTACAAGATATTTTGAGCCAGGTCAGAAGATATTTGACTCTTGCACCCCCCCCGAGATTTACGGCAGTGCAAATTTATTGCACCCAGGAAATTTTTCAGATTGGAAGAAGAGTAGGCTCTCTTTAACAAGTTCTGATTTTGGTTAATGCTTTCCAAGTTGCTGATTCAGAAAAACTACTTTTATTATACCAATGTGATCGGCTGGCATCGAGGTCACCTGGAGCTCTTATTTCAAAAGAGGATTTTTTTTTTTTAATTTCTGGCCATTGGTGAAACTACTTTTGAAATTATGGTTCTAGGCTGGGGGGGGGTTTCCCCCACTTTCTAAAAAAAATATTCTGTTTTGCTTTGAAATCTATACATGGCACTTTTCTGGGCTTTGTAGTCCAATGTATTTATCAGAGGAAATAGTTAGAGTATATATTCTTCTGGAAAAGATTTAAGATATAAACCAAATTAGACAAAAGGGGCCTCAATGAACTAAGTGACATCATGTATTCCACCTTATTTACTGTCGCTGGCAAAGTTGTGAATGTGTAGTCCACAGATGACTCACCAGCATACTATCTTATGTTCCTTTTCGGAAGTATATATGAAAATCCTATCTCTTTCCTTGAAAGTAAATCATTATTTGGAATAGGCGCGTGCTTGGTCAGCATGCACAATCTGAGCACCTCAGCCTACCTATTAGACATTGTTCAATACTGTTCGCTTAAGCCAAGCTAGTTCCAGATCTTTTATGCCTCCTGACAGCTGATTGGGGGAAAGGCCTCGTAACGTCTGCGAAGCATTTGGCTCGAAGCTGGAGGCTCCACGCTGAAAACGTTAGACATAAATTCATGTATAGAGTGGTTTCCTTTGCAGTCCTGCCGGCTCTCTCGCATTAAAAAGCCCAGGACATCCGTGGTCAGTGTGAAGGTGAAGTTGTCTTCTGTTTGCTAGGCCTGAGTCTCCAAGTGCTTGTGAAGACATAACAGGAAGCAACAACCTGTGAACTTTATCCTTTTAGCCAGTATTGGTTCCTGAAGGGCTCGAGCCATGTGACCAGTTGTCATAGGGCAACCAATGGCTTCGTTTGTACAAGAAACTTTCTCTTTCAGTTTCCGTCTGGTCTTTCTCTACATCAAGGAGTCAAGGATTCCCATCCAGTAGCAGGTGTTCTGCACTAGCTTAGATGTGATCTTCACATTCTGCTCCCTAAGAGATCCTGAAAGAGAAATACTATTTGCTGGTTGCTTTCTAATTGGCAGCATTTAACCGTGAAACAAATTATAAGGAAACATGAAAATTTTTTTTTTTTTTTTGCCTGCTAAAATCTGCAAATGGTTCATTTCCATTGCTGTTGATGCAAATCTATATTTGTCATCTAACAGAGCTTGTGGATTGAGTCTGTTGTCCTACAGGAGCTGCACAGAGCTTGTCTAGAGTAAATGTGGTCATGGAGAAAAGTTCTGAATCTTCCTAAACACTTTCAATATCCTAAATTAAGATGGTACCTCTGAAATTAACTAGATGTGAAAAAGAAATTCGCAGCGGGCCGGATTTTAAAAGGGATATGCGCGCCGGGCCTATTTTAAAAAGGCCCGGAAACACGTGTAAAGCCCCGGGACACGTGTAAGTCCCGGGGCTTTACAAAAGGGGCGATCCGGGGGGGCGGAGCGGGGGTGGGGCCAGAGGTCTCTAACATTGCAGCCATTACCGCTGTGTTGGAGGATCTTGTGCCGGCAGGCGCAAAAGGTAAGACAAGAGTCAGGGTGGGGGTTAGAGTAGGGCTAGGGGGGGAAAGGTTAGGGGAAGGGGGGGAAGGTTAAGTTAGGGGGAAGGGAACGGAGGAAGGCAGCGCGGCTCGGCATGCAAGGTGCAAAATTGTGCGCCCCCTTGCCCGCGCCGACCCCGGATTTTCTAACATGCGCGCGCATGTTATAACATTGGGCGCACATGTGCGTGCGCCGGGTAGCGTGCGCACATGTAGGCCACACCCGCTTCTTTTAAAATCTATCCCAGTGGGTATGACTTGCTCTTTGACTGCATGATTTGAAAGCTTGGGGGTTTTTTTCTCATCCTGTATATCCATGCATATTCAGTGATTATATTTTTTTTCCTTGACAGTTCCTTCCAGCTCAGACAGAGCTATGAGCCTTCATTCACAACTACCCAGGCAATTATTCACCCACTCGTCCTAATTTGGTCATTGCAGCAAGGGTCCTGAGGCCAGGAGCCGTGTTCCAGGGGCTCCTTCCAGAACCCCCGAATCGTGGCCTCTGAATCCAGCCGCAGCATCCCCAGCAGGTCCGACGCAGAGATCCAGCTGAGGACCTGCCGCATGGTGATGTGCAGCAGTGCCACCGAGGCGTCAGGCTGGTGGCCCTTTATTGAATTTATTTATTTATCTATTTTTAAAGGAAGCTGTTTGGTTTCTCTTTTTTTTCGGATGGGAAATTCTTAATCACCCTATCAGATGGGAAGCATTTTTTAAGGGTTATGACAACCTTGGGCCTGTTTAGATTAATTCTCGATCCTGCTGCATTGCTCACAGCTTTTGCAGACTTGAAATCACATAGGAGCGAGAGTGGCATGAGGCTGCATATGTCCTGCAAAGCGTTGTTATTGTGATGCTGGATGATTATTTCCTTATGTGAATGGAATATTTGGATCTAAAGTGCCATACAGCAGGGCAGAAGGAGAATGGCAGACAACATTCCATGGATTGTGGGGTCAGTACTATTGGGGGAAAATGGTTGATATTTAAAGATGAGTTTTATAATTCTACTTTTTGTAGTCTTATAATTAGCAACTGTTTATTTAACTTAGCAACTTATATTTATGTTTATTTAACTTAGCAACTTATAATTAGCAACTGTTTATTTAACTTAGGCCTCCCCTTATAATTAGCAACTGCTTATTTAACCTATATTAGGCACTGTATCTTTTACTTATACCTATATTAGGCAATGTATCTTTACTGGTTAACCCCATATTTACTTATCCAAGTTATATCGACCTGTTCTTTGTAAGACATTTACTTGTCAATGTTATTGTTCTGTTAAAATGTAAACCGAATTGATCAGTAATTCTGTTATTGGAAAGTCGGTATATAAAAATGCTAAATAAATAAATAAATAAATGTTTAATAAAAGTCTATTTAATTCCCATGATTTTGATGTTTCCTTCTATTATTGCCCACATTTTCATACAAACCACATACACACACTCCTCTCTCTATTTCTCTACATATCTAATGGGATAGATATACATATAGATATATAATATGTAACATATTTATTTCTAAGGCAGGGATAGGCAGCTCCAGTCCTGGACTGCCACATCCAGGTCTGGTTTCAGGACATCCTCAATGAGATAGATTTGCATACAATGGAGGCAGTGCATGCAAAAATACCTCATGCATGTTTTTTCTGGATATTCTGAAATCCAGAGCTTGTGGTGGCCCTCCAGGACTGACATTGCAATGCCTACCTCTGTTCTGTGGTATGCAATCACTGCCATAAATTTTGTAATAATCTGCTCTGGCACCATCATACAAAGTAGAATTTCAGAATTTGTGTGGTCATAGCATAATGTTTCAATGATTCTTTCTTTTCCTTTTTTAATGAGTTTGAGAAGGGAGGAAACAGTTTCCTTCTAATCCTTTTGGCTCATTCAGAACAGGGGCTGGAATCTGACAGCCATGAGTCTTCATTCGCAATCACCTGAATATTTTTTTCCCCGAATTTTATATCCACTGCCAAATTACATTAGTTCAGTCATTGCAACGACAGTGCTCAGCCACAGGCCATGCGCCAAGACTCCTTCCAGAATCCTGTAATCACAGGCACTACATCTGGACACTAGAAGTCGCCATTGCACAATGACTATGGCATCGTCCCTCCAGGGGCTATGAACACTGCCTCCGTGACATCCCCAGACAACCACACAGGCCGATTCAGAAAACCCCGCGGGAGAGCCGGTGAGCGCCCGCTCTCCCAGGCCACTCTCCTGGGCACGCAATTCAGAAAAAATATATATTCAAATGAGGGCCCATGGTAAAAGGAGGCTCTAGGATTACTAGCGCGTCCCTAGCACTTCCTTTTTAACAGAAGCAGCGGCTGTCATCGGGTTTGACAGCCGACGATCAATTTTACCAGCGTCAGTTCTCGAACCCGCTGACAGCCACGGGTTCGGAAAACGGACGCCGGCAAAATTGAGCTTCCGTCTTCCAACCTGCGGGCAGATTTTAATTTTTTTTTTACTTTTGGGGCCTTTGACTTAATATCGCTATGATATTAAGTCGGAGGGTGTACAGAAAAGCAGTTTTTTTTGCTTTTCTGTACACTTTCCCGGTGCCGGCTGAAATTAACGCCTGCCTTTGGCAGGCGTTAATTCTGAAAGTAAAATGTGCGGCTTGGCTGCACATTTTACTTTCTGTATCTTGCGGGAATAACTAATAGGCCCATCAACATGCATTTGCATGTTGTGGGCGCTGTTAGTTTCGGGGGGGAGGGGGGTTGGACACGCGTTTTCCACGCGCTATTACCCCTTACTGTATAAGGGGTAAAAATAGCGCATCGAAAACACGCGTCCAAGCGGGGGCTAACAGTGTGCTCTGCTGGAGCGCACTTTACTGTATGGGCCTGATAGAGAGTTAATAAAGACTAGACTTAGGAACTGAATGGAGGGCCTCCTCACTGATCCATTAGGCCAACCCATTGTTTGCATATCTAGTTTACAATAGAAATATCCTTCTTACTTCTGGCATCAAGTCAGGTAATGTAATCTCCCATGAGGATATGAGGCTTCCACGTTGCGTCTTTAGTCTGGACGTACTCTACAATACAAAATCAAGTTTAACACTCTGTAGGACACCTAAAATGGAGAAACAAGTACAAACAAACCATGCTTTATGGCATGTCATACAACCACGCTGATTTAATGAGGAGAGCAGAGAAGATAATAATGACCATTAGTAGTGATGTTACAAACATCTTGCAATAAAGATAAAGCCATGTGTTCTCAGTTTGGCTAAAGTAGTTGTTGTGATCATACAATTCTTAATTTTAGTTTTCAGGTTCCACCTGTTTTGTCTTGGGAAAGAAAACAATAATGACAAAATCGGTTTCCTCTGGTGCAAATTAAAGTGAATTTAGTTCAACCTAGACTTAAAGGTAGCATTGCTCAGGATGCTAGAAACCTCTTACACCATCCAGTTTTGTATAATCTGCATGCATCTCTCACCTCCAGATGGAAGAAAGTTGATAAACCATAAAGTTTGCTTTAGACAATTTGACGTCTCTCTAAATTTTTTATTTGAAACTTTCAAAAGTTAGTATTTGAGGAGAAACCATGAGTTTGCTTATTGCAAGGCTCTGGTGACACTTTGCGCCTGCAGGAGTTAAACAAGAGTTTGGACAACATTGGAAACCACATTTCGTCTTAGCATGCAATCCATGGATTAGATACTACAGTCCCACAAACCACATCACCAACCATCATCCCGGAAACCACTGCCTCCTAAGCATTATTAAAGGTGTAATTTAAAGCAATCTGAATTAGAAATGTCTTAGTAGCAGTTTATCGTTGGCATAAGCGGGGGGGGGGGGGGGAGGAAAAAGTAAAAATTTCGAGTTGCAGCAGGCTGCAGAGAATTTCTCAATTAGCCTCCCCTCCGTCCTCTCTTCCCATCCCCCTCTTTGTTTTATTTACGAATTATGTTGCCAGAATTCAAATGAGTTATCTATTCTCTGCCCGCTTCAATTTCCCACAGAGGGCTTGTCGCTGGCTGACGCGGGGTCCAGCCGAAAGGCGGAGAAGAAAAGGGGGCGAGCGAAAGAATTCTTTTCAACTGATTTTTTTTTTTTTTTTTTTTATGTTTCGCTCATTTCTTAACCCCCACCCCAGCATCCTTTCGCTCTCTCCACACACACACACACACCCCTCCTCCTCCTCTCCAGGCTCCATGGTCCCACTTTAGACTCCTTTATGTTACAGGATCGCTCAAATCGAAGCTCAGGAGGGTCCAATAGGGAACTCATAGGATCCCTGGGAGAGAAAAAAAAAAAAAGGCCCCAACAAGTTATACACCAGATGTATAATGTTATATGGTCAAATTGGCAAGCACAAAAGCTGAAAAACAAAAGGCGTGAATTAGAGAAAAGCATTCAAAGGCATGTTTTCAAAACAGGCCGGCCAAGAGCCTGGATAACCCTCCTGAGAGTAAAAAGCTTCGGGGGGGGGGGGGGGGAGGAGGGAAAGTTGCTAAAGAAAGAGAGGAAAAAAAGGAGGAAAAGAAAAGCCCATTTTTTCTAATTAGCCGAGGCCTAACGGGCACTGGGTTTCCTTAACTCGTTTTCATCAAGGGGGACCGTGGCAGGGTCTGGCAGCTGAATCCAGAATTACTCCTTGGGCCCGACGGCGCGCCCACCGCCTCCTGCCGTCCTTTCTCGGCAAAACACCCGCACGAAAGGCTCGTTTTAAAAGAACAGAGCAAACTTCCAATGTTCCTAAAGGTGGGGGCTTCCCCCCCCCCCTCCCCCTAGCAATCCTGGCAAAGCGATTTCAGTCGCCGTGAGGTGCAGCGGGGAATACCACCGGGCACCGTGACGGCTCCATCGGGACCTTTTGTTTTCCCGAAACTCCGGGGTGGTTTTGGAGCGAGACCCAGAAGTGCTTGCGGCCCTTGGCTTTGTTGCTTTTTTTTTTTTTTTTTTTTTACAGACGCTTCCCTATGGGGGAATGGATTCTTTTGGCTCGGGTGGATGCTGTGGGGAAGGGGGAATGAGGAGTCTTTCATGGATAACCAGGGCCCTTTCCTCTCATCTGGCAAAGAAAGAGAAAATTCCAGCGAGTCTGTTGACCGTCCAAAACCGTTGGAAGTCGTAAAACGTCCCTTTCTTATATATACACGCATGCACATTTTACACAGCGTTTCAGGGAACAATGCCGCAGTCTGAAAAGCTGATGGTAAACACCTTCCAGTCAGTTTTAGCAAAGTGGTTTATTGTGAAAGTAGGGACGACCTATTGGTTAGGGTTAGAAACTGGGCTGCAGAAAAGCAGTGCTTAGATCTGGCTTCTCCTGCAGACTTTTCTTCGGGTAAGTCAGGTTGTCACGGGTATACACGCTAGCTGGTAAGCTCTTTAAGGTAGGGACTTGCAATACTACTTAGCAGCTTAGCAAAAGGCAGACTTTCCAACATTTATAAATAAGTAGCAGGCTTGTTGTACAGCAGCCTGGTTACAGGATTCCAGGCAGCTGGCAGAATAAGTTAGCCTTTGGATATCTTGTATGCCGCGGTAATGACCTACAGTTCTAACCAACAGAAAAAGAAAAGAAAAAAACATTGCAATCCCCCTGCACACAGCTAAGCTTTATAGAGTCAGTCTTACTGTAGTGCACGCAAATGTAGTGCTCTTTTAGTTTAAGAATGTGCTATATTGTTTAAAAAGGTGGGGAATGTCTATATAGGCCCAAATTTGAATTTCTCTATCGAGGTAACAGAGCTCTGCAGCAGAAGTCTAACCATCAAATTTGCTCCATGAGGCAGTGAATTGCTATGCAGGCCCTGAATATGCCAGTGGGGAAAGTAATTCAGCAATAGAGAAAGTGAGTCCTGATTTGGACAATGAGTCCACGTAGTATACAACTTTATTAAATCACGACACTGGCTCTCTTACAGTCTGCTCACCACCAGCCCATTTAGAGATGTACAACTGGTTTGCAGTTGGTTTTTTTTAAAGAGAGATGCCAGCTGAGGGAAAAATCTTCCACCGATCTATCCAGGAAAATATCTGCAGATGTCCAGATCTTGCTGAGATTTGTGGAGGGTGGGGGGAATAAAAACTGCAAACCAAGTTGAAATCCACCATGTTCGAGTTCGACTCGAGACCTAATATCTCACCGGTGCAGAACGAACATCTTGTAGCGCTGCATCGCAACAGGGTAATAAATAAGACCTGTAAAGTTCTTGTTCTCGTTTCTGCTTCATTCAGCGTTTATCTTATGTGTTCCTAATATTCCAGGCGCAGGAAAAAAAAAAATCCGTGTCAGTTTACAAGGTCCTGTATGTTGGAAAATTCAGGGCAGAGCGGGGGCCGAGGAAGTCTGCTTTAAGAGCATGAAGAAATGGGGCAAGCCGAATATCTCCTGAACGGGACCAAATATCTGGTTTTCCGTGTGAGAAAAAAGTGTGGCAGGCTGAATATCTCTGGAAAATGTGCCAGTCATCCGTGCAGCACAGGAGTTCCTGAGGCCATGGTCGGTTATCTGATGTATTCACATGCTGTTTATATTTTCATGTAAAACTTGAGAGGGTTATAAGAAAATTAGAGGTGAAATGGCAAGTTAAACTTTGTGGTTGGAAGGGAATTCTTCTTGTTTCATGGAGCAATTTATGCAAACATTTGCCTCAAACAAGAGATTCACTAGCTCAGCCTTACCTTTTGACTGTAAGTAGAATAAGCTCTTTATAGACAGCAGTGCAACCATGTTTTAGGGCTAATTACAGTGGAAATAAACCACTGTAGTAAACTGTGGTGCAGACACACGCGCACTTATATACACAAACGCGTACACACACACCCCCACACACACACACGCATCCATTCAATGTTTCCAGCACAGTCATTAATCTGTAACAGTTGTGTCACCGTTTAAGTAGTTTTATTGACAGCTGCAATTAATTCTCACAGTGAAAATAATGTAACTTGAAAGTGAGCGGAGTAACTTGTTCCTTGACCTTTTACAATTTTTGTATGCTTGTTTTTCGGCTTTCTGTACAGAGTCCCTGTCACAAAGTTCTCCGGCTACAGCAAAATGCTTCATTAAAAAAAACACAAAACACTATTTTTTAAATACAGACATTGCGAAGAGCCACCTTAGTACCAAGTTATAGGTCAAGCTATAGAACATCTCTGTTTCTGCCTTTGCAATTTCAGATTGCAAGGTCTTAAGGACCTTGTTGCCTTCTTGTATTTAAAGGAAGACACTTGCCTGGATGTGACACCATGCTTAGCTTGACAAAAAAGTGAGCCAGAATCAAAGCTTCTCTTTAAAGAATACAGACTGATGAATAAACGAAACATGCTCAGCGATTTGGCTTTCAGTACAAGGCTGGCACTGTGCTAGTAGTACTGGGACCTTTGAGTTGCCATTGCAGGGAGTAGAGAAGAGATGGTCCGGGAAGGCTGCAGGCTTCCAGTTCCAAATGAACAGCTTAATTTTGGGCAGAGTTTGAGATAGGAATAATGAACAGTGAGATACTGCAGCTTTCAGGCAAAACGGAGGAATAACAATTAAGAAAGAAAATTAAAAAAAAAAAAAAAAATCCCGACATAGAAAACAAGCCCTTCCGTCAGCTTTGACAGTGGGAGGTCTTGCTGCTCTCAGCCCAGGTAAGATAAGTCACCCGGGATCTGGCCTTCCTTCACAGATGACCTGCATGACCTATCTGTGCGACCCATGCCGGGTGATTTCTCATCATTTCTCTTTGGATCTATGGCTATTAAGAGACCTTTCTGGCCACAGCGCTACAGCCATTGCTTCAAACTCTCAAGGTCATGCACAAATGAAGAGTAAAAACTGAGCAATGTTAGAAAAGTAGCACCCATTCAGACAGCTTTGCGATGAATCAACCACGCTATCAAGTATGTTTTTGTCTTTGAGCACTACTTAGAGCAAACAAAACACAAAGGTTCTCCTACGTTACTTTACTCTTTATTTCTCTATAAAAGAAAATAAGCATTTGCATGTGGGGAAGGCCCTCTCTCTTTCATGACTGATCACGTTGTAGCAGAGTGTTGCTGTGCTGTTCACAATCACAGCTCTTATCTGGCACTTTCATGTAGACAAGACGACTGAAGAGTGGAAACAAGAAAGGGCTATTTTGTATATGAGGGAGGGGAGGAAAGGGAGTTCATAAACTGGGTAATATGTTTCAAATAAAAGACAAAAGAAAACAAAAAAAAGAAAATGCCCCCCCCCCCCCCCGAAAAAAAATAAACTAAATAACTAAATGCTCAACCAGATCAATTGATTAACACAATATTAAATTTTTACAGTTTTTGCAGTGAATGTTGCAACAATTAGTCCAACTGCAACTGTTGTTGCTTCCCATGTTAATATAATTATCAGCCTGCCACATGTGCAAAAGAACTTTTTTAAATAAATTCTTCTAAAATATGCAAATAAAAAAACTTATCTCAAGCACCCACTAGTTGAAAACCGCCAAACTGAAGAAACAAGCTATGTGAAAAACATCTTCAGCCAATCGTAGTGAAAATGTCCTGTCCCATAGAATCTCAAAGCAACCCATACTGCCACAGCCTTCCAACACGGAATTTGACATTTCCTGCTTCAAGTAAACTAACAAGCAATATTTCATGACTCTAAATTCCAGCTAGAGTAATGATACATAATTAATGTCAGCGTTTCAATGAGGCTCACGAGTGGCCGAGTACGGCTTGCTTCTTATACCTCATGCAGGGCGTACAGCTTCTCGCATCACTATTGTGTCAACCATCACAGATCCAGCGTGTTAAAAAAGACCTGCAATCAATCAAAAATACACACGTTATTGTCTAAAAGCAGCATCATTGAACTAACACCAATATATATGAAAAACATTGCAAATATATTGATTCAATAATAAAATCTAAAAAAAGAACATCTATAAAAAGAATCAGCAATATTATGAACAACATATACGAACAATCATTGATATGTATAGGCTCATAAATCTGCCACAATAGACCAAAGCATGCCAGTCTATTTCATGATTAAGACCACAAGAATGTACAGTCTTGAGGGTGAGTATCCAATGTTGTTTGCAAAGGTTCAGCAACATTTCTCTGTTCGCAAACTGAAGAGGATACCTAATCAATGATTAGCCAACGCAACTGTGTAAAATGATGGGCAGGCTGGACACAAAGCTGCACTTTGATTTTTCTGTGTCACTAAACAACCCCTTAGTTTGTTAAGTTGTAACTTCACTGGCCTCTTCGTGCATCCAATGTACATTAAGTCACATGTACATACTAAGGTATACACAATCCATTGTGATGAATGGTCGGTACGATGACGAAACTTGATGTTAAAATGTCTGTTCGGAGGTGTCCAATTGGTGCCTGTTACAGCCTGATTACAATGGAAACATTTTCTGCAACTGAGATGAACCAATTACTTCCTGCATAGACCTTGGAAATGCTCTACTAGGAGGCACAATTTACTCCTTAAATTGTTGTAGCTGAAAACAAGAAAGAAAGAAAGGAGATTCCTAGTAGCAGGCACACAAACAGAGGAATTTTCAAAGGAGTTGCGCGTGTACATGTAATTACTATTGTAGCAATTTTCAAAAGCCATTTATGCGCACAAAGGGGCGGATTTTAAAAGCCCTGCTCGCGTAAATCCGCCCGGATTTATGTGAGCAGGGCCTTGCGCGCCGGCGCGACTATTTTCCATAGGCCTGCCGGCGTGCGCAGAGCACCGGGACTCGCGTAAGTCCCGGGGTTTTTCGAGGGGGCGTGTCGGGGGCGGGGACGATCGGTGCGGCGTTTTGGGGGGGGCGCGGCATTTCGGGGGCGGGCCCGGGGGCGTGGCCGCGCCCTCCAGAACCGCCCCCGGGTTGCGTCTCGGCGCGCTAGCGGCCCGCTGGCGCGCGGGGATTTACTTCTCCCTCCGGGAGGCATAAATCCCCCGACAAAGGTAGGGGGGGTTTAGACAGGGCCGGGGGGGTGGGTTAGGTAGAGGAAGGGAGGGGAAGGTGAGGGGAGGGCGAAAGAGAATTCCCTCCGAGGCCGCTCCGATTTCGGAGCGGCCTCGGAGGGAACGGAGGTAGGCTGCGCGGCTCGGCGCGCGCCGGCTACACGAAATCGGCAGCCTTGCGCACGCCGATCCAGGATTTTAGCGGATACGCGCGGCTACTCGTGTATCTACTAAAATCCAGCGTACTTTTTTAAAATCTACCCCAAATTGCACTTACATGGGTAATACCTATGGACAATTGAATGGCTCATATTATAGCAATTTTCAAAAGTCCACTTATATGGGTAAAGTGCATTTACATGTGTAAAACCCAATTTTAAGCATGTAAATGCTTTTGAAAATCAAGTGCAAAAGTTCATGCGTGCAGCGTAGTGTACAAATTTGTACGCAGTGCGTTCTTTGAAGCACCATTCTACTTTTCTTTTCTCGAGCATGCCGTGTTTCTCTGTGTGCAGGCGCAGAAGCACACAGCTTGTAGGCAACCATTGGCAGCTATGTACCGGTGACCGCTTGATTCAGTTTTATAATTACTTTTTATCACCGAACGGAACATGTTTACATTCTCTTAAAGAAGAGCATTTCATTTCTATCCTGTAATTCTGCGCCCGATGAGGATAACCTCTGAAAGTACCCAAACCATGCGTTTTAAAGGTCCTGCGCCACCGACTGGGGTAATTGTACCCTGGCGAGTCATTATCCGGGGAAAATTTCGCCAGGAAGGAAAGGAGGTGTCCTGCGGGGGCAGGGCTTATCTAGAGCAGTGGAGAGCAGATATTGACTGCCACCCCAGCTAAGCTTGCACGGTTGAGTCTGGACAGAGAAAATACTGTCCCAAAGCTAACCAGGAACAGTTACCTTCAGCTGGGTGCATTCAGCAGCAGACTTACCTGGGTAGGTCCAACTGAATATCCCGGTTAAAGTTAACCGTGTAACTTTACTTGGCTAACTTTTCTCCTTCTGCATAATAGTTGAATACGGACCTCGCTGTGCCTCGCTTCGAGACGTGTATGTCTTATCCTGACCTGTTCTGTAGCTCCAGCTGCAGAGTTCAGGGCAGTGATCAGAGTATGCAGAGAACTGTAGAACCTGTGAACTGTGCCCACATACTAAAACCCTTTGCAATGCTTTTGTACATAGCTTCCTCTTCCTCTGGCACTGTTTGCAATGAATGTTCCCTTTCATAGACTTCTGGAGTTCTTGCATACCACATAAAAAGTCCTATTAATCCAATCTGTTTTTGTACTGCAGCGACAGAACTAACATAATAAACCGCTGAGGTTTTTATTTCTTTTTTCTCACTAAGGTTATTTTAAACTAGGAAAACACATCTATTTTAAAATTTGTTTAAAAATTCCCACTTCAGCAAGGGCTGTTGTAGGCCAAGTTTTGGTCTGCAGAGAATTTTGTGCGGCAGAGCTGTAAAACCCATATAAACTGGGGCTTATGGAAAGAGCGATGGAGCCTCGAGGATCACTGTGCCAGAACGCACTGCTATAATAACCATATATTTCCCCCTGCACAAGAAATACGTAGTGTGCCACAACGAGAAGGGGAAGCTCAAACACTATTGCACTTACTTTGCAGAGGACATAGGGGGCCAGTAACGTCCTCCTATTCCTTTGGGCTTTAAGGTCAGTCAGAATGTGCAGCTATCGGTGGGGGAGGGGAAGAGTTTTTTCTTCTCATTTTAAGCCTCTCTCTCTCTCCCCTTTCCGTCTAGTCCAGTCAGCACAATAACAATCCTCAGCCACAAAATACAGATCTCTCTAGAACCCGGTGGGCATGAATCTTGCACCTGGTTAGTATGAGACATAAAAATATCCCTGCTGGTCCAAGAAGTAGAAGTTTGCGACACTGCTACAAAATTATTGGACCAAGTCACCGAGGCACTTTCCAAGCAAGGCTAGTAAATCATTTTATATAGTTTTTGAAAATGGGCATAATCATTAGGGGCCGGATTTTAATACTTCTGCGCGGGCGAACATTTGTGCGCGCAACCCCACGCACAGAAATCTACATCCAATTTTATAACATGCGCCTGCAGCCGCGCGCATGTTATAAAATCCGGGGTCGGCGCGCACAAGGGGGTGCACACTTGTGCACCTTGCGCGCGCGGAGCCCCGATGGCTTTTCCTGTTTCCTTCCCCTCCCCTCCCTTACCTAACCCGCCCCCCAGCCCTACCTAAAACACCCTCTAACCTTTGTTCCATAAGTTGCGCCTGCCTCCGGGCAGGCATATGTTGAGCATGCCAGTCAAGTGCCAGTGTCAAGTGCCTCGGTCCCACCCCTGCCCCTTTCACAAAGCCCCGGGACATACGCGCATCCCGGGGCTTGTGCGTGTCGCCGGCCTATGCAAAATAGGCTTGGCGCGCGTAGGGCTTTTAAAATCTGCCCCTTGATGTATTTCTCATTTATATATAACCATAGTGGCTCATGATGCTATACAAGGTACAAGAGAAAAGAAGCACTGTATCTATGCACTCTTCATGTGATCATCCACAAGATTTCTTTTTTGCTTGATGGACATCACCTTTCATTGTATACTGTTCCCTTGGAGTTTTGCAGCCTAAATGCATGACTGCACATTTATGCACTGAATCTTAACTGCTAAGCAGTGAGTAACAGGAGATAGATCTGCTTTATGGAATCTGCTAGGTTTTTTTTTACTTGGATTGGCCACTGCTGGATACAGAATGTTGAGTATGATGGCCCTTGGTCTGACCTAGCATGTCACTTCTTATGTTCTTATGACCATTCCTTGAGCTTTTTTAGATTACTTCTTTTTTGACTACTTCCTCAGGGGTGTCCACTCTGTTGCAGATCTTATTATCTTGTGCAAAAAGGCAAAAGTTTTCTTCTCATTGGGACATGTTCAGATTCTTGATGCCATAAATGACTGCTTCATGGAGCAGCTGATCCTAGAACCGATAAGAGTGGCAGCTGCTTTAGATCTTGTCCTCAGTGTAACACACAACCTGGTAAGAGGAGTTGTTGCTATTGCTAAGCAATAGCAATTATAATGCTATCAAATTTGACAATCATTGGAGGGAAGACATTAAATAAGCACTTAACTTTAAAAAATGATGGAAATGAGGAAAATAGAAAAAAAACTAAAATGAGTGGTTGCAAGGGTTAAAAGTTGACAAGAGGCAAGGGCATTGTTTCAAAATACAATTTGGAAGCCCAGATAAAATGTCTTCCTTGTATTTAAAAAGGCCAAAGGAAGATCAAATGATTGCCAGCAAAGTTTAAAGGTGAGATAAAGGGGGTAGTTAAAACTAAAAGAGCATCATTTGAAAAATGGAAAGCAGATCCAAATGATGAAAATAGTAAGAGCATAAGCACTGGCACTTTAGATGTGAAACAGTAGTTAGACAGTCCAATAGAGACTTTGAGAAAAAGCTTTCCAGTTAGACAAAAACTAAAAATAAAAAGTTTTTCAAATACATTTGAATAAAAAAAGCCTATGAGAGAGCCAGTTGGGCCACTAAATAACTGAGGGGGGCTGGGGGAAGGGGTATTCATGGAGGACAAGGAAATAGCAGAAAAACTGAATGAATTATTTGCCTTACAGAGCAGGAATATACCCGCACCTGAAACATTCTTTAATGGTGGAGATTCCGGGCAACAAACAAATATTTGTGACAATAGAGGATGTAATAGATCAGATTAACAAACTAAAAGCCCGGGACCAGATGGTATCCAGAGATCTAAAAGATCTAAACCATGAAATTGCTAACCTGTTTCTAGTATTATGTAACCTTTCATTTAAAACAGCCATAATTCCTCAAGACTGGAAGGTGTCCAATGTTAATCCAATTTCTAAAAAGGACTCCAGGGGAAAATCTGGCATTGGTGCTGGGCAAAATGGTAGAAGTCATTCTTAAAAACAAAATCACTGGCCATATAGATAGACATAGATAGAGTTTTAGTAAGGGAAAATTTTGTCCTACCAATCTTTTAGAATGTTTTGAAGGTGCAAATAAACATATAGATAAAGGTGTATAAGTGCAGCATTTGACTTAATTGACCATGAATTAATGGCATATCAATTAGAAGAAAGGCATTTCAGGGATGGTTTTCAGTTGATTTCTCAAAAACAGATGTATTTTAAATTTAAATGGAATGAACAAGTGTCAGATTTAAAGAATATGACTTCTGGTCTTCCTCTTTCCATTATGATATTCAATTTATTTCTGGCCCCAATGGCTACGGTGATTCAGGAGTATGGTTATGCTAATGTCATCCAAGTCATCGCCTCATTCCTGAATCTAGAAAGTGAGCTCTGCTTGGATGGAAGAGCAAATTTCATTTCATTGTCATTTTATTCCATTTATGAATTGTTTTCCAGAGGAAATCGCCCAAAGCGATGTACAAATGGAACATATAAATAATAATATAAAAGAGAACACATATACAATAAAATACAGTAGTAAAATAAAAGTAAACAACAAAAACAATAATACTAAAGCATAAAAGAATTTATTAAAGACAGTCGAACAAGACAATCTACCCTACTGAAGACTAACTAGCTTGTACCCTGTTCCAACTCCATAAATAGGTTGAAGGTGAATCTGCAAAAATCAGAAGCCATTTGATTCACCAGGTCTTCTTTGGCTATGAAATTAGCACCAAAAATGAAAGACACAGCGATACAATTAGTAGGTGTTATTAAAGTAATAGGAGCATCTCTGGACAGTTCCACATCTAAGTCAAAACAGATTTCTAACCTCACCAAGTTAATTTTTAACGTTATTACATATGATTTGTAGATTGGAAATCTTTTCAAGGGAAGTCAAATCTTACCTCTATTTCTTCTGCCCTAGTTTTATCTTAGTTTGACCATATAATTCCATATATCTGTGAATAGCAGAAACTGCTTTGAGGAGATTGCAATTGTTACAAAACATAGCAGCTCGCATTATTTTTGAAGTGTCTATGTGTGCGCGTATTACTTCACTGCTCAAAGAACTCCACTGGCTTCCAGTCAGGCCAATGCAATATTGGTGTGAGTTAAACGTGCGCTCATGATTGAGCACCCGATCCCTTAATGCATGTCGATCTACCTCTCCCGGTAAAAAAGAGGCACAAGGGGAAATTGCGAGCCCCTAACACCTACTCGGCAGCAGGCACCCGGGAGAGGTGGCTGTCAGCCAGTTAGAAAAATGGACGCTTAATTTTAGAATGTTTCTTTACATGTGATGAGCACTATTACCTACACATGCGATTGGACATGCCAAATTGCGTGTCCAATCATGCATTGAGCTGTGCAGTGCAGCCAGCGCACAGTATTGCATCGGCCTGAGTGGGATTATTTTTAAACTCCTTTGCTTAACGTATGGGACTTTGAACAGAGGAGTTGCTTGCTCATGTGCTCCGGGATGGTGAACTGTTGACGAGTGAGCAATATGGTCGCATAATTGAGTGCCTGTCAATAACCATACTGCTGCATTCTGCACTACCTGTAAACAGCATAGGCTGGGGCACCAATATATAAGGCATTGTGATAGGCCAGTTTAGAAATGATTAATGACTGGAGAGAAATTCTCAAGTTATAGAATCGGTTGCCAGAGGATGTGATCAAGGCGACCAGCATAGCAGAGTTTAAAAGAGATTTGGACAAGTTCCTGGAGGAAAACTCCATAACACATTATTAGCCAAGTAGACTAAAGAAAGCTATTGCTATCCCTGGGAGTAACAGGTACTTGTGACTTGGACTAGCCACTGTTGGAAACAGGATGCTGAGCTTGATAGACCCTTGGGTCTGACCCAGTATGGCATCTTCTTATGTTCTTATGTTCAAAGTATTCTTCCTTTAATGAGCGAGCAAAACCTTTCATCTTTATTAATCCATTCAAAACTTTATAAAAGTCGAATTCTCTGCCACTAGACTGAGCCTCTTGGTTTTCAACCCAACCACACTATTTCATGCTAATGTACTTTTCGTGGCATGTCTCAGCTGACATTTAACCTCAAGATTGGAATACAGAGCGATTTTGTAACCATAGAAATAGAAATAGAAATAGAATAGAAGGAATACAGAGCGATAATGCCTGAAGACCTAGGTTCCACTTCCATTTTCACAGCACTCCCACTCGCTTTATGACCTTCAGGAATTTATTTAAAGCACAAGTACCTCATTTTCAAGAAAAAATCTAGCTGTTATGAATAGGAGGAAAGTTCAGGCTATAGTAAAGAACTGCCAGGCTGTTTCTTCTCTTACATGATTTTTTTTTTTAATATTGCCCTTATGAAAGTGTCTTGGAACAGAAACAAGAATCAGCGGGCCTGTGGTCTCCCCTCTTTCCCCTTCTTTTCTTTGCACTGTACCCTAGGCTACCAACCAAATGCCATTTTGAAAGCAGCTAGGGCATGATGAAAAGGAGATAACCCTGTTAAATACAGGGTCTATTTTATCCTACCAGAGAAAATGTAACCAAATCTTGAGTTTGTATTTTTAGGGCAGTGTGGCCAATGTGCTGCTGAATAACATTTTCATGAATTTCATTTGCTGGAGGAAGATAGTGTTGATTTATGTATTTGTTTGTTTGCAATTCATAATTCAAAACTCATGTTATCATCAAAGTGCGCAAGACTGGATACGGCATACAATACAATACTATACAATAAAATAGAAACATAGAAACGTTACAGAAGAAAAAGACCATATGTTCCATCCAGTCTGCCCATTTGTCCAATTAATCTAGCTTTATAATTCCCATCACTTACTTAGAGATCCTCTGTATTTATCCCATGCTTTCTTGAATTCAGATACTGGTTTTGTCTCCACCACTTCCACCGGGAGGCTGTTCCACACATCCACCACCCTCTCTGTAAATAAATATTTCCTTTAATCCTCATCCCATGACCCCTCGTTCTAGAGCCTCCTTTCCATTGAAAGAGGCTCACTCCTGTGCATAGGGACCTTTGAGATATTTAAGTGTCTCAATCATATCTCCCCGATCTTGTTTTTCCTCTAGGATGTACATATTTAGAGCTTTAAATCTGTTCCCATATGCTTTAGAACAAAGTCCACTGACCATTTTAATAGCCACTCTCTGGAACGACTCTATCCTTTTCATATCCTTTTGAAGGTGTGCTCTCCAGAATTGTATATAGACTTAAAGATCTAAACATGTACATCAGAATAAGTAAAAAAAAAAATTAAAAGCTTTGGGACGCAAACATATAACAAAAGTCAAAACAACTCTGCCAGCAATAAAAAAATAAAGAATTTGCAATAATAAAATATGAAGAAAAAAGGCATCTTAAAACGTAACAACAATGTTTTTACTAGGTGCTGAACAATCAGATAGTCCTTTGTAAGGTGGGCCTCCTGTGGAAGGGAATTCCACAGTGACAGAACAAAGCATGAGAAAGAATATCATGATTAATCTGGCTTCCTTGACAGAAGGAGTCATGAGAATAAACTCTTGTGCTGACCTTAATGGCCATGAAGATAAATATAGACATACGCGATCTCAGAAAAAAAAAAGAAGGTCCCTGGCCATTCAGCTCCTTAAAGGCCAAACTAAGGGGGTCATTTACTAAAGGTTTATGGAAAAATGCTTAGAAAATAGAGCCTTAAGTGCTTTAAAGTTAGCCTTAAAATAAATCAGCAACCAATGTAGATCCTTTAGCACAGATCTAATATTATTTCAATACCTACAAGCTACAAGTGCATGGATGGCAGCATTCTGGAGTAGTTGACGTTGCTGAACTACATTCAATGGAAAACCTTCAGTGCAATAGTCCAGCCAAGATGTAATCAAGATTTGAATCACAATGGCCAAATCTGGTCTACTGAGATACAATACACCTGCAGTTAGAAAGCTAGCTGGAATTTAGAGAAAGCACTGGCAAAATGCATGCATAGCCACCATGTTTAAGCTGGAATCCAATATAACACCAAAGTTAGGAGTCATATTTTTAAGGGAAGAGCTACTCCATCAATTGATTACTGGAGCTAGCAATAAACTGAGTTGCCATGCTGCAGAACTGGAGTGTGCCAGGATTTAGTTTCAGTTTACAGACATCCACTTGAATATTTTATCTAGATACTGATTCAATAACTTTACAGTGACATTCAGGGCTGAGCCTAGTGACTCACAAGCTGAATATGATCAACATAAAGGTGACGCTGGAAACCACATTTCCAAACCACATCACTAAAAGGTTTCCTATAAATGTTGAAAAGGAGAGAGGAGAGGATTGAGCCCTGTTGAACTCCCCTTACCAAAGGCCATGGAGATGAACAACCTGTTGGGTTCTTCCTTCTCTCCCCCCCCCCCCCCCCCCAAAAAAAAATAAAATAAAGTGAAACAAGTTAAAAGCCTACCCCTCCCGACCTATTCACCACAACAGGCGGTAACTCTATTACACTCCCAGGAACCCTACCAACGTCCTCCTGTCCTTCCCCTGCACGTTCCTCCTGGAGAGGTGGAAGACGGTGAATGGGGTGGGCCTCTGTGAGATGCACTCTCGCCAGGCCGGTGCAAGCGTATTGGGTGCCCTAGGCGAGTCTTACTGCCTTGCTCCCTCCCCACACACTATTAAAAATGATGCTTTTATACTAAAATTTAAGTTAGTTCAAAAAAAAGGAAACCACAAAATATGTTTAATCCTATTTTCTTGACTCCAATAAAAAATGAGTGGAAAAATGGGTGCACTCATACGTGAAGCAGTGACAGGCTCATAATGCAATCACATTTCACTAATGGTGCAATCATAACACACCCTTAAAATCGCTCATAAAAAGAAAACAGTTTTTAATAGAATTTCTTAGTAACATATAAACCCTCAAAACATAAATATATCAAAAAACAGCATTTCCACAAAAATAAATATAATTCAAGAGAACCCTAATATCCAAAACATTAAAAGCTCCCCATGGTCTTGAGAAAATCCTAGACTTCCAAACAGTTCAAAACTCCCCAACAAGGTTCTTTCCTTTCACCCACCATAGGCTTCTTCAGGGACATTGCATCATTTTAGCTCAATCCCAAGCTGGCTCCACTCATATAAAATCCAAATCCAAAAAAGTGGGACTATTTGTCTTTTCAATACCATCAGCCAAAAACCCAGCGTATCATTCCTCTCAAAACACCATCAGTGGTGCCTGCACAGGATCTCCATAAATACGCTTTGGGCCTAGAAAGACATCTCCTTTCGTCCTTTGTGGGAAGCTCTGGAGGTATGAGTGCGGCTTTAGCACGTGACCTCCTACGTGAGCCTCTGCAGGCCAGAAGAGGTTGGGGGCAGGGGCCGCATTACTGTTAGCAGAATTATTATAGCGAGATCTTAGAGCTAGTACTGCTGTTTATGTTAAGTTACCAGATGGACCTGGGTTGTTAGGAAGAGCATGAGCTTACTCTGTCCAGCTTTTCTCACAGAAATCTGGGACTTCTTTGGTCTCATCGGTGATGCTAGGTGAATGCTTGCATCAAACAACAAGTGTTGCCATTGGTGGATATATGTGCAAGATGAGTTTGAGTGAGAAAATGCTGGTGAATTTCTCTTATAGGAAGAGGGGATGATGGTCCATGAGCACAACCCCAATAGATGCAAGGCACATGAAGCAGAATATAGAAGTGGACATGGCGTCTCCATAGCACATGCTTCTAAACCCAGGATTTTAATCTTCCATTTTCAACTCAGCATTTTGTAGTACTAACAGGTATGGTTCATATTCCCCATATTGTTAATTTATTTTAATTAAACTGATTGCAATATAGATTTCACTTGGTCACTTCTTGATTCCTGTTTTATCTAACCATGGATGTCCCTTCATGGGTTTCTACTCCACATAAGAATTATATGCCAAGCTGCTCATCAGGAAAGTCAATCTGAATATAGACCCCCATGTGTAGGCAATATTCAGCTGTGTACATATCTGTATTACACACCAGATTTGCTTTTGGATAAGAGGGTAGAATGGTAGAACCAAAGACATGTAGTCTGTATTCTGGTAAGGCCATTATGGAGGCTTGCTCCCTCTTCCTCCCTCGCTCAGAATAATATTTTGCTCTCTGGTCTCTTCCTTAACATTATCAGTTTAATGGGAAAGAAATCCAGTAAGAGAAGAAGACACAGCCTGTTTCCATTAATTCACAGTTGTCACATACAAAATTATTTGTGTCTGGTGTGGTATCCTGTGTCACTAGGCTGATCAATACCTTTTATTGGACAGTCCTATAAGCAAGTAATGTTTCAGGTCTGGGAAGAGCGTGCCATGCAGCAGGGGGAGGGAATTCTGGTCCTTGAGTACCACAAGACAGTTGGGGTTTTCAGGATATCCACGCTGAATATTCATGGGATGCATTTGCATGTACTGACTCGATTGCATGCCAATGCATCTCGTCCATCTTCACTGTGAATATCCTAGAAATCCATCTGGCTTGCGGGCACTCAAGGATCAAAGTACCATGCGATACTTCTCTACTGACTGAGTCCCCTATGCAGCGGCATCACTAGATAATTTTGTGCGCACGGCACCTCCTCTGCCTCCATCTTCCTGGCTGACAATCCTGTACCCTGCCATGGATTATTGAGGTTCACGCAGGCGCTCTGCCTGCTTCGTATCAATAGCAGTCACTGAATACAAAACCTCCAACTAACCGTATACCACTGTCCACAGTGCTACCGCCTGTGAAAAATGCTCCGAAAGATAAACCGAACCAGTCGGATAAGTGAAGCTTTGGGTCCATTCCTGCATTCCCCCTTTCCTGGACTGAACCCCGGGGCGGTCGCGGCACTCATCCTGCCCCCAGCTGAGCGGGGATATCTGTGACTTTCAACAGTCATCATGCAGAAAAACTTATCTGTAACAGAGCCACGGCACTGAAGTCTACGGGAGTTAATGAAAAGGTTGGGAGGCCGGCCGCTTCATAAGAGGGTGTCACCTTTGAGATGAGGCATAACTGAGAATTACGACCAGATGCTTATCGTTTCCAGTGGTCGGAAAAGCTTACCTAACAAAATTGAATTTTGGTTCAACAGAAGGCCTCACAAAACCGACTGTCACTTTTATGTACCCATAATTTGTCTAAAGCTGCTCAGAAGATAAGGAGTATTACCTAGCAAAAACCAGGAGCGATGCGTGCACCCATATGGTCACTGATTCATGCTGTAGCTTGAGCGTCCTTGTAAACAGATACCGTAGTGAGATCTGCCTATCAGGCAGAATCGGTAATAGGAATATGATTCACGCGTCTTGCTGGCAGGAATGATAAAATCAGGCATGCCGGGTGTAAGCTACACAGTACAAACCGAGAGCCAGAATTCTGTCACTGAACCCAAGAGAAGAGTTTTCTGCTGGTGAGATGCTCCCCCTGGTGGTCTGTGGGGTTCCCTGTCTACTCCTTTTTTGTGTGTGTGTGTGTGTGTGTGTGTGTGTGTGTTAGGTGTAGGTGTTACAAGGCGATCAAATAACAATTTCATGCTTGTGAGGAGATTTTTCTCTGCTCTTGTTTCTGGATCTTCCAGCCCACACCATCCTGGGGAATGGGGTGCACTGCTGGCTCCCGAATTGGGAAACAAATACTACAAATCCCAGAATGCTTTGGGATAGTGGCTTAAATAATAGGTATGGAAAAAATAAAATGCAGCCACCCCAGCAGCATGCATTGCACATACATCCCTTGTCCCCGTCGGTACAGAATGTGCTTTGGCATTCTGATCCAAGGTTTGCTGAGAAATCGAGATTGCCTGCTCAGCCTGCCTTCCCAACGTTTTGCATTGGACGCTATTTGCTTTTCCAGTGATTGGAAACCTCTGGACCGGTCATGTGATGTTTTCAAAGCAGAAAGCTCATGCCTGTAAATCCCTGTAATTGTTGACTCACTTGTTTGGCCTTTGTCCACGCACTGGAGAAATTAATGTTACAAAATTCCTTCACCCCACCCGCGCCCCTGCTCTCTAATTTTAAAGATTCCTACACCGTGTGTGGGTAGTTTCAGATATCAGTCCCTGGCGCTATAAGGTGCAGTCAAGTAGTTCTAATTCCCAGGGGTGTGATAATTTTTTTTTTCCTGTGATAATTACACTCCCCGGAGCCATATTTCTCTCTCTCTCTCTTTTTCTTTTTTACTACTGTTATCAAAGGCTTTTTATTACAAAGGAAAGAAGCACTATGTGCCTCTCACAGGCTGGCAGAACACGAAGTTGGCAGCTTAAGAAATAGAACAGCAATTGTAGCAGAATACTATTGTATATGTGTACAAAGATTATCGGAGCTGGCAACGGAATAGCCAGAGCCTCAGAATTTCGTTTCCCTAGCCGCCTCTCACCTGGGGCCAGTCACATAAGCCATATCCCCTCCCCCTCCCCCCGTACTGAAACTTAGGTTGTAAGCTCTTTGGTGCAGGATCACTGACACATTCGGCCCGATTTTAAATGGCCGGCGTGCATAAAAAAAATGGGGGATGCGTGCGTATTTTTTTTTTTAAAAAGGGGCCCCGGCCGCGCGCGTAACCCGCGCGGAGCTGGAGGAGGCCGATACGGAGGCCATTTACCGCTGTGCCGGGGCATTGCCTGCCGGCGCGCACAACTTACCCCCAGCTCAGGAGCTGGCGTACGTTCTAAAACAAAGGGAAGAAAAAAAAAAGGTAGGTCCTTCTAAGGGGTCGGGGAGGAGAGGGGAAGAGGGAGGGAGGGCAGGTAGGGGGGTTAGGAAAGTTCCTTCCCTGTCCACTCGCGTACGTTTTTAAAATCTGCCCTTATGTGTTCACACTGATGTTGGTGCATGCACTGCACTCGCAGTCTTACTATTATTATCCAGTCCTCTGGACACTCGGCAGCCCAAGTTCAGTAAACTGCTTCTTCAGATAGAACAAGTTACGAGTCATGAGGTCAATTTTCAAAAAGAGTTTAAGCTCCTAAATTGGCCCTTTTGGAAATTTACTGAGGCAGAGTACCTAAATTGTAGACTCCTGGTTTCACTAGGCTACGGGGGCAGAGTTAGGGTGGGGAAAAAATGAGATGCTTAGCACTGATATTCAGCATTAGACACCTAAATCCAGGCAAATGAGTTTTAGGGCCCTAGATTTCTATACATTTTCAGCCGGAAACCCAGCATTGTAAATTCCACTTAAAATTGGTGCCTAAATATAGGGACTGAGCTTTTTTTTAATTATTATCAGCCCCACAGAGGTGATTTTCAAATGCATGCACTGAATTTTGCCTCTGCTCAGCCTATTTTTGGTGCATGCACTGCTTTTTCAGAGGGAAGCAGTGCAGGTCATTTCTCTTCGGCTGTAAAAAAAAAAAATTGTTATCCCCCTCCCCCCATGACATTTGTTTAAAAAGACACAAATATTTATAATGGTTTTTAGTCGGATGCAAGAGGGCAGGTGAATGCACTGGTCTGCTTGTTTAATATTTCTCAGCTTTTATGATTTTGGGTTCTCCAGACAGCCTGAAGATCTGGGGCCCATTCAAACTCTAAGAGCCGGCATTTCTCACCAACATAACGGGAAGGAGCACACTGACGACTGACCGCTCGGGCCATGCTGTTGGAGAAATGGATATTTTTCTTGCCCACAATCCTTCCCCCCTCCGTGGATTGCCCCCCTGGGCATTTTCTGCCTGATGGTTGTGGGTTGCAAAGATCCTTCATTTTCAAGGCGTCCAGGATGAATATTCGTCAGGCACATTTCCCCCAAATTTGGCCTGAGAGCCGGGTCACCTGAAAAATCAGATCTGTTGACAGCACTTAAGAGCCAGAGCTGTGCACCTCCGCCCTGGCAGGATCCTTCATGAAGGATGTGATATGGCCCGGTTTCTGAAGGGAGTCTTAGGTCCAAGTCGTGATTTTCAGACTTCCATCCCAATGCATTGTGGTATCTGTAGTCCTACTTTATCCATTCCCAGATTTCCCTGCATCAGAACTGGATGTTGACGAGCAGGGCGCGGTCCCACAAGTTTCCCCTCCCGAAAGTGGATCACATCGTACACAGCTCCTGCTTTCCAAGGAATCTCCATAATCTTTGAAAAAAAATGCAGTCTGGTTCCCACGGGGCAGGCAGAGAGCAAATCTTTGAAGAAACTATCAAGATTAAGGAGGAAATAAATGTATTTTTAAGCAACATGTTTCTTTTTTAAGGAGTTTTATATTTTAACCTATTATACACACCCACGGAGTTGCCTTTTTAGTCTGGCAGAAATACAATCATATTTAAGAAAAAAATAAAGCAGAGTTAGAAAAGGTTCAAAAAGCTATGAGGGGCGGCGCAGCAGCCTGACCGTGCTTTCTATAATCTACAACTGTTATTTCATACGAAGGCATAAAAATAAAAGAAATCAGTGTAAGGAACCTCTGTTTTCCTTACCAGAAGGACTGAAGCAAAATTCAGGGGCGGTACAGAGAGAGAGAGGAGTGAAAGAGAAGTTTGGGTTTTGCTCCCCCGTGTAGGAGAAGAAGATGGTATGCTCAGAGCCCTTATAAAGCCCCCTGCCACCACCTCAGAGCGTGGATTTTCAGTTGGACCTTTGAGCTGAGAGCTTGAGTTAAAGGGCAGCATATCCTGTGCTGGGCCACTCTGGTTATTCTTCGTGTTAAGCACCTGGCTGGGGTCTCTCTGCATTGGGGACTTGGGAGTGCCGTGTCCCTGCGGTGTTCTGTCCATGTTTTTGGAAACTGTTTCAGTTGCCAGAGGAAGGAGTTCTAGCCACCATCCCTGGCTCCTTTTTGAGTCATCCTGTTGAGTAAGATTGTGCTTTTTCATGTTACTGAACGCCCTAGGGCCCGGGGGCTCAGCTGTTACTGGTTGGAGAAGTGGTGCCTTTCACTTACAAAGGACTGGAGCAGAAGAAAAGATAAGAACATAAGAACACACCATGCTGGATCAGACCAAGGGTCCATCAAGCCCAGCATCCTGTTTCCAGCAGTGGCCAATCCAGGCCGTAAGAACCTGGCAAATATCCAAAAACTAAGTCTGTTCCATGTTACTGTTGCTAGTAATAGCAGTGGCTATTTTCTAAGTCAACTCAATTAATAGCAGGTAATGGACTTCTCCTCCAAGAACTTATCCAATCCTTTTTTAAACACAGCTATACTAACTGCACTAACCACATCCTCTGGCAACAAATTCCAGAGTTTAATTGTGCATTGAGTGAAAAAGAACTTTCTCCGATTAGTTTTAAATGTGCCACATGCTAACTTCATGGAGTGCCCCCTAGTCCTTCTATTATCTGAAAGAGTAAATAACCGATTCACATCTACCCGTTCTGGACCTCTCATGATTTTAAAGACCTCTATCATATCCCCCCTCAGCCGTCTCTTCTCCAAGCTGAAAAGTCCTAACCTCTTTAGTCTTTCCTCATAGGGGAGCTGTTCCATCCCCTTTATCATTTTGGTCGCCCTTCTCTGTACCTTCTCCATCACAATTATATCTTTTTTGAGATGCGGCAACTAGAATTGTACACAGTATTCAAGGTGCGGTCTCACCATGGAGCGATACAGAGGCATTATGACATTTTCCGTTTTATTCATCATTCCTTTTCTAATAATTCCCAACATTCTGTTTGCTTTTTTGATTTCCGCAGCACACTGAACCCATGATTTCAATGTGTTATCCACTATGACGCCTAGATCTCTTTCTTGGGTGGTAGCACCTAATATGGGACCTAACATTGTGCAACTACAGCAAGGGTTATTTTTCCCTATAAGCATCACCTTGCACTTATCCACATTAAATTTCATCTGCTATTTCGATGTCATCAAGGAAGAATGGACTCACAGCCATTTCCATGGAGCAGATGGTGAGGTCTGGTGTACGAACTCAGGGATAATCATCAGAGAAGCGTACATGAAAAGGTGCCCTTCAGCTGCCACCTTGCAGAGAGTGAAGATTAGTGAGGAGTATGGAAAAGGTGTAAGAGAACCGGGAATTTATTGTGAGTTCTGGAAGTAACTTGGGATTCATTTCCTTCCCATTCCTGTGGGAGGACCTGAAGATTAAACTGTAAAGAGTCAAATCACTCCAGGAATTGGCTAAAGTAATCAGGGAACTACTTGCTGGAAATGGCAGGGTTACAAATAAAGTTTCATTTGTGAAGATAAATTGGACAATTTCAAATCTGATTTAAAAACTATCAATTCACTTTTATAATCTATCAGTAGAAATGAGTTGGAACCTGCCCAGTCTCCAGTGTGATTATTGCTGCTGTCTAACTGTGGGAGGTCATCAGTGCTGTGTGCAAGAGAATTACAGAGGAGTTTGTGAGCAAGTAACACAAAAGGGCCTTGAATAGAAAGCTTTCCCCCCACAGGGGATCCTGGACTCTCAGAAAGGTGAAAACTGGGCACGCAAGGTCCAAAACTCTGAGATGTCAGCCTTTGGATTTAAAATCGGTGTTTTCCTGCCCAGGGCTTACACCTATAAACAACCCAAGATAAATGTGCCTCATACAGCAAAACAATCAGATGTAATATATACTTCCTGCTCCCTTTTCTATGGTTGACCATTCTAATTGCATGAATCAATGCCGCCCCCTTGGCCTAGCTGCTCTCCTGATCCAATGGTTGGATATTTTGCATACATGAACTAATCTAATTAAGAAACCACATATTAATTGTTGTACTCTTACACCAAGAGCACCCATATATCTTCATTCTACGGTAGGGCTGTACTGATAGCGTTTAAGAAGTGAATTTGTAAGAACAAATGTCCTCCCAACTTTAAGTCCTGACCATAAGAAAGAGCTTGGCGACATATTAACTTTCATTGAACCCAATTTTATAACACGCCGCCATCACTGATAAAGTGGACTTGCACCTGAAAGTTCACCTTGGAAATCAGCAGGTGTGCACCAACCCTTGCACTTTTATACCTTCACACTTTTTATATACCTTTTTTTATATACTTTTTATATACTTTTTATATACTTTTTTTTTATACTTTTTTTTTATACTTTTTATATACTTTTTTTTTATACTTTTTTTTTTATAC
Organism: Rhinatrema bivittatum; assembly: GCF_901001135.1. NCBI lineage: Eukaryota > Metazoa > Chordata > Amphibia > Gymnophiona > Rhinatrematidae > Rhinatrema > Rhinatrema bivittatum. The sequence continues at coordinate 74,093,417 of NC_042627.1, read as the reverse complement.
TTTTTATATACTTTTTTTATTTATATACTTTTTTTTATTTTTATTTATATATATTTATTTATATTTTTTTATTTATATACTTTTTTTTTTATACTTTTTATATACTTTTTTTATACCTACACACTTTTATACCTTCGTGGCAGCAGGGGAAAGGGTTCCGATTTCCCCACCCTATAACGCTGCCCCTGGGAATTCCTCTTTCAATTATGTGTAACATATGCAGAAAAATTGTTTCCATGTGTCCTTTTATATGTACAACTCCCACTCTCCCCTCCCACCATGGGAATTTTTAAAAGGCCTGCATACGTATGTAAAATAGTCTTCTATGCTCACAAATGCTTTTGAACGTGTTTGCTAATAAACTGCAGCTGGGAAGGGATGTTGCACCTGAAAGTTCACCTTGGAAATCAGCAAGTTTTGGAATATCTAGCAAATGCCCTTTCCTGCTTCTAGTAAATTTATTTTTTTTTCATTTACTATTTTTTTTTTTTAATAGAGGGTAGGAGAGTGGGGGAATTGTCTTTCCTTGCTTAGAGCTGACCATTTCAAGACTCACAAGGCCCAGTTCAAATGATTGTATACACTACTTCTCTGATGGCCTTTATATACTGGAAAGAAACCATTCAATCATATAAGCTATCTCAACTTTATTAGGTGTCTAACTCTCCTTTTCATGCCATATGCAATAAAACCAAGCCTTTCTAGCCTATTTTACCTAAATGTTCACTGGGAGCTATGGCTCCAATTTCACTTACGTATTGGACCAAGCTTCTGACTTCATCAGTCTCATTAACTGATTTAGATTTTCTAATCACATCAATCAATATAGGTGTCAAGTATTTAGGTGAATTGGACCTATAATTCCCATGGCCAAATTTTCCTGGAACCATAAGAACATAAGAACTGCCATACTGGGTCAGACCAAGAGTCCATCAACCCCGGTCCCAACAGTGACCAATCCAGCTCACAAGTACCTGGCAGGATCCAAACAATAGACAGATCCCATACTGACTACATCCATGGATAAGCACTGGCTTTCCCCCAAGTCTACATGAACAGAAGAACATAAGAACATGCCATACTGGGTCAGACCAAGGGTCCATCAAGCCCAGCATCCTTTTCCAACAGAGGCCAATCCAGGCCATAAGAACCTGGCAAGTACCCAAAAACTATGACTATTCCATGTTACTGTTGCTAGTAATAGCAGTGGCTATTTTCTAAATCATCTTAATTAATAGCAGGTAATGGACTTCTCCTCCAAGAACTTATCCAATCTTTTTTTAAATACAGATACACTAACTGCGCTAACCACATCCTCTGGCAACAAATTCTAGAGGAATGGTTAAAACCGTTTATGGACTTTTCCTCCAGGATCTCGTCCAAACCATTTTTAAACCCAGCTGCACTAACTGCCTTTACCACATCCTCTGGCAATGAATTGCAGAGCTTGTGTGTCATCTGTCGTACTTGTTTTTAAGTCAGAAAAATAATAAGCTCAGGCTAAGTTACAAATAAATGGAACACTCACGGTATATACAGTGATCTGTCTCTGTTGAAGAAAATCGACTAATGAATTTCAATTCAGTTGTGAAGAAGATGAAAGTTAGGACTTTTCCATTTGTCTCAACTCATACTTGAAGCGCAAGTAATTTTTATATGAAAGGGAGCATAGCATGTCTTAAAAACATATGACACCAAGACATTTTTAAGAAAACAATAAAACCTATTTCTTCTCATCAAGGCTCATTCGGTATTTAGTGCTCTGTTTCTGAAGTTGGTCCTCATATGTCTTTGGCTTTACAACTTTGCCTGATAGGCCATTCCATGCTTTTATTGTCCTCTGTGTGAAAAAAAAAAAAAAGATTCTTTCTAACGTCTGTTTTAATTTCCATTTTATACTCTATTGTCCTATAATCAGCAAGGAGCAGAAGGTAAAACCAAGGTGTGATTCTTCTCCCCAACCCTTGGCGATAAATTTCATTAGTATTTTCTTTTTCAAACTGTGCATAGCCCCTGCTGTAAAGCTAACAAAGAAAATATATCTTTGTCTAATGATGAAATTGCCTCTTTTAAAAGTTAAAAAAAACAAAAAACAACAGTAGTAATTGCTTCATCTAATATTATATCTGCTTCAGTGCAATATATTCCTTTCCTTAACACATAATTGTGTGAAACAGCTTTGGAAATGATAGCATCTTTGTCTGTAAGGCTGGTAGGGATAAATCTCTTTCAGCAGTGACTGGGTTTACAAGATGGAAAATGCTCCAGCTGCTGTAAGCAAAGCATTCTATTTGCAGCTGTAACATCTGGCTCGTTTGATACTGGGGCGCTTTTACACCAAAAACGTGCATGTTCCTTCTTCTGATTGGATTTTGCTTTTACTTTGTGCACCAGATGTTGCTGTTTTGCGATGAAGAATGAAGCGTTCTCCCTGGTTGCACCTGTAGGGGAAACTGAGAAATTCAAATCCTGTTTGTGGTCTATGATATTTTGCCAGTCACCTGAATATTAGCACAAACAATCCAGGGCGGCAATGTTTATTATGTAAATATCATCTTATCTCTGGTGAGTTGTGGGTAGGCACGGAGAGCGAAGGCCTCCATCCATCTTGAGAAATGAGCATATGCATAAAACAGCTACCCCAGGTGTCAGATTACCATCGTGAAACCAGCATTGTGAAAGAGTTGTGAAATATAGCTTCACATATTTTCCTACCTTTTTTGCTAATAGCGTTTTCATGTTTAGCTCCCTTTACAGCACTGAACAGTGATTTTGTGATTAGTATTTGAAACACTGGGAAATCTCTGCATCAGATTCCTGGATTTCCCACCAGCATCAGATTCCTCTTTAGCATGACGAAGAAAAAGTACCAGTTTTGAAAGCAAAATACCCCAGATTCTCTATTTCATTTTAAATTAGAGACTGCTCCCCTTTTCTTCCTCAAAAATAACAGCTAGGATACTTGTGTCACTGCAGGAAAAAAAAAAAAGAGGCATTTGCTTAGGGAACCTGCCACACAGTTAAATAAATGCATGGGCAAACAGTTCCACTCCTACATACCTGCCGCCGGACCAGATGGAACAACTGATGCTCGACTCTTATTTTAAATTTTGGTAGTGGTTGGAAGCAGGGCATCTGCTGACAGGCCTACTCTCAATCTCTTTCTGCAAAGCTCTGAACTATGGCAGAAAATCATACTTTCTGTCAACCCCCCAAAAGAGAGAGCTTTCTTTAAAACAGAACATTCTGCAACATGACAGAAATAGGACGGAACAGACTTTAGGGGTGAAGGGGTACTTATCTTCTTTCCTGCATGAATAATGTATTCACTGCTTATACTAAAAAGTAGAGTTGGGTTGATCAATGTTGTTTGATATGTGATCCCCATAGGAACTGGATCTTTGTCTCCAAACTGTGATCATGAGAGAGTAAACCGTATGATATTTTTACCTTTTACCGTTAGTTCATTCTGTGATACATGGTATAGTCTTAATGCTTTATAGGATGATTGTATAATGATTGGAATGGAGGGGGGTTTAGAAGAGTGAAGTAAATCTCCCATCCTACTCAACATAGCTAAGGCCTGTGTTAGAGCACTGTGTCCAGTTTTGGGTCCTATACTTCAAGAATACGAAATTCATGAAAGCAAGGAAAGAGCAATAGAACTGATTATTACTTAAGAGAGTGGTGGGAGTTGGACTTGTTTAGCCTAGAGGAGAAGTGACTCGAGTAGTAATGCGCCAAAACAGTAGTCAAGATGACAAAAACTGGGTTATTTTTGCCCTTGTGGAAAAAAGATGTAAAGAAACATCTACTGTCATAATTTTTTTTTCCGAGAAAATGAAAATAAAGAAACAGTCTTTCCTCACAGCAAAACTCCAACACAAAAGAGGGAGATAAACCAACATGTGAGTGTAAACTTCAAAAAACAACACACAACAGTTATTAGGAAAGGAATGGGAGGGTATCAGACTACTAGGAATCTCTAGTAAAATCAAATCAATCATTTACTGCAAGAGGATGGACTCTATATAGGAAAAGGTTTTGAGTGTTTTGACAGGCATATTTCAAATGGTGGTAAAATAGCTTCTTCCAAATGTAAATGTCTTCATCCAACTCTTGCAACTCCAATATTGGCCGATGTTTTGGCAAGTCCTGTTCCAGGCAGTAAATGCAAATATTAAATTACTTATCTATATTCCATGCCCATCGCAGGCCAAAGACAGGTTGCAATGTAAGCTGAATTTTAAAAGTGAATGCAAGGAGCCCAACCGGCAGCTTCAAACCCAGACCGATTTAAAAAAAAAAAAAAAAAAGGTAAGTCACTGAAAACCAATGCACAAACACATACACTGGCTGACTGCTCCTGATGTAGGCTAACTGCACTACTGAAAGCCAAGGGGAAGATTCATGGTATACGAGGAAAAGGAAAAGAGAGAAAACTGATAAATGGAAAGTTAAAAGAGAAAAAAAAAGAATATACGGAAAAATTTCACAAAAACACCTCTTCATCTTCTTCGTAGTTCAAACTAACAGAAAGAAGTGTTTGTAAAGGTCCAGATAGATTCACTGGTGCTTTATTTTAGAACTTTCTTAGATATATCGCCCTCACGTCAGTACGGAATAACCTGATCTAATACACAAAAATGGAAATCAGAAGCGCTGTGCTGAAACTGTAAGCACTGAGACACCAAAGGAGCTTGGATCTGTGACTTGTTTATGCAGCTATAATGTTCATAGGTCTCACATCAACAGGCCATTCATACCTGGGTATTCCTCTCTTGACGCACCCCTTACTACCCTGACCAAAAAGGAAATGGACACTGGACACTAGCCAGAAGAAGCCACCAGTGCCTTCCAGCCCCTCAAGTAAGCCTTCTCTCAAGGACCTTGTCTGAGACATCTTGATCTCAATCGACCCTTTGTCATGGAAGTAGATGCCTCTGCCTATGGAGTAGGGGCTATCCTCGCCCAGCACAGTGACTAAGGGACTCTATTACCATGTTCCTTCTTCTCCAAGAAGTACTTACCAGCAGAGAAGAATTACACAATCGGGGATCGGGAACTTCTTGCGATGAATCTGGTACCAGAGGAATGGTGCCATCTCCTAGAAAGAGCCAGATATCAGATTACTATCTTCACTGATCACAAAAATTTGGAATACAGGCAACAGGTGCAGTGCCTTAACCCACAACAGGCCAGATAGTCACTGTTCGTCAACTGCTTCAAATTTGAACTTCGCTATCAACCAACAGCGAAGAACAAGTGAGCAGATGCTCTTTCATGCTCCCTCACATTCCTTCCAGACAGAAGATAGCCCAGAGCCTCTTAGACATATTATAGATCCAGCAAACCTGTGGCAGAGAACCAACCACCAGTTACACACCACGGCCACTAGCCATTTCAAAAGACAAGCAGATAAGAAAAGACACCCAATTCCTCAATTTAAGCCTAGTGAACTAGTATGGCACAACATGCAGAACCTTCAACTCAGAGTACCCTCGACAAGATTTGTGACATGATTCATCAGGCTATTTCACAATTCTGCAACAGCTTGGACCCATAACATATAGGCTGAAGTTGTTGTCAATGCTAAAAATATCCAATGTATTCCAGGTCTCACTGCTAAAGCCATTGATCCTCTCTTGGTCATTACAACAACCACCAAAACCCATGGAATCAATCTCTGAGTCAGGCGCTGGCTATGAAGTACAGGAAATCTTGGACTCTAGAATATGATAAGAACATAAGAACATAACATAACATAAGATATACTGTACTGGGTCAGACAAAGGGTCCAACAAGCCCAGAATCCTGTTTCCAATCCAAGACACAAGTACCTATCTAGTACCCAAAGAATAAATACGTGGAGCAAAGTGGAGTACCTAATTTTTTGGAAGGATTATGGACCCGAAGAAAATTCGTGGGAGCTGGCATCCAATCTCCAGGCGTCCCAACTAATAAAAGAATTCTACCTGCGCAAAGACAAAGTCTAGAATCTTGGAGAGAGGGCTTAAGAGGGGGAGGAGCTGTTACGTTTGGTGGCTCACGAGCCGGTTCACTCACCCCAAACGCCACCGGCACCTCTTTTCAGCCTGGATCCTGCCAACTGCTGACCGCCACCGAGCGGCAAGGGACGCCACCGATACACGCTCGCCAACCCTCCTTAGGCATGTGCAGCTTGTGCCTATTCTTAAAGGGGCAATGGCAGGAAAAGCTTTGCAGTGCTTTTAGATGACATCATCCGGCCCTGCCTATATAAAGCTGCCTCCAGCTCCTGCTCTTTGTCTCAGCAATGGGTCTCCTGTATAGCACTGCGTGTTGCCCCAGTGTTTGTCTTGTCCTTGCCTTGCTGCGTCTCATTCTTGCCTTGCCTGCCCTGCCTTGTCTCGTCCAGCTTCACCTTTCCCATCCAGCCTGCCCTGCCTCATCAGTCCCTCCTTCATCGCCTTTGTCTTTCTTTCGGCCTGACTTCTGGATCTGACCCTTGCTGGACATTGATCATTCTTGCTTGCTGACTGCCACTGATTCTTGCTTGCCCCCCTGCCCCTGACCCTTGTCTGGACACTGAGTATCCTTGCCTGCTGCCTGTCTCTGACCTTTGTCTGGCCCTGGACTAGCTACCACTCAGTGCCTGTGAGACTCTTGCCTAAGTCCTGCCAGCCCCTGGAGCCCTCTGTGAGTGAGGGACAGGCCATGTTTATGTTTGTGCTTTTAAATGTTATTCTGCATTTTGTTGTTTGTTTTATGCATTTTATATCAATGCTTTATTGTGATTCACTTAGCCTAGCAGCAGCCTTTATAAGTGGAATATAAATGTTCCAAATAAATAAATCCAAAGGCTCGACCTGCGGGGAAAAGGGCTGGTAAAGGTGATGGTCCCGAGCAGTCTAGTTCCAGGATATGCATCCGCAATCTGTCGTTGTGGGCCTAAGTCGTGCCAACTGCACCTCAGCAACAAGGATCCACTTCCATTACACCTCATGTGACACAGTGGCAAAGAGGGTCTCCCACGGATACACAGAACCCTGCTGGTAATCTAATTCACCACCATAAAATCTAGTTAGAACACTTTTTGATGAATTAGATGTAATCCCACTTAACAAAAAAAAAAAAGGCAGATTGGTACAGATTTCCTGTTTTCTGCAATTCACACGGAAATTATTTCACAAAAGTCTCTGGTGAATGCTTTATAAACATAGGAAATTTGACAAATATTTTCCAAAGTACCCTCAAACTGAGAATTCCACTTTTTTAGTCGGATAGCAGCATTCAGATATCTAACGGGGCTTATGTAAAGGGCTGGTGATTATAATTCTTTATCACCATTGGGAATTGGAGAAGAAGAAATGAGACTGGACTGTAGTAGGGAGATTTAGGATAGATAGCAGGAAGGGATTTCAGTGGAAAGATAACTAAGCACTTGTATATGTCACCTAGAGGTCAAAACACGAAGACGTGAATGGCTTTGCAAAAGCAATATTGGGGTAGATTTTAAAAGCCACACGCACATCCGTGCCAGATTTTAAAAATCCAATTAAGGAGCGGACTGGGAGGGAACTTCCCTACCCCCCTACCCGTACTCCCTCCCTCTTCCCCCTCTCCTCCCGACCCTCTAAAACCTGTTGCCTACCTTCCATTTTTTTAATCTTTTTTGCTTACTGCTCCATTTGAGCAGAAGCAACTTGCGTGTGCCGGCCGACTGCCGGTGCACGCTTCCCCGGCACGGCAGCAAATGGCTGCTGTACCGGCTGCCTCCAGCCCCGCCCCCTTCCCCGCCCCCTTTTCAGGTCCCAGCACTTAATCGCATACCGGGGTTTATGGGTGTGGTCAGGCCAGTTTGAAAATTCGCCCGGCGCACATAAGGCCCGGGATTTACACGCGCTGGAGTTTAAAAATGTACCCGAGTGTGCGCAAAATGGCAAAAGCATGCGCTACCTTGTTTGCAAATTTTACTGAGTGCCGTTTGTCATTTTAGTGCATGCTAGTTTTTGCTTGCAAAGCTGTTTATGAAAATTATTTAAAATCATTAAAGCTAATTGTTGCATGCAATAACATGATTACCCAACTTCAGTGAGGGCTAATTAAGATTTTTGCAAAAAAGTTAGTGACTGCTGCCGGGATCGCTTGCAATTCATGCAAATAGTCCGCACCACAGGAAAAATCTTGTGGTATCAGCCATTCCCACGAATATTATTTCATCAGCTATTTCCACTAAAATTAGTACATCGGCCTCCTAAAGAAGTAACAGAATTTCTATCACTGAAGGTAATGAAGAATTAGATAAACATCTGTGATATGGTTTAGGTACAATGGATGCTACCTGGACATCCCCTTAAGACCACTTCCAGCACCATTTTCCATGATTCCATTATTTTATCTTCAAACTATACCCGTCTGCTCTGAAAATTGTCAAACTAAAAGCCCTGTTTCTACTCTGCTGCCACCTGTAACAAATGTTGGCATGGTATGTTTCTCCAATCAAATTAATCAATAGTGCATCACTATAGCTCGGCAGACCAGGAGCAGGCACAGTAGGAGCTTCTAGGGATGTGAATCGTGTCCTCGATCGTCTTAACGATCGATTTCGGCTGGGAGGGGGAGGGAATCGTATTGTTGCCGTTTGGGGGGGTAAAATATCGTGAAAAATCATGAAAAATCGAAAAATCGAAAAATCGCAAAACCGGCACATTAAAACCCCCTAAAACCCACCCCCGACCCTTTAAATTAAATCCCCCACCCTCCCGAACCCCCCCCAAATGACTTAAATAACCTGCGGGTCCAGCGGCGGTCTGGAACGGCAGCGGTCCGGAACGGGCTCCTGCTCCTGAATCTTGTTGTCTTCAGCCGGCGCCATTTTCCAAAATGGCGCCGAAAAATGGCGGCGGCCATAGACGAACACGATTGGATGGCAGGAGGTCCTTCCGGACCCCCGCTGGACTTTTGGCAAGTCTCGTGGGGGTCAGGAGGCCCCCCACAAGCTGGCCAAAAGTTCCTGGAGGTCCAGCGGGGGTCAGGGAGCGATTTCCCGCCACGAATCGTTTTCGTACGGAAAATGGCGCCGGCAGGAGATCGACTGCAGGAGGTCGTTCAGCGAGGGTTCCGGCGCCTCGCTGAACGACCTCCTGCAGTCGATCTCCTGCCGGCGCCATTTTCCGTACGAAAACGATTCGCAGCGGGAAATCGCTCCCTGACCCCCGCTGGACCTCCAGGAACTTTTGGCCAGCTTGTGGGGGGCCTCCTGACCCCCACGAGACTTGCCAAAAGTCCAGCGGGGGTCCGGAAGGACCTCCTGCCATCCAATCGTGTTCGTCTATGGCCGCCGCCATTTTTCGGCGCCATTTTGGAAAATGGCGCCGGCTGAAGACAACAAGATTCAGGAGCAGGAGCCCGTTCCGGACCGCTGCCGTTCCGGACCGCCGCTGGACCCGCAGGTTATTTAAGTCATTTGGGGGGGGTTCGGGAGGGTGGGGGATTTAATTTAAAGGGTCGGGGGTGGGTTTTAGGGGGTTTTAGTGTGCCGGCTCACGATTCTAACGATTTATAACGATAAATCGTTAGAATCTCTATTGTATTGTGTTCCATAACGGTTTAAGACGATATTAAAATTATCGGACGATAATTTTAATCATCCTAAAACGATTCACATCCCTAGGAGCTTCAAATTAATTTTGCATTGGGAGTGGGGGATAAAACAATAGTTTTGTAAATATAAGAGACAGTAAGAATTAAGAATAAACTGAGAAAAAAACATAAAGTTTAGTGGAGCAGATTATCAGAGGAAATGAGGAAGCAGTAAAGAGAGATAAAAATATGAGTAGCCATTCTCATATTTTTATCTCTCTTTTTTTTTCCTTTATTTGTATGAAAGTCAGTTGTAGAAGATATTGCTGGTGTCGCATGCCCTCAGATTTCACATTTTGTGAACGCAACTTCCATCCCAATACATGTTTGACAGATACCGTGTACTGCTGGAACTGTTAACAGGATCTCCCACCACACGTAAAAGTTCATTTTATATTAAATTATTTGTATTCATACCCAGGAAGTATGTAATTTTAATGGACAGTTTCTGCTTGCTTAAAACTATAACTTTTATGACCAGGATTGAGGGAAATTAAAGTCAAATTAATAACATTAACATTAAAATAGTGACACTAAATTTTTCATTGGTAGGGATAGCAATTATAAATTCAAAACTGTAATATATATTGTTAGGATAAGGATTTTATGTCGAGAATAGTCTTTCTGTGTTTGCTTTTTAGAACACTTGACTCTCATTACTGAAACTAAATGAGATGCTAATTAGGCCTAACAAAGTAGAGGCTTCCTGTTGAACAGAAGATCTATCATAGTTGAAGACCGTTTATTTGCAAACAACTTAATTTCAGGTTCTATGAAAGCTGCCAGCCAAAATGAGTTTGATAATGCCTTCGGAGTTAGTCTATCAAGAACATTGTAGGTGATTGGACACCTCATTTTCTCTTTATAAACATCATTCAAGCTGGGCTCAACTCAGTGCAACTCAGCTCAACCATTCAATTCAGTCCTACCTCCTAGGATGTGCCGAATTTCATTTTCAAATGAGATTTTTTTATTTTACCGAGCCAAATTCCTTTCACTTTAACTGCACCTCAGTGAGAACTGTAAAAGAGCTGTATTCAGATAAAAAAACAGAGATAGGGTCAATCACGCCACGTCAATCGTAACCCACTGGAGAATCGCACGTCTACATTACATTACTTTACCCTTTCAGATTATATCACCCTACTCCAAGAAAGCCCCCAGGACGACTTATACATCAAATACAGTACTATATATATATCCAAAAGATCAAATACAATAGCATATGCAATAATTAATAGAGAAAGGCAATGACTATAATAATAATATCCCTTCCTTTCCCCTCCTTTCACAAGGGAAAAAGGAGAAAATCCTATATACTAGTAAAGATCTCGCTCTCATCCCACCCCGTCACTCCTATTAGGGCAAACCTCCTTTGGTTACCACCCCTTTGCCCAGCTCATGTAGTCAGCCTGCAATGATATCAGCAGGAGAGGGCGTGGCCAGTCACGGAGTAGGAAGCAGCAGCAAAAGCCTGCAGCATGGTGGTGGGGGGACAGCTTTGCAACTTCCATCTTCATCTAAAGGGAGGAGGCAGCCTGTCTTCCGTTTTGATCCTGTTGGGTTTATAGAGTTTCAGACGGATTGAATCTTAATATTTCACTGCAGTGCTTCTTCTCCTTCTCTGTGCAGTCGCCCCATATCTTCATGTCCGTCACAGCTTGTGCAGCAAGGACACTGTTGGCTTGCGGTGTCTTGGAGATCTGCAGCCCTTCTCAACACTTGCTAGACTACTATGTATTGATATCGTATAGAATCTATGGCGTGAATTTTCAAAGGAGTTACACTTGTAAATAAACTTAGCATATATGCTCATAAGTAGCTTGTGTTATTCTTGGGTGGGTGAACCGGGGGGGTTTCAGGGTGAACGACTAGGAGGGTCCCAATGAACTGGAGATGGACTGGGTGAGCTGGTGTTGGTACCGGCAAACTGATGATTTCAATTACGCACATGTTTTAAAATATCCTGACTTCTGTGTGTAAATCAGAGTTAATTGTGAGCAAGTTATATTTATTTTTGTGCATAAAAGATTCACGCGTATGCTTATGAAATAGATCGGAAAAGTATCAAGTACATTTTCAAAGGGCTGCACGCGTAAAAAGCAGGGATTACGCATGTGGCTGGGCCTTGCGTGCACCACGCGCATTTTAGAACAGGCCCGTTAAACACAAAAGTACCGGGCCTTTAAAAAGGGGCGGGACTGGGGGTGTGGTCTGGGCGGGGAGGGGCGGGGTGGAACGGTGCAGTGCGCGGAAAATACTTCTGCTCCAGAGAAGCAGTAAGTAGTGAAATAAAAAAATTTGGTGTAGCTAGGTAGGGGTTAGAGGTCAGGGTGCAGAGGGGAAAGGGAAGGAAAGATAGACAGGGGGCTAGGGAAGTTCCATTCCAGTCCACTCCTTATTTGGAGTGGACTTAAATGTGTGCGCAGACATTGGATTTTATAACATGCGCGTGTCAGCACACATGTACGCAAGTGCATGGTTTTGAAAATCGACCCCTATGTGTTTTCTCTGCATTGCAGATATTTACACAATGGAGGATGTGTAAGTAATAAAGTAAAGATAGACAGATCGGCAGGGTTTTAACAGTCAGGGCTAACAGGGGAGGAGAAGGCTATTAAACTAGGGGGGGGGGGTGGTTTAGAAGTCCTATCTCTCACCTGGGTAAACTGGGAACAAACTGGGAAAACTGGCAATGGTGTCGGCGCCTGTGTCTAATAAAATCCCCACACTTACGCAGTAGAGGCGCATTTGCGTGCATAGATGAGCATCCATTTAAATTGCACGCACATGTGCGCGCAGTCCAGCTACTTTATAGCATCCATGCATATACACGCATATTTTATAAAATAACTGCGTCCCCGGGCGCAAGCTGCTGAACGCATGCATATGTGCGCCCATGAGCTGCTTTGAATATTACCGTCCCTGTGAAACAATTTTAGATAATTCAAGTGGCAGCTAAAATAATGCAAGACCTGATTTGTTATTCTGCTGCATATTTTAGCCTTGAAGAAAGGTTTTGTACCCATGATATTTTGTACCTCATCCTGCTAAGTCCCTTCCATCCACATACATTTCCACAAATCAAAGAGCGACTGCAGTTAATTGCATTAGAACCCAATGGATGAAACAAATGGTGCCATACATAAGATCTGTTTACAGCGCAACTGGAGAGTCAACATAGGGAAAGAGAGTTTTCAGAACAGGAATCAGGGCCATAATAATGTTACAAAAACAAATTTACAGCTCAAAAACAAAGGGAGAGGTAAAAAAACAAACAAACAAAGGGCTGAATTTTCAAACCATCTCTGTGCAGAAAACCCTGGCTTCTCTAAAGTAGACCTGGACTATTCATATAAAATTATCTGGCATATGTAGGTTTGCATGTATTTTTATGCAAACCACAAAGAAGCATTCAGGGATAGTGGAGTTGGAACTTGCACGCACAAAGGTGACTTTTCAAATGGGTTCTATTCGTAAAAACAGCATATTCACGTGTAGATAGACTATATATGCATTCATATGCTATTCTTCCGTACATCAAAAGCATGCGTGTATGTTCAGTTCCATGCACACATTTCACCAGGGATAAAAGGGATGGTCTAAGAGCCTTCCAGGGTGGGGTTCAGAAGTAAGTGCAGTAGTTACAGTTTTGTAAGCGGTACATGCATGTATATTACTAAACTTATTCGTACGCTTTTGCAGCTGCTCATTGATTCATGCAAGTGAAATCAGATTTGTCGGTCAATCTATAGCTTTTAGGTGGGAGGCCTGCGTGAACTGGTGGGGGTTCAAGGGTGAAGCGTTAGAGGGTGTAGGTGACCTGGAGAAGAAGGATTGAGTGAACTGGAAGAGGTATCGGTGAATGGTGATCCCAAGCAGGGACGCAAATAAAGTTATATCTGGCTGTTAGACCTGCTTTATGGCAGGTCTAACTTATCTGGTTAACTTACCCGGATAAGTACAAATATCACTACTTATCCAGCTTAGTTAAACAGATAAGTAGCTCCACCCTGATCCACCCACTGTCTGCTTGCTACATATCCAGCTAACTACTTAGCCAGATAAGTCACTTATCTGACTAAATGGTGGCCACTGAACATAGCCAAATTTAAGTCGCTACTTATCTGGTTAAGTAGTACTGAATATTGGGACTACACTTTATAAAATACCTGCCTCCATATGTAATTCTTTCTGTTAATTCATGCAGTGCCACAATTATGTGTATACATATAATATACGCGTACACGATTTTTAAGTGAGTGGAGAAAGCATGCCTATTCTTGCATTGGATGGATATATATGCATGGACTGAAACATAAAGACTCAATTTTAGAGCAGAAATACGTGGTATTTTATAACCTATTGAGCTCCGGACACACAGCTCATAAAAAATACTAACATTCATCTCTGCACATCCAATTAAATGCACAAATATAGTTCTGTGGAAAGTTTTGAAAGTTAGACTCATAGGGGTAGATTTTATAAATGTACGCCCGCGCAAACAAAAGTACGCCAGATTTTATAAGATACGCGCGTAGCCTTGCTTATCTTATAAAATCCAGAGTCGGCGCGTGCAAAGGGGTGCACATTTGTGCACCTTGCGCACGTCGAGACCTGTGCGTGTTGCCCGTTCCCTCCGGCCTCCCCCCACCTTCCCCTCCCTTCCCCTACGTACCCCCCCAGCCCTATCTACACCCCCCTTCCTTTATCATGAAAGTTACGCCTGCTCCAGTCAGGCGTAACTCGTGCGCACCGATCAGCCGCCGCTGCGCGATTCCCCAGCCCGGGAGCGATTTCGGAGGCCTCGGCCATGCCCCCGAAACGCCCCCAGGCCGGCGACACGCCCCCCGGAATGCCCCGAACGTCACGCCGCCCCCCCCCGACACGCCCCCTAGCAAAGCCCCGGAACTTTGGCGCATCCCGGGACTTGCGCGCGCCACCGAGCCTACGCAAAATAGGCTCGGCGCGCGCAGGGGGATTTTGAAAGGGTTACGCGCATAACTTATGCATGTAACCCTTTTAAAATCTACCCCATACTTTTTTATTTTAAAAATATGCACATAATTTAACCTGCACAAATCACATCCTCCAAAGGGTAGGTGTAACTTTGTCTGGGCGAATCTGTACATGTAGCTGACCACTTACTTATGAATTTTCATAGTAAACTTAACTGCATAAATTCACTTTGAAAATTCAGGGTAAAATCTGTGCATAAAAGACTTTAGCCCACCATGCACAATTTAAAATTTACCCTCTAGGAGAGCAATTTTTTCAAATATTTACCTTGGAAACTGGTCTGATTGAAAATTACCCTCTTCAAAAATGAGCTTGAGAACAGGAAGTCCTCGACTGAAGGCATTTCAAATTTTAATGATTCAGAGCTACAACTTTTCTAAATCGACACCTATTATGCAGATTGTTTTGAGTTTAAGATGCCTGAGCAGCTCCCAATAGGCACACATGGGTGTGCTGATGGCAATGAGGCCTGGCAAAGTGACATACGTGCATTGTCCTGTAGGCACCCCTCTCCAGACAAAAAAATAAATAAATAACACTTAAAAATGTGTCTTTTCTTTTTGCAGCACTATATATTACAAAATTCTGGGTTATTCTGGTGAAAAGAGCGCATTGGGCCCTGGTGGTGGAGCCATTTATAGCATCGTTCTTACGTTTTTGACTTACAATGCTTCGACTTAAGAAATCATTTTCAGGAACCAATTTTGTCTTAAGCCTGAGAATTTCCTGTATGTGTGGCTTCCTTAGCATGCATGCTTAGGTTGATGACGGCAACTGTGCCCATACATTTAAATTCCAAAACCATGGCCACCATTTTTCAAATCTCTTTGCCACCCGCATTATCTGCAGGTGCCAGGTGCAAAGTACACGGTGGTTTTTGATGTGCGCGCCTATACTAATTTTCACCGAGAAACAAACACAGGTAGTCTCATGAAATATGTGCATTAAAACTGCCTACAAAATTGTGCCGCCCCGCCAAAAAAAAAAAAAAGAGACAGCCTCAGTTCAAAAAAATAGGCAAAGTTATTTTGAAGATAAGTTGTCTTCCACGCCTTACATGTCTCCTTCCCCTTCTCTTGGGTTACTGAGTTAATTTCCTGTATACTGTGTTGTAGTTACATTTCTGTCAGCTTGTACACCACACGGTTAGGTATCAGATGTTGGATTGAGGTAGGGCCCATTAAAATCCAGGGAAGGCAAGTAGCAACAACAAAGGTTCTACCAGAAAAGATAATGAAAAATAACCACTGAGTTTCTCTTTTACATTCAAATGAGCGAAGTCTAGGAACGAGATAAGATCCGGAGCTGTCTGATCTTGATCTAATATCATAATTAAAAATAGCAAAAAATGCATTTTAAGTTGAGCAAAAAATAGCTTTCAAAACCAGCTCGAGCCTCAATCATAATTAATAAATTCCTTAACATAGTTTCAATGCATCCATGTCTGAACCAAACAGGTTTTCCTAGGAAGATAATTAAAGCAGGAGAAATGACTGACTGACAGCTAATATTCTTTTGTTTCTTTGTGTGATTGCTGTGCTAAATAGAGGGCTAGAAGCTTATCATCAGCCAGGTCCTGACCCTCAGGCCAAGGAGCTTGGTAGTAACCCGACCCGGCCGATACCAGGTGTGTGCCTGCAGGTCACAGCACAGAGAACGCATGCAATACAAACAAGACACTGCTAACCGTGTTATTAACTTTAACTGTTTCAAGTCCTCTTTAAATCACCTTTACACAGGTGAGACTGATAATGCTCAGACTTACATGATGTGTGCCACTGAAATGGAATTCAAAAAACAGGTCCCGATCCACTTTGTAATTAGAGCACTTCGAAAAACTCTAGCTGTGTACGTATGCCTCTGGGACGCATGGAGGAAATTCGGAAAGCATTCAAGAGTGCATTTTAGCCTGGTGCAAGCTAGATGGGATTTGGGGGAATTTCCTCAGATTTTGTCAGAATTTCCCCAGGAAATCTGAGGAAATTTTGAGCGCCTTCCTTGGGGATGCACCGGCCTGCAGAAATCCGCCTTGAATCTGCCCCTGGGTGGCTCTGCTTAAACTGTGATACAGATTGGCCGATTAGAGGGATTAACAAAATGCCAATCAAAAAAGGAAAAAAGTCCAAAAAGTGCAAACGAAGCCAATTATTCAAAAGAAAACGTTGCAAGCAAAATCTATTAAATATCATATAATCATGCAGTGAAATCTTAAATAGAGAAACCTTTAAATTTAATGAATTTGGGCCATCGGATTATGCTGAACATAATCTTTATTCAGTATTTTCACTGCTAAGGGTCATAAATAATCATCCGTCCAGAGAGAACAGGTTCTTTGAAGCAAAACCAATTTTTAATATATTTTTTTTAATGCTTATAAAAAGAAAATATTTCCCCAGGTAAGGAATCATCACGCCCGACATGATATCACATTTCGGATGTCTGCTTCAGGGGCTTCCAATTCGTGCTTTAATTAACAGGAACGGTATTTTCACATTGGATAAATGCCAAAGGCTCACATTTGCGCCGACGCAAGGTTTCTTAAGCGCCGGCAACTTTCGTGCGCGTCAGCCATCTTTTAAAGCACATTTATTGGCGCGGGCTGGGAGGGAGCTTCCTGAACCCCCTAGCTAAACCTGCCTCCCTTTTCCCTTACCCGCCCTGCCTCCTAAAACCCCCGCTAACTGCCCTTCTCTTTCTTGTTGTATTACTCACCTGCCCTCTGGAGCAGCAGTAACTTGTGCGGGCCCTCGGCTCCCAGCGCGCGCTGTCCCGGCCCCGCCCACACCCCGCCCCTTTTTCCTAAACCCATTCTTCGGCACATACTGGGAGATGAGCAGGCGGTCGTGGATGTTTGAAAATACGTGTGAATCTCCCGGTATAGGTGCGCATAGACCTTTAAAATTAGGCCTTAAGCATTTTTCCCATAGGTACAAAACGGCAGAAAACGTTAGTAAATAGGTCCCTTAGATAATCCGAAGTAAAATAATAACAGAGTACATAGCATCAGAAAAAGACGTAAGTGGTTCATCAAGTCTGCTCAGCAAGGGGTTTTTTTAGGGTAGTAAGTGATGCTCCTCAGTTAACACAGGTTACCCCTTTTCTTAACTTCCATCTTTAGCCAATAGGGATCCTCTGTGCTTATCCTACGCCCTTTTGAATTCCATTACTCTTCTTGCCTTCTTGTGAGAGGGCATTCCAAAAGCCATCTACCCTCATTAAGTGCCTTTACGCATGTAAATCCTATGGCCAATTCAATGGAATATATATTGTAGCAATTTTCAAAAGCCAACTTGCATAGGTAAAGTACATTTACACATGTAAAACCCAGTTGTAGGTGTGTAAATTCTTATGAAACTCAGGTCTTTAGACTCCTAAATTATAGTTGAAATTAAGCATCTAAATTAGGTCCCTAAATTAGGACCTTGAGCCCGATATTCAGAATGGACTTAGAGGGATAAATCAGACATCTGGCTAAGTGGTGGCACTGAATAACTGGCTGCAGTCACTGGGCACCAATAACTAGATAGGTCAGGGGTGAGGGAACGGGTGGATTGTGGAAGAGTTGAGTTAGCTGGATAACTTATCCAGCTAACTCTGAAAGCCGGGGTCTATTCATTGGCCCAGCTACTGAATATCCCGGCTAAATTAGATGGATAAAGTTTATCCAGCTAACTTGCTGAGCTGAATGTGGACCTCTCAGCTTTATTTTTTGACTATCAGCCTCATAATGCTTCGGAATAAAATGTACAGAAGTTGATCTGAGAACAGGATCTTACGTTTCCTGTTCTTATTCACCCCTTTCAGCCAGAACAGAACTGGGTCACAGTGTTGCTGTGGCAAGAATCTGAGGGCTGCTAAAAAGACTGCCATTTGAACTTTGTGCTATTCCAAGAGAGGAAGACGACTTAGAGCAAGCTAATAAGTGAGCACAGCCTGTTGAGCCAGGTATCGGAAAAAACACAGACTTTTGAAAAGCAACTTGAAAGAAGGTGGATGAACTAAATGGATTCTCCATAAAACTGACTGTTGATAAGAACCAGTGGCTTGAAAGAGTTGGACGGAGTAAGTGCAAGAGTAAATTTGCATGAGTATGGTGTGGGTAGAGGTATTGGCATGTAAGTGAAAGGAGATGTGGAGAGGAGGTTACATTGAAAGAGAAGGTCTCAATGTAAGTGACTGATAAGCTGGTTAAGTACTAATCAGCATCTGGCAAATCACAGCTAAAGACACAAGTGCAGTGATGTACTACAGATAAAGTGGTGCTTACTCTTAAAAAGTGCCATAAATCCTGCAGCCATTGGATTTTCTGTAAGCAAAAGAAGGTTTTTCTCCCCTTTCTCTCTCATGATAAGTGATAACAGTAAAGTCTCACAACTTGTTTCAGCTCGGTTCGTTGCTTCGACCACCACAATGAAAGAAAATAAAAGTGACAAAATTGGCTCCCATAGAGGCGAAGTTTAAAAGTCTGGCATGTGGCAAAATTGGGGGGAGATGTGTACATGCCCCAGGGGATTTTAAAAAGCCGCTACATGCACGTACATCTCGTGGAGCACGATTATCTCACTCCAATTCAAAAAGAGAGGTGCTGTGGGTGTGGTTTGGGAGGAGCATGAGCATTCCAGGGCGGGGCCAAGTGATATGTGTGCGGGTGCCCAGGTCCAGTGCTGCAATAACTTGTACGTTTTTATTTTTAAAACACATCTGTCCCTGAGGGGTTTAAAGGGTGTGGGGGTAAGTGGAGGGAGCAGATGCTATAAAACTAGGGGGATTAGGAGGACTAGCTCTACACTGGGTGAACTGGTGAATAAACTGGTGAAACTGGTCATGGCATGGACGCACTCCAGTTATAAAATTCCTCCTCTTGCGCGGCTCATACCCAGATGTGCATGGGTTGTGGCACAAATACGCGCCAGGCTATAACCTACGCTTGTGTTTGCGTGTATGATATAAAATACCGGCGTCCTTGTGCGCGCGCCAACGCACATGCGTCGACGTGAGCCCGCGTGCCCCCTTTGAAAGTTACTGTCCCCGAGTGTAATCTGAACTGTAACAGGAGAATTTTCAAAACATTAACTGGTGGATTTTAAAAGCCCTATGAGCGCCAAGGCCGGGAGACACACGTCTGCCCCAGGCCGGTGCTTGCTGCATGGATTTTAAGAGGTGCCCGGATAGGCACACAAATAAAAAAGTTCAGAAAAGGGGCGTAGGGTGGGCGTGGTCTGGGCAGGGTGTGGGCATATCAGGGGAAGACCAGAAGCACACGCCGGGGATCCCCGCTACATAACTTTACTCCTTCTATTGCTGGCATGTAAGTCAAAAAATAGAAAACTCATGGCTAAACAACAGGGTTTTAAGGATCGGGTCTAACAGGGGAGGAGAGAGCCTTTAAAACCAGGGGGGGGGGAGTAGGAAATCCTTTCCCTACACTGGGTTAACTGGGAACGAACTGGGGAAAGGGTAAGTAGCTTTGGTCGCGCACCCTTTATAAAAATTCCTCCCCCTTAGGTGGCAGACGTGGCATTTGTGCACATGCGCGGATCTGTATAAAATCGAGCGCACATGTACACCCGTACAGCTGATTTTATAACGTGCGCGTGTCTTACAAAACGGTCACGTCCATGGTGCGCCCCCCACAGGCAGGCCTTAAAATTCAATTGTAAGCATGTAAAAAATAGCAGATACTGTACATGCGTAAGCAGCCTCTGCTCCTGTAGTCCATATTTTATAAAAGTCCAACATACCCATGAATTTTCACTTTTGCATGCACATACATGCACGTACAAAAGGGGTGATCTAGGGGTATCGCTGGGTGGGGCTCCCAGTTACATGTGCATTGCTATTTTAAAAGACATGCATGTACATTTTTTCAACTTACTCGTGTATTTTTACAGCTGCTAATGATCTGGCATAAGTGATACTAAATGTGTTTATTGTGTGCACTGACTGGATGGGTGGTCTGGATGAACTAAGGGATATTCAGAATGAAGACCTAGAAGGGTATCAATGACCTGGAGACGAAATGGTTAAACTGATCATTTCACTCATCTGCGTATGTTTTAAAATGCATGTCAGTGCTACTTTATTTTCATGCGTAAAATAAATGCCATAGGGACAGTAACTTTCAAACCAGTGCGCGGGTGCCCACTGGTGCAACGTGCATTGGTGCACGCCCAGAGACGTGGCCATTGTGTAACTTGTGTGCTTATATGCATAGCAGAAGTAAACTTAGGCGGCACTAAACTTAAGTGTGTGCCAAGGCGCATAAGTATTTGCACACATATCTCTCAGCCCCGCCCCGGAATGCCCAGGCCCCGCGCATATTCCACCCATACCCATACTCCACCCATACCACCCATACTCCACCCATACCACCCATCCTAAAATTCACCTCATTTTTTTAAAAGGGTGGGTAACATGCGCGCATTCAGTGCATTGATATACGCGGTTTGGATGCATTTCATGTATTTGCACGTAAGCCTACATACGTGCGTGAGTGCCGGCATAAACCTAATTATATTTATAACATGAGCGAATCTGATTCTAGTGGGCCATAAAATACTAGCATAGATCTATGTGCAGCCATATGTTCCTGTATATGCTGCCAGGTGTAATTGTTTGAAAGTTATCCTCCATGGCTGCAACAAGAGAGCTTTTGCAAATACTCTTGTCCTGGACAGGAGCAAACATATTCAGAGTTGAAAGCTCTGGGCGGGAGGGCACAGGGGAGAGAGCCAAAAAAAAGAAAACACAGTGTTAGTATGTAGGTAATTAACCCAGTCTGTGGGTGAAGCATCTATGGTGGCACCAACTTTGGTGCCATGCCAAATATTTTCTTTTTGCCTCCTGAGTGGGCCCTTCCACAGCCGTTGTTATTCAGCAACTCCTCCATGTCTTCATATATTCATCCTACAGAGTCCAAAAAGAGTGAATCGACCCTTGAGAACTCTGAGAACCTGCACTATTATTTCCTCCGCCTTTCCAATGTCTGGGCAGCCTGAACGTTAACCTCCTAGTGCCAGGCTAATGCATCGTGAAATGGGTATCCTTTCAGATTAGGCTGCTCTTTGTGTCACGACGAGATTCCGAAGCATTACTGATTGAATGAGGTAATCAACAGTTGCATTGGTTCATAATGCTTAAAGATTATTATCATTCTATAAAGAGTGGCCCGGCTAGAGGTGCACTTTTCCTCGGTTTTTTTTTTCCTCACTTGCTAGTCTTGTCTTTTGTTCCATGCGTCTGACCCATCCTCTTTCTCTCTTGTGTGGCAGTTTATTGCTTCTGTTAAGTAAGAATAATAGGAAATGAGATTTAAATGGGAGAAATTTGGCCGCAGAGTGAAGAAATGGGCTAAAAAAAAAAAAAAAAAAAGGATCTCATTCACTCAATCTTTTAAAGCTTCGTCCCAGTGTCTAGAAATTGCAAGTTGGGTATTTTTATAAGCAAGAGCATTCTCATCCAGCCGTTATATTATAACAGCGAGTTATGCTATTTTGCTCAGGCTGTCAGTTTTCTCATCCTTGGGAGCCCATTTTAAAAGATTACTCCCTTTAGTTGCAGAAAGGGACAGAAATCTTTTAGAAGAGAGGCCTGATCTTATGTGGTGTCGCTCAGTGATGATGCTAAACCCAGGGCATGATGAAGCTAAGGATTTGCAAACTTAAAATTTTGGTTCATGAATAAATGCATGCTTGCATGCAGGCTCTATGAAATGCATGAACTGCAACTTTATTGACCAAATCCAGAGGCACAAATGTGTGGCAATTGTCAAAACATTTGGCACTGTGAAAAAAAATTCCACTGCGGATCCACGAAAAATTCCTACAGCCCGCACCAAATTTTTGTACAAATTACGCACGTCAGAGAAACAAGTTCCGGCCAATGTTGTCTTCCATGATTTGCTGCAATCCTACAGAATGTTTGCGGCAGGTGAACCAGGAAGAAATCCACTCAGCTTAGCTTCACAATGAATTTTTTGCTCATCTTTGAGTTGAAGACATCTACAAAATTCATCCTTTTGATTTCATACTCCTCCGTTATCGTCTGAGTTTGCCTCTGGCTCAGCCCACGTTGACTTTAAGATAGTAAAGATTTTCAGTGAAACTGCTGGCGAATAGTACTGTTAGGCGGCTAATAGCTCTCAGACCTGCCCAAATGCCAACCAAACAAAGAACAAACAAAGCAAAACCAGGTAAGCCACTGTTTACCATCGCTATACCACATTAGTCTGGGAAATCTTTCATGTCAAGGCTTCAGAAAAGCCATTGTGCTTTATATTCGCTTTCTGCAGTTCTAAGTCCATCACATCTGTAGCGTGATATTATCAGGTGCTGCCAGTGCTATTCTGATGTGTTCAGGGACCTAACAGACACAGAGCCATTGAATGGACCCACTGGGGACACTGCAACTGGAGCTATAATATTTTGTACACAGAATTCAGTTCCAAGACAACAATGATATGGTCAGGCCTGTCTATATGGTTGTTAGATACACAGTGGTTTTTTTTTAATTACAATAATAAGATGAATGCATTGGATTCACTTATACACTTCAAGGAAGCATAAGGGGAAAACTACATCTGGAGTCAACAGTCTGCAGAAATAATGCTGTGTATTCAGTGTTACCCACAAAAATGTCAGCCTCGCTTTTTATTAAGCTAGGTTTGTTTTTCTGGCTCAGATCACGATGCTGTCTGGTCCTTCCTGCCCGGATCCTTTCATTAAAAAAAAAAAAAAGCTGAGCTACTGCTATAATATCCAAGGCATGGATTGTCAAGAGAAATCAATTAGCACTGAAATCAAGAAAATTCTTCTCGCCTATGAGAAACTGTTAGTGGAAAATGGTTCTCTCAGTCTAGATTTTCAGGGGCCAACAGAACAGCCGATAAACAAAACCGCGATCGGGCCCGATGAAAAAAAAACCCACATGTGAATCGGAACCCGAACCGATTCCGGTTCCTATTCACATCTCTAGTCTGTACCACCCTTGACCAAAGATTTGCATAATAGTTTTGATAGACCCAAATGTATTTTATTTGTAATTGAATAGAGAGAGAGAGCTATGGAAAGGGTTTACTGGAAACATAGTGGTGGCGACTGTCTGTGGAGAGCTTCAGAGTGCTCCTCTCACCTGCTGCCGCCCTCTGCCAGGGCTGTGAGGACCCTGCAGCTCCACGATGTCGACATGGCTAGCTAACCTCAAGGCACCGATTAGTCAGTGTGAGCTGCCAGATGAGCAGTGACGGTGACAGTAGGATCAAGGTGAAGGCTGCAGGGGAGACCAAGAACCCAGAGGACTGCCGTTCGCCCCCCTCGACCCCCCCCCCCCCCCCACCACATTATTCTCAGAGTGTAGGTCTTCAGAAACATTTATGCTCTTGAAATGACCTTTTGAAAATCCACGGTCGAGGTGTTATGTGGATAAAAGGAGACATGAAACTCAATTTTGTGCAGACTCATGGTAGACATTACAGGGACAGAGTCGGAGTGGGGAAAAGATTTGCATACATATGTACATTGTTTAAAATATGCGACTAAGTCTACTTGCACCTGCTTGGGGAATGGAACTTGAAGGGGTTTGCTTGACAATATTACATTTTTTTTCTAGGCTCTTCCTTCTTCCCTTCCAGTAAAATATATGCTGTACATTGATAACCGGGACACAAGCGGATACCTTCTAGTTATTGATAAGTAAGGTGTGCGCTCCAATTAGTGAAATGGTTAAGGGGGGTGGGAGTGGGGAATAATTACAGTTGTGATTTGACAGTGTTTATGGCTGAAAATTTAATAAAGATGTGTTATAAAATAAATGTCTTCTCTTGGTGTGATGGTATTAGTGGTTCCCCGTGGTTATATTAAGCCTCCTTTTAGAAGCTGTTGAGGCAAAACACGAACCATACAGGAGAGGCAGTGCAAGTGGCACAGACAAGCTGTCTTTGTGAATGAAACGTCTGGAGCATGCAGTGGATGCACTTGATGAAAAATTGCTCAGATGGAGGATCATGTGATTTAAGTACCCCCAAGGATTTTTTTTTTTTCCGGGGGTTTCTTCTTCACAATTATTTGGAATGCTCGTAAGGAAAAGCGCTCTGGGCTTTGCTGTTTCTTCATGCACATTTCTAAACAATTTTCAAGTGTCTCTTTTTCATGTGCTGATTAAATAATTTAGCCCAGCATCTGGTTCTGAGAACAGAGATATTGGCCTATGTGAGAGCACATTTTTACACTTGTTCAAAATATAAGATTGAAATTCAATATGAGTGTCATATTAGTACCTACATTTTTGAGATATGTTTGATGACTTTCACTGGACATTTTCCCCATATATATACTGTATATATCTTGGTATCCACTGAAAGATTATAACGATTGTTTTTTCGCCCACTTTCTGCTTTTATGTATAAACATGCGCACCGCTGACACCTTTGAATTTTCAAATCAGGCTTATGTGCATATTACCACTTATGTTTACTGTATTTTATCACAATATTAAATCAATTGATATCAAGTAAATATTTATACATGTACAATAATAGCTCCCATGTTAGTTAAAGCTTATATGTGAAATAAACAGTGCAATGCCAATGTTTTTGTTTTTTATATTCCAACAAACTACTTCACACTGCTTTTCAATAAGAAACATTTATATATTATTAGTTCATTGTCCACTTTTAAATTCACTTAAGCACGTTTAGGGACTGGTTTAAATTTGAAGAGCACTGCTCTTCTTCCATCATTAAGTTCTTTGTTTCCATTCTTCCCTGGTATTCATTAGACTTCCAGCGATCAAGCCAAGGGTGCGTTTCTGTCCAGCTGGTTTGCTAAACCACCATTGGCGGCCATCTGCTGCTGTGGGCGAGTTGCTGAGGTTTGTTGTGCATCATGCCACTATCATGGGTCACTGCAGACTGCTTTCTAAAAGAACCATGTTCTTCGTTTTCTGTCCCTTCGTGATAATAGCAACAAGTGAAATTAGCCTACTGGAAATTTAAAGGAAAAAAAAAACAACCTGCCTCCACCTACAGCTTGCTAGTTAGCTTTCTCATTATGAGTCAGATAGGAAATATATTATTCTTTTCTCTACTTTTCTTAATCGCTTCCATTTGGCTCTCATCAGGTGGCCCTTTGGTAGTTATTGTGTCCCAGTCTGCTTCAGAGATCAGGACTGAGTCTTGAGACCAATGCTCCCTATAATTTTTGACAGGCCATGTGAGCCAAATGTTCTTATGTG
Organism: Rhinatrema bivittatum; assembly: GCF_901001135.1. NCBI lineage: Eukaryota > Metazoa > Chordata > Amphibia > Gymnophiona > Rhinatrematidae > Rhinatrema > Rhinatrema bivittatum. The sequence continues at coordinate 74,067,545 of NC_042627.1, read as the reverse complement.
CAACATTTTATAAACTTTGTTAGAATTTGTGCACTATGAGCCAAGAGTGCCTAAGTTTAATGCAAATAATATTGGGATTTTTTAAAGTGTTATTTAAGTAATTATTTTACTGAAAATAATTCTGCATTATTTCAGCATATTTGTATTAAATAAATAGAAAATATCAAATTTCAATGTCATTTTTTGTAGTTAAGCTTAATTTTATAGTAAAGATCTGTCTATGCGATCATGCCATTTTATATGCATGCCATGTTTTGCATGTGCGCAGGATTCACGACCCGTGTGCATGCACACGCGCACAGCTTAGAGGGAACAGTGCATGAGACCGAATTAAGCACATTTATTAACATATGCGGCTAACCATCCGTGCAGTTGCTTTGCGTTCCTGCATATTTCTTTTCCATAGCAGGCCTGTGTGTGTGTGTGTGTGTGTGCATGGGTTTATGGAACTTGAATCTCTCGGAAGCGAACGATCAGAAAGCACCAACAAATCCTGATCAGGATTACCGGGTCAAGTCTCATCAGGTCATTACCCTAACCTGGACTTGGCAGCGTATAGCACATCTATCTAACCACTACCGATGTACAGTCGTTTACAGAGACACTGAAAACACACACCAACAAAGTTTGTTGTTTCATGTCATTTCCAATCCGATTAGCACATGCTGATTTTGTTCTGTTTTGGCATTTATAACACACCAAAATGATTTAGCATGTTCTTAAAATCCATCAACAAAATGAAATGGAAGAAAAAAAATGCAAAAATAATATTTGAAGGTTTTCCCATGCACACCCTGACCATGCAGAATTGCTCCTTCAGATCACCGTAGCTGGAAAAGTCTCCGGACCTCTCCACCCCACTGTAATTGCTGGGGATTCTACAACAGCAAAACTAAAAGGAGAATTTGAATGTGTAGCTTGACCTATGTGTCTCAAACGTTCATGCACACCAACATCTCTGGAAAATTCTTATGTTGGGTTTATAGAAGGGATTGCAACCTGCAAAGAATGAAAATCGGTTTGGTTAAACTCGTTTTTCAGGAGCACATCTTCTCATCCCTTCCCCATCCCAAAAAAATGAACCCTTCCCTTAAGAGATATTTTGAGGTGAAAAGTTACTCTCTCTGGGGAGTAAATAGCCCCTCTCTCTTTTCATTCTCAGATGAGTACAAAAAAGCTGCCAGTCATATTGTATGTTGCACATCTGGCGAAGATAGTAACAGAATTGAAGGGCTACTGTCCTCACTCAATACAATCAAACATACACAATATGTGAGGATTAATTATGTCTTAACATTTCATCCGTTTGTTTTTCACCCTCAGAAATTGGTATCAGACTGCGTGCTCAATCGCTTAGGCTCTTGCCCTATACAGGGCTACAACCTCTTTCATGATGGCAATGGAACTAGAATAGTAACTTCATTTACCAATTTCACTAATGTACTCTTTTTATTTTATATACAGAACTCCAAGGTCAGCTCATCAATATCCGGAGACTTATGGTAGGGCATCAGACCTAGGGCTTCAGAGAGCTTGGCAAGACCAAAACATGCATCCAGCCGCTCCCTGTCATCCTGACTGACCGTAGGAAGCCCCTCCCATAAAACTCTGCAGGCATCTGGGTCAGTGGGATCTGGAGAGAAGAGCATTGAATAGAATTCTCTAGCTCTGGATCGAATACTCTCCGGATCTTTAAGGAGACACCCGTCTGCAGACAGCAGGCATGCTATCTGCTTCTTGGTTCCCCTTCTCTTCTCCAACCCAAGGAAGAAGCGTGAACTACTATCCATTTCCCAAAGGATTTGGATGCATGACCTGATATAATCCCCCTGGTTCCAATGCTCAACTAGGTCCTGAGGGTGCGCTGCTTCTCAATGTACAGGCTCTACAGACCTTGATCCCCAAGCACAGGCAGGCACTTCTGAAGATCGAGCACTTCCCCCTCTAGATGTTCAATTCCAGCATCACACCTCCTTCTAGCACCGGCATAACTCCTGACAGAGGATCTTGAGATGGACCTTCCCCACATCTCACCAGTGACTCAGTGAGGGGAAGTCTGCATCATAGCCATGCCAGTCATCCCAAAATTCTCCCAGTAAGGAGTTGTTAAAATGCCAATAGCCCACTTGGTGCTCGGCTGACTCTGACCCTACTGTCACAGTCACCACATTGTAATCCACTATGCCCTTTACAATTGCCATATTATGTGGAGGCCACCGTACTGAGGAAAAATACTATTTTTCTGTACATCCTGCCAGCCCCCACAATGGCTGTAGGACCCACCATGACATGGTCCTTGATAGCTCCCCTCCCATTGCTGGATACCTTACCCCATGCCTCCGGGTTAGCCTGTGGAAGGGGTAGGTGACGTATTGGGTATGGGGCTCTACTGCCTGACCCTGGCTGTTGTGCTCATCCTACATCCCTCCCAGCAGAGCCACCAGCTGCTGCCCCTGATACCACAGCCGCATAGGATCTTGTATGTGGCAGTTAGACTGCAGCAGAAGTGGAAGCAATGACTGGGGGGGGAGGAACTTGGGTTCTGAGCTTTGTCTTTATTGTGCCCTCTTGCTGCCCGAGGTGTTATAATAATATCCGCAGCAGCAGGGACACCACTTGTCTCTCTGGCCGGCGACGCAGCCACCTCTGAGGTGGAAGGAAGGGTACTGTCGGCCAGAGAGGCTGCCTCAGTGGTGGATGGAGCTGGGAGTAGGAATGGCGTTTTCCGTGGCTGGCGTTAAAGGGTCCCCCAAACAAGGGGTCTCTGCCCCAGCAGATAACAGTGACGGGACAGGAGTATTGCGCCCAGCAGCAGCAGAGATGGGTTAAATGCTGCATTTTGAAGGGCTGCAGCTTTTGGGGTGCCAGCCAGCCAGCCAGAGAAGTCACAGATGTTCTTCTTTGGTATTGACTTCCAGATGACACCTTTTTCCCCCCCTAGCTTTCTTAGGGCCTGCTTGAGGCTGCTTCCTCCCCATTGTACAGGCTGATCTTTCTATTGAGGTATAGGCAATGGGGACTGGGATTGAAGCAGCCTCTACTGAAATTAAAAAGGAGGTGACTTTTTTTTTTTCTAATATTTTGTTTATTTAAATTAAATGTGCAAAAATAAGTGAAATGACAGTGAAGTTTTAACTGGGCAAAATTAAAGAGAGAATGCACAGGGGAGTAAGAAGTACAAAAAAACTGGAAATGAAAGGTCCTTAGAAAAGCAGGCTCCTTGGCTGCTCCGGGAAGGCCTGCAGCAGGTGTCTGATTAGAGCTCAGCAGGGCTTCAGAGTTTGTGGCCGGGCTGAGCCCTCCCGTCCCAGAGCCTCAGTGATTAAAGAAAGAAAATAAAAAAAAAGGTAAGAGCTTGCTGTTCTTTTAAGTTATAAAACTAAAATAAAATCAAAAAAGGCAATTATTGGGGGAAGGGTTGAAATTAAATAACTAAATCAAACAAAACAAATGAAATAAAGCTCTCCCTTCAGCTCCAATGGGAGTCTGAAGGAAAGAGCACAAGAGAACTTAAAACTGTAAAGCAAATAAGAAAGGAAATGTGCCTTGAAATTAACCCTGCTTAAAACAAAACTCACCCTAAAACTAAATCCCTTAAAAACTGTCCCTGCCTAACTAAAACTTCACCCTAAAATAAAGAAAAGTGTGTGTGTGTATGTGTATAGTGATTAGGGGAATGGAAGAGAGGCTGCAGTTAATATACAGGGGAAGGCAGCTCCCTGTATACAAACAAATCAAAAGGCTAAATGATTGAAATAAACTCTAAATAAAAGTGAGGACTGATGCCTCAACACAAACTGAACTAAAATATATCAAAACTAGAAGGCTAAGGAAATGAAAATATCTGAAAACAAAGGTGTTTTGTTTTTTTTAAATCTCTGCTGCAGGAGCAGGATGTGCACACAGCCTCTCTCCAGGAGGGAAAGCCAGGACTGGATCCTCGAGACCTGGAAATCTGGAGCCTTTTAGGCAACCCTAGTTGAATAGCCAATTTTGTAAAGATATTTGTGTGGCCAGGTTCGTTGCTATTACTACAATCCCTTGTGCTCCTGTAGGGATGACACATTCTGACAGAGTCATAAGCAGGCTTTATTGCACAGCTGCATTGCACTAGCAGCAGCTGCTTAGTAGAACAGGGAGCGACTTCTGAGAGCCATGTTTGGCTGGACTTGCTCAGATACATCTGGAAAAGTGCTAGATAGACAAGCTTAGGTTCCTGGCCTCGCGGAACAAAAGAGACAACGTGATAACTTTTTAAACTAGCACTAGGGGGGGACTCCTTACTAAAAGCAGGCAGGGTAACTACTAACCTACAGTAGTAAAGTGGAAGAGGGCACGAGTACATTGTGCTGATTACGTAATCCTATTTGGTTTTTTGGGGTTTTTTTTTGGTGCCGCAGTCGTAGCATGCCTCATTAATAACGGTGCTAAATACCAGCACTGCGTATTAAAGCTGATGGACGACACGCACCCCCTCCTCCCCGTTGCACCCTTCGCGCTGCTGTGCTCAGTGACAATGCACGACTGGGAACGGTGCTTGAGAGTCCTACGGTGAAACTGTCCTGTGTGTTAAAGCCACCGGGAAGAGCCGCTTGAGGGAACTCGGGAAGGGCCTGAGCCACTCAAATGCTCGCCCACACAATGTTTTGATAGGTGCTCGAAGCTGGAGTAGGAATACAGACATCCCTTTGTTTCCACCCCCACCCCCTTTAATACGGGGGAGCTCCTCGGGGGGGGGGGACAGGACCGGGGGAATCGGCACAGAGATTCCTTTGTTTCTGCCGTGAGATCGGCCATTAAGCGTACAATACATTTTCGATTGTTTTCGGCAGACTTCAGAGGGCACCTGCCCGCTCGCCACCTGCAGGAAAATAAAGTTGAGCTTGGCCAATCGTTTCATTTAAGGTTTTAATCTGTTGGTTGAAAAGATCTGAAGTGAATGTGAAATGTTGCTGGTGTCCAGTTCCCTATTTTCACGGCACGGCCTATATGGCCTAATTTATTTGGGTGGGGTGGGTCGAGGTTTAGAGCAGAGGGGAATACAAAACCTGCAAGTCAGGATAGTAGCACAGTTTGGCCAGACATCCCTTGCTAAATGATTTAATTTCCTGTAACTTGAAGGCAAAAAAAAAAAATTACATTGAAGAATGGGACAGCAGTCCCACGGTGTTTAGAGCGAAAGCGTTTGTGTCTACAGGTTGGTTTTTTTTTTTTTTTTTGTTTGTTTGTTTTTTCGTGTGGAGTTTTATTCCCTGCTAGAAATTGCAGGAATTTAAATCACTGAGCAAACAAAAGTGCTGTTTCAGACTGAGTGCCTGATCCACTAAGCGTTTTCCCATGGGCAGGAAATGAATCTGGCCCTGAATTAAGCCCATTTGTGAATTTTGTGAGCGGTGCCACTCCTCCTAGAGGAATCTCAGCGCAGAGAAGGACGCACCCCTTGTACGCCCCACAGTGAGGAAAGGAACAGGGCGAAAATGATGGCTTTAAATGAGGCAGAAATCTCTTCTACCCCTTTGCCGACTGTGAAGTTCAGTGATAACCCAAAAAAAGGATGAGTAAAGATAAACCGGAGACCGTAACATTAAAGCAATTAGAGGTACTAGTGAGAGTCGTGGTAAGGAGAAGAAGTGTCACAATGCAGGTGGAAGTGTATTTCGCGCCTCACGGACAAACATTGCGGCATACATACCCACACACACTCTCATACACAGGCTCTAAGTCGTCCCCCGCCCCCATGCACCCAAAAGCTTACTCCCCCAGATTCCCTCATACACACACAGTATCTCACCCACACAGACCCCAGGCAGGCACCCATTCTCACACACACACACAGAGACAGACCCCCCGCAGGCACCCATTCTCACACACACATACAGACAGACCCCTAGGCAGGCACCCATTCTCACACACACACACATACAGACCCCCAGGCAGGCACCCATTCTCACACACACACACACACAGAGACAGACCCCCCGCAGGCACCCATTCTCACACACACACACAGAGACAGACCCCCCGCAGGCACCCATTCTCACACACACACATACAGACCCCCAGGCAGGCACCCATTCTCACACACACATACAGACAGACCCCTAGGCAGGCATCCATTCACACACACACACACACATACAGACAGACCCCCAGGCAGGCACCCATTCTCACACACACATACAGACAGACCCCCGCAGGCACCCATTCTCACACACACACAAAGACCCCCAGGCAGGCACCCATTCTCACACACACACACACAGACCCCCAGGCAGGCACCCATTCTCACACACACACACACAGACCCCAGGCAGACACCCATTCTCACACACACATATAGATAGACCCCCAGGCAGGCACCCATTCTCACACACACATACAGACAGACCCCCGGCAGGCACCCATTCTCACACGCACACATACAGACAGACCCCCAGGCAGGCACCCATTCTCACACGCACACATACAGACAGACCCCCAGGAAGGCACCCATTCTCACACACACATACAGACACCCCCCCACTCCCGCAGGCACCCATTCTCACAGAGACAGACCCCCAGGCAGGCACCCATTCTCACACACACATATAGACAGACTCCCCACAGGCACCCATTCTCACACACACATATAGACAGACCCCCCACATGCACCCATTCTCACCCACACAGAGACAGACCCCCAGGCAGGCACCCATTCTCACACACACAGAGACAGACCCCCAGGCAGGCACCCATTCTCACACACACACACACACACACACACACACACACACACACACACACACAGAGACAGACCCCCAGGCAGGCACCCATTCTCACACACACATACAGACAGACCCCTGGCAGGCATCCATTCTCACACACACAGAAACAGACCCCCAGGCAGGCACCCATTCTCACACACACACACTGAGAGACAGACCTCCAGGCAGGCACCCATTCTCACACACACATACAGACACGCACGTTACAAAATAGTCTGGCCGCGCACATATGCACCCAATTTTAAGTGGGCACGGGCCTAGGTGTGCAAATCCCAATTCTAACACGTAAGGGTATTTTATAATGGGCGCATGTCCACGCCAATGTCAGTTTCACCAGTTCATCTTCCAGTTTACCCAGTTAAGAGCTACTTCCTCCAAACCCCTCTGGTTTGATACCCTGCACTGCCCCCATTTTCCAGACTCTCTAATTTCTTTATTTTTTTAAGTTACACCTCCTAAAAAGCAGAAGTAAAGTTAGGCGACAGTGGGCCTGGGTGCCTGTGTATTTACACAAGTAAGATGTGCACACAGCAGGAGACTTGGGTGCATCTGGGCGGCTTTTGAAATTTGGTGGCTGCACGTGATCCTGACTTGTGCGAGCGTCTCCCAATTTTGCCCCTTTCCGGGCTTTTAAAATGTCCCTTTAAGCCAGCTTGCGCCAAAGGGCGATGGTACTTTCGAAGCAAGCACTCTGCTATGAAAACACCACCACGCTTTGTCCCTGCTATACCTGCTTAGACAGACAGGGAAAGCTACACGCGTCTACTGAAGTATTCAATAGATGCACAGAGTTTTCTCCCCTGGCAAGACCTACGTTTAGAGTGGATAAATCCAGCTAGATGGGGTTGCTCTAGGCAGGACAATTTTCACGTAAGAGATGTAGCTGCGTAATCCCATGGTTGGGCAGTTAAGATCCATTTTGAGAATTGTCCTCTACATTTTGTACATAGGATAACAAAGGCTGTTTTGCTTTATATGCATTGAAGACATTGTATAACTCCTTGGGTGTGTTCTTCCCACCCGTGTAAAGCCCGCCATTCTATCCAGTCAAGTGCAACGCTCCTACTTGAGCTGTTCAGAAGCCATTATTCTGTAAAAAGTCATATATTCCATGTGTGCTCCATCCCACAACATTTATGTCTCATTCTGCAGAAAGGGATTTGGACCAGCTCAAATCTTTTTTTTTTTTTTCCTATGTCTTTGAATTTCAGGGAATACAGGAAATGTTTTTATTGAGAGTTGCATTCATAAGTAAGAGACTGACAAATATTAGTGGTGTGCATTTGTTTTATGAATAAAACATTTTGTTTCAGTGTTTTTAAAAACAAAATGAAACATTTTATCTTCACACACTCCTAACCCCCAAATTCTTCTGTGACTTTTGTTTTTGAATGTGTTGTATGCACAACATGCATCTTTTCAGTGAGATGGCGTCAGGGGTGTAATTATTTAAATTTTGGCTTTTCCTCAGCTAACTCAAAAAGTTATCTGGAAAAACCCTTTGAATATTTGCCTCACTGAGAGTATTGCTAGGAATTGGATAACAAATATTGATGGTAACTTTGATACTGGCGTGCAGGCGCACATGTACGCACGTTATAGAATGGCCAAAGAGCGCAGCCATTTTCTAACACACGTGCGTATATGCACACGTGATATAAAATAGGCTGGAGATGCGAGCACGTGCACACAATTTTAAATGGACATACACATGGGCACGCAAATCTCACTTCTGCTGCATAAGTGGGGGGAATTTTAGTACACGAGCCGTGTGCACATCCCAGTTCATTCCCAGGTCGCCTAGGTAAGGGATAGGACTCCCCAACCCCCTAATGAAATAGCCTCCTTTTCCCCCTGTTAGCTCCCACCCTTCAAACCCCGCTGACTAGCCTAGATTTTTTTTAATTTTATTACTTTTCATGCCATCCGTAGGGGTAGTAAAGTTACACGACAGGGGACCCCTGGCAGGCACTTGTGCACATACATACTTACTCGCACGTTTCATGTTAAAGTCCCAGAATGCCCATGTGCCACCCTCGCCCTGCCCAGACCAGGCCCACATCCCGCGTCCTGCCACTCTTCTGGGCTTTCTCATTCGTGCGCGTCCCGGAAGATGTGCACGAGCATGGGCGCCTTTCAAAATCCACCCGGCGTGTGCGCCAGCCGGACATGCTCTCATATCTCCCTCTGGGCTTTTAAAATTCACCTAAGTATGTTCCCTGCTAGAGCTTGGTTTTCAAAATCACAAAATACTGTTTTATGCGTGTAAATAGTCTTTGGAAAATCCACCAGGGGATGGTGTGTGTTAGACTTGCACGCCGAAAGTTACACCCTGCTTGGAGCAGGTGTAACTTTCTCTATGTAGATATACGTGCACGAATCTTTTCTCTGCCCCAGCTCTGCTCTTGGGAATGCTTTTTGTGAGTGCGGAAAGAAGTCTGTGTGAAACATAATAACAAAGTAACATAGTAAAAGACAGCAGATACAGAACAAAAGGTCCAGCCAGTCCGGCCGACAAGTTGCTTTTGCTAGTGTGGCAACCCTTTTAGGGTTGACCCTGCTTTTCTCCTGTGTTGAAAATGTACAAAAATGTTTGGGTGAGGGAGACCCGGCCCTCATCATGTTAGAATATGAGTTAAATAGTTATCATGTAGTACCACAAAGTGACCACTGGATGGCGTTTAACATGACAAGCAACACAATACAATCAAATAATGATATAAATCTATTACACTCCAATGTCTTTATATAACAATTTAGATAAGAAGACATATCAAAAATAGAATCATAAAATACAAAATACAAAAATCACCCCTTCTTTACAGTAAAACCCCCATAATCATTCATCCAAGACACTCACAACATACCACACTCAAACATTCTAATCAATCATATACATAATCATAAAAAGGTAGATTTTTAAACCCGCCCGCGGTTCCCGGCACGCACACATGGCCATGCCAGTTTTATAATATGCATGCGTCAACGCGCGCATGTTATAAGATCCGCTACCCGCACGCACACGCGTGTACGATTTTATATCGGTGCGGGCTTGTGTACGCGAGTGCTCAATCGTGCGCGTAAGTGGGAGGGATTTCAGTAGATGCACGCGGCGACGCACTAGGCCCTTTCCCCAAAGGAACTTCCTAAACCCCCTAGTTAACCTGCCTCCCTTTTCCCCTATCCGCCCCGACCCCTAAAACCCCGCTAACTACCCTTCTTTTTATTTTTATTGCAGAACTTACCTTCTCTCCAGAGCAGCAGTAACTTGAGCTCTGGTGTGCTCTGGTGTGTGCTTCAGCGGGACAGTGCCTAACGGCTCTGCCCTGCCCATGCCCATGCCCATGCCCGAGCCATGCGCCACCTCTGGCCAGCCCCTTTCCTGCGAAGTCTTTCTTCTGTGCGTACAGGGGCGGACTGGCCTATCGGGGGACGGGGCATCCCCCGGTGGGCCGGCCGCGCTAGTCACATGGTCTGCCGAGCGCGGCCGTGACAGGCCACGTGGTATCTCCTGGGCGGCGAATCCCCGGGCCGGTTTTCATTGGGAATCCGCCGCTGTGTGCGTACCCGGAGTTTATATTTATCTGGAGTCTGCAGTATCCAGTGAGGAGAAGAGAAGCTATTCGTTTAAGATATTAATCTGGGGTTAATGGGTATATAGATGTGTTTGTGTGTGTGTATGTGTGTGAGTGGTGTATATATGTGCATGTAAAATTCTCATTAAAAAAAATTGAAACAGGTTTTTGGTGACCTCTGACCATGGGCAGAAAGGTCATATTCTCTGACTTTTCTCACCTCATCCTTGTTTCCGCTCTCTCTGGCTCCTTCTATGCCTCTCGCTCTCTCATTCCCTCTTGAAAATGAGATGGGGGGGGGGGGGGGCGGAGAACACAAATGCGGCAAGACCTGCTGGCAGCACCTCTGCCCTCCGGTTCCAAGCTGACAAAAAATGTCAAGATACTGACAGTAAAATATGCGAATCAAATTCTTGCAAACAAGGAAAAAAAAAAAAAAAAAAAGCACTGACTGCTTTCAGCATTCCAGATTGTGGCTTTCTTTCACGTTGTTAAAAATCCATGTGAAATTTGACATCGTGTACAGTATTCCAGCAACCAAAGCAAAGCAATTGTGTTGTAGTCTGAGAAAGGAAGACGGGGGAGGAAAGACAGAGAGAGAGAGCGAAAGATCTGAAATAAGATTGGAGAGCTCAGTGGCCTGGCACCGAGGGACCAATGTACGAAAACACGTGAATGGTATCGCCAGCGTTAATTTCTCTTAAACTCCTGTTATCCACTGCATGCAGTTAACACGCGTCAACATCACCGCTAAGAGAGGTGAACTAGCTTGTGAGAGTGCTAGCAGGAACTCTATTCTAATGAGGTAATGAGATGTAAAATAGCTCATTGCCTATTAGCGTAGGAAAAATGTATACATGTTAAAATGTGCAAAATAGACTGCACTCACGTTAGTGCAAAAGACTGCATGTTCGGGAAATGCGGTTTTGTTTGTGCGATATTGTCCGCATGCAGGTGCGTAATTCTACATGCCTAATTTAGCATCTGCAGTAATGCATGCCTCATTTCAAACTCATCACGATTGGCTGTTAATTTGCATGATGAACTTTTGCACACAATAATGGCCATATTAATATACTGTATAAGCCCCTAAATAAAGATATAAAAATAATATTGGTGAAATGATAATAATCAATGGTACATTAAAGTGACAGGAGATTGAACCTGTGCCTGTGGTGGAGTGGCCCTATATGTTAGGATTGGCATAACGTAGGGAATGCATTTTTCCTGGACTGTGGAATCCATATTTAGTAAGCTGGAGAGTGGCAAAGTTATCTGGATAACTTTAGTGGAACATTCAATGGAATTTATCTTCCTCTGTACTCAGATGTAGGGGCAGATTTTCAAAGCCTACATGCGCCGAGCCTATTTTGCATAGGCCAGCAACGCGCGCAAGGCCCAGGATGCGTGTAAGTCCCGGGGCTTGAAAAAATGGGCGGGGCGTGGGTGGGGCGGTCCGGGGGCGGGGAGTGGGCGTGGACAGAGGCCACTCCACTGCTGCTAGGCCTGGGGATCACGCGCCGGCACTCGCCAGGTGCGCGCAACCTACGCGGCAGGCGCAACTTACAAAATAAAGGTTAGGTAGGGGAAGGGAGGGGAAGGTGTGGGGGGGGGGGGGGGCGAAGGAAAGTTCCCTCCGAGGCTGCTCCAATTTCAAAGCGGACTCAGAGGGAATGGGGAAAGCCATCAGGGCTCCCCTAGGGCTCGGCGTGCACAAGTGTGCACCCCCTTGCGCGCGCCGACCCCAGATTTTATAACATGCGCGCATCTTAAAATCCGGCCCATAGTTATCCAGATAAATTTGCTGCTCATGGCCGCCTGAATATTTGGGGAGAAAAACATGTCAAGGGCTGAATGGTCCGACCCTCCCTCTTACTTTCCCCCAGGTTTAAATAAAAATGTCATAGGCTGAGCGGTCAGATCCTCCTTTCTCTTTTTTAAAAACAATGGAGCACCATGCTCCAGTACCCCCAAAAGATTCCCTGTACCCATGAAGAGGAAGAGCAGTGGCATAGCTACCATAGAGTGAACCTGACAAAAAACCCAGGGCTATCCACTATTGGACCAAAGAAAGAACTGAGTACCAGTTGGACCCCAGCTGACAGTGACTCAAAGCCATCAGTGAATTCCAAACCACCAGTGGCCCAAAGATGTGGTAACCTGGAGGGGCCACAGGCAGATCCCAACCCACCAGCAGACCAAAGAAGATGAAGCAAAATGCCATCAATGGATCCCAACACAAAAATGGTCTGAAAAAGAAGGGCTGTTAGTGGACCCCATCCTTCTGTCGGCATAAAGAACAAAGAAATAGAGGAAGAACTTGGAATGAGTGAGTGAGTATAAGTGTGTGTGTAAGAGAAGGAGAATATGTGTGTGTGTGTGTGTGTGAGAGAATGGGAGAGAAATCACATGTGTGCACATGTGAAAAATGGAGTATGTGTGCATATATGTGAGAAACAGAGAGCATGTGTGTATGTGTGAGGAAGAGAGAGCATGTGTGTTTTTGAAAGAGAGCGTGCATGTGTATGTGTGTGTGAGAGAGAATGGGGGAGAGAGAGTATATGTATGTATAAAAGAGCATGTGTATGTGAAACAGTTGGAGGAAGAGAGTATGTGTGTATGTGAGAGAAAGAGAGCATGCCTGTGTGAGAGAGAATGTGTATGTGAGAGTTTGTATATGTATGTGAAAGTTGAAAACTAGTGTATCAAAGAGGAGAGAGAGTATGTATGTATGTGAGAGAGAAAGCATTTGGGTGAGTGAGAGAGTGGGAGACAGCATGTGTATGTGTGAGAGTGGGGGAAAGACAGCATGGGGCACATTTTAAAAGCCCTACATGCGAAAATCCAGCTGGATTTATGCGCGCAGGAGGTTTACGCGCGCAAGCCCCGGGACGCGCGTTTGTCCCGGGGCTTGAAAAAAGGGATGGGGCGTAGGTGGTCCATGGCAGGGGTGTGGCCAGAGTTAACCAACTCCCATTCATATTGGGCAGCTGTCAGTGAAGGAATCAATCCTGCCAGGAGTGAAGTGAAAAATTGAATATCCAATTGCTGGTAAAGATGACAACTACTACCAAATAGATATTCACCTCGCCAGAGGAGATAAGAGCCTTTCCTTCTTTGCTGGGGCACAAAGAGACTTAGAAATTTGGGAGGGATGCTGTACTACTTTTAAGAGGATCAGACCATTGCCTGTAACATGTTTTTTATTTATTTTTTTTGGGGGGGGGGGGGGGGGGGGATTTTGAGGATCAGGGCAGAGGTAAGACTGATGCTGGCCTGCGAGGTTGTTGTTGTTTTGGTTTTATTTCACTTACCAGGCTAATTTTACACCTTCAATTTTTCTAACCTCAGTTAGCCGGGTAAGACATTCTGGTTAGTGTTGAATAGCTGGATAAACTTTGGCCAACTGTCTAGAATGCCCTTACCTTGCTTCATTATTGTCTGGTTGAGTTTTAGCTGAGGAATAGGGATGTGCATGCTAATACTTTTATCTTCTTTTTTTTTTTGTTTTTCAGAGATTTTTGGTTCATTTTTCATTTTTGGGATTTTTATTTTTTGGGGTAATTTTAAATTGTTTTTTTTTTTTGTTTGTTTTAGGAAATAGTGTGCCCTTTTTGCTTGAGGTAAGTGCCTCCTCTTTTCACCCAGCAATTTCCCGGTGTCTGTGTCTTCATCCACAAATATCTGGGGATTTTTTTGCCTATTTTATAATCCCCTTTTAGTTTATATTAGTTCAGTCTTCAGCAAGTGACCATGCACCAGGGCTCCATCTGGAATCCTTCCATCATAGGCCATAAATCTGGCCACTAGGTGTCACCATTTTGCAATGACCATATCTCCTTTCTCCCCAAGTGCTATAAATACTGATTCTGCAGTATCCCCAGTTTCTCTAATGCATTAAATTCTTGTCACAAGATAAGTGTTGAAATTTCATGTCTTCTAGGATACAGGTATATTCTATGAAGTACAACTGGAAGCTTAATGTATCTATTTTTCAACCTTAAAAAAGGATTAAGGATAACCATATAAAAGTGAAGAGGGCTTCCTTTGATTGATATCCTTACTGCAGTGTTTACACTGAGGAAAATGTGGGTCCTCTCTTACTTTAAAGTGCCTCCAAATAAGATATGTCTTCTATAATCTCTTGTTTACATCCTTGGGGGATAATGTTGGCAATGGAGTTGAGGTTAAGAACATAAGAAATTGCCATGTTGGGTCAGACCAAGGGTCCATCAAGTCTAGCATCCTGTTTCCAACAGAGGCCAAACCAGGTCACAAGAACTGGCAATTACCCAAACACTAAGAAGATCCCATGCCACTGATGCAATTAATAGCAGTGGCTATTCCCTAAGTAAACTTGATTAATAGCCGTTAATGGACTTCTCCTCCAAGAACTTATCCAAACCTTTTTTGAACCCAGCTATACTAACTGCACTAACCACATTCTCTGGCAACAAATTCCAGAGCTTTATTGTGAGTTGAGTGAAAAAGAATGTTCTCCGATTAGCCTTAAATTTGCTACTAGCTAACTTCATGGAATGCCCCCTAGTCCTTCTATTATTCGAAAGTGTAAATAACTGATTCACATCTACTCGTTCAAGACCTCTCATGATCTTAAAGACCTCTATCATATCCCCCCTCAGCCTTCTCTTCTCCAAGCTGAACAGCCCTAGCCTCTTCAGCCTTTCCTCATAGGAGAGCTGTTCCATCCCCTTTATCATTTTGGTTGCCCTTCTGTGTACCTTCTCCATCGCAACTATATCTTTTTTGAGATGCGGCAATCAGAATTGTACACAGTATTCCAGGTGTGGTCTCACTATGGAGCAATATAGAGGCATTATGACATTTTATTTAGGAGGCATTGACATTTTATTTAAGAGGAACTTAAATAAAAATGCCAGAGGAATTACTTATGCTCTCTGTCTGCACTTCTTGCACTTCCTGGAGGTTGCTCTCATTATCATATCATTATCTATCTCCCCTATCATTGCACTGGAGGCTAAGATGCTATTGACTAATCATCCAAATTTTCTTAACTTCTAGGTGTTCAATTTCTAATTCAGGGTATCCTAGACAAAATTTTCCCTCAGAATCAGTTGTTGAAAATACTGCCTTCATTGCCTCAGAAGTAGTAGCCAAAGTAGAGAATCAAGCTGCTGGTTTTGGCTGTTGCATTTCTATTGCCCCTGTCCATACCCTTGCACTAGCTGGATCTTATGCCTTTTGCCCCTTCTCTAAAACAAGAGAGAGGAAGGATCAGGAGGTGGCAGTATATGCACTCCAAATTTCAATTGCTTCTGCCTTAAGCTGCCTTCCTCTCCTGTCATTCTGCATCTAAAAATGTCCTTCATCAATTTAGAGGTAGGGCAACCCTTTTTATTCCTGTCTACCTATCTCTCTTTCCTTGTCAAAGCTACCAAGCCTGACATTTCTTCCTTTCCACTTTCCTGACATAATGGAATTTGTTGAAGTACACTGCCTAATGGGGATTTGGATCTTACAAAGGAATTTATTGATATTGTAACTGTACCCCCACTCATAATATGTAGAACTGTGTATTACATACACATAGACACAAATACATACAGTTTATTTATGTGCTGTGTGCACTCAGTGCTGCCTGACTCATTTTCCACTCTACACACAAAAAACAGTTAAGCATTAACAGAACCAAAAAGACTGACAGCCTGGTAAAACTCTTCTCTTCAGTCTGTCAGTGTGCTCCCCCCTCAACGATGTACAGATAGAGACAAAAAAAATCACTAGCACTGCTACAATCTCTACACTGAGGAAAAAATTTAAAAACCAGCAACAGTGCCATTACCTTTGTCCTTCTGGCACGGTGAGTGAGACCACTGCAGAAGCACCATCCCAGGTGGTATCATCCCAATAGTTTGGAGAAAAATTAGGGGATCTCTGCGAGAAAAGGGGAATGAAAGCAGTGGTGTTGCATTTTCTGGACTCCTTGTAGCTGCAGATACAAGAGAGACAGAAACCTCTATACATGCTTGCCAGACTTTGAGATCCATGGGTGAAAGGGAGTCTCGCCCTCCAGTCCGAGTATCTCACATTCATGAAGAAAATGCTGCTAGCTAAGCCATATCAACAGGAGCACCAGAGGTAGAGGCAGAGGCATAGTAGGGATACAGGACAGGAAAGAGGGGCCACCTCAGAGACCAGTGCAAGCAGCATTTATCTTTTTTTTATTATTATTTTATATTTATTCATTTACAGCTATCACAAATGAAACAAACTTTGCTATAGAAACATAAATGAAGAACTACAGGCAAGAAAAGAAAGCAATACAAGAAAATATAAAGAAATAATTACAAAATTAGTTTCTCATTAACTTTAGTCCACAATAAATGGGGAAAAGAATAGTATTATAGGAGAATCTGAAGAAAATTATCAGAAATTAGCAACTGTGTAGATTATGCCTGAAAATACAAATTGGATCATTAATTCTTGACTCTAGCTAGGGCTGGCATAGCAATAGATAACGTTTTAGCATCCAAAAATAATCTTAATTGTTCTGGAGCACAAAATACATAATTATCAGCATTATATTTCACCACATACTTGCATGAAAAACGTCATACAAAAGATGCCCTTAAAGCATTTGTATTTTGGCACATGCCCCAAAACATCTTTCTCCACTCCTGTATACATTTGCTAAATCAGGATATAACCCCATACATTTTAAATATAAGCACATAACAGCTCTTAAATCCTGCTCAAATAAAAAAGAAACTAGAAGGGAAGCTATTTCACAGACTTCAAGATGTCAAATACAGGACATCCATGGGGGACTGTCATCTAGGGATGTGAATCGTTTTCCATATCGTCTTAACGATAGAAATCGTGTGGCAGGGCAAGAAAATCGTGTTAGGCACGATTTTTTAGTTAAAAAATCGTTAAAAATCGTTTTTTCCGATTAGTGCGCACTAACAGGAGTTAGTGCGCACTAACGGAGAGTTAGTGCGCACTAACTGAAAATGATACAATTTGACACTTTTCAGGTCAGTTAAGGTCAGTTTAGGAATGAATATGTATTCCTATTGGCTGCCCTCTTATTTATTCATGTTACCAAGCTTCCCACTGACAGTATATGGGGGATGGGAAATGGAAACAGTTGGTAGCTTGACAAAACAAGTAATGTGATCAGTCAATGTGACTAGAACTTGTGCCCTAACCCTGATACCAGGGGTATTGTGATCTTCCTGCACACAGTGCCCTATTCCTGATACCGGGGGTGTTGGGATCTTCTTGCACACATCCCGGTATCAGGGATAGGGCACTGCATGCAGGAAGATCACAACACCCCTGGTATTAGGGATAGGGCACTGCGTGCAGGAAGATCACAACACTCCTGGTATTAATAGGGATAGGGCACTGCATGCAGGAAGATCACAACACCCCTGGTATCAGGGATAGGGCACTGCGTGCAGGAAGATCACAACACTCCTGGTATTAATAGGGATAGGGCACTGCATGCAGGAAGATCACAACACCCCTGGTATCAGGGATAGGGCACTGTGTGCAGGAAGATCACCCCGGAGGAGTGAGGGTCAGGCAGCTCCCCCCTGTCTGTGAAGCCAGCCTCTCACTAGTAATGCAGGGAGGGAGCTGTCTCAGACTTCACCATCCTCCTCCCCCCCCCCTCACCCACACACCATTCACTAGCTGGGACATGGGGGAAGTCAGGAGTGAGGGTCAGGCAGCTCCCCCCTGTCTGTGAAGCCAGCCTCTCACTAGTAATGCAGGGAGGGAGCTGTCTCAGACTTCACCATCCTCCCCCCCCCCCCCCTCACCCACACACCATTCACTAGCTGGGACATGGGGGAAGTCAGGAGTGAGGGTCAGGCAGCTCCCCCCTGTCTGTGAAGCCAGCCTCTCACTAGTAATGCAGGGATGGAGCTGTCTCAGACTTCACCATCCTCCCCCCCCCCCCCTCACCCACACACCATTCACTAGCTGGGACATGGGGGAAGTCAGGAGTGAGGGTCAGGCAGCTCCCCCCTGTCTGTGAAGCCAGCCTCTCACTAGTAATGCAGGGAGGAGCTGTCTCAGACTTCACCATCCTCCCCCCCCCCCTCACCCACACACCATTCACTAGCTGGGACATGGGGGAAGTCAGGAGTGAGGGTCAGGCAGCTCCCCCCTGTCTGTGAAGCCAGCCTCTCACTAGTAATGCAGGGAGGGAGCTGTCTCAGACTTCACCATCCTCCCCCCCCCCCTCACCCACACACCATTCACTAGCTGGGACATGGGGGAAGTCAGGAGTGAGGGTCAGGCAGCTCCCCCCTGTCTGTGAAGCCAGCCTCTCACTAGTAATGCAGGGAGGGAGCTGTCTCAGACTGGTTTCAGGGTTAGGGCACTGTGTGCAGGAAGATCACAACACCCCTGGTGCCAGGGTTAGGGCACTGTGTGCAGGAAAATCACTTAAAATCTACACTTACCAACAATCAATTACATATATTTGAACTGTGTACAGTTCCAGCCAGGACCACCTTTCTAAAATGCACAGTGATTGGCAAATTCAACATGCACTAGCATTTCAGGTGCCTGCTAACAAAAATAATAAACAAACAAGTTCTAGTCACGTGAGTGCTGATCATTACATTACTTTTTTTGTCAAGCTTCCAACTGTTTCCATTTCACATCCCCTCAACCATTACCTCAGTGTTAGCCTTGGTAACATCAATAGATAAGAGCACAGCCAGCCAATAGGAATACATATTCATTCCTAAGTGACCTTTACTGACCTGGGAAGTGTGAACACTTTGTTTCATTTTCTGTTGGTGTTCGTTAGTTTCCAGTTCCATTTCCCATCCCCCCAACCATCACCTCAGTGGTAACCTTGGTAACATCAATAGATAAGAGGGCAGCCAGCCAATAGGAACACATATTCATTCCTAACTGACCTTCAGTGACCTGGAAAGTGTTTATTTGTATCATTTTCAGTTAGTGCGTACTAAATCGAGTTAGTGCGCACTAACTGGGAGTTAGTGCGCACTAACTCCCGTTAGTGCGCACTAACACGATTTAACGATTTTTAACGATAAATCGTTAGAATTTCTATTGTATCGTGTTCTATAACGATTTAAGACGATATTAACATTATCGGACGATAATTTTAATCGTTGAAAAACGATTCACATCCCTACTGTCATCACCCTGGGCCATCATATGCACAGCTTTCAGTAGATAATAAACTTTATTCTAAAGGTGGAACTGCTTCTGGAAGCATATAAAGTACCTCAGACAACTAAGTTTTAAAGATGCCATGGGGTGATTCCCCTAATACTTTAGGAAAATTCAAGAAATTTTAGTAGTGCAGAGGTTTTTGGATCCCCTTTCCCCCCTGGGATTCAGCGCAGGATTAATTGCCCGGGGTCCCCAGATTTTTCCATAAGAGAAATCACCTGAAGTAACAGCTGAGGAATAAAGAACAGCGCAACCAAAGGAAGGAAGCACCAGAGAAGGAGATCCCATCCGGATGTCCCCCCAAGCAATCAGGTCAGGCTGGGTGACCACGGGAAAGCAGATCTCTAAAGGTAGGATCTTTGCAGCTAAAAGGGAGCCCTCTCAGTAGGATTTCCACGGGACAGCCCCTGGGAGAATATGCGCATTTAAAATCACCACGGGCTGTACCCAGAGTTCTGTAATAAGGACACCTACCTACACAGAAAGAAACCCTGTAACTACAGTCAGACGTACTCTCATCAATGTGGACAAATGGGCTTTAATTTAACTGTGATAATCAGTAAACTTTACCACTCAGACCTGATTCTGTCTGAGCTCTTACAGCCTCTCCCCTCATGAGAAGCACCTAAAGCACAGCACTCACACTGGCGACCTTCTGTCATCGCCTGGGCCATAAGCACGAGCTTCCCATCAATAAAAAAAGAGTCCCCCCAGGGATTAAGAGTCAGCGTGGGAGTGCATGGTTAGCCGGAACAGCCCCTAAAGATATGAATTAGATTGTGTGTCCTTGGGACTTAAAACATCCCACTTAAAAGGTAGATTTTTAAACCCATGCATGGGCGTCCATGTGCACTGCTTCCTGGCCCGCGCACATGGACGCTCTGATATTATAGCATTCATGCGTCGACGCGTGCATGTTATCAAATCCGCTTCCCGCTGCACACTATTTTATATCAATTCACAACACAAAAATTCAGCCGAAGGGGAACTCTAGTTGAATAGCGTTGAGCAACCTTCATAAATGGCCTCAGTATATTTGTGGCTTATTGGTTGAAGCCTGTAACATTCTGGGCTAGTAGAATCATGGGTTGCATACACACTTTTATGGCACCAGTAGGTGCTGAAAAAGTGACACAACCACTGTGTAACTTTAAAAACACTAGTGTGTGTGCACTTATCTTTGTTTGAACGCAGGAGAAGGGCAAAGAAGTCCTGAAGCGCAGCAAATAATAAGATGCACCCCTACTTTCACTAGGGAAGTGTCAGGCCCCTAAAAGTGTCACACACCCCTAAAAGAAAATCCCTCTCGTCTAAGTTACATTGCATTTTGTTGTGTATCACAAACCCGATTCCTAGCCGGCAGGGAGGATCTTTACTTCCAATCTTAAAGAGAAAGAAAAAACGTTTCATTATAAAACAGATGTTGACTTTTATTTTGATGGGTATTTTAAAGCAAATGCACGTGAAGACTGCTGTATGAAAAAGAAAAGTTAAAAAATAAATAAAATTTTATATATATATATATATATATATATATATATATATATCATGCTTTGTTGAGCTCAAGACAGTTCCACAATCCAAAAACAACACAGCACAGCAGTCAAAAATATATATTTTATGGGCTTTTCTGTGTTTTCCAATAACATTGGAAAGCATTCTTTAATTAAAATTTAAAACCGTATCTAATTAATTTTCTGTGCAAACAGTTCTTTGTAAACATGGAATGTCAGCATTTTAGGGAGTTGTCAGTACAAATTTCACTTCCTCTAAGAATTTCGGGGAAAATGGAATGAAAACACGAAAGAGAAAAGCAAATAAGAAGATAAATATGTCCTTCTTGGTTATAATTCTCTTTCTGCCGATGACAGCGGCTCCCGCTTCTTCCTGAGGGCAAAGTTAAGCCGTTTCTTAAATTTACAAGCAAAAACGGCGCCGGCAAACCGAAGCTGGCAGCCTTGTTAATTTCTCCTTACAAAATCCTATCTGCCAGGCCGTGGCCCAAGTTGGCACCATTTGTTAATTGTTGTCTTATATAAAGGAAAGGAATGTAAATGTAACGCACTTGAAGAACATCAGCATGGTAATGGGGGTTCTGGGGGTGAGGGGAGGTCAAGAAGGGGGGGATCCCGGATTATCTTTTATTTGGGATGGGGCCGGCCTGTTTTCGATTTTGTTCAGTTTTACATTTCGGTTGTTTGTGGGGGAAAGAAAAAGAGATGGAAACGTGCGAGGAACAAAATGAAATGAACGTGCATGCCGCCGGCAGTGTTGATTATTGCATATTAGGGATGTGAATCGTTTGGACTGGCTATTCTTAAATACAATGAAATAAAAGTTTGATGCACGCTGAGCGCTGCCAGAATGACTCTGGAAGCTGACCCAGAGAATGGGGCCATTTTTGGTTTGTTCCAGTTGGCAAGAACTGAAAACAGCCTACGGAAATACCCCCCAAAAAATGTGATATAATTTAAAAACAACACAGCACAGCAGCTCTGGCTAAAACGTACCAGCACCGAGGCTCAGCCTTAGCACCAAGGCCTTCGGTTGTTCCTCCTGGTTGCAGCGCTTGACAAACTGCCTGGAGGATGACACCAAAGTGACATCACTGTGGTACTTTCCTGCCGTGTGGATGACACAGTTCTTGTGCATGGCCAAAGAAATGTATGACATAGATTAAAAGGGTAATCCCCAAGTACTGTTTAATGGTGTGCTGAGTAAGTGAAGGAACAGAGTGAGATGTCAATACTAGTCCTTCCTCATACATTAAATCAGAATGTCAGCCTTTACAATAGGCACTACTGGTTTATTCAAGCTTCCTTGCCTTATTCATAGTCATATGGCTTTATAGAGCTTATGTTCATGAAAGAATGTTTTTGAGAATTTTTTTTTTTTGCAATTAAAAACACTTATCTTGACTTAGCAGTCAGCTGATACAATCACCCCGACATGGTCGAAATTTTCTGCTTCGGGGGTTATCAAGATATTACAGCTATCTATTCAAACTCCAGCATATATAGTGTCAGTTTTCCAAACCCTCTGAGAGCAATGGGTTAGGAAAATGGACGCCGGTAAAATTGGGCGTCTGTTTTCCTAACCTGACCAGCCAGCACATTTAAAAAAAAATTTTTTTAAACATTTTTGGTTCCTCCAACTTAACATAGCTAGGATATTTTCTAGTTTTCTGTACACGTTTTTGGGCTGTGTTAATTTCTGAGCGCAAAATAGGCGGATTGGCCGCACATTTGTTTTCAGTATCCCGGGTGAATAACTAATAGCCTCATCAGTATGCATTTGCATTTGATGAGCGCTATTAGTTTCGGGGGGTGTTTTCGATGTGCTAAACCCCTTACTGTATAAGGGTTAGCGGGCGCGCGTCCAACTGCGGGTAAAACAGTGTGCTCGGCCTGAATGCGCTTCCCACAAATGCTAAAAAAATGGTGCCTGTTTAGTACATAAGCCCCAATATTGGCTCGTGAAAGATTCCATAAGTTCATTAATTCTTCTGTCTAATTTCTTTCTTAATGATTTTGACTTCCAGTCTTATCTCCATAGTGGTTCAATCACAGGAATTAATGCTTTGCTTTTCTAAAGTTTCAAGCATTTTACTTCACTTGTTTTTGTCTAGCAAAGGGTAAGGTAATGGTAGTGGTGATGGTGGGAGGCAGTAAGAGTGATTGGAGGCGGGGATGCTTTCACTTCTGCAGCCTTTCACAGGGACTGATCCCAAGAGTCAAACATACACGTGTCCCCATTCTTGTCAGTATCACGGTTCAGGTCGGAAAGGAAAAGCCCAAAATAGGCTCTCTCTCTCTCTCTCTCTCTCTAGAAGCCTCAAGTTTAGAGCTGGAGAAAGGCCCCCTAATGCATGAGCTATGGAAGAGAGAATTTTGATAGCTCAGACAGAAACAGTAAACTTTTTTATGTTATTCTGCCATCACGGTGGTTTTATTTCTTTCTTATTTCTTGCATATCGCCAAGCCGGAAATAAAATCTGCATCAAAGCCGGAAATAAAATCTGCATCAAAACTAGCAACCCATACCCCCCACCCAGCTCTCATCCATAACCCAAAACTCAGACCTGCCCACCTCCAATACCAGCAGCCGTTCCTCATTGCATTTCCCCCATCATCCAGATCCTCCTACCACTCATTCACTCGTTAGGGGACAACCAGGTAGTCACTTTGGTTTTTTTTTCCCAAAGGGCAGATAATTAGATTGTGGCCATTACCGCCTGCTTTCCAAAAATATGGGGGATCCTCTCAGTTCCTTGAAGGGTTTCTTGTTTTTGTGTGGATGTTTGGGAGATGCAAAAAAATCTTTAGGGCTTTAGCACAAGTCCACGCTCTTTTGTGGGCCCTGCAGAGAGCTTTTTTCCGGTGCAAAACTATAATCTGTGGCCTTAATAGAGAATCATAACCGTAACATGATCTGACCTTTTGTCGGCAAACGTGAAGAGTCTGTTATTTTCCTAATTCAGGGAGCTGTAACCTTTAAACTTCTCCAAGTGTTTTGCTGCTCACGCAAAACAATTCTGCTGTTGTACATCCATGCAACTTCTTAATTTTCTGTGTGTGTGTCTGTGTGTGTAAAACAGGAGATAAAGGGGAGAGACCGCAGGGAGGAAGCCTGGGTGTGGTAAACCTTCACCAACAGCAGCTCTTGAGGCAGTAGATCAATAGGTCAAGGGGGAAAAGCGCAATTCACTAGGGATGTGAATCGTTTTCCATATCGTCTTAACGATAGAAATCGTGTGGCAGGGCAAGAAAATCGTCTTAGGCACGATTTTTTAGTTAAAAAATCGTTAAAAATCGTTTTTTTCCGATTAGTGCGCACTAACTCGAGTTAGTGCGCACTAACTGGGAGTTAGTGCGCACTAACTGAAAATGATACAATTTGACACTTTTCAGGTCAGTTAAGGTCAGTTTAGGAATGAATATGTATTCCTATTGGCTGCCATCTTATTTATTCATGTTACCAAGTTTCCTACTGACAGTATATGGGGGATGGGAAATGGAAACAGTTGGTAGCTTGACAAAACAAGTAATGTGATCAGTCAATGTGACTAGAACTTGTGCCCTAACCCTGATACCAGGGGTATTGTGATCTTCCTGCACACAGTGCCCTATCCCTATTAATACCAGGAGTGTTGTGATCTTCCTGCACACAGTGCCCTATCCCTAATACCAGGGGTGTTGTGATCTTCCTGCACACAGTGCCCTATTCCTGATACTGGGGGTGTTGTGATCTTCCTGCACACAGTGCCCTATTCCTGATACCGGGGGTGTTGTGATCTTCTTGCACACATCCCGGTATCAGGGATAGGGCACTGCATGCAGGAAGATCACAAAACTCCTGGTATTAATAGGGATAGGGCACTGCATGCAGGAAGATCACAACACTCCTGGTATTAATAGGGATAGGGCACTGCATGCAGGAAGATCACAACACCCCTGGTATCAGGGATAGGGCACTGTGTGCAGGAAGATCACAATACCCCGGAGGAGTGAGGGTCAGGCAGCTCCCCCCTGTCTGTGAAGCCTGACTCCTCACTAGTAATGCAGGGAGGGAGCTGTCTCAGACTTCACCATCCTCCCCCCCCCCCTCACCCACACACCATTCACTAGCTGGGACATGGGGGAAGTCAGGAGTGAGGGTCAGGCAGCTCCCCCCTGTCTGTGAAGCCAGCCTCTCACTAGTAATGCAGGGAGGGAGCTGTCTCAGACTTCACCATCCCCCCCCCCCCCCCCCTCACCCACACACCATTCACTAGCTGGGACATGGGGGAAGTCAGGAGTGAGGGTCAGGCAGCTCCCCCCTGTCTGTGAAGCCAGCCTCTCACTAGTAATGCAGGGAGGGAGCTGTCTCAGACTTCACCATCCTCCCCCCCCCCTCACCCACACACCATTCACTAGCTGGGACATGGGGGAAATCAGGAGTGAGGGTCAGGCAGCTCCCCCCTGTCTGTGAAGCCAGCCTCTCACTAGTAATGCAGGGAGGGAGCTGTCTCAGACTTCACCATCCTCCCCCCCCCCTCACCCACACACCATTCACTAGCTGGGACATGGGGGAAATCAGGAGTGAGGGTCAGGCAGCTCCCCCCTGTCTGTGGCTTCACAGACAGGGGGGAGCTGCCTGACCCTCACTCCTGCCTGACTCCTCACTAGTAATGCAGGGAGGGAGCTGTCTCAGACTTCACCATCCTCCCCCCCCCCCCTCACCCACACACCATTCACTAGCTGGGACATGGGGGAAGTCAGGAGTGAGGGTCAGGCAGCTCCCCCCTGTCTGTGAAGCCAGCCTCTCACTAGTAATGCAGGGAGGGAGCTGTCTCAGACTGGTATCAGGGTTAGGGCACTGTGTGCAGGAAGATCACAACACTCCTGGTATTAATAGGGATAGGGCACTGTAAGAGATGACTGTAGTAGATTGAATAAAGATCTGATGATTCTGCTCTCCTCACACCAAACAAAAACAACACACAAGCAGAGAAGCCCTTCTTACAAAGCTGAGCTAGTGAGTTAAGTAGGAGGAAAAGTAAACATACTTGTGCCAGTGTGGCTACTTAAAAAATACACTTACCAACAATCAATTACATATATTTGAACTGTGTACAGTTCCAGCCAGGACCACCTTTCTAAAATGCACAGTGATTGGCAAATTCAACATGCACTAGCATTTCAGGTGCCTGCTAACAAAAATAATAAACAAACAAGTTCTAGTCACGTGAGTGCTGATCATTACATTACTTTTTTTGTCAAGCTTCCAACTGTTTCCATTTCACATCCCCCCAACCATTACCTCAGTATTAGCCTTGGTAACATCAATAGATAAGAGCACAGCCAGCCAATAGGAATACATACATACATATTAATTCCTAAGTGACCTTTACTGACCTGGGAAGTGTGAACACTTTGTTTCATTTTCTGTTGGTGTTCGTTAGTTTCCAGTTCCATTTCCCATCCCCCCAACCATCACCTCAGTGGTAACCTTGGTAACATCAATAGATAAGAGGGCAGCCAGCCAATAGGAACACATATTCATTCCTAACTGACCTTCAGTGACCTGGAAAGTGTTTATTTGTATCATTTTCAGTTAGTGCGCACTAAATCGAGTTAGTGCGCACTAACGGGGAGTTAGTGCGCACTAACTCGAGTTAGTGCGCACTAACACGATTTAACGATTTTTAACGATAAATCGTTAGAATTTCTATTGTATCGTGTTCTATAACGATTTAAGACGATATAAACATTATCGGACGATAATTTTAATCGTTGAAAAACGATTCACATCCCTACAATTCACCTCTCTCACTCTGAAGATAAAGCTAATATCCCATCCTAAGAGATTACACCGAATGCAGTTCCAGAAAGCTGGGCGAGGGATTTTCACAAAACCCTGGACATGTGTCATATTATTGCATGTTCTGCACTAACCCCCGTGGTGCTCATCCTCTGTCTCTTTCTGATTTACTCTGATTGCAAGGCAAGCCTTGAAGAGTCCTCGTTAACTAATATATTCTTTCAGTTTTTTTAACTGAAAGTATCAACTCCATTCTGAACTATGACGTGTTACAAACTCTATGGCGTGAAGGGCTGCTTGTGGCCACAGTGTTACAGGTTGAGTACTATTTCCTATAACGTCCCTCTGGTTGTTCATTAAAGACTACCCCACTTTTATTAAAAAGAGATTCCATTTTCCTGCCCCTCTAATTCTGCCTATTCTTTATTAACTGGTTATCGAATGATTCCCGTGGCAATGAGCCAGGACAGGTTTTTGAGTTGTAGAAGCTGCAATGGAGACATTTCAGTGTGCTTATAGAACTGGGTTCTCCATTTTGTGGCCACAGGTAAACATTCTGAAACAGATATAAATCAAGGAAACAGTTCAAAACAGCAAGCATTTGTAGGCAAGAAAGAGTTGTTTAAAAAGGGGACAATTAAAAAAAAAAAAAAAAAGAAAAAGCCATTTAGTTGTTACATAGACCAACCTAAAAGAGAAGATTACACTGGAGACCCTATTCAGAGCTGGTGGCCCCTCGGAAGATCTTGGACGTATTCCTAGGCAAGAAAATAGCAAGCCACAGTGTCCAGCTAAGCTTCAGGAAGGCAAACACAATGCCAAACCAAAGTAGCACGAGTGGTTCCCATCCAACATTCAGGTCTACATGAGCACTCTTTTAAACAATTACTGAAAGAAAATATCCGTGGGGCACAAAATGAATAAATGGATATGGATCGGAACTAAAAGCCAATTTTTTTCTGAATAGAAAAGCGACATGAAAGCCAACGGGAGACAGAAAGAGTTGAGAAAAAGAGTTTAGAACCTGCTGCATTGGCTGAAGAGTCCTTATATCGTCTGATAGTGCTGTCCTTATCTTACAGAGCTACTAAAGTTTTAATCTTGCAACAGGAGATCATAAACGTCAGATTAGCTCCTGATGCTTGAGGGTTCTCATAATCCTGGAATTAAGATGCTGGCATTATTGGAAACAGCTTTGTCAATTGGTTCTATGTGCCTCTCTTGATTTTATGTTTGGCACCTGAAAACCATACGTGTTGGGATGAACAGCCACGATTTAAATCTTCCTGCACTGACCTTAAAGTTTCCAGTATATTGTTAGTTTCAGGTGCCAGCCTAACGTTGTGGCATCCTGCGCCTGTAAAACCACAAGTATTTGTTACAGAGGACCAAGGGCCAGGCTTAGACCTAAGTGGGGCTCAGTTTTATGGAATTCATTATTTGGGCTGCTTAGGGCAGATGTGGAGGTGAACGTGTTCAAGAAGTAAATGAAGGCTTATCTTCTTTGAAGAAGCATTTGGGCTTGGCCATTTTTAAAAACAATCAGCAACTAACACGTTTTTATGCTTAAAAATCTAATTTGTTTCCTATGTCGTTTGTTTGTTTTTATGTTTTAATTATATTGTGAATGTAACAAATGTTCTCCAAACTGGACAGTATTTTACCTCCTTACCTTTATTGGGAAAGTTACGCCTGCCTCCGGCTGTTCCGGAGGCCTCAGCCCCGCCCCCGGAACGCCCCTTTTTCGAAGCCCCGGGACATATGCGCGCCCCGGGGCTTACTCGCGCCACCGAGACTATGCAAGATAGGCTCGGTGGCGCGCAGGGGCAGCTTGGGGCAGCGTTTCGCTTCAGCGCGGGGGTTACGCGCGTAACCCTTTGAAAATCTGCCCCAATATCTTCAGTCTTTTCTGTGCAATTCCATCTTATAACAGTTGCTGATATACTTAAACTATGTTCTTTGTGCCTCCTTGACCTTTCTGTCTTCAAGGTAAAGCTAGACTTATGTTTAATTCCTTTGTAAAACAGGTGCCCTCGCGTGCTGCAGAGCATAAAACTAAAAACTCACATGATCAGATAATTACTAAGGGGCAGATTTTCAAAGGGGTACGTGAGAAAGATACGCGTGTAACTCCCGAAAAGCTGCCCCTTCTACCCCCTGCACGTACCGAGCCTATGTTGCAGAGGCTTGGTGGCGCGCGCAAGTCCTGGGGCTTTCCTGGGGGGGGGGGGGCGGGCCGGGAGCATGTCTGGGGGCATGGCGCGGCCGGCACGTATCGGGGGTGTTCCGGGGAGGGGGCATGGCCGCAGCTTCTGGACCAGCCCCCGGACCGGAACATGGCGCGCCGGCAGCCGGCCCGGGCAGGCGTAACTTTTGAAATAAAGGTGGGGGGGGGGAGAATTAGTTAAGGCCGGGGGGGGGGCAGGTTAGTTAGGGGAAGGAAAGGGAAGGTGGGGGACACCAGAAAGACAGTTCCCTCCTAGGCTGCTCCGATTTCAGAGCGGCCTCGGAAGGAACGGAGGCAGGCTGCGCGGCTCGGCGCGCGCAGGCTGCCGATTTTGCGCAGCCTTGCGTGCGCCAACCCCGGATTTTAAAAGATATGCGTGGCTACGCGCATATCTATTCAAATCCGACGTACTCTTGTTTGCGCTGGGTGCGTGAACAAAAGTACGCACTCGCGTATATTTTAAAATCTGCCCCTAAGAGTATCCACTGGAGACAGTCCATGGAAATCCACAGATCAGTCCATGGAAATCCACAGATCTGTCCCAGGGAGGTACTTACGTGTTTTACAGCTGCACCTGAGCTGAGCAAACTTACTCCTGTCCCATGAAAAACTGGAGACATGCTAATTCTGGATCCTCATTTTCCGCTGCCCTTGTCGCGAGCTAGGTGTTCTTCCAGAATTGTGCGCCCCTGATGGTTCTTTTTATTGCTTCTGCTCCCTGGATCAGGTGGGGCCGCAGAGGCCCCACAGGCTGCATTCATGGTTCCCAGGATGAGGGAATCCTTGTCATCATACAACGATGGCACCTAGCTGTTGAATTACGGGCTCCATACCTGCCTGAGGACTTCCATTGTAATGACCGGGCTCAGTGAGTTGGGAGGGGGGATACAAAATAGGGGAAAAATTCCTTGGTAGTTGCAAATGCTGGTCCATGGTGCTGTTGCCCGAAAGAGGCCAATTTGGATTGAGCTGGAAGTCCAAAGGAGCAGGAGAAAACTGTTAATTAAAGAGAACATTGTTAGTAGTAAGATTTGCAGCCGAATCCAACAAGAGTCGCAATGTGAATAATTTTGCTGTGGCCTCTCCTCTCACTCTGAATGATGAAGCAAAATTTGACCTCTTCCAGTACATAAGAACATAACATAAGAACATGCCAAGAAAGTATCCAATCCTTTTTTAAACACAGCTATACTAACTGCACTAACCACATCCTCTGGCAATAGATTCCAGAGTTTAATTGTCCGTTGAGTGAAAAAGAACTTTCTCCGATTAGTTTTAAATGTGCCCCATGCTAACTTCATGGAGTGCCCCCTAGTCTTTCTACTATCCGAAAGAGTAAAATAACCGATTCACATCTACTCATTCAAGACCTCTCATGATCTTAAACACCTCTATCATATCCCCCCTCAGTCGTCTCTTCTCCAAGCTGAAAAGTCCTAACCTCTTTAGTCTTTCCTCATAGGGGAGCTATTCCATTCCCCTTATCATTTTGGTCGCCCTTCTCTGTACCTTCTCCATCGCAATTATATCTTTTTTGAGATGCGGCAACCAGAATTGTACACAGTATTCAAGGTGCAGTCTCACCATGGAGCGATACAGAGGCATTATGACATTTTCCGTTTTATTCACCATTCCCTTTCTAATAATTCCCAACATTCTGTTTGCTTTTTTGACTGCCGCAGCACACTGAACTGACGATTGCAATGTGTTATCCATTATGACGCCTAGATCTCTTTCTTTGTGGTAGCTCCTAATATGGAACCTAATATTGTGTAACTATAGCATGGGTTATTTTTCCCTATATGCATCACCTTGCACTTATTTATAAACTTGAAACATGATGAAACATGGAATTTTTTGTTGCATCTATATAATGGGATTGAGGCATGGTAATTTCTGGACCTATACATATTACCCTGGGAATCATGGGCCACTGAGCAGTTATAAAATTAATGTACAATATTATTTTTCATCATCTTTCAAAAGACAAAAAGGAAACAGCATATTTGTAAAGATTAAACTTTACATAATTCAGAAACAATGGGGTAATTAACTTTCCTTATTTAACAGCTAATTATCATGTCAGCCTTTCAATCGAGCAGATGATGAATGCCGAGTAATCAATCGTTTACCTCATCTTTGCTCACAACTTAGAAACAGCTTCATAAGAATATGAATGAACTCACAGCAGCACCTCAGTCTTTCAGAAGCTAGAGGGTTTGGAGAAGGTAAAATCTTTCAACTTTGGGTACTCTGAAGGTCCTGGGTAAAGGTCTCTTGCTTTGTTTGGTCTTCAGGGATTGTGTGAAATAGTTACAAATTATGAAAGCAGTTGATAAAAAGATTGCACTTTTCCCCCCCAGATGTTATTTATTTATTTTTATTTATTTAGGTGTTTTTATATACCGGGATACGTTGGGAACATCATCTCGGTTCACAAATAACTAAAACTGCAACAGGCTTTACAGAGAACATTATGTTATGTGCTTAAATATAGCTTGTGCTAATAAGACCATACATCATTCAAGACTAGAGTACGTGCCGATCAGGGAGGCTTTTAAGCTATCTTGTTGGTCACAGACCGATAGAATCAATCACATCTAGTAATGTATTTGATAAAATGAGCAATATTCCAGGTTCACAAAATAAGTTCAACAAAAACATCAAGACCATTATTTAATTGGGTTAATCTCTATCATTTTATCTCTTTGAATTCACGATATGCCTTGCCTGGTGGTTTTAAGCCTAATGGCTGAGGTCACACAAGTTCCCTTCATTTTCATCCATAACTCTGGCAATTTGAAATGCCCCCCCATTTCCTCTTCATGCCTTCCATGACCTTCATGGTTCTCACTTCCCTTTGTTCTCCTTGAATATTTCATTTGCTCTTATATATTTTGTTAACGTCACCCCTCTTAGGATGCTTTGCATATATTGCCTGATGATACAACCCTCACCAAAGCACCAAATGGCTTCATCATCCTCATTCATCAATGACCTTGATGCCTCTTCTGCCTTTTGTATAATTGACTTTCCTTTTCTCCTTTATATTTTGCATCTTTTTGACTCCACTTCTCTGTCTTCATTCATTTCTGTTTTCTCTATCACTACAATTAGTTTTGAATAAGCATTAATTGGTTTAGTGTTCTTAACGTAATATCTGTTCTAACTCCTTCCTCTTCTACCATCAGGCCTAAAATTGTACAGTATGATCCCTTTCACTCTTCTGTATCAACAAACCTGAATATTATGAGTTACTGAGTCCCCGTTTGTCTCATTTTACAGAGTGTGATGGGGGACAGTGTAGTGTCCCATGGCTTTTAATAACCAAAGAGACCTCTTCATGGCTAAATGTAAAGAGCCATGAGGTTTATCATTGAATGTACTTCCGCTTTCAGTGTTTGTGTAAAGAGTTTGTAGTGCTTCATGTCAGCTAAAATATTTTTATAAATGTGTACAAATGTGGTATTTCAAGACTGGAAAGCCAGGAAATTAAAGGAGCCCATGACTTTTGGACTTTTCTGTGCTGTTTCTGGGCTTTGGAAACAATTTTCAAAGAGCTTAGGCTCCTAACCTTTGGAGATAGGATCCTAAATTGGCTCATTAGAAAATTGACTAGGGTGAGGATTCTAGTTTTATTAGGGACCTAAATTTAGTACCTAAAAAAGGAGGTGGTTATGTGGGTGGAGTATCAAAGTTAGGAGCTTAGCACAGATTTTCATAAGTAGGCACCAAATTTACCCCTAGATCCATCAAAATGTACTCTCAACCAAGCTTGATGCACTCTTTACCTGGGTTCTATCAACTAGGATGAGTACATTGTAGAAATCTCATCTTTGTGTACTTTGGCTCATTTCAAATCACATCAAATCTTCACAGATGTGTACTGTGCTGTTCATAAGTCTGACTGTGCATGTAAAACTGGCCCCCAAACTTAGACCACTACCAAAACCTCACCTCAAGTGACTAGATGACCACTAGATGACCCTCCTATAGTGGTATAAACAGATGACTATGTGTGCCACCCTAGAGGCTCTCTCTCTCTCTCTTCTCTACTCCACTCCCTTCTCCCTGTCCCTCTCCCTCCCTGCTCGAAACAGGATTCACGATAAATATTGCTCATCCTATTTCAGACATATCGCACAGCTTAATGCCGGGGAAAAAGGTGTAGTTATTTCCAGCATTAAAACATGCAAGATCGTGCATTACACTATCGCACACAAAGTTAAATATCCCTCATTTTCAGAAACCCCACCCAAACTCCTCCCCTTTGACTAAAATTTTGGAATTTGCATACACATTGTGTGATGCAAAATAATAACACATGCGTTATGGTGTTATCGCTGGCATTAAGGCCGCTATATCGCCATAATGAATTTTGATGAATAACGTGTTAGGAGCCTAAGTCTAGGCACATGAATTGCAGGAGCCTAAATTTAGACCCTAACATTTAGGCTCCTGCATTCCTGTTAATTTTCAGTTGAATATTTAGGCCCCTAAATTCAACTGAAAATAGGCACCTAACTGAGGAGACTAATTTTGGAGCTTTTTTTTTTAAATATCAGCCTCTATGTTTACACCTGCTCATCAAATACCAGTAAAGACTTTTATTTTCGAACAACAGACATGAGATTGTTATGCGTCAATAGATTGGCGAGCAGAAAAGCCCCCCCGAGTGAAAATAATCTCCAAGGGTCTTGAAAAACTGTTTTCATCCCCTACGCTTCTGCGGGCTCCCCAGGTAGTTATAGGGCCTTGCCTGGTTAGTGACCCTCCCCATGTGGCCAAGAGCTGTCTGGGACTAGAGCTAACTCCGAAGGCTGAGGAGAGGATGAATGACCTCTCTGCTCACTTCCGGAGATTATATCCTCTCAAATAGGGTGAGAAGCTTGGCAGCTGGGCATTGGGCTTGCAGTGCTCCGCAATTTTCAAAAACCTTTGAAAATGGCTACAATATAGGCTATTAAATTGTCAGTAGATTTTACCCATGTTAACACGGATAAAGGGGCTTTTTGAAAATTGCTAAGCTAGTATGTTAAGTTTACCTCCGTCCCCCAGAGTGCCTCTCCCCAAATTGCATAAAAGAGAATGTGCAACCTGGATAGGTGAATACTTTAATGTGAACTGAGCCCCAGTCTGTTTTCTAATGGTCATTTAACTACATGAAAATTTATTATTTTTTTTTTAATGCAGGTAAAGGGCTTTGAAAATTCAGCCCCTAAAGGAAGTAGAAGGATCTGACTTGTGTTACTCCAGCAGAACCCCCCCCTAACAGCTCAGCTTCCCTCTGTAAGTTTTATTGCATGCTTATCATTTAAACAACATGTCAGCAATTCCTCCTTTGTGTCTCCACTTGATATTTACTTAAAAAGATCCCCATCTAGAACTGAAGAGGCTTTCTTTTTTTTGCCTTTGCTGCAAATCCAGCTGGAGAGGGAGAGATAGGGAAGGGAGGGAGAGAGAGAGGAAGAGGGTTGCGAATCCCCAGGGGAGGAGGAGAGGGGGGGGGGGGGCAGTTCCTGTCAGGGAGATTACAATGGCTGTCATCCCAGGGATCAGAAAGCAGGGAAGTTGCTGGCTCCACAGCTGTGAAGTGGCGTTTAAAGGCAGAAATGAAAAGACAAGAGAGCAGCAGTTTGGAGACCCTGTAAACAGGCTCACTTCCTTGAACCAGAGCACTGTGCAAGGGGGAAGCCTCCAGGCCACGAGGAAGGATTTTTGTCTCTTCTGTGTTGTAGTTTCAGAACACAGACTATTTGGGGACAGAGTTGGTATTCCAGAAAAAGGAAGAACCAACATTAAAAAAAAAAAAAAAGTGTTTATGAATAATGGAACATTTCATATCCATCTGGTTCTGAAGGGTTTTTTTTTTTTTTAGATCTCGCAGCCAATTATATCGCATGCTTGAATGATAACTGGTTCTTTCCTCGGGCACATTCTGCTCTGTAATTTCTACATTGATAGTTGTTACCAACCTCTGAGGTTAGTAGCCATATGGAAGTCCAATATGGCACTTTATACTACGCTTGTTATACGCTTTGCACTTTGCAATCTCTCAGCGATCGTAAATCCACATTGTAGTAGGCAGTGTAAGAAACTCAGAGTCAATTTAAATGTTTTCCTTTGCCAGCACAGGCTGCTAATTTAATTTTAGGAACATTATAGAAGGTTTTGTTTGGAAGATTCAACACTGACGAGAATCGGGATGATGGCAAGTAATTTCCATTGCAAAAGCCTTGCAAAACAATTACATTTTGCTATAAACTATGGAGGTGGGAAAAGGTAATCTGTTGATGTCAATATCAGGAGTGATCAGGTGCTTCACATTCCTGTACGAAGTCTGTCACTGAGCGAGTCTAGAAACCATTGTGTCCCAATGCACTTTGGAAACAAAGACCGAAACTCAGGGCCAAGTCAAACAGATTTACTGAAACCTGCAACAGATCTTATGGTCATGATATCTGCATTTCGGCTTTCTAAAAGTGCTTTGGGTGAAACCGAAGGACCTCCAACGACCTGGCATTTAGATGGTGCTGTCTTTGAAACCTAAGATGGAGCCTGAACAAACTGAAGTTGCAGAAAGCACAAACAAGTCCTGATGAAGACTACTATTAGTGAATTTAATAAGAATGTGATTGTTATGCACGAACAGATCTTACAGAGGGGTTATCTGGACATCGTTAGATGGCAAACCTATGTTTCAGAAGTCATCCTGCCCCCTTTAATTGTCTCATGATTGTGTTGCTTGTGTTCTTCCCTATTTGATACATACTCCTAGGATCGTGGGAATAATTAAGAATCATTGGCCTATTCTTCAAGGTGTGCCTTTAAGAGATCACAAAATATACCTGATTATTTGGTTTTGTCACATTTACCCTCTCTTATCAACAGTACTTTTGATCATAGCATTCAGAGTTGTGGCCATTGTGAGATATATTCTCTTTCTTTGATTAACCTCGTTATCCATCCAGTAACAGCAAACATTTTGCCATACAATTGCTAACCACTTGCGAATCTCAACAAGTGATTTATTTTATAAAATATCCTTACAATTTGTTTTAGTTGGACAAAACTTTGCGAGAGGTTGACACAGATTATTGAACACTATAATAGTATCTGGCATTTTAATACAATATTGGCTTCATTTGGGGCCATGCGATTGAGGAGTTATATTTTATTGTTTTACAAGTGGTAAATGAGAGCAGGAGAGTATCAACCGTATACTTCTTTGTAAAGGGCAAAGATGGATGTTTGGTTTGGAAACCCTTTATCCAAATGATTTAAATAGTGCAATAGAATGGGGTATGTTTTTTAGTTCTGGTTCAATATCCGAGGTTATATGATATTGGTACCTTTGTGTGATAATTGGTAAGATAGAGTGAGGCAGTAAATGTTTATTGAATGTGAACATGAAAAGGTTGATTTTTAAACTGACATGCTGTATAAATTAGGTATGATTAGATGTTGACTATCTGATCTATTGCAAAGATGGCGGTAATCTATGGAATGCACTTTGGGTATTGGTGTCTCTTGTAATGATGACTTGATTTAATGGAGTGCAGTGCTTATAGCCAATGTAAGTGTATATTTTGTTAGTTAAAATATATGTTTATTTTAATGGCAATATACTAGAGAACGATAGTGATAAAATATACCCCTGAAAAAGCCTTTTTGACAAAATGTTTTGTTGGATTAAGGATTTCACTGTTTATCCGTTTGATTCAAGCTTTGCAAAGTCGAGTCCTTCGTTATTTGAACTTTCATGGACCTGTGTGATATTTAATCATCTATTGAAGCAAGTTAAAGTTATCTTTACCTAGGACACCATTGGATTTTCAGCTGGACAGTGATTATAGTGAGATCTCATTACAAAGATTGATCATTTAGTATGGACTTTATTCGGGGTCATATGGGACTTTTTGACTTTGGGGATGTTATATGTCTATGTTGTTTTAGGGCCTCAAAGTGATTTGTTGGATTAAGGTTTGTTTTAATTATATATTGAAGTATGAAAGATGGAATAAAATTGATTTTGCATAAATTGTCACTTTAAGATTGTTTTTTTAAAAATTGATTTTAAATGAATTGTTACATCCTTGTTTTTATATATGATGATTGATGGATGTATTTGATTAAACCTTTTTCGTTTGTTTTTTTATTTAAGAACCTAAACCTTGACAGACTTTGAGAATGTATCGGCCAAATTAGGAGAGCAATGGAAGGGGAAGGAGAAGGCTGGAAACAGAGTAGGTTCTAGGCATGGTCTTTCATTTAAAACAAAACAGCACTATATACAGCATCATCAGGACAGGAGTGACTGGTCATCACTCTTGTCTCAAGAAGCCCTGCAGATGGATAAGTGGTGGAGTGGAGGGGGCCTCAGGGGGACATTTTGTTTTGATAGGGAGTGGCTCAAGAATTTTTCCAGGTTTTTTTGTTTTTTTTGTTTTCATTTTAAATTATAATTCCATCCCCCATCCCCTTATCTTGGACCAGATTGTATTGTTATATTTTATTTTCTACCCTTGAAGAGATTCATAGATGCCCAATGGCTCAGAGGACCTCCCCCCCCCCCCATAATAATGTGGTTAATGAAACTTAAGCCCTCATCCACCTGTCTTAAACAGTCTTTGAAATAAATATATTGTTAAATAAGGCAGCCAGCCAGTCTGGCGCATGGACTTGATTAGTAATTTGCACCTTGGTAAAAGTATCAACAGAGCTCTAGTGTTTAGATTTTCGATTTGGTTACCAATTTGCATCTTTAAAGAAGTGTAACCTCATTCAGATTCAAAGCTCTCTTGAACATGCACTACCTGAAGAAAAGCAGCTCCTGTAATTTTCAAGTGTCAAACGTACCTATTTCAGTGCAGGAAGTTTAAAGAGACAATGCCCCACTCAAAGCAACTTACACTGGAGCTCAAAATCTTTCGAGATGAGCATGAGAATTCAGATCCTTCCAATAATGTTGTTCTTTGTGATGTTGATTTCTTAATACAACAAAAAACTCTTTTCTGCTGAAAATTCCCTTTTGTTTCTAAACAATTTCGAGGCATGACCATTTGCTCTCAACAGATGCTCTGGGGAGCCCAGGAGCAGGCCAGTTGGGAGTAGTGTAAAGAGAGATTGACATGCCTGAAGATGACGCTTACTTTCACATACCTTCTACAGACCCCGCCCCCTTCTCCCTCCCATATTTCAAGAAATCCATGTTAAAGTTCAAATATTTAAATTTAACTCCTAAATAGTCCACAGAGAATCTATCCACTACCATGACCATTGCAACACAGAAGTGTCCCGCTTCATTGAACCACCTATAATTCTTTTCCACCCATAGAAATCAAAGATAAAAGATGTATTTCATTTCTTCATAGAAAGCCCCAATAATACTAATGGAGGTCTCACAAATATGAGGGTATCGAAAATAAAAGTACTGTATAGAGCTGTGCAATTGTTTCAAACAAACATGCATTCCAACCCATTTATTTTGTTTCAGTAAATCCAAAACAAAAAAAAAAAAAAATGCCTCCCCAAAACTCCAAATTTGGGGATTTTTCATTTTGGCAAATAGCACACCATGACAGTAACTTTCAAACTGGCGCACGGGTGCATATGTGCGTGCGTTCGTTGCCCGCACCGAGGGACGCCGCCATTTTATAACATGCGCATGTATATACGCGCATGTTATGTAATAGGCCAGGTGCGCGCAAATGTGCGCCCAATTTTAAGTGGGTGTGCGCCTGTGCACGCAAATCCCGCTTTGACCACATAAGTAGGGAGATTTTAAAAGGGACGCGGGACAACTCCATTACCGGTTTTCCCAGTTTGTTCCCCATTAAGGGCTAGGTCTTACAAAGCCACTTAGTTTAATAGCCTTCCTTCCCTCCTGTTAGCCACAACACTTAAAATCCCACTGATCCCCACACGTCATCCATAGCACAATTAAAGTTATGTGGGAGGGGACCTTGGCATGCGCTGGATTGCAGAGGTAATTACATGCAAATTTCAGGTTAAAATCCTGGAATGCCCTGCCCAAACCACGCCCAGGTCTGTCCCTTTTGGACGCTTTTCATTTGTGCGCGCAGCGGGAGATTCGCGTGTATCCAGGCCTCTTTTAAAATCCACTCAGCATGTGCCAGCCCGAGTTATTTATGAATCCCTGACCCGACTGATGCGCGCGTGGGCTTTTAAAATTCACCTTTATGCTTGCAAGACTAAAAATCTAAATGAAACGAAAAAATACCAGGAAACACATTTCAGCAAACATATGAGTCAAAAATGATCCAAACTGACCAAAAATATTTTGCCTGCAAATCCCTAGTGTTGCATGTCCATACAAAGGATCACTTATTTTCATTATTTATTTTATTTATTTGTTTTTATATTCCGATATTCACCCGAGAGTATCACATCGGTTTGCATGATATTTAGTGAGATAGTGTGATTACAGGTCATCTTTACATTGAGGCATTGTAAAACTACAGTGAAATATACAGTGAAGTATAGTTTTGTGAAGGATAGGATTATAATATTGTAGTAAACATTGTAGAGGATAGGATTATAACATTGTAATAAAACGGCTTATTTTCATGACAGTGTAATAGCTTGACATTTGATTTGACTATTAAGAGTACTCATTGTAGGATATGTGCGAGGTTGGAGATCTGTTCTTATTGGCACATTGTCACATAGGCAGGGGAGTGCACAATAAGATGGTGAGTTTCAAAGGGGCTGCCCAGCACACATTGATTCGGGATGCTACAATTTTATAGCATATGTGACATACGTGAGTATGTTATAAAATTGCCTAGGCTCGTGTATGGGTGCCCCTAATTTTGAATGTAGGAGCATCCAATTGCACACATTTAACCATGAAAGTCAGAGAATTTTAGTATCCGGCGTACATTCGCACCAAGATCAGTTTCACCAGTTCACCTAGTATAGAGCTAGGACTTCCAAACCCCCCTTGCTTTAATAGTCTGTATTCCCTCCAGTTACTCCAGACCTTAAACCTCTTAGGAATGGCTGGTTTTTGGGGGTTTTGGTTATTAAAACTTACACCTCCTCCATAGCAGAAGTAATGTTATGCGGCACTGGACCGGGGTGTGTGCACAGGCACATGGGTACTTGCATGCATCTGTCTTGGCCCCGCCCTATAATACTCATGCCCCACCTACATCCAGCCCCCTTTTGATTCTGCGTGAGATGTGCATGCAGTGGGAGATACATGTGCATGTAGGTTGCTTTTAAATTAAAGTGGGCGCGTGCAAGCCCTACATGTCCGCACATCTCCCGATTTTGGCACGAGCCAGGCTTTTAAAATTCACCAAATTGTTAAATTGGGGTGAGCCACATGGGGCCAACTTTGGGCAGGGGCTAGGACAATGGCAGCAAGAATTAGCAGGTTCACATCAATGGCAAGCATTGTTTTTTCTTCTCAGGAATAGAACTGGGTAGTAATGAATATCAACTTCAATATGCCTACTTTTAACTGCATACAGTGTGGGCAATTTTCAAAAAACCCTTTTACCCACATAACCTTTTAAACAGGTAAATGATTTTTGAAAATGCATGTAAGAAAGAATTACATTAAGTATAAATGTAAAAAATGTTTATTTGTTGGACACTATGAGGTGTTCAATTTTAATCACAGGGCCTAGGCTATGGAATACTCTCGCTGAGGAAACTCGGAATCTTTCTGATTTCAATGCTTTCCGTAAGGTGTTAAAAACTACTTTGTTCATGGAAGCATTTTAGCATCTAATGTGAGATAACCAATTTGTAAATTCAGGAAGGTGCTTGTGGCAGTATTTCAGTAATTAATGTAGTAGTTGCAAACATTTTTATGATGATTTGTTTTATTTGTTGGTCTCTGCCTGTTTTAATGTTATTGTTTTCTGTTTTTTGTTTTGTTTATTTTTAATCCGCTTAGCATGATGGAGTCACTATAAGCGGAAAACAAATGTGTAAATAAAATCAATCAATCAATCTGTGAGCTGGTTGGAGGCAGTGGATGTTGATTTCTGTGCCCTATCATCCCAATGAGAAAAGGTGTTTCTCTGTCCTTGGGAGTATGCATTTTAAATAACAGTCCTACGAGTACCATGCAAGCAATGACATTTGATGTTCTGATGATGCAGTGTAACTCCTAAAAGGATAAAATATACGTGTGTATGCAGCTGCATATACACGTATATGGCTGCATGTTGTTTTACCATAATATGTCATAACACGAGTGTATGATATATATGCCATTAACAAAATCTGCATATCTCTATCCCGCAACATATGCAATGCGCTGAAACCATGTACCGGTATATTGGTGCATTAAACACTCATACGTTTTCTAACTATTTTTAATATTCACCGTATATTTTATGCGTGAAAGTAAAGTAGGACTTACTTAGTCCCGAATTACATGCATAAGTCAGCCAATTTTAAAACATGCACATGTCAAGGAAATTACTAGTTTTATCAATTAGTCCACCAGTTCACACAGGCCTTCTCCGGGTTATCGGGACCCTTTTTGATTCCTCAGCCTGAACACTCCCCACTGCACCCAGACCTCCCATCCAGTCAGTACCACACAATATACACGTTTAATTTCACTTATGCCTGATAATTAGCAGGTGTAAAAATAAGCAAGTATATTGGAAAATGTAGATGCAAAGGTATCTTTTAAAGTAGGAACTTAAGCATGTGTTAGCCACGCCCTAGACCGCCCCTTTTTTATTTGTGTGCATGAAAGTGAAAATACTCACCTACTTTTTACTCTTATAAAATTTGCAATACAAGAGCAGAGGCTACTTACGTGCATATATGCTCATTTCTCCACGCATAAAGGTGAATTTTAAAAGCTGGGCCCACGCTGAAACTGGGGGATGGGCACATTCGCACATCCCCCCGATTTTATAAAGTGGGCGGATGCGTTCATAAGTGCCGATGCGCACACATCTCGCGTCGGAGGACAAAGGGGTGAGAGTGTGGGTGTGGTCTGGGCAGGGCCTGGGCATTTCAGGGCAGGGCCGAGAGATATGCACGCAAGTACCCATGTGTCCGGGCGCTCACACAGGCCCAGTGCCGTGTAACTTTACTTCTGCCATGGAGGAAGTGCAAGTTAAAACAAAACAAAATACAGGCATCCCTGAGGGGTCTGAAGGGTCTGGGGTAACTCGCACAGTGCAGGCTAAACAACCAGAGGGCTTGGGAGGACCTGGAAGAACAAGGAGCAAAACTGGTGGACAAACCAGTCAAACTGGTCATGGGCTGGACGTGGTTCTGTTATTTTGTAATCCCCTCACTTACAGGGCTCAGAGCCGATTTTACGCTGCTGGGTGCACACAAGCTTAAAATGAGGCACGCACATATGCATGCCTAGGTTATTTTATAGTATACGTGTGTGTGTGTGTGCGTGCATGTTATAAAACTACCACGTCTCTGGGAGCATGCAGGCACACTCATTTGAAGGTTACTGTCCCTACGTTTTGCAAATTAATTTTTAAGCATTTAATGCTCTAAGGAGAGTGAGTTGATGGCGATTAGATTTCATTTGTTTCAAGTTATTCAGTTCTTACCTCTGCACTTATGTGACCAAAACTGAATTTGAACCTGTGTGATGTGCACCAAGATGCTTAATTAATCACGATTGTGTGCTGTTTGTCGAGTTAGGATAAGGATCACTTGAAACTGGATACTCAGTTGGAAGGTGATTGATGTAAGAATTTGTCCAAAAACGTCATGTTAAGCAGGACTACAATTTAAAAATCTAGCTGGTAAGATATGTAAATCGGAGGCAGCTTTAACTGAAAATTCAAGCCCTCTCTGAGTGATTGCAACACAGGGACAGCCAGGCATGCACAAATTATCTCAAACAAAAGTTACACTTTCACCAAACAGGGCATAACTTGTGCAGGTATTTCTAAAATAAAAAAAAGTTTGCGTGCAAGTCGGAACTTCCCTCTCCACTGAATGTGACTCCTTTGTGCACATATAAGTGCAAAACTTGGTCTCTGTGCATACTTTTATATGCCCTCACCTTGCTTGATTTTTAAATGTTGCCTACACACAAAACAGGGTTTTTTATATGCAGAAGTTGCTTTGGAAATGAAGCCTATAGCATCCCTGTGCATAAGTTTATTTGCTCATAGGGAGCACAGTTTCCTGCAAATAAAACCCTGTTTTACCCTCAGAAATGCATTATAAAATGACCCTCTATGAATGGGCACACTTTTTTTTTTATCATCTTTTCTTAACTGCATAAGCAAAGAACAAGATTTGCTCTCGGACCACATGTCAAACATGTAAGTAAATAAATAAGAATCTGGCCTCATACCATCCTCCTTGCTTTCCATATATCCATTGCACAAACTCAACAGATGGGAGATTATGCCATCCAATTCCTGCCACTTAGC
This sequence comes from Rhinatrema bivittatum, assembly GCF_901001135.1. Taxonomy (NCBI): domain Eukaryota; kingdom Metazoa; phylum Chordata; class Amphibia; order Gymnophiona; family Rhinatrematidae; genus Rhinatrema; species Rhinatrema bivittatum. The sequence goes on along the minus strand of NC_042627.1, from coordinate 74,024,059 downwards.
TCATGCTCCAAAAAATATAATGCAGAACTAGGTAATACGGAATGCAAATGATCTTCCTCCTGAGGACCCAAGTCAGGCATTACAAACATGCCATGTGCGAAGAAGACAGAGGTAGGCTTTGAGCAAGTCCACTGGAAGAAGATTAGCAATGAATCTGAAAAGAGCCATATGCCAATAAGGGGGGAAGTGACTCAACGTGACACATCCTAATAATATAATTGATCTAGAAGGAAGTTGCAGATGGGTAAAGCAAGGACATGAGCTGAAAAGTAGAAATCATCATGCCATGCCTTGTTAAGTAGAAGAGGACTGCGTTGGCTTATCTTGTACATGTAACCAGGCATAGAAAGGGCAAAGAGTATGTCCAGCTGAGAGGGTTTTTTTTTCTTTTTAATAAAATGTACTTTAATCAACCACGTTCATTGCCCTTAATGCAATATTCTGAGTTCCTTGGTGTGAGTGGGATATTTCCTGCTATTTCATTCTATCCATCTCTTTCCAATTGAGAGTTGAACTCTCCTTCCTTTTCCCATGCAACATTTTCTGGACAGCATATGACAAACTACAAGCTGTACTGCACTCAGCTCCCAACTTTCTTTCAAGAAGAAAAGCAAATAATTTAGAATATGGGAAAATATGGCTTGGGGGTGGCCTGCATGGAGCGGCAGTTGCTGCTGCCCTTAACAGAAGGCTTTCAGCGGCCTGGATGGAGCAGCAGTCGGTACTGCCCTTATCAGAAGGCTTGGGGATGGCAGACACAGAGCGGCAGTTGCTACTAAACAGAAAAAAACAATAAACAACAAAAGAATACAACAAAAGAATCACAACCTGTTGGGCACAGTTTTGACTTTTTCCTGCCGTCATCCACCATGTTATTATGAAAATTAAAATAGATTGTATGATACTCATTCACAGCTCTGCAAAAAGACATAAAATCATTTAAAAAGAAAAAAACATTGTTTTATTGGTGACTTCAGCATATGTTTTGGACCTGGGAGCAGTAGTATCCATAAAAGGGTCAGTCTAAGTTAGTCTGTCCACTGACCTCAAATATTTCGAGGTGCTTACTCAGTAAGCCAGCGATTGGCAAAGTTAGCTAGATAACTAGTCCTGGATATTCAGTGGGATAAAGATCCCACCAAATAAATTCACCTAAATTTATCTGGCTACATATAGCTGGATAACTAAAAAAAAAAAAAACTAACCTCCTATGCTTGAATATAACGAGCTAGATGTTTTAGTTATCGGGACTTCTGTGGCTGGATAAGCAGATAGTTTCAAAGACATCTGATGAAGTAGAACTCTCAAAAATTAAAAAAAAATAAAATCTGAACGGGCCTGTATTCTCTCCCCCTCCCCTTCTCCGCCAATTTCAGATTAGGCCCTGTCGAGTCGTGCACATCCCTCCCCCCCCCCCCCGAAACACCTCGAAAGTTGCCTATCATATCCTGGGGTCCTCAGATCGAGCCCCCGCAACCTCTTTTCTGGTTCTGCAAATAGAAATAAAATATAAAATCATGGCCACCCCTCATCCCATCCAGGATCAAGGTATAAATGACCCTGCTTCTGGCGCTGTATCTGTCAGAAGCAGTGCTGCAAGCGTAAGGTTTTTTTTGTTTTTTGACATTGCTGCTTAACCAGATATCTTTGAAGAAATCCAGTTAAGCACCTGTGTATGCGACTGCACATGGATAACTTATCCAGTTATTGTCAAAATGCCTTTTTTTTTAAAATTCGGCTAGATTTTAGACGGATAATGAGTTATCCGGATAAGGGGTTCAATATTCAAAACCTTGCCATTCAGATAACTTGTGAGTTGTCCATCTAAATGGCTTTGAATATTGACCTCACAATCTCTTACTTTCACAGACTTGCGTCACTGTTTGTAACAATACATTTATTTTCTGTATAACACTTACGTGGTTCCCTCTAAGTTATGCACGCGAATATGTTTCATATAGTCGGAGTTTCGGTTATACGCTTGAAATGCTATTTTTGCTCTATGGAGCAAATTTTGCAAAGGTGCCAGCTGTCTGACTTCAGGAGTTAAGCAGATAGACCCTGAGTCCAGAAAACGTTATCTCCCAATGAGCAGTTAAGTACAGACGCTCTTTTGCAGTAGACAGCTATATTTTGCCATTTAAAATGCAGTTGTTCCCAGGGGCGTGATTTGGATGGGCGTGGGGGAGTGGGTAATTTAGCTATCACAAATTTTTCCATGCTAGCAAGCGTGGGACCTATCTAATAAAACTCTTGCTAAAAATAGGTTTCCTCTGCCAGAAAGTATTGACGTTTTACGTCCACGTTAAAACGAGACATAATGTGCTCTCCAAATAATTTTGCCAAGGGCGCACAACAACAGTGTCGCTGCAATACTAACATGGATGTTAACATAAAAGAAAGTGTCACGTGCATGCCAGCCAAGTCACGAAATTCTCCGGCTCGCTAAAAAGGCTGGTCAGTGAGGGAGATTTCATTCAGGGCAAGGAGAGAGTCCCCAAAACCGGCCGGAGACTCTGTTTTCCTCCCTCCCAGCACCCCCCCCCCCCCCCTAATCACCGAAGGGCCGACTATTCACTCGGACCCTTTCTCTCCCCCAGACAGGGTCCCCCCTCCCTTTACCCTTTCTAAAGAACCTGCTTCCAGCATCTTCAAAATGGTACTAGCCGGGTCGGTCCAGTAACTCAGTGGTGCCGCCACACCCTGCCGTGCGACAGGTCCAGACTGGGACTTGTGCTCTCCAGGGCGGGAGGGAGTCGGAGACATTGGTGATACTTTGTGGCCAGAATTAGAACCCACATTACAAGGTTCCAGAAGGTTTCCTGGTGCAGGTGCCCTGGTCTCAGACCTGTATTTACTGCAGTGACCATACTAGGAACAGTGAGCGGGAGGAGCTACTGAAACAGCAGAAAAATCCCCAGCTGGTTGTGATGGAGGCTCATGGTGCCGGGATCCCAGCAGTGATTTTGATGGAGCTGCAAGAAAAAATGAAAAAAAAGGAGGAACGACCGGGATCTCCCCAATAATTGACACTGACTGAGCTCTCGTGGCACATTGCACACGCATGCACCCGCTCTAGCTAGGCTTGCTATACCTGCATATTGACATCGCTAACTAAATGCAGCCAGCTAGTGCTGACAGTTTACTTATGGTCAACTAAGTATTTTCTCCATCCCAGCCATTCCTGTGGGAATCTACTTTAAAAGCTACTAAATGTGGCCAACTATAGGTCAATTTTTAAAAGGTCACCAACTGGCTGAAATTTAGATAAGAACATAAGTACATAATTTCAAAGACATACTGGGTCAGACCAAGGGTCTATCAAGCTCTGCATCCAACAGTGGCCAATCCAAGTCACAAGTACCAGGCAAGTAGAGATGTGCATTCGTTTTTGCCGAATTGGAAAAATGCAACGAAATTGTCCAATTCTGCATGTTTCAGGGAGCCCGAAAAAAATCAGGATTTTCCCGTTTTTTCGCAAAAATTCATTTTTCCGATTAGTGCTCGCTAACGGGAGTTAGCACGCACTAATGGGAGTCAGTGCGCGCTAACTCCCCGTTAGTGCGCACTAACAAAAACTAACAAAAAGTAACAAAATCTAACGGTTTTTGTTAGTGCACACTAACATGAGTTAGCGCGCACTAACGGAGAGTTAGCGCGCACTAACGGAGAGTTAGCGCGCACTAACTAAAAATCGATTTTTCGCGAAAAAAAAAGACCCGAACCGAAAAAAAACGACATTTTCCATGGCGGCCAAAAAACGAAGAACGACACGAACACAAAAAAACGATGCACATCTCTACTGGCAAGTATCCAAACATTAAATATATCCCAAGCTATTAATGCTGGTAACAAGCAGTAGCTAGTCCTTATTGATTAATAGAAGTTAACACACTTCTCCTCTAGAAACTTATCCAAACCTTTTTTAAACCAGTTCCACTAACTGCCATAACCACCTCCTCTGGCAATGAATTCTAGAGTTTAATATACTTGAGTGAAAAATAATGTTCTCCAATTTGTTTTAAATTTGCTACTTTCTAACTTCATGGAGTGCCCCTTAGTCCTTTTGAGAGAGTAAATAACTGATTCACATTTATCCAGTCAAGATCTTTCATGATTTTGTAGACCTCTATCATATCCCCCCCTTAGCCGTCTCTTCTGCAAGCTGAAAAGTCCTAACCTCTTTAGTCTTTCCTCATAGGGGAGTTGTTCCATCCCCTTTATCATTTTGGTCGCCCTTCTCTGTACTTTCTCCGGTGCAACTATATCTTTTCTGAGATTTGGCAACCAGAAATGTACACAGTGTTCAAGTTGCGGTCTAACCATTGCTACAGACCATTTTTCTTTTTTTCACCATTCCCTTCATAATAATTCCTAACATTCTGTTTGCTTTTTTGACCGACACAGCACACTGAGCCGATGATTTCAATGTACTATCCACTATGATGCCTAGATCTCTTTCCTGGATGGTAAGTAAGTTCAGCTGATTTTCAGCTGAAGCTAACCAGCTAGGTTTTCAGCTAGAAACCAGTCTAAATCCAGCTGTCCAAATTTGGTCAGCAAGATTTAAGTTAATTGGAAGCCCCAGCTTAGCTGATGAAACTTGGCCATTTATTGCTGAAAATTGGTGCTGGCTGGCTAACTCAGAAGCCTGCCCGGGGAATGCCTACGGGGCTCCAGTTATTTTGCTGGCCAAATTACCCAGCTAGTGAATCACCCAGCGGGATCTCACCTGCTAATGAACATAAGGAGCTATATGTAGCCACTTTGAATGGATACATTTTTAAAATGTCGTATTTACATCAGCTAAATCCTGACGTGGCTAGATCTTTTTGAAAGTCATACCCTTACAGTGCTGTTACTGTAGGAACGTGATGAACTTACTAAAGTTTATAGATGCACCATAATTGTATTTCTTTGGGGCTCTGCCTTAAAAATATGGGCATCATGGCAAGAACCAGGAAACTTGACTACCACATCTGCCATCAGTAAGTGATGGTCAAATGTTCAGCTTTGATTATTCTAGTCCTAGACACAGAGGAACCAAGCCCCCACATAAGTGAAACCAATAACCCCTATCATATTAGGGAGGTGAGTTGTCTCTTTCCAGCTAGAACAGTGCCGGGGTACCGGATGAAAGCAAGTGAGGTCTCCAGAGTGGAGCAGATACATCTGGAGACAGAGGACTGACTGATGTCAGTCGTATTTCCTACCGCCCTCGGGAAGGAGCAATCATCATTTTTTGCCCTGATAAACAAGCTGTAACTTTGGTGCCTCTGGGAAGCCAAGCATCCATATTCCTTTCAGCAGAGCTGGAAGAATTCAGGACAGCCTGAACCTATTGGCCCTTCCAAATCTGTGAAGGGAGGCCTGGTGCCTCCTGCCATGTACATAAAAGAGAAAACGCACTTAGTGTCACCGAAAGTGAAATATATAGCTCACAAATACATCTTAACTACGTGAAATGGAAAGGAAAATACCTCCTGTTCCTTTTACAAAGGCTGCAGGATGGGTTTCAGCTGCAAAAGTAAAAAACTATAGATGTGATCCAATTTTATGTTGATTCTTATTTTTTGATGATATTATGATTCATGCTTGTGTTATGATTCATGTTTTTATTAATTGATGTTAGTTGGTTTTGTCTGTCTTAATCTCAGTGCTATATGTTTTGTCTCCATGATGTGCTTGAATGTCCTGAATTTGGCAGAATAAACTTTTTTCTTTTTTTTTTTTAAACAAATAAATACATTGATTGAATTAGCTCTGATGCACTGCCCTTCAAGAGGCTCTGCCCATTTTTTTAAAACCACTGGGGATCACTTGCTGCTGCTGCTGCTCACTGGGTAATTGAGAAAGGGCCGAAATGAAAAGCAGGAGGTGTGTAAGTGCCGCCGGGCCACCCCCTATCCCCCCCAGCTGGTCCTCCTGGCCCATTATATGCCTCAGAGAAAGCGGCACTGTCTCTTTAAAAGTGGCGAGAAAAGCTTCCAAAATGCAGGCCCTTTGGGATCTCTGTCCTGACGCTTCTCTCACATTCTGTGTGAATGGGGGATATGAAAGAGTAAAAGGGCAGAAGGTGACACGGCAGAGCACTGATGGTTTCCTGTGGCAGGAAAAGAAAATAACGCGGGGGCTGCAGACCAAAAGTTAGGTCTGAGCTGGAGTCAATATATTTGGGGTCAAGGCCCCTGGGAGGTGAATAAAAAGGCCCTTTGCAGGCCGGTTCCGGTTCAGGGGCATGGTAGAGAGCATTAACGAAGCATTTTCAGTGGCTCCACCTCCTACTTTCCCTGAATCATTTTTTTCTAGCCGCGCCAAACATTTATTTGCCAGAACCAAACCCTTCCCACGGAGAATCTTTTATGAGAGCTAGTAAGTGGTAAAATTCCAATATCTGCCGATATTTACCCAAGGGAGGCCCAGATTAAGGGAGGACGTTGAAAGGGGGATTGATCCCTATATAATCAAGATAAGATTTGCACAGTTGTAAAAAGGAGACAAGGTACCCCAGCCTCTGCAAGATACATTTAACTATTCAGATCAGATGAAGTGGGTGCTTGAATGCCAGCCACAGATATCTGATCTTAGGGTACGGCTGAGCCTCTGGCATACCACGCACGGACACTATCCCCAGGAGTATTATTCCTAGAGGGAGGCCCTTTTTTGGGGGGAAGGGGGGGGGGGATGTGCATCTGCTGGCCATCACTGTCGTGCAGTGCAATGCCACACAGTGGTTCCCAGTCTGGCTGTGAATCAGACGGAAAAGGTGAGACCCGGTCCTGTATTTTTGAACTTCCATCACAGGGCACTGATTTACTTGAGCGGTTAAAAAAAAAACTGGAAGGCACATCTATTCTCTTGTCAAAAGCATCCTGTTTTAACGGACCAAGCAAAATAAATTAGCATCTAGAACATTTATCACCAGAGCAGTAAAGATTAAACAAAATTCAGTCAACCAAGCAAGCGACGGTAATAATTTGTAAGAGTGCAATGCTGACACCTCTTAGTGTGGGCCTGCTTACCCTCATGCAGGAGGACCAGCTAGAAATTCACTAGCCAAATGATTGCTGAGGGACATTTGTGACATTCAACAGATCACTTAACCTCCCAAATTTATACACTCACGGTGTAGGGCTATTTAAATAATGCACAGTATTTTGTGTGGTGAGAGCTCTTGACACACCCTGCCAGTGCTCCTTTTGATTCTTTTCTTTTATTAATTGTATTTATGGGAAGGCCAATATTCAAAGTCCTTATGGGTGAAAGCAGAGTTTTACTCACAGAAATCAGGGCTTTAAGAATTTCACAATCTGTATGTGGTAAAAGTGTATGCGTTATTCCACGCTGTGCGTTCTTTTACCTGCAGAGACTCTTCTGAGGCAGGGAGAAGGCGGAGGATAGAACATGTGTGTATTTTGCTGAAAAATGCCTGCAGAGGAAGCAGTATATATCCCTATGAGAGAGAGTAGGTTGGTAAAAGGAGAAAATTCTTTTTCACTCAACACACAATAAAGCTCTGGAATTTGTTGCCAGAGGATGTGGTTAGTGCAGTTAGTGTATCTGGGTTTAAAAAAGGTTTGGATAAGTTCTTGGAGGAGAAGTCCATTAACTACTATTAATCAAGTTGACTTAGAAAACAGTCACTGCTATTACTGGCATCAGTAGCATGGGATCTTCTTAGTGTTTGGGTACTTGCCAGGTACTTGTAGCCTGGATTGGCCACTGTTAGAAACAGGATGCTGGGCTTGATGGCCCTTGGTCTGACCCAGTATGGCAATTTCTTATGGTCTTATGTTTTAACCTAGATACTTGGGTATATGGGCCCTTTAATGCGAGCAACTGTTTTAAAATTCACCCCTAAATGTGTGTATGAGAGAGAGAGAGTCATTTCTGCACACACTATGAGTGATAGCCAGAAAGCATAGAGTTTGTGACACTGGCAAATTTCTAACTCTGCTTTGCATGCTTGCTAAGCACTGATGTGAACACATCCTGTCAACTTGAGTGTGTGTGACTGACAGACAGACAGACAGACAGTGGTACTAGTGAGTGGTATAGTATATTAATTAACTATATTATAACATCAAAAATCCAAGTGGCTACTTCCAATTCCCTAATTTCCTGTAAGGTAATGAGAGATGAAGGAAATGCAGTGTGCAGATAAGTGGCAGGGTCAGAGGGTTGGGTGTTTTATTTAATTTTATTTAAAAACTTTTCTATACCGTTGCTAAGTTAAGTACCATCGCAACGGTTTACATGTAGGCACATATTTAATGAGGGTAAAAGCGTACTATAGTACATTCTAACAGGTGCCATTAAAGGTTCGGTTACAATATATCATTAGACATAGACATTTCGCGAAGTAGTTCATGACCAATTGTACCAAGGTACTTACACCGGTAGTTTTATTATACATAGTATTATAGTTATGGTTTGTTGTGGTGTGGAGTTCATAGACTAATCTATTGTAAAGTTCTACTTACTGTGTGTCGGTGCCTTTCTGTCTTTTCCTGAATAATTTCTCTCTATTCTTTTGTCTCTTTGTAAAATGCTTGTTTAAAAAGCCATGTTTTTAAACTTTTCTTGAATGTCTTTAGATCACCTTGTAGTCTGATCTCTGGAGGCATGGTGTTCCAGATTATGGGTCCTGCTAGTGATAGGGCTCTCTCTCTCACTTGGGTCAGTCTTGCTGTTTTAACTGATGGAATGGTTAGGAGTGCTTTATTTGCTGATCGGAGATTCCTGTGTGGCGTGTGCACCCGTAATGCTGTGTTCAACCAGTCTGATTTCTCATCATAAATTAGTTTGTGAATGATACATAGGGTTTTGTATTTAATTCTGTGTTCCTGCAGAGTTGCCCAGGCTGTCAGTACAAGCAGTAGTAGCAGATAAAAAAAAAGGGATTCCTGTACCTAAACTTAAAAGAGACTTTTTTAGCTACAGAACGCCAGAAGCTGGCTCAAGCCATAAGTAATTAAAGTTAGGAGAGCATCTGCCACCACCGCCTGCTCCTTTCCCTCTTGCTTTGGAGCAGGGGCAAAAGGTGACAGAACCAATGGACGCTGTCTCTAACTGTAGTCTTCCAATCTGCACCTACTATTAGCTTCAAAGACAGATGCAGTGAACACTAGCCTGAGCTTTGTCTGTTTCTTCTCTATTTCACAGTTTGCGTGTGTGTGCAAAAGGAGTCAGTACATATATACAGTGTGTGAAAAACATTGTTGCATATTATTCTGTGAGCGTTACTGGGTACAGTATTGTCCTGCACAACTGTAGTAAACTACATAGGCATAGCCAGCCAATAGATAGTGTAAGCCACTATCAAGCAGTCGAATTCTGCTTTTCAAAGCAGTGCCAGTCTTTTTGCTGTATTGCTCTGTACCTACCGTTTGTGAATTTTATCACCAGCACCGCTGCCACTGCTGATCCAGCACACTCTTGGTATCTTTGGGTAGTTCTTCCTCTGCTCTGGCAGTCTTTGAGGTTCTTTCCAAATTCCCTTCCCTTGTGGTTCTTGCAGGCTCTTGGTCTTGCCGTGGCAATCCAAGGCTTTGCATACTTCCTGCACCATTCCTGGATTCTTGGGCTGAGTTCATGCCACTTTTGGTGCCTTGGACTTTTGATGACATTCTTCTTCCTACATTTCTCACTGGATATCTTGCCGTATTGGTCTGCACCTATCGTTTGGGATTTTAATCACCAGTGTCACTGCCGCTGCTGCTCCTGTTCCAAGCCCCTCTGATTCCTTTGGCTGGTTCCACCTCTGTTCTGGTTGTATTTGAGGTTCTTTTCAAACTCCCTTCCACTACTGTTTTTTTTCCAACTCTTAATCTTGTCATGGGAGTTTGATCCTTTACACAGACTTTATCCAGTTACTTTTAAATAGTTTCATGTACTCTTGGACTTTTTCTTCATTCCTTTACAGTTCTTACTAACTATTGATCTTATCCAGTACCTTTGGTCTCATCCAGTATTTAGCCTTTGATGGATATACCACAGCAAAAGAAAGGGGCAGCAGAAGTGCAGAATCCAAATTCAGGACCATGCTCCTCCATGATTAGTGCTTCTCAGGCAATGGAGGCAATATTTTCAAATACTTATTCAGCAGAATAATTGTGTCATGGATTCCCAGAATCACAGGAAATTGAAAGCTAGTGGCTGAAGGTAATTTAGGGCCTCTAGTCAGTAACATCTTAGCTTCCAGTGAGAAGGTGGAGGAGGCAGATGGTATTGACAGGGCTGTACCCCCCCCCCCCCCCTCCAATAATGCTGTATGCCTCCTCCAGGAATTTCTTCTGGCTTCTCCCTACCTAGGGCTTTGTATCAATTTGGTTGTATAATTTGCCCTCATTTGGAATCTTGAGGTGTTCTTGCCACTGTAAATGGCTGCTTTGCACCTCTCATTGTGCTTTTGAGTTTTCATGCCACTCCTTCTGCTGCTTTGACCCTCTATCAGAACCTTTGGATTTTTCTTGCCACTTTTGGTGCTTACTTCCACTTTCACAATGCCTTGAGCTGTTCTTGCCACACTTGGTGCTGCTCTGCCCCTCTCATGCTACCTTGGAGATTCATGCCACTCTTGTTGGTGCTCTTTGCTCCTCTTTTGGAGCCTCAACGTGTTCTGCTTACTCTTGCTGCTGCTCTCATGGTACCTTGCAGAACTCTTGCCGCTGCTGGTACCATTTTGCCCCTTTATCATTTCTTCAGCTATTCATGCCATTTTTGGTGCCTTGTTAACAGTCTTGGTGCACTGGAAAACTCTTCACCCTTCTGACGATGTTTACCCACAAGTTTGATTAGAAATGATGAGAATATCCCAATTTGGGAGCCCAAAATAGGTGCATTGCTTCCCCTGTTGACCTGAATAGAGAATTAATAGAGCAAATAAAATGAATAAACCATTTTTTTTCATCTGAAATGAAACAAAAGAATGAATGAAACAGTATCAGGATCTTACCATAGGATCTTACCATCTACAGGATTTTGCCATCCACAAGAAGCCACATAAAAACTTTTCACTGTATTAAGGCTTTTCATGTATAGATTTACTGTTAGAATAATCATGAAGTCGCAGATATCTTAATTATTATTTTGTTTATTTATGTCTATTTTCTTTATGCCCTTATTTGTTTTATTTATTATAGCTGTTTATAATGTGTTTTTTTCATGTTTTGTTGGGTTTAAATTGTGAACCTAGATTTGCATATGATTGTATCATTGATTCATTTTAGATTGTATTCAACTTAGTTATGATATATTGCTTTGGATCCTAAAAGAAGGAAAAGAGGTTTTTTATCAAGTAAAATAAACTATTCCTGATTTACAGTTCCTACCCAGTTAGATACATGTTTTTTACTTGCATATTTAAAACTTTTTCTAAAAAAATAAGAGGCTTACAATGATTGGGTCTGATCTTTGATTATAACTATCAGAGCTGTGATTAGTCACAAGACACAGAACTTGTGTGCAGTCAGTGGCCTGATGGTCATTACCAGAATTTAAGTGTTGGATTTTGTTTGCTTTAAACCCATGAATGAACCTTCCATATTTAGCTTATCTAAGAGGTGCCATGCTGGGTCAGACCAAAGGTTTACTCAGCCTAGTATGCAGTCTCCAACAGTGGCCCATCCCAAAAAGTAGATCCAATTTCTTGCCGCCCACTCCCAGCAATGGGTTTCCTGAAGTCACGTGGTTAATCACTGTTTTTCGACTTTTCCTCCAGCAAGTCATCCAACCCCTTTTTAAAAACCATCTATGCCAATTGCCTTGACCACATTCTCTGGCAGCAAATCCTAAAGCTTGGTTGTGCATTGAGTGAAAAAAAATACCTTCTCCAATTTGTTTTATTCAGGTGATAAGGTTTTCAAAGTTGATGTATGATTCAGTTTGCATTGACATCTTCGATAGGCTGCCAGCAATACATTTTCCTTTTAGAAATCTGAATGACATGGCTGCAGCAAGGGACAAGTACATTGCGATTTGAACTCAGACCAGACTGATTGCAACTTGGCTCTATTTTGAAAAGAAAATTGTCATCATCATCTTGAAATCAGCAGGAACAGTCTGTCGTATTTCCCTGCAGGGATAAATGAAATCTGCCAAGATCTGCAGAAATCCACTGATCCGCAGGAATCAGCTACAGATTGTGAACGAATTTCCTGCGGAAATTCTGCAACTGCCCCCACTCCCTGTACATGGTTCGTGATCTAATTTGACAGGACTGTGGGTTTTGCAAAAGTTTATTCAATTGGTTTGTGGGTCTCTATTAAAAATGTTTGCACATCTTCAGACACAAACAGATTGTATATGCCATACATAAAATATTTTACAGTAACATACATATATAAAGTTTTGTATGAAAGAGCAACAGCGATGTGAATTATATTCGATGCATTACCATGCTATTATCTATTATATATATATTTTGTTTTCACTTAATAATAACTTTTGATCAAAACGAACATAAAATATGAAGCTGATTACCTTCCTCCCATAGAACTGGTTCCCTTAAAACATTTCCTAAATTTGTAGCGTTTGATAGTATACTTCATTGTGTTCCTTATCTATATATGGTTCTTTGCGTTAGAAGACTTGAAGGAGTTGCTATAGCAACTCTTTTTCTTTTTATCATTGAATAATAAAGGAGATAGTCACAAATAGTGTATAAATCCGGCAAAAATAACCCCTGGACTGTTCAAAACTCATATGATGCCATAATTTCTGCATGCTTGCTTATACTCTGATGAGGATACTTCTTTCTTTAGATTCACAACCTTTATTTATTTATTTATTTATTTATTTAAGCGTGCTTGTTTTGGGGAACACTATAGTAAGCTACAGTGGCCTTGCTGGCAAACATGACCTCTAGACTATAGGGATCCTATCTAGATCTTCAACCTATAATGGCAACATGGGTTAATGACCAAGTAACACAATCAAGTACATGGTTGCCCCCAGCAACACCACCCTGAATCTATCAGGTCTTCAAAATTAACCAGGATCAGGCCTGGCTAGCACCTAGTTGGGAGACCTCCTGGGAAGATCAGATGCTGAAGGCTTACAGAAAGCAACAGCAATCCAGTACAGTATCTTGCCAAGAAAATCAGTTATATGGTAGGCCATGATGATCATCAAGGTCTGTGAAAGCTGATAATATATATACCACTAGTGCCACTGCATAGCTCCCTTTTTAAATTAAGTTAGAATGTTAAATATTGTTAAAATCCATCAAATTATTTACCCAATGACATACCATAAGAACATGCCATACTGGGTCAGACCAAGGTCCATCAAGCCCAGCATCCTGTTTACAACAGTGGCCAATCCAGGCCATAAGAACCTGGCAAGTACCCAAAAACTAAGTCTATTTCATGTTACCGTTGCTAGTAATAGCAGTGGCTATTTTCTAAGTCAACTTAATTAATAGCAGGTAATGGACTTCTTCTCCAACCTATCCAATCCTTTTTTAAATACAGCTATACTAACTGAACTAACCACGTCCTCTGGCAACAAATTCCAGAGTTTAATTGTGCGTTGAGTGAAGAAGAACTTTCTCTGATTAGTTTTAAATGTGCCACATGCTAACTTCATGGAGTGCTCCCTAGTCTTTCTATTATGTGAAAGACTAAATAACCGAATCACATCTACCCATTCTAGACCTCTCATGATTTTAAACACCTCTATCATATCCCCCCTCAGCCGTCTCTTCTGCAACCTGAAAAGTCTTAACCTCTTTAGTCTTTCCTCATAGGGGAGTTGTTCCATTCCCCTTATCATTTTGGTCACCCTTCTCTGTACCTTCTCCATCGCAATTATATCTTTTTTGAGATGCGACGACCAGAATTGGACACAGTATTCAAAGTGGGGTCTCACCATGGAGCGATACAGAGGCATTATGTCATTTTCCGTTTTATTCACCATTTCCTTCCTAATAATTCCCAACATTCTGTTTGCTTTTCTAACTGCCGCAGCACACTGAACCGACGATTTCAATGTGTTATTCACTATGACGCCTAGATCTCTTTCTTGGGTTGTAGCACCTAATATGGAACCCAACATTGTGTAATTATAGCATGGGTTATTTTTCCCTATATGCATCACCTTGCACTTATCCACATTAAATTTCATCTGCCATTTGGATGCCCAATTTTCCAGTCTCACAAGGTCTTCCTGCAATTTATCACAATCTGCTTGTGATTTAACTACTCTGAACAATTTTGTATCATCTGCAAATTTGATTACCTCACTCGTCATATTTCTTTTCAGATTATTTACAAATATATTGAAAAGTAAGGGTCCCAATACAGATCCCTGAGGCACTCCACTGCCCATTCCCTTCCACTGAGAAAATTGTTTATTTAATCCTACTCTCTGTTTCCTGTCTTTTAACCAGTTTGTAATCCATGAAAGGACATCGCCACCTATACCATGACTTTTTACTTTTCTTAGAAGCCTCTTATGAATATGTATCTAGTCTCTCACAGTGATGTGATATCCTACCTTTCATAAGAAAAACTTGAGTAGAGCATTCCATTATCCTTCCATTAACCATGCCAGTTAAAAAAAAATCCACTGAAGAGACATCAGCAGACTATATATCTATTCTGTATCTTCATGTGGGCTCCATAGTGAGAGGTCTTGTGGGTAACTTGTATCTCACAGCTCTGTCAGTTTTTCAGTGGATACCATTGTGAGCATGCTTAATACCTAAATACATACTTTACAAAGCCTTATGGCCAGCTACAGTATCAATGGCAGTTTCATGGCCTGCTCCATTGAGGGCAGGGAGGGGGGTAGCATGCCTGAGCTGGGGTATACCTCAGAGAAGCCTGGCACTCTGGAGCAGGCACTCTTCTGCCTGAAGCAGTCCCCACAGACTGGACCCTTGGGTGCAGGTGGCTGTCACGTTTTACCAGGTGGAAGCAGGGGGCAGGCAGAAAGTAGGAACCCGGAGAGGAGCAGAACACAGGAACAAAGCTGAGGGCCAGTAATGACAGGAAGCAGGAAACAAGCTAGGCAAACGGTAGTATCACAGAGCAAACTCTTTGAAGACTGTTGGACCAGCACAGTTGTGTCCAGCTAGGGGTCCTTCTAGCTGGCTCTCTATTTGCTGGGGGTCTCCCTAACTGCTCAGCTTGGTAGTTCCTACAGAGTTCTTAATTAGCCCCACCCCTATGGCTCCACAGCAGAATCATCGGGCCTTGACCACCCAGGGGTGTAGGTTTGCTCCTTGCTGCCCCTGACAAGCAGATAAATGTAGGCATGTTAATAGATGGAGAACAGGTAGCCTCATTATTTCAACAGGATAACTTTTTTTTTTCTTGAGGACTACTTTCCACTCCTGAGCGGCTCGTGAATAAGGGGAGCTACGTTCAAAGCAGCATGCGACTCAGCCAAGACGAGAATCTGCTGCTCAGTCAATTCTCTGTGAATGGTCTTGGCTCTCCACTTGCAGCCGATACAAAACCCAGAGTCAAGGGCATCTTTTGGGGTTTTCAGATGAGAAGGGGATTATTCTTCCGAGCTTCACAGTTGCTTACAGTTAAAACTGGGCAGCCAGCCCACATTTGATTGCCAATACTACACTTACTCTAAATTACATAATAGATAAATAATTTGACCTCCCAAGACTTAATCCTTCTTTATCTTTCCTTAGGCTGTCTTTGTTCTCTGTGAACAAACCTTTATTTATGAGTTACTGAAAAACATTTTATGTATGGCATATTTAAAAGGCACGACGTGTTGATACCATGTTTCTGCCCCTCTGGAGAATGTACTTTCTGACTTTGTCTGAGTACTGAGGTGCTATTGCATGCAAGTCATTAGATAAAACTAATGATTTTCCTTTCCAAAGAGATACAAGGAATGCATTAAAATTTAGTCCAATAAAAAGGTATCATCTTATTTTTTGCCGCTGTTTTTATTTTTTAACTTTTATTTTTGTGCATTCAAGTAGCTCAACACAGTGGTCAGACTAATGTATTCAAAGAGATACAAGTACATCTATATGGATTGACCTTTAGCTATCAACAAGAGAGAAGCTTTCTGAAAGTATGGGAGTGGGTGTGTTTTTTTTTGTAGGTAAAATGATTGGGGAAATGTGAGATTGCACATCCACTTAGCCAGATATGTTCTGACTCACCCGGCTATGTGGCATGGTTTAAATATTCAGTCGCGGTCAGCAGCTGCCACTTACCCAGATAAATTCTTTTGCAGCTAATTATTTATCCAGCTAATTGGTGGGAGGGGAATGGGTGTAACGGGGAGGAGTTGAATTGGCCAGATAAGTTAGCTGGTTGTTTTTCCGACTAACTTGTAGAGCTGCACAGAGGCTGAATATGGACCTCTCAACTTTTATTCATCTGGAAGATCCCAGCCAGCAGCTATAAACATGAACATATAGAAGACAAATACTGAATAAATCAGAGTTTATGGGATAATATAGTCAAGGCCAATGTTTGACCACAATAATGATACATTGTATCCCAGAGCTTGGAATACCACCTCTCACCGCTCCATTACTCTCATAACTTTCTCCAAACACTACTTAACAGAAAATATGGCTTACATTCATAGAAACTCTAGTACCAGAAGCTCCCCACCATTTAGACACTCCTCTTTCCACAAATAATCCCCCCCCCCCATCACAAAGAGAGTGGTAAATCATAGTCTTCAGACTCCTCTTCCTCTTAAACACCAGCCTCTTATGTGGGATATGGGGCTCACTTCCATAACTCCCAGTGTCTCTTAATCCTCCATGGACTTCGCCCTTCCCCTCAGTCCTTCAGACTTCACCGTTCCAGCAGTGGGCAGATCTCTCCGGTCTCATCCAAGCTCTGGCCATCCTTTGGGATACCCCTCATTTTGGAACCCCCATTCTCCTAGCCATTTCCTCAGGAGGAAGAATTGCCTCTTCTTCGGCTCATCATCCTTGGGCCTCTTCGTTTGAGGGTAAAAGCCCCTGTAGTATTCCACTCCAAATTGGGAAGGTCCCCAAGCCCACCAACCTGTAGGCTGGCTACTCTAGGCCCCTACATCCTGGAGGTCCCTCTCTTCCTCCTCTTTATACTCAGAAAGGGCAATTCCTGCCAAATTGACTCAAAATTTACACCTTCCCAGGCTACTTCCCAACCAACTATCTCCTCTCACCTCTTTTAAAGGGACATCCCACCATACTCCTTAACACACAGACAAGTAAACACAACTGAATAAAGCACAAATCATCAGTTGCTCAGTATCACACCAACCAATAACAAGTCTTTCCCAAACTCCTCCCAACAATGACAACCCTTGGGCTCCTCTACCCAAAATGTCTGTCACTACTAAATAATCAGTAAACCCCTCCCCAACACGCAATAATGCTACTCCTCACCCCACCCTTTTTGTTCCTCACATCATGAGCCCTTGTACTCTAAGTGAGATTAATCGGATCCATTCATTCCTGCCAAATGACCACAGACTGACAGTATGATTTTAAATAAGCCTATGTTTTATAACTCCTACCTGAAGGCATATTTGACAGTGTTCAAATTAAAGCAGTACTGCAAGCTGATATGAACATCAGAGAGAGAGAGAGAAGAAATCATCCCAGCTTTAGGAAAGAAGAGACAGCAAAGCATTAAAAGCAGATGCAACATGGCACTAGAAAAATATGTTGTTTTTTTTCCTGGTTGGCAGGAAGCAGTAAAGTTTTTAAGAGTGTATTGGGACCTCTGCTTTTATTTGATGATAGCTAAACTGTGTTGGTGGGTGTGGTTGAAGCAATTAAGAGCTGTGACATCCCTAAAAACAAAAGAGTAGCTGATTGGGCTGCTTAATGGTTATATTTTGTTTCCTAAGAAACATTTGTCACTCCTTATTTTAGGGGGGGGGGGGACTTTTTATGCAAAACTAGGTAATTATAAAGTTGTGCCTCCTGCCACGGTACAAACACCGGCAATGGGGAGATAAGTGTGCACCCGCCAGACGGCTCTTTCTTCATTTACATTTTTCTGCTTCTTTACAACCCCATCTCCAAAGGTTAAAATTCAGTAGAGTGGGGAAAAGTTTCGCTTATTCATGCCCATGTGTTCTCCATCACAGTCTATGAATAAAACACTTTCATGTATTGTTACCAGTTTGTATTTTGGCCTGTTTTCACACACACAGACCTGCTTCTTCTGGATTCAAATTGGGGCTTGTTAGTCTGGCTTAATTCCCTGTTCCTTTTTAGCCCCATGGAACTACTCCAGAATTAAATGTGGATTAGCTTCCATTTGTGCTCAAACTTAATCCCAGCATTGACTTTACAACTCCATCCACTTGCATCTAAATCAAGCATTCTTCACTCCCAGCATAGGAGCCAACTTTTAAAAACTATTGGGAGTGCTAAATTCAATATGAATTATTCCTTCCCGGACACAGTGAAGGGGCTTGTTGAACACACTGCTCAACCACAGAGCTGGCATCTGTGACTCCTAGAATAACAGGTCCAGGAGAGAGGCCATCTCCCTGGGTGAGATTCCTCCTCCTGCCAACGCAAACTGCGGTGAGCCTATTGTGCACGCGTATTTAGTGCTGGATTAGAGGTGTGCAGGAAAACAGCCTTTGAAAGCTTGTGGACTACACTCAGGCCCCCAGCTTTACGTTTAAGCCACCATTGAATTGCTAAACTTTGTTTCAGCTGCTATTTTTCCTGTGCAATAAAGGTTTCTGGTGGATTTTCTTCTGACAAAGCTAAAAAACCTAATAACCACCCATGTAAAAAAAAAAGTGAAAACAGATCAGGTTTGATCCCCAGAGGGTGGAAAGTGAAAGTTGAGAAAGACTGAAGTGATTCAGCCCTATGAGCATGAACTTGTCAAGGCTCTCAGTGGATACTTTGAATAAGCGCATCCGGTCTGTATTATAAATAAAGGAAGTAAGCAGTAATTTGCATGGATTAGAGTTGTTAACATTTATCAATTGCAGGGTTTTCAAAGAACTCCCAAATTCGTGATAAAAGCATCTCTTTGTAGTGAAGGATTGATGGTGGGAGTGAAGGAATCTGATGAATTTAAAGCCACAGATGAGAGACAGCAAAGCCAGCCAGATCTAAACTGAGATACCATTAGTGGTTCTCATAAATCAAATCCTGTTTATAGCGAGGATACAGTTGAATTACCATCTGGACTTTTTAACCTCAGCATTTATTTCCGAAGCCTCCTCTAATACAAAGAGGGAGACTTAACCCTTCCTTTCATCTTCGGCAGCTCTGTCTCAGGGCCGGTGAAATGAGCAATCTCATTTTGATATAAAATGTCCCTAGGAACTGTGAGAGTGGCAAAATTCAAGTATTTTTTTGTGTGGAAGAAAAGCCATAAAACAGACACTTAGCTTCACACTAGAATGAGATCTGAGGGTACTCAAAATGCAGTCACAGCAGGGAGAAAAAAAAAAGAAAAAAAAAAAGGCAAATTTCGGAAGAGTGCCAAAGATCGTGCATAGTAGTAAAGCTCCTGGGAACAGAGTCGATGCAGGTCGAATAGCCTCAAAGTCAGCCCCAATATCCATCTTGTGGTGTGAAAAGAATGCTACAGGCCAGCTTTTCGGCCACTTATGCGGCTCGGAAATTTTCCAGAATTGAGGTCAATTTGATTCGGTTAAAGGAAAATGTAAATCAGTCCTTCACAGAACTGAAACAAAATTACCTGCTAGATTTATGACTTTAAAGCAGCGATTCTACCTAGAATATATATAATAGATAATTATATACACATATAGATAAATGTTGACCTAATTTGTCTTTGAAAGAAATCACTAATAAATATTATGCACACTTCTAAGAAAATCATAATTGGATTGAATGAGTGCTTTTAAATTATTCTTTGGTGCATATTAGGTTGCAGTTATTGTGGCCCTATAATCTGTACAGTTTAAGATAAGTGAAGAAAAGCTGTGTGCTGTAAGTTGTTCTTTGACTGAACCCAATGGAATGCAGAGCAGTTAGAAGCACCAAACCTTTGAGGAATCTTACGTGAGCCATTATATCCTTCTCTTTCAACTATTTCGCATTGACCTGCTTTTCTATAAGTAAACTGTATCTGCCGGAGAGCACCTCAGGATTGCCATTACTTTACGGCTTACACTGTACTGCCACTGAATCGGACAGCCTTGCATAGCGGCAAAACTTTCCACTTCAGAATTCATCCAGGGACATCTTCAGTACAAAGACTGGCCAAAAAGATGCATCAGCTCTCTGTAAACCCAACTTTCCTCTTTACTCTGCCCACATTTCCAAATTTTGACCATTATTTTTTATATTTTTGCCCTAGAATGATCTCTGCTTTTCTTGGTCTCTTGTGCCCTTTATCATACCTTCCAGTACTAAGGGTCCAATTTACCAAAATGTGTAATGCTCATTGTAAGTAAACAGGTACAACTTGATAGGGATGGGCATTCGGGAGAAATGAAATAGGAAATGAAACAAAATTTCGGATCTTTTTCAAAATGCAACTGGTTAAATTCTGCCAAAATTCCATTGGAATCTCATTTTTTTGAAAACCTATAAAAAAAATAAAAGTCGCCAGTCGGGCCTAAACCTAGGCTTGAAGCCGGGGCCTTGCCTAGGGAGAAGGCCAAGACTCAAAGCTGGAGTATCGACCTACATCCAAGTGAAATTTTGGCACCTCAGCCTGGGTCTCACATAGGCATAGGCTGTGACCCAATGAAGGGGCTGTATATTTTCTTCTTAAGAAAACATTTCTAGTATTTAAAATTTTAAAAATGACAATGGATGATTTTTCAATATTTTTTTTAAAGGAATTCAATAGGGCAAAATCAGGATAAACCAAGGATGCCCTTATTGACCTGAAGCCTCTGATGCCCCTGTGGATGTTGGGTGCCATCCTGAAACATCTTTTATCTGAATTCACAAGGTTTTTGTTTTTTTAATCAAGTTTCTTGCATTATTGTACTGGACCTGACAGTGTGCATGTTGCATGCCAAGACCTTCTCTTTTTCTATTAGTTATTTGTGACTGCCATTTCCTTCAGGGAAGGCTCTCCTCCTCTTTCCTGAGCTTTCCTAAACCGAAAAGATCCCAGCTTTTGTTTAACTGATTGCCTGCCTTCCGCTTCTACACGCGTGTGTCAGATTATCTGCTAAAGGTCACAACCTACTTCCTCTGACTTTGGACACAGGAAGGGGAAATGAACATCACTGAGCTTTACTTGATTTGATTTTTGCGGTGGGGGGGGGGGGAGGGGGAGGGTCTCGAGAGGGAAAATGCGGATTTCTCAGGAACTAAAGCAGCAGCTTCTGTAAGAAAGGAGTAAAAAGGATTTCACAAATTTTTTTCACATCTTCGTGGCCGGAAGCAACTTTTCATAGCAGCTGACAAAATTAGCTAAACAACAATAGGCAAGCGGCGCTGGGCTTTTTATAATCTATCACTGCTAGAAGGGAAATGAAGTTGTCAGGGACACAAGTTAGATATAAGTCTTGAAACGGCCAGGCAGAAATGCTTTTTTGCCTTCAATTGTTCTCTTACAAGGTGCAAGACGCTGGTGCAGTGCCTGGGCCTTTTACTTTTAAGCAAAGTTTTAGAATCAGAAAGTCACGGCTTTTAAGTTGTCCTGAAGGGATCTGAAAGAAGCAGTAAGCAGAAGTCTGGGCGAGTAGAGGGGTTTTGGATTCAGTTGAGATGGGTCAACACGTTCAGAAGGGAATTTCTCTACAGTTATTGCAATGATCTAAATGCCTAAGAAGTCTCTTCCAAACATGAAGGAGATACATTTGCACTACTTATTCGGGACAAAAACTATCGCAGACGCAAACTATCTCTCTCTCTCCCTCTCTCTCTCTGAAAGACTTTTCTCTTCTTTTCCAATGAAAGCGCCACCCAAGTCAGATTTAGAAAGAAAGCATTATTAAAGCTGACATATAGTTTGTGTATCGGAAGAGCAGTTTTCAAGACATTTTATCTGGGTAACAGAACAGCTACCCATAGAAAATCAAGGGCTGAAAATTGCCTTGGCATTTGTAGGTAAAAGCACCATTACTGTTTCTCAGTGCAGGTATTTTTACCTTCACCAAAAAGGGTACGGGTGAGGACAGAGCCTACCAGTGGCCAACAGTGCCTGGAGATTTTATTTTGAAAGCTCCATGCATCACTCACAATGCTGACTTTGCAAATCAGGTGCAAAGTCCATAGGTACAATCTACCCGTGGTGCCGACCAGCCCCAAACTTTCAAAGAGAACGTCTATGGGGAGCTCCCTTTTCAAAATGTGCTTGCAAGTCCACAAGGTCTAAAAATTGCCTTGATTGTGAGATAACAGTGCCTGTGCTCTCTCCTGGACTGCTGCCAGATCACCAGAAACAATATGCACAGCAAGGCACTTGCAGTTAAATATTGAGATAGATATTGAGCCACTGTGTGGCTTGGAAAGTTAAACAGATAAACGTATCCGGCTAACTTAGCATATATATTCAATGACATAGCCACGCCGCTGAATATATTCGCCTATCTTAAAGTTAGCCGCATAAGTTTAGTGGGCTAACTTTAGAACAGACTGAGCCAGATAAGTTTTCTGGTTAACTCTGAATATCCAAGTTAGCCAGATCATTTATCTGGCTAAGTCAGTTCCTTCCCAGAATACACTCACCTCACCCACCACTTAGCTGGCTAACTATTTAGTCTGATAACTAGTTAACCAGCTAAGTGGCGGCTGTTTAGTGGGACCGGATATACAGTCACTGCTACTTAACCAGATAAGTCCTAACCTATCCAGCTAAGTTGTGCTGAGTATCACTCTCATTGTCTTTCTTCCTTGCTCAAGCCTCCTACTTGCACAGTTACAAGCCAGTCCATTTCCTGAGACACCAGGTGCTTACATATAGGGAGGCCCGAAGTCCGTGTAACCCCTTTCTGAGCTGATACGCATATTAGGCATCTAGAAAAAGGATCTCCAGCTTTTACCTCTTGAGCCTGAGGGCTAGCGTTAAGCCTTCCTAGCTCTCCCTCCAACCCGTCCCCACTGATGCCATTCTGCAGCCTTCCTCAAGGTCTTTTGGCCCCCTGAACCGAAGTAGAAGGTCAAAGATCTGCCAGACGGTTCAGGGGGCCAAAAGACCATGTAGTTCCCTGGCAGGCTAACTACCCACTTTCTAGGGAAGCAATGCATGCTCTGACATAAGAGACAGAGATAAAGCTAGAGAGAGAGAGAGAGAGAGATGGATACAGATATACATACAAATCCATAATTTAGCACACATCAATATGTGGCTTTCTAGCTACTATGTATAGTGCATGTTCATCCCTTATGATTCTTACAGAGTAGATTTCATAGCTCATTTATTTTCACTTTCTCCCATGTGAGAGTAAATGTGATGTGTGTGGTTCATATTTAATCTTCGCCTTGTAAGCAAAATAATTGGAACACATCAGTGCAAGGTGAACCATGTAGACTCTAGCCACAAAATGCAAGCTCACACTGCAATCCACCAGCTTTTGCTTGAACAAAAAAACACCTTTTCTCCCATGTGATCACACACTGTCTCCCCTCAGACTCCCAACACCCTCTATGTGGCAATTTGAAAATAGCTTTGCCATGGTATGAAATAAGAGAATCGCTTTGGAAAACAGAAACAGAGAGGATAAAGACGGCAGAGCCGTCGAGCCTGCCCAAAATCATTACCTGTAAGCAAGCATTAGACTCTTATATCAGGCTGTAATTGTTTAGGGATGCTGGGGTAAACTAACTGAGACATTTTATCCCATCTGCTCCATTAAAGGCCATGGTCGGCTATGTAAACATATCCAGGAACCTCATGAGTCTTTTCAGTTGTTATGTAACAAATATCATTTGCATAACAGTGAAAGTCATTAAAAAGTTGCAGCTGTGGGCCAAACCGAAGGTGGGTGTGGACAGGAGGTGGGCAGGTCTCACGCTAGCTAATAGAGTTGACTGCAGACATTTTCTCGATAAGGATGTATAGGAAACAAAATTTTGTTACTTTTTGTGGGTGGGGGTTCCCCTGGGTATCATTTTGTTTAATGTTTATTTCATGTTTGCCCTTTACAGAAATGAAAACCATTAAAAAAATTAAAGAAGAAAGGGGGTCTTCCCATGGCCCTCTGAGTCCCATCTCACCCATCCCACAAAAACGACTGGGGATGGAAACCTCCATGGCCCCCACTTACTCTATCCTTGGAATTCCCGTTGGCATAGTCGTCCCATTGTAAAGACATAGGCGCGATTCCAGAATACAACCCAAGGCCTAGTTCCCATAGCCGAGGCCCAGGATTAAGCCCAGACCCAGCACTGGCCCAGCTATGGCCCAAGCCCAACACCAGGACCCAGCCTGGAGACCAGCTCTCATCATCGAAGCCGAGGCCTATGCCCAGGGACAGTCTCATCGCTGAGTCTTCAGCCTAGACTCTGGCCCAGGCACATCACTGGTTCCCATTGCTAAGGCTTCAGCCTAGGCCCACATCCAGGCCCAACACCAGAACCTGGTCCGGAGGACGCTGGGCAGAAGAAGGTGCCAGGAGGCCCAGTCCTAGGCCCCTGGTCCTGGGCCAGGACTTAGGCCCAGGCCTCAGTCCACTTAGGCCTTACACATTCCTGAATTTGGAATTTCAGCCTCTGCAGTTTCTAGAGAAAATGTAGTACTGCCTGTAGGCTTAGGTTGTGCCATGATGCTCTGCTTATGAGCCTGTAGCACAGATAATTTAAAAGTGATTACCTGACAAATGGTACTGGTTAGATTCTGGTTGTGGATCAGCCGGATCCTGTCTAAGAAGACACAGTGGTCAGTGGAACAGTGTGTCTGGAGCCTGCGCTCCACTCTTGGATTTGACTGTTTTTTCTGAAGCACAGTCGCGAGGAGAGGCCTGGCTATAGAGAAGTAGCCATAGGAGTGAACATGCTGTGGGAGCCATTAGGGAAGTCGATTCTTTTTAAGCCTTCATTTCCTATTCTGTCTCCGCTATGCATTTCGTATGCACAGCTTCAACAGACAGCCTAACTCGGTCCTTACTCGCAGACAGCAGGGGCCACGTGACCTGAAGATAGCAGTGACCAGAGAGTTGTCTGGTTCACTGAAATCAAGACAGGTAAAATGAAAATAATTGTGCAGGTCTGGCCAGGTTAGCTGCTGATTCACATAGGCCTGAATAGGTACGGATTAGAGCTGAGAGGAAACCACAAGGCAAGAAACCTCCCAAGCACTTCGACTTCAGTTATAGTTAACCCTTTAGATGCACTTAACATAGCAGAAGCTGTGAACGCGCAGGCTGACCACTGGATGGCAGTATAACAGCAAACGCAGAAACTATGCAAAGCAAAGCTTGAACTACAGTAACACAGAGAACTGGAATCAAACATTCGTATTAGCTCTCCTGGAAGAGACCACTTTTCTTTCAAGTAAAGTCTTGAGCATTATTTTCCAGGTAACCAGCACAGTGAAATTTTCATAAGGTTTTAAAAAATATTTAAAGATACTGTAACTATATATAGTAAAGTATGCAACTGTAAAGGAGTTGTATATCAAGACCCCCGTTGAAAGACCAGCCCAGAAGGGAATCCTGGGAATCCAGGGCATTGCCCTGAGCAGGGAATTAAGAGAGCAGGTCCAGGAGGAGGTTGGGGTAAGCATAGGTTCATGTCCACTTAAAATTGCATGCACATGTATTCATGGTCATGCTATTGTATAACATGCACGCATGTACGCGCATATGTTATAAAATGGCCACATTGGCAAGGGCCGACGAATGTGTGCACATGTGCACCCACACACCTGTTTAAAAGTTACTGTCCCTTTGCAGCTTAGTAAACCTAGGCCTTATATTGTAAGCTCTCAGGGTATAGGGAAATACCTACAGTACCTGAATAGAATCCACATTGAAGTGCTGATAAACAGAATATAAAAAACCTAATTTAAATTAAAAATAACCTTCTGAAAGGTAATTTTCAAAAGCTTTTGCACATGTAAATGGACTTTATCTGCATAAATGGGCTTTTGAAAATTGCTACTTTTACACATGTAACTCCTCTGAAATCTCACTGAATTGGCAAAAGCTTTACACGTGTAAATGGGCTTTTGAAAATTGCTAAGATAGATGCTATTTTTAACCATGTTAACTGCTTTAAAAATTCACTCCTTAATATACAAATTCAGATGTAATCAAATGTAATAATTGTTTCTTGGTTCCTCCTGTAGTATTTTTTTGGATTTGTCATGCATCTATGCTTATTCAGGATCCATATCTTTGCCAGTGCAGGCAATACATCATAACAATGTCCAACAGGATAAATACATTGCTTGACATTCCTCTTGCTTGCAGTGCGTATCTGAATGCAGAAGCTGATCATCAGTAGTGATTCCTAAAACTCAGAAGAAAATATATATAATAACATTATGTTAATTTCCCTGAAGGGACCAAGGGTAGTTTAACAACTGTTATTCTACCCATGCATTTTATATAAGTAACTGTTTCTCTCCTATGGAATTTATTGTAATGATAAATTTGTATTTCTATTAATGTTGACCCTTACTGCTTGTGATCAGAATTTATTTGTACCCTCCTTCGACCAACTCAGCTGACACTCAGATTTAAATTGTTCTGCAAACCTGAGGAACTTTACTGGGGGTGAAAGGTCAAAGAGCGACCTTTTACTCCAAAACCATCATCAAAGTTTGAGAGCCTCAGGAGAAATTTTCTGAACTTTGATGACATTTCTAGAGGTTAAAGATCAGCAGGTGATGTTGGCCCCAGAACATCAAACTCTAGCCGGATCCCCATCGGCAGGGATTTTCTTCATGATTCTGACCGTTGGATCAATCATAGGGTTCTGTGACCAAATTGTACAAACGCCGCTCATCTCTGTTTCTGCCACTAACCACAACATCACCATGCCACGCAGTAAGCAGCAGTCTGAAATAATGTTTGTTTTTGGTAATGAAACAAAAATTTTCACACGTGCAAACAAACAAAAAAACAAATCAGAGAAGCCAAACCTATTTTCCCTGCTAGTCTCCGCTGACCTGATGTGATAAAACCTGACTACCTGCAAAATTTACTACAGAAAGCCCTTGCACAATATATATTTCCAGCAGCAGCAGCAGCCATGCCTCCCAGGGAGTCCCCTAGAATGGATGATTCTAGGAGAGACATTTGGAACAAACCGCCAAGTACGTAAAACTAAACATCGGTTAGTGGGTTTCCAAGCGCAATGTGTGGGACTGGAACCGCTCAGAGACGAAAACAGCAACGTCCACCCGTCTGTGGCCTAGTAAAGATAACCGCATCTGGCAATTGGTTTTAAGGAAGACAGGGGAAATGAGCTGCTTTTCCAGTAACCACCTCATTTGTTCCTATTTTCAGGATGTTTATAGATATATTAAAAAGCAGCGGTCCTAGAACAGATCCCTGGGGCACTCCACTGTTCACCTTTTTCCATTAGGAGTATTTACCATTTAGTCCTACTCTCTGTTTTCTATCTTTTAACCAGTTGGCAATCCACAATAGGACACTGCCTCCTATCCCATGACTTTTTAATTTTCTAAGAAGTTTCTCATGAAGGAATCAGAATCACTGTGTCAACTGGCTCATCTTTATCCACATGTTTATTTATGCTCTCAAAAAAACATAGCAAATTTGTGAGTCAAGACTTCCTTTGGCTAAATCCATGTTGGCTTTGTCCCATAAACTATGCATATCTATATGTTCAGCATATAGTTATTATTAGTGAGAATTCTGTTTGAGATAGCTGGGCTGAGCTCTGAGTTGGCTGTGGAACCAGTGAGTCTCCTGAAGAGACAAGATGTAGAGAAGGGGTGGGAAATGGAAAGGGAAGGGGTAGTAGCAAGCAAAATGAATGTCTCCTGCAATTCACTAAGTGAGCACATAAGCAGAAGAACAACAGCAGAATGTGTGTATATGTCTGTGGGAGAGAGAGAATGTGTGTGTGTGTGTTGGTGTGTGGGTGTGGGTGTGTGTGTGGGTGTGAGCCACTGGTTGGCAGTGTAATTGCCTCATTGCTTGTCAATTGGTTCAAGAGCAGCTTGGTTGGCAATACCAGGCCACAAATCCAGGATATGTGTATATATAACTATAGACATGAAACATTTAACCAAATGGGTGTGGGGCCAAAAAGATGAATGGATGGAAGGGGAACTCCAGTACAGTTTGCTCATCCCTGGTCTAGGGTGTGCTCTACTACTTAATTATTTAGGAAAAAATGCAAAATTTACAATAGAGATATTGTGATTCCAGGTCACATGTTGGACCTCTCAAGAGCTGGCTTGTCATGCTTTAGGAAGCTATTGAAACATGCTGCACAGAAAACTCACAAGGGTGTCAGAATATAATCCGTGGACTTGTTTTGAAAAAAATCCTCCAGGCCAATATTTTCATACAATCTGCTCTTGTTCTTTATATACTAACAATTGTGCTAGTATTGTCTAGTTCTGTCAGAGCAGGGTAATTAGGTTTTATGTCAAATGATGTTTGCTTTATAATGTCTGTTTATTATTTGTCTGCTTTTATGAATGGCTTATTGTAACTCACTGAGGATTTCAGATGGCATGAGAAATACATATTTAAATTAAATTAAATTAACTTTCTAAGAACAAAAAACACAAACAGGCCGATACAGAAAGAAACGCGGGAGAGCGGGCAAGCGCCCACTCTCCCAGCGCGCGCAGAGGCCAGTGTCCGGGCGCGCGATCCAGTAAAGAAAAATATGCTAATTAGAGCCCGCGGTAAAAGGAGGCGCTAGGGACACTAGCGCGTCCCTAGCGCCTCCTTTTTGACAGGAGCGGCGGCTGTCAGCAGGTTTGACAGCCGACGCTCAATTTTTCTGGTGTCAGTTCTCGAGCCCGCTGACAGCTACGGGTTTGGAAACCGGATGCCGGAAAAATTGAGCATCCGATTTTCGACCCGCGAGCCGCGGGCTGATTTTAAATTTTTTTTAAATTATTTTTTACTTTTGGGACCTCTGACTTAATATCGCCATGATATTAAGTCGGAGGGTGTACAGAAAAGCAGTTTTTACTGCTTTTCTGTGCACTTTCCCGGTGCCCGCAGAAATTAACGCCTACCTTTGGGTAGGCGCTAATTTCTGAAAGTAAAATGTGCGGCTTGGCTGCACATTTTACTTACTGAATCGTGCATTTGCATGTTGCAGGTGCTATTAGTTTCAGGGGGGGTTGGCCACGTGTTTTCGACACGCTATTACCCCTTACTGAATAAGGGATAAAGCTAGCGCGTCGAAAACATGCATCCAAACGCAGGTTAACAGTGCGCAGTGGAGCACACTGTACTGTATCTGCCCGAAAGAGAGTTTATATCATGTACAAAAACGTGAGTTTAGAAAGCTACCCACTAGATAGGAGATAGAACAATAAGGAGGAGCCAATCAGAATTCATAATTTCAAAACTAAAATATAAAATAGACATTCAATTAGAACACATAACTGACCCAGCCCTAACCTAATCCAAACCATCAACACAGTTGGCCACATGTTCTATCATACCATTCTCCCGTATCTTCGTACTACATACCCCCGTTCCCACATTTCACACATAATGTTTGAGGGTCAAACACCGTAGATGCTGATTTTTACACGAATAATCATACACTGGAGGACTGAATTTTTCAAGCATGTGGTTCGGTTGGAGTTACCTCTGCGATCAAATGCCTGTGTGATTTATTGCACATTGGAAAAACCTTGCGAGCTGTAGGAGCTTGCATGATCAAACACGACAGTTGTCTAGGACACTGAAGATTGAAGCCCATATTGTTGCCTATTGCCTTGCAAAAAATTATATCTTTGAGATCTGAATTTTTTTAGTAATAGAAGTGGTCTGACTGAAAATGCAGGAGGAAAGAGTGGTGGGACTATAGATAGACGGTAGACTGTGTATCTGCATGAAGTGAATAATGAACCAAACTGGTCTATTTTTCTTTAAACTATCTAATGCTTGAATCTTTTACTTTGGTCAACTGTGTTGATGGTTTGGATCAGGTTAAAGCTAGGTCAACTATTTGTTCTGATTGGCTTCTTTCACTGCCAAGACAGAATTTCTATCTTTTTCCATTTGGTTTTGAAATTGTGAATTCTGATTGGCTGCTTCTTTTTTTGTAAATGCTGTAAGCTCTATTTGTGTGTTTTGTTCCTAGGAATTGTTTCTACAAAAAGGCATTTGTCTCATGGATTTTATATGATAGAGCAAATGACTAATATAAAGGTGAATTGTAAAAGTTCGGCGTGCGCCAAAACTGGGAGATATGCGAGTATGTCGGTTTCTGCGTGCACCGAGTGGATTTTAAAAGTCTCCCGGGATGCGCCCAAATGAAAAAGCCCCAAAAATGGGAGCGGGGTGTGGGTGGGACATGGGTGTTCAGGGACTTTAACCAAAAATCTGCACGTAAGTATTTACACTCACAGGCGCATGCCAGGGTCCCCTGCCACGGAACTACTACTGCTGTAGATGGCGTGTAAGTAATAAAACAATCTAGGACAGTCAGTGGGGATGGGGCTAACAGGGGAAAAGGCAGGCTAATATACTGGGGGGGGGGGGATTTGGAAGTCCTATCCCTCAACTGGGCAAATTGGGAACGAGCTGTGAAAACTACCTATGGCGTTGGTGTACGACCTTTATAAAATTCCCTCACTAATGCAATAGAGGCGGCATTTTCATGCACACGCAGGCATCCATATAACATTGTACTCACATGTGCATGCGTTCAGCCTGCTTTATAACATGCACACATATATGCGTGAATGTTATAAAATGGCCGCATCCCTGGACGCAAGCCGGCAAAGTAGCGCACATGTGCGCCCGCGCACCGGTATCAAAGTTACCTTCATAACGCATCTCTGCCCTGTTTTGCTCTTGTGAAATGTCTATCGACCTTTATCACCTTGTTTTACTTTATATTTTCATTGTTAATCATTTTGTCAAATATTTGAATTCTGTGTTCTAATAATGATTGTATGCTTATTGTTATTACATATATTGTCATGTTACACTTTCCACTGCCTATCTCTAAATGCCTTTGTCTTCAGCCAGGGACACCTAAATACAGTCACGGTCTTTATTACTTAATTATTTTATTGTTTACCTTAGTAGATTACTATCACTGCCATATTTTTTAAATGGATACTATCTTTATCCAGCTGCTACTTCTGAGCTTTCTATTTAATTGGAGACAGCATTCTGCAGTGTTATGGCACCACTTGGCGATGGGCAGGCTGGATGAGACATACAGTCTTTTTCTGCCATCATGTTTCTATGGTTTTCAGGAGCCTTCATCTGCAAGACCCTGAGGACTTTTTTCCTTCACTTGTAATCTTGCTCCCTCGTAGCCCATCTACCATAGCACCAGTCCTTAACTAGAACATACAATGTGTAGCTACCTTCGAGACAGAGGTATTCCCCGAAACTGGCCAGGCGTGGGCTTTCCTTTCCAGGGGGAAGGTGGGGAGGTAGAACTGTCTATACAGTGTTCGCGGACTCTGTTGGAGAGAATACACAGAATCTGGGCTCAAGAATTGAATCATGGCCTCTTTCTTGGCACCATGCAATATTGGCACTGAGTCATATGGTCAACTCAACCAACGGAGAGGGCCTTAGGAAAATATATTCATGTTTTCCAGAGAGCCTCATCGGGCTTACCTATGTCTATACCTGCCACCTATAAATAAAAGGACATCTATGCATACACGGTTCATATTTACTTTTATCCATACACGTGTACATGAAATTGATGTATAGTAAGCAGCAATTAATCTTATGGCAGACAAAGTATTCTGTTGCACTGATAAATTAGCCCTGTTTGAATCATAACAGAGTATACTAACCGAGCATGATTAAGCAGCTTTAACTGTCTATAGTCACTACCCTTTGCTTCATATACTGTCTGAAAGAACACGTTTCTTCCAATCTTTGACATTCTCCGTTCAGAAGACTTTTATTTTAACCCTAGTCCTAATTGCCCTTCAGTATCAAAATTAATTGTGTTTTCTACTAAAAGGCCAGTGCAGCTTAAGGTTACTCCAGGGTCTCAGCAGCCGATGCATCTTCTGTAAGTGGCTTGATTGCCGTCTGTGGAGAGGAGTGCTGGGAGAGTTTTGCTTGACCGGGGCTATACATTATTGTCCAATTAGTGTGAAGATCACTATACAAGTCTTTAACTTTATCTAGTAACTGTCGGAATCTCTAATGGGGGCTGCAGGAAGCAAGAGAAGAGAAACTCAGACCCACCTGGTCTGTGTTAAAAGGGAGCAGCAGTAATGCTAAATAAAGTCCTTTCATTCCCTGACGTTAGTGTGCCCCTAGTGGAAAAACTGCAAAACTGCAATGAGTTAAACTAATGGGAATTACGCAAAAAAGTACTCACGCAATTTGTACAGGAAAATGGTTCAATATTTACGATTTTTCTCCTCTACTCAAGCCAGTTTCCTAAGTGCTAGAAATCTGGCTTTTCCACCAACCTCCAACCTCACTAGAGGCTAGACTATCACTTCCCCTGGAAATTCACCTTACCTGCTGATATATAAATTCCCTAGTATAGTCCTTAGGAATACAAAGTTAGTACTCCCTGTCCTCTCTGAGCAACCCTAAATCACTGCTGTAAACATGAAGTAAGTGAATATAATAGAAAGGGGTTTGGTTTTTCTTTTTAAAGATTGATTGAGTTCTAAGGAGTTAATTTTCAAAAGGATTTACGTGCGCAAAAGAAACATATATCATAGAAATCTTCAAAAGTCCCATTTATGCATGTAAAACCTTTTTGAAAATTCAGCCCTATGGAGCATATTTTCAAAGGAGATCCACAGGTAAAAGTAGCAATTTTTAAAAGCCTGTTTAGGCGCATAAGTTCTTTTGAAAATTCCCTCCAATTTGTTTATGAAAGACGTGGGACTGGCACAGTACCTAAAAATTGAAGACATGGTGATTGACAGAACTGCTCTCCAGTTTCAAGCTTGTGCCAATTCAGCCAGTTGCGTGTCTTACTATCATTATCATTGTATTACCACACAGGCCTGAATGCGCTAAGCACAGGAGGCAGAATGGAAGACATGCCTTAGTGCATCTGATCAATAATGACACAGACAGACCAAAAGTACTTTTTAACATATTATGACAAGCCGGGAATACACCGTCTTAGGGTTTTTAGGTAAAAGGAGTTTTAGAAATACGCAAATGAAATTAAATTATGGCCCATCTCAACATAGCTACCTTACAATAGTAACTAATCTACCCGAGGAATGTAACAATACACAACCTGTATATTTTGTTTTATTTCTCTCCTGTTAGCCCACAATCCATATTACTTTACTGTGTTGCTGTTTCTTTGATTTTTTTTCTTCATTAGCCGTGTGGTTCTACTGCTAATGCAAGACAAAAAAACCGACTAATTGTGCTGCACTACATTAACACTGAATGATGATGTCAACAGCAGAGCGCTCGCCAGTAGAGATGGGCTGATCCATGGATCATGGCCCATTAACCTCTTGTCTAGAGACTTGTGATTTGTTTCTGCGGTTGGGGTCAACCAAATATTATCAAGATCATGGATCTGTGGATCTCTTAATCGAGATCCACGCAGAGATTTCGCTAGACCTGCTTCCAGTCTTCTCCTCTTCTTTATCGCACTTACAGGGTAATAATGTACAATATGTTACACTTACACTTTCCTTTGAAAATTTCCCTGTAAGAACATGCCCGTCCTTTCATGCTCAGAGAGACTAGTAACAAGGTCATGTCACAACAGCAATCAGTGATAGCAGTACATATCAATAATAACTCCAACATACTAAAACAGACTGAGAATCAGATATAAAAACAGAACACCTGGTAAAAACATAAATCAATAACTAAAACACCTAAACACATACCAGTCCTCACCAAAAATCCTTAAAAACATTATACATAATAAATTACAAGCTTAAAAAGAATCATCTACATTATATAACCTGATTTTCTATCTAAATACATAAAATAAACCTAAAACTTTCAATTTCAAATATGTAGTGCCTGAAAATCATTATCCAGTATAAGCACATAACTAAAAGCACATAACTATAAGCACATAAGCCACCTCTTAAAATGTAATTATATGTAATTAGCTGGTTCTTCTTTTCCTTTTTTCTTTATTACTCCAAGTTCTATTTTTCCTTGTTACATGTAACTGCTGCTTTTTCCGCACTATTGTTCAAGTTTAAGTTTATTTTGCACACCTGTTTCATGTGAACCAGCATGATGGGACTATTGTCTTGAATGTTGGTATATAAAAAAAAAAAAAAAACAACTTAAATAAAATAGCTATAATCCACGGTGAGCAAGAAATATTTCTGGAATTAGAGGAATATATAAACTTAAATAAATAAATAAACAAAAATATAATTACAATTAAAGCAGAAATAAACTTTGCTTCCATATCTGCACACATTTTCTAAGAATCTCAACTGTGACAGGTACAACTCGCCTCCTCCTTCCCATCCTATCTCTTTCACCCCTCCTCTCTTTTCCTTGATCTAAGAAAGAACAATATATCATGCCAATATTGAAAAGAGAAGACCGCTGAAAGGCGCTTATACCTTGGGTTGCCGGTCCAGCCCCTCCTTCCCCTAAGCCACACCCCCCTGGTATCTGGAGGCGGAGCACCACCCTGGTTATGGCCTCCCCATTCCTAGATGGGGATGGATTGATGCCTTTATTCAAGTAAAACACATCTGGCCCGTCTTTCCTGGTAAAGAAACACATGCATAAAAAAAATAGGTTTTCCTGCTGCTACAGGACTTTAAGAGATTCTTAATTAACCTAACTTTTCTCAGTATAATACTCAAAAGATAGAGGGCTGCCGTTAAGAAAGCTTTCTCGGGGGTTCTAACTAATCTAGCTTCCTGCACGGTCACTATAACCAAAAGGGCATCCTGTGAGGACTGTAAATACTGTCTAGGGACATGGGACACAACTAGTCAAATCGGTATCTAAGATATTTTGGCCCTAAGCCATTCTTTACCTTAAAGGCCAAAACTAGCATCTTGAATTGCACTCAGTGTGAGACAGGAAGCCAGTGCAAATCTTTCAGAACAGGTTTAATAATGATCCGGTAATTGCAATCAGACAGTGAAAGGTGAATTTTAAAAGTCTGGGGTGCGCATCAATCGGGGGACGCGACGCAGGAATAAGTCAGGCTCGTGCTGACTGTATTTTAAAAGGTTACCCAGCGACGCATGTAAATGTCGCGCCGTGCACATCTCAAACAGTTCCAAACAGGGGCGGGCTGTGGTGGTCATGGTTTGGGAGAGGCGGGTGCATTTCGGGGGCCTGGCCAAGAGACGCGTGCATAAATATTTGTGCGTCCTGGTGCGAGCCAAGGTCCCCTGCCACGTAACTTTACTTCTGCTATTGAATATGTATAAGTTATAAAATGAAGGGATTGAGCCATTTCTGAAAGGTATAAAGGGTCTGGGGCAACTGAGGAGAGTGTAGGCTATCAAGCTGGGGGTGGGGGAGGGAGGGGGGGGTTGAGGTCCTAGCTGTTATCTAGGTGAATTGGTGGACAACCTGGTAAACTGGGAATGATGTGGTAAAAGTGGGGTTCGCGTGCCCATGCGAGCGCCCACTTAAAATTAGGCGCACATGTGCGCACAGCCAGACTGTTTTATAACACGTGCGCACATATGCACGCAAGTTATAAAATGGCTGCGTCCCCGGGCACTGGTTTGAAAGTTACGGTCCCTGCTGGCCGAAGCCTTCTCTATCAGCTGCAGCTGCCTAAAATGCTTCTACAGGAGACGCTATAGTAAACTATTACGATAATCTAGCCTTGACTTCACAAACACCCAAATCACAATTGGCTAATTCATGTCTGCCCAAGAAAGGGTTCAGTTATCTGATCAAGCAAAGTTAGTGGCAGGCCATTTTTGTGATTGCCATAAATTGTGGCTGCATGCTAATATTTGAGTCCAGGCGCACACACCCAGGTTACACATTTTATAAGTAATCGGTAAAAATCTCTCCTTGCAGGTAGATTTTAAAATTGGGATCATATTCTTTAATATTTCTGACCTACCATAACTCCATTTTATTAGAATTTAGTTCCAGTTTATGGCCCCACATCCGTTTTCCATTTTTCCACTAAAGCATTTTTCACTCTTACCCTATCTCCTGGTGCATCCTTTCCTAGAGCTCTAGACATCTTCACCCTTGCTGCCAGAAGAAAAAAAGGATGCATGAAAAAAAAAACCAAACCCCAGAGAACTTGCTCATGTAAATCCTGATTTATACTCAGAAGCGCTCATGTAAATCCTGATTTATACTCAGAAGCCAGTATATTGTAAAACCTGCGCGTGTAATTAAATCGCCGGTTTGCCGGTATCTCCTCCAGTTCACCTATTTCTTCTCCAGTTCATCGAGGCCTTTCCAGCTCTTCACCCTGAACCCCTCCAAGTCCACCCAGACCTCCCACCCAAACGATTCATGTTGTAAACCTCTTATAAAAAAAGCAATTTACGTATGTACCTCTTGGCCCCGCATAGAAACGCCCTTTATTTGCGCGGGTAAATGTGCATGCGAAACCAAAAATAGGTGTGTACTTTTGATGTTTATAAAATAGCATTTACGTGAGTAAAAGCTGCTTACGTGTGTCTATGTTAACTTTAGTCTCCTAAATGTTTTCTCCCATCTTGTGTTTATGGTAAAAATGTCTAGTACAGAGGGGTCTATAACTAAGATGTAGAGAATGAGTTCAGGCTCAACTTGTGTTAAGAATAGAATTCATTCTTGCCAAGATATTCATAAAACAAATCTATTTAAGAGAGAGCGAGAAATAAGTGTAACTGACTGCCTAATACTCAGACACACGAGAGACATCTTTTTAGGTTGGAATCAAAACTAATATTTAGCACCCTCGGGCACTACATTTTCATCTGCTCCACCTAAGGATGAGCAGTGTGCAGGGACATCAGTTTTGAACCCTATCTCCATGGGATAAAGAGACTAGGGATGCGCTTTCATTTGAAATGAAACAGAAAATGTTAACGAAATTTCCTGTTTCATTATCATTTCATTTGGAAAATGAAATGAAAGAAAAACAGATGAGATTTTGTTTTTTTTTTCATTTTCCTCACTAAGCAGCCACCAGCTCTGGCTCAAGCCCCCGCCCCCTGCCATGCCTGGTCCATAATGCAAAAATGTAAAAAATTGAATATTCAAGCCTTGTACGAATGCCTCTTTATCCCATTATGGGTCTTTAACGTCCAAATAGAGAAGGACTGCTTCCCAGGTGCTCCTGCTTCACCTGC
Source organism: Rhinatrema bivittatum (assembly GCF_901001135.1). NCBI lineage: Eukaryota > Metazoa > Chordata > Amphibia > Gymnophiona > Rhinatrematidae > Rhinatrema > Rhinatrema bivittatum. The sequence continues at coordinate 73,986,773 of NC_042627.1, read as the reverse complement.
TTGATATTTTTAAAACAGGGCCAGCTGGCAACATTTTCAGTCTGCCTGAACCACTTGCGGTTATAATCGCAGCGGACACTAGCGATGGGGGATCACTCCTGCCCTGTGAGAGTAGAAGACTTGGGATAAGAAGATCTGGAGAGGTTGGGGGAGGGCCAGGAAGAGTTTGGAAGTGCTGCACTTTTTTTTTAATGTTGCTTTTTGTTTGTTTATTCATTCCAAATAAATGAATCTAGATGAAAAACTAAAAACAAAACAGTAAAAATTTTTAAAAATTAAAAGAAAATTAAAGGGTGCACAACCCCAGTTTTAAGGCTGGATTTGAATAAAACCAGTGAGGGAGCAGGAAGTCTATTCCAGGCATAGCGAACGGCAAGGAGTCTGGCACTGGTGGTGACAGAGCAGGAGGTCCTATATAAGAGCAACTTACCAGATGAGCAAAGCTCATGAGGAGGGGTTGTAGGGAGAGATAGTGAGGAGCTGCAGAATGAAGAAACTTGTGACGTGAGTGAGGGAAGCCTGAACTGTACGCAGGGACCGTTATGGCGTTTTCGCATGAGTTAAGGCGTTTTCGCATGTGTTAAGCACCTTTAACGCATGCGAAAACCCCTTAATGCATGCGAAAACGCCTTTAACGCATGCGATAGCACCATGACGTATGGTGCGATGCAAATCAGAAAAAGAGGAGGAGTTAGGGGCGGGAGTGGGCTGGGTTCACCGTTTTGCAAAGCCCTATCGCACGGCTTTAACGCCAATTTTAGCCACACCTTTCTCAGTAGCGTTAAGCCGTGCGATACGTTGCGTAGTTTTGGAGCTCCCAGAGCTTCGCATAGGTATTAGCGTAAATTGCGATAAACTGCCTATTACCGTAAAACATGCCCCTTTGTCTATCGCATGTGATATTTAGTGCATTTTGATAAATCCAGGCCTTAGTGACACCCAGAGTCCATCTGCAACTGGACACTTTGGAAAGGGTAGATGGTCACTATCTGGTAATTGGTCTGCCAGTGAATACCTCTTATTTTTACATGTGTTTAATTCTTTTATCTTCCCGTTTAATAGCCACTCTTTTCTTATGCACTTATATCATTCCCAGAAGGATTACTATTCTTAGGGGTGTGCATTCACATTTTTTTCTTTTTGTTTTGTCATCTATTTTGCTTTGTTTTATTCAAAATGAAAAACAAACAAACAAAAAACATAAAGTAAAATTTATAAAAGACATGAAAAGCAAAACAAAAAAAAAAATGTTGGATCCCTGCTCCTGCCACACAAAAAAAAAACAAAAAACAAATCCTTTGTGATCCTCCCCTGATCCCCCAGAGCTTCCCTTGAATTCTCTTACCCCATTTATTAAGTTATCATGGGGTAGGAGCAATCCTCGATCGCTCCTGCCCTGCCAATGCTGCGACTGAAAAATGCACTGGCACACCAAGGCTGGTGCTATTTATTTATTTATTGATCTGCTTTTTTAAAAGATTTGTATTCCACGCAATCCAAAGTTCATGGTGGACCACATCAGGAATTAGGAACGGTGCTGGCCACGGCCTGCCAACACCATTTACAATAGCCACACTGGTGGGCCAAGAGTGACCGGACAATGCTCTGCCCCATGAGGAAATGAGTAATAAATGGGCTAAGAGGTTTCAGGAAAGTTGGGAGAGATATGAGGAGGGCGAAAGATTTTTTTTTTCAGTTGCAGTGGGGATCGTACTTTGGAGGTAATTTTCTAAAGGTTTTATGTGCTTAAATGGGCTTTTGAAAATTGTTATAATATATGCTACTTTACGAGCATAAGTGCTTTGAAAACTGTCTTCTAAATTTTTAAATCTAAATGGTTGAAAACAAAGTTTCGTTCATTTTTCTTTTTTTTTGTGTTTGTTTTTTTGTGTGTGTTTTCTTTTAACCCATTGTGTCTTAAATTTTTTTAAGAACCTAAATAGGACACTGGGACATAATGGGTTAAAAGCAAAATGAAACAAAACAGTAAATTTCATTAAAATTTCCTGTTTCATTTCAAAGGAATGCACTTTCCTAAATGTCACACACACACACACACATCTGTGCGAGGCAGTCTCCCCTGGTAGAGAAAACGACAATCAGCTCACCCCTAGCGTCTTTTAATTCATCCAGCTGAAATGGCACATTCTCTGAAGATATCTGTGTCTGCAGCCCAGGGAGCAGAATGGGAATGCCTGTTCTGTGACTACCTGGACATCAAAGAGAGCCACGAAATTAACTCATGGGAAAATGGATGGAGAATACCAGAATATAGCAGATCATGTGGCCTGAATGCTTTCTCAGCTGCCGGAGGTTGCTCTTTGGTGTCACTAGTTTTGTCGCAGCCACGTGCATCTTTTGCAGTGGAAACAATTAATAAAATTAATTATTGATACACACTGCTCTGACCCTGCAGGCTTCATTGATAGGTGATGAGTGAAGCTTGGAGCAGCGTGTGTCGCACGTAAAGGCTCCAGAGTGGATCCTATCAAAGGGACAGCGTGAAAAAGAAAGACAGACAATGAACTATGGTAGTCCTCTTATATATCTTTGAGTCTTCCCTCCCCCCCTGGAATAAATACAAATGGCCCTGATCAGTAACGACAAGCTTGCACCATCTTTTGGCCAAGTTTGCCAATCTTACCAAGGGCAGTTTGGAAGAGTGCGCCTTATTGGCAATGTACGCGGTCACTTTTGGCTCAAGTGCATTGCAAGGCATTTTCAAGGGCAAACCCACCTACGCGCTTCCCCGTTCAGAAGGGGTAGAAATTGCATGCCTGCAAGCAAAAATCACCAGTGCGCGGGGACTGTTTTACTCTCCGCAACCTAAACACGCCCACGGGAACCCAGCCAAAAGTACATGGTGGGTGGTGGTGGGGGAGGGGAAATGTGGTAGCTCATGTGGGCTTTTAGCCAATAGTTTAGACTGGACAGTGGACAGTTTTCCTGGGTAAATTAGTATTTAGCCAGATGAATAGCCCTGAAATTTTCTCTCTCTGATCCCAATGACTGGAAAGCATTGCAGGATATCTTTCGCATTTGAGTAAGGCATTGCATGGAACACAGTTCTTTTCCCAAACAGCCTGTGCTTCCAGAAACCACAGAAGGAAAGCTCAGAGCCTTATCCTGTGAGTTCGTACAAAGCAGGGACCTTTTTAATGACGGCATCGGTGCAGTCGTTTCTTTTTTAGGGGAACAGGTGGTTCGGTCAAGCTCTGACAATTCCATACAGCGGCGATTTTGGCGAGAGAATGTGATGAACTAATTTCTGCTGGAAGATATATCATCAGGCTGACCATCGGGGGTTATGAAATGCAGCGTCATCATAACCGTGAGGGACGTCATTAGTCACCCTGAGAAAGCCTCACAAACAAGTCATGGAAAATCAATAGAAGGTCAGCGCTTAGTAACACAAAGATAGCAGAGTTTATGATTTTTGTCCTTCAAAGTCTTGTTTTTCCTTCTTCTTACTGCATTTCATTTTCAGGACCCTCTGCACGTGTTAAGCAAAATGGAATAGAAGAGATGATGTGTTTTGTTTTTTTTTAAATTTTAGGATTACTTAAGAGGAGGGGAGGAAGCAGTAAAGAGATAGCACACTTCACTGGGTTTAGTACTGATAAGGCTTGGGCAAGATAGCTCAGTTGCTGATTTATTCAGGTGCTCGGCTAATAGCTCTGTGGTAGAATTATTTGGAAGGACTGTAGGGGTGGTGATGAATGGCTCAGCAGAAATTAAAGTCCTGATGCACTCTTGAAGCCCCCGTGGTGAATTTGCTGTCTCGCTAGAAGATTCGGAATGGGGAAGTAATGAAACCCCACTGATGATAGAAGTCCCTTCTAAAATGTTTAGGAACCAGGATATTAAAGGAAGCTGACATTTTTCTCACCTATGGTGTAAGCAACACAAAATTGACCAGGTGTTTGGAACACAACACTGGGGCCTGATGTACTACAGAGGGCTTTTTCTCCAGGGGGGGGGGCTATGTACCTAAGTAGGGATGTGCATTTGCTGTACCCAAATGAGTCCATTTTAGTTCGTTCTGAATGGACTCATTCTGAGAAATCGAAAAAATGACTGAGATTTTTAATTTCTGTAAATAGTGTGCATCCCTACTTACCCCATTTGAAGATTCTAAGAGAGAAAGGGGCAGGCCAAGCCACAGTCGCTCCTGCCCCCTCCAGCTGCAACTTAAAAATGGTGCCAGTCTCAGGACCAGAGAGGCCAAATTGATTTATGGCCATAAAGCAATAAGGCCGTAAAACCTGTTTCATGGCTGTAATGCTTGACGGCCATATTGCTTTCTGATGAAAACAACTTGGCGCCAGGCGGCCCTGAGACTGGAGGTCATTTTTAAATCACAGCAGGTGGGGAAGGAGCGACTGGGACTTGCTCCTGCCACTTTCTACTTTAGAAACCCCAAACGGCATAAGTAGGGGATGGGGGGGGGGGGGGGGGTATCTTTGTATTCTGGCTTTTTTAAAAAAATTCAATGTTTATTTCAGGAGGGCAAACAAATGCAACTGAACTAAATATTAATCAAGAGGAATCTACCCCCCCTAAAAAAAAAACAAAAACCAAACTGAAATGGAAAAAAAAAACTAAACAGAAATGTTCTCCTAACACATCCCTAGTGCGAAACATTTTTCCCACAGACATAATGGGATTGATATTCAAAACGTGAGTCAACTGGTAAGATAACCAGGTCAATTCTCTCAATTATCTTTACATGGTTAAGAACATGGGTCAGACCGAGGTTCTATCAAGCCCAGCATCCTTTTTCAGTGGCCAATCCAGGATACAAGTGCCTGCTTATTCAATTACATGGACCCAGCTAGATGTGTAGCGAATATCTGGCAAAATCTGGCCCCTCAAAATCTGAGCAGTAGACTTTGGCCTGCTATTTTCATGGCCAGGGTTACCTGGCTAAACTAAGCAGGTTAGGATTATATGTCAGCTAAATGTTTTTAAACCTGCCCCGGCAGACAGGCCTCTGACTCATCCCCTTTGTAACCTGGACACATGTCTGCAGTTTGCAATCTTAACTGCCCAAATCTGAGCCTCTCACAGGGGTTGAATTTTTAAATGGATAGATTTACCCAGCTAAAACTCAAGGTAAATCTTTGAATATTGACTCCGAAGAGGGCGGTTTTCAAATACATTTTCCTGGGTAATTAGCCGGTTTCTGGGAAAAATCCCTGTGGGTGAAACTTCCCTCCGTTCAGGGGTTTAAAGGGGTTTAGGTGCATGCAGGGCTTTTAAAATTCACTTTGTAATGCCTGTCAGGGGTAGGCAACTCTGTTCCTCGCATACCACACACAAGTCTGGCTCTCAGGATATCCACAGTGAATCTGCATGAGATATAATTTGCATACAATAGAAGCAGTGCATACAAATATTCTGAATCTCGTGTGGATTATTATGGATTAGGCAGGTGCATTCATTTGAAACAAATGGGTAAAATGCGATGAGTGAGACCATTTTTCTTTCATTCGTGGGCCCCCAAAACAAATGGAGGAGGAACACAATTGAAACAACAATTTTAATTTCATTTGTTTATGTTTCACATTCAAGTCTGTGGCCTATTGGAAGGTGCTGCAGTGGACTAGTGAGTATAGCAAGCAAGAAGTTCCTGCGTGAGGTGGTAGCCAGGACAGAATTGAGGTGGGCGAAAAGGATAAGTAGACAGGACTGAGAACCAAGCAAGGTGAAGTTGTCCTACTCCTGCCATAGCCCAGACTCTACACATTAGGGTTTTTGATGCCACTTTGCTTTGCTGCTAATACCTCCTTATGCTACACTTGGGTATCTTCATGCCACTCTGCCTAGTGGCGGCCCTGCCCCTGATGCTACTCTTAGGGGTCTTGCTGATACACTGCCTTGCTGCTATATCCCTTCTGCTAGTCATTGGGGTCTTGCCGCCATTCTTCCCTGTTGCTTTACCCTCTTATGCTACACCTTGGGGACTTTGCTGCCACTCTGCCTTGCCACCATACCCAGACTCTACACTTTGGAGTGATCTTGCCACTGTGAGTGGTGCTGTGGGGTATTCATGCCACTACTTGTGCTGCATCGCTCCTCTGGCAATGCATGGGGTTTTTTTCTGTACCTTTTCCTGCTTTGTTACCCACTTCCTGGTGCCTTATGATGTTAATGCCTCTCTTGGGGCCAGGTTGACCTTTTTGGGCCGTCTTCAGCCCCTTAGCAAACATGGAGAAAAACTCTCTATATTGTGCTTTAGTGAACAGCAATTTCAGAACAGTAGACTTACTATGAAAAATACTACAAGCATTTCAGTAATTCTTTAAACATTTTAAAAATTGCCCATCTTACTAAATTCAAATAAAACAAGGAAATCACTTAGAAAAAGGTACATGGATCTCCAAAACCCATTGTAACATACAGATTTGCTATGCAAGTTGTAAATAAATAGGGCTTCCAGTTTATAGGCATGAATTAATGCAATGCCTTCCTGATATTTGTTATTAATATTTTAAAACATTTTATTACATTCATAGAATCATATTGATTTCACAGCCTTTGTAATTGCTTGATGATTGAATTAATTTAATGGCTATTGGCTGTAAGTGCAGAAATCAATTACACAGTTCAGTTTCTAACGATATAAGATAGAATGCAAAAGCCGAAACAATGTATAAACACAACCCTGGGTTTTGCAGGGACATGCTTATTGCTTAGCACAAGGAAATAGTACATTTGTTGAGTGCATTCCATTTATAATGTCCTTTTATTAAAATAATGAATGCTAATCAAAATACTTTTTGCATCTATCAACCTGTGCTCTTAAGTATACACAGCTAACGACATTGTATTCAGTATTAGACCTGGGAATATATTGAATGCTACCATTTATCTTCACAGTTGTGGCTTTTTATTTCTTTTCACAATTACATTTCAGATTTTCCTATCTCTCCCTACAGTTATTTGACCCTTTTTGCTTTAGAGCAAGGTAACACTTTAAAAAAAAATAAAGACACCCGTTGAAGTGCCTCAAGCCTTTAACTTTTCAAAGGTTGGTGTATGTATGGATCCATGAAAGAGGAGAAAGCGAAGACCCAAAGCGGACTTTATCAAGTTTGTTAAACTGATCGGACACGTTTGCAGATTTTTTTTTTACAGTTTTATTGAGCCTGATGCACATCACGTGCCCATCAATAGCAAAGCATTAAAGAGAATGCATTTTCCGATTACGATATCGGAACAATAACATTGTTTCTCAATGTTCCATATAGATGCAGAGAAAGAATGCTACAGGAAAGAAAACAGGTGAGATGCAACAAGTGCGTTTTCACATGACATGCTGTTTATGAGGCCACCCCTTATCTGTGATAATTCACCTGCTCCCACATTATCATTTGAGGTCCTTTGGTACAGGATTATCACAGAATGTGACCCCAAACCATGGAATGGAAACCTTTATCATTACAACAGAACTGCATGCAACACTTACTTTAATGGATTTAATCACTGAGTTTTTTTGGCTCCAAAGGAAAGTTTCCTTTCCCAAAGTGCCTGTTTCACCTCCTATTAAGAAGCATTAGCAACTTGTACGTGGTGCTGTTTTGACAGTGAACCAGCAAAGGCTGAGTAATACATTGTCTTAGGAATCCAATAGTCTCCAGGTGAGCAGTCACATACGCCACAATTCAAAGCGGGGAAGGCATAATCATCCATGAAGCCCGACTATTAGGTATAGGAAGGTTAGAGTTATATCTGTAATATCCTGCAGAAATCCATGGAGAACAATTATAAAAGTACAATATCCTGTTCACGAAACCCAGGCCGTGTGAAAGCAAAATGGCCCCGTTTCTAAATAATAACAGCCTTTCACAGGTCAGAACTGATATCCACATTACTCTGTGAGCTGTCAACCAAGCTTTAAAGGAACCAGGCATGTCCCCGTTAATTTCTTACACAGCTTTCTCCTCGTAGGATGGAGCATCTTTGGAGCAGGCAGAACACGTGGCTGCTAAATTGCTCAAAATCTATTTTACTACCTGTGGGAAAACAAGGGAACAGAGCTGAGAGAAGAAGCAAAAGCCAAGAAAGCTTCATTTCTGAAGACAATGCTGAAGAAACTCGGGAAGGGGGCTCTCTTTATATAGCACCACACTGAGTGACAAAATGGTAGCTGTCATAATGTGCCAGTTAGCATGTCCAATATGAAACGATTGTTTAGTGTCCCGCGGGACTAGAAGAGAGAAACGTGACAAAGAACAAAGAACTTGGATCAATAATGCTTGGAAGAAATAAGACAGAGAAGGTTATTTACTCTGCATTGATCCGTTACTGCAGTAGCGTAAACTTGGCCTGTGTGTGTGTGTGGTTTTTTTTTTTTTTTCGTTAACCTTTAAGCTTGAGATTACTCACAAGCAACCAGGGAACCCAACTAACAGGTGTAGATTAAGGATCGAAGGAGGTCATCTTACCTCTGTCACCACTAGGCACCCATGTAACAACATCCCTGAAGAAATTTAAACATCAATAACTATAATCAGAGCAAATTTATCAAGCTTGGCCCTAGTGTTTTTTTGCTGAGAGGCCCAGCAGTGTCCAGTCAACTTGCCCTAGCTAAAGCTCAATTGATTTGGACATTTTTTTACTAGAGTTGATTATCAATACTGACACAGTAAATTTGTTAGCTTCTAAGTGCCAGGCTAGTGGTTGCTACTGGAGCCTTTAAAGAAAAAGTGCCTGGAGCTGAGCTGACTAAATACGAACCTAAGAAGCCAGCACGGACAGAAATGCTATACAAAGTATTTGACCAGGAGTTGTGGAATTGGAGTTTTAAGAGGTCCTCAATCTGGGACTTCTGAGATTCTTGGATCTCTAATTAAGCCAGCTAGATTAGCGTCCCAATGGAAAAAGTTTTTAAGTTAGGCTAAGAAAGCTGTTTCTACAGCCTACTGTCTTATGATATAATGTTGTTATCATGCTGTTTGGTATCTAAACAATTTTAGATTTGCACTAGGAGCCCAGCTGGAATGAAACTGCAAAACTTCCTGTTTTTGAGGGATGAAAAACACGTTTTTAAGTTGAGAAGAAGAAAAACATCACATGATGCTTTCTTCAAAATGGAGGCATTAAGAGATACGTGACTTTTGAGGCCTAGGATGGCCCGAAAAGGGATACATGGCCTTATAATGTAAATTGGGAAATAAATAGATGATTGGGTTGGGAATGGTAGACCGGACCCATGTTTGGTTAGGGGCATAGCAATTGAACATTAGAATATGATGCAAGTAAATACATAAGGACAGTGCAACATATTGACTGGGTTTGATATGTATTCAATGAAATGTATGATTTATATCACTGTTTGCAAGTGCTTGGAGATTGAGAACAGCTTTAGGGATCGCCACTGGTTCTCTCTTGATATCTTTTAAATAAAATAAGAAAAAAAGAGAAGTTGTGGTCTGATGTGAAATGTTTCTTTTAAATTACTTTAATTTGGACATAGCCCGTAACCATTAGCTGTTCTCCTAGAGGAGTTGGTAGCAGGGGATTTTGCCCTTAAAAAAGGCCCATTTTGGTAACAGGAAATGACATGGTCTACCTAGTGCACCTGTCCTTTTGATAAGGCCTAGCATGCATGTTTTCAGTTTGGCTCTGGGTACCCAAGATATATTTTTCAGTTTCAGTTCGGTGAATGAGTTACGCTGAACTGAAAACATGAGCGAGATATCCAGAGAACAATTTTCAACCATGGAGGCAGGCGCCTAGATCACTGGGTCTGAGGTTTATCCTTGGATAGAGCAGCTAAAGACAGCAATGCACATTCAGAAAGCAGCCAGGAATTCCTGGGGGCATGTTCAAGGGGTCAGGAAAGAGATATAAGTGTGCAGTTTCTCCCAGAGAAAACCCAGAAGCTGCACAAGTAGGGACTAACTCCATGGGTATTTTTGGACCTGTGAAGTTTTTCGTTGAATACTGGCTAAAGGTGCCGTGGTATACGAGAGAATCCGTGGACTCTGGTGCTTTGCGGCTTATTAGAATTTGCGCCCAGACATCTAATTCTCATGTGCAAGATTACAATTTTATCCTCACAGCTACCAAAAAATTGTGATTTAAACACAGCTTGTACGTAATTTATTGCTTAGACCAGCAATTCTCAACCGGTATATCGCGGCTCCCGGTTCCCACTGCCCTGGTTGTACTTCCCTTCTCCCTTTTTCCTGCCCCTGCGAGCCAATGGGAAGCCTGCTCCCTTCCTGCCCCCACTGCCCAATGGGAAGCCTCCTCCCTTCTTCTTGCCCCCACAGGCCACTGGGAAGCCTCCTTTCTTCCTGCCCCCCCCCCCCCCCACTGCACAATGGGAAGCCTCCTCCATTCTTCCTGCCCCCGCGCAGGCCAATCAGAAGCCTTCTCCCTCCTAACTGCCAGTGGGAGTAGGAAGAAGGGAGGAAGCCTCTGATTGGCTGGTGAGGTTAGGAAGAAGGGGAATTGCATAGCCCGGGGTGGGAAGGTTTGAGGGGGGCTGGAAGGAGTGGCTGTGAAGAGGAAGCTCGACCCTAACCAAGGAAGGTCGCCATGGGAGTCCATCCCCATGGCGGTGAAAAAGAAGGCCCAACAGAGTAAAGCCACGGCGGAACTGGAGCCCATCCCTGCAGCGAAGGAAGAAAAGGTTTGACAGTGAGGCCCAATGCATACATGTGAGAATGGGAGCCTGGGTTTTGGGGGTGGGTGTGAATGGGAGCCTGGGTGTGGGGGTGGGGGTGAATGGGAGCCTGGGTGTGTGGTATGACTGATTGTGGGCCCTAAGAAGAGAACTGTGAGGACAGAGCTTCAGCAGGCACTTCTGGTGAGTGCTATTGGCCTGGAAGGGAAAGGAGTAGGAGAGTTGCTGGAGAGGGTAAGTAAAGGAGGCTTTTTAAATGTATTTTTCTTGATTGACTGCCATTTTAATTATTTGGTATTATGCGATGTGTCTGCTGTTTGAAATATTTTATTGATATTTGGACAATTTTTTATAATTTTTATGAGTTTTTAATTGTTGGATGTTTTTCAGTTCAGTAGCTGTTTTGAAACATTTATTAGTATAGTTTTACAATTATTTCTGTGTGGGCCTCTATAGCAGCTTGGCTTATTCTGTTTTCCTAATAGGAGGCATATTAGTGTTTAGGGCCTGGTTAAATATTTGTAGTGTTGACTTTTCATAGGTAGGGTTGTTACTGTTTGAGTGTGTTCCATATTACAGGTGTAACTTTGTGCATTATTGCAGATCCTAGGACTAGGTTAGGTGCTATATTTCTCTAGGTTCGCACTGCATGCAGAGTGGCTGTTTTGGTTTTCCATTCCAGTTTGTCTCCGTCTTTATAATTTGTGATCTTTGTGTACTTGGTGAAGGTCAGTTCTAGGTGTGTGACAAAGGTGAGGTATTTTATTAGCATGCGGCATTTGTATTAATCTTATTTGTTGTGTTTTCTCAATAGGGTATGCATTAGTGGTAAATAACTGTCTTTTCATAAGGAAGGCTATTGTGCATGGCATAAAAGGGAGTTTGTTTTGCTTTTACTGAGATGTCAGCAGAACCAGAATATCTTTTTTGTATGGTGAGTTGTATGGGTAATGCCCTAGTTCTGCTCTGACCCATTGCTGGGGGTCGAGGGGGTTCCCGGGATGCAGAGTGCACGTTTACATTTAGCCCTGTGACTGTCACATGTTCAGTGTGTCACGCATGTGAGAACCATCTGTCAGGTGTGTCCTGGTCGAAAAAAGATTGAGAACCACTGGCTTAGACCATGATACTTAATTAGCCCACATAGTGGCAAACTAGGAGAGTGCTTTTAGTGTCTGGATGTTTCAAATAAATTTATTTAGTGATACTGTAACTGTATCCCCACTCACAGAACCATTCACAATAAGGAGAACTGTCCATACACACACACATACAGAGGGCCTGAATTTAAAAAGCATTTACATGCTTAAAATCGAGTTTTACACATGTAAATACACTTTACTCGTATAAGTGGGCTTTTAAAAATTGCGACAATATATGCCATTGAATTGTCCATAGGTTTTACAAACGTAAGTGGACTTTACATGTGTAAATGATATCATGGGAAGCGCTCACCTAAATCTTACCTCGCAACTCAGCCTTCACACATCAAAAAGACCTATCAGATATAATTATAAAGGTTCTTTATATGCTCCCCCGATTAAAACTTCGCTAGCAAAACGAGCACTCTCCACTGCCGGGCCCTCCCTATGGAACTCATTACCACCAGATCTTCGACTTGAAACCTGCCATCTTACCTTCAAGAAAAACCTCAAAACGTGGCTCTTCCGACAAGCCTATCCGGAATCGCAGGAACACTTCGACACAGGTCAAAGAGCAAAATAGCACAATATAAAGTCCACTACCAACCTTATACTCTTAGGACATTCAGGACCTTATCTGGACAGTCCACCCACTTGCTATGAAAAACCATCTCTTGAAGCATCAGCTTCTAGCTCATGCTCTTCCCATAGTTATTTCTTTCAACATTGATCACTATCACCTGTAAACCCCGACCGGTACAATTCAACCTTACCTACCAAAGTTATCGTATCATCTATTCTTGTTATTTTGACGAACTTTTTTGTCGTCTATTTTATTTTATATATCTTTTTTACGTTTAACATTTAATAATTTTTGACCTACGTTCTTTTGTTAAATAATTTGTCGATTGTTTAATGTTACGCTGCACGTTCTCTGTTCAATACTTTGTCTATTGTTTAATGTAACGCCTTACCGGCGACAGTTTTGTTATATGGAAACCGACTTGATTTGATATGTATATCGAGAATGTCGGTATATAAAAACCCTAAATAAATAAATAAATGACTTTTGAAAATTGATATCAGCGTGTTACGTTATGTGCGAAACTCCTTTGAAAATTCACCTGTGTGCATTAGTGCTGACTGATTCCACACACAAAAAAAACTGTTAGGGATGGGCATTCAGAAGTAGCAAAATAGGAAATGAGATGAAATTTCCTGTTTCATTTCAGATTGTTTTCAAAATGGAACAAGTTCAATTTTGACAAAATTTTGTCAGGATCTTGTTTCGTTTTCAAAACCTATTAAGAAATAAAAGTCAACAGTTGGGCCTAAGCCCAGGCTAGAAGCCGGTTCCTTGTGTAGGGAATAGGTCGAGACCCAAATCAGAGGTCCTGACCTACGCCTGAGTGCGACGCCAGAATCTCAGCCTAGACCCTTGCCCGTTGCTGAGGCCTAAGACGAGTCCCGAGCAAAAGCCCAGGCCCAGGAAATTTCCTGATGATCTCCCCACTCATACTTACCAAAATATTATGAATCTTTGGCAAAAAATAAATCATAGGAACTATTGGATGAGATACCATTAAGAAATCCCTCTCTTTGGTGATAAGGTAATGACAGTCATGTGCCGTTTGTATCAATTTCCCAATTATTGTTTGTAATTGTTAAGTCGGATCATTCAATAGACGCAAGTAAACAGAAGTATCATTTAATTGGGGTTGAATCTCCCTAAAATATCTTTCTTTATCTTGTATGACAAGTGCACCACCTTTATCAGCTAATCTTATCACAATCTCAGAATTTGCTTGAAGAGATGAGATCGCTCACCATTCAGCCGAGGATAAATTGGACATTTTTTTTTTTATATGTAGGACAAAGATGACAATTTACAATCCACCACCCTAGAGAAAGCTGCAAGTGATGGCATCAACAGTTCCCAGAGGTAGCCATGTGGAAAAAGGTATATCTTGCATGACACAAATTTATGTAGTTTGCTGAGAATCATCTTTATGTAAATCAATTTGTGAAGAAAAACGTAAGCTAAGACGCATGATTTATTTCTTGGATATTAATATTTTTAATGGGGGCCATTTTGAATTTTCCATCTTCAGGAAACCAACAGATTGTAATACGCTTCTTTGGTTTGACAGTTGTCATCCGCATCACTTGGAAAAAAAAATGTATCGATGGGACAGTTTCTTCGATTGCGCAGATTATGCTCATCATTGTCAGAATATAAAATGCAAGCAAACAAGATGGTAACAGGATTTCTGCATGGAGACTATCCCTTGTCTTGCTTGAAAAAAGCGTATAAATGTGCCTGTTTTGCAAACTGAGAACTTTTACTTTCACTGCAGAAGAAAGAACCCCTTAAGAGACTCTTGTGTGTTATTCCATTTTCACCACAAGCCAATGCTGTTGGTCGCAGAATTTCGGAATGTTGGCCTTACTTATTGTTCATTCCATTCTCACATCACCACCAATGTTTGCATACAAGCAAGCCAAGAATTTGAGCGATTATTTAGTGCGGTCACATGTCACTTTTTAAATTAATTTTTTAATGTATTTATTTTAAGTTTATTTTTAAATGTATTTAAAGTATTTTAATGGGAATTGAATATCCTGTTTTGTCATTATTTTAAACAGAAGAATTGGTCTGAGTGGCAGTTGTTTAATCACATGACTTGCTTCAGCATCTCGCCGCCATCTTATTACACTTTCCTGATTATTTTTCATTGTTAGTCTTGTTGCAAATTTCCTGAGGAAGATTGTATGAAACATCGATGTTGGGATCTGCTTTTCTAATACTATTGCCACTTAGTATTGAGATCTGCTGGAATTACATTTTCATAGTTTCATTTGGAAAGTTAAGTTTGCGTTGAAAACCTATGGCTATGTTCCATGAGTGACAAATGTGGCATCTTTTAAAAACACAAATTATGCAAATGAAATATTTTTTAAAAAACTAAAAAGACTTTTTTTGTTGGCATATGATGACGTGTGGAGGTCTTCACTTAAAACATTTATGGTGAAGCTCCACGTTTGATGCCACTTTATGTTACGCCCCTCACGTCCGATCCAAAGTGACTCCAGCATAGCCTCCCACACCATGGTGTTCCAAGGACTCGGGATAGAACTTCCTGTGACTCTGGACTTCCTCTTATAGGTCTCCTAGCCAGGACTTCCTGTGGCGCTAGCTGATGACATCACATCCCCCATCAGTATATAAGGAAGTCCTTTATAATTAGCCAGTGCCTCAGTAACAGGTCTCCTGGTGCCCTTGTGTTCCAGTGCAAGTTGCTTTCCTTGTCTTCTTCTTGCCTGTGCCTTGTTCTGTGATCCTTGTCTTGATTCCCTGTGTTGTCCTACCTGCTCTGTGCTCTGCTCCTTCTCTGGTTCCCTGCCTGTTTGCTCTTGTTCCAGGCCCTACCTGTTTTATTCCTTGCTTGTCTTGTTGGCCTTGTCTGACCTGTTTGTTTTGGACTGACTACCTGGATCCTGACCCTGGCCTGGTCCCTGACCTTCTATTGTCTGCTATCTGTCTCTACCTCTGGCCTGTTACCCATTCTGTTGTCTGAAGCCTGCTTCAACCTCTGGCCTGTTATCCATTCTACTGTCTACTATCTGCTGCCTGCCACAATCCTTGCTCAGATCGGACTCTCGCTCAGCCCAGCCCTAAGGACCCACTTAAGTCCTGCTGGCTGCCAGAACCCAAGGGATCAACCTGCAGGGGCGGCAGCTAGTATAGGTGAAGCTCCAGTTGGTCCCGCCTATGGGCTTTTCTGCCAGCTGCTGGAGTGGGCCTAGCGAACTCGCTCACTAGGTGGTGCCAAGCATATTGTAGCCACAAGGGTCTGCTTCCTTTGACAGTGTTACACTTTAAGATTAAAATTATATATATATATATATATATATATTTTTTTTTTTTAGTTTTTGTACTATCTCATATTCACATTTTTGATTTGGAGGGTTTTTTTTTAATATACGTGGGATATACGCTACTTGTAAATTTTGTTCCACTGTACAATGGTGACACCTAATGGCTGGGTTTGAGGCCCCTAATTGCAGGGTACCTGAATGAACCCTGATGCATAATCACTGCAATAACTGGACTAAAAAGTATGTTATCAAAATGGAAGGGGAAAACTCTCCAGGTAGTTGCAAATGAAGGCTTGTAGCTCCAGATCCCATCACTGGTTCTGACTGAACAAAGAAGCAGGAAGAAACTGCCAGGTTAAAAAAAAAAATGAAATCAGGAAATTGTTTCTCACTCTAGTTGTCTTGAGGTTTTGGGTTTTTTTTAAGTTTTACAGTCAGATTTTATTGTGATCCAAGAATATCACTGAGGCAAATGGCTCCCCTGACTCATTGGGTATGTCTGTACAAAGAAGCATAAAAAGGTCTAGGAATGTAATATGATATCTGAAAATTGCTTAAATGCAGTACTAAAGTATTGGTTTAAATAAATGTAAGACTCTACAATTCATCTCTGGAAGACAAATTGGAGTTAAGTAGGCTTACCTCACCCAGAGGCCTTGTCCACACTGACCTATTCTCTTGTATTGGCCAGTTGGAGATTTGGCAGGCATCCCAGAAGTCAGTGCCATCCAAACTCTCCATCTATCATTACAACAGTCAAGAATATGGCACTTTCCTGACAGGGTGTGGGCGGATGTTCCCTCTCTTACCATATGCTGGGAATTGTTAGTTGCTTATCCCTGCCAAGGCTCGTTATATTTCATGCCAACGAAGCAGACCATTTTTATACCCTGCCAGTTGCAATGCACTGGTAGCTTTTTTTTGTGCATTTCAAATTTCCTAGAGAACAATATTACAACTGATGGCATGGCACTGCGGAAGGAAGTATGGGGCTTCTCCATATCTCACCATCACGGCTTCTTCATTTGGCGAATCTAGAAAAAGGATACCTCATTTCCTTACTGAATCTGGGGAAAAGCTGACCAGCTTCGATGTGGATTTTCCATTTATTCACCAATTTGCAGCAAATCATGCGACTCTTCAATCTCTCACGAACATTCGTTGATTTGAGGGGTTTTTGTTTTACAGTTCAAACTATGACATCATAGATTCCTGTGTGGTGATGATGTCGTGTCTCAGAGAAGAACCTTATCCGAGCAATCTACAGTTGCCGTGCAACAGACATAATAGAACTGAGTACCTCTCAAACATAGTCCCACAGGGAAAGGCCATAATGAATAAGCAATATATAATGAATCAATCCCACTGTCTTATCCTCTTCATTACTGACATGTACCGTACGGCAAGACCATGGACGAAAAAGCAACAACAGATTGACCATCGATCAAGAACCAGATAGCGCCCCTCTGAATGGGCCTTACTGATTAATCACAGGCCTGAACAGTTTCCCTTTTTTTTTTTTTTTTTCATTTGCAATAAAAACTTTATTTGTTTGTTTGAGTTTGCAAGGAAGCCATCATGTCCGCGAGTGAGTACTTACCTTTTCACTATGCCTCTTCATGCCCCCCCCCCCCTCCAACATGGGTCCCTGTTTCAAATGTATGGGGGGGAATCACATAAGTTTAGAAGGATGTTGCATACATTGCATTCGCTTTGTTTTGTGGCGGGGACTCCCAGGTCCAAACAGCCCGAGAGGAAGCAAAGAGAGGCTGATGTAGTGGAAAGAGGAGGGCGAGGCTGGAAGTGAAGAACGCCTTTGGAAATGTTGTGCATTCTTTAAGTGCACCTTTGTTGGCTGTGTGTTTTAACCTGCAGTTGCACCAGCTGTACTGAAATTACATAAGGATTTAAATAGATTAGAAAGGGGCCCACGTTCATGGGGGTCTGAGTATATTTCCCTTACCAATTACATTTGGAAAGTTTTACACTGCCCTGTGTCATGGAAAGATACAGTGAGGACTGAAAGGCAATTTGCCGCCCTGTTTTCCAGAGAAAACATAGCATGTGGCTCCTACGAGCCCCGGGTTTACTGGGCTTTCTATAGGCGTGCGTGACTCTGGAAGCCGCCCTGAAACCCTCACTTTTTTTACATCATCAATGCACTTTCCTTCGTTTTCTGCTATTGTGCAGCAACGGGGGGAAAAAGATTTGCTACAGTGGCAAAAAAAACCCCTTTTAAAATCCAAATTACAAAGAAAATACCTTTCTTCAGATGAAGTACAGAGAAGGAAGGATTGAAGTGTTGAAAAACCAAGGCCATTGCTTTATTGCGTTTATATTTTTCTTGTCAGGTGCTTTGAAGCGGCCATATATCCTACTTGAAACAAAATTAAATGTTAGTGAGAGCAGGAAGTCAGACCTTTGTGCAGGAAAGGTGAAAAATTACTCAGAGATATGTTGTCAAACTGTCCTCATTTTGCAGAAAAAAAAAATGTGGGGTAGTTACAGAATTAACCTGCACCTGAGTGAGTGCCTTCAGTCTCCCACTGTCTTCTCCACTTATCCTCTGTCTCTGACTGCCCCCGTTGATTCAGAGGAACTTAGCTTGTGGCGGAAGATGGAACGGAATCAGAAACCAAAGCATCACTTCTTTGATTAACAAATCATTTTTTCTCCGGCCTATGTTTTCCCTGAAGCAAGGGGGTGGTCACTCGAAAAGCAAACTCTCTGGGGACAATTATCCAAGGGATTTCTTGCGGATAAATCCATACAGAAATCCCCTTTGCAAAATGCCTCCACGCCCAGTTTGAGGAAAAAAAACGATGTGTTGCCTGGGCAGGCCAGGGGTATCCCAGGGGTACTTCCCAGCAGGGAGTCTGCACCTGCAAACTCCGTAGGTACTTCTGCACCCAGCACCCTCCTTTGGGGAAGGGAATTTCAAAGGAATCTTTTCCCTTGAAAATCAACTTGAAGGCCCATGGCTATAGAGTTACCTGCAGGCCACCAAGCACTGCAGGGAGCTTTAGGACTTGTGTGCAACTCTTCACTCTTACTACACCGAGGGCAATGCTCTCACTTTGCCGGGACTTCTACCCCCTCCCTACTTTCAGAAAGAAGATATATTTTTTTTTTCTATATTCAAAAAAAAATCTTCTGTTTCTAGTTTTCATAAAGGGCTGGATTCACCCGAATTTGAGGTTTGCAAATCCTGGCCCTGATCCAATACGGTACGTTGGACTGCGTGCACAGTTAGAAGTGCAAATGTTTCTGTTTGCAGACTTTGCTCTTGATGCAGCAAGGAATTTTGCATGCAAAAAAAAAAGTGTGCAAGAATGAGCATACCCCCATTTAAATTCTAGGTTAATGAAGGCATTAGCAGAGAGATGCATAGGCTTAACCTATGGTTTTTTTTAATGCTGGAAATGTTAGACCTGGATAGAGCTGGAGTACAGTTTATTCATGCTAATGTTAGTCTATGAGGCTGAACCTGGTTCACGGTGTGGGGCTCCGGGACTCGGAACCTTGTGGCTACATGTGCCTATTTTTTTACTTTAGGGGAGCTGGGCCACCTTGCGTGGCGGCCTGAGGTTGAGACGGGGGGTGAGCCCTGACCCCTGCTCAACCTTTTCTCAAACCATGGGGTTTTTTTTTTGGGGGGGGGGGGGGGCTGGGCTGGCCCTTTAAATGTGTGATGGGCCAGCCGAGGCTCCTCATTCAGCTGCGATAAAATATTTGCATCAGATTGCCTAGTACTGACCTTCTTTGCATGCATTTGTATTATTCATGCTTTTCAATTGCATGCAAAGGAGGTCATGATAATAGAATGGCAGGCAGATGCAAAATATCACATGGTATACGCTGTTTAACGCGTGTTCGAGCACTACTGTGGCTTGATGCATCTCCCAGATAGAAGGTTATATTAACATGTTCCTTTGAAAATAGCCCTGAAATTGTTTTTGTGCTCATAAACCTTGTTTTATGCACAAAGGACACTACTGGCACAAAATATATTTTCAGTGCTGAAAAGTATGTTTTCTGTGCATAAATTATATTGCACTAAGCATGTCTTCTGTTGCACATTTTCAGGTTAGTATGCCTTTTTAAACTCCTGATACATTAGCATACCATTAGCTTACCAGGAGTGAACTCCATTTTTGCCAAGTTTGTAAAGAAAATATGCCCTAACATTTAGCTGACATTGTGTACTCACATTGTCATTAGAACATCATTCTCTAACTTTGGTGAATAAAAGTAATCCTATACCATATGAAAAAATCATTGGTCAGGGGCCCTGAATATCTGAAATTAACATTCTCCTTTGTGCAGGTTTTTGGATTCAATGATCTTGAGTTTGACTACCCCAAACCAAATAAGCCTGATACTTCACTTTCAATGCATATCCAGTGTAGATCTCTGCTTCAACGGCAGGGGGGGATATGAAGAAAAGATTATTTATATTCAGACAACAACCAACAAGGACTGATTTACATAATCTGGGTAAACAAATAAGCATGGGTGTAGCATGCTTGTTACGGCGGTTACTACCCCAAACCAATTAAGCCTGATACTTCACTTAGATGCAGTTATAGCACTGCTCTCTACATTAATGGCGGGGGTGGAAGGGAATTGGAACCAAAAGGGTACTAAGGGCGAAGAATAACAGATAAGTATGAGGAAAAAAAAACAAGTGTGAAAGCTTGCTGGGCAGACTGGATGGGCCGTTTGGTCTTCTTCTGCTGTCATTTCTATGTTTATGTGTTTCTATGTTTGCTCGGTGAAAGAACTATGCAAGAAAACTTTATGTGTGCATTAGATTGTTTGCTAATGATAATTTGCAAGTAGTTATACTGCAGTGTTCTGGCCCAAACAAGCCAGCCTTGTAAAGGAGTACAGTTTCTGGCCTGAGGGTTTCAAGGTATACAGAAGTATCTGCATATTTATAAGAATGTGTGTGCAGAGAGAAGTGCATTAATGGAGCATCAATGGTCATTTTTCCTCTCATGCTCCAAATAGCTTTCTTTATGTAAAAATGAATATTTTCATTTGTTTTTTTGCAAAGTATCTACCTTTATGACTGTTGCCATTTGCTCTTTCCCACCCCAAATCCCTCCTCTTATACTATTTATCCTCCAGAAACTGAAAACATTTTGAGTGGCTTCCCTCCTAAAAATGTATTGCATGAAGAAAAGCGCTCTGTTTGACAACAAAAATGAGCTGAAGGTCAATTTTCGGGGTCTGTAGACTTCCATGTTCAATCTAAGTATTTTTCATCTCTGTGCTTTGCTTGCTTAACTTAGTAGAATACTTGCGTATAATTTTGCTTGTGTTGGCACTTTTAAGGTGCAGATTCACGAAGGCTATTTACAAGATGCCAAGGGATGTCAAATCCTGAACACGTGTATCTCTCCTCTGATGGTTGACTGACAGCCGAAACGGTTTTACGTCCTATCCTATCCATTTGCTAATGCTGAATGTTTGTTTGTTTTTTGTTTTAGACACAGGATTTTTTTTTTCTATTCAGAGGAATTGTTATGGTTCTTTACACTGATGTTCAAAAAAAGGGGCTGACATCTCTATATGAGGGTGGGGAAGCCACAACCGGGGCTGTGCTCTGCCTCCGGATTCCAAGGGTGGCCCAGAGAGAGAGAGTGGAGTCTGGGCGGTGGACCAGTGACCACAATAAAAAATAATTTAAAAAAAGGATGGGGGTCATGTGTGCAAATAAGGGGGTTACCTGCTGCCCTGAATGCTAATACAGTATTGGTCAAATATCGTGTATGCAGTTGATGTCTATCATCTAAAAGGCTTAACTGTTTGTTCACCTACGGTTAACCAGCAGCACATTTTGTCATAGCCATGTGTCCAATTTGTTGTCAGCCACCCACAGAAGGCAAAGCAGCATGCCGATCCAGGACTGGGTGGCAGTTAATTTTTCTCATATTCTTAAGGGTATTGGCTGGTCTCACTGTAGGGCATGGTTAGGTTATAGCTCCCAGGTAGTGTTTCCTATTTACACGCCCCGACATGCACCCGGGTCCTCTGCCGCCTAACTTTACTTCTGCTTTGGACGGTGGGTACGCAATAAAATAAAAAATATATAGGCTACTTAACAGGGTTTAGGGGGGGTCTGGCCTAACAGGATGAAAGGTAGACAAAGTAACGGGGGGGGGGGGAGGGGTTAAGAAGGCCGATTGGTTAATTGGGCGAACTAGGAATGAACTGGAAAAATGGGCTCTAGCATTGGCACATGTGTCCAGTGAAATCCCCCCCTTTACACGAGCAAGGCGGCATTTGCCTGCACATGCGTGTCAATACGAAATCGTGCACACATGTACGCTGGAATAGCCAATTTTAAAACACGTGCGTGGATGTTTTAAAATCGCCCCATCCATGTGCGTGTTGCTGGCGAACGAGCACACGTGTGTCTGTGTGCGGCTCTCAAAATCTACCTCTTTGTGTCCAGTTCAGCCGGCAATGTTTATTTGTGGCAGCCAATTTTACAGGATAAAGCTGAATGGGTATTTACAGCTGTCCAGGAAAAGGGCAGCTTTATGGGGATGAGACAAAAGCCTGCCATCCTGCCAACTGCAAAGTATAATTGGCAGATGCCATTATCAGGCATGAACTTCATATGGTTTCCAGAGTCTGTTGAAATGATCACGATTTGTCAAATCAATGGCTAACGCCCTTCCTTAATACTGGTATTAGGCAAAAGAAGAGAGTCTCTTTCTGATGTTAAGAAGAGGTGCTTGAAAATTCTTCTTGAGCAGGCCAGTGAGACTCAATAAAATTGGTGCTATTTCAGTATCCTTCTGCCTCAATTGCTTGGTCTCTGATTATATAGTGGGCATTTTAAAGATCTTTGCTTTCTCCATTTGATTCACAGAATTGTGTTTGGTACTGGCACTTCTATCCGCCATGATGATCTTGTGTTTTCTCCTTTACCACAGGGCTTGGCGTTTTAGCATTGATCGACTTAGCAGATGGAATAGGAACGGGGTAGTCATGTTTGAGCATGGCGTAAACATACAAATGGTGGCGGCTATTCATAAAAAGGCCAAAAATATTCAGACAGGTGTGCAAGTGGTCATCTTTACTATGAGCACTGAGTGATTTGTTACAATCTCCAGCACCCGTGCTACATTCAGTCATCAGATTCTAGCCTGGACGCACAAGTATGGAGTATCAATGACCATGTTGCCAATAACGTAATAGTCGGTGCTGATATGGTAATATAATGGACTTTTCAGCTACGCATAGTGTTTGAATAGGGTAAGCCATTTGCTTTGCAGTGCTAGTGCTGCTATCCTTCTCAGCATGAAGCTACCCGATAAAGTAAAAACCTGGGCACAACAACAACAAAAAAAAAAAAGGTATGACTTGGCACACAGAGCATCAGCCTTGATCAAAGCAGACATTGATTCAGAGCAAGCCAGAGCATTTCTCATTATATCTGAAGTCTCATTTGTATCTGTTGTTTGCTGGAGTTTTGTGGTGGTTCCCATCTGCAGCAACTTTGGTTGGTTCTGCATTTGTCTTCATGTTGATGGGATGCTCACCATTGTGATGGGGGCCTTGATGATTCACATGCTAGGCTTATTACTGCTGCCTGGTCTGTCCCAGGGAGGTGGGATTCAGTTGCTGTATCTTTTCACCATCTAGAGGTGCTTCCCATTCCCGGTCACATGGATGAACTTGGCAGAAGCATCTGTTTCATGAGTGGAGCTGCTCTATTTTCATTGGTCCCTACAAATCGCTGGGGATTATCAGCCGCACTTGCCACTTACTGGCTTGCTCTCTCATGGATGCCTCTGGCAGTGGCACGT
This sequence comes from Rhinatrema bivittatum, assembly GCF_901001135.1. NCBI lineage: Eukaryota > Metazoa > Chordata > Amphibia > Gymnophiona > Rhinatrematidae > Rhinatrema > Rhinatrema bivittatum. Next base: position 73,963,287 of record NC_042627.1, on the reverse strand, counting down.
GTGCTGCTTAGCCTTTTTCTGACAGTGCACATGTATTAACATTCACATGCTTGGCCATGTTCTTTAAATCTGCTGCCAGCTAATTTTGCCCTCTCTCTCTTTAACAGGTCACTTATTGTGATCCAGGTAACTGTCCTCTGATGTGGCCTGCTTATGGCCAGGGGTTCTTGCGTCACTTTGCCTTTGTGACTGACTGCTCAGGCATGTCAACCCCGCAGTTGCCAAAACAGTTCTCTGGATGTGTGCCTCTGTTTTCTCAGCTAATGCCTAATCACTATCAGATTTCCACATTGGGTGGCAGTCAGTGCCCTGCCTCCAGCAAATGTATGTCAGCAATTTTCTGCATGTCATCTTTATTTCTTTTTCAGCATGTCATTTATAGCATCCAGGCAGCTGTTACATGTTTCAACTTGCCCCTAGCAGAAGGGTGTGTGTCACTTGGCTTTCAGACAGCACACACACACACACATACTAGGGTCCTTATACATTGTAATGTTGTGACATTCACTTTTATTCTTTGTTTAGTATTTATTGCATCTGAGCATTTGGTCTGGTTTGTTGCAGTTCCGGAGTGAATTGGTCAGCTTCTGTAGCTCTCTCGTCTTTAGAAGAGAGTGCTGCATCGATTGGTGCCTCTGTGCCAGCCCTATCTTGAGTCGTGCAGATATTCTTGCGGATGAAGAAAGCAAAGATGTGGATTGTCAGGTGTGTCACAGACAACATGCTACCTGTTCAGAAATAGCACACATATGAAGTATTCTGTGATGGCCTCCAGCGATAATAGCAGGTCCGTACTGTAGGACATCTAGAATAATGCTTACAGGAGAGATACAGTAGCGGGAAAAAGTATCCCATCAGCATCACAGATCCAAACATAAGACCATAGTCTTAGGGAGAAAAAGTGAGAGATCAATAGTATTGGATGTCCAATACAGCACAAAAGAAAGGAATCACAGCCAACCAGCTATATGGCACATACTAAAGAGTAGTATGACTAAGTAGAAAACAAACCCTTATCAAGGTCATAAATTATGTGATGTATCAGAGTAGACTTGCTGAACAAGGAGATTGTTGGGTGCAGAGACCCTGCAGTAATCAATATAATTACTATTCTGTAGTGCAAGGTTGCACAAGAGATGGTCATGATCAATTATGTGATGTGCCAGAACTGACCTGCCAAAAAAACAGAACACTGGGTCCATTGACCCTGCAATAATAATAATTATTATTATTATACAAGGCAAGGCTTTAAGAGCTGCTGGAACTGTGGGAAGATACTAAGTCTGCATAACAAACTCAGTGAGATGATATTATTACTGTGTTGCTTTTAAAAGTTTTCCTTAAAGCTTGACTACTTGTACTAGAGAGAAGCCCTGAAATGCACTTCCCTAATAAGATCAGCCACCCAGTTTGACAATGATGCCTCACTGAGTGCCACTGTAAAGGAAGGAACCCCTACCCTGAGTGAGAGAAGCAGTCAGCTTTCACTCTGAGATGAATAAATATTGACTAGCTCTGCAAGGGATGATGTCAAATTTCAGTGGTATGTCCTTTCCAGGTATTAGCCATCAGTGCAGAAGAGGGAATGGATCGCTCAAGCAGGCATGCTTGTTCCTCAGCCCTCTGGAGCTGTAGGAAGAGTTAATGAGAAGGAGCTCAGTGATGAAGGGTGGTTGCCTCAGGCACAAGCTGCGTCCAGGCCATACCTTGACTGGAATGCACATGAAAGACCAGTAACACTTGTTCTGGATTCTATATGGTTGGCCCTTGCCATATTAGAGTGGTCTTTGTTGCCATCTAAGGGGAAAACATAGTGTTCAAAAACTAAGGAAGGTCACCCTGGGAGATTAACTTTGAAAAAATTAAAATTAAGGTGTTGAAGATGTCTAATTTGTCCCTAATTCAGGATGATAGGATTATACACAGATAGATGAAGAACTTTTAAACGTTAACTGAACACCTCAATTTATGGCTTCGGAATTTTCCATACTTGTCTGCTGCCTCAGCACAAGATATGCTTAAGCGATACAGTACCTGTTGGAAGTACTGTAATTCATTTTTTAAGGGACCCGTCCTCTCAATATTTACTATTTTCCATCTGGGGCCTTTTATCGATGGATAGACTTACTGGAGAGATTGTCCAGTAATGATCCTTGTGACTTTGGTGTTTCAATAAGATTGCCATGCATTATTTTCTTTGCAATTTTGTCAGAAACAGAAGATGTTTCTTGGTCAGAAGATTTGAGCCTTTCCAGTTTTATGCAACAGCTGTCAAGATCAAATAAAGAAGTTTATTTCTTGTGCCATGAACTAAGCTCCATAGTTGCTGAGATGTTTCTTAGGTGCCCTTTGCAAATGCCTAATTAAATTTAATAATGATAGATACTGTATATTTTATATGACCCTGGACATTTGAAAAGTATTATGCATTAAAAGACTCTTGCTCAAGGTGATGGTGTCAGTGTGGAGCACCTGGTACTGTATTTAACACAATGGGGATTATCAACCCACAATGATTCCTCCTTCCAGTAGCATGTTGATCTTTTCTTTGATATTCACTGTATTTTCTCCCTTTCCCTCATTGCTTCAAGGGGCACTCCTCCCTGTTTTTTGGAACTAAATATTAGTGCAATTAATATAATTTTTGCTTACTCAATCTAAAGGTTTGTATAATTATTTGTGGTCTTCTGCTACTGCACTGTTTTGCCTTTTGTGTTTATGTTTGAAATCGCTATAAATAAGCAAATATAGTTTTGTTTTGTTTTGTTTTTTTGGAGGGGCTACGATTAATTCCAAAATATATACAATATTCGGTACCTGCTCTCTTAGGCAAGCCAAAAAACCTGTAAGTGGTACTAGTTTTCCTATCAGCCCTCAAGAGGACTGTGGCAGCCCGGTGTGTTATTAATGGATAAAATCTTAAGCAGCAGCCAACCCCTAAGGTGAACCCTATGCATTTAAAACATTTCATCAGACAGCTAAGTATATTTTTTTTCTCTCTCAGCACAGCGGATATCTCTACTTCCACCACTCAATAGATACTGATAGAGGAGAGCAATAGCCAAGCTCACTAATGTGAAAATTGATGGTATGAGTTCTTCACCGAAATATAAACAGCCCTGTGTTCCTTAAGTGTCAATGTTTATGGGCACTCTAGCTAGGCAGTCTGGTGGATTAACCCTAGAATTAGCTGGAAAAAGGGATGTGAATGCTCCTATCCAATCAGTCAGCAAAGGAGTTTGTTCTGACAGTGAATGAGAACCACCACTGAACTCTTATCTGCAGAAAAACCCATCTGCATTTTGCCATTTGCTAATACAGGGGACAATAATCAGAACAACCCTCATTGGTGCAAACTCCTTAAACACTTTTACCCACAAGTTTGAATGAAAATTCAAAGCAAAAGACTGTCCAGGCAGTCTGTAGCCAGATTACATCCACTGTCTATTCATGCAACTTTTCCGTTGGAAATAATTTGCATGATTTTGATTATGCAAAACTACATGCATTGTTCCAGCCTTCTCCTCCTCCAGGACCAATTGTGCATACTTTTACTCATGGACATGTTGGGCAAATAAAATCACCGATTTCCAGGAGCAAAATGCTAGTTTATCTGCAAAGGGGCTTTCATCACTGCCCTCATTGTGATTAATGAACAAGGGATACAAGGAGGGTAGAGTGAAGGGAAAAGGTAGAATAATTTGAAACTGGCTTGTGCCATATAAAGGATGTGCATTCATTAAAAAATGTGCTTCCATTCGTTTAATTCATTTGGGCACCTAGCACGTATCTAAGAAATGGACAAATGTGTGCACAAAATGAATCGTGTGCACATACATCTAAAGGGCGCCTATATAGGTGCACACCATTCCTTGTGCATACGTTCATCCATTCGTTAGGTATGCACTAAACATCCAATCCAAACGAATGAAACGAAAAGACGCACAAATCCACATCCCTAGTGCCATATGGGGGCAATTTTCAAACTATCCACATTGAGACAAAGTTTGTGGGTGCCATTTACCCATGGACTTTGTAACAATTTTCAAAGAGAAAGTAGGTGCATTCTTTCACTTTGAAAGCTACAAAAGTGCCCATGGATACTTATACCTGATTTTTGTGTGTGTTCCTTTTTCATGGAAAATAGCACACATAGATGCGAAAATGCAAACTATGCGTGCTATTTTCCTCTCTCATCCTGGAAAGACCTATCAGTGATGCTAAAACTTTACATATTGCGCAACAATGCGCACATTTTTAGCACATTGAAGGAGGGCTATTTTCAGATTGCCAGCCAACTTGGGTAAAACTCATTTTACTGCATAATTTCCTCTGAAAATTACCTTCAAAGTAGCAAGGTCAATCAGCTTTAATAAAAGCCGCCTACTAATGGCTTGACGCTTCTTAAGCTAAGAAGATTTTAGTCACGGTGTAACCTCCTGTGATTGCTCGTATTCAAGAAAATTTTTAATGGGCTACGAGCGTAAATTTCGGGGTTTACGTGCCTGGCCGGGCCTAGGGTGCCATGCATGCAGGTATTTTACAACGGACCTGCCCATGCGCGTAAATCCCGGTACGTGCCAAAGTGTTGGGCCTCTCCAAAGGGGCGGGCTGGGGCGGGGCAGGGGGGGGCGGGCCAGGACAGCACCATTCGACACTGTCCCAGGAAAGCACGCACTGGTAGCCTGCTGGCGCGCGGAGATTACTTCTGCTCCAGAGGAGCAGTAAGTACTAAAATAAAAAAATTGGGGGATAGTTAGGTTAGGTTTAGGGGTCAGGGAGGAGAGGGGAAGAGGGAGGGAGGTTAGGTAATGGTGTAGGGAAGTTCCCTCCCAGTCCGCTCCTTAATTGGAGCGGACTGGGAAGGAACTAGGGAAGGCACGATTGCGTCACCACGAGTATTTTGCAAAAAATTCTCCCCCTGCATGCTCCGCCCGAACATGCGCCCACGGATTTTAAAATCCGGTGCACATGTGCGCGAGGCCATTAGGTTATATAAAATGCATGCGCCGGCACACGCATGTTATTAAATTGGCGTGTCCATGTGCGTGTGCGCTGCTTTTAAAATCGACCTGATTGGTTTGTTCTAGCCACCTTATTCAGAAGGCAATAATGATCTAGCCAGGTGTTTATTGAGCCTGCTCCAGTAGGTGGCAGTCTTGGGCTTATGCAACTTTGGATGCACACTGCAAGAGCTCTGAGTGATGCAGCTTGCTAGCTTAGAGGTTTCAGCTCCCTGCTGAGTGAGATTAAGCCATCATCATTCCATTGAACGTCTGGCTCTGGAGGAGTACTCTAGACCAGAAGTGGCCATCCTGTGACTCAGGAGCCACATATGGCTCTTTAATGTGCAAAATGTGGCTTCTGCCCTCCTGGCCACATGGCAACTAAGCAGCACTGCAGAGCACATGAGAGGAAGGGACAGAGTAGGAAGCACACACAATAGTGAGCAATATGGAGTTGATCCAAGAAGGTTAAGTACAGGAATCGGAAAAATTCAAGGACTGATATCTATTAAAGAAATCATCAATTACCTTTCTTTGTTGCCAATAAATTAATTTGTTGTGCCTCTTGTGTGCAATAAAATCATGTATCTTGTGTGCAATAAAATCTTGTGTGCAATAAAATCATGTATCTCAGGAAGAGTTGGGCTCTGTACTTGATTTCACTAGAGCGATATATGATCACATCTTGGGGGAACTATCTGTATTTTTTAGCAGAAAAAAATGACAAGATCCAATAGCAAGTCAGATCAACTTATTGGTAGAATAACCCATTGGTCCAGCAGGCAATTACCCTGGTAACAGGCTACAATACCGCTTAGCAACTCATGCTAACACCATTGGTCAACCCTGGTCCTCGAACTTCCCCAATAGATTTGAATTTCCAGTTCACCTAAAATATGCAAATTTATTTGGGTATTAGACAATGTGAATGATGTCGTTTCATGACTGTTCATTTTGGATATTCTGAAATTAGAGATTGGGGCAGGTGTGCCCAACCCTGGTCCTCAAGAGCCACATGCAGATCTGGTTTTCAGGATATCCATAATGAATATGCATAACATAGATTTGCATGCACTGCCTCCATTGTATGCAAATATATCTCACACAAATAGCCATTAGGGGTTGCCTGAAAATTAGGATGTTTGTGGGTCCTGAGGACCGGAGTTAACTACTCCTGGCTTAGAATAGCAGGAAACAGATTAGAGAACCTCTGACCTACATAGAATTATATCATCCAATGAATTGACTCTCACCATTTTCTTGTGTTTGTTGTTTCAGAGGGGAAAGGAACCAGAGCAGCTGTGTGTAAGCACCATGGCACATTTGCTGTGCTGCATTTGACAGTCCTCTCCTTGTTCCTGTGTCCAACACTCATTTACAGCATCGCAATGTTCAAAAGAGTGCAGTGGAGGTCCCCAGATCTTGGCCAGGATGAGTAAGCTGTTTGATGATTACTGTGCCATTTATAACTTTCTACATTTTTCCCCCAGATGTTATGTAGTTGCATGGTTTGTGATTAGAGCTACATCATAAGACTTGGAGACTGAAGGAGGTTTTGTTGTCTCTTTCTTATTTATTTATTTATTAGTGGGGTTTTTTATAGACCGCTCATCGTTTGGAACATCTGATCAGTTTTCAGTAGAACAGCAATAATTCAGCAACAGGCTTTACATGGATCTTAGTGTATAACAAGATTGGCAGTTGGAAAAGAGTAGGAGAACAACGAAAGCAAAGTAAACAATAGCAAGTGGGAAATAACATTTCTAAAATATATACAAATAATAATTACAGCTGGCAAGTGGTAAAAGCATTGCAAAGCAGTCTTAAGCCACACACCTGATTCTCATATGGATGGAAGACAAATAAACATTCTTGGGTAAATTATCAGATAGTTATGCACATGTAAGCACGCAGCATGTACATGCGTATATGCTATTTTATAAACCTCAGGAGTATGTGCGTTCTTGCAGTATGGCGGGAAAGGAGGCGAAGTCTAGGAGCAGGGCTCTGAAGCATGTTCACAAGTCGCCATTTTGTAAGACATATATGCACGTACATTGCTGAATTTATCCGCACACTTTCACACTAGGTGACTGATTTGCATGGTTGAAATTGCACTGGTCCTTTGCCTGCAGTTTTTGGGTGGGAGGTCTGGGTGATGTGATGGGGGTTCAGGGCAAAGTGCTACAGGGTCTAGTTGAACGCGTGATTCTAAGTACATGCGCGAGTATTTTCAGAGTGGAGCACTCGCATACTTTATAAGATACCTGCCTCTACGTTTAATTCCGGGTTATTGTGCACAAATCATTACAACTATTTTCCCCATAAAGTGCATCCATGTGTTTTGGGTTTTTTTTAAATGGGCAAAGTAGGCGTGTTCCTGCATTAGTAATTTAGGGGTGAATATTAAAAGCCCGATGCGCGCCAAAACCGGGAGACATGCGTGTATGTTTGGCATATTCGAGACATGTACGCCTGCTCGTGCTCGCCAGTATCAAGGTTACCGTTATTTATGTATTTATTTATTTATTTGGGTGTTTTAGATACCATGCAGCAACCAGCACACAGTTTATAAAACATTAGTATAATTGTTCATGCATACACTTACACATGCAAATGCTATACTGCAGACAACTATTTTACTAAGTTTTAAACGTGGGCTGAATATGGATAGTCAAGATATTTAGTGCCTACTGGGCACACAGATTGCAGAAAATTGCCCATTTTGGTGTAATCTCTGTGGGTACCTTTTACCTGCATGGTTTGCACCAAATACTCGGCTATTTTAGCTTTGACTATTTCCCTAGGAATAGTACCTGCAGGGATCTGCTCCTGGTTTTTTTCAGCAAGTACCTTTTCTGGCCTAAAACAACATGTGTATTTTAGAAAATCCAAAACCAAGCCCATTGTACAAACAGCGTGGGCTAAACTATGCCTGTTTTAGAAAACGCTGCATAATTTTACCCACACTGAGGCTGGACAACTTTCAAAGAGCTCATTTCTGTGCGTAGAATACTGTTTTATCCACCCACATAGCTCTGAAAATTACCTTCAGAGGGGGGGCAATTTTCAGAACTATGTGGGCAATTGCAAAGTCCATGGGGGACTTCAACTGCACCAGTTCTGAAAAGAAAAGTGCGTGCATCCTTTCCCTTTGAAAATTGCCCCAGGATAAAAGCACCCACACGCTTTTTTCTGCAGATAATTATTTTTTCCTGAAAAACAACAATGCTTTAAAAAAAATATGCATCGTTGCCTGCCCCTCCCTAATCCTGCCTGTGAACTCACCTACTTTCCCCTTGCGTATAAATAACGTGAGTGCTGGATCCCCAGATGGACACATTTCAGACAGCTGATTTATTTGATAACTTCTGGAAATTGCCCTCCCTGTGTGTGCTGGGGGACGTCATGGCTTGATGTTAATAAGCCAAGCCATCCATTTTTGGGGTCCCTACCTCCCCAAACCCCCCAAAACAGTCAGCAAAGCTGTCTCATTGGTTGATGGAGGATCCTCAGGGTCGCGAAGCCTCAGAGAACCAGTAGCGTCTGGTGGAGGAGAGGAGATCCATTCTCCGAGCATTTTCCTGTCTATGTCTGCCTGACATTGTCCACCATGGACTCTTCTGTATATGTATCTTTCTGTTTCCCTCTCCCCCCTCCCCTTTAATGAGGTCTGTCTCTGTCTGCTATGCCAAGTATGGCACCTGTTGTATTCTCTTGTCTTGATTGTGTGTGTCATTCGATCCAATTTTTTTTCCAGAGTGCATGATCCCTCCTTTTGTCCTTCCCTGTTGCGCCCGCTTCTGTGTGTGATGGGGATGTTTCTGTGTTCTCTGGGCAGCATCTGTCAGGATGCTTGTCTTTGTCTTCCTTGGTTTGGGGGTTTTTTTTTTTTTTATATTTATTCCTCTAGCTCCTTTGAGCTTTCAGCTCCCAGCTCAATCAGAACTGACCTCTGTTGGGCTACAGTTTCATGAGCCTCCGTTCACAACTAGCCAGAGATATTTCCCCCATTTATATCCCCTTCCAAGTCACTCAGGCCATTTATTAAAGCAACAGTCATGTACCAGGTCTCCTTCTGGAACCCACAACCAAGGCATAGGAGTAATTTTCAAAAGCATTTACAAGTTGAAGGCTAGGCTTTACACATATAAATGCACTTTACCCATATAAGTAGGCTTTTGAAAATTGCTACAATATATACTGGTGAATTGTCCATAGGATTTACCTGCATAAGTGCATGTTACACGTGTAAATAACTTTTGAAAATTGCATGATCATATGTTGCATTACACTTGTAACTCCTTTGAAAATTCCCCCCCCCCCCTCCCAGGGAGCATAGCCAATTGCCTAAGCGCACAGTCATTTTTTTTTGTTTAGTTTTCTTTTTTGTTTCATTTTCTTTTCTTTTATTATTTAGTTTATTTCATTTCTTTTTGTCTCTTTAAAATGAAAGAATAAATAAATGGGATTTAAAATCAAAACAGAAAGCAAAAACAAATGGAGAAAGATGTCACACCTGCAGCCAACAAACACCCCCCCCCCCCCCCCCCCCCCAAATAGGCTCTTCCCTGTTCCTCCACTCCAAACCTAGACCCTCTTACATTGTAAGTGAAAATGTTTTCATGGGGCAGGAGTACTCTCCGGTTGCCTCTGCTCCACCACTGCAGCTATTGGAAAGGTCACCAGCAGACCGAGGCCATTGTTAGATTTTGCTGTATGAAAGGACATCATGGGGATTTTTATTTGCATTTACCTGTAGCCATGGAAGTAGAACACCTACTTGTCCAAGAACAAACTGAATGAATCCATAGGGTTTTAGGTGTTGTTGAGGCATTTCCCTTCCAAGCCTGACACAAGCTGAGTAGAATGCCTTCCATTCTGAAAATGAGTCTCAAGTGAGTTGATTAAGGTTCGCAAATATAGCCTACAAAATCTCAGGAAGCAGCTGGAAATTCCTAATTAAAACAAACTGTTAATAGTTTTAGCATGCGACTTTCATGCATTTGGCTGAGAGTAAAAATGCTCCTGTGTTTAGAAACTTGTAATGTTACCTATATTGTGCTTCAAAAGCAGCTGTATTTGTGGTTAGCGAAAGCATGTAAGAACATTTTAAAGTACGGTAATATATAGAGGCATATGCCGGGCCAGATTTGTCTCTAAAATTTGCCTTTACTCTTCTTTGAAAACTGTTTGTTTGTTTCTACCATGGAATGTTCTTAGTTTTTTTATATATATATTTTGGACTGAAACTGAACAAATCAACATCAAATTCAAAAACATCAAATAAAGTGCATTTACAAGTGTAAAACCCAATTTAAGTGTGTAAATGCTTTTGAAAATCAGGCCCTTAGAAAATAATTTTCAAGCAAATGCACGTAGTGGTATTTACGTGCATATATGCAGTGAACAGATGCACATAAGTATTTTCTAACTGGTGTCAGTTTCTTTTCAAAAAGGAAAAAACATAAGTACCTTTTATTTGCATAATACTGAAAATGTTTTAAAAAGTGGACTATTTTGATTAAATGTAAGGCAAATGAAGTTGGTTTCTGCCAGAAGTGCCTATAATGATGGCCTCATGGATGGTTAAAAATCAATAAAGAGGACCTTTTTCTAGTTATTTCAAGTCAGATCCTTTTGTATTGCACCATTGTTACTGATATGTACATTTTTTAAGTGTGCATATCTTTACTCCTCAACACATGTGCATATCTACACTTACACACACATATATTAATGCATTGAAAGCATGTACTTTTCTAACCTATTTTAAATATAAACTCATATATTGTAAGTGCAAATGTAAAGTAAAAACCATGCATGCATAATTGAAAATAACCAGTTTACCAATTACTCTACCAGCTCGCCCCTCCTTCTCCAGAAGTTCTTTGCCTAAACTCCCAGACCTCCCACCCACTCAGCACTATGCAATAAATACATTTAATAAAACTTGCACCAGATAATAAGCAGGAATAATTTGACAAATTTATGTATATAAGTGTCTTTTAAAATAGCAACTTACGCACATAAATTTCGACCTTACCCCGGGATACCCCTAGACCTCCCCTTTTTTCATGTGTGCACAAAAGTGAAAATACACACAGATTATCAACAATTATAAAATACATAATTCAAGTGTAGAGGCTACTTACAGGCTTGCATGCTAATCTTTACACGCATAAAGGTTTGAAAATTCACCCCTTAGATTGTAAGCCCTCTGGGGACAGGAAAGTGCCTACAGTACCTGAATGGAACCTGCTTTGACGTGCAATAGTTTGAATATTCTGGGACCTCATTCAACTTTAAAAAAAAAAAAGCAGTCCTCTAAGGAAGAGATGAATCCCTGCTGCTTAAGCCTAAAGAGAAAGGTAGGGAGAAGGTGAAAACGCTGAAATTCTACAGCTGCCTGTGGAGGTCACATGACCCTGACACATAACTTTCACTTGGTTGACTATATCTCACTTCCTGTAAGTGGCTGTCCCTCCTGCCTCACTCTCAAGGACTTGGTGCAATCTCCTTCTGTAAACAGAACAATGCTTTATATTTCTCTATTACCTCTGGAGCGACTATATCAATAATGCAGGAAACGCATCTGTCCGGCACAGTGAGATTATTTTTCTGATTTCGGCTGACAGTTATGGTAATAGTTTGGCAAACAATCTACTCTACCGACAATGACTGCAGATTACAGCTGTTTTTTTTTTTTTTTTTCTAAATTGCAGTGGATCACGGAAACTTGGAAGATTGATTGCACGGAGGAAGTGAGACAGAAAGCGATGTCATCATAAACCTACAGTATATGTAGAAACTTTTTTTCTTAGGAGAGGGAGAGGGCGAATGTTGAGGCAGAATTCCCACTGTGGGACTTTATTGCAACCTGGATTTTTATGAGTGGGAAAAGAAAAATGTGTATGTATTTTTAAAGATAATCTGTAAATGTTTTAATGAAAACGATTTGAGTATTTAACATTTTTATTTAAAAAAAAAATGAACTTTGAGTTTTTACATGTTTAATATGGGAAGCATTCAGATTTTCATTATTAATAATTTTTCTTTCAGAGTACTGCAAGAATAACACCGTGGAGCCTATGCAGTAAACATTTGCATGCACATTAAAGTCAATTTGCATGGGCTAAAAGTATCATGCTAGACAGTCAGGAGTAATTTTCAAAAGGTTTTACACACATAAATGGGCTTTTGAAAATTGCTACTTTTACGCACATAACTCCTTTGAAAATTCACTCCATAGGGTTACATTTTCAAAAGGATTGTACACGCGTAAATGGGTTTCAAACATTGCTTTTTTTTAAGGGTGCAACTCCATCGAAAGGGTGCAACTCCATCGAAAATTTACTGCACAGTTTTTATGGAAAATGCCTTTGAAAACTGACCCCACAGCTTTTCCACCAGGGTGTGCAGACAGACAGACCCCAAGTCACTGGCAAGTTTGCTAGGATCATTGCTGAGAGTAGAGATGTGCAGCTGAAGCATTTTTGTTTGGTTGTTTCATTGTTTTTTATTGTTTTTGTTATACCGAGTTTCATGATAGGCATCACATCAACCCGGTTTCATGTGGTTTGTTTTGTGTCATTTCATTTTAGCACACACTACATATTATTAGCACGCTCAAAGCCATTTAGTACATATTAACATGATTTAGGGCCTCATTTTCCAATATCGCATTGGTAACACATTAAGGGGCGTTTCCCATGCAAATGAGGCTTTTTTCGTACAGCGGGGAAACTTCGCGTGCTGCGATGTTTTTGCGATTTGCGCAAATGTGTTCGCGAATCCAGCTTCGCGGTGCACGATAAAAAAACCAAAGAATCATCGCACTGCACGAACAGCTGTTTCATGAGAGAGAGAGAGAGAGAGAGAGAGAGAGAGAGAGAGAGAGAGAGAGAGACTTGCTATAATGTCTACTCCCTAGACAGGTATTTGTATCCCTGTGGGAGGCCCACCTAGAACTCGAGGTGGGGATTAGGTATGAGTGTAGGGGGTTGGGGCCACTTTCACATTCAACAGGAGACGTACGAACAGAACAGTGGTCTCTTGTGAAGATTTGATGGCCTTCGGAGTAAGGAAACTCACTCCAAGATGAGATTTGGGCAATGTTCTCTCAAACTAGCTTGTTGTTGCCCAGGTAGAGTGTCTCTCTCTCTCTCTCTCTCTCTCTCCCTCTCTGTACCGCGAATGAAAGGGTTGTAGCTATTGGCCGCGTTAAGACTGTGGCTGTTTTGCCGCACACGATAACTCTTTCCTACTTTACATATGCTCCGCCCCCTGAATACAAGATTAAAAATTTGCATTCGCAAATCGCGTTAATGGCTGTTAGCGCGATTTGCGGAATTATCTCCTGCGGTAACTCCTTGGAAAATGACCCCCTTAGTTTGCACTAAATCAATTTTTTCAGGCCAATTTAATTTAGTGCATGTAGGGATGGTAAATTTAAACCAGCAAGTGGCCGCACATGTGTGTGCATTCGTCGGCCCATGCCCAGGGACATGGCTATTGTATAACATACATGCATATATGTGTGCATGTTATAAAATATCCTGGCCGTGCGCACATGTGTTGAATTTTAAGTAGGCGCGCACCTGTACATGCAAATCCCGCTTCTACTGCATAAGTGGGGGGGATTTTAATAGGGACGCAAGCTGACGCCATTGCCAATTTACCCAGTTTGTTCCCAGTTCACCCAGTTAAGGAATAGGTCTTCCAAACCATCCTAGTTTAATAGCCTTCCTTCCCCCCCCTTGAAACCCCACTGATCTGTCTAGATGTTTTCATTTTATGACTTACATGTCATCCGTAGGAGAAGTAAAATTATGCAGCACCCAGATGCGTGCTGGATCATATCAGTATTTACGTGCAAATTTCAGGTTAAAATCCTGGAACACCTATGTCCTGCCCATACCTCACCCAGACCATGCGCCACCCCTTTTTGAGAAGTTCCGATATGTGGCTTCAAGAATCATCATCCACCTTCAAACTTCCTGATTCCGCTGAGCACCACTTCATCCAACCATGAATCCAAGTCCATGCTGTTTTTGCCAGTTTGATGCCAATCTTCTACTTCCTAACCCAGTCATATAATTCCTATGGAAGGCCCAAATCACAGAAATTCTTTTCATGTAAATTGGCAAATGCACCTCTATTCAGTAAATGGACAAAACTATAGAAGCTATGGGTGTCTTGTGTCTTTCAAAGAACTTTAAAAAAGACTGTGATTTTCCACCACCTCCAAAGTGCATCATTTTTAACTTGCTTGTCTACCATTATGTTAATGTTTTCATGATTATTTATGTTTCCAGAAGTCCATCCTCATCATCAAGTGAAAAGATGATCATTAACCCCTTCAGATCTATCCAGTTGGTACAAACATATAATTAATGAAAAATGTCTCCTCCATAGCAGAGCAGAAAGCCAATGAATATAAGAACATAAGAACATAAGAAATTGCCATGCTGGGTCAGACCAAGGGTCCATCAAGCCCAGCATCCTGTTTCCAACAGAGGCCAAAACCAGGCCACAATAACCTGGCAATTACCCAAACACTAAGAAGATCCCATGCTACTGATGCAATTAATAGCAGTGGCTATTCACTAAGTAAACTTGATTAATAGCCTTTAATGGACTTCTCCTCCAAGAACTTATCCAAACCTTTTTTGAACCCAGCTACACTAACTGCACTAGCTAGCAAAAGACTGATAAAGCTTTGACAAGAAGTTTCCTTACTTGCTGGGGTGGTTATAGTTATGGATAACAAAATAAGGACTGAAAGAGCTCTCCTTTAATGAAGAGTTTGCTTGTCTGATTTCATATGGACTTATTGTAAGATGTTTTAGGGTATGTGTATGTGTAATGACAGTGAATAGCAGCATGGTTATGTGTAAGAAAAATTTTAGTTTGGATTTCATCGGAGAAAATATCATTACTAACTTGTATTTGCTCAGACCAATAGTAGACCTCAGAAAAGGCTAAGTTCCAGAAGTCCATCCACTTCCCACAAACCTTAATATAATGAACAAAGCAATTGGCCAACTCCTGCCTCTTTTTTTCCTAAGGGAAATAATCAAATTCTTAATTATAAGGCTGCAGATAATTTTTAATTACAACATTCCCTCTCATCTGAAGCATAGAACTTAGTCCTAGTGAAATTTTAGATTTAGATTAGTATGATATGTTGTCATAAAATTGAAAAAAAGGGAGGATTGATGTGGGTGCTCATAGGCCCTTAGTCTCAGTGAAACACTTTTTGACATGCTCTGTTCTCCTAAGTTTTTGATTTTTCATAAGCAGCCTTCGTAATTGCTAATAACTATAACATTAAACATGACATATGTGTTAAAACCTTGTAGTTGTTTATCTAGATAGTCAGACACTATAAGCTAGATAAAGATGCTGAGCTTCAAGGTTGTAGAACATTTTGAACTAATATGAGGTTAGTTGACATTCCATCTAAAAACAAAGACGAGGTCAATTTACATTCCATCTAAAATTATAGAAAATATTCTTAGAACAAACAAATTCTAAGAAAACATTTACATGTGAGGCAAGAATTAAATTACCATATGGCCATTCAGATTATTTGTTTATAATAAAAGGCCAATCATAGAAATTTTCTGACTTATGTAACTTAGTTTAGGGGTTGAAAATATACAACAGAAATTCTATATAATGCATTATTATTAGTAAAATCATTTGAGAGGGACTTTATGCTAGTGCCTGGCATGGCACTCTGCCTCTCCATAAGGCCTTATTATTTTATATTATTTTGTAGCCTTTAAACAAAAAAGCTTTTCTCTACAGCTAGTGACTTTAAGCATTCTTATTTCAATGTACCACAACAATGCGCATTTCCGAACAGCTTTTATAATCCGCTCGGCGTGCATGATCCCGACATATTAGCACATCCCCTAATTTCAGCACGTCGTGTTTTTTAATTACCTTAAATAATTTTTAGCACATCCTAAAAATATTAGTATATACAAAATGATAAGAAAGCAGGAGCTTCCTTCCAAATGGCTCTACCCAGGGAAAAGTAAGTAGTCGGTGGGACCTCTAGTCCTTCTCCCCCCCCCCCCCTCCCCCTCTACAGCATGAAAATAATATTTTCACAGGGCACCAGCAAGTCAGGAGGGGAATTCTGGAGAAGAAGATGATAACAGAAAGATGAAAGTAACCAAGGAGATGCTTGAGAAATCCACCTTTCTTTCCATGGGGCAAATGAATTTCCAAATAGGCAGTCAGAAGTGCGTTGTGCAGAGTTAAGATCTGTGTCTTAAAGATTCAAAAAATGCAAACAAGGCTTTTGCTCTCTCACTGTTTGCAACAAAAGTGTTTTCATTTCAACTTCTTCAAAGGTCAACAATCTTCAGTAGAAGTCACATAGAAACCATTAAGTCGGTCCAAGCAATATATCACCACAGGACAAAGATCTTTGTTGGTTTTAACTATGTTAACATGCCAAAGACCACTGTAGGGGTTCAGTGGCTGGAGGCTGAACTGTAATCTATACCTCAAAAGCTTCTATCTACTTATGCATTTTGTTTGTTTAATTGCATTTTTAAATCACCTTTCCAAAATAACATTGTCACAAAGTCAAAAACAATGCATAAGACAAGGCACATGGAATCAACCTTTTATGTGTTTCCAGCAGGGGTGGATAAGAACATAAGAGCTTAAGAACTTGCTATATTAATCAGACCAAAGGTCATAAGTAAGTGTGCTTGTTTATCTGTATACAAGGCTGTGTGTGCAGATTAGGTTGGCACTATAACGGAGTTTTTAGGAGTGTTTGAATCAAGTTCTGCAGCTTTTCTTCCACATTCATGCAAGGTTGCAAGCAATTTTACCAAATCCAGAGTAAAAATGCCTGTATATGACTCCCAGGAAAAAAAAACATGTGTAACACAGGGACTAGTGACTCAGATTTAGTAAATCAGCTCCAGTGGAGCCTATGCAAAGTTTAAGGTTCATGAGGTTCTTGTTGCATCTTTTGAGTGTATGCGTGTGTTCGGTCTGGACCTGTCTTCTCTTCATCCCAGTAGTTGAAGTAGGACTTGGACTTATTTTGCCACACACTATTCTGCTCTGCATACCTGCTTACTCAAGCTTTGAGAAATCAGTACTAGGGCCATGCTAGAAAACCAAACCAGCAATCCAGACAAGCTTATGAATCAGAATGCAGGTCGCGCAAGACCTACCTCACAATATATTTTTTTCCAGCGCTCTGGTTCCTTTCCAAGAACCACCTGGAATGTGAATTATTTATTTTACAGCAACAATTGCGATTAACATAATGCTAGTCTGATTACGAGTGGTCTTTGAACTTTAAAGGATTTACTTTCCAAACAAGGAACTGCAGTGTGACATTGTGATACCAAAGAATGCTGATTGCTCGTCTCTGGTGCCATGGCCCTGCCTATCAGCCAGCTACAAAGTATAATTTTTCATGTTCTTTGCACATGACACGTTCATTAGACATCAGGCAAGGGTAGCATGATAGTGGATACACAGGCGTGCTGCTAGAAATCCATGAGAAATTGCTGCCTTTATGAATATTTTGGCAGGTTTAATTACATCGCAGAAATCCACCTTCAGCTTTCTGAGAGCGTAGCTTGTTGTCTTATTTTTCACTTAAATGGAAGAGACCTGTAAAAACATTTGTGGTCAAATTAGTACCCCTCTCTCCAGATCATCCCGCTCACCTCTCTCTCTTCAACCCTTGGTGTATCCACATCAAACCCTCTCCCACACTACTCTGCCCCACCTCATCCTATCCTTACTACTCTCCCCTCTCCCCTATTTCCACAAACATTTAATAAGGATGCAAAGAGGTTTGAAGTTCATTTGCGTGGATGCATATGAACTCGGAGCTCATTGGTACCTGTAGAAATCTTTCACGAGAAATTTTATGCACATTCCTGGTCATCGCAAAACAGGATGGTGACTGCCAATCTCAAGACCCAAAAGATCCAGTCAAAACCGGACCCCTCCCTCACATCACCACCACTTTAGTGTGGGAAATCCCTGATGATCCATGGAGCAAACTATGACCTCCCCCCCCCCCCCCCCATGTGGCCTCTACATGAAGGAAAGGTTAACGCTTTGGCAAGATTGTACGTGCTTCTAAACTGTACCCCCTTAAAAAAATAAAGCCACTGAGTGGGTCACCCTCCCACCCAAATGGTTCCCCCCCCCCCCTCCAAGTTTACCTAACAATTGTGGGGTTCTTTAGGGATGGGATGAACCCCATTCGCTCCTAGCCCACGGAAGCCATCTTGGAAAATGGCTGCCACTGACCACATGTGCTCCTTGGTCCCATTTTTGTGAAAATGGAGCATGCATGGGGGCTGGGATCCATTGCTCACCCTGTCCCTGCGCACCTCGCCTCAAACGTTTCTTGCACTACCTGGGGGTCTGGGGATATAAAAAGGAGAACCCGCGTGACATGGGGAGCAACGAGATACGAGAGAGGAGACAAACCTGAAACAAATAGGGAGGAGCCTGAAGGAGGAAGTGGGAAGCTGAAGAGAGGAGGGAGGGGTAAGGAAGAGCAAACAAAATGAACCCCAAGGAGGATGAGAGAGGGGAAGGGGAGGAACCTAAAAGAGGGAGGTTGGATGGGGGCAGAGATATGAAGGAAGAGCAGGAAAGGAATCTGAAGGAGGGGGGGGAAGGAGAGGCAGGAAGGAGAGTGGAGGAAGGAGGGAAGGAAGTGGAGGAGGATGGGTGGAGGGCAGGGAACCTAAAAGGAAAGGAAAGGACCATAAGGAGGTAGCGGAGTGTGGAGGAGCCTGAAAGGGGGAGATGTGGGAAGGAGAGGAACCTGGCAAGAGAAAACAAGGCAGACTAAAGGTGCAGAGAGGAAGGGGAAGGGGAAGAGAGAGGCAGGCCCGGGGCAGAGAAGATGAAGATGGTAAATAAATATAAACAGCTGTTTGGGAAGAGAAAAATGTGAAAGAGGGAGGAAGCTATGGGCTGGGCAGTCAGTGGAGGAGAATAACGAGGGAGGAGGGGATCCGAGCACCTGGAAAATGTTCCAAGCCCTGATTGGACTTTACCTGTGAAAGAAGATTCCCTGTATCGCGGTTTCTGATTTCACTGATTGGCTGAATGTCCCTCTCTGGGCATCTACGAGTGCCAGCAACACGGCAGCCTCCCTGCCTGATACAGATTTAACTTGGTGGCATCTAAAGCTCCCCTGCCACACCTCCAGTTACCTTTAGAGTGAAACTGTCTGGTTCCTGGGAGTAAGCAGGGTAAAACACCCTGTGATGTAAATCAAGAACTAATTGACTAACGCCCTGCACAGCTCCATTTAGGGAGGGCCACAGCCAGGCCTGGCTTTCAGGACATCCCCGGTGAATATGCATTTGTTTTCGGTTCCCTCTGTTTTTTTTTCTCCTAATGCCTTTGTTCTGCGTCTTCTATTCCTAGCGCCGCCTGTGCTGGAGAGAACCTAAAGGAGATGAATTTCCAAAATGAAGCAGACCAGTGAACTGTGATAGCCGGGTAATTCCATTACTTTCAAAGGAGTGGAGTCTGTTATATCCATTCAAGTGTACGCTGTAGTACCTCACATCTCCGATGTACACAAGTGCACCTCCAGCACATTCATTATGTGCAGTGCAAAAAAAAAGTGGAGGACCAGGGCAGGCTGCTGGATTTCAAACTCAATCAAAAGAAAACCTACATTTTGTTACATTTATCTTGTTTTGCCTTAGTGCGTGTTCAATATTTTAACATGCGCTACAACCTTTTAGTGCATATTATAGCAAGAGCTAAATGGCTTTAGTGCACATTAACACCATTCAGTCCACGCGAACAGAAAAAGTAAAAGCAAAAAGGAAGCAAACTGAAAAATACACTTCCCTGCACACCCCTACTTTTCATAGTCAATGGCAATTTAAAACTGTTGTTTAAAAAAAAAAAATGTAAAACCTGACTTCTAAAAGTCAAGTATGCAGGGAATTTTGGTTCCTATCCATCAGTATGACAGCACACTTTTGTGCTGAATAGGAAAAATGCATTAAAAAAAAAAATGAAAAACAACAAAAAAGATCCCTGACCACATTTCACTTCATTTAAAAATAACAGAAAAAATACCCTCTAAAATTTGTTTTAGTTTTCGTTGACTTTCGTTTCCAAAAGTCAAGTACAACAAAACAAATAAAAAAAAAAAAAGTAGAAAGCTGCCAAAACAGCAAAATTAACCCCCTTCTCTCTTCCCGAGGTCGTGTACACCCTTCCTGGGGTCTGTGAAGTAGAAAAGTATAGAAACGAGATTTAGTCGCTCCCGCCCTGCCGGGTCCCTGTTCAACAATAGCATCAGCTGCCCCTGATTTCAGCGACATTTATTTGCATGGATGTATGTATGTATGTATGTATGTATGTATTTATTTGCATGGATGGATGTATGGATGGATGTATGTATGAATGTATGTATGTATGTATGTATTTATTTGCATGGATTCTCAGCAACAGCCTATCGGATGAACTTAACCAACTGGACCTCACTAACGCGGACTCAGCTATATTGTCCTGGAACAACATTACCAAAAAAGTGGCCGATACTACATGCCCAACTATTACCAAAGCTCTTCAAGCAAACAAGGACAACAGAAAACCTTGGTACACACCAAAACTAAAATCATTAAAACAGGATCTCAGAAAAAAAGAACAACACTGGCGTAAAAACCCAACATACGCCAACATCACGGCATTCAAAACCATGATGCACCATTACAGAATATCCATCCTCCAAGCAAAAAGAGACTTTTACTCACAAAAAATCCACCACTTCATTTTCGACCCTAGAGCGCTTTTTTCTTTGGTCTCATCCCTCACTAAACCCCTATCAACATCTATACCAGATGATAAAGCAGCAAGCAAAGCAGAAGAACTGGCAACCTACTTCAAAAACAAGATACCAAATCTACTAACTCAGTCCATTAATAATAACAATAATAATTACACTACGCCAGTAATACCTCGAGCTGCAGTCTCATCACAAAAGGCTAGCCTTAAGGAATTCGAACCAACCTCATCCTTAGAGATCGAAAATATCCTAAAAAAGCTCAAACCTTCTTCTCACCCTCAGGATACCATTCCCACCAATCTCCTCATCTCTTGTGCTAAAACCATATCCAAACCCATCGCACAAATCATAAATTGCTCCTTCTCTCACGGGATTGTACCTGACACACTAAAAATGACAATCATAAAACCACTTATAAAAAAACCTAATCTTTCTCCTGAAAACCCAGCCAATTTTCGCCCAATAGCTAATCTACCATTCATCGCAAAAATCCTGGAACGAGTTGCAAATAAACAACTAACAGAATACCTAAACGACCACAACATTCTTTCCCCATCGCAGTTCGGTTTCCGCCAATCTCGAAGCACCGAAACCCTTCTAATCTCATTAACGGACTCTATATTACTTAATCTTGAAAACAGACAACCGTGTCTTCTCATCCTCCTAGATCTAACAGCAGCTTTTGACACGGTCAATCACAACACACTAATAGATCGCCTGGCAGAAATTGGCATCAGAGATGAGGCCTTCAACTGGTTCAAATCGTTCCTACAGAACAGACAGTATAAGGTCAAGGTCAACAAGGAAGAATCTCAACCAGTCACCTGCAACTTAGGAGTCCCACAAGGATCTTCACTCTCTCCAACCTTATTCAATATTTACCTTCTGCCACTCTGCCAGCTCCTCATCAACCTGAATCTCGTCCACTACTTATATGCAGACGATGTTCAGATACTGATTCCAATTACTGAATCTCTCCAAAAAACTCTGGACTTCTGGAACTCTTGCCAACAAGCCATCAACAATTTACTCACTAGCCTCAACTTGATCCTTAATCAAAACAAAACAGAATATCTCCTCATTTCCCAAAACGGAACCTACACACTTCCAAGTACCATCTTGTCAACTCAATTAACAATAACCCCACAAGTCAGAAATCTAGGAGTTATACTTGATAATCAAATGAATTACAGATCACTCATAAATAACATCGTAAAGGATGGATTCTTCAAATTACAAGTCTTAAAAAGACTGAGACCACTCCTACATTTCAAAGACTTCCGATTAGTTCTACAAGCAATCATTCTCACGAAAATAGATTACTGCAACTCACTTCTACTGGGTCTCCCTGCCAACGCCATAAAACCGCTACAGATGCTGCAGAACGCTGCAGCGAGGATCTTAACCAAGTCCAACAAAAGAGACCACATCTCACCCATCTTAAAAAGCCTACACTGGCTTCCCGTCAAATTCAGAATACTATTCAAAGTGCTCTCAGTAACCCACAAGGCAATACACAACCTGGCACCACTCGAGCTCACATTCCCTCTCCAACTCCACACATCTTCCAGACCAGTGAGACAAGCCTACAAAAACAACCTTCAAATTCCACCGATGAAGTCAGCATTAAGTAAAAGAGCTTTCTCCACAGCTGGGCCTAAACTCTGGAACACTCTCCCATCAGAGCTCAGATCAGTGCAATGCTCCACTACATTTAAAAAAAGACTCAAGACTTGGTTATTCAACCAAGCCTTCCCATAACATCAACCTGCGAAATATCCCTGCCAATATCCCCTCAGTGGTAACACGCTAGAGAACTATATAGATCTTCTCTAGAAATCACATGATCTTTGGCAGTCTATTATCAAAACCCAACCTCTAGCCTATATTAGGCTCCGTACATGTTAATTATGTTATTACCCCCATATATCTTAATCCAAGTTAATTCGACCTGTTCATTGTAAGACATTTACTTGTCATTGTTGTTATTGTTTAAAATGTAAACCGAATTGATCAGTAATTCTGTTATTGGAAAGTCGGTATAGAAAAATGCTAAATAAATAAATAAATGTATGTATGAATGTATGTATGTATGTATGTATGTATTTATTTGCATGGATGTATGTATGGATGGATGGATGGATGTATGGATGTATGTATGGATGTATGTATGAATGTATGTATGTATTTATTTGCATGGATGTATGTATGGATGGATGTATGGATGTATGTATGGATGTATGTATGTATGTATGTATTTATTGGCATGGATGTATGTATGAATGTATGTATGGATGTATGTATGTATTTATTTGCATGGATGTATGTATGGATGGATGGATGGATGTATGGATGTATGTATGTATGTATGTATGTATTTATTTGCATGGATGTATGTATGAATGTATGTATGTATGTATGTATGTATTTATTTGCATGGATGTATGTATGGATGGATGGATGGATGTATGGATGTATGTATTTATTTGCATGGATGTATGCTGTGTACAATACACAGTCGCATCACAAAATGTCATTGGTCTCAGGGCCAGCTGGGCAGCATTTTTGAAGCAGGTCGCAGTATGGCAGGTGCGATTGGGCATCACTTTTGCCCCTTTCTACTCCGAAGATCCCAGGAAGTAGGTAAGAGGCTGCTGGAGGGATGGGCGCTTTGGGGGGATGTTTTTAGAGGTGATTTTGTTGTTTTGGTGCTGGGAAGGGAGATGTTGGGCCAGTTTTTCTTATGTTTTCTTTTTTTTTTTTTTTTTTTAATTTTAAGATGAATTTTAAAAGGGATGTGAGTGCCAAAATCGGGAGATATGCACGCGTGTAGGACAGGCACGTGTCCCAATATGCGAATATCTCACTTCAGATAAAACAGGGGCATGGTATGGGCAGGGCGATGGGGCAAGAGATGTGTGCACTTGTGTTTACCTGCCGGGGCACATGCCCAGGTGCAGTGCCCTATAAGTTTACTTCTGCTAAGGACAAGGTGTAAATTACAAAAAAATAAAAAAGAAGCATCCCTGAGGGGGGTTTAAGGGGTGTTGGGTAATTGGGTAATTGGGTTCAAGTCAGGCTAAAGAACCAGAGGAGTTTGGAGGACGTAGCCCTACACTGGGCAAACTGGTAGACAAACTGGTGAAACTGGTCTTGGCGTGGACACGCACTTGTTACAAAATACCCCCGCTTGCCCCGCACACCCTCGAGTTGGTACAGCTGCGCGCGACCAGTTGTAAAACCGGGCACACGTGTACACACACACCCCCAGGCTATTTTATGACAAACGCACATATGGGCGCCCGCGTGTTATAAAACTGCCGCACCGCTAGGCTCAAGCCAGTGCATACGCATAGATGTGAACCCGCACGCCCGTTTGAAAGTTACCATCCCTATGTTTGTTCTGGATCAGTAAATGAAATAAACAACAACAAAAAAAAGAAATAAACAAACTAAAACACAAATAAATAATAATAATAAAAAAAAACACGCCAAATGAAAATAATGAAACAAGAAAATTTGCCCTGCTCACCACGAAGTGGGGAAAAAAATTAATGGCTTAAAAAATGCAACGGGATCATGTGCTGATGGAGGCACAGAAACTGAACTGGAAAAACATCAGAGCAGAAATAGTGTGGTGGTTTCTGCAGGAGCTTAGCTCTGAAATGCAAGCCATTAATGATTTTGAAAGGGGGAAAAAAACACCACCACCACCACATATTTCAGCACTGCCCCAGTGAAAACATATTTAGAGTCATAGGCTGGAGCCTCGGCAGGTTTTTATCCGTAGATTGCCTAAGGGGAGCTTCCTAACCAGTCAAACCCTCTCATGAACCCCTCAGGGGCAGAGTGTTAACAATGCAGCTGCATTGTTAGGGTCGGTTGATACAATGTATCACATCATCAAAATTGTACTGAAACAGCTACTGGGGGATTAGGCTAAGGTATATGACAGCTGCTGTTATGTTGTACTTTACTGCGGCAGGCTGACCGCGAATGCTGGGTCCAGCAGTACTGCTATGTGACACCATGACTTTGGGTCCTGGAGTTCATCTCATTACGGGCTTCTTATCTGTTGGCTGCAGTGCTGTGGTTAAGAGTGGCAGGGACTAGTGCCCAGCTGGCTTTGCCCAGCAGGTGTAGTCTCTTGTGTACCTGAAATTTGTTAATAAAATCAGCTGGTTTGCCGATTGCATATGGGGAGAGTAGGGAGGGTGCTTGGTGACTGCGCAAGAGCTCACGTAATTGCAAACTACGCCACTGCTTTTAATGCAAGCGGTATAGGGACATTTTCTAATAGAAACAACATTGCGTCGTTTGTCTTCAAAAACTGGCAAATGGAAAGCGTGCACGTTACAAGCACCTGCATCTTTTTCTCCTGCTATTTAGGTGGGAATGCCTCTTTTTAAAGCATAAAAAAGCGCACAAGCTATGGAAATTGCATACATTTTAAGCTGCATTTCAGAAGAACGATTTTTTTTTTTAGTCAGGACGTTTGCCCAGGTAAAAGTCTTTGAAAATGTCCCTTATAGTATAATAGAGGAAGGTGCACACAGTGTGGAGCATCTGCCTGGGCTCCTGCAGAATAACATCAAGGTCCTTACGCAAGATGTGCATTTTCAAAATGTTACCCAATTAAATAGCACATATTTACCCATATGCTTTTTATAAACCTCAACTATACGTGAGTATATAAGGGGGTTTCATGTGCAAATAAATGCGTATAATAAAGGCATGGTCTAGAGAGATTCTGCGGTGGGGCCAAGTTGCAAGTTTATAAGAGGCTCGTGTAGATTTGGCAACTTATATATATTTACATCTGCTCGTTATCTGGCATAAGTGATATTAAACATCTTTATTCTGAACTATTGACTGGGTGGGAGGTCTGGATGAGTGCAGGCTGAAGAACTAGGAGGGTCATGATAACCTGGAGATTGACCTGGCCGAACAGGTGAAGGAATCAGAGAACGGATTAATTTCCTCCTCGGTCATATATTAGAAAATTTGCCAACTTACACACATAAATAGGGACTTTCATGGATATGTCCTACTTAAATTTCGCAGGTAAAATCTCTGCACATATAATTTGAAAATATAAAGAAAAAATACATGCATTGATTGTATTTTATATATATATATATATATATATATATATATATATATATATCTCTGCAAACATCAGTTTAGCAGCACTTAGCGAGATAAATAGCACATTTTTTGGGACTTATCCAGCACGTGTAAGATAAACAACCAAAGTCAGTAATGGAGCTGGATAGGTCTCAGATAGAGACTACTTCTACGTATTTTCCCAAGGACACAGAATGGGAGAAAAACCTTACAGGTAAATTTTAAAAACCCTACGCATGGCCAAGCTGGGAGATATGCACGTGACTCAGAAGTATGTGGGCTGCACGGATTTTAAAAGGCTTGAGGCCATGCACGTATTTCCCAAAATGCGCATTTAAAATGTTTTGGGGAAAAGGCCAGACAGCGCCAGGAAGTCAGTAGTGCGCACAAGCACACGCTAGGATCCCACAACCACGTAACTTGCTTCTGCTATGGACTGCGTGTCAGTAGTGCAATAAACAAATATAGGGTAGTCAGTGGGATATTAGGGGTCGGGGCTAGTAGGGGAAAAGGGAGGCAAGTTAGGGGGGTTTAGGAAGTCTGCTTCTTTAGTGGGGCAAACTGGTAGGGAACTGGGTAATAGGCCTAATGCATCGCCACGCGAACTTACTAAAATTCCCTCCCTTATGTGCGCGAGGCAGCATTCATGCGCGCATGCGCACGTCGATATAAAATCGCGCGCGGGGGTTGCTGATTTTTTAACATGCGCATAAACACATGTATGTTATAAAATTGGCGCATCATGTGTGCGTGCCGGCAAACGCGTGCACATGTGCACACACACACTTGTCAGTTTGAAAGATACCATCTTAGGGGGTCATTTTCCTCTATCGCACGCGATAGCTTGCCAAGGGCGGAGTCAGGGCAGAGTCGGGGCGGCGAGGAGGCGGACGCTGCGATGTCCTCGCTGGAGGCGATAAGGTAAGTTACATTATCGTCACCAGTAGCGCGCCCAATAGCACCACCTTTCACGATGGCGCTACTGGGTGCGAAAGCCGGCAGCGATAACACCGCGGTGGTGCGTTGGCTGCCGGCTTTCGCAGGCCCGCCCCCCCCCCCCGTTACCGCTGGATTCACCATTCTGCATGAGAATGGTGAATCCAGACCTTAGTGAATTAGGAAGTTAGCTGGATAAGTAGTTCTATTTGAGACTTATCCAGTTAAATAGCTCTATTTAAAATGTACCTGGTTATCTATAAATGTTTTTATTTTATTTATTTATACAATTTATAACCCTTTCATCTGCCATTCCCAGTGAGGAACAAAGTCTACACACATAATAGCCATCAGACTCAAAAACAATGTACAAACGTAGAATATACAGATACAAGTCTTGCTCAGCTGCCGTCCCTCGACCCCTGACCCCTGACCCCTGACCCCCAACCAGGCAACCCAAAATAAACCTCAAAGATCAAGCTCCGCCCCCTTTTAGAAACTTTTTACTTGTGCACACGGTGGAATACGCATGTCCTCGGGCGACTTTGAAAGTCCACTGGGTGAGCGCCGGTCCAACTTGTGCGCGCATACCTCCCGATTTTCATGCGTGCAGGACTTTTAAAGTTCACCTTTTAAAGCATTTCTCAACTTGGATGAAGTTGGGCCTGCGGTGCTTCACTGTATAAGCATTTCAACACTTTTTGCCCTTATTTACCGCAATTCTTTGCAGCCTCTTCTCCAGCTTTGAATAGAAATTATTTAAATTCACAGCCTGCTTGAATAACTATTCACCTTAGCCTGCTTTCTGGCCTCAAAATAGTTTAATCTCCTTTCCTTTTTTAAGTATTCAACACACGGTTTTCTTTCTATTTTTTTTTTTATTACTCACTGCTATTGACTGTTTATTTTTAATTCATAATAATCCCACATTTTTTAACGAGCCGGAAGAAAGGTTGTGGTGCTTCCCCATGGTAAATCCTGAAGAAATAGTCCTTGTAGCTATGGCCTCTCTAATTTTGACAAATGTCCACAATCTGGGTTATGCGCACAAGCTCTCGGAAAGTGTAATTAAATTGCTAATTCCTCTCCGATGTTATGACTTCTTTTTATTCTCTTGCAATTAATTTTGTTTACAACTGTTATTACTTCCTATTTCATTTAAGTGTTCTTGCTTTGGTGGTTTCATAGTGTCTGTATTTGATTGGTGCCTGGGACAGACATTCTTGCCATCAAAAAATAGACAATCGGTAAGCACCAGACCGTTAGCTGGAAAGAATCAGGGCATGGTCAATTCTAGCCCTAATAAAAAAGATATTCCATGTAAATTCTGCAAGACACTGTTTTGTATAAATACTCAATTTTTTTCTTGCAAATCCTGTTTGTTCAACATGTGATATGGGCACTAAAAGTGTTTGAACTTAAAAAAAAAAAAGTTAGCTAACGAATTGGATGAACCCTTATAATGTTGACAGGATCATTGAGCTAGCTCATGGTGCTTTATTCTGTAAACATCTGATGATTTCATCATATTGGCAAATCCTCATTGAGTATCTCTGAATTTGACTGGATTTTTAAACAGATTCACTGGGGAATGTTACGACTCAAGAAACCAGGCTGAATTGTCACGGTTCAAGTTTGGCCTTGGCTTATTTGCATATTGCGAATGTGCACTAAGATATCAACATTAGGGGTGTGCACAGAAATGTTTTGGTTTTCTTAACTTTTTTTTTTTTTCTGTTTCATTTATTTAAAATGAAAGAAGCAAAGGCACCAAAAAATAACTCCAAGAAATCAAAAAATGCTGGGTCAGTGTCCAACATAAGTTTTACTAAAGTTCTCCTAAGCTCATAGTGGACTCTCTGGATGCTCCCCCTCACCCAATACCCCTTCCATGGGTCAAAATGGGGCAGCTGATCTGCGGTATATAAGCTAAATCATACCTATTAAACTACCAAGAGTATTTAAAAACACATAAAAACAAATCTATAATAGCTAGGTGTTGTCCTGTGTATATTCCTTTTATGCTTTTATGTATGGTTGTTTTTGGGCCCTCATCTAGCTATTATAGATTTGTTTTCATTTGGTTTTTTTGTGTGTGTTGTTGGTATGTTTATAAATATTTTTGGTGGTCTAATACATATAATTTATCTTGATTTTTATATTAGGTTATTTTGATTTTCTATTTATTGTTATGTTTTGATATTTGACTAAAGACTTTTTGATACTTTTGTATGATGATAATGTGTATGGCTTTGCTTAAGCTTTTATGAGTTTTTCACTAGCAATTCTGAAACCATTTTTTGTG
Source organism: Rhinatrema bivittatum (assembly GCF_901001135.1). Classification (NCBI taxonomy): domain Eukaryota; kingdom Metazoa; phylum Chordata; class Amphibia; order Gymnophiona; family Rhinatrematidae; genus Rhinatrema; species Rhinatrema bivittatum. The sequence goes on along the minus strand of NC_042627.1, from coordinate 73,934,084 downwards.
AGAGTATATACGGGTTTTCTGTATATAAGGTTTTTTTTTTTTTTTTACTGTTTTATAACTATTTATTTATACAAATTTAGATCAACAATTACAAGCATAATATTTCTTGACAGAAAACAGTGTGATATACCCAGAATCAAATTACAAGAAATGATTAGTGAAAATAAAAACTATACCCAGTATATAAACCTTCAAACAAGCTCACAAAAAAAGGGGAAACCCATCATAAATGCAAACAGGAAGCACATCATAAAAGAAAGGGGGAAAAAGGAAGACCCTGACTGAGCAAGAAATATAATAATATATAGCCAAAAAACAATCACTGGACATGTTCTGGAGCAGAGGCAGCGAGCATCACTATCCTATGACTAGAAAAGGCTTGGGATGACGAGGTTCTAAGAGACATATCTGCAGCCAGATACTTTAATCAAACATTTAGCGGGATATCTCAACAAGAATTCCCTCCCCCAAACCCAAAACAGTATCACGCAACGGAAGGAAAGACCTCCGTCTACTCTGCTTTCTGAGTACCGGGAAAATCCAGACCTTCGGACCCATGAATGCAGTATTCCAGTTACTAAAGAATAACCTCATAATAAGATTTTATTCTGACTCAGTAACACAAAAGAGTAGCACAGTCTGTCACATCCTCATTTGTTTGTCAATTTCAAACTTTCCAAAAACCCAGGAGAAGAGTCCAACACACTCTCCATTACTTTTTCATAAATGCTTTATAATGAGTAAAGGATCTTCTGAAACAGGTAGAACTTTTCTCATATAGGGGTAGATTTTAAAAGGTCCGCGTGGGTGTATATGTGCGCGCTCTACCCGGCGCGCACACATGTACACCCGATTTTATAACACGCGCACGCATGTTATAAAATCGGAGGTCGGCGCGCGCAAGGGGGTGCACAATTGTGCGCCTTGCGCGCGCTGAGCCGCGCTGCCTTCCCCTATTCCCTCCCCCCTAGCCTGACCTTCCCACCCCTTCCCCTAACCTTTCCCCCCTAGCCCTAGTCTAACCCCCCCTGCCCCCGCCCCTACCCTGCCCCTTTAGTAAAGCCCGGGGACTTACACGCGTCCCGGGGCTTTACACGTGTTGGATTTACGGGCGTAACCTTTTAAAAATCCGGCCCCTACTGTATTTCTTAGCAAGGTTTTTAGGGCCAATCAGGGGAGATCTCAGAAAGTTAAGAAATCGAAGAGTCAAACCTCTCCTCTTTTTTTCAAAAATCTATGAGTAGCTAAACTGCCTGTAGCAGGAGTGGCCTTGAATTCTAGAGACATCTTAGTCTGACTGCTCCTCTAACTCCTGAACCTTTGCTAAACTGCCTGTAGCAGGAGTGGCCTTGAATTCTAGAGACATCATAGTCTGACTGAGCCTCTAACTCCTGAACCTTTGCTAAACTGCCTGTAGCAGGAGTGGCCTTGAATTCTAGAGACATCATAGTCTGACTGCTCCTCTAACTCCTGAACCTTTGCTAAACTGCCTGTAGCAGGAGTGGCCTTGAATTCTAGAGACATCATAGTCTGACTGAGCCTCTAACTCCTGAACCTTTGCTAAACTGCCTGTAGCAGGAGTGGCCTTGAATTCTAGAGACATCATAGTCTGACTGAGCCTCTGACTCCTGAACCTTTGCTAAACTGCCTGTAGCAGGAGTGGCCTTGAATTCTAGAGACATCATAGTCTGACTGAGCCTCTAACTCCTGAACCTTTCCATCTTGGCCCAAAGCAGTGCTTTGAACGTCAGAAACCTGTCCTTTCTCATTTCCCAAAGAGCACTAGTGCAATCCATCTAGCCTTTTCCTCACAGTCTTCCCAAGCAAAGTTACTGCCTGCCGTGTGTCCTTCAGGCTAATGTCTGCTGGCCTCGCCAAGGCTGAGCTCCAGGATGTTATCAGGAAAGCCTGCAGAAACCAGAGGAACGTTTCTTTCCACAAGCCCCATCTCCCTATTCTCAACTGCCACGGCATCTGCCTCCCGTGGGCTGTGCACATTCAATCTGCCACCCCCCCCAGCTTCCCCCTCCCCGCTGGGGAAGCCGAAGCCATCACAGGTTTACCCTCAGCCCCATAGACCTCCACCATTTCTGGTGCCTGAGAAAGAGCCGTCCTTCCGTCACACCCAAGGCCCAGGTCAACCCATCCTCCCCCCTCCTCTTGGACCCGGAGCCAAAGGAGGAAAGCGGCACTCGGGACTCAGTGATTTATTCCCCCGTCTGGCAAGTCAGACACCGGCCCTCCAGCGTGGAACCGCCATGAGAGGCTCCATATTTCCTCTGACAAGCTATGCCACGGGTCTCTGTGAGGGGGGAACAGGAAACAGGAGGAACACCCCCCCCCCCCCCGCCCTATAATCGACTCTTCCTTTTCACCAAAATTGGAAAAAAATCCTCAAGTGAAAAAAATCTCAGGCTGGACGGAGAGGAGCAGGAGAAGCTCACGCAATCAGTGCCATCTTCGTCTTGTAAACAATGCAATAGATACAAAAAAAAGAAGCCTCAGCAAAGCAAAATCTAAATAAGGTAAACTTTAAACATGCTCCCCCCCTGAGAAATTATCTACCATAATAGATCACTTAAATTCAGGAGCAGAAATTATGGAAACAAATAAGCTTGTTTCTTATTTAGCAATGAGAAAATAACAGTATTCAGACTTCTGGCCACTGGGTTTTCAGATTTACTTTCATGATCTCATGTCTGATCTTGACCCTCTCTCTCTCTCTCATCAGTTCCAGCTTCTCTTCCTCCTCCAGCCTGGTCAGATCCCCCGGGTCCCTCAGTCCAGTGTGCCACGATGGGGTGACAGCCAGAGGGACTGCTAGGCATGGTCCTCTATCTCGGTCGGTCTCCCAAATCTCAGACCGCAGGGAGCAGCCCTCTGCTTCCTGCTCCAGCGCCTCCCCGCCCAGGCAGCCTGGGAAGGATTTAGCCAAAAAGAAAAAAGACAGTGCAAGCAAAATCTTGCAGAAACCACAGTGCAGGACTCTCGCACAAAGTTTAAACCTGTCCCTAAAACTTGAATCAGGCGTCGGCTACTGTGGGGTGGCAGTAGTAGCATTCAAAATCCTCGAAGGCTGTAAGTCAAGTCAAAATGCTTCCCAAACTGCTATACAAAGATCATTGATTTTACAAAAGCTTTTCTTTTCCAGAGCACATGTCTCACCCTTGACGGTGACTCTTTAAACAGAAATTTCTGGGAGCAGAACGTAATGATAAGCAATCCCAGCTGAGTTCTGGCAAATAGGGCTGCATGTGATATTGATAGAGAGGATGTGGACTCTAGTTTTTCTTTATAAATATACATGGCCATTCACTGTAAACTATCGCATATTTGAAATATTTAGCACATTTGCATTATTTTTGCCCCAACTATCTGTAATCACTTTTTTGAGTTTTAAAAAAATTATTATTGCTTTTATTACAAATATTACATTGTGTTATGCTTCTCATTGCGCATTTTGCTCTGAACACAAATATGTTATGCCTGCAAAGATTGCTCAAAAATTCAAAATATCCCTTTAGTTAATAATTCTTTAGATATAATGATTTTTCAGCATACATTTAAAACAGGTAACGAATGTCGAAAATCATATGGTAGATGTAGGCCTCATATTCATTACGTTGCATAAAAAAGCATTGTCTCCGTTTTCTGTTCTTATGCGCTGGTTCAAAACTTCTAATTGCTGACAGAATGAACTGGAGGTGACGTTATGAATGTGTGTGGTGGGTTTTTGGGGTTTTTTTGGATCTGGATTACATCATCAGACAACAGTTTGGTAATATAATATTCTAATGACAGCAGCTCGAGACATCATGTCCTGACCTCTCTACTAGGGATGTGAATCGTTTTCCATATCGTCTTAACGATAGAAATCGTGTGGCAGGGCAAGAAAATCGTCTTAGGCACGATTTTTTAGTTAAAAAATCGTTAAAAATCGTTTTTTCCGATTAGTGCGCACTAACGGGAGTTAGTGCGCACTAACTGGGAGTTAGTGCGCACTAACTGAAAATGATACAATTTGACACTTTTCAGGTCAGTTAAGGTCAGTTTAGGAATGAATATGTATTCCTATTGGCTGCCCTCTTATTTATTCATGTTACCAAGTTTCCTACTGACAGTATATGGGGGATGGGAAATGGAAACAGTTGGTAGCTTGACAAAACAAGTAATGTGATCAGTCAATGTGACTAGAACTTGTGCCCTAACCCTGATACCAGGGGTATTGTGATCTTCCTGCACACAGTGCCCTATCCCTATTAATACCAGGAGTGTTGTGATCTTCCTGCACACAGTGCCCTATCCCTAATACCAGGGGTGTTGTGATCTTCCTGCACACAGTGCCCTATTCCTGATACTGGGGGTGTTGTGATCTTCCTGCACACAGTGCCCTATTCCTGATACCGGGGGTGTTGTGATCTTCTTGCACACATCCCGGTATCAGGGATAGGGCACTGCATGCAGGAAGATCACAACACTCCTGGTATTAATAGGGATAGGGCACTGCATGCAGGAAGATCACAACACTCCTGGTATTAATAGGGATAGGGCACTGCATGCAGGAAGATCACAACACCCCTGGTATCAGGGATAGGGCACTGTGTGCAGGAAGATCACAATACCCCGGAGGAGTGAGGGTCAGGCAGCTCCCCCCTGTCTGTGAAGCCAGCCTCTCACTAGTAATGCAGGGAGGGAGCTGTCTCAGACTTCACCATCCTCCCCCCCCCCCCCCTCACCCACACACCATTCACTAGCTGGGACATGGGGGAAGTCAGGAGTGAGGGTCAGGCAGCTCCCCCCTGTCTGTGAAGCCAGCCTCTCACTAGTAATGCAGGGAGGGAGCTGTCTCAGACTTCACCATCCTCCCCCCCCCCCCTCACCCACACACCATTCACTAGCTGGGACATGGGGGAAGTCAGGAGTGAGGGTCAGGCAGCTCCCCCCTGTCTGTGAAGCCAGCCTCTCACTAGTAATGCAGGGAGGGAGCTGTCTCAGACTTCACCATCCACCCCCCCCCCCCCCTCACCCACACACCATTCACTAGCTGGGACATGGGGGAAGTCAGGAGTGAGGGTCAGGCAGCTCCCCCCTGTCTGTGAAGCCAGCCTCTCACTAGTAATGCAGGGAGGGAGCTGTCTCAGACTTCACCATCCTCCCCCCCCCCCTCACCCACACACCATTCACTAGCTGGGACATGGGGGAAGTCAGGAGTGAGGGTCAGGCAGCTCCCCCCTGTCTGTGAAGCCAGCCTCTCACTAGTAATGCAGGGAGGGAGCTGTCTCAGACTTCACCATCCTCCCCCCCCCCTCACCCACACACCATTCACTAGCTGGGACATGGGGGAAGTCAGGAGTGAGGGTCAGGCAGCTCCCCCCTGTCTGTGAAGCCAGCCTCTCACTAGTAATGCAGGGAGGGAGCTGTCTCAGACTTCACCATCCTCCCCCCCCCCTCACCCACACACCATTCACTAGCTGGGACATGGGGGAAGTCAGGAGTGAGGGTCAGGCAGCTCCCCCCTGTCTGTGAAGCCAGCCTCTCACTAGTAATGCAGGGAGGGAGCTGTCTCAGACTTCACCATCCTCCCCCCCCCCCCCCCACCCACACACCATTCACTAGCTGGGACATGGGGGAAGTCAGGAGTGAGGGTCAGGCAGCTCCCCCCTGTCTGTGAAGCCAGCCTCTCACTAGTAATGCAGGGAGGGAGCTGTCTCAGACTGGTATCAGGGTTAGGGCACTGTGTGCAGGAAGATCACAACACTCCTGGCATTAATAGGGATAGGGCACTGTAAGAGATGACTGTAGTAGATTGAATAAAGATCTGATGTTTCTGCTCTCCTCACACCAAACAAAAACAACACACAAGCAGAGAAGCCCTTCTTACAAAGCTGAGCTAGTGAGTTAAGTAGGAGGAAAAGTAAACATACTGGTGCCAGTGTGGCTACTTAAAAAATACACTTACCAACAATCAATTACATATATTTGAACTGTGTACAGTTCCAGCCAGGACCACCTTTCTAAAATGCACAGTGATTGGCAAATTCAACATGCACTAGCATTTCAGGTGCCTGCTAACAAAAATAATAAACAAACAAGTTCTAGTCAGGTGAGTGCTGATCATTACATTACTTTTTTTGTCAAGATTCCAACTGTTTCCATTTCACATCCCCCCAACCATATTGGTAACATCAATAGATAAGAGCACAGCCAGCCAATAGGAATACATACATACATATTCATTCCTAAGTGACCTTTACTGACCTGGGAAGTGTGAACACTTTGTTTCATTTTCTGTTGGTGTTCGTTAGTTTCCAGTTCCATTTCCCATCCCCCCAACCATCACCTCAGTGGTAACCTTGGTAACATCAATAGATAAGAGGGCAGCCAGCCAATAGGAACACATATTCATTCCTAACTGACCTTCAGTGACCTGGAAAGTGTTTATTTGTATCATTTTCAGTTAGTGCGCACTAAATCGAGTTAGTGCGCACTAACGGGGAGTTAGTGCGCACTAACTCGATTTAGTGCGCACTAACACGATTTAACGATTTTTAACGATAAATCGTTAGAATTTCTATTGTATCGTGTTCTATAACGATTTAAGACGATATAAACATTATCGGACGATAATTTTAATCGTTGAAAAACGATTCACATCCCTACTCTCTACTCCTTTTTCACTGAGTACTAACCAACAGTGTGAAAATACTATTTTAACCCGTAAGCTCAGCACTTCTGACCTGGAGTACCATGGGTGGACCCTAAGTATCTGCAGGCATCCAGAGGGTCAGATGTTAAGGAGCAGTTGCTATTTCTGGCTGAATATTTCACAGCACATATTAACAGTACAAAAAGCCTAGTAACCTCTTAACCTTGCAAGCTTATGTCTGAGTGTACAGTTTCCACTCATGCTTTAGAGTTTGAATATTAAGGCTTTTTTTTTTTTTTTTACCCCATTTTGTATTTATGGGAAAAATATTTAGTACATAGGGCCCTAACTCATCTCCAGAGAATCAGTGATTGATTAAGGGATCTCACTTGGCGATGTTCTGCTGAGTGTGAGTAGGCAAAAGAGGCCTCTGCAGTTTCTTCATTGTGCATAAAGACTAACCTAGGGGTCCAGTCAAGATGGTTGAGCCTGAGAACTCCCCTTGTATATGCTTTAAACTATCCTAGGGTGGGTACTTTTTATTATCCTCATGTAGTGCTAAAGTGCTTAGCCCGAATATTCAAAGTGGGCTTACGTGAATAGGTGTAACTTAGCGTATAAACGCATCGGTGTATAAATGTTTCCTCACTCTGCCGCCCTGCCGCCCCTGAATTCCATTTTGATAGTAGAGGGGAAATATGCACAAAATCGTGTTCTATGTGCACTTTTTGATTGCCCATCTGCCACCCACCCTCCAGCACCACCACTGGCTAACAGGTGAATTTTAAAAGCCCTACGCACGCCAAAGCCAGGAGATACGCGCGTGACCCGGGGACACGCGAGCCGCGCGGATTTTAATAGGCCCGCGGCCTCACGGATATATCCCAGTACTCAGATAAAAAAGTTTTGGAAAAAAGGGGGCGGGGTGTGGGCATGGTCTGGGCGGAGCATGGGCGGGCCAGATCTGTAGCATAAACATTTACATGCACTTTACTTCTGCTATGGACAGCGTGTAAGTCATGTAACAAAAAAAATACGCTAGCTACCGGGGTTTAAAGGGTCGGGGGAAACAGGATGAAAGGGAGTCACGCTAGTTAGGGGGTTTAGGGAGTCCTCTCCTTTACTGGGGCGAACTGGGAGCAAATTGGGGAAAAGGCCAATTGCGGCGTTGCGCGCAACTACTAAAATTTCCCCTACTTACACGCTCAAGACAGCATTCATGCTGTCTTGAGCATGAATAAAATTGTTCGTGTACATACCTGCGAATAGCCAATTTTATAATACACTCGCATATATGCGCATATACGTGCATATGTTATAAAATCCACGCGTCCATGTGCACATGTAAGTTTCCAAAGTAGATTTACGCTCATGAACCAGAGTATGGTTTGACAACTATCTGGCCCTACTACTGGGTTAAAAACCATATGCAACATTTCTTCTTTAAAACTTCTGAGATTACGTTAGGCATTAGCCACAAGGTTATGATATAGAATCTAATGTAACTGGAGATTAGGTGGCATAATATTGTTCTCATGTGCCCAGACTAATATAAATGTCAAACAAAGCCTTCCATAGCCACAAACAATTGGAGTGTAAGATTCCACCCAGGTGTAACCGGATGTTCACAGAAGCCTTTTTATTTCTTAACAAAAAGAGTTAATAATCCCACTTAAGCATAAAGAACACAGAGCTAAGAACATGACCTCTGTCTGATATTTAATTGTGACCTTTTCTTAAAACCAAAATATCTTCTCTTTCATTCATGATACTAGCTCTGACACTTTAACCCGTTCATGCTTAGACAGGCATGATTCCTGATGACACAAAGGCGTAGGGCCTAAGTCACTAAACCTTTTTCCCAAAGACAGAGGCAAGAAGCCTTAGAGAATTAGACCTTTAGAACTCTCTTCGGTGCTATAAAACAATATTTTTGGCTCACTGGTAAGCAATCTGCCATACCAGCATAGCAAAATAATTCAGATAATTACCTAAGAAGAAAAAAAAAAAAAAAGAAAAGTTTGAATATTAACAAAAATAGATTGTTTTTACAGACATAAATCCTGTCCTGTAATTCTTTCACTATAAAACATTGGTTGGGCAAATAATTAATATTTTAAACCAAATATCACACATAGTTGCCAAGCTGTACTTCAGCTATTGAACAATAATTGTATTTATTTAATTAAAAGCATGTCTATGCTGCCTATTGAACAACAGTTCTAGATGGCGTGCAGCTGAGAACATACATAAATTAATGTTATTAAACAAAAACAAATCAAATGTAGAAAGGCTTAAATTATCTGTTCAAAAAAAAAACATTAATATGATATCTAAGATAAGACTCTTATAACAGCTCAACTAACCAGCAAAAGGTCAAAGGACATCTTGAAAACAGATGTGTTTTAGGCAGTTGTTTTTTTTTTGAAGGATTTATTGCACTTCATCAGATGAATCGACTCTGGTAGGGAGTTCCAGACAACTGGGCCTTACTACAAAGAAAGCTTGCTTTCTAGTCTCATGGAGCCGATGGAATCTCAAGGAGACCTTAGCAGATGAGTCAGTTCTAAACCTTCAGCACAGAGTTTGCCCAGGGTAACACATTGGGACCTCGGTATGGTGAAGAGAATGAAGGAGTCCCTCATCTATCTGACAGGTGCTCCATCCCCTTCCTGAGGAGCTTGCGCAACCTGGCCCCATGCACCACTGTGTCGCTCCTAAGATCAGGCATCTGGATTTCGGAAGAAGCTGCTGCGTTCATCAACCCTGAGTCGGTCGCACGGGCAAAGGCAATCGTAGTTTGGAGCACCTGCTGTTTGATTTTGATCCCCTCCCCCAGCTCATGGAATCGAGGTGCTGATGAAGCAGCTGGACTGGTTCCTGCTTTGGTCACTGGAACTGGAGCAGCACAAACAAAGTGGTGAGGCCTCTACCTACTGAAATTCCTCTAGAAGAAATGTGGAACACAATAACTACATTGGAAGTAGCTGTTACCTTGAAAATTGATAAAATATAAGATGTAGTGAAACAGGTAGAAGACTAGTCAGCTGAAGATATAACTAATATTAACCCACTTTCCCCATTTCCCCGGACGACAGTGATACTCCTCAAAGGACACTCACCAATACCTTTGTCACCCAAGCAAGAGACCTGGGAGTATTAATCAACAACCATCTGAATTTAAAAACATTCGTCAACCACACAACCAAGGACTGCTTCTATAAACTGCAGGTACTAAAAAGAATTAAACCACTTCTTCACTTTCAACACTTCAGAACTGTCCTCCAAGCCGTAATATTCTCCAAGGTAGACTACTGCAACTCCATTTTGCTAGGTCTCCCCACCTCCTCCATCAAACTTCTTCCAATGCTTCAAAACGCAGTGGCCAGAATCCTGACAAACTCCTGAAGAAGAGACCACATCTCTCCCATTCTCAAAAATCTACACTGGCTACCAATACGTTTCAGAATTCTACACAAGTCCCTCACCATCATCCACAAAACCATCCACAACCAAGCCCCTCTCAACCTTCAATTCCCACTCAGACTACACACCTCATCCAGACCTATCAGAGAAGCCTATAGAGGATCCCTGCACGCCCCCTCAACCAAATCCACACACCATCTAGCATCCAGAGAACGGGCTTTCTCCACTGCGGGACCTACCATATGGAATGCTATCCCCCCCAACTCAGACAAGAACCCTGCCTGGTGACTTTTAGAAAAAGGCTTAAGACTTGGTTATTTAAACAAGCCTTTCCAGAAACTCACTGATTCAACATAGCAATCATTACTGTACATTCAGCACAATGTAAATAATTCCTCTTCTTGCCGTTGAGTTACTAATGCTTTGTTCTTCCTCTTCCCCCAGTTCCAGCACCCCTGTTTTATTGTAACTTGAACTTCTCCTTCTCTTCGCTTTGTTAATATCTAAGGTTATTGTAACCCCCCCCCCCCCCCCCCCGTTCCATGTAAACCGACATGATATGATTGTATCATGAATGCCGGTATAGAAAAGCACCAAATAAATAAATTCAATAAAATATATAATTATATTGCATACAAAAGATATGCAGATAGTTAAGTTATGGAAAAATATGATTTAAATTAATGTTCACCCCTTTTTCTGAACTTTTCATTTGTGAGTGCAGGGGCAAGTATGCGCTTATCCCGGCAGCTTTTAAAATCCTCTCGGCATGCACCAGCCCAAAGTATTCATGCATCCCCTAATTGATGCACGCATCGGGCTTTTAAAATTCAACTTTGTGCGCGCAAACTTCCAAAAATGAATGAAAAAAAAATATTTCTGTTCTTTTTTGGAGGCCCTGCTGATTTCACTCATTCTATCACGAACAAAAAAACATCAGCTTTCTGCATTCCAAAAAATGCATTCCTTTCAAATGATTGCACGTCCTTAGCCTGGTTTACAAAGACTTTTCTCTCATCCGGTGTCTATGGGAATAAAGCTTTGTACATCAGGCCCTAAGTTACAGCAGCAGAGCTGCCATCGGGGGAGGTTTCCAGCACGGATCCCCAACCCCTCCCAACCCTACTGTCACCCCCCTCCTGACCCCATCACCCCTTTCACACTTTTTAAAATAAAATGTAATCACACACAGACAGCAGCTACAGCCTCTTTCCCTGTCATTCTCCTCTGCCCTCCTCTATCTCTTTAACCACACCCCCCTGCCTCCCCCCTCCCTGTGTCCCTTTCTCTCTGCTCTCCCTCCCTTGTGCCTTTCGTCTCCCCGTTCCCTCCGTGCCTCCCTGTGCAGCTACTCACTCCCCTCTCTTCCACATGGGTATATGTCTCTCCTACATTCCCATTTCTTTTCTTTTTTTTCTGTGCCTCTCTGCCCTCTTCCACATGGCCTCCAAACAGAGCACGGGAAAGGAGGCCATGGCAGGGCCGCGGGTGGGACCACAGCACAGTGGTCTGCGGTGGGGCGCCAGCCCTGCCCTGCCTCCCTCCCCTCCCTGCCCCAAGAACCGGATTTCTAACCAGGCTCGGCGGGGCTTTGTCGGGAGTTTGGGCTGGCTGGGCAGAGCCCGGGCGATGGCTCGCACAAGCAGGAGTCTCCTGACGGACGTGGGAGACCCGGCAGCTCTGCAGCAACCAAGATCCCAGCGTCCTAACCATGTTTTTATACTGATACAAAATGGGAAAAACCTCTCTGTACAGCAGGTCCTCAACACTTTAGTGAAGGCCTTCTTATCTTGCAAGAATTCTGTATTCCTTTCTCCTTTCCGATCCTTTCCCCTCCGCTCTGCTGTCATTTGATGTCCCTTTTGCCTGGCCCTTACAGAAAACGAAGTAATTATGCGTAGTTAAAAGTCACAGAAGACCATCAGATTGAAGATGCAAAAGTCTAGTAGCTATTGAGAGCATGGCAGACACAACCTGAACACATTTCATTTAAAATATGCAGAGTTTAAACCAATTTTCTTTTATGGACATTAAAGAAATGTTTGATTTAATAAGAAATAAGGCTATTTTTCAAGGAACGATTTCAAGGTCAAGTGAGATGTTTGATAGTTTAAAAGCCAGCAACTGCAAGTTGGACATAGTTAAATAAAACATTCTAATAGCATATTCTAGCCTTAGAAGCCTTTTGCAGAATATATTATACTTGTTAGATACCACAGCTTAATTACGCTCAGAAATGAATTATACACTTTTCAGCTTAAAGCTGTAAGTATTGCAGATGGATTAATGCCAAATTAAACTTTCTGTTAATTATATAGACTTCTTTAAAAAAAAACAAAAAAAACTATGTACATAGCTAATAAATTCTTAAGTACTGGATACATTTTCTTGCAAAGAAAATACATTTTATATCTTTTATGGTACTTAGAACTATACCTAAGTCAAGTATGCGGCACAAAAAAAAAATAGCATCCATGGCCACCTGGGACGTGATGAACACCTCTGCTTTTTTCATCAAATAAGCAATTCATACTGCACACAACATTTTCTTAGCTGAATTTATTCAACATGACTTACAGTCTGAAAACCTCAAGAACCATTTTGTTTGTCATATCTCAAACCTGTGCCTTGTTTATTGGGTGTTTTTATAAAAAAAATACTTTAGATATATAACAGTCATCAAAAGTAACTCTTCAATGTTTAAAACACTGAAAGATAGAACGTGGTGGCAGACAAGAACCGCAAGGTCCATCCTGTCTGCCCAGTTTAATTCCTGGTGCAATGCCCTGGCACCCCAGTTGCCAGATCTCTGGCTTTCTTTTGGACAGTCAGAGCCCAAAAAATATACTTTCAGAAACCTAAAGGATTAGCTTGAAATGTTGATGATGACTTATTATTAGTAGTAAAATTAATAGGAATAATAATTTAATGTTCCATGTTTTTGGAGAGTGATTTTCCAAATTTGCAAGTTGATTAGTCATTATGGAAACTTTCTTAATTCCATAATCAATGAATTGATAGTTTTGATAGACAGATTGAAGCAATGCTATAACACAAGAAAAGTACATTTTCAAAGGTGTTTGATGCATAAAAATAGCATATACATGCATAAGTATCCTGTATTCTCATATATGCTATTTTATAAACATCGAAAGTACACATGCATTTTTGGTTCCATGTGTACATTTTAATGGAGCAAAAAGGGGGTGATCTGGGGCATTCCAGGCTGGGCTCAAGAAATGTGTGCAGAAGTTGCAATTTTAGAAGCGAGATACACTTATAAATGATCAAACTTATTTGTACAATTTTGCACCTGCTAATTGACTAGCGCAAGTGAAACCGATCTTGTTTATTGTCTATTGGATGGGAGGCCTGGGTGAACTGGTGCAGGTTCAGGATGAAACGCTAGAGGGTCTAGGTGAACCGGAGACGGATGGGGTGATCTGGCAGACGAATTGATGATTCGAAATACGTGAGCAAATAAGGATTTTCAAAACACTATAAGTACATAGCTTATAAAACATTTGGCTCCGCATATAAATCAAGGTTATTATGCATACATTTAATATTTTTTCACACCTAAAATGTACGAGCATATACTCATAAGCGCTTTCATTGTATTGAAAATATTAGTGTGTTCTGAAACTTACATACGTACTTTCAGAGCAGAAATTCGTGGTATTTTATAAACTGTGCATCTCTCGCTTCACTGTTTATAAAATACTAGGATAAATCTCCGTTATATACATAAATCCACTACCACGAATAGATTTCAAAATGAGGTTCCCTATTATCAAATTAAGTCAAAAAGACTAGCACATCTATAATAGTCCTATTTTAAAAAAATGTTTTGCCATAGACACAGAAATGGAGAAATCCAGTAAAAATGAGTGCCAAGACTGTCTGGATCACATTTATTTCTAATAGTTATGAAAAAACAAAACAATATAAAATTTGGCCAAAAATGGTATGGAAACAAATTAAACAAACTGAATCAAAATATATTTTGCCTGCACATTCCTAAGTTTAGAAATTGGTTGACTTACAGAAGACAACAGGTAGTAGTGGGAAATGGAACACTCTGAGAAGAGAAGGGTGGCTAAGTGGAGCGCCTCGGGGATCAGTTCTGAGGCTGCTACTGTTCAAGATCTTTGCGAGTGACATTGAAAATGGGTTAGAAGGAAAAGATTGTCTTTTTGCAGAAGGCACGCACCCCTGAAGGCGTAGAGAGAACGAGAAGTGATCCAAGAAAGCTTGAGGAATAGGCCTAGGAATGGTCAGTGGGATTCAATGACAAGAAGTGCAGAATCAGGCATTTGGGAAGCAGCTGTAGGTGATGAGGGCGAGACACTTATGTGCACAGACTGGAAGAGAGACCTTGGGGTGATAGTTTCCGACGATTTGCAGGTAGCAAAGCAATGTAACAAGATGATGGTTCAGGACAGAGTGATGCTAGCAGGAAAAAGAAAGTGATCAATGCCCCTATGCAAGTCATTGGTGACGCCTCGCCTGGAATATTATGTTCTAGATATGACATTCCTGGGGGCATTTTGGGAAGGATTGGAAAATAACATTCATAGAGGATAACTTTCAAACAAATGTGTCAGTGGCATTTATTTATTTAGGCATTTTATATACCGTCATTCCAATAGAAGATCACAATGGTTTACAAAATCAACATTCATAGTCTAGGTCAACGCAACATTTAAAAGATGTTAATTAGGGGCTAAGACAGTAGTTTGTGATACGTAAGTTCCATTTCAATAGCCTTCATGTATTAGTAAGTTTCTTAATCCAGTCAGGCAAGGCCAGGGGCCAATCAGCGGTGGCATGCATTAATTAGAGGAAGCGTGCATTAATTAGAGGAAGTGTGAACATGTCTGGCTCGCGTGTGTCGAGCAGATGTGAAAAGCCACCAAGGCATGCACGTATGTCTCGGAGCGTGCACATCTCGAAAGATTCATAAAAGGCAGCGCATGGATATAGTCTGGGCAGGGCATGACGTTTTAGAGCGTGAACCTGAGATGCGAGTTTAAATACTTAATGTGATCTGGCGCGCACCAAGGTCCCTGCCGTGTGAGTTTACTTCTGCTATGGATGACATGTAAATTAAAAAATAAAGGGAATAGGTAGATCTGTGACGTTTTAAGGGTCGAGGCTAACCGGAAGGCGTGAAGGCTTGGAGGATCTCTGTCTTAACTGGGCAACTGGGGATGAACTGGTAAAACCGGGACTAGCTTCGGCGTGAGCCCCTTTTAAAATTCCCCGATTTATGCAGTATAAGTGGTTTTTGTGTGCCCATGCAGGCACCCACCCACGGGCAGGCTATAGTATAACACGTGCGCAAGTTATAAAAAATTCACATCCCTGGGTGTGGGCCAATGTATATCTGCATGCCGGTTTGAACGTTACTATCTTACTTTATAACCTGATATACACATGTTTTATAAAATATGCACATCTATACCCTGCAACGTACATATGCTTATGCATGAATACATGCACTGCACCAAAACCACATATATCAATGCATTTAATGCGACTACTTTTCCTACTTATTTTAAAAATTTGCATGCATTTAAGAGGTAATTTTCAAAGTAGTTAGGAATGTAAATGTAACACTATTATAGCAATTTTCAAAAGTCCTTTATGTGTGTAAAGTGAGCTTACAAGTTTAAAATCTATTGACAATTCTATAGCATACTGTACAGCAATCTTCAAAAACCCACTTACATGGATAAAGTGCATTTACACATGTAAAACACAGTTTTACATGTGTAAATGCTTTTGAAAATCAGGCCCGTATTTTACATTCAAAACTAAAATAGGACTTACATAAGTCCCAATTTTTGTGCGGAAGTCGGACAATTTTAAAACAAGTGAACATAAATGAAATTCACCAGTTTACCAATTGGTCCACCACTTCATCCAGTCCTTCTCCGGGTCATCGAGGCCTTCCTGGTTCTTCAGCCTGAACTCCCCCCAACACACCCAGACCTCCCATCCAGCCAGTACTACACAATAAACTCATTTAATATCACTTACGCCAGATAATTAGAAGAGGTAAAAACAAGCAAGAATATTGGAAAATGTACATGCTCAAGTATCTTTTAAAGTAGGAACTTACGCGGGTAAGTGTTGGCCCCACCTTGGAATGCATCTAGGCCACGCCCTTTTTTTAACATTTTATTTTTATTGAAGTTTCAATTTCAAATACATTGAAAACAATGTTAACAGAAAAATAATAGAATTATAGCTTACATCAACATAATTTGTAGGAATTATATTAAATGCAATATTATAGGAATATTGGGAGAACCAAATACTAAAGCAGAATCATAGGCAAATAATATTCATCATAATAATAAGGCTGTAACACCATGTCACGCAGCAGATATTACATTAACCAACACCTTTTGCAGCTTTTAGGAGTGTGAGTCTAAGTATACACGTAGTTGCTCTGAATCTGAAAAAATATATCTATCATTTTCATGTAATAAAATACACCAACAAGGAAACCTTAAGTAAAATTTGGCACCTCTAGAAAGCACCTCATTTTTCATTGACAGAAATAATTTTCTTTTCTCCTGTATTTTTTTTTGTAATGTCCCGGAAAACTCTTATTTGAGCTCCATAAAAAAGCTGTAGATGTTTCCTGAAAGACTTTCTCAATATGTTATCTCTGTCCATAGCTTGCATAAAAGTCACAAGCAAAGTAGCTCTTAACTCAATTTTAGCTTCATAGGTTTTCTCCAAAAAATCAGAAAGATTATCAAAGGCAATATTATCCTGTTCCTCTTGCTGCAGATTTATTTCCTTTCCAGGACGATAATATATCTTGGAAATCTCTGGGATATTTGTTTCTGAGAAGTCCAGAATATTAATTAAATAGCTTTTCAAAAGATCTTTTGGATTCGCCCATTTTGTCTTCGGAAAATTCAAAAATCTGAGGTTGTTTCTTCTTATCTCATTTTCTAAGAAATCCATCCTCTTCATTGCCATATTCTCTGATTTTATTAAATTAGTTTGCACTGCTTTTATATCCTTAATTTCTATTTCCACTTTATTCAAAGATTTCTCTACCACATGGACTTTATTTTCCAGAATTTGTGTTACCTCCATATTGCGTTTTATAGCCCTTGTTAAATCATCTATCGCCGTGCTCTTCTTTGCAAATGCCTTCCAGATTTCAGCAAGAGTTATTTTATCCGGCGTTTCCATCGGAGTTAACACCACCTGTATCTCAGGCTCCTTACCTCCTTGCTGCATTAGGCCGTCCTTGCCTGCTTAAGAACATAAGAACCTGCCATACTGGGTCAGACCAAGGGTCCATCAAGCCCAGCATCCTGTTTCCAACAGAGGCCAATCCAGGCCATAAGAACCTGGCAAGTACCCAAAAACTAAGTCTATTCCATGTAACCATTGCTAATGGCAGTGGATATTCTCTAAGTGAACTTAATAGCAGGTAATGGACTTCTCCTCCAAGAACTTATCCAATCCTTTTTTAAACACAGCTATACTAACTGCTTCCTTTTGCCGTGTTTCGCCATTGTTGTCCCTGGAGCCCAGGTTTAAACAGGCTCTCCGAAGGCGATGGAAATTTCCCATCCCTTCTCTGGGAATCATCAAGGCTGTCGAATGGTAGTACCCACGACGTTATTTTTTGCTGTTCCGTTCCTTCTTCAATCAGAGGCTTGTAAGACAAGGATGGAACTGTTGGCGCTCCGGGGCTGAGTGACACCCCCTTGGCCAGGGCGTCGGACGGCCGCTCTCCGTCTCCGACGCCAGCAGCCTCGCTCTCCGGTGTCTGCTGCATGGACCGGAATACCTCCTCAATTCGTGTTTGTCGCAGGGAAATATCGGGAGCTGAGGTAAAAATCTCACGGATCTTTGCCTTCCTTTTCGAGTGCGGCATCAAGAAATATAAAGGTGATATTTCAGCAAGAAAAGCAAGTTGTAAGAGGCCACCCCTTTTTTTGCATGCACATACGTGCACATTTTTAACTTTTATAAATTACAGAATATGTGAGTAGAGGCCACTTACGCACGCATATGCAAATTTTTATGCAAAGTTTTGAACCATCACGCCATAGATTATAGTTTCAAGTCCATGGGTAAAAAGTATCTGCTGATTTTGGCATCCCCCTCTCCCCTCTGCCACAGGGAAATTTTCAAAAACATTGAAAATTCCATAAATTCCACATTATTGTCCTCTTCTACTTGACTAAAGGCATGAGCAGGCATCCACTGTGCACATGCCTTGTGCAGGTTAAAAAGAAGCATTGCCATGGAATTGTTAAGGTCGGGAAGGAAAATAAATGTTCATTTAATTTTCACATGTACTTGCACTATTCTGTCCCTGCTTAGCTGTCCACAAGTATAGCACATTAAATATTAGCTTTTTGCTGTAATACTTAATTTCTAGAAATTTGGACTTGTCTGTGTGTCTCAGCTAGATTGTAAGCCTCATAGAGCAGGAATTGTCTACATTTTTGTATCTGTGTATGCTGTGTACATCTATTAGTGCTATCAAAATGCGTAGTACCAGGTGCAAAGGAAGCAGGAGGTTTTATCCCATATCCCTTGCAGCTGCTAATTTTCAAAGGCCGACAACACGGGCAGTTTCCCTTCGAAAACTGACTGCTCTGTATGTGGGTTAAAAGCACCCATGCACACCGCAAGCAACGTGGCCTTGTCAAAATGTCCTCCATAAAGGGGGCCGTCATGTCCCAGTGTCTTAGGTATAGGGGGTGGTACAAGCATGGATATCTCGAAGGTTAGGTTTGCAAAAACACTGACAGTCCCATACTTTCTAGCAGGGTGGCTCAGAACTGCACAGTCAGCAGCAGACATGGCTTTTTCCTTTAAGGTACTACAGAGAACTGGGAAACTTTCAGCATTAAAACAGGGACAGAACCCATAGGTGCACAAGTCTGATTATTTTAACCAAAATTTGGCAGAACAGAGAGCTTATGAGTCCAAGCCTTTTTTTTTTTTTTTTTGGAGTCCATGCATGGCGGTCAGGAACCTTGATAATGGAAACGTTATCTGTCTGCACTCCTCTCTGAGCACTTAATTCTTCTGACAATTATCATTCAGACATCAGTTATAAAATGCGCTACATCCTGGGAAGCAGGGGGGGGGGGGAAAAGCATCCAATGCTCTGAAATATGCATATCAAAGCTGAAAAAGAGAGAGTGAAATTCAACAAATGCAAAATCCAAGATCTATGGAGGACATGCTTTGTCAAAATCCGCCTCAGTGCCTGTGAACTCCAGGGCATTCAAGCAAAGGAATGGGGGTAAGTGTACCAGGCAAACCCTTCCCTTTTTTCATTCTTTCTGACTTCATAAAATATTAGATGAAAGATCCCTTTCAAAACTCCTCTGCTTTACAGCAGCTCACTCTAACTGCTCTGCATACTTAAAAGTCGTAGCCACCTTGAACAGGCCACATTGATTTTTAAATGCACTCTCCCTTTTTGGTGCGCTCAGCGTAGGTTTTCCAAAATGCCTCTTAGTCTATAAGGATTCCGATGGAAAAGCAAAGTAAAAAAAAAGGACATTTTATTTATTTTTTTTTTTAAGAGCCAGGTTGGGCTGAAGCAATTGAGAGCTAAAGCCCAGGAATGCGACAGAACCCGTGGACAGAAAGCTATTTAGAGCATTGAAACCTGGCTTATTATCCTGCCATTTTTTTTGCACAGGATTTTTTTTTTTTTTTTTCATGACATTAGAGAGTCCGAAGTGACATACATTTTTTATAGCTTCATAAAGTCGTCTCCTGACCGGGTCACCCTTCTCATAACTAGGGAGCAGAACGCTTGAAAAAAAGCCATTCATCAATGTGAAAGCAGCCGCTGTCTACTGGCTCCAATATGCACACAGTCTGGAAAGATTCAGCTCAGTGCAAATGCTAACTTACTCCTTTGCTAATGCCAAATGACCCGCTTACTTCTATTAGCACACAGAAGGGGGCGAGGAGGGCACGGCTGCTGTCCATGTATGCATAAATACCTCTCCAGACACTTGCTAGGAGCATCGCTTCTTGCTAAATGTACTGAAGACATAAAAAAATTTGTTTCATATTTATACTAATTAAATATTCAATTAAACAAAGATAAAATTATGGGGAGAAAATTTGTTCTTGCCTAATGGGCTATGTCCCTTTGATTGCTTTTCCACGGATACCATTAAATGCTGGAGAAAAGCTGCAGAGCGATGTTTCTGTTTTATTTCACCACGGACTCCCCTCTGTGTTTGCTCAAAACGCATTCATTTGAAACTTTGCGAGTATAGGCCAAGGGGGAATGGTCCTCTTTTTCTCCCGGCTAAGCACTTTCCATCTTGAGATGAAAGCTTTTAAAATGAAAGGGAAACAGAACCCCCCCCCCCTCCACCCCCATGAAAGACGGGGCTACCTGACGCGGAAATTTAACCGTCTATTTATTCTTTTAGAAATTCTCTCAAATGCAGTACCATAAATGGTGGGAACTCTTAATAATAATGCAACTCTTATTTATAAATTGATTGTTTATTAGCAAACAGTTTTAATCACCTGTCCCGTGCCCCATGCAATGTACAAAAGCAAAACATAAAGAGATTAATAATAATGAAAAAAAACCCACAAGGAAACTACCCTTCTGTATGGAGCAACGTATCTGAGAACATTGAAGTCATCTCGGAACTGTAGGATTTGATGGTAGACGAGGCCTGCACGGTCCATCTACTCTATCCAATTTACTTTCTCTTGCAATAGCATAGATCACAGTTGATCTCTGACTTTTCCCTTTACTCCCTGGTAACTAAGGACACTCTGAGGTCCATATTCAGAAAGATTTCTCTGCCAAACAGCTAGATTCATCAAAATGCGATAAATATAGCAGAAATAGTGCCTGCGCTAAAAATAATTGGGCGTGGTTAGGATAATTTCCTGCCTACCACGTCAGCAATTTATGCTGAGTGCGATACGGTAGCACAGCGCACGTCATTTTACGCAGCACAGCGGTCTCTAGCTAGAGACTGCAAGGTACACATCAACCTTTCTTGTGGTGCCTTTCATCGATTCAAATGAAAGAAATTCTTCAGGAATTGCAAATTTGCGGTTAAGTCCTCTGCCTGGGTATTAACCCCCCCTTCAGATGTTTCGGCAAATTGCATGCACGGTTTGCAAAATTTGCAGACAGTTCGCAAATTGCATGTACAGATTGAAATTTGTGTGTTCGATTTGCCAAAATGAATGACCTGAAAAATGTTCTAAATTTTCAAATGAATTGCATTTCAATTTGGTTGCAATGAACTGAACTGAAAATCAACTCATTTGGACCAATTTTCATTTTCTTACCAGCTGAATGCTAATCACTAGAAATAATATAATGCATTTCTATCCATACAGATTCCTACGCAATAGATCCTAAGAGGGAGGTCGAATCCCTTTTGTTCAGTCACAGCTGCAAGAACTCACACTGTCCTAGTCTACCAGACTAATACTTGTTAATGTATCTGTTCTCCAGAAATGTGTTCAAAGATTTTTTAAAGCACACTGTATTACTGATTTCGACCCCTCTGGCAACAGAAAAATAAGGAGGTAATTTTCAAAGGAGTTACATGCGCAAAGGTAACATTATCGTAGCAATTTTCAGAAGCCATTTACTCGACTAAAATGCACTTACACAAGTAAATCCTATGGACAATTCAATGGCATCTATTGTAGCAATTTTCAAAAGCCAACTTATACACAGAGATGGTAACTTTTAAATAGCCGCGCGAGCGCACATGTACGCAAGTATGCCGGCTCACTCATATAGACGCGGCTATTTTATAATATATGCACATATAAGCACACAATATAAAATCGGCTGAATGTGTGTACGTGTGTGCACAATTTTATATGGACGCACATGTGCGTGCGAATGCTGGTTCTACGCTGAAAGTGGTGGGGATTTTAAAAACAACGTGAGGTGATGCAAAAGCCATTTTTCCCAGTTTACCCAGTTAATGGATCAGACTTCCTAACCCCCCCCCCATTATGTAGCCTCCCTTTTACCCTTTTAACCCCGACCCTTAAAAACCCCGCTAACTTGCCTAGTTTTATTTTAATACTTATACAACGTCCATAGCAGAAGTAAAGTTACGTGGTAGGGGACCTCGAAAATACATGTACATTTCAAGGCGACTTCCTAGAAGGCCCCCATGCCCCGCCCATGCTCCACCCAGACCACACCCATGCCCCGCCCCTTTTCAAAACCTTTTTGAGATGTGCGCGTACCAGGAGATATGTGCGAATTTGTATGATTTTTAAAAATCCACACGGTGCGCGCCGGCCCAAGACATGCACATATCTCCCGGCTTTTAAAATCGACATTTCACCACCAAGCATATGGCCAGGCTGCCCTCCATGACGGTGAAGAGCGAGCTCCTGCTCTCCCCATCCGGGGACAAAGATGGAAGAACTGCACCAATGAGGCAGGTCTGGCAGAGCCCACAGAGGGAATTCAACCAGAGAGCTTCCGTTCCCTGGGGGGTGAGTTTCGCCAGTGAAGTAGGGCAGGCCTTTCGGGTGGATGGGCAAAACCGCATGAGTCTGCATGCAGTTTTGCGGAGAAGCCTGGGAAAATATTGCACATGCTTCCTCAGATATAGGCAGATTGGGGCTGTGCACATAATTGTCCATTTGCTGCTTCCATCTCAGGTGCAAATAGAATTTTAGATGGAGGGGGAAGGAATATTTTTAACGAAATGTGTGCTGAGCCCCATTTCTACGTCTGTCATTCCCAATCTCACAAGGTCCTCCTGAAATTCCTCAAGCGGTCAATGTTGAGCATTGCCATATGGAAGATCCCCGGTTCAGTCCCTAGAGTCAGGCCTACACTCCAGGTCAGCTGGAGCCGGGGATGCTGCAGTGGCGGTGTTTTTAGCCCCCAGAGAGGGAAGGGATTCATGGTCATTCCTTGAGGGTAAATAAAATATCAAAACTCATCCCTAGTTGTTTCAAAAAACTGCATAAATCTGCACTCACAGGATCTCATGAAAAGAGCTCCTGTAAAAAATGTTGCAAACATTCTTTGATGCTGGTAATTCTGAACAAATAAAGCAAATCTATTTGATTATGGAAGATGTAATGGATCAAACTGACAAACTAAGAGTAACAAATCACCAGGACTGGTTGAAATCAACTTAGAGTCCCAAATGAACTCAAACATGAAACTGCAAAGCTGTTACTAGAAATCTGTAACCCATCATTTAAAACAGCCACAATACCTGGAGGGAAGCCAGGGTACCGATGATTTTTGAAAAGGGATCCAGGGGCGATCTGAGAAACTGTAGCGCAATGAACCTGCCGCTGGTGCCAGACCAAATGGTACTGGAAAATATTGTGGAAAAACTAAATTATTGGCCATGTGCATAGGCATGGCTGCATAGTGAAGGGCCAACATGGATTTAGGAAAGGCAAGTCTGTGAGATTTTTGTGACGGCATAAATAAACTTATGAAGGTAAGACAGTTTTCCATGGATAATTGGGCCGGCAGAGCATAGGAAGTGAAACCGGTTACTGACATGTAGTCATTCTAGGGTTTTCTCATTTCCAGTCTGTTCTGCTGTAAGCCTGGACATTTGTAACACACATTTTATTACTGCTTTCTCTATCTATCTGAATGCTAACGACTCAGACTAGTCTCTACTGATAATAGGCTAGTATAACATACCTACTGATGGCTTTTTTAGAAATACTATCCCTATGTGGCACCCATATCTGGTCTGGCCACTAGATGCCACTATCCCTGTCCTTATAATACACTTAGGGGTACATTTTCAATGTGGCACATGGGCATCCATGTGCATGTGGTTCCCAGCAAGCACACATGGACGTGATCGGGCTTTTGTCCAGTTCCTTTCCAGTCCGCTCTAATAAAGGAGCGGACTGGGAGGGAACTTTCCTACCCCCCTATCTATCCTTCCTCCCTTTTCCCCTCTCCTCCCCAACCCCTAAACCCAGCCTAGCTCAACTAATTTTTTTTTGGTTTTTGAACTTACCTGCTCTAAGGAGCAGGCAAGAAGTAAGTTCTGCATGCTGGCTGGCACTTCACCGGGGCCGGCCCCGCCCTGCCCCCACACCTGGTCCTGTCTGAGTTCTTACAGCCTCTCCCCTCATGAGAAGCACTTAAAAGCACAGCAAACATAAACAGGCCTGGAGGCAGGAACTGTGGAATCGGTGTTTGGCCGCAGCTTTAGGGGTAGATCTTTAAAATATACGCGCGCGCGTCCATGTGCGTGTGCCACCTGGTGCGCACACATGGGCGCACCGGCGCGCGCATGTTTTATTTATTTATTTATAGATTTTTATATACCGACGTTTGGCGCTGGCCTTCACAACGGTTTACAGGTGTAACAACGATACATGTAACGGTATAACATCAATAAACATAAGGATTACAGGTATATTATGATAATACAAATGACGGCTTGCAATTTCAGGTTGAGAACTTTGGTCTATAATTAATGGTATATAATCAGGGTGTTTACAGGAGTAACAACAATACATGTAACGGGTATAACATCAATAAGCTTAAGGATTACAGTTAAATTGTGATAATACAGATAACGGCTTGCAATTTTGAGTTTGAGAGCTTTGGTCTATAAATAATGGTGTATAATCAGGGATGAATATAGAAAGTGGAGATAGTAGTAAAAGAAACAATACTTGATAGTGATTAAGGAAATGTGAACTATTCAGCTTGGAGTATCAAAATAGAGACGGGTTGAATGAACTAAAGACTGGGGGATGAAAGGGAAGGGGGCAGTTATACACATTGTTCGAAGGGTTTATCCTATGCCATCTCTATAGGTTTTTTGGAACAGCCATGTTTTGAGGAGTTTTTTTAAATTGTTTTATGTGGGTCTGCATCCTTAGGTTTTCGGGTAGAGTATTCCATAGGGTGGGGCCGGCTAGTGACATCGCTCTCTGCCATACCATATTAAATTTGGCTGTTGCGACTGTGGGGATTGATAATAGCGCCTTATTTGCCGATCTTGTGTTGCGTTGTGACGTATGTAACTGGATTACATCGTTTAGCCATTCTACTTCCTTCCCATATATTGTTTTGTGTATAATGGTGAGTTCTTGGAATTCGAAACGTTTATCGATTGGTAGCCAGTGCAGTGCTTTTAGGACGGGGGTGATGTGTTCCGTTTTTGGGGTTTTTTTTTACCAGTTAGAACTCTTGCTGCTGCGTTTTGTAATATTTGAAGTGGACGTGTAGTTGATTTGGGAAGGCCTAATAGTGGGGAGTTGCGGTAATCGAAGCTAGCAAAGATTAGAGACTGTAGTATAAAATCGTGGGCGGAGCATGCAAGGGGGGACGGGGGGACAGAGTTAAGCAAAAATCTCACGGCGACTTATCTATCTAGTGCTGGTATATTCAGTGGTGCAGCAGTTTATCTGGCTAACTTTAGGACCTGGCTGTGGCCCGACCAGAGTTAGCAGGATAAATTAACTGATAACTAAACTAAATACCTGAGCTAGCCAGACAATTTCATTATACCCATTCCACACCCCTAACCTCTCTGGCTAAATACTTAGCTGAGTAAGTGACACTTGCTGATCCTAGCAAGATTCTCAGCGGAGTCACTTAGCCAGATAAGTAGGTACTTATCTTGCTATTTTGAATATTGGCCTCCTAATTATATTATTGAAATTGCTACCTGCCCAGACAGACCTAACTGCCCACAAATTTTAAGACCTGCCCTGTCAGGCCATTGCGCCCCCTACCATAGTTCCCTGTAAGCTGAGCACGTGAGCGATTGCTCCTATCACGGGTTTTACATGGTCGCTCACATACATTTTTATTTGTGCTATATACAGAAATGCAGTGCTAATACTGGCGCTCAAGAATGTTTGGTTTCAAAAAATTGTTGCTCACACAAACAAAAACAAAAAATGTGCACACACCTAGTTACTCCTTGGACAGAACATTGCCCCCTACGCTCAATCCCCTTTTAAATTTATTTAAAAAATGCCGGGGTCCACTGAATCCCCCTCAAGCCCCTCCCCTGGTCCTCTGACGAATGTAATGTACTGCTGCCGCTGAGCCTGCCCTCCCTCCACAGTCTAAATCTGCTTAGCGCCCGCACCTCCTCCCCCACCCCCGAACTCTAAAAATCCCTGCCAGGAGCTAGAAATGAACTTACTTGTTGCTGGTGAGCTTCAGTGCAGTCTCTGTCATAAACCGAGCTGGAAGAATAAACCACACGCAGTTACGCTTCCAGCGCTAGACGGGAATATTTACTTTCAGTGCTAGGAGGAGAGTGTGAACTGTGTGTGGTTTGTGCTTTCAACACAGTTCATAATAGGGGCTGTGCTGGAGCTCGCCAGGAGCGGGTCAGTTCATATCCTGCTCTCAGCCGGGACTTTTAGGGCTGAGGGGATGGGAGGAGGGTCCGGGAGGTGATGGTGGTGCTGAGGGGGGGTTTGGCACCAAAGAGATTTAGACTGCAGGGGGGAGGGCCGGGTGGGAGCAGGAGATTACTGAGAGAACTGAGGAAGAGTCTTGGAGGGGGTGTGGGTGGAGCAGCAGGACCCTGGCACATTTTTGTACAAATTTAAAAGGGGATTGGGGGTAGGGGTTGCACAGCCCAACAGGGCCATCTTAAGATTTAAGGACAAGGCTGAAAATCAGGCCACAGGTCCTTTAGTTTTTTCTCTTTTATTTTTGTTGTGCTACTTAAGCAGATATCTTTCAGAAATATCTGGTTAAACAGGAAATTATCCAACTATACAAGGGCAGATAACTAAAAAACCTAACCGGTTATAATCAAACATAGCCGGTTAAGATTTTTGCAGTTATCCAGCTACAAGTTAACCAGATAACTTTAGGTAAATAATATACTCAGTGGCACATTTATCCTGCTGAGTACACGGGACAAGTTATCCAGCTTTGGCCTGCTAGTAATTACTATAAATATGACAAAACCACAGAAATGCAGAAAAATACAACACAAACCCAGTATGAAGGAAACCATGAACATGAGATTGTGGACAAATTAGATTCTCAATAAAAAAAAAAATAAACCTTTAATAACATTCAAACATCACCAAGCAGCCTGAATCACATGACCACGAATTTAGATGAAATAAGTCAAAACAATTCATACAAAAGATACTTTTGGTAATTGGACAAATTATGGCGATCAAATACAACAGTCCTATGCTGTGTGAAAAGCTGATTCCAATAACCACTGTAAACCAGTGGTTTACACCAGAAAGGTCGCCTGTTGGGAAGTCAATCCATCCTATAGGCCGATTTTATGATTGCATGTATACCTTTGATCCTGTGCAGCAATGGGAAGTAGTGCTTGCCAGAGAGTCTGCTACCTTCTCCTCGTACAGCTGCTTCCCACGCAGGCGGCTCTCCTCCCTGAGGTGTGGGCATCAGTATTCTGAGAAGCCGTTATTGATCCGTATCATTTTTAGGCCTACTCCTGGGCCTTTCCCCCCTCCAGTTACATTTCCACTACCTTCCCGAAAATATTATTTATTTACTCAAGTCTGACCATGCTAAGAAGCTCAAGGCAAGAAGCAATTCACAGACCAGAAAAAAAAAAAAAAACAGGCGTCTTCTTTTCCTCATCTTTTCTGTGATCTCAGATGCCTTCAGCCTTTTCCTAACTACCAAATCTGGTGCCACTTTTATAAAATCAACAAACCCAAACAGTTTAAACTGTTCTAGATCGTCTGTATGTAGAAATATATTGGATTGTCATTCACAGGGAAAAAAAAAAAATCAGGCAGTTTTCCAAATTACCAGTCACCAATTATATTAGATTTAGATTATCCTAAATAATAGTGTGTCCAAGAGACTGACTTTCTTGATAGAGATATTTGAACTCCCTTCAGTCTGAATTTATCTGCGCCTCTATGATGTCCACATTCTATAGGATCACAAAAGCAAGCTTTTTATTTTTATTTTTTTGCACACATCCTGATGATTATTAATTGGTAAGCCTGCCAGTATTTAACCTTTTCACTTCTCGTAAGTTTCTGTGCTTTGGGTAGATTACCCCTGCATGCTGAAACTTGATGGTCTACATCCCAAGGCTCATTGTATAATCAAGCAATACTGACCAAGGGACAAGGAAATTCCTTGCAGTTAATGACCCTCTCATACCCAGTCAATCATTAAACGTATCCAGAGTTCATTGCTATTGTAAACTGTTATTTTGCCGTGATTCCAGTTTTCTCTATATTGGCCGCAAAGCGTGATGCTGGCTTCCCCGCTGCAATCATTTCCAGCTAAAGGACTGCCATTTGTAACAGCTTTAAATTAGAATTTCCAGTTAAATGTTCTATCAGGATTAATGACAAAAATCAATAGAAGACAGAGGGAATGATTTCTCCAAGCAGGGGTGTTCCTCAGGCTCACAACGTACCGGATATACTTACGAGCATCATCCACTCCAAAGCTATTTTGTTAACTGTGTAGCATGGGGGGAAAAAAAAAAAAAAAGCAAAGCATAGCTGAACTTTACAGGGCCCAGGAGAAAAAGAAATAAGACTTTAAATAATTTATTTGGAGAAACAGTCAGTCAGGAGGAACAAATAATGTTTCGCTGCAAGAATCAGGACCTTTGGCACTCCCCTTTTTCGCTCCGGTACCTGAAGCCTCAGCCGGATTGCATTAGTGAAATTTTCATTTGATGGCATTTTAATATTCTGCCTTGATGACTTTTTAGCAACATTTACTTTCAGAGGTCTCGAGTGCTCCCTCAGAGGAAATGAAACATGTCAAAACCCATTACCAAAATCAAAATTTAAATACCTCGGCCGCGTCAGGTCTTACAGACAATCCCATCAGCGCTTAAGCTGTGGCTCGCTACCAGTCGTTCCCGTGCTCAGTCGGTAATGAGGACATTTGATGAAGCATATTCCGGGGTCATGGAACATACGTTAGTGATCTAACTTAACCCATTGATTGCTTATACACAGAGGAGTAAGGCGGTGGGGGGGGGGGGGGAGATTTTATTGAAATATAATGTTAGAATGCGGAAGAGAACTGATTTTTTTTAAACAATCACTGTGATGGATTGGATAGAGGAGGGGGGAGGAGAGACTTGGGGTATGTTAGATCATTCAGATCAGCCTGGAAGTCGGCTGAATCTCAGGACCGAGGAAAAGGCATAAATCCATGGCAGAGCTCCCTGACAAACAGTTGTAGGGGTGGGGGGGGGGCTTATATTTTTCTGATTGACTCCCCCCCTTCTCTCTTCCCTCTTCTCTTCGGCAGTCATGGCTGAATTAGAGCATCAAAGGCTTATGGAAAGTTTCAGGATGGGGCCTTTCACCACAAAACAGGTTCGCGCACTGTAGGCGCCACAGCTTGGTTGCAGGAACAGAGAATTTCTAACATTCAAAAATACCATCTGTCTCCGCGTCAGCTTCTTTTATAACTGGATAAATCTCATTCCTATCATTCTTGCGACTTCCAACCTAGCATGGACCTCCTCTCGCCTCTGGGATAATATTCCCAAACCACTACTGCCAGCACGGCACCAAGGCGGGGGACTTTGCTGGTGTCATTACGTTTAGTGCACGATATTATCAATATGTGCGAAGAGTTTTACTACAAGAAACAGAGAAATGACGCACAGAGCTACATGGAACTGGGAAAATGTACCTCAATGCTGTTGTCGCTTAAGTGAAAGTGGCAGTTCCTTACATGGTTTTACAATTACCATAAAAAATAAAAAAAAATAAAACCCATTAATTCCATGGTCATGTTGCCTGGGTTGGCTGTTATAGATTTACAAAAGGGACCTCTGAAAGGAAGCAGGAAGATCTGCTGGGCTATTAGAATTAAGATTTTACACCAATGTGGCTTAAAGCTGTCCTGCAGGGACCACCCGTAGGGATAAGAAGGTATCTCATTATTAACGTCCTTCATTCACAATCTGGTTTCTCTGCTAAGTTAGCCATCTAAGGTACTGGTTGTAATGGCATTTTTCTTTTTCTTTTTACTCATGTGCAAATCCTCTAAGAACTTTTGAGCAAAGGTAATTGGCTCATTTTGTGAAAAGGTCCAAATAAATTGCAGCAAAATAACAGAGAAAATGAAATTTATTATGAAAATGGACTCACAGAGGAAAGGTCTGGTAGCTCGGTTGCAGTGGGTCCTAGGTTGAATTCCTGGCCTAGGCCTTCTGCTCCCTGGGCCTGGGTGGGGTTTGGGATGCTGTGCAGTCACCATTTATAGGCTTTAGGGGAATGAGGGCGGGGGGGGATTTGTAATTATGATAAATGGTAACACCTAGTGGTTGGATTTAGGACTCATGGTGGGTCTGCATAAATGAGGCAGAATGTTTGGATCTGGATTTGGATACCTACCAGGCCCTGCCCGCCATCTCTCAGAGGAAGGCTTAGAAGAATACCTACAGCGATCAAGTGCTTCCTGGCCCAGAAGAAATCTAGCAGCCTGCCACTAGCTGGTTGATCACCAAAGCCCTTCCTTTGAAGGATAAAAAGTTGAGCAGACCCATCCACAGGCTCAAGCGTGCACCCACTTTGTCCTTCAGCTCGTACCAGCTGACAGGAAATGTGGCCTCAGGAGTCGACAGGTGGACTCCTGGGTATTGCAATGTCTTCCCACTCCAAGCTAGATGACAGAAAGCATTGAAGAGCATGTCCACCTGTTATCCTATTAAAATCCAGGAATATTTCACCCAGCGAATTACATATGCTGGGACACCCGTACTCTCTCTGGGTCAGCCAGGACTCAAGCTGCGAGGCGTTTGTTGTCGGCATATGCCAAAGAGGTCTCTCTTGCATCTTGGATTCTTGCAGTACCAGCCCAGTGAGTATCCTGTGTAGGAGGTGTAGGAAAGGCTCAATGGTCAGTGCATACAGTTACCTAACAAGGGTCATCTTTGAAGCACTCCTCGCTTAAATGCCAGAGGTGTCGTCAGGGACAGTTGACCTTTATGAGGCACTCTGCAGAGCTGTACAGAAGTTGAAGTAGATCCACAAAATGTGGGCTGAAATCAAATGCCTGCACATGACGGCATGACACTGGTAGCAACTGTGGGCCTCATTTACTAAGCATTTTCCCCATGGACACAGAATGGGAGAAAAGCCTTCGTAAATGAGCCCCTGTGTTTTTTGATATATACTGTACTTTTCATGATTTTATTGTGTTTTATTATTTTGAAACATTTCTGTTGAAATTATGTATATTTACTTGGAAGCCACTCAGAACCTTGGAATGTGCAATATATACATTTTTTAAATAAATAAAATAAACTGCCTAGCCTCAAGGGTTTCTTTAAGGACCCGCAGGAGGTCGGGCCCTAGCTCACTCCAGAATTGGCACTAGCACTCCACGGTCAGCCTGTCAATGTCCAGAGAATTATTTTAGGGCATCAGACCTAGGGCTTCGGAGAGCTCAGCCAGACTGAGAGGTCTATCTAGCCACTCCCTAACACTCTGACTGACCGTGGGATTCCCCTCCCATAAAATCTTGCAGATATTTAGGTTTCTGGAATCTAGAGAGAAGAGTGTTGTATAGAATTCTCTAGCTCTGGATCAAATACTCTCCAGATCAGTGAGGAAAGACTCATCCATAGATAGCAGGCATGCTATCTGCTTCTTGGCCTCCCCTTCTCTTTTCTAATCTGTAGAAGAAGCAGCAGTTATGATCCATCTCGTGAAGGATTTGGATGCATGATCTTTTGGTTCCAACACTCGACTAAGTCCCGGAGGGTATGCTTCTTCTGAATTTACAGGGTCTGTAGACCTTAGTCCCTGAGTGCAGGCAGGCACTTCTCAAGATTAAGCACTTCCCCCTCAAGCTGCTCGATCCCCACATCACACCTCCTGTTCACACCTCTGGCATACTCCTGAAGTGGACTTTCCCCACATCTCACCACTGACTATGTGAGGAGAAGTCCATCTCGTAGCCATGCCAGTCATCCCAAAATTCCTGAATCAATGTCACAAAGCCTAGGTCCTTCGGTAAGGAGTTATTGAAGTGCCAACTGGAGGATCAGGGCTCTGGTGATTCTAGCCCTACCATAATGATCACAGCATTGCGATCTGTGAATGGTGCCAGTCTAATGGCACTGGACTGGATTTGTGATAGGTGGCTAGATATACAGAGCTGGTTGATTAAGGATTGGGACACCACACCTGCTCTCACCCTGACAAAAATGAAGGTGTCAGATGTCACAGGGTTGTGTTCTCAGGGAGAAGTAGCAGATCAACTTCTTCAGGGCAGCCGATGAGCCCTGCTATGGCTCCTGTCTTTTTCTGTCCAGGGCTTCAAGGGGTCAGTTAAAATCACCCCCCAAGTACCATAGCCTCATTGACCTCCAAGCCGTCAAGACAGGTTGACATCTAGCTGAAGAACTGCTGCCTACTGGGCCCTGCACTTGGACCATATATGTTAAGGAAATTAATGACTTTACACTCAAGCTGAACCTTGATATACAGCAGTCTTCCTGACATGGCGGCCTTCAGATAAAGCACCTGATCAAAGCTCTCCCCCTGATCAGGGTGAGATTTCCTGCTCAGCTTTATCCTTTCTGCCCTGAGATGGTATCTCTAATTGCAAGGAACCTGCAGTCTACCCAATGGCGGAAACTGAAAGCATTTAGCATGTTGCCTCCGGAGCAGAGGAGAAGGCTTCTAAAAAATGTGACAGGTACTCTCTCCAGGAGCTCCTCTGGTGCCCCTGTCACATGGTAGGGGCAAAGGGTGGCCAGCACCATTTTGACTAATGGCAGCTGCCGGCCCCAGGAATTTTAGGTGAGTCCTGGGGGGTAAATCCATGCTGGCTGTGTCTCAGCCTGCAGGAAGCACCTCACGTCCTCTGTGCTGTAGTAGATGGCATGCAGGGCCCCCTTTTATGGAATAATAAAAGAGCTTTCCACCTCCTCCCTTCCCTGAGGCAGCTTCATAGTTATCTGCAGTCTGTAGGACAGGACAGGCCATGTTGTCCTGTTCTTGCACCGCAGGGGTATCACAGGGATGAGAAAGCATGCACCCCATTAATACTGCTTCACGTGTATAGGGTGGCTCATTTAATAGTACCACCCTGGTCCTTAGTTCCAAAGACCTCCAGAGGCCCAGTTGATATAAAGACCCCCCCCCCCTCCACCACTGTGCAACTCACAATTGCCATGTGTGCGGCAGTCTGCGTATTTTTCCATACATCCTCCTGGCTGCCACAGTGGTTGCAGGACCCACCACCTCAGCCAGTGCCATTTTGTGGCACTCAATGTTTTCCCCTCCCATCGCTGAACATCTGAGCCCATAACTCCGGTTTAGTCCATGGAAGGGGTAGGTAATGTTTCTTACTGAGGGAGGGGGCTCTACTGCCTGATCCTGGCTGCTGTGCTCATCCTCCATTGCTCCCCTCCCCCCTCCCCCTGGTAGAGCATCCAGTGATACCACCACTGCATAAGATCTAATTTGCGGTGGTTTGACCGCAGCGGAAGTGGATGCAGTGACAGGAGAGGAACTGGGGCTCAGATTTTTGTATTTTTTTTTCCCATGCTGCTGGAGGTGTTCTGATCTTATGCACAGCCGCAGGGACACTGCTTATCTCGCTGGCCGGTGATGCAGCCACCTCCAAGGTACAAGGAGGGGTTTTGCCGGCCAGATTGACTACCTCAGCAGTGGATGGAGCTGAGGCAGGAAGAGTATTTGCAGTGGCTGATGATGTGATGCCTAAAAAGTGGGGTGTCTACCCCATCTGATGACGGTGCTGGGGCAGCTATTATAGTGTGCCCAGAAGCGGTATGATTGAAGTTATCTGCCACGCTTGGGGGGTTGCAGTTGTTGGAGTTGCAAGGGTTGGCTGCAGCTGATGTCATTGCTGCAACTTTTGGGGTGCCAGCCAGAAGCTGATATTTGTTGGATTTTTTAAGTTTTAAATGTAAAATATCATATCTATAAGCTGAATATAGCTACCACCATGTAGTCTATATTAGATAGAGTGTGGAAACCGCATTAAAAAAAAGATGGGCTTCTTTATGCAAAAGATAGCCCATGTTCTGCCAGCTGTGGAGCTGGTATGGTATAACTTACAGTCAATTGAATAACTTAAGAATGTATTATCAGCTTTTAATCATCGGTTTCCCCACTTGGGTTTTAGTCCATTTTTAGAAAACACTTTTTTAAAAAATGTTTTTTGTTTTTTTTGAACCATCAATAGGCAGTAATGAAATACTTATCATTGCAGGACTTGGACAGCGTCTGGAACAACATAACCTGACACGGCTCGTGTTTCTTAGGCTTCGTCAGGGGCAGTGAAGTTAGATTCAGTGTCTACAATAAGAAAGCAAATAATGCCATTGACATTCTTGTTAGTATTAAGAATTAACTCATGTCGATGCACAAGTAATACATACGTTCCTATTGTCTGCCTGGCTGCATGCTCTGCTACTCGGTCTCAGCTTTAGCGAACACCAGGATCCGCCATTTTTTTTATAAGACTATTTAAACCATCTAACGGTTTTGAAAAGAACCAATCAGAAAACTGAGGAAAAGGTCACGAGACCAATCAGAAATTATAGCAACGAGGACCATTCGACACAGTTATTTAAACCATCAGGTGATTGGGACGTGAGTGTGAAAATCCACCACTGCTTGTAATAATTAAGTAGGTAGCCGAGATCTCCTCCACGGTCACTCTTAACCACTTTTTCTAAGGCAGTCCACTTGAGCTGATCAAAAGTATAATTAGCGTGAATGCAATGGTTGACCATCAGAGCCTCGATGTTGCCTGTATTTAATTGGCTCCTATGTTCCCGTAACCATATTTTGATCTGCCTGCTGGTACAGCCCACATACAGTAGTGGGCAGGGGCATTGAATCAAATAAACTACGTGTGTAGATTCGCACGTTGTGTTGTGTTTCTTTTTGTACATTCTTCCAGTGATCGGGTGATACCAAGAGTTGCCCTCTATGGTATTACTACACATATTGCAATTGCCACACTGACTATGGGTACCTTCCATCAGGGGTTGACCATCCAGAGAAAGGGAAGCGTGCACAACATGGTCACGGATATTTTTGCTTCTTTGATATGAAAATAATGGAAATTCCGCAAATACTGAATGGAGCTGTAATACATGCCAATGTTTTTTTTAATGCTTTTGGCAATCAAATATGATTATCTGTATGTTGAAGCACACAAATATTTGCAGTAACAGGTTGTTTAAATTGATATTGTAATAATGCAGTTCATAGGGAATAGTAAGCTCGTTTGTAAGCTTTATATACTGCAGAGCAGGGGTA
Source organism: Rhinatrema bivittatum (assembly GCF_901001135.1). Taxonomy (NCBI): domain Eukaryota; kingdom Metazoa; phylum Chordata; class Amphibia; order Gymnophiona; family Rhinatrematidae; genus Rhinatrema; species Rhinatrema bivittatum. The sequence goes on along the minus strand of NC_042627.1, from coordinate 73,898,725 downwards.
ACTTCGATCGAGGAATCTGGTGGCTAATAGACCTGCTTGTATTTTGAATTCTCTATCTGTTGAGCAAAGCCGCCAGATTCTAAAAAACTGACTGACAGGAAGGCCATTTTTAAAGGCCAGTGGATGAAAGCTGTTATACATTAGCAGATTATTCCTCTCAATGGACTTACGATGTACCATAGTCTGTAACTTGGCTTCTTGCTTGAAAATTAATATATCCAAAAATGCTATATGATCTAAACTGGATTGGACTGTAAATTGTAGATCAGAGTCCAGGGTATTTATCAATTTTGAAAATTCTTCCAAAGTTGGGACATCAGCGGTCCAGAAGAATAGCAAATCATCGATGTATCGGATCCAAAATGAGATGTTTTTAAACCATGTTGAGTTATAAATGAGTTGACAGGCTGTTTCAAGGCTGTAACTGCTGGGGCCCGGCCACTCAGGGTCCAGCCACGTGCGTAAGTAACGATTTTTACGCACGCTGGGCTTTTAAAATCCGCCCATTTATTTTTGAACGGTACGCGCATACAGGTTACGCACAGAAAAATACATGGGCACGGTTTGCCTCGCATAAAGCACGCATGCTGACTTTTTCAAACAACGCATGCACTTTTGCAGGCAGATACAGGCAGATTTCCAGAAAGACGTGGCTCGTGCTCCTGCTGTCTGAAATCTGGTGGACTTTTTATGCGCCCGCAGGTACCAGCCTATAGCCTCACCTAGGACTACGGGAAATTGCTTTTCCTTTTGCTTTGAGCTAGAAGCATTGAAATCATATGAATTATCTTGTACAGGATTATGTTATCTTAAGGCCCCCTTTTCCAACAGCAAATACTATTATCGTCATTAGTATTGTTCTCTGTTGATGTTCCTAACAGTTTTCACTGACCTTGGTGTTTACTCAGATGGAAGATCAAATGTTAACATTCTGTTTCAGAGAAGCCATCAATTTGTAAACGCTCCCAAATCTAACTTTCATCTTCAGCAAACAATCGAACCGGGTCAGGCATGTTTGAATAGCCCCTGGATTTCCCCAGACTCCAGTAAGGGGCAATGGGCTTAATCTTCTGTGATCCGTTGGAACCAAACTGTGAACTGGAGTAACTGAGCTGGCATCCAGACAACAGCACAGCCGCCTACTCTAATCCTGCTATTTTGCATCATTGCAAAAACTCTTGAGTATTGTACCATTCAACCACAAGTAAAAGGGAGGATGGTCCAGACTCTCTACCCTAGGAGATGTACTAAAAAAAAAAAAAAAAGGAATGACTTTGCCTTCAGTTTACTTTGATGTATTATCGGTAAATTGGAGGGAGCTGTAGGGATATAAAACACGTCAATGACAGAATGGGCATTGAGGCTTCAGTGATTCCTTCAGTCCAAATTTCCCCTGGCTAAATTTGACCCGAGACTTCCAAGCTGAGCATAGAATCAAATGAATTCTCTGACCCGCTGATTCCTCATTTTGATGCCCACCCTGCTTTACCCCGTGCTATAAATCCACCGTGCTCTATGCTGCACTGCACTTCTGTAACCAGAATTTATGCTAATGGCTGTCTGCATATGCTTATATCACATATTTATATTAAACTTAATAGTCTGTTACATTGCTTCTTAACCCTGTGTCCACACATGATTAACTTTTCTGATTTCTTTCAAAATCGTTATTAACACAGTGTAGAATTTCACCCACCATGTCACTAACTTTCCTGCTGCCTGCCATCAGTGGCTGTGACAATTAGAAAAGCTGTGCTACCTTTTAGAACTGGAATCATATAGGAAGAATGATATGAGCATATGAAGAAAGGTTTTATTTAACCCTGATCTAATGCAAATTGACAAGAGGTAAAATATAACTGTGGCTTCAGGCTCCTTTCAAATGAAGCAAAATCACTTTCCCACTGTTGAACACACTTGCAGTGCAATATACAGACAGACAGCAGAATTATTCAGTCATCATGGTAACATCATGATATGAGCCTGGAATTCTCTTGTTCTGATTTCAGGCAAATACTGTATTTTGAAAAATTTACTGACGAATACCCTGTAGTCTTAAAGACAAATTATCGATCCAAGGATATTTCATTGCAAATATGGAAATGTGTATTAATTGTTTAATATGTAAAGGTGGGGGTTCTCTTTTAAATATCCCGTATTCTGAAGTCTGTGCCATTTAATCTATAATATACATGAACAATTTCCTGAGTTGGATCTTGACAAGTAAGGACACAATGCCTGTTAATATTTTGTTTACAAATTTTTTGTTGAGGAGGAAAATATTTTGTTTTGTTATACTTGTAGACCACCTTCCTCAACCCAAAGCAGTTTATAACAAATAATAATCAAATACATCAGAATAATCCCAATAAATATATCAATAAAGCACATCAATGATCTAAAATATATCAGTATAATACAGACACAGGGCACAATAATACATCAACAGTCTAGAGCAGGGGTGACCAATTCCAGTCATCAAGAGCTAAAAACAGGCCAGGTTTTCAGGATATCCATAGTGAATATGCATGATATAGATTTGTATACAATGGAAGCAGTGCATGCAAATCTCTCTCTAATGCATAATCATTGTAGATTTCCTGAAAACCAAGCCTGCTTTTGGCTCTTGAGGATCAGAGTTGGCCACCCCTAACCTAGACCAACCCCATTCTCACTATAATTTTTCATAACCGTCTACTGAGTATTTCCCTGTACAAGAATAGCATAGAAGGAACAGTTTTGGCTAAATATGTCAAACTTAAGTTTCTTAACTCTAGGTTCAGATTGATTATGTCTTGAAAAATGTACAATGTGAAATGAATTGGTAGCTTCAATAGACATGTTAACATCACTAAAAACAAATGAGACTTAGCCAAATGGTCTGTTTTCAACTAAATGGTGAGGAGACATAATATAGAGGGGAAAATCCCTGCAAAGATATGAATGAAGGCTCATGGTTCTAGATCCCGGTTCAGGTTCCAGTCGAGCTGGAAGCACAATGAAGCAGGAGGAAACTACAGCACTGCCCATCTCCCAATAGACCCCCCATCTCCTTCAAAAATGGTTTTCTGATTTATTCAAAACTAATCCAAACCCTTGGATAGATCTAAATTTGAAAAATAGGGGGGGGTTAAAGCCTTTTCCAAACTCAAGTAATATTTTGCTTCAAAAGTGATGGCTCAGGGAAGAGGATCTGGGATCTACTGGGGACTCGGGGGCGCATTCTGTACGATAAAGATATAACAAAAGGGTTGGGGGTTGCATCCATCCAGGAAAGGTAATGCTACTTTTCGCCATTGCTTAAAATCCTACCTGGACCGATAATTTTAAGTAGAGGGAGGCATGAGCACGTCTGCTCTACCAGCAAAAGCCTTAGACGCAAATAGGGTAAGCCCTAATGGGAAACAAGTCCCAAATCAATTGTGCAATGAGAGACAACATTCAAACCCAGAGGATGGCTAGTTATTGAAATGTTTAATGGAAAAAGGGAGGGAAGAAAAGGAAATCAAAGGGTTTGGCCCAGCATCATCTTGGCGTCATATGTGCAAAAGCTCACATTCTTCTGGTAAAAATCATTTATTTATTATTTATTTAGATTTACATTCTGCCTTTCAGGCACTTCAGAGCAGATTACATTCAGGTACTCTGGGTACTATTTCCCTGTCCTCAGAGAGCTCACATGGCAGAGGCAGACTCGGATGCAGAGGCAATTATTGAATCTTAGTCAAATGGATGTCAGGTCCGGGATGTGACCAACTCAAGGTTATCATATCTTCAGAAGAGATAGAACAGGAAAAGGGGGGAAGAGCAGTGCTTTACATTAGGGGCACAGCAGTGACCACCGAAATACAGGAAATGCTGGGAGAAGCTGAATTACTGCGTGCATTATGCAGACCTCCAGCACAGAACTAAAGAGGTGGATTTCCACATGGGAAGCTCTGCCTGTAGGAGACCTCACTCTTATCTGATGGGGGCTGGAGCCTATTTTCTGCAACAATAGCTTTAAGGGGTGCAAAAGTCTAATTCTGCTTAAGGACCATGCCTCAAACAGCTAGCTTGAGCCAATGTAGCTCAAGCAGAGGCTACAATGGATCTAGTTCTGATGAACAGCAATGGAGACTGCAATATTCAAAGGCTTTCAATAGATAAAAATGCATTTTCGCTTGAAACATACCCAACCTGACTGCATATAAAAGCATGTGCGTTGTTCAACCATGTGCATACTTTTACCAGGGACTCTGAGGTATTCCTGGGGTGGAGAGGAGACAGAGAAAGGACGACATGCATAGCTTTGATTATTCAAACTTACCTATTTGGTACTTTCTGATGGAAATATTACATGAAAAGAATGCAGGCACAAACTCTGTGGGTAATTTTTTCTGGGGATAAATCAGAGCAAAAATCTATTTCATTTTCATGTATAATCAGGAGATAGCAAGTTTCCTTGCATAGGCATTTGGCCAACTTGGCTACACTTCCCAGCTGTGGACAAAAAGTTGAAGGAGCAATCGCTTGTAGGCGGTCAAGCTTATATTACTGACTACTGGGAGATGTTCTTAGCACAGCGGGTGGTGGTAAGAGCAGGAAAAAGTAATGACCAGACGTACAGAGTGTGTGGTCTGGCTTGTATGCTTTACAACTGGGAGATATCCGAAGTATTGGCAAGGGAACTGGATAGACTGAGTGAACCAAATGGCCTTTATCTGACAACATCTATTATGTTACTATGAAAAAAAATATATATATATATATTTTTCTTTTTTTATTGAGCAGCCAGTCACCAGTGAAGTTCCAAAATCACAAAGATATTTTACTGAGACATAGATTTATAAGACAGGGATGAGAAATTTGTGGTTGCCCCATGAGTTACTTGCGACTTGGCATCTTTTCTGACACTGGGTCCCAGCTCTGGGGTAAAAGCACTATATTCTTTAATCTTTCATTGACAGGATTGGTTTACTGTACCTAAGAGCCTGAGCATTCAGGAACGCACCCAGGCTGTAAAAGCAGCGAAGATCAGAAGAGTGAGGAATGCTTTATTAGTCTGGGGACAGCCGTCTTGCCAGCTTGCTCTCTCGTGCAGCTGAAATTTTCCTCTGAACCGAGGGGGGGGAAAAGGCATTACCCACAGCAGAAGGAAAGCCAACAGTGCCACCTGCACAGCGTGCCTCGGCCACTTGTGAAAGAAACTCTGAATTTCCTTTGCAGTAACACAGAAAAAGGTGATTATGAAGTAAGGCTGTGAAGTTGGTTTTTTTTTGACATTATGGTTATTGAATGAGATATAAAATGGCATGATTCAATCCTGCAGCTAAAAGTGGAACACATTTGGAAAAGATGGGCTCCCTTGGACGAAGGCAATGTACCTAATAGGGAGACAAGTGAGTAAAAATATTGTATCAAGACAATGACATCGGATTTTTGTATGGTGTTTGACCCAAATCTGAAAGACTGTACCCTTTTTTTCAAGGATTTATTCATTGTACTCTATATTTTTATTTCAAGGGATCTTCACTCAACGCTTAGGGGTGGGGAGCAATTTTCCAAAGTGTGCAGACACCTGCAAATTCCACAGTACTTTAATCCACTGGTTTTGCTTCACTTCTGAAAGGGAGAATAAGCGCACAACTTTCCCTATGAAATTTGCCCAAGGAAAAAGTTACTTGCAGAAGGGGATGGTAAGTTTTCAATGGGAGTTTTTACATAGGTAAACCTAGAAAGATGACGGCAGAAAAAGACCATACGGCCTATCTAATCTTCCCATCCGCACCAACTGCTCATCTCTGCAATCCCAACCACTCCCTCAGAGATCCCCTGGGCTAGGACCATGCTTTCTTGAATTCAGATATTGTCCTTGTAGGAACCATCTCCACTGGAAGGCTGTTCCTTGCATCCGCCAAGCTTTCTGTAAAGAAATACTTCCTTAGATTACCCCTCAGTCTACAACTTTCACCCTCATCCTATGATCCCTCTTTGTAGAGACCCACTTCCTGGGGGGGGGGGGGGGTTATTTAAATATCACCTTCACATCGTTCCTATCCCACCTTTTCTAGAGTATTCATGTTTAGATATTGCATTGGCAAACAGCTGTTATCCCATGCATAAACCTTTGGAAATTGTCCTCCATAAGCCTTAGAAAATCAGGCCCTAGATTACATTAAAGCAAAGATATAGAAAATGAACTCCAAAGTTGCTTTGCAGTTAACCAAGCAGAGCCTCTCAAATGAGCAAACAGTAATTAGGGGCGATGTTGATCAGCATAGGATTGCACCTTAGGAGAATCTCTGGTTTATGCTTACAATGTCTCAATTTAGAAAATAAGGTGAATGCTTTACAAGATGAAAATATTAGTACAGGTTCCTAATTAGTGCTTAGAGACCTTCCTCATACCAGAGGGCATTACAGGCTGCAAAGATGGGAAAGGTTGACTTTCATTAAAATGTTACAAACAAAATTACCATGAATATGATAATAAATCCCCATAGTTTGATGGTATTTATATTGAGAGGGATAGTAAAGAAGCAGAGGAAAGCTAAAATTATGAAATGTTTGGTGTCCCTACTATATGAGTATAAGCAAACTGCCAATAGATTTGTTGAATTCTATGAAGATATTTACTAATTTCAGAGTCAAGCTAAGCAGAATGAAATTCGGGTGAATCCACCCCTTTCTGGAGGTGAACAAAAAGGCTGGAGGCCTCAATTAGAAACTAGTAAAGTACTCAAATCGAATAAAACTCCAGGGCTTCAGAAATTTTTCATGACCTATTATCATTATCTTTGCTCCATATTTGGGTTTGCCCCATTAGAAGTTCTTTAATTGCTTCCTTACAGAGAAATGTTTCTCCAAGCACCCATTAGAGATTTTGGTAGAAGTTATCCCTCTGCCTGAAAAAGATTCAATTAACTGCTCAAGCTATAAACCTATCTCTCTTCCTAACTCAGACATGCAGCTCTTTGCTAAAACCTTGGTGATGAAACTATGCCCTGTTGTTCCTGGACTAATTCATATGAATCAGTCTTGGTTCTTAAGAGCAGCACTGGACCTTTTTTCACGTCCCAAATTATACATTACTCCTATAGGGGTCTAGTTACTCAACTGTTTTAAAAGCCAGGTGTTAACACCTGGATTTAACATGGGTTAGTTCTCACACTATTCACTAAATTGCAGTACATGAGAACCACACTTTAGTGAATATAATGTTAGGGTTTTTATTTTTTTTTCCCATGGCTAGAAAATTCTTTTTCACTCAACGCACAATAAAGCTCTAGAATTTGTTGCCAGAGGATGTGGTTAGTGCAGTTAGTATAGCTGGGTTCAAAGAAGATTTGGATAAGTTCTTGTAGGAGAAGTCAATTAACTGCTATTAATCAAGTTTACTTAGGGAATAGCCACTGCTATTAATTGCATCAGTAGCATGGGATCTTCTTAGTGTTTGGGTAATTGCCAGGTTCTTGTGGTCTGGTTTGGCCTCTGTTGGAAACTGGATGTTGGGCTTGATGGACCCTTGGTCTGACCCAGCATGGCAATTTCTTATGTTCTTATGTTCTTAACATGCAAATATTACCATCCACACCATCCACAGAAATGTGTAATCCCGTCTTCCGTGCCTTGCTGATAGAACTGCACTGGCTTCCTATGCAATCCAGAATTCATTATAAGGTATTAACTCTAATTTTTCAATATCATCAACAATATTAACCCAGGTTTCTTAGGAGTGACAATTCAACATTACACACCACAGAGAGCCCTAAGATCACAAAACAAAGGTCTCCTAATGGTACCCTCCACTCAGAACACACATCTAACGCAAGTAAGAGGCCGAATGTTTTCCCCTGCAGGCCACAAGTTGTGGAACTCCCATCCAGAGTCACTACGTCTGATAACAGAAAGAAAGAATTTCAAGCAAGAACTAAAAATGTGGCTCTTTAGAAAAATATGCAGGAGAGAGCAATAAGTAGTGAACATATAGTTATGGTGGTGTTGACTAAGAATGTGAATGTGAACACACAGCATGTGATTGCTGACCAAGAATATGAATGCTGATATTGTAAACCGTTGTGAGCTACATTTGGAATGATGGTACGTAAAATGCCTAAATAAATAAAGGGGTCTCAAACTCCAACTTAAAACCACCAAATCTCCTTTTATGAAAAGCTCCGACCACATGGACTCCTCTAAAATGTTGCTAAGTCCCACCCCAAGGGTAGAAACCTTGCCCCTATACAAAATTTAAAAAAGTAAAGGGGCAGATCCCTAGTGATTCCTGCCTCCAAAATGGCACTGGTTGACCAAAACATGCAGGGCATAGGAGAGCCTAGGTTGAACCCAAGCCCCTTTAGATATCAGTATGGTGGGGTGGAAAGTAGGATCACACATCTCCACAGTGGGCAATGCATCAACATCACCGCTGCTGGCATGTGACGCTCATCCCAAGAAGGTTAGCTACAGCTTTTGAGCCGTACAGAACTTATGTTCACTGGATGCATTATACAGGTGCCAGTGTTATCCCTTTTCCTTTCAGATGTAGGGAGGCAATTTTCAAAGATGTTTTATCCATGGGTAAATACCCATTTACCTGTGGAAATCCTTTTGAAAATCCCCCTCCCTTCTAAAAAAGCAATATTGAAATAAAGTCAAAACACATTAATACATAGTGTAGAATTAAATAATTGAAGGTTTTGATATCTGGGGGTAGTAATCAGCTACTGGCTGGCTTGTAAAGTTAGCCAGATAAACTTATGCAGGTAACTTTGGTGTGTGCAGCTGCACCATTGAATATACCTCACTATCTTAAAGTTAACTGGACAGCTTTATCTGGCTAACTGTAGGACTACTCTACAGCCTGACCAGAGTTAGCAAGATAAGTTATCTGACTAAATCCGAATATCAGGTAACCAGATAACATAGCTAACTTTAGACTACCTCAGAATGCTCCTGGAAAGCTCCTGTATTATCTGGCTCAGTTTTAGCCAGATAACAAGTTATCCAGAAAAACTTTAGCTGGAAAAGTGGTTGAAATATTTTAAAAAAATCGGCATTTAGCTGGATAACTCACAAGTTGTCTGGTTAACTGCTGCTAAATATAGACCCTCCTATGTGTTTTTAGAACTATATCTGGATGTCTACAGGACTACCAGATCCCCAGGGATCACCTACTTAGATGACTGTCCAAAGTTCGATGTACAAAATACTTAGATACACAACTGTTTTTTTTTTAATTTGATAAAATCCCTAAATTAGGTATGTGCATTTGTTTGTGATTATGGAAAACAGGATGAGTAAGCCTGTTTTTGTTTCATTTCAAATGAACCAAAAGTAGTCTATGGGTGCCATTTTGGAGGCTGATGTCACTCAAAACTGACATCAGCCAATCAGTGTTCACTTCCAATCTAAGCCTCGCCCACTCTCTCCCCACTGCCCTCCTCCTCCCATAGAAGTGAATGGATGTAGCCCTGCCCATTCCCCACCCCCAGCCCCCACCTATCCCTAACTCCGCCCTTGCTCCTCCTACCTCATAGAAGTGAATGGAGTGACTCCTCTGATGCCCTGCCTGAAACCAAACCCCCTATGATGTCACTTGTATGACATCACCAGAAGTCCAACCCTCACCACACCCCCAAACATATGCCCCTAGAAAGTCATCAGAAAAGACCCTGTCACTTTTTAATGATGACAGACTTAACGGACTCTGGCCATTTGTTATGATCTCACCAGAAGTACAACACGATCCTAACCCATATCCAAAAATGTGACCCCTAGACCATCATCAGAAATGTCCCTGTCTCTTTTAATGATGACAGAGCCGGAAGCAGGTTTTTTTCTAGCCCCTCTGTTTTAAAAGTTACTAGCTGTGACATGGCAGGATGCTTTCTCTCATTCTGTACACAGTGACAGCGAGAATCTCCCCCTTCCCTCCTCCCCTCACTGTAGATACGCATGCGCAATGACACAGCCTGGCAGAGTGAAATGTGAGCAGAGGCATTTCTAGTGGAGGTTGGAGGACTACAAAAGTGAGTTTTTGTTTTAAAAACAGATCTCTGTGTTTACGGCCATACAAAAACAACCATGCCAAAACAGCTATTAAATAAAATTTATTATGAACCAGGTGCCATAGGAAGTTTTGGTGGAATAAATCCTCTTTTTCAGGCTGCTAAAGCATGTAATGAAACAGTGACAGAAAACAAGTAACTGAATGGTTTGTAGATCAAGATGCCTATTTGTTACACAGACCTGCTAGGATACATTTTAAAAGGAGCAAAACCATAGTGTCAGACGTGGATGCACAATGACAGGCTGATCTGGTCTACCTGACCACCTTGTTCGGTTATAACAGTGGCTACAAATACATCTTGATGGTGATAGATGTTTTGTCAAAATATGCATGGGTTGTGAGCCAAAAAACAAAAACAGGCTATGAAGTTTGAAAATATATTTGAAGGTGGCCATGTCTGAAAATATATTTAAAGGTGGCCATGTTCCCAATAAAATACAGACAGGGGTAAAGAGTTTTCAAATAGCTCTGTGAAGAATTTGTTAAAATACAGAGGAATTCATCATTTTGTGATCAACAACGATGTTAATGCAGCGGTTGTGGAGAGATTTAACAAGACTTTAAAATCCAAAATGTGGTGATACTTTACATTGCACAACACTTTTCGACATGAAGATGTGCTTCAGGCTTTTGTGAATAGTTATAACCACAGCTTTCACAGAACAATACAGGCCTGCCCCCATCGATGTAACAGCCTCCAACTCTTGGAAAATAATCTATGGCAATAACAATTGCCCCCCCCCCCCCCCCACCAAATAAAAATGTTAATTTTTTATTCACTTTCAGCAAAATATTGTAAATGGCATGCACCATTTGCAAATAACACTCACTATTTGCAATATGTCTCCCAAAACAAAAAAATGTATTAAAAAGGCCCTAAAATGAAAAACAAAAATAAAAACCTAAAAAATGAAAAACAAAAATATAAAGAAAATGTTTGGCCATGCACCCTGCTACTGAAATAATGCCAATAGCTTTATAAGAATAGATTTTAGACAAAACCTGGTGAAAATGTAGGCATCATATTTTAAAAAGAAAAGGGGGGCAACTTAAAAGCTTTTGGAAAGACCACACAAGTGGCCAGAGGTGCTGTATGTATACAACCCTCCCTGTAGTTTCAATTTGTTTTTTATTGTAATTTCTCTTTTTGTTTATATTCTTGTTTTGCTTCATTTCTGTTGTTTTAGTGCCCAAATGATATTTTGTTAGGTGTTTTTGTGTCATTTTGGATGGGAAAAGACACAAAATGAAAACACTAAATGTCATAATTTGTTTCCCCTTCACTTTAAAATGACAGCACACCCCCCTATGAATGGGCAGGACAGCCCAATGGTGAGAGATCAGTGCGAGAGGGTAGGGTAGAAAAACATGGAAAGGAGGAGACAGAATGCACAGGACAGTAAACTGTATTTCTAAGAGAAAGGAGGGAGTTAGTGTGAGTGATGGAGGAAGCCTGTGTAGAAGACCCGGGGGGACTTTATCACGAAACAGTTAAAGTTCGTGTGGGGAAGACCTGTTTTCAAGATCAGCAAAACACTGTGTTTGGTTTGTTTGGGTTTTTTTCTCCTGTCCCTTTGGCTACATTTCCAGTCAGCAAACCTGATCAGGGCTATGGGGACAGAGTTGCAGATGACAGGGGAAAAGGGCTAGGAAAGATCTGACACCATCAATGGCAACCATTGGCCAACAATTCCCTCAAAGGATGCCCTGGGGTTTTTTTTTTTCCTCTTCTCCTTTTAAATGTGAATAGTGAGAAAATGACAGAAGACAATGTGCTGGTTTAATGCACTTTACACAGAGGTCCCTTTTCCCTTTGGCTCTGACTTACGAATGACTGAGGGTTGTTTAATTGTAACAGATTCTCTGAGAAAAAGGACTTTTATTTTACCCAATAACACAAGAATGGGCAGGAGGCAAACAGTCATTGCCTTGTTTCCAGCTGCCACTCAAGAGCTCAGCCTTTCCAATTCTGAATGGGGTCTCTATTTTTTTTTCTCTCTCTTGGCCTTCATCAGTTGGCTGCATATCAGTAAGGTTGAAATACTTCAGAGATAAGCCATTCAGTTGTGTTTAATTCCGCCTTTAATTTGTCAGACAAAATATCAGGCAGGGGCTTTTAGCATCAAAATGAGAGATTCCTGAAAGCTGAACTCCCACTGGGGTTAGAACAGGAAAGAAGTGCAATTTGTCCCTTGGTATAATGAAGTGCTGGGGAGATGAGAGGAGAAAAAGGGACCAGCGCTAACAGAGAGGGGTGTTTGCACAAAAAAAAAGAAAAAGAAAAAGCTGCAGCAGATACTGGAAATCACTTTGCTCTAAGACTTGAGCAGCTGATTCATTCTTGGTATCTAAATGTCAGTCATTTACAGCTTAATCAGTACTTGTTAACCCCATCCTGGATGCCAAACAAGCAGAAGACAGCAAGAAATCACAGAAAAGTAAATTCCCATTGGCCACTAACTTAATGTCGTCATCTTGCAGTATATTTTATGATTCAGTTTCAGTGCAAGAAAAAGGTGCATTATCTGCTGTGCATTAGCTGGATAATAGTTTCAATTAAAAAAAAAAAAAGAAAGCTAACAATATTTTTACTGCATTTTGCAGGAATGCTACAATGAAGTAAATCTCATATGATAAAAGTATGGACCCGATAAGAATGGGTTAATAGCAATATCTGGCTTTGTTATAGCACCACACAGCATATTGAAATCATCCATTCTAGGTATGAGTTATCATTTTAACAGCATATGAAAACATCAGTGATATTAGTTACATATTGTTTTGTGTCATTTTCCATCTGCAACGACACAAAAAATAGGGAACAAAATTTTGCTTTCTCTTGTTATGTCATTTTAATGCATTATAAACATATAGCGTGCACTAAAAGGAAAGGAGCAACCAGAAATGATATACACGGGAAAGTAAAATGATCAAAAAGGTCATAAATCCAAAATGAAATGACATAACAACATGAAACCATTTTTTTTCCTATATCCATTCAAGGACACTTTCAAAGCATGTCAGATGCATGCATGTATTTATGCAGCATGTCAGATGCATGCATGTATTTATGTTGTGCTTTCTGCCTATAGACAATGAAAAGCAGCTCCTGACATGGGCTAGAGGAGACATGAAGCAAAATTATTATTTTTATTGCTATTCCTATTATATCTTTATCACAGTTGGGTGACCTGATAGGCACTGGAGGGCAACATTATTTATAACTGGGATATGCATTATCAACTGTGGTATATGATATGACTTTCCATAGGCTAAGCAATCAAGGGCAGTGGGGGGCCAAGGCATTGCCTGCCATGGGAGATCTCATGCTCTACAATAGTTGATCACACTGTCTGGCTCACGACTGAAGCAAAGATATAATATCATTCTTTTAGATAGATTTTTTGTTGGTTCCTGGTGGTCACAATTCTACTCAAAGATGTAAAATAATGTTTCCTTCTATACTTAGAAATCAAGCCATATCAAGCTGGGATCCCCCAAAAAACGTATAAGAGCATACCAAGAGTGAAGGACAGATAAGATGAAAGGAACAAGGTAGCTTGTTCAAGATAATACTTATCCATTTTATGTCAAGCCCCTACAGAGCATAAGGAATTCATCCTCAGCCTCTCAAGGCAGAATGGCCTTTTCAAATAACCAACCTTCTGCTGTGTCATGGCATATTCAATTTATACAACTCCAAACATTAACAATAGTCCTGTTATACATACTATTATTTCTCTTTACTGAGAAATCTCTTCAGAAAGATTATATATATTCTGACCAGGAGTGGTGGAGAGGGGAAGCATAGGTGGAAAAAAAGCATACTGTCACATAGCCCTATAGGGATGTGCTTTCATTTAAAACAAATGTGCAAAATACAACAAATGAGTTCTTTTTTTGTCTCATTTGTTTATGCTTCCCATACAAGTCTATGACTATTAAGCAAACAACAGGTTCAGGCAGGGTCTAACTGTTAATTTTATCAACCAACTCTTGCCTGTGTGACATGGGAGCCTCATGGGAGACAATGTGAGACAAGTTGACAAGGAGACCATACTGAGGAAAAATCACAGTGAGACATCTTTTTAACTAGCCTATAGCTGCCATTTGAATCAAATGACTCTGACATCCTCCCACTGAAAGTTATGAGCATGTGCAATAAACTCAATTTCCTTAATTTATTTTGTGGAGTTGAGTTATATTTATTTATTTATTTATTTATTTATTTATTTAAGGGTTTCTTATATACCGAGGCATGTTTGCAAAACATCACCTTGGTTCACAATGTAACATAACTTAGCAACAAGCTTTACAATAATAATAATTATTATTATTATTATTATTATATTTTTAAAAGTTCTCTTAGAGTGGAAGAAATACACTGTATATGTGTCTGTGTGTGTGACAGAGACATTTTTGCATATACTGTGAGGGATAGCCCTAAGCCCTAGAAAGACAGAGTGAGTTTGTGCCACCAGTAAGAAGCTATTGCTTTAACTGTGCTTGACAAGTTGGCTCTGTGCATGCTAAGCACTGACATGAACTCAGTGAACTAGACTTAATGTAGGTGACAAGCACACTTATTCATTATTAGAGTTGTACTGTGAGTGCTGGTACAGTATCAATAAATTCTACTGTAATATCAAAACTACCAGTAGATACTTCAAATTCCATCAAGAAACCACAAGGAAAGAGCAGAGGAGGGAATAGCAGAGGCAGATATGTTGCTGCGGAGCCAGCCCACTTGCCAAAAATATAAGCAGTACTAGTAGCAGTGAGAAAAAAAAGGCAGTCCTGCCCTTAAACTTAAAAAATACTTTTATAGCCGCAGAAAGCCAGGAATGGAAGCCACCTCAAGCCAGAAGAAATTGAAATTGGGAAAGAAGGTGCCACTGCCGATGGTTGCTCTCCCTCTTGTTATGAAGCAGGGGCAAAGGGTGGGAGAGCAATTAAAGGCTGATATTAGCAGGACAGGGGCAGCAGAAGTGCAATGTCCAAAGTCAGCAGCACACACCTCCATGATTACTGCTACTGAAGTAATGGAGGCAATATTTTCAACAACTGATTCTGAGGAAGAATCTTATCTGTGATTCCTTAAAGAATTAGTAGCTAAAGACATTTTTAGCATATCTAGTCAGTAGCAACTTAGCCTCCAGTGAGGTGATGGGAGAGATAGATGATGCTGATGGTAACAGCAACCCCCAGGACATACAGATAGTGCTAGTAGAGCGTGTGTGATATCCCTGGAATTTTTCCTCACAGTCCACATTGAACCTCAATTCCACTGCTAGATTCAGCCCCAAGGATGCAGAGAAGAGATCATGCAAGATATGCCTGATCTTGAATGACTTTAAAATGAGGTAGGACCCACATTTTACCCAGTGTAAGGACATCAGGCGAGAGAAGGTATTGTAGTATCTGACAAACACTGGTATGCAACATCACTTGCAGAAGCAGCACCTGCTAGCATTGGCATTGGAGGAGGTTGGCAGTACTAGCCTAGAAAGACCCCCCTCTGCCACTCAGAGCAAAATCCATAAAAAGGGGGATTAAAGGTGAAGACTCTTCCCCAAGCTGATTCTACAGCCCCTTGTGCCAGTCAGGTAGCAGGCCAGCAGCCTTTGCCATGCATCTGCAGTGGTAACCCACCATAGAGGAAATGGCATGGTATACTGTATCACTGTTCTGGGGCAAGAGAAAAGAAGTATTGAAAGGAGTAATGAGATGCATTGGGGAAATGATTGCCTTGAATGGCCAGCCCCTGCAGATAGTGGAGACCCTGGGCTTTAAGCATCTGCTGCATCTGTTAGACCCACATTACAGTCCTCTCCAGGACTACAAATAATAGGCAGGTTATCCACACCTTGTACAACTAGTTTTAGATTTGTTTTGTTTTTAGTTCATTTAAAATTTATAGCCCACAATCATCACAAACAGAGAGTATAAAGTGGGTTACAGAACTGTAAAAAAACATATATACTGAAGACATACTGAAAAGAAGTATAAGCATATACAGATAAAACTAGACATATGAGGCATCTTCCAAGACCTAATCACTTATTTATTTATTTATTTTTTGGAAATTGTTAACTGCATATCATTTCTCGGCAGTTTACAGTTAAAACATCCACAATTAATACACATGAAAACACTACATTAAAACATTAAAGACTCACTTATACACCATCATCGCACTACCTGAAAATTAAAGATTACTTGCACTTAACCATTCCCAACTTTCTAGACAGAGACTTCCACTCATCAGTATCAAACTGACTCTTCACCTTACTACTTTGGTATATTAAAGTTGTATATATATATATATATATATATATGATATACAATGATAGTCCATAATGAACATGTAGCAATCTGAACTAGTAGTCTCAAAGAATGACCAGATCGTGTCAGCATTTTCCACCGCTGTTGAAGGCTTGGTTTAATAAGAAATATTTTAGTGCCTTCTTAAACGATGTGTGTGACTAAATTAAATATATCTCCTCAGAAAGTGAATTCCAGAAAATAGGCCCAGATATAGAGATTTGTCCTAGTGATGTCCAAATGGGCAAGTTTTATAGACAGAGCTTCCATCAGGAGCTTAGTTTCAGAGCGCAGGGAACACGAAGGTCTATAAATATGCAATACAGCAATCATCCAGCAACTGGGGTCACTGTTAAGAACCCTGTGAATCAGTGAAGCTGTCTTGCATTTATATCTAAAACTAGTGCCATAGTTGCATGCAGTCACAGCTGGCTAAGGCAGAAGAGCATTTCACAAGTGACATCTGGACCAGTATAAATGCTATGCTATGTAGGGATGTGCAGCCAGAAAGTATTTGTTGGATTCGGTATACGTATTTGTCGGGGCCCAGATACATTGCATTCGGTCAAGGGGGGGAAAGCCCGATCCCTTCACCGGGATCGGGCCCCTGTCACATGGTAGGAGCACAAGATGGCACCGGCCATCCATTGCTTCTACCATGTGACAGGGGCCATCCAATGGCACTGGTAGCCCCTGTGACATAGTAAAGTCAAAGTCTATCGGCGCCATTTTGAATACCGGCAGCCAACGGCGTGAGTGCAGGAGATGATCCAGGACCCCCACTGGACCACCAGGAACTTTAGGCAAGTCTTGGGGGGTCAGGAGGGTGGGGGGTTATTCGTTCAGAATTTGTTGCATTCATGGGGGTTCTCCATACGTTTCGCAAACCCACGAATGCAACGAATAGGGACCTATACGTTGCGGATTGTGCATTCGTTCACAATGAATGCACATCCCTAATGCTATGCACATTTATCTTGAAGCACTTCAGTTGCCACGTAAGATCTGAGTTACATAAGTGCCACCCTAGGCAAAATCATCCCCATAGTAAATTCTGGAAACAATGTTAGAGGGTTTCCATGAGCAAGGGGGAAATGGAAGCAGAGGTGTTGCAGTTTGTGGACTCCTTGCAGCAGCAGCAGATGCAAGTGAGACTGAAACCTCTGACAGAAAACAATGCATACAAGCTTACCACCATACTTTGTGATCCATGGATGAAAGGGAGACTCACCCTCTAGTTCCAGCTACTCACATACATGAAGGAGAAACTGGCAGCTAGGGTGTCTGAACAGGAGTGCCAAAGGCAGAGGTACAGTGAGGATGGAGCACAGGAAAAAGTGGCCATCCCATAGACTAGTACAGGCAACTACCACTTCCCTACTCAACTCAATATGTCAAAGCCACGTTGCCTGCACAGAACCTCTCGTGACATAGGCCATAGCTAAAGCGGCTGGCAAGAGAGACCCTAGGCCCTCCCCAGCAAAGAAGACTACAGCAGAAATTTCAGTGAAGTCCATTTAAGGCCATGGGTACAGATGTGCACGCAAGTCCACAGTCTAGCCATACTTATCCCAGGTAATGCAGCACTATCTTCCCTATCCAACAAACAGCATGCCCAGCAAATATGTCTTCTCAATTATAGGGGACATTATAGGCCCTCATTACTCAAGGCTGGAACCAGAGCTCATGAAAAAGCATTTACATTCACAAAGAGGCCTACAAGACATACAGTATAAAAACATATATAATCCCAAAATGCTGATCTTTTTAAAAATCTGTCTTTGCTGGCCCTTCCAGAATTTCCATGCCAGTGGCAGGACAACTGAAAGCACTTTGGAGATTTTGCTGACACATCGCCTAGCTGCCTTGGGGGTTTTGGTGCCTCCATATTGTTTATGGATCCCAGCCTGGTTATCCAATCCTGCTTCTTTCTTCTTTATACTAGGGAGTTTTTTTTCCCCAAAAATGAAAATGTGAAAAAAAAAATACAAGTTTCTTCTCCCATTCTAGTTCTTTTCTGGTTTTATGCTTTGCTGTATAAGCCTGCCACTATTACTGCCCTGCCTGCTCCTGGCTCCCTTATGGTGCCTTTGAGAATATTTATGCCATTCTTGGTGCTGCCTTTACTGCTTTAGCATGATCATACAACTATTGTTGGTTCCCTTTGCCCATCTCATGTTTCCTTGGGTTTTTTTTTTTATGCCTTTGTTCTATTTGCAATTTCTGTGCCTTGGAAGTTTTGGAGTCTTTGTGCTGTTTATGATTCACCACACCCTGTGCCTTGGGAGTATTTTTATGCATTTCTGCTGCTTGCAATTCCCTGAACTCTACGCCTTGAAGGTTTTGATGTTGTGGTAGCACGAGCAGTGCTTGGCTTGGTAACAGCCTTTGGCTGTAGCTTAAGTGCACTTTTATTTACAGTAGAAAAACAAAATGGCAGCAGAACTTCACGTCAGGTATTTCAAACAGGCAGCTCAAAGGAAAACAAATATTTCAGGCAGTTCACCTTTACCTCGGGCAATGCACAGTCTTTAAGCAGTAAAGTCTTTAAACAGAGAGTTTGTTAACCAACCTTAGACAAATCTGCTCTGCTGACAGTCGAGACCTCTAATTCTTAGGACTCTGCTGAACCCTATTCGGGTTAGGGGGTTTCTCTCAAAAGCATGGTGGTTTAGACATGGTTCGGGCCTGATAATAGGCCTCAGCTACTTCTAGGGCTTTATCAATAATAAGGTCTGGGTGCCAGCAAATTCACTGCTTCATGGGTGGATTGAAGCTGTTTTGGAATTATTCCAGCAGCACTGTATTGACTATGTCCACTCTGGTTTTCCCTTCTGGGTGCAGCCACTTCCAGATGGCATCTTTAAGCCTGTGGAATAGGTTCCTAGGGTTCTTTCCAGCCTGTAGAGTTCCATGTCAAAATCACTGTCAGTATGCTTTTGGGGAGAGCCCTGCTCTCCCTAGGCTAGTGGCCTTAATTTCCAGGTACATTGCCATCCCATCCGAATTAGCTGCTTGGCATCTTGACTCGGTCCAGTAAGTACATTCCCCAGATATGTTGCCAACTTGTCCTCTGGCTACCCTGCTAGTCTTTCAGCTCAAAGTTCTTCAAGAAGTCATCCAGGTCTTCACCAGGGTGCATCTTTAAGAGTGTTGGTGTCACTGGAGGCGGGCAGGTCACAGCCATTTGCATTGCTTAGGCTATTTGCATTAGGACTGTATGCTACTGTGTCACCTGCGCTTGCAACACCAACTGCTGTATAATTTGTGTTTGCAGGGCACCCTGTAATGCTGCTGGCCAGTAGCAAGTATTTGGATCACCTGCTCCATGTTCCTTGCTTACTAAGCTTCTTCCAAATTACGTACCTCTCTGGGATAGGAAAGTGGGAAAAATGTTTTTAAAAACCTGCTGGCCTATCTGGCCCTTACTTACTCCTTGACCCCTGACTATACAGGTGGGGATAGCCCTCTTGGCTTGTTACACACAATGAGGAAGTAGAACTGCGTGGCCAAGGGAAAGAAAAAATCACTACAAGGGTTATATTTTTTTTTCTCTCTTTCTGCAGCCATGGGTAGTTGGCTGTGCTTCCCACTTAGGCAAAGGATCCCACTACTACCACCATGTGTGGTAGCTTGAGCACTGTGTGGCTTAGTAATAGAGGCAACAACAAGTAGAATCTGCCTATGGATTAAGTGCACTTTTATTTATAGAGGAAAAACAAAATGGTAGAAGACTTTGACTTCAGGTATTTATTATTTATTTTTTATTTATTTTTTATTTTTATATACCGATGTTCCTGTATAGAATACATATCGCAGACAGTACGTGCAAACAGACAGTGCAAATGGAAAACAAATTCTTTAGGAAGTTCACCTTTACCTCAGGCAACGTATAGTCTTTAAACAGTATTCTTTAAGCAGACAGTCTACACCAACCTCAGACATAGCAAGTCTTTGCATATGCAGGGACTCTGTTAGCTACCAGGGGCCTGTCTAACTTTTTTAGGCCCTCAGGTCTTATACTTTGGTGAAGGTCTCCTTCCTTCACCCAGGATTCCCTGCAAGTCTCAATCTTAAGGAGGACTAGGCGAGAGTGCTGTGCCCGGTCCTTTAAGGTAGTCTGAGGGAGTTTTCTCTATACTCCCTCACAGATGCCTTTGTGCTGTTTGCAATTCCATGAACTGTACACCTTGGGGGTTTTGATGCCTTTGTACTGTTTTTGATTCTCCACACAGTGCTTACATACTGCAAGAGTTATTGGATGTAGCACTGTAATGTAAAACTGTAGTACACTTCATAGGCATAGCCTTGGGCTTTTGATGCCATTTGTCCTCCTACCTCAGCCCTCACGGCACATCTTGGTGCCTTACTGCCTTTCTTCTTGCTGTATTGCTGTGCACCTACTGTTTCTGAATTTGATTGCCAGCACCACTGCTGCTGCTGCTACTGCTCTCAGTCATTCTTGGTGTCTTAGGGTGCTTCCTCCTTTGTTCTAAGTGTCTTGAGTTTCTTTCCAAAGCTCCTTCCCTTACAGTAATTTCTGACTCTTGGTCTTGTCCTAGCAATCTGATGCTTTGCACACTTGCTGCACCACTCATGGAACCTCTGTCTCTTCATGCCACTCCTGGTACTGCATTGTCCTTCTTCACACTTTGGGCTTTTGATGCCATTCTTCCTCTTGCCTCTTTCCTCACAATATATCTTGGGGCCTTGCTGCCACTTTTCTTGCTGAGTTGCTCTGCTCCTATCATCTCTGATTTAAATCACCAATGTCACTGCTACTGCTACCTTTTCAATCCATTCTTGGAGCTAATTGCTGCTACTTGCCATCTCTTGGTCTTGCCTTGGCAATCCAATGCTTTACACAGGCCTTATCCAGTTTCCTTTAATGTACAGTATGCAAAACCAGAACCATGCTCCTCATTATTACCACTTTTTAGGTAATGGAGGCAGCATTGACAAAAACTGATTCAGAAGAAGAATTATGTCCTGGGTTCCTAGAATCACAGGATATTAAACAGCTAGTGACTGGACAGCATTTGGAGCCTCCTGTGAGAAGGTGGAGGAGACAGATGATACAGGCAAGAATGAGAATCAGGTTACACACAGGAAAGGGGACCATTTCCAAGCTTGAACAGCCAGCTCCTTCATCTAATGATACCATATGGAAATAATATCAGGACTTCTCCATGGACTTCCTCTTACTTTTCCATGCCTAGGGCTTTGTACCAATTTGGTTGGTACAAAGCCCTAGGTAGAAGGAATTCTTGTCAATCTGGGTTGCTGCTTTGTACCTCTCATGATGCTTTGGTATCTTCATACCACTCTTTATTTGCTTTGACCCTCTATGACTGCCTCTATTCTACCTCTTCTGGTCTACATTCATGATACCTTGAGCTCTTTATGTCGTACTTGGTGTCACTTTGCTTCTTTCATGCAGCCAGGAGGGATTAATGCCATTATTGTTGATTCCCTTTGCCCAAATTTTGGAGCCTTGGGGTGTTCTTGTCATTTTTGCTGCTGTTTTGCTTCTCTGATGAAGCCTTGGAGAACTCTTGCTACTGCTGGTACTATTTTGCCCCATTGTGGGTCCTCAGGCTCTTCATGCCACTTTTAGTGTCACTTTGACATAGTCTTGAAGCACTGGCATTCATTCATCCTTTCAATGATGTCTACCATCATCTTGATTAGAAATGATTAGAAAATCCCAATTTGAGAGCCCAAAAGAGGCTGCATTGCTTCCTCCATTGACTATAAACGTTTGCCTCTGCACATGCCTGTAGCTCAACTGAATTAAAATGTTTTTGTATTGGTTCCAGAGGGAAAATGAGAACAAGGGACATGTTAGAGCTTGTGATATCTTTCTTTGGATCAATAAAGAGTAACAGCTGAATATGAGGACACATGAGACCCCAAAAGTTAATATGTAATAACTTCTCTATATATTTTATCTCACTTGGTCAAATAAACAATATCCTTTTGCTTAATTAGAAATATGAGATTTATTCTTATATATGTTTACTGTTCTTTATAATATTATAGTGCTCTGAGTCATAATATGAAGTTTATTCTTATATGTGCATACTTATAATATTATATTGCTCTCAGTCATTTTGTGAAAAAGAGACTTGATCTGTATGTATAACTGTACTGTCCCATGACATCTATAATCTTGTAAAATATCTATGTTTACTGGTAAAAATTGTTCTCAGTTAGAGTAAGAACAACTTATGAGACTCAAAGTTTGTTTAAACCTTAAGGAATATTAGTAGGAAAACCTATTAAGAATTTTTTTAATTATATCATCTCAGTGGAAAATATGTCTTAATTCTAAGAATCCATGTTAGCTGTATGATGCCAGATGCATTATAAAGTGATTTGAACTGATTAGCAAGGAAATAGCATCTGGAACTCGTAGAGCAAGGATACCTATGCAACCAAAAGGTCTAATTATTTTTAATACTGGAGAAGAGGCAGCATAGCATGGCAAAAATTCTCAGAGTAACAACGATATGCTAATTTGCATTTAGGAACATCCGACTCATGCCATAAAACTGTTCCTGGAATTGCACAATTTGAATGTTCCGGTGGTCCAGAGTGTCTGGGTTGCAGGTGGTAAGACTCTGCATATAATCTTTTATATCAGAATAGCCTTCTAGCAAAAAAAACTAAAAAAAAAAACTCAAAGAGGAACCTAGTGTATTGTCACAGCCTTGCCTGTAGTCCCTGATACTGCTGACTGGTTTATCTGTATCCCTGAGGGGAAATTCTCAGATGAGGAATGGTCACGAGAAAGATCTCTACATGTAGGTAGTAGGTAATAGGAATTAAAATTCAGATATGGTACGCACACCGTAACAGGGAAATAATAAATGCAGCTCTATGGGGCATCACATTTTTCCCCCATGACCGTCAGTGCCCAGTCATGCTCGCCATCTCCTCAGAGGCCTCTTAGTTAACTATTGCTGAGGTTGTAATATGTGATTCACAGAAGCACTACAGACGGTACAGCAGAATTTCAATTAAATGAATAATCAAATTCAAAACATTATTTGAATAATTAGAGTTCTTAAATTAAGCACGCATTTTTGCAAGTGAACTATAAATTACATTTTCCACTACATTGGCAGTAAACGGGTAATTAATATCTCAACTTTTATTTTTCAATGTTGATTTTTTTTTTAATTGAAAAAAACTAAGGAAATCAAAGAGGTTTACCACCACAGTCTGGATGTTATTGTCAGTTTCCTTTTTAATTGTTTTGGTTTTTTTCCCTAACATACTTTTATTTCTGAAAAAGATTTTCCTCGAAATCGTGTCATGCAGCTAGGCCTTATCTCAGATCAGGCATGTAGGCAGAATCAAAACCTGTAGTGTGTGGTAATTCAGTTCTTACTCGTTTCAGTGTTTTGCGTTCCATCTCAACAGCACTCTAATGCATAAAACATGAAAGCCAAGCGTCTCTCAAGTGGATTTCCTATTTTGATGCCTAAAGTGTATAACAGGTTTCAGAAGGGAGAAGAAACGATGTTGTTATGACAAAACTATGGTTCAGTAGGCCGAGGCACAAGGAGGCAAAGTGAATTCTCTCAAGCCACACAGGCGTTCTGTGACAGAACGCAGGCAGGAACCCCACCTGCCCCCCAAATTCCCAGGCAAACTGTGCCCTAAAATGCTGCACTGTAAAAGAAAAGGAAGTGGCACCAGGGCCCAGATTTAGGAATAGACTATTGCCTAGAGCACCAAATATTGAGGGCGCCATCCACCCAGAGTAAAGAGGGGTGCAGCTGTGCCAAGGAGGAGCCTGCTCTAGTAATCCCACTGTAAAGGGATAGTGCTAGGGCACTCCGGAGGGGAGTGGAGGGAGAGGGACTTCACCCACTCACTGATCCCCCCACAACACGCTAACCCTGCCTACGGGTGCCCAAATCCTAAATCCGGCCCTGAGTGGCCTGCGGGAGTGAGGAAGCGGAAAGAAGTTTTCTGAAGAAAAACGAAATGCTTACGAGTTGGTGCAGATTCGTGTGGCAGTCAGAACGGAGGGAGCATCGCTACGTGCGCCGTACACAGCACTTTCATAAAACTGTTCACCATCAAGAGATACTGTTCTTCTGCTTTGGAATTGAAACCTTATGGACCTGGCTCACAAGCAGAGCTTCTGGTGTTAGGGTGACCTGTAGGGAACAACTTTAATAGACGGTCCAGGCCATTTCAAGAGGTGCTGCCGCAGGATAAAAGGTTTAGAGCTATGAAATTGCACATTGCTTCTGACAGCTGTCCTAAACATTAATCCAACAGGGCTTCTCGTGGGCTGTAGTAGCTGGGTAGCATCACTACGCTGCAAATGGATTGCCATGCCATCCATACTTCAAAGTTTACACACCGGCAATAGCATGCCCTTCCTCTGCTATATTTGACACGTGCATTCAAGTAGGATTTTAATTCTTTTTCAGTGCTCTATACGAAGTAGTAACAATGAAATAATATCTAGTTTTAAAGCAGGAACAGTAGAAAAAAATAATTTTTTTCTAATTCGGTTGAATTTTATACAAGTTAATTCTCTAGGCTCTTCCCTTTTTGCTCTGGTTTATGATTAACTTCTGAGACATTATTAGTGATTAAAGTTTAAGAGAAGTTTCTTATGTCTAGCTATTCCCAATGCTGTGAATCTAAATGAATCTGGGTGCTACTTTGCAACCCTTCATCAGAAACCCATGAAGGTATCACCTCACTATGGGGCAGATTTTAAAAGCCCTATGCGCGCCAAGCCAATTTTGCATAGGCCCATCGACGCGCGGAAGCCCCGGGACGCGCGTATGTCCCGGGGCTTGAAAAAAGGGCAGGGTGTGGGCAGTCCAGGGTAGGGATGTGAATCGTTTTAGGACGATTAAAATTATCGTCCGATAATTTTAATATCGTCTTAAACCGTTATGGAACACAATACAATAGAGATTCTAACGATTTATCGTTATAAATCGTTAGAATCGTGAGCCGGCACACTAAAACCCCCTAAAACCCACCCCCGACCCTTTAAATTAAATCCCCCACCCTCCCGAACCCCCCCCCCCCAATGACTTAAATAACCTGCGGGTCCAGCGGCGGTCCGGAACGGCAGCGGTCCGGAACGGGCTCCTGCTACTGAATCTTGTTGTCTTCAGCCGGCGCCATTTTCCAAAATGGCGCCGAAAAATGGCGGCGGCCATAGACGAACACGATTGGACGGCAGGAGGTCCTTCCGGACCCCCGCTGGACTTTTGGCAAGTCTTGTGGGGGTCAGGAGGCCCCCCCAAGCTGGCCAAAAGTTCCTGGAGGTCCAGCGGGGGTCAGGGAGCGATTTCCCGCCGCGAATCGTTTTCGTACGGAAAATGGCGCCGGCAGGAGATCGACTGCAGGAGGTCGTTCAGCGAGGGTTCCGGCGCCTCGCTGAACGACCTCCTGCAGTCGATCTCCTGCCGGCGCCATTTTCCGTACGAAAACGATTCGCGGCGGGAAATCGCTCCCTGACCCCCGCTGGACCTCCAGGAACTTTTGGCCAGCTTGGGGGGGGCCTCCTGACCCCCACAAGACTTGCCAACAGTCCAGCGGGGGTCCGGAAGGACCTCCTGCCGTCCAATCGTGTTCGTCTATGGCCGCCGCCATTTTTCGGCGCCATTTTGGAAAATGGCGCCGGCTGAAGACAACAAGATTCAGTAGCAGGAGCCCGTTCCGGACCGCTGCCGTTCCGGACCGCCGCTGGACCCGCAGGTTATTTAAGTCATTTGGGGGGGGGTTCGGGAGGGTGGGGGATTTAATTTAAAGGGTCGGGGGTGGGTTTTAGGGGGTTTTAATGTGCCGGTTTTGCGATTTTACGTTTTTTTGATTTTTCACGATTTTTCACGATATTTTACCCCCCCAAACGGCAACAATACGATTCCCTCCCCCTCCCAGCCGAAATCGATCGTTAAGACGATCGAGGACACGATTCACATCCCTAGTCCAGGGCAGGGGCCACATTAAGAAGTACCTAAACAAATGCAATCAACATCATCTACTAAACGAATAAAAAAAAATGGACCTTCATAAAAAAAGCTGCCCATTTTATGTCACTGTTTAAACCCCTGGGGGCAAAAGTGTTCCTCGTAAAAATGAAATGTTGTTCCCCCTGAAGAAATTTACATAAAATATCCCTACCTCTTTCACTACCAATTTGCTTTAGCCAAAAAAAATCATAATTCATCTACTGAATAGACTTTCTGAGTCCAATGTTCTACCAAAGGAGTGTTCTCTTTTTCTGTTCTTAAACAACTTTTATGCTCCACGATCCATGTGTAAACTTCCTGCTTGGTCTGATCTATAATAAATTAAACAGATATATGATCACATACAGGTGTACCATCCCTGAAGTACGTATGAGTTCTTTAACAGAGGTTGCACAAAAGTCCATAAGCAAAATACATGCTTGCAGACTGAACACCTGTCGCATGTAAAATGTCCCTTTTCAACAAGTGTCAAAGGATTATGACCCCCTACGTGAAGCATGGCAGATGTTTAAATTATATCCCTTCTTGATTGCAAAAATAGGTCTCTCTGGAAAGGGGACCACAGAAGACAATATCGACCAATGTTTTAATATAATGTTTTAATGGTGGATGTTCTAATAGAATAAAGGATAGCACATGTGACCTGAGTAAAGAGGAGCATTCATTTTTAACCAATAAGTTTTGTTTGGCATATAACGCCCTATTATATGCTCAGTTCACACAACTTCTGGAATATGTGCTCCAAAAAACATTGCGTCAAACCTACTATGGATGAACACAAATGCCAGAACCGGAGAAAGTAACGAAATGGTATGTTCTCTTTTCAAGATCAAGGATGAAAACTCTTAAAATGTAAGATGGTGATTTGGTCTATGGGCTTCCTGAAAATTGTGAAGTGAATATTATCTCTGATCTTATAAATCCTAATGTCCAAAAAAGCAATGGAATGATGATTGAAGTGAATGGGAAAACTCCAAATTAGGTATTAAGTATTAAGGTATTAATCCATTGTTTAAACTCATGACGTTTAATCTCACCTCCACCCCAAAAACCAAAACAAGTCATTGATATAATGACCTCAAAAAAAGGAATGTGTAGATATGTCTTCTTTTGAAACAGACAAAATATAAACAGGTAACCAAAGGGGCCAGGTGAGAGCCCATCAGAATGTCTTTCATTGAGAATATTGGCTTTTAATGTATAACAAGTATAGTGTGCTTTATGTGTGAAGGATCTGAGAGTTGTAGTGGGTTAGGGTTATATGTGTGGACTGTATTAACATATATTTGGTGTGGAATTGTTTATTCATTTGCTATAAATTATTGAGAAATAGTGTGATAATTGTCTCATTGAGTAATTTTCAATATCTTTGTATTTATCACCTGTGTATGTTTTTAATCTGGCGTGCCATTATAAATATAAAGTTAAGAATTATTACTAAGCATTCTATGAGGTCAGCATCTTGTTCTTTCAACCAGACAAAGATAAGCCACAGTCAGCCTTTTGATGCAAACTTACGTCCATCTAGAGCTTCGAGCAAGGGCAAAAATCTCTTCTGTACCTGAGCTAAAATGCCATAAGTGTGGTCATGAGCAGTTTAGGAGGCAGGAGCTTCTGATCTCACAGTAATGTACTTCACCACGTAAAACTACAAAATATTTTATTCTCCTTCAGGCTTTCCGCGCTAGCTTTGCATATTGATGGGTTTGTTAAACTATAGCTCAATTCCATTTGCAAGTTTCCTTATGTTTTACCCCTGTGTCTTTATGTCACTGGCTACAGCCAAAGGAGCAGAAGACTAAAATCTAAAAAAAAAAAGAAAAAAAAGAATTTCAAGGCTGATAAATAATAATTAAAACATCTTCAGCAAGTGGCCTATATTTGTGATTCTGCCTGATCTACAACGCACAGCGCTGAATATAAAGAAATGTTTCATCAATATGCTATGGTGGATTGACAGAGCATGTGGATTACACCTAAAATGTGAGCAGCAAACTTGATCTAGGATTTTGGAATAAGCTAAAGTATCTGGAGGATACCATGCCACATGAAAGGCTGATTTTCAAGTGAAGGAGGGAGAGATTTAGGGATAACGTTTCTGAGAAGAACCAGCTGAGGGGAAGCTCCAGTTGGTGATAATTAATAGTGCATGTTTCGGTTGAAACAAGATGAAAAGTGGGATCCCACAGGGTTCTGTTGCTTTTGACAACTCTTATTTAATGTTTTCATCAGTGATCTAGAGAAAGGAATAGACAGCGATATTATCATTCATGCACATGACACCAAATTCTTGTCACATTGTAAATACACTGGAGACCTCACTGATTTTGCAAAGAGATATAGCTAATATAAATAGCTGCTTCTTATGCACGCACACACACACGTTTATTTTCTAACCAACTCCTACACAACTTTGAAAGCTGAAAATTGGCATACTAATGATGAAGTAATAGTAGCTTAACAAATAAAAACAAATATTTATAGGGTACTACCTTTGTATTGGACAAAATATGTTTCTTGACTTGACTAGCTTTCCAGAGCTAACACTCTCTTCCTTCAGGTCACAATTCATATGAGCAGAAGTTGACGTTCACCAGGAAATCTAGCGTAGTGTGACTGCCATAAGTGAATCATAAAAGACATTCCAGTGATAGGGTGAAGGGATGGGGTGAGGAGGAAGAGGTGATGGGGGGGGGGGGGGTGTTGGAAGGGTGATCAAAAGGTAACATGCAGCATAATTTTATGGTACATAATGTTACAAGAAACCTATAGGTCTGGAGATTCTCATCCCTTCCCTTCACCCTGTCTCTGGAATGCCATTTATGATTCACACACACACTATATGTGTTTTGGTTTTATTTATTTTTTTCTATTAATACTAATGGTCTAAGTATTGAAACTAACAGTAAAAGTCTGAAAAAACAATATTAAGTTCAGTCAGAACCAACCTCTACTGGGGGTCATGATGCCATTTGTTTTCATTCAAAGCCACCTGTGGTTTCCACCTATTTTTAACCCACTCCTTCACCTCTTTTATGTAGTCCAACTATCCCGGTGTGAGTCCTTGGTCAAGAGCCACAGACCGCAGGCCCTTCCAGAGCCCAGTACTTGTATAACCTGTGTTCTGCCATAAGGTGTCGCTATTGTATAATGACCGAGGCTTCCCTCCACCGAGGTTTGTGAATGCCACCTTCTCAGCATCCCCCCGGTTCCGGCTGAGCCAAGGAACGGAAGCTGGGGCTCAGGAATCAAACTCACTGTACAGCACTGCAGCAAACATTTTGCTATTTAATGTTTTCATTTTAGGAGTTATATTATTTTATTCTGCT
Source organism: Rhinatrema bivittatum (assembly GCF_901001135.1). NCBI lineage: Eukaryota > Metazoa > Chordata > Amphibia > Gymnophiona > Rhinatrematidae > Rhinatrema > Rhinatrema bivittatum. Next base: position 73,868,999 of record NC_042627.1, on the reverse strand, counting down.
GGCATATCTCCACCAGTATTTGATCCATCAGTTATTTTACATTACAAGTTGTATATGAAATATGTGTATCTATAGCAAAAATACTCCCTGCTGCTTCGTAACATTACATCTTTTGTTTCCAAGACCCTATGGTTATTGGCTACTACATTACATTCTATCTCTTTTCTCAATGTCGGATTTTCCTTCTTCCTTCAAAGACAGGCATGCACTTGTATACAAAGTTTTACTCTCCTAAGCTATGAGGCAAAAGCTCTTGTCCAGGTGCATCTTTGACAGCCATCTTTTATATTTTAACACAAGCAAAGAGTTTTGTTACTCACCCAGTACACATTGTACCGCCTTGGGATTGGACAAAAGGTAAAAAAGTCTTATGATAATGGTATCTAGCTATGAGTTTGCATTATCATTTCATAAGGCAAAACAGAAGGTGACATATGCCCACTGCCATTCCTTAGTTTTTGACGGAACATATTCATCAAAAAAGCATGCAGTCCCTTGAGCTCGCAGCCATATGCTACGGGAAAATGTCACCAGTTAAAGATGTATTCATTTGCTGTTTTGAAAACTCTGTTTGATATTCATGCATTCCAAGTGTTTTGACCTAGATTTCTGTAGAGGCATTAGATCCAGCACTGAACAGGAAGCTAGGCAGCTGTTGCTTATGTAGTCAAAGGAAGAATCTGAAGCACAAAAAAAAGGAATTAAAAAAATGAAAACATTTATTAATAGGTGCCAACATTTTGCACAGCCAATATGTTTAATCCTAGATTAACTCATAGAAGCATATGGGGATGCATTTGTTGCAAAGCTTTACAGAAAAGAACAGAGGAAAAGTTGGAGGCGGCTGAAGTTCACAAGGAATAGAATTTGCACTTTCTTCTTCTCCTCGCGCAAGCCTAGCACACTGGAGATGTTCTTACTCGTTAACTGTTTTCTAATGGTGTAAAACATATTTTTGGATCATAAAACATTGCTGGATGCTTAACTATAGTTATAAGACAAATCTTTCCGAGTCTGAATTGTAATAGTTGACAACAAACAGGACCAATCTGAATAGAAACCTCAACTGGGCACTGTGGTCAATTAGGTAATCTTTTGGCCTACAAAAATGGTCCATTCTTCTTTTAATCAAACACCTGAAGGAAATTAGAGATGCCTTTTTGTCATTATCTGTATTTAAGGTTCCCATTTCACTTTAAGAATTTTTTTTTATCCGTCAAATAAAGGTTTTTCTACAACAGAAAAGACTGACTGAATGCTCTTTTTTCTAATGCTTTGCAAACTGGGTCCCTGGTACCAAGCTCACTCAGTTCCAAAAGGAACAAAAATAGACTTTGACTTAAAAAAAAAAGGGGGGAAACAAGAGACAGGAAGGGTGGAAAAACCTTCCTTGTCTCCCAAAGGAAAGGATAATTACTGAAGAAAAACAACTGAAAGTGAAGCTCCTCTGCATCGGGTGACACTGATGGACCTATCTACTGGAGGTGAGTCGGAAAGCAGCAGAATCTTCCCTACCCCTCAGCCTAAGCTTGTACAGGGACTCTCTGTGAAGAGGTACCAAGGCACTCACGGGGAAGGTATCCAAAAAAAAAAAAAAGGATCAAAAAGCACAACGTTGCAAAAATGGATCAGACGAGCAGGAGGGCAACTCAGGAGAACCTTCTTAAATAAGTTAACAAAAATATTTAACGGAAGGCAAAGACATCCTGCCTGCTGAAAGATTAACCAAAAAAAAAAAATCCACTGAAGTCTAACTTGAAATAAAAATCTACACCGTGGGATGGTGGCAGGGGTTTATCTACTGCTAGAGCAGACCATCTGCAGCTCCCACCTGGGGGAGTCAAACCCAAAACCTCTCCACCACATAACATCTCTGAACCTGCCCAGCTAGAAAGGGCACTCCTTTTGGTTCCTGACACTAGCTCAGCATCTCTCCTTTCTCCTTTTCCCTTCTTTCTATTCCAGTTTTGTGTTTTCATTTTCTTTCTGGTTTTCTCCCTCCTTTTCTGTTTCTTATCTTCCTTCTCTGGCCCTTCAGCAGCAGATATTTTAATACTTTATCTTCCTTTTTCTATCCTCTTCTTGCCTTCTCTCCTCTCTCCTTCTCTTTCTCCTGCATGCTCTCGCCTTCATTCTTTTTCCCCTTCCTCCTCCATTATCTTCCTGGATCTCACCTCCAATTCAGAGTCCTCTCCCTACTCCATTTCCTACCATTGTTAGTTTTCTCTCTCCTCTTTCTCTTCCTCCTCACTTCCTCCCTCCTCCCCTTGCTCTTATCTCTCTCCCTTTGCTGTCTCCTTAACTTTGCTATCCCTTATCTTGCTCTCCCTTTTTTTACCCACTCTTGCTCCTTCTCTCTTTTTATCCTTGCTCTTCCCTCCCCAATTCTTGATCTCCCCCCTCTCTCTCTCTCAAACACACAGATACTCTTTCCCTCCACCACCACACCTCTCTTCTTCTGCACTCTCATCTCACTGCCCTTACACAGATAGGCAGTCTCTCTCTCTCTTCCCCTTTACCCCTTGGTTAGCACTGTCATTGTGAGAGCTGAAACAGAAAGAAGAAACCACAGGAAAAGGTGCTTCCTAACAGTACAGCTGTTGTGTCCTCTCACTGCTGATTGGCTCTGGTTAGCAAAATGAGCCAATCCGAAGAAAAGTGGGGAAGAATCTGGAAGGCTGAGAAGCTACTCCCCACCAGCTCCTTCTGCCTTGCCTACTGTTCTAACAAAAGATGGTCATGTCAGGAAGAGCAGGATGACCTTCAAGACCTGAAGATCCTGGGTGCTCTCCAGGTAATCCTGGAGAGCACCCAGCTGAGTCTCTAAACCCGGAGTATCCGAGTGAGATCCAGAGAGTTCCCAGGTATGCTGTTAAGTGAACTAATTCTTGCTTCTTAATGTAAAACTCAATTCTACTTTAAGTGATATCAGATTTTGCCTGATCCCATAAGAAGCACTGTTATTAGGGATAAGCAGCAGGGATGGATTCATCCAATTTGGTATTCGTATCGTTGCATCCGTTTTTGGGGGACCCCGATTCGTCCATTAGTTACATATGGTATTTGTTTCCCATTAAAGTTGAAAAAAATCCCCATCCCAACCCTTTAAATGTAATTAACTACAACCCCTCACCCTCCTGACCCCCCCCCAAGACTTGCCAAAAGTCCCTGGTGGTCCAGCGGGGGTCCTGGAGCAATCTCCTGCACTCAGGCCGTCAGCTGCTGGAGGGTGGGGGAGTTTATTCATTAATGATACGTTGCATTCATGGGGGTTCCCATACGTTTCGGAACCCCACAAATGCAATGAATAGGGACCTCTATGTTGCAGATTGCGCATTTGTTCAAAACGAATGCACATCCCTAACTGTTATGCATTTAATGTCACTTGAATACATCTCATTTAGAATTCCAATGTGAAAGATCTTCTAATTTTATGTGTTTTCCAAAGGTCAAAAAGAACTACAGAATAAGCAACTGGCGACCTTTTATTCTCTGTTGATTTTCATCGTTTTATCTATTTAAAACCTGAATGATTGATAAAACCATATTTACTGTATGTATCAACTAAAATAGATCTAGTTGCTAGAAATCATCAGAAAATTCTAGTTGAACATTCCACCACTATGGAAATGTGGTGGCTTGAGGGAATGATGGCTACTACCTGGAGATGAATATCCTTATTCAATAATGCGACTCCAACATTGCTCTATGCTTCAACAGCAAGAGGAAATGTGGAAAAAAGAATTTGCAACCACATAAAAGCAGGGGAGTAGCTTGCTTGTTACGGCGGTTACTACCCCAAACCAAAAAATACCTGATACTTCACTTTCAATGCAAATCCACCATAACTCTCTGCTTCAACGGCAGGGGAGGAAATTTTGACAATTCACGCATATCCAGCATAGCCCTCTGCTTCAACGGCAGGGGAGCAAGTCTGATATTTCACTTCAATGCAAAGCCAGCATAGCTCTCTGCTTCAACGGCAGGGGAAGAAGTTTGACACTTCACGCATAGTTCACCAAGACTGAACTACTGCTAATCACCCCTGAAGGCAGTCACTTTCATAACCAACTACATTCTAACATACAAATATCCCATGCCCGAGATCTTGGAGTTATACTAGATAGTCACGTAAACTTAAAGCAGTTTATAAGACAAACAACAAGGGAGTGCTTCTACAAGCTACAAGTACTCAAAAAACTCAAACCGCTTCTATTCCATTATGATTTCAGATCTGTCCTTCAAGCCATTCTTTTCTCCAAGATAGTCTACTGCAATTCCATCCTGCAAGGTCTACCGACTTCTACTATAAAATCTCTCCAGTTGCTCCAAAATGCAGCAGCGAGAATTTTAACAAATACTAATCGTAGAGCGCATATCTCCCCCATCCTTAAAGATCTTCACTGGCTCCCAGTAAATTTCAGGATCCTTCATAAATCACTAACAATTATCCATAAAAGCATTCACCATCAAACTCCATTAGATCTTTCACACCCTCTTAAATTGCACTCGACGACCAGACCCTTAAGAGATGCCTACAAGGGATCCTTACACGTTCCCCCAATCAAAATAGTTCACCACTCAAACATCAGAGACAGGACATTCTCTATCACAGGACCTTCCATCTGGAATGCCATGCCTCCGGACCTCAGGCAGGAAACCTGTCTACTAACTTTCAAAAAGAAACTAAAGACATGGCTATTCTGCCGAGCCTTCCCAGATACTAGTTCTACAATCTGATTTAGAATCATCATATCTCTTATGTAAATACTCAAAACGCTAAGCTTGCTCACATTTTATCATGAGGTTCGGCCTCTGCCTCCATCCCATACTCCATTGTATATAGTAACTTATTGTATATAATTAATTATCGTTCGTTCTCCCCCTCTTTTTTTCCTCCTTCCTGTTAAGGCAACCTTGTTATAATGTAACTTTTATGCTCCTTCTAAATGACTCTTGTTGAATTGTTGGTTATAGTTCTGCTTAGTTCGATGTAAACCGAGTTGATTTGATCTGTATCAAGAAAGTCGGTATATAAAAGCCTTAAATAAATAAATAAATATCCAGCATAGTCCTCTGCTTCAACGGCAGGGGAGCAAGTCTGATATTTCACTTTCAATACATAGCCAGCATGGTTCTCTGCTTCAACGACAGGGGAGAATGAAGAAAGGTGGATCTATATTCAGGCAACAATCAACAAGGACTGAATTACACAGTCTGAATAAACAGATAAGCATGGGTGTAGCTTGCTTATTGCGGTGGTTAATACCCCTAACTAAATTAAGCTATTTCACTTAGATGCAGTTCCAACACTGCTCTCTACATTAATGGTGGGGGTGGAAGGGAAATAGAATAAAAAAAGGTTACTAAGAGCCAAGAGAAACAGATAAGTATGTGAGAGAAAAAAAAAGTGCAAAAGCTTGCTGGGGAGACTGGATGGGCCATTTGGTCTTCTTCTGCCGTCATTTCTATGTTTCTATATATTACGGTCTAATATAAAAGAAGTGCAAAATGTAAATGCCTCGATTATTCTACAGCGTATGAATATTACCAGAAGAATAGAATCTTTGGAGAACTATTCTTGTTGATTAAATTTAAGGGTTACTAATTTTCCAAAAATTTCAGGATCACCTTTTTCTGTCATAGTGCGGAAATATTTTCTAGAAAATTTAAAAATTCCAGAAGATAAAATTCCTGTTTTAAGTAAAAGTACATTCCTTCCATTTCAAAAGAACCAAAATCCTAATCCAATTCCTACTAATTCCATGGAAATCTAATTCCTACTAATTCTATGGAAATTTGATAGCTTTTTTAGAAATGTCAACAGAGGAAGTTCTCGATAGAGCAACCTTCTCTTGACGTTCAGTTTTCTTCAAGACTTAAATTCAGTGATGCGGCACTATTTCCAAAACTATAAAATTTCTTTCTATGGTGGTCAAGTTAGAATGTACCACGATTTCGCAAAAATGACACAAGATCACCACAAGGCATTCTTAAAAATGAAAAGAGATGTTTTGGAATGTGGTGCTTAATATATAACAAAGGAAGGACTCAAAAAACTTTTTGTAAGGAAGTATTGGTAATCACATACTCCAAAAACTATACCAACACTTATCGATAACTTATACTGTACGTTACAGACAGATGTTTTGGAATGTGGTGCAACATTTTTACTATGCTACCCATGCCGGTGCATGGTTAAAAAAGGAAATAGTACTTATATTTTTTCAATCCGGACCAACTGAGTCATTTTTGGAAAGCTACAAAGGCCCTCAAGGTTAACGGTAATCCCCAGATATTTTAGGTATATTAAAATATAATGGGAGTAGTTTAACCCATATTTTCTTTCAAAATGATGTAGTTAAATTTTGTTTTTTCTCCTCATATTCTAAGAAACCCTTTGATATATTAAAATTTGTGTATCCATATTGCGAGATGGTATTGAGATATGTTTTAATATTTTCTTTTTCTTTTTTATATTTTCAATATCTTATTACCTGGAAAAGATCTCTAAGTATTTCTGTACAAAGATGTTATGATTGCTTTGTAAGTTTAATTAAAAATCTAATAAATAAAATAAAAAAAACCAAAAAAAACCCCTATATTTACTATGTAAGCCACGAATATGGTACTGGTTCATCGTCTTAAGATAATGCAAGATAAATGGTAACAATTATACGTGGCAGATGCAGCCGGTCTGGACACTGGATCCCACTATCGCTGTCCTTAACACCTTTTTCTTAGGAGCCATCCATACCCTTCAGTCCCTCCCAGCTAGAAGCTCTGATTGGATGTCTCAGCGCTTTTTAGCCCAGCCATTTTAAGACACTGGGGGTTCAGTTTCAGAGAGCAGCCAGAGAGTAAAGATGTATTTTTCCACACTCTGGTAGGGCCTTCTAGAAGAGACACCTCATTGTGCAAACCCTGCCAGAGAGTCCTTCTCGGTTATAATTTACAGAGAGATAGACTTTTAAGCCTGATGCCCTTTACAGGCAGAAGGGCTCTCACCAGGGGGCCGAAGACCTGTGAGCCTACTCTAAGCCCTGGGTGGGCAAGCACCAGTGATGGATCCTGCTGTGAGAGACAGTAAGGGCAGAGAAGATATCCAATTTATACTTTAAAATATTTTTGGACTCTGAGTTACGTGCGGACGTTTTTGGATCGCCCTTCCCCACTGGCATTAAAGAGCTGTGTGAAAGCCTAGTCCCACTGACTTTTCCCTAAGAGAAGTCCCCCAGACAAAGAAACAAGCAAGGGCAAAGTAACAACTGAACTAAAGGAAGGAAGACCATGAATCAGGAGATCCCATCCGGATTGCCACCTATCAAGGAACCAGGACTGGCTGGGTGTTCAAGGAGGAGAAGATAACCAAAAGTAGCATTTTTTAATGCACAGGGGACCCTATCACTAGGACTCCAAGGGAATAGCTGTTGGGAGAGGAAGCACATTTAATATCATCATGGGCTCTACCCAGAGCTATGTAATAAGGACACCTAGCTACCATGCAGAAAATCCTGTATCAATGCTCATTTTTGGACAATGGACATTATTTAACTTTATGAATCAGTAAATTATTATTTTACACCCAGTCCTGGTCCTGCCTATTCTTGTTGCATCTCATTTCATGGAACGCACTAACAGATACATAAGAAAATAAGAAATTGCCATACTGGGTCAGACCAAGGGTCCATTAAGCCCAGCATCCTGTTTACAACAGTGGCCAATCCAGGCTACAAGTTCCTGGCAAATACCCAAATACTAAGTATATCCCATGCTACTGAAAAATAATTTTCTCTGATTTGTTTTAAATGTGCTACATACTAACTTCATGGAATGCACCCTAGACCTTCTATCACTGCATGTAGTTTGGCAAGAGGGTGAGATAATTTGCCTTTAGTAATCCCTGAGTGGGAACTGAACCCTGGCTGTCCCTGGTTTAGAGCCCATTGCTCTGGCCACTAGGCTAGTACTCCACTCCACTAGGCTACTACTCCACTTCAAATGTATACATTGGCAGCCATATTTCATTGACCTGGCCACAAGTGAGAGCTTCCCCCCATAAAAAGAACTCCCCCCAGGGACTGAGAGCCAGCATGGGATGTGAAATGCTAGCCGGAAAAGCATCCTGAAGGGAGTTACCATATCCTAAAAAAAGGGTTACATATACCTAAAAAATGGGTTACATATACTTTTACAATATTTACAATATACATTAATGGGAATTCAAAGCTTTCATATTTTGTGGGCCAGGTATGACCTGAAGCCTGATTTATTAAAAGCTAAAAGACCCAGAAGGGGAGAGAAGCCTTAGTGAATCAGCTCCTCGGTGCTGTAATATGTTATTGGTTTCCAGATACACGCCGCCAGGAAGGCGACAGCTTCTTATTTCACTGCAATGTGCTACCACTTTTACTTCTATTTTCCGTAGCCTGATTTTATCATAGAAATTTGTCATTCTGTCTCTGCTGCACACCTAAACAAACTGCAACAATTCCAGTCGTTATACTTTTCCGACCGCAGTTGATTTCTCATTCTGTTTGACCCATCAATCTTTCATCTTCAGAAACATCTCCATTGTTGCTAGCTGTGGCTACAGGAATAGCACTTCATGAAAAGGTCTACGTGTTTGCTAGAGGAAAGGGGGAATACAATAGAAACATTCAGAGGGAGATATAATAGAAAGATTCAAATATTTGACAGACTTCAATAAATCAAAAAGGGAGCATTTTCTGCAGAAAAAGGAATTTCAAGGACAAGAGGTCATGATATAAAACTGGAGGGAAAAAGTTACAATGAGAACATGAGAAAATGCTACTTTACTTATTTTACTGAGATGATGGTAGAGGCCTGCAATAATCTGCCAGCAGAAGTGGGGAAAACCCATACTGTGCTATAATTTAAGCACACCTGGGGGAGATGTAGAGGACAGTGGTAGAAAATAGGACTGGGAGATTTGAATATCGCAAGTAATCCCACTCTTCAGTTCCTTAAGAGCAGAGGCAAAGAAGGGATGTGATAAGGAGTGTTGGCTATGGGGAGGTTTGAGAAGGGGTGGGGGCAGTGGTCATGGTGCATATTGAAGTCCTGGGCTTATGTTTTGATCTGATTGTGTTTTAAAATTTTTGTAGTTTTATGTTGTTCGCCGCCTTGGGCCGGCTGGTTCCCAGGAAGAAGTTATACCAATAAGAAATGAATTTTTTTTTATATATACCGACGTTCGATCTGAGATATCATATCGGTTTACATTCAGGTACTGAAGGTACCTGAATGAATGAAGTGAAAGGAGTTAAAAGGCAGATAAAGGAAACATGACATAGAAATACTGAAGGCTATGGGGTGACCAAGTAGGAATCAGGAGGCTACAACTCCCCAGAAACCAAGTGGGCCATATCAGCAGACTCTCGATGTTTGGGTACTGTCCAAAAAGATGATAATGAGAAAACAAAGGGTAAATAAAGAAATCTTGTGCTACTGGGGTAACTGGTTGGGTACCAGCAGGCTACACTTCTCCAGAAGTCAACAGGTCAGCGCCATCACATTGGTGCTGGCTGGTGAGCTACCATCCACCATGCTGATAAGTAGGAAGAGTGGATAAAGAAACATGATCTAATGATACCACAGGCCATGGGGTTGCCAGGTTGGTACCAGCAAGGTACAACTTCCAAGAAACCAATTGGGTTAGTGCTGGAAGGTTGGCAGTGACCAGGTACCATTCAGCAAGGCCCTGGGTGTTCAGGGAACATTCTCACTAGTTTTGGTACAAAACTTGATGGTAAGACATGGGGGGAGGGCATTGGGTGTTGGATTAAGTATGGGATATGGTGTGTTTATCTGCCTGGAATGGTAGAGGACGAGTGAGGAAGAAAAGAAAACAAACTTGGATAAAGAGTGATCAGGAGTGACAAGTGGTCAAGCTTCTATAACTGGCAAGTGGGGTGTATATCCTTCTAGTGTGAACAGGAATAACCGGGCAGAATGAAGAGGCCAACCAGTCTTTACCTGCCTTCATCTGTTGAGTTACTATGTTTGAACATATTACCATTTATGAGGGTAATTTTCAAAAATTATTTATTTCCTTTTTTTTATTTACAAATATTTCTATTCTGCCTACGGGAAAAAACATGCTAGGTAGATAACAAAATAAAAGCTATAATAATTAAAACAATAAAACAATTAAAAATGTAACAAAACAAAAATTCATAACACAATATAATAAAATGAAATCATGAATTAGAAAAAGCAGCTTGAAACAATAATGTCTTTAACTGTTTGCGAAAACCCTTTATATATCTTCATGGGCCCAAAGGGAGCTGGGAGTGCATTTCATAAAGATGGATCACAAAAAATAGCCATTGATACAGGTAAAATATAGCTACTTACCCACAGAAATCATAAACCTACTGTCAGTACATGGCTGCCCTCCCTGGGGGTAATGGCATGCATGTCATTTCACACCTGAGTATTTGTACCCGCATTGAGAGGAGCTGCTCTTGGGGCCTGTGTTACGGAGGGGAATGCTACAATGTGCATAGTTTTGCATTTTCAAAAACCACACAAGTTGCTTGGAATATCCACAGAAAAAGGAGATGCAAAGTGCTCAATGGGACCATTGCATGCATATTTTCCCTTTCGGAAACAGTGCAAAGTCCATGGGGTAAAGTACTTGCAGACTCTGCTGATACCTGTGTATTTTTTTTTATTATTGCTTCCTGGGAATACTTCCTTACAATGAAGAAAAAAATCTATCTAATATATTCTAATTGATAATGCATTTGCCGAAATGCTACAGATCTGTGTGTTATCAACAGCATCACATTATAAGTGCCATTTTTGCCCTTTTGATAGAAATAAGATCACGTTCTGTGAAAGGTTACACGACGCAGGTATAATGTTAGACTGAGGAGAGGATGGAGAGGATATTTGAGCAGCTTCGGTTAATCCTGCATTTGCACACAGTGATAGGCAGGCACTGAGGTTATAAGATATTTATCATTACAAGTCCCAGTGTTGGCCCTGAGACCTGGCATCTAAAGATTGGACAATCAGACTGAAAAAGTCCAGGCTGTGTGAAATGGCTTGGTTATTTTTCTTTCTTTTAAAGAATCACCCAGTTTTCTAGCAGGTAACCAAAAGACTGAATTTTCAAGAGGGACGTGTACAGGAAAAAAATTTTTTTTTTGTTTTCTTTATTCATTTTCATTTCACTTGATTTATGTTTATTTTGTTTCCTTTTGTTGAAATAAACATTTTAAAAAATGTAAAAAAAAAAAATAAAGAGACAAAAGGGTTGGGTTTCAGCCCTCCCTCCTGCCACAAACCCCTCCCTCCCCACGCAGCACCACCAAAATACAAAATGTACCCCTCTCTGATCCTTCTCCTATCCTCCAAGCCTCCATGGACACAAATCTTTCCCCATCCATGGGACTGAATACGTCAAAATGGTGCAGGAGCCATTGTGAGATGATATCGGCGGTCTCCTTGTTTAGTTAAGGCCTCTTTTTCTGAAGGCCATGTCCCACCTTTACTGCAACAACAAGCAGAAGAACATAAGAAGTTGTGTTACTGGGTCAGACCGAGGGTCCATCAAGCCCAGCATCCTGTGTCCAACAGTGGCCAATCCAGGCCACAAGTACCTGGCAAATACCCAAACATTAAGTGGATCCCATGCTACTGATGCCAGCATCAAGCAGTGGCTCTTCCCTAATCAGTGCGTCCCTTATTAAAAACAAAACAAAAAACTTGACAGCAATGATCCCTCCAACTTTCACCTAATAAAATCCATTCCTTTAGTGGCAAAAGTGGTAGAATCCATTATACAGAAGCAGTTTCCGGACTTCTCGGATGACGATTAAATTCATGACAACTTTTAGTTTGGTTTTCGTCCTAAGCAATAAGCTTAGGACGAAAGCTTAGAATAAGCTTAGGACGAAAGCTTAGGACGAAAGCTTAGAATAAGTACTGAAGTCCTTATTCTATCCAGTTTAAATACTATTTGGAGAGGTTTTGATTCTGGCACTAGATTTCTCTTGATTCTGCTTGGCACCTCTGCTGCTTCTATACCTTCAGCAGCAAGATATCGCTCTCCTGGCTATCTTTCAGGCCGATGCAGAAAGATGGGGTGAGCCGAACGCACCTCTTTCTGCCTGCACTTCTGCACTCATTTTCCCCTGCACGGAACTTTACTGCCAATGCAGCAAAGGAGCTGTGCGCGCAGAAAATTCACGTATCCAAATGGGAGCACTGCTCAGCGCCCTCGCATGGAAATCCCATGCAAATGAGGGCATTAGGCATTAAACCCTCCCCACCTCGATTGCAGAGAGACTGCTTCTGGCCAGCCCGCATTTTTTGGCACTGGAAACGTAACCCCTGGTCAGAGCTGGAGTTGAGTTTCTAACGCTCATGCAATGCTCCGGTAAGCAGCCAACAGTAGGGAGAGAAGAAGGGAGGAAAAAAAGGAACGGCTCAGGCAGAATCTGCGACTGCTGGAACTGCATCAGGAAAGAAAATTCAGGATCTTGTTTGAGATCTTCCGGTAAAGCATGCCTCAGTAAGGGTTCCAGCACGCCAAATGGTCTCTCTCTGGATTCGGCAAGATGGATCTGTCTAACTGTAGGGACCTCCAAGAGATTCTGATAGGAAGACCAAAAAACTTTTACAGGTTTGTATGTCTTGAGCCCTGCGTTCAAACATTTGGTGGTAGCCAAAGCAATTTAAACAAAACTGGGTGTTACATGCCACCGTCACAGTGTCCCCTTACCTCCCCGGCACCTTGCTGCCTTCTAGGGATGTACAGCAGGGACGGATACGTTCGATTCGGTATTCATCGGGACCCAAATCCTTTACATCCATTTTCGGGGGACCCCGATTCATCCATTAGTTACATATGGGATTTGTTTCCCATTAAAGTAAAAAAAAACAAACCCATCCCAACCCTTTAAACTTAATTAACTAAAAACCCCCAACCTCCTGACCCCCCCTCCCCCCAAGACTTGCCAAAAGTTCCTGGTTGTCCAGCGGGGGTCCTGGAGTGATCTCTTGCACTCGGGCCGTCGGCTGCCGGTATTCAAAATGGCGCCGATAGCCTTTGCCCTTACTATGTCACAGGGGCTACCGGTACCATTGGTCGTCCCCTGTCACATGGTAGGAGTTCCTACCTACCCTGACCTTAGCTTGGGCCTCAACTTGCCTTCTTGCTATCTGCCCCAACCTTGGCCTGGACCTGGATATTGTTGCTGACTGCTAGCCCTGTCCTCTGCCTGAGACTTGACTTTGCCTGACTGCTCCTTACAGGATTATCACCTAAGCCTTGCTGGGCCCTGGAACCAAGGACTCAACCTGCAGGGAACAGGGCTGATGTAGGTGAAGCCCCAGCTCCAGTCCTAGTAAGAGTGAGTCCACTTGCTGTCGACGTGGGCTTAGCAGGTTTACCTGCTAGGCTGCATCAACCATGCCAACCCTAAGGACTCACTTCCGTGATACTGTGGCCATGTTCTCTAATGCCAACACCTGTCATGAGTATTGCAGCTATGTTCTGACTAATCTGAAGGATCGTTATTATGACATATGGGAATCCAATGTATAGCACATTACAGTAATCTAAAAATGTTATAACCAAAGCATGCAACACATTCCTAAAATCAATCTCAGATAAAAACAGTTTAATATGGTGAAGCATGTGCAATTTAAAAATGGAATTTTTGACCTAAACTAAGGGAGGGATCCAAGATGGCGACACAGTAGGAACGGGCTACGGGTCGCTCCACAATTTTGCTGAAAAAGTTTGACCTAAAAAGGAAAAATGCCACCGAAAAGGAAGGGGAAAGTCAGGGTTTACCCCTCGACCCCCCAACTAACTTCGGCGGCTTACCAGGAGATTACCCGTTTTCTTACTTCCTCCACCACATTACTACCAGGGATCGAGGAGACCTTGGAGCGGAGCCAACAGAGAGGGGAGTCCGCTCCGGAGGAGATAAGCCTGAGTCCGGACCTGAGGGCTGCACCAAAGCAGGAAACTGGTCGGATGTTTCAACTTGATGCGCCGGAGAGTGGTTCTGCTTCCGGAGCATTTGCAGAGTTACCAACGCTAACGTCGACTGCTGTGCCAAGTGCACAGGAAAACAACGCAGCCGTCCCGGGAGAGGTGAACCAAGTTTCGGGAACAACAGAGACTGGCCATGGAGAAGGGGCTACTGGGGTAAGTCCCGCGGATATTTTCCTGCCTTTACTCCGGGTAACCTCCCCAGTTGCGGCACCCCTAAAAATCCCAGAGCGACCAGAGACTGTGACAAATGCAGCGTTGTGGGATTTGATGGTAGGGGTTGCGACCGTAGTTAATCAAGTTAATGAGAAAGTGGAAGTGTTAGCTTCTCAAGGGACTCAAAATTCACAGGAAATCCAACAGAAATTTGATTTGGTTACAAAGAGAATTGAAAAACTTGAAGAAAAAGAACAGGAAAATCTAAATTTCAAAGCTGCTGTTGCAAAGGACAATCAATTTACAGCGAGAAGGATTGAAGCATTGGAAAATGTTCATAGACAATTAAATATTAGGATATTAAACTTTCCTCGTGTAATAGGAGAAAATCCTTATATATCACTGAAAAAAATTCCTGAAGGAAGTTTTGGGGTTCCAAGAGGAAAATTTGCCCAATATTAATAGATGTTTCTTTCTGCCTAATCGAACTTCCCTTCCTACTTCAAATAGAGGAAATATTCAGGAAAATTTAACCGATTTCCTAGAAAATTCTGAACTAGAGGTTATAGATAGACCTACGTTATTAGTTTCCTTAATATCACTAACAGATGTTCAGTTAATCATGAAAAAGTATTTCTTGAAATTTCCCACTCTCTTTCTTGGTGAAAATGTGAAGATTTTTCCTGATTTGTCCCCAATCACTCAAGGAAGGCGAAGGGAATTCTTAACCCTTCGCCAACAGGCAATTGCATTGGGTTATTCCTTCAAATTAAAATTTCCATGTAAATGTATTTTAAGGAAAGGACCAGAAGTTAACATATTTTTCACTTCTCAACAGCTAAACAATTTTCTAATATCTAAATTACCCCTTACATCTTCCCCAATAGATACGTAAAAAGTGGTGGATAGATGTCGCTTTTCCTTAAAGGAATAATTAAGTTTATTTAATGTATTCAGTTTGCTATAGTTCTCTGCAACTCTGGATCCTATTTGTAGGTGGAAACACTATATATATATTGATTTATAAGTTGAGGACTTATGGAATTTAATTTATTTCCTTTTTGGGAGTGTATAAACTCATTTATTTCATTCTAATGATATGCTTTATGTTATTATATTCTATTTGTTAATATTTCTTACAAGCAAAATGTATGATTTTGTAAGTTAAAACTGATAAATAAAGAATTAAAAAAAAAAAATGGAATTTTTAACCCCATTCTTTATTTATAAATGGCAAGAGAAAGATGGATCAATCAAGAACCCCAAACTGCACACCTGACACAATAATGCAATTTTAAAATCATCATTCACTGATTCTACAGGTGCAGTATATTAGAAGAGGAGGACCTGGCTAAATACAAAATCTTAGTTTTCTTCATATATATAGCCAGTTTATAATTCTGCATACAATCGTTAATAGCACACATACAAGCCAAAACCTTTAACATTGTGTCAGCTACAGGTGGACGGAATGTCGTCAGTATAGACGTGATAACCAACATCCATTAGAGCAAGAAGCTGTGAGATAGGAAACACATAAATATTAAAAAGGTTTGCCAACTAGGCAGATCCTTGCGGCACACCAGAAAGAGGAAATAAAGATGATTGTACTCCAATCCCGACAACTCTCTATCAGTTAGAAAGAAAAGACTCAAAAAAAGTCAAAACAGTTGAGGATAACTCTATAATCATCAAACACTGAATCAAAACAACATGATTCAGGATGTCTAAAGCTGACAAAATAACCAGAAAAAAGGAAATGCCATCATCAAACCCCTAACCAAACACCTTGGCCATTGATCAACGCAGGGATTCAGTGCTGTGGCCTGCATGAAACCCAAACTGAAAATCATCAAGTAAGCTTTGATCATTAATGAACCACTGTAATTGTTTAAGTTCTGCCTTGTCCAAGACCTTTGCCAAAAATGGGGAAGATGACCTAGGGCGTGAATTGTTCATGCAGGGAAGATCACACCAGGCCTTCTTAGAAATGAGATGTACAGATGTAATCTTAAGGGTAAACATAGGCGGCTAAGAAGCTGCCAGGCACTGTGGCAACTGGCTTTAAAATAAGGATTTATGTACGTAACTGTTGGCCCCTGCCCCAGAATGCCCTGCCATTCCCTAGCTCTGCCCCCTATTTAAATTCAAGCCCGCATATATACGCACATAATTTGTGGCTTTTAAAATACGCGTTTCTCGCGCATGGCCCAGATACTCGCATATGTGGGCTTTTTAGTGAACGCAACATTTTTAAAATTCACCCCTTAATGCCTAGCTGAGTACTGTGACAGAATATTTGCCGTCACTGGTTCCGTGTTGTGGAATTTGGAAAGAGTCATGGCTTAAAACTTTTAAAAAGCATCTCAAGGCTGTCTTCTTCAGTGCCATCAACCCTTACCAGCACATCCCCATTATGGCATTTTTTCCACCGTTTTCTTCCCTTCCAGACTTGCTTTTGTGCTTTTTCTTTTATTGTTTACAACACCCTTGGCTCACTTTATTGTTCTTTCGGTTCGGTTTGTTTTTCTTAAGTGATAATGGTCCTTTTGCTGTGGCTGTTAGTTGAGTATTAATCGTGTAAGGCATGTCATGAGCTGTTTGTTTTGATCGTAGACATGTAGGCTTTTACGTAAGCCACCAATACAAATGTTTTTAAATAAAGAAATAAACAGGAGCGATCCTCGGTTCATCCTGCCCCCGCCTGCTCCTATTTGTCAAAATGCTGTGGCTGGCTCCTGGTTTAGATTTCCATGTTGCATCAACTAATAAAGCTTCGACTATGATGATGATTGAAGTGTGTATGTGTGTCTGCCTCCATGAGGGTCAGGACAGATGCGGGTGGTGGGTGAAGGGGGTGGATAGGATAGTCATGGCTGCCCCGCTCACTAGTGTCTATGAAAAAAAAAGTGCAAAAAAAATTAAGATTGGCCTCAAGGAGCCTGGGCATCTGTGGGCCAGGTCTTCCTCCTGTTGAACAGGAAGTTACAAAGATTCCCAAAGATGCAACATTAAATAGTTGAAGACTGGGCCTTTAAAAGAAACTTTTCAATTAAAAAGAAAAAGGGGAGGGGGGATTATTTTGATATTCAAAGAAGAAAGTAATATCTAGTTGGGAGGTCTAACTTCTATGATGTAACCCTGACAATTCCCACTGATTCCCTCTAACAACTTTTATGGGCCCAGTGTGCATATTTTAAACACCACAAGCCTTTGCATGAATGAGCTGTTTGTTATTCTTGTTGATTGTTTGATAAGAAATTTCAGGATGTGTTTGGTTTTTGGTTTTTTTTTTAACAATAGGGCAGAAAAAAACCCAAAAAGGCTTCAGCCCATTCCCTGTATTCTTTGGTGCCCACGTTGCTTCATTTCCTGGTTTTTGATCCAGACATCCCTCTTTTGTTTTCCCGATGCTTGGCCAGCGCGTGTCGGTGCTGTGGCCACCGCACAAATATTTTTTTTGTTCGGCCCCCCTCTCCCCCTCCGAGCGCAGCCGCTGACGGATGCCTCGGCTTCCTGAGGACGGGAGGCTGCTGCTTGGGCTGCCACCACCCTCACAGGAAGAGATAGAGGGGCTGCGTCCGTCCAAGGGGAAGTTGTGGGAAGCCCCTGCAGTTGGCAGATTGTGCACTTCTCGGCCTACGGCAAGCGGCTTAAGGTGTTTTATAGGCTGTAATGCAGCCTTTCTGTTGGGAGGAATGAATCCCTAGGGCTGCCTGAAGCGCACCAACCCGCAGATTCTTGCAACACCCACACATACTCAGGGGAAGTTCTGGGATGAAAAGATAAGGCCTTGCCAACTGGATCCGACACAGCCTGAGCTTTTATGTAACTTTCACTTAACTCAAAGAGCCGATCTGGAGAGGAGCCTCCACCTCCCTCCCAATCTGCCTGAAAATTTTAAAATCACCTCCCAGCTTTACAGGAAAAGTGGAAGAAAGCAGCCCAGCCCTCGATTCTTATAATGAACTGTTAAGCAGAATATTCCATTCGTTATCACGGGTAACTCTAGCGGCACAGCCTACCCGAGCTGATATGGTACTTCTTTAATTATGTAATGCCCTCGGTATCAACTGCATGAAGATCGACTTCTGTGAAACACACACTTGATCTTCCTTGTTTACTGATCTCTGTATTTTACTCAATTTTTGCAAAAAAGCTGTTTGCAGTACTTTCTTCACATGCCTTAAAGGTAAGGAGAAATTGATTAGATTGCCAAGTTAAAAGAGAGACACCTAAATTAATTTTAAAATCAGACTCACTGAATCTAATAAACTTCTTACACTGTCCATATGGAGTTTATGGAACAGAATAATACAAAGTGGAGCTCTTCATGAGGACACAGCCTGCCACAAAGTAAAATACAACTTTAATAGGAAGAGCAATTTCATCACTTTTGAGCAATTTAAGAACATAAGAACATAAGAACATGCCATACTGGGTCAGACCAAGGGTCCATCAAGCCCAGCATCCTGTTTCCAACAGTGGCCAATCCAGGCCATAACAACCTGGCAAGTACCCAAAAACTAACTCTATTCCATGTAACCATTGCTAATGGCAGTGGCTATTCTCTAAGTGAACTTAATAGAAGGTAATGGACTTCTCCTCCAAGAACTTATCCAATCCTTTTTTAAACACCGCTATACTAACTGCACTAACCACATACTCTGGCAACAAATTCCAGAGTTTAATTGTGCGTTGAGTAAAAAAGAACTTTCTCCGATTAGTTTTAAATGTGCCACATGCTAACTTCATGGAGTGCCCCCTAGTTTTTCTATTATCCGAAAGAGTAAATAACTGATTCACATTTACCAGTTCTAGACCTCTCATGATTTTAAACACCTCTATCATATCCCCCCTCAGTCGTCTCTTCTCCAAGCCGAAAAGTCCTAACCTCTTCAGCCTTTCCTCATAGGGGAGCTGTTCCATTCCCCTTATCATTTTGGTCGCCCTTTTCTGTACCTTCTCCATCACAATTATATCTTTTTTGAGATGCAGCGACCAGAATTGTACACAGTATTCAAGGTGCGGTCTCACCATGGAGCGATACAGAGGCATTATGACATTTTCCATTTTATTCACCAAAAAAAGCAAACAGAATGTTGGGAATTATTAGAAAGGGAATGTGTGCTCCTAATTTTAGGCAAATATATGAGGAAATGTTACTTGCGTTATCTTCCCTTAGGACTCATCGGCTTTTACATGTGCAAGTGAACACATTTTAAACCTGCATACATGAAGGAAATGACATGCTTCCCCGCTTAGTTCACCAGTTTCCCACTCCGCCTCTGGTTCTTCAGCCTACACCTCGCCCGTTGACTCACATCCCTCACCCAGGAAGTTTTTGGCTATAACGAGTTTTATTCTGACTTACACCTGAAAAGGAGCAGAAGTAAAAAGGCGCAGGTGACAGCCCGACACACGCGTTGCATTCGCCAGTTTTAAAATCAGATGGTATGCGCGGAAACCGTTGGCCCTGTCCCAGAACGCCACTGACCCGGCCCAGATGTGCCCCTTTCTTCTGTGCTCGCATGTGCGTATTTTTCCAGGTTTTTAAAATAAGAGTTGTCCCTGCTCAGCCCCTATATACTCACACATATGGGCCTTTTAACACCAGCAGCTTAAAATTCACCCCATGCCTTTTCTTGGTGCACATTTTCCAGTCACTGTGCCTTTTTTAACTCTTGATTCATTAGCATACCACTGGCTTACTGCATTGGCATTTTTTTTTTTTTTTTAAATTAGCTTGCGTGTTAAGAAAGCATGCACTTTATGCTCACATTCTACGTCGGCCCCTTTGCAAATTAACCTTTCCACATCACTGTTTAGTTACTGCTTCTTTGTTTTCTCCTTGAGATTGGAAAAACGTCTCCAACTGGAATATTCTTCTGCATCCCTAACTTCCTGCCTCTTATTTATTATATAGGTTTCTATTCTTCTTGTTCACTCAGCGAAAAAAAAAAAAAAAAAAGAAAAGTTTACCGGGGTGTAGTTTGTTATTTTCGTATTTTGTTTTATACCAGTCTTGCTGTTTATTTTATGGTCTAATTACGAACAGTAACAGCACAAAACACAGGGGCACCAGAAATTAGCAAGGAGCCCTACCTTTAGCAATTACTTCTACATTTCATGCCTATCGGTTTCAGTCCCCTATGCCGGGCCTTCACCAGGGGACCAATAGCAGTAGGCGTGAAATGTCGACAGAAAAGGATTTGCCACCGTGTAGTGGTTTCGGTGAATTGCTCTTCTGATTTAACAGTGTGCCCAATAATTATGTTTTTCATAATCCAAATGGATTGTTTTCCATATATTATTCTGCCCACCTCTGAATAATACACTTACTTGAAATACTGACAACATCACATAGAGCCTACAGAGCAAACAGCGGTGCACTGATTTCAGAACAGTGCTTTTAACATTTCTAGAATTTTTTGTGGGAAAGGTTATACAATTTAGAGAGAGAGAGGGGTTTTTTTTTGGGGGGGGGGAGGAATAAACCAAGTATTTTAAGCTGCACCACAGACCCACAGGGAGACGGAGGGGAGGGGATTTATGAATAGCCCACAGGACTGCAGACTACACTTTTGCTAAAGTTCAAAGAAAAAAAACACTGATTTGCATCTCTTTGACGAGTAGCAAAGTGCAGAGTTGGGTGCAGGAAGAAAGCTTCCCCTCCTGCTTTTTAACCTGGAATTTCTGCAGGTGGGGAGGGGGAGGGGCTCCAAATAGCCCACGTTCATTTGCAGAACGGAATGTGCAATGCAATGGTTATCTGTTTGCAGATTCTTATATTTCGCAACTTACAAACCTGCTGTTCAGTACGGGTAGAGTCATGATTAAAAAATCAGTAAACAAACACGCATACTTTAAAAACACAAACATCGCAGGTAAAGAATAAAACAGGCGTATAAATTAAATTAAGCTGAATATATTTCCTTAAAAAGTAAGGGCTGTATTTGCTTCCTAAAACAGAAGTAATTCTGCTCCAGACAGGAACATATTCCATATTACTGGGCCAGCAAATAAAAAGGCTCTGCATCTAGCCTTCTCTAGCCTACGGTTACGTAAGCAGGGAATCTCTAAATTGCTGACTGCAAGTTTCATCACCTGATTCTTTGCCCCTTTTTCCAGATATTTAATGTATATATTAAACACCACTGGTTGGTATTGCTACTGCTAATCACTTCTATAGCGTTACTCGATGTACGCAGCACTGTAAAAAAAAAACAAAAAAACATATAAGAGACAGTCCCTGCTCAGTAGAGCTTTCAGTAATGAAGGCAAACATACAGGGCAAAAGAGAGTTGGAGGAATTTATTTTATTAAGGAAACCATTAGAAATCAATAAAGCTGTAAGGGGAACAAGCAGGGGTTAAGATTTAAAAGCAGCCTAAAAAAAAGATGGGGCTTTAGACTGGCTTGAAATCCTTCCCCTGCCCCCAGCGGCTGCACTGGAGCGCCTCTGTCTCCCACAGCTGAAAGTGCATGCCCTGCACTTCCGGGCCCTCGGAGGCGGACACTTGTACTCCAGGTAGATTGCGGGTTTTTCCCCGCAGGTAGGCCCTTGGAAGTTGCCTTTGCCCAAAGTTGCACGGTGACAGGGGTTAGTCTCGGAACTCATGACTACCACCCCGTTGATGTCATTCAAGGGGGACCTTAGACCCTGAGCTGTGAAAGAGGCGGTCTGGGGCACTCCAATTTAAATTCTCTGAACATGTCGGATGAAAAGGTTTACCTGTGAAATAAAGAGTAAGTCCAAATAAGGAAACCGGATTGTTCTCAGAATATTTAGCTTCGCTGGGTATTCTAGTGCCATCCGATTGTTCAGCTCGTTCCAAACAGCAGCCAGAGTTAAGCGCATTCATAACGTCAAACCACTCACCACTAGAGCTAAAAGCTTCACTCTAAGGCAAAACTGAAAAAAAACCAAAACAAACATGAAACGATCCATTGGTTCCTGAAATGCCCCCCAGTAATATTCATCCGAGGAAGCATGCTGTGGCCAAAATACCAGCGGGGTCGCTTGTGCTCGTTTCCACCTGCGGAGATGCCGAAAGCCAACTCATTTTGTCACTGTATCCAATATTTGCATAAAGGGAAACTTTTTGGTTTCCTCCCACACCCCCTAGGGAACTCCTTTCTGGAATATAATCTGCTCTGAAGTATTGAAAAACAAATTATAAATCAAATAAATAAATACGATAGAATTCTGTAGCACAGTGGTCCCCAACCCTGTCCTGGGAGTCCACCAGCCAGTCAGGCTCTCAGGATATCCACAATGAATATGCATGAGAGAAAATGTGCATGTTATGGAGGCAGTGCATGCAAACTTTCTCTCATGCATATTCATTGTGGATATCCTGTGCTACATAAAAAGATGGCTACATGGAGCGGAAAGAATGTTTGAGACCCGGAGATCCTGGGTTCTCTCCCACAGACCTGGAGTTGGGTCTCTAAACCCTGAGTCTCCAAGTCAAATCCGGAGATTTACCAGGCTTGCTAATCACAGGTGGCAGCAACCCGCTCATTTTCTCCCCAGCTAAACTTCCTTGCATCCCGACTGGAGGACCCCTGGGATGGTCTCTGGGAACCCTCTGATTGAGCAGTGTGGTTTCTGTTACTGTGTACTTGATGCACTCCTGGGGATATGTTCGGGTGCGTGCGTAGGTGGCTTTTTCGAATCTTCGCACGCTTCTTTATAGCAAACATCTGCCCCCAGAAAAGGTGAATATTTCAGACCATGAACTTTTTAGACCATTTTCAAAAAAGCTTTTTTTTCCCATTCTGTGTGCCGGTTGAAAATGCATCGTGGTTTTCTTGCTAGCCCACCTGAATCTGTAGAACCTATGGTCACCGAGCAAGTTGTAGGTGATACCATATAATTGGATTATCAATATATCTGTGGCCAGCTATAGAAAACATTTTTATTGGAAAAGGCTCTGCATTTCAAAAGGAGCAAAACAATCACTTAAGTAATTGGCCAAGATGAGCACTTATCTTGGTCGTTTTTTTGCCATGTGTTCATTTTTATTGTGCCTATTTGAAATTAGAAAACTGCATATGTATTGAGAAAAAAAAGTCCTACACTGCAAAGCAAGTGGGCAAGGTGGCTAGATGCTAGCGACTGTCTTTGCTCGCTGGTGAACTTTAGAACCGACCGCGTGTCAGACCTGACCATTAGCTAATTTGGGGAGTCTTAAGTGCTGTCCCTTTCATCAACAATGAGTAGACAAAGGGAACATCATATTTCGCCTGTCTGTGAAGATCAGAGGTGGCATCCACATCACGCTAAAAAAAAAAAAAAAATTACATCACAAAAAAAAAAAAAAAAGAACTCATCGCTAAATTAAAACTGAAGTCCTAAATACCTGCTCCATTCAGGGTTCTCAGAAATTGATTTTCACTCACATCAGGTCTCTGCAGTGAAAAAAATATATGGATTCTGAGGTACTGCATCTCTAGCCGCAAACAAAACGCATAAGGATCCTGATTTCAGAGGGAACACTTTTATTGAAACGCACATACCACAAACACATTCTGTTGTTTGACAAATCTGTTTCAGAAAGCAGCTGGGTCCAGATGCTACGTGTAACTTTATCTTATTCCCTTTTGAGTTCCACTGTTCCTGCAAAGTGAATCTCTCAACTGCCCAAACTCATTACACTTTTTCCCTTTCACATTATACCTCTGCAAATGTCAGGCCTAACTACATTTTTATTTGCAGAGATGCCACTGCCATAAGTGAGCACAAATTTTTCAGCTCCCCCCAACCTCGCTCCCTGTACCCTGTGCGTTTGCTGCTGCTAATACGATTTGCTGAACAAATTGTTCCATTAATCTGGGGCTGTTTGACAAGAGTGGGAAAATAAGTGCCAAAGTGAGGAGCTTCACGAGGATCGGAAACCTCGGCGCCTCTTTCTCAAGGTAAATAGTTATTATATCAGGGTGTCAGGCTGCTGAAATGGATGTGCTCTCTTACTCACTTTGTAAATGTCACTACTCTTCAGCTCCCCGTCAGGTGTGGGGGGGGGGAGCCCCAGCCTGAGTTCAGATCCTTGGCAAAAGTTCTGGCTCGGCGGAAACTTATCCACACCTCCACGCGCGCCCCCCCTCTCCCCGAATGAAAGTAAAGTCAGAGAAAAGAATTTCCAAGAAACCCCACAGCTGCCGCAGTTTGGATTCCAGATGTAAAGTAGCAACAACATTTGTCACACTGGTGACGCGCCCTGGGTCTATTTTTAGCGTTCGCTAAACTCTGATTCTCAAACTGCACAACATATGGTCCTCATTGCATTGGTTGCTACTTTCATTGGCCATTAATTCTGCTGGGGCAGGCTGGGCTCTGTTTTCACAAGGGGTTTCTCCCCACTTTTCTTTTTTTTTTTTAGCTCATGGCAAAATTCTTTGTGTTCTGTTGTGGTTTGTCTCGTTATTTATTGAGCCAAGGATCAACAGCAATTTGACCTCAAGTGTTTGCTATGCCCCTTTTATTTCTGGTCATGGTTGTTCTTCAAAGGCGTTCTGAGATCCCAAAAGAAATGAGTCCTAAATTCAGGTGGAGGGTGAGCAGCCCCTCGGGGGTCTCAGTACCTCAAATAAAGATCCCGTTCTTGAAACAATAAACACAGACCTTCTCTGGAAACCCAGGAATTTTAAGGGCTGAACCAATAATGATTACCCCAAAGCCATTGGTTCAGATTGGAAGGACAAAACTGGCACTTTGGGCCCCGTGCAAGGAAACGTTTAGGGGTAGATTTTAAAAGCAGCGCGCATGGCGTTCATGTGCGCTTGCTACCCGGCGTGCACACGTGTATGCCCGATTTTATAACATGCGTGCGCAGACGCGTGCATGTTATAAAATCCAGGGTCGGCGCGCGCAAGGGGTTGCACAATTGTGCACCTTGCGCTTGCCGAGCCCGCACCGAGACGCGCTGCCTTCCCCCGTTACCTACCCCCCCCCCACCCCACCTTCCCTTCCCCTACCTCTCCTGCCCTTTCCCCCCTACCTTTTCCTTTCCGACTGCCAGCGCACGATCCCCGGCACAGCGGCAAATATGGCCGCTGTGCCAGGAGCCTTACCCCGCCTCCGCCCCATCCCGGACCGCCCCTCCCCTCCCCACCCCTTTTTGCAAGCCCTGAGACTTACACGCGTCCCGGGGCTTTACGGACGTCACCGGGCCTTTTTAAAATAGGCCCAGCGCGCGTAGACCCGGATTTACACGCGTGACCCTTTTAAAATCCGTCCCATACCGTACAATATCAATTGATTTAGTCAATTTAATAAAGCGAGAAGGAATAATTCAGTCACAGATATGAAAGTGCTACGTTCACCTCTCCAGACTTATCGTTATCAATCAGGAACGTGCACTGAACATTTCTTCATTTTGCTTTGCTTTTCATGTTGTTATTTTGTTTATTGTTTTTTTTTTCTTTTGTTTTTCATTTGGTTTCATCTATTTAAAATGAAACAAACAACAATCACCCCCCCCCCCAAAAAAAAAGAAATGGGGAAAACAAAAAAGAAAAAACGATGGGTCTGCCCCTCCCTCTTCCTCTCTACTGCCATCATTGACGCCCTCTCCAGCACCCCCTGGACTTCACCGTACAAACGTAAAAACATGGAGATATACATCGAAGTGGCGCTGTCTGCGTGCACTGGAGGAAGTGATGTCGCCTCGCTGACATCCGACCGTCTCTGGATGCTCCTGCCCTACCAGTGGTGCTGGCAGACTGAGGCGGGCGCCACGATCAATCAATTGTTTGCATGCAAGAAAAAACGGTGCTGGATGGCAATTTCTTGCACTGGAGAGCCTGGGAATGGCAGTGGCACCAGGCTCAGCCTGCTGGCGGCAGAAGACAGGGCGAGCTCGAGAAAAAGAAGAAAGGAAGTGAGACTAAGCACAGATGGAGTGATCTTGTGCAATGTTATCTCTTGTATCAGAAAAGCTGCGGCCTATGTTATTGTCCAGATTATTGGTGTCTTCTGTGTTATTTGCGGGGCACATGGGGAGGGGCTAGCATGAGCCCGTACCTGCTGCACTTGCTATTTAATTCTTTGGTACCTTTTTCCAAGTCCCCACATAATAATAAATCAAAATGGGACAATTACAGTGTGAAAAAAAAAACCCTTAAATTAATTAAAATTAATGTAAAAAGACCTCCAAGATGTTGCAGAGTGGAAGGGAAGAAACAATTAAATGGCTAGAAGCAATGCATTAAAATAACAACAAACCTTCAAATAATTAATAGCTGCTCACTGCTAATTGTGCAAGTGAAAGATAATCAAGCCAGAGGAAACCAATGCCCCTTGAACCTTTTCTTAAAAATTCATCTTGGGACACAGAATTCTTTAAGATAATGAAAGGAATTTTAAAAATTCCGCAGAAGGAGCTAAAACTTTCAGAGACAGGAAACAGCTGGCAAGAGCATCGATGTTGCAGGGCACGGATACCCAATCAGTACTCCTCCCATACAGCCGAGATGAAAAGTCATAGACTCTTTTCGCACGGCGTGACTTAGACGTAGCACGTGGGCGTGGTTGAAATCTTATGAGACACTGTAGGTGTCACAGGGGGGTCGCTTCACCGTGCATTATAAGCTGCATAGGAAATCACCTCCCTGGCCAGGAAGGCAGGTCCCTGCTGTGCTTTGCGGGATCAGCTCATAAACTGGCCACACTGGGACAAAGAGACCAGGTGGATGTTTTCAAAGCAAAAGTATGCGTCTGCTTTGGCTTCAAAACGTGTTGGGAGTACAACGTACGTGCAGTCGCTTGCTTTTCCTCTGGGTTTTATATTCCTGGAAAAGTACCAAATTGCATAAGTCCCCACCAGGAAACGCACCCAGGGAGCTATAAATAAACTCCCTTGCAGGTGCCCTAACCAGGATGCCCCCCCCCCCCCCCCCGTGCCTTTCTGGCCTTGCCCTCGACTGCCTGGTCCCTTTGACCGTGCTTCGTGGGGGCAAGGGCAGGGGCAGTCACGAAAGTGGAATTCTCTGCATGTTGACCCCCCGTCCAGACATGCAGAATGCCGTTCATATTTACCCTCCCAAAAAATTAATCAAATACATTGTTTCTTCTGGTATTTTCCACAAAATAAAGCCAAAAAGGAGAGTTGCATGTCCGCTACATAAAGGATTTAAATCCACCCTGTATGGAACTTGCACTACAAGGGCAGGGCTCAGCGTGCAAACTGTGAAGCATGGCTCAGATCTTATTTATTTATTTACTTACTTATTTATTTAGGGTTTTTATATACCGACATTCATCTGGGATATCATATCGGTTTATAGTAAACATTTAAACTGCACATGATATGCGTTTGACAAATAATAAGAGAACAGGTACATATGAGACAATTAACATGCCAAAATATCTAAGAGAAATAAGTGGGAGACAGTGTAGTTGAATATAAAGGTAACGTATGTACAGGGTAGAAGGTTTATTTACAATCAACCCTTCTTGCCTTTCTCCTGTGACCTTGAAAGGGTCACCTTTTCCTTTGTGTCCCACAATCCTATTTTATACGCCTAAATCATAATCTGGGACTTTTCATGGTGAGGTCCACATTGAAAAGATTTGTAGGGATATTTTCAGAAATTACGCGGAGACATCTTTTGTTTGTAAAAAAAAAATCCCCCGCCTTCCCGCGCTCACCTACGAGGCGGTGAGGTGGGAGGCGTTCCGAGGGCAGGGCAAACGTTCTTCCAGGTAGCGCCGAAGATAACCAGACAGGTCTGGTCAAGCTGAAGGGCAGGTAGTGTTATCCAGCTGTTCTTATTCAGATCCCTTCACAACCAGGGCTACTGCTTCTACCTAACACTTGTATAGCGCTCCTCGACGTAGGCAGCGCCGTACAGCACACGTATTAGAGAGAGTCCCTTCTCGGAATCTAATTAAGACAAACATACGGCGTGAATTTGGGGGAATTTCACTTATTATGACAAAGGGTTAAAAATGAAATGAGACTGTAAGTGGGAAAATCAGGCGTAAGATTTAAAAGCGGTCTCAAAAAGGTGGGGTTTTAGACGGGGTTTTAACATGGCAGGAGAGGGAGCATGACGCCCCAGCTCAGGAAGTCTAGTCCTAGCGTATGAGGCAGCAGGCTGGAAACTATGCAGCCAGGAACAGGGGGTAGAGGAGAAGGGCACAGAGAGGCGTGACTTGCCTTGATGAGGAGGGGCTGCAGAGCGAGATAAGAGAGGAGAGGTAGTGAGGAGCTGGAGAGGGAAGGTGAATAAGAGGGAACTTGAACTGCAGGCGGGAACAGATAAGGAGCCAATGCAGTGATTTGAGAAAAGGGTTATATAGGGGCATGCCGACTCTGGCACAAGATAGGTCACGCGGCTGAGTTTTGGGATAGATTGCAATGAAGAGAGATGACTCAGTAGGAGGCCTCTGAGGTTGCAATAGTCTAAGCAGGAGATGATGACAGAGTAGATAAGGCTTCTGGAAGTGTTTTCCAAAAGGAAGGGATGGATATTGGTGATATTATAGAGAAAGAAATGACATATTTTAGCAGTGTTTCGGACATGTGAAGAGAAGGAAAGAGAGAAATCGAGGATTAATTTACTGTTACACTTTTATTTGCTTTTCTTAAATAAAAAAATTTCCCAATAAGTGCCACTGAATATCCAGGTAAAGTTATCAAGTTAACTTTGTTACTTGCTCTTCCATTGAATATCAAACTCCATGGAAGTCATTTTGGAAGAAGTTACATATGTAACAATTTTCAAAGGTCACTTCCAAAGAGGTGAGCACACATGCGCGCGCCTAGGGTCGCGGCCATTTTATAACTTGCACGCACATACCCGTGCATGTTATAGAATAGCCTGGCCGGGTGCACACGTGCACACAATTTTAAGTGTGCCCAAGCCTAGCCGCATAAATCGGGATTCTGCTGCATGAGTCAGGATATTTTATAACCGGCGAGCGCCGACAACATGGCCAGCTTCACCAGTTCATCCACCAGTTTGCCCAGTCTAGAGTTAGGTCCTCGAAACCCCCCCCTAGTTTAATAGCCTGCACTCCCCCCCAGTTACCCCAGATCCTTTAAACCCCTCCGAAATGAAAGGGATTTTTGAAACGCATACCCCCTCCAAAGCAGAAGTAAACTTACGCAGCACTGGGCCTGGATGCGTGCCCTGGCATGTACGTTTTGACCCCACCCCGGAATACTTCCCCCCCCCCCGCCCAAAACATGCCCCTTTCTGAACCCAAGTGAGATGTGCCTGCTGCGGGAGATTCGCGTGTGAGGGCAGCTTTTAAAATACGGTGGACGAGTGTAAGCCCTACATGCGCACACATCTCCCGATTTTGGTGCATGCCAGGTTTTAAATTCACCTCTAAAAATGCACTTGTGTATGTAAAACCTATTGACAATTTAATGGCGTATATTGTAGCAATTTAAAAAAAACCCACTTACATGGGTAAAATGCATTTAAACCTGTAAATCCAGTATGAAGTGCGTAAATCCTTTTGAAAATTATCCCCAAAATGATTAAAGTAATATCCTGTGAAATCTGGGTTCCTAACTACAGGAGAAAATCTCCATGGGACAAAGCTGAATGGAGCTGTTTTTTTTTTTTTTTGGGGGGGGGGGGGGGGGGGGTTTGCAATATAAAGGAGAATGCCACAACTCAAGCACCTCTAGTCAGGAGCAGCTCAAGGCAATCTGCTGCCTAAGGTAAGGGATGAGAGAGCATCCTGCCACCCCCAAGGCATGGTGTAGGTCAAATCACCAAGCGGGCCAAGAATGGTCGGAGGATGTGCTTTCTTGAAATCTGGCCCTTTCAGTGATTTGAAGTGATGGGGAAGGGAGAGGCAGGCATCAGTGTTCCCAAAGGATTGGTACATAAATATTCAGTAATAATATTTCTAGGAAGCTGGCGATTCTGTCATACTCCCGAGAACGCTACAACCTGCCTCCCACCCTTCCCGAGCATCTGCTCTCTGGGGATATGGGAGATGGATGAATGGTGGGAACCTGTATGTGGCACACAGTCTCAGGGCCAGTACAAGGGTATTGGACACCCTGGGTGAAATTTACAGCCTTGTTTCCCATCTCCCATCTCCCCCCTCCCCACACACACCCCCCCCCCCCCCCCCCCCACACACACACACACACAAACAATTACAAATTATGCATTCATAACAACATATTTTACATGAAAAAGGACAATCTTCTGAGGTAAAACTATCATTTACATCAATATGCATATTTTATTACACACCCTGCTATGAAGTCAACCAGAAAACCCTGCAAAAAGACACTTGGAGCCCATATGGGATTAAACTTATTGTAAAGCACGTTGTAAGTGGGCTTTTCAATAAGTAAACTCAATTACAATTACAATTCAATAAACCTCCCATTTGAAAACAGCACTCTCTACCAGCACTCAAACAGTAATAACTAGGGATGTGCAGACCAAAAGTTTAAGTTCATAAGTCCATAAGTCGAATGGGGGTCCCATTTGCGGTCAATATGGACTTATGGAGAATTCCATAAGTTGAGTCTATGTCCATATGTGCAAATAAAATTTAAACCCCTCACCCGCTTTTATCCCCCCCCCCCCCCCCCCCAAAGACTTACCAAAACTCCCTGGTGGTCCAGCGGGGTCAGGACGCCATTCCTGAACTCCTTTGCAAGGAGCACGTGACGTCGGCGTCACGTCAGAGTGACGCGGCGTCACGTGACGTCGGCGCCACGTCAGAGTGACGCGGCGTCACGTGACGTCGGCGCCACGTCAGAGTGACGCGGCGTCACGTGATTCCCCTCGGGTTCGCTCCCGGAACCCTCGTTGGGCTCAAAAGGAACTTTTGGCCAGCTTGGGGGGGCCTCCTGACCCCCCCAAGCTGGCCAAAAGTGCCTTTTGGGCCCAACGAGGGTTCCGGGAGCGAACCCGAGGGGAATCACGTGACGTCGGCGCCACGTCAGTGACGCGGCGTCACGTGATTCCCCTCGGGTTCGCTCCCGGAACCCTCGTTGGGCTCAAAAGGAACTTTTGGCCAGCTTGGGGGGGCCTCCTGACCCCCCCAAGCTGGCCAAAAGTGCCTTTTGGGCCCAACGAGGGTTCCGGGAGCGAACCCGAGGGGAATCACGTGACGTCAGCGCCACGTCAGAGTGACGCGGCGTCACGTGATTCCCCTCGGGTTCGCTCCCGGAACCCTCGTTGGGCTCAAAAGAAACTTTTGGCCAGCTTGGGGGGGCCTCCTGACCCCCCCAAGCTGGCCAAAAGTGCCTTTTGGGCCCAACGAGGGTTCCGGGAGCGAACCCGAGGGGAATCACGTGACGTCGGCGCCACGTGACGCGGCGTCACGTGATTCCCCACGCGTTGCTCCCGGACCCTCACGGAACTTTTGGCCAGCTTTGGTAAGTCTTGGGGGGGGGGGGGATTAAGGAGGGTGAGGGGTTTAAATTTGTATTTAGATCAACAATCGCGATTTCCAACGTATTCAACATAGCTATGTTGAATAAGTTGGAAATCCGATCGTTTATGCCTCATCTTTTTTTTAAGTCAAAAAAAAAAAAAAAGTTGCGTTTTCCATTTAAGTTCAAAACGAATGCACACCCCTAGTAATAACCCTGAAAATATACTGACTGCAGGAATACTACCTGATTCTTTAAAATCTGCTGCTATTACACTGATACAATAGAATCCTACAATCAATAATCACATCTTCTGTAATTTTCGGCCTATTTCCTCCCTTCCATTTCTTTCTAAATTGATAGAAAATGATTGTGCTAAAGAAACTCACCAACCATCTTGATAAATATTCTTTACTTGACCGATATCAGTTTGGCTTCAGACATCATCATAGCACTGAAAAACTTTTGATATCTAGCATCGATATTGTTCATCGTGGATTTTACTCTGGTACCTCTTATATTTCAATCTAACTAGATCTATCTGCTGCCTTCAGTACTAACAATCATGACATATTTTTGTCCCATTTGACAAATATTGGTCTGTCTGGTACTGTCATCTCCTGGTTTAAATCATACCTACACAACTGAACTCATATAAATTCTGCTACCTCTTCCTGGTTCACTCTCAAAACTGGAGTCCCGCAAGGTTCTGCACTTTCTGCTGTACTATTCAATATCTATCTCACTCCTATCTGTCAATTACCATCTACTCTATCATATTTATGCCAATGATATTCAATTCCATTTCCAGCATGTCACAACTGGAAAGCTACTCTTCAACTTATCCTTCTTTCTTTAACTTCAATCAAAGCATGGCTGTCTCACAACAAACTCTCATTAAATCTTTCAAAAATAGAAATTATGGTTCTTGGAAATCCCTCCTTCAATGATATTCCCAAATGTATCTCTTTAGATAACTTTACTCTCCACATATCAAATCATGTTCAAAACCTTTGAATCATTCTTGACACCAAATTAGAAATGCAAACACATATCAAATCAGTTGTTCAATCTTCTTTTTATATACTGCGTCTCCTTAAACATATAAAGCCCTTCCTTGAACCTATGGCCTTTAGAATTGTTCTCCAATCTTTAACAATTACGTGACTTGACTATTGTAATTCTCTTTATGCCGGTCTGCCCCAATCATCCATCCGACTGCTCCAAGTGGTACGGAACGCAGCTGCACGTTTATTATATGACAAAAAAATACATGATCATATCACTCTGGTCCTACTTTCATTGCACTGACTTCCCATACAATGCAGAATTCAATATAACATGATATCTACTCTCCATAATCTCATTTAGAATAATAAAAGTCCATGGTTATTAGCTATCTTACACTTGTACATTCCTGCACATACCGGTAATCTTAGATCAAAAAATCAATTCCTATTACAGGTTCTATCATCCAGGATCACCAGGCTAGCAATAACTTATGAAAGAGCTTTTTCTGTTGCAGGACCCTTTATATGGAATTCTATTCCTTTACCTTTAAGATCATTTCCTAGCATGTAGCCAGATGGACTCAGGACCAATGGGTTATGCTCCCCTGCCAACAGATGGAGATGGAATCAGGTTTCAAAGCTGATGTCACCCTACATACACTTCTGCAGTGACCTCAGCCCATCAGTATTTCTCTGTCTCCAGCAGATGATGGACAGGCTTTCTCTATGTGGATCGCTGTACGTTTTGGAAGAAGAAATTCTACTTTTAAAATGGAGAAAAGATTGAGCCCCATTCTCCTGCAGTGATACTTAAAGATCCCTCTCCCAGTTGAGAATTCCTGAGGTGATTTCCGAGATCCCTCAGAGGTGTGCCTTGGTCCAGTAGCTGGTTCCCGGTATGGACTTTGCTGCTTAAGCAGCTGAAAGGCAGTGGGTGCAGGAAGCCGAGCGCAGCAGTGATGGCCAATAAGCGCTGAACCCAGATAAGTAAAAAACAAAAAAAAGAGAAGAGGATTCCTCCCAATTCAGAGATTTTTTGAAGGGGTTTCAGTAAGACTTCCTCCAGTCTCCTTGCTTGGCGCGCCGTACCGATGTCGTTCCCAATCCGGTTGGGGTAAGAGGAAGTGGGCTTCCGAGTGGGTTGAGCAGCCTCCCAGTGGGCTAGGCCCTGTTTTAGGCTTGGCGGGCACACTGCATGGTAGGCCGCGACAGCGCCATCTTGCGCGGGTTTTTCTGCATGCTGTATTGCCCACCATAGTGTCGATACGCACAGTACATGTCGGCTCTGCGCATGCGGTGTGCGCATAATGTCACGTGTGTACAATCGCGTACAACTTACTAGGCGCAAAATATAAGTAAAGCTGGGCACATGGGCTGTGTGTGCGCTTTGCTGCTTCCCACGTAGGCGCCTGAAATTTGTGTGCATATAATTATAAGCATGAGCCAACTGAACACACAGTTACTATCACCAATGGCTCCAGCAGCAAAGAAACATAAGTGCCTTTCTCTTTGCACTGCTTGTCATATTAGGGCTGCACAGTCTGATCTGGATTCTTGCTTATGTCAGCACTGTGAGGAAGCCCAGGAGGAGTTGGCCTCCCTGGACTTTACTAAGCCCGGCTCCTCCCATTCAGAGGATGGGTCAGCCACAGCCTTAAATGGTATCCTGGATCTGAGTAATCCCAGGACTGGGTCATCTATGGGAGAGGGAAATTCAGTGGCAGTTACCCCAGTATCTCCTGGGCTAGGCATGGACCCAGCTGCCTTCTCTTGGGTGGATTTTTTTCAAGGCCTTCAAGCCTTCGTACAGGTGCAATCTGTTACCTCACTTGCCTCTATCTGGACGGAACCTCAGCCGATAAGACCTATCTGCAGACCTCGAGGCATGCCTCGCCTCACCAACGGTATCTCTGGCAGGGACCTGGACTGCATGGATGAAGAGGAGGATACAGATTCCTTGGAAGGTGGGGAAATTCCCCCTGGTTTAGAACCATATCGGACCATGTTACAGTTTTTCCATAGAGACGAATTGCCGGCCCTGGTTTTCCAGACCCAGAAGATGCTGGGAGTTCCTGGGGCAGACTCTATGATGGAACCAAAGAAGAATCTCATTATGATTTCCCTACAGAAAACCTCTTGCTACTTTTCAGTACTGGAAGTCATCCAGGAGTTGATTGACCTGGAATGGGATGCCCCAGAAGCAAGTTTTAAAGGTGGAAGAGTGTTAGAACTCTATGCCCACTGGATCCGGCAGCAAGAGAATGCGTTGCTCTATAGTGGATGAGCTGGTCTGTGCCATCTCTAAGCGAACAACTGTCTCAGTGGAGGGAGGAGCTGCCATAAAGGATGCGCATGATGGACAAAGGGAGTCCATCCTTAAATAGGCCTTTGATGCTATAATAAAGACCTTACAGATTGCTTCTTGTTGTGCCCTGGTAGCTCGTTCATAGCTGTACAGGGGCAAATTCCAGAGCAGTTATGGAACCCACTGCCACCTTTTTGGTCAGCAGACGCAACCTCCAAGGAAAATCTCACAAAGATGCCCTTTAAAGGATCACTCCTCTTTGGAAGCGAATTGGAAAAGCTGGCCAGTAAATGGGCTGAATCACCAGTTCCCCGGCTACCAGAAGATAAGAGAAAGCAGTTACAGTGCTCCTTGCCCATGAACCCAGGGGTTCCCAACACTTTCACCCCTACAGAAACTCAACATTTCAGTGGTCTTGGTCCTTTGGGAGGTCTCAGTCCTTTTAGAGTTGACAGCCCAAGAGAGGGGCAGGCTCAGGATCAGGTTCGTCCCGAACCCCCCAGTGAAGTTTTGCCGACCCACCCTCGGAACAAAGAGATAGGGGGTTGATTGTACCTCTTCTACCAACAGTGGGTTGAGATCACTTCTGACAAATGGGTACTTAAGGTCATTCGAGAAGGATATGCGTTGGAATTTCGCAGCATGGTATCTCCTTGCCACTCCCAGCACAAGACGCAGGCAGTGGAGACTACGCTGGCATTTGGATGTAAAATGGGGCGTGAGGAGGCTGCTGCAGGGGTGTTTTGGGAGTCAGTTATGCCATCCGAAAATTTTGCCACCTGAAGTGGCTGCCTCTTCTTGCCCAATTATAGAACTGCCCCTGCCTCTAGATATTCGTCTTAGAGATATTCAATTCGTATGATGCAGGAATTTTACTGAATTGCGACCTTAATGTTTCTAGTCATGTATCATTGATCATTATATTCTTTTCAATGTATTGCTTGTGAATTTGCATTTAGCCCTTAGTTTGACTCAGCACTGTGCAAAGATGACTGTAATAACTGAAGACACATTGGACATTTGAAACTTCAAATAATACCCTAAAACTTTTGGATTGGCTTTAATCCTAGAAAGCCCACAGATATATTGTAACAGTCCCAAAAGTGAACCTGCGGCCTTTATCTTAAAACTCCACTATCCTTATCATGTATATTATATTTTTTTTTATAAAACTTAACTAACCTCTCTGGCTGTGGTAAGTCCGTTTATACAACTGCTTTATTTTCCTGCGCTATTACCACAACCTTGCTGGTTCATTATGTGACCCTAGGAACAAGTAGGCATTTATTACAAATGCAAAGCAGTGAGCTTCTGGCTGAGCAATTAATCACTGACACCAAAGAATTTCTTCTCTCCAGATGGGGAATCCATCCAAAAAACTAAGAAAAATAATCGGGCTAATTAATTCTTATCTTGCAAAGAGCAATTAGATAAATGACCTAAAAAAAAAAAAAAAAGGGCTGTCACCCCGAGCGAGGCACTAGGGTTCTAAATAGAATAATGTGTCTGCGAATTTCTTCTTCAGTAGATCATTTACAGTGTGAAAAGAAGATCAGAGAAATGAGGAAATAGATAGAAGAATAGGTTAATTAGTGCTAAGGTCAACATTTATTTAAAAAAAAAAAAACCCAAAAAAAAACCTCTTAAACTGCTACAGCTCCAACATGAACCTGTGACCCTCATTTCTCCTGATTGGTGCATGCTTCTTTTAGTAAATATGACCGCGTCGGAGAGGCCAAACTGTTAATAAGACGGCCACTTGTCTACCGCGGTGCTGGTGGCGCACCATTGCACAACTCCCTTGGAATTAGTCTCCATTAACACTGAACTGCAAGGCTGCTTCCACTTTGAGAAATGGCGTCGAGGTGAAATGGGGACATTTCAATTTGTTAAGCCTGTCATTCTCTTTTTTAAGGGGGGAACCTCGGCGCAGGCAATGCGGGCTTCTTGGTGAATCGAACCCCCTCGGCTGTTCCGTGCCAATCAAAATGCAGCAAAGCCAGGGCACCGCCAGCTTCTGAACAGGATTTTGTCTACCACTGCCCTTCTGCACTTCTGTCAAGCCAAAAGACTGCAATGACCACTGGGGACAGCAGCACCCACTTGACTGTGAAGAGCATTAGGAATAACTTTCCGGGTTTGCTTTTGTCAGTTATTGCTATTATCATAGAAATATAGGACATGATGGCAGGTTAAGAGCAGACAGAGCAGACCAGTCTGCCCATGCACGTCTTCTGCTCAGCTGTGCAGCCCCCTTCCTCAAAGATGCTCTCGGCTTGGCCCATGTTTTCTTCAATTCTCCTTCACCATCGCCTCCACTGGGAGGTCGTTCCATGCGTCTAGCAGTGCACCTTTGATGTAAAGAAATATTTCCTTGAATAGTCCTGACTTCACACCTTTCACTCCCATCCTATGACCCCCCCTCGTTCTACAGCCTGCTTAGTGCTTTCCATTGAAAGAGGCCTTTATTCCTAGCAAGTATTTGTCTCTATCATATCTCCCCTTTCCATGCTAGAACTGAATAAGCATTAGTGTTACAGCCGTCAGCGATAAACTGAATTCCGGATGTGCGTGTGTGTGTGTGTGTAGGAGAAGGGAAGGAAGAAGCAATATATATGGACTGTGTTGTTTTTTTCCTGCAGAATCCTTAATTCCCTGCAATGCAGGGAATAATAACTGTTTGTTTATAATGGAGGTTGCTATGACTTACGCTCCCTGCAAATGTTTTTGTGCAGGATCAGCCATTTCCAATGGTCATGAATGCACTGCCAGATATGCCAGCTACCTCCAAGTCATCACTTCTGCTTCTGCTAGTCATAGTTTTTCTGCTTTCATCCCTGGGTCCTCAGTAGTTGGTAGCACTGCATTTTGTCATTACAAGATATTGGATTTCAAATCCCAGGTGATTTAGACATGGAAGTTAAAACAAAGAGAAGGTGCTCAAGAGGTCATGGCTGCCTTGAAGAGAAACTGTAGGGTGTTGCTGTAATAGTTGCCAATGGAACTGTCAATAGATATCCAGCCTTTACTGAATTATGCACAATGTACTGGTTACTTGTTTCTGAAAATGCAGCAACATTATTATTTATAAAATAGAGTCCTAGTAATGATATACATATATATATATATTAAATTTCTATTACTCTATTTTATATATATATAATTTGTATTATTATTATTATTATTATTTTCTATTGCTCTATTGTGATCCCTTGGCTGTTTACATAGGTTACTTATTTTATGACTGAGGACTTAGGAGACCAAGTTTTATATATTAATATTGTCTTGTTTGCTTACTTGTTTGTGTTCTTGTAATTTTTGTTGTTTTATTATTTGAGTCCTGTATGATTACAGTGAAAGTTACTTTTATTCGATTAGGTTTAATGGATGTATTTGATTTTTTATGATTTAATGTTTTTATTTATGAAACCATCTTTTGCAATTTTAGAATTGATTGTTCTGGATGGGGCTATTTGTTTTAGTTTATGATTGTATATATTTTATTTAGTATAATTGTTGGATTTTATAGTAAACCAATTTGATTATTATAGAAAGATGAAATATTAAGAATATAAATAAACTCAACTAAACTTTGAGTTCTGCTCACCCCAAGATTGGAATGGATTAGTAGGTGGGAGGAAGAGTTGTTTGTTCAATTTATTCTCTTCACACCCTCTCGACTCCTCTCTCTCTTCCTTTTCCCTCCAAGAATAAGTGTTACGTTCGTGGCTGCTCTACACCCTCGACCCACCCTCTCTACCTCTGTGGTGACTCCCTCCGGGTCTGATGGATGGCCTGCTGCCGTGGTGTCTCCATGACGCTTCTCCCCGGGTCCCCGGACCGGCTCAACGCTGCGGATCCGCCATGTTCCTGATGATGTAGGGCGTGTGCGCGCGCTCCGAAGTATGTACCAGCAAGAGCGCGAACCTCAGGGGCGACCCCTGTATTGACGTCATCCGCTTCCAACATAAAAGGTCTTCACTTTTGCTTACGATTTGAGTTAGCAAGGACACGAATTCGGACATGAGCAAGGACATGAATACGGACAAGTATACGGACTTGCTACAAATTCGTCCAAGCTACTCTGCCTCCTCGGACTTACAAGAGGTACCCGCTCCTCAGGGGCCTCGCTCTCTTTTCTCTATTTCAGATTGCAGATAGGAACCTGTACTCGCTCCTCAAGGGCCCATGTTCCTGAATACTCTGAAGATTCTTTACTGCCTGGAAGCTATCGCAGATACAGACATTCGTGTTACCACCGCTCTCTCAGAGCTTTCCCTGGAACCAGGTACTCTCTCCTCGAGGGCCTAACTCTTTCTAGCTACTCAGCCTCCTTAACAATCTTTTTTTTTTTTTTAATTTTTTATTTTGCAGTTATCCAAAATACATCAAGATAAAACATTCTTGTGTAGATAGCAGTTTTAAACATTAAACATTATACAACTAAACACATTATCATCTTTCCCTAAACATTCTGCTTTAAAGTCCTCGTATCAAGGGGGAGATCCTTACTCAACCTCATGAATAATCATTTTACAATACAGAAATTGCGGGAATCCATGTACGAGAGAATTCCTTATTGCGGGTCCAACTGAGGGATAATAATACTTAGCCGAGCCTCCTTAACAATCTATGTGAGATTGTCATCTACTACTAACTATGAATACAGCATACCCTGCCTACTCACTGGGGTAGATTTTAAAAAACTGCGCCCGCGCGTACTTTTGTTCACGCGACCGGCGCAAACAAAAGTATGCCGGATTTTAATAGATACGCGCGTAGCCGCACGTATCTTTTAAAATCCGGGGTCGGCGCGCGCAAGGCTGCGCAAAATCAGCAGCCTGCGCGCACCGAGCCGTGCAGCCTGCCTCTGTTCCCTCCACCCCCCTGCACCTTCCCCTCCCTTCCCCTACCTAACCCAACCCCCCAGCCCTATCTAAAACCCCCTTACCTTTGTTGGAAAAGTTACGCCTGCCTCAGGCGGGTGTAACTTGCGCGCCGGGCCGGCTGCCGGCGCGCCATGTTCCTGTCCAGAGGCTGGTCCGGAGGCTGCGGCCATGCCCCCTGAACACCCCCGGGCCAGCACCACACCCCCCGGAATGCCCCCGAACGTCGCGCTGCTCCCGACATGCCCCCCTAGCAAAGCCCTGGGACTTACGCACGTCCCGGGGCTAGCGCGCACCGCCGAGCCTATTCAACATAGGCTCGGCGCGCATAGGGGGAGGTTGGGGCAGGTTTTCAGGGTGTATGCGTGTATCTTACGTGTGTACCCCTTTGAAAATCTGCCCCACTATCTATAGTCTCCTTATCATCCCCAAGCATTCATCCTTCTACACCCCTCCAGCATTCATCCCCCTCTTGTACCACAAGCATTCACTCTCTCTCTCATTTCCTTAACACCCTCTCTCATTGCCCTCAGACATTCATCCCTCTCTTCTCATGCCCTTTCAGCATTCTCCTCTTCTCCCTCCTTACAGGAGTCACAGCTGTGCATGGGGATGCCTGCTCTAGCCTCCCGTCTTCTCCTGTTCCTACTGGCAGCAGTCAACCTCTGGGGGAGCAAGGAAAAGAGAGACTGAAACTGACAACGCAGAACAAACAGCCCCCCCCCCCCTTTTGTTTTCTCCAGCCCTTCTCTGCTTGCCATCCCCTCCCCCCTCACAGAATGCCTTTTGCTGGGAGGGCAGAAAAGAGAAGGGTTAAATAAGGGAGAGTGGGCTCTTCTTTGCTCTGCTCTATCCTCACCACCTCCCCCTCCCTTGTCCCCTGAATTACTGGGAAGGAAGGGCTGGATTACAGAGCAGAGTGGATCTTCTTTGCTCTGCTCTATCCTCACCACCTCCCCCTCCCTTGTCCCCTGAATTACTGGGAAGGAAGGGCTGGATTACAGAGCAGAGTGGATCTTCTTTGCTCTGCTCTATTTGCTCCAGGCTCACCCCCTCCCCTCACATTCCCTACATGCTGCCTGGGAGAGGAGGTGCTGGAGCAGGGAGAAGAGGAGGATTGTTCTGTGCTGCCTGAGATTCTGGCACTGTTCAACAGTGAGCACATGGTCTAAGGATGCCCCTCCCTTTCCTGTGTTTCCCTGGAGGCTCAGCACTTTATGCAAATAACAAGTGAGTTTCCAAGTACGCTTATATTGAGGACCCATAAGATCTCACATTTTCCTGTTAATGTTTGGGTCTGTAAATCTATTTTCCTTCTTTCTGAATGGCCCGATTTACTAATGAAAGGTAAAAAAAAAAAAAAAAGCCTTAGTAAATCAACACCTAAGTGAAGTGCTGATACATTTCTATTCTTTGATCAGATATGCTCTCAGGAGAACCCGAAGGCATCTCCAGCTTGCATTAGCAGTCCAGCAGATGCAAGGAATAAATAAATCCCACCCTATGCCCGTAGATCCAACACAAAACATGACTGTCAAAGACGCAGCAATGCCCAAGGATAGGTCTCCCAGGCTTATCTGAGGTATTTAAAGATACAAACCTTTCTGACATACTAATCACAAAAGTCAGATTATGACAGTTCTCCCCCATTTCATGTTAATCATGGACTTTGCCTCCAAGCAACTCAGGAAAGGATTTGAGAATAAAAAAAAAAAGGACTCCCCCCCCCGTACCAGATCTCCTGCCATCTAAGTCATTAGCAATATGAAATAAACCAAGTCAGCTACAGCTTATTAGCAGCTCCAGGTAAGTCTATAGATTTAAGATTTTATGAATTGATGTTTCTATAACTCAAAGAATAAAGCCTAATCACTCTCCAAAGAATTGCAGATGTTTGAGAGGCTTATACCACTGGCAACTGTGACCAAGGTTAGCGAGTTAGTAATTTGTATAGAACAGATGCCTTCTTGTCATGCCTATTATATCCAGGTGGCTAATGATAAATAGTAAGGGCTAATGGATGAGATAAAAAAAAAAAAACCCAAACCTACTGTATTACATTTTTGGAGAAAGTCTTTTAAAAGGAAAATATTTCCCTAGGTGTTTTCATTTATGAGATTTCTTTACAGTGTGAAAGCAGCTATTTAAATTATCTCTGTAGCAAGGCTGAAGATTTCCTTGTGACTGAAAGTGGGAACTTAGCTACTGATAAGGCAGTTGAGACCATATTCAAATATTTAGGGTTGTTTTTCCCGACTTGAACTCAATTTCAGAGCGCGCTGTCCCATTCCTGGGCAGTCATGCTTCAGCCGTGGCCTGAATCTTTTGTGAAGGGATGCCGATTTAGTCGTACATACCTGGTTCCCCATGGATAGATACGAATTTGCAAAAAAGGGAAAATGGTTGACTCAGCACTAATTGGAAACTCGCGAGCAGTAACGCCAGTCGCCAAAGCTTCAGCTTGCACAAGTTTCTTTTGCCTGCATATTTTGCAAGAACTCACAAAAAATGCATGAATCGCCCTGAGATCTGGGAGCACCTTTACCCAATAGGAAAGTGCGAGCAGACTAAGGGTGCTCCTGGACACATTGAGGTCAATCCAAACGAGGTCAATTTAAGCTTCTCAGTTCTCAAGCTACAGTTGGCCTAATTTATCAAGGGTGAGGTGGCGCAGGAGTTTCGGTAAGAGGCCATATGCTAGGGGGGAAGAGTTATCTCTCTGTAAGAAAGAACTAGCTTCATTTTAAAAAGAAACAGTGTCTTTACAGCAATAAAAGAATGATATAACATGACAGTCCTAAAGGCAACCTTTATTCTGAGCATGCACATGAATTAATAAATTCAGAAATAAAGAGTAGTATTTAATATCCAACAACTACAAAAAATAAAAACGTTAACCGGAGTCCAATCAGGCAGCTGTTTTTAAACTGTAGATGCTATCCATTCATATGTCATATTAGCAGCTTTAAATGAGTACCTTCCTAAACCACAGTCCACCCCTATAAAACACCAATCACCCTTAATAAAATGCAGACAGCTCCAGGAAAGCATCGGCTTTTGCATTGCCAGTGAATTCATAAATCATGTTAGGGGTAATGGTTTTAAGTGCCAGGGCACATTACATGTAATACACGCAACTGAGATCAGTCATAAAGCAATGCTAAAGATTGCTATGCATCCTAGTTTAAAATATGCAAGACTTGGCTGTCACTTACCTACCATAGGTACCCCTTGGTAGTGTTTGCATGGGCATTGACGTCTTTCCCATTAAATCTAAAAAGGTGTTTTATATTGAAGATGTCGCAAGAATGCAAGCTTAAAGTTGCATTAAATTACAGTGTAGAAATGGTCTGTAGGACTCACGTAGAGCAAGTCTATAGTAAAGAAAAACAAAAGCAAAAACATTTTTTTAAAATATAGGAAACAAGTGTGGTCCGTTGGATTTCCTTACTCCACTTCTGATTCTGTGATTTAAGGTACAAGTCACTTTATCTGACCTTAACTGGGTAATATAAATAACGATATTAACACCAATACTTCCTCTTTTCTAACCACAACCAATGCTGTTCTGCAGTGTCCTTCTGCTGAGAAAACTGCCCTAGCATCCACTGTTAAGTAAGAAAGCTACTTACATCTTTTTTGAAAGTAACATATTTGCAAAATATTTTAGGATGAGTTTGGATAAACCAATACCTTCTTAAAAGATGTTAGTTATTATGTCATTACGAATGTCTATAAAAATATTTTTCTATAAAATTCGGGAGTATTATAGAAAAATATTCTATGGAAATAAATATTGCATTGACCCAACACAGTCTTTCCCCTCTCTTAAACCCTTACAAGCGGATTTTCAAAGGACTTATGCATGTAAATGTAACATAGTATCATAGCAATTTTCAAAAGTCATTTACGTAGGTAAATTCTATGGACAATTCAATGGCATATGTTGTAGCAATTTTCAAAAGCCCACTTACATGGGTAAAGTAGATTTACATGCTAAAACCCATTTTTAAGCATGTAAATGCTTTTGAAAATCAGGCCTTATGAGGATAACTTTCAAACAACTGTATGCAGTGGTATATATGCATGTCTGTAGCCACAGATAGATTAGTATGATATACATGCATTTTATAAAATATGCATATCTGTACCCTGTAACACATACATGGATTTAGGCTT
Organism: Rhinatrema bivittatum; assembly: GCF_901001135.1. Classification (NCBI taxonomy): domain Eukaryota; kingdom Metazoa; phylum Chordata; class Amphibia; order Gymnophiona; family Rhinatrematidae; genus Rhinatrema; species Rhinatrema bivittatum. Next base: position 73,825,056 of record NC_042627.1, on the reverse strand, counting down.
ACATGTGAATGCATGCAATGCACTGAAACCACATATATCAGTGCATTGAAAGCACGTACTTTACCCAACTATTTAAAAATACATGTGCATATATTTTGCGTGAGAAAGTAAAGTAAGATGTCCCAAGTTACACCAATCAGTCCTTCTGCAGCTCCTTGACACCCTCCTGGTTCCTCAGCCTGAACCCCCCCAGACCTCACCCCAGTCAGCACTACACAATGGAGACATTTAATACCACTTCCACCAGATAATTAGCAGATGTAAAAATACACATGTTAAGTTGGAAAATGTACATGCGGAAATGTGAAATAGCAACCCAGGAAAGCCCTTAGACAGTCCCTTTTTTTTTGCATGCCTGTAGGTGCACGTGATGGTGAACATACATGTATATTTTGGACTTTTATAAAATACGAGCTACATGAGCAGAGGCTATTTACATGCATACATGCACATCTTTATGCATGCAGTAGTCTGAAAATTCACCTTTAAGGTGAATTTCACCTCTTGTTGCATATTGTGTATTTTATGAAAGTCCACAATGCACACAAAGATGGTAACTTTGATACCGGTGCGCGGGTGCACATATGCCGGCTCGTGGCCGTTTTATAACATATGCACGCAAGGTATAAAATAGGCTGAGCACGGGTACATGTGCGCCCAATTTTATATGGATGTGGCCATGTGCGCGCAAATGCCACCTCTACCATGTAAGTGGGGTAACTTTACAAGGGAAGTGCGCCGACGCCATTACTAATTTTCCCAGTTCGTTCCCAGTTTTCCCATTTAAGGGGCAGGACTTCCAAACCCCTCCTAGGTCATTAAGCCTCCCTTTCCCCCTGTTAGCCCCTTAAAACCCCTGCTGAGTAGCCTGGGGTTGGTTTTTTTTATTTATTTATTACTTACACGCCATCCACAGCAGTAGCAAAGTTGCATAGCAGAGGAGCCCGACATGCGCTTCCATGTACATTTCATGCTAAGGTCCTGGAATGCCCATATGCTGCCCTTGCCCCTCCCAGACCACGCCCGCCCCTCTTTTTGGGTTTTCTCACTTGTGCGTGCGCCAGCCAGACAATACCTGTGCATTTCCCGGTTTTGGTGTGCGCCGGGCTTTAAAAAGTCGCCTAATAGACGGTAACTTATAAACCGGTGCCTGGGGGCAGATGTGCGCCTGCTTGTCGGCCCACGCCCAGGGACATGCATATACGCAAATATATTATAAAACAGCCTGACCGCGCATACATGTGCGTGCAATTTTAAGTCGCCAAGTGCCTATGCACGCAAATGCCACGTTGACCTCCTAAGTGGGGGGATTTTAAAAGACACACGTGCTGGCGCTCCACGCAGGCCACACCCACACCCCGCCCTTTTTTTTTTTACTTTTCAAATGTGTCCGCAGCGGCAAGTAAGCACGGATACGGGCGGCTTTTAAAATCTGCTCAGCAAGCGACGGCCTGACTTGGGCGCATATCTCCCGATTCTGGCGCACGCCGGGATTTTAAAATTCACCTTATATTTTCACTTTCACATGCATATATATATATATATATATATATATATATATATATATATATATGCGAGTAAAAACGCTGGCAATCTAGGAGCCAACGTCCATCCGCTTTGTACAACTGCACCGATTTAAGTGGGATATGAATATTGGAATAAATAAATAAATAAATAAATACATTTATTTTAAGACAATTACGCACAGGGACGGTAACTTTCAAACTAGTGCGCATGCGCACATTTACGCAAATAGGTAGGCCCGCGTCCAGGGACACAGCCATTTTTATAACGTATGCGCGCGCATGCACACACGTCATAAAATAGTCTGGCCACACACACGTGCACCGAATTTTAAGTGGGCACGTGCATGTGCGCGCAAATCCTGCTTCTACCGCGAAAATCAGGAGATTTTTAAAATGGGTGCGCACCAACGCCATTCCCAGTTTTACCATTTTGCCCCCAGTTCACCCAGTTAAGAGAGAGGTCCTCCAACTCCCCCCCCCCCCCCACCGTCGTTTAATACTCATCTTTCTCTGCCCCCAATTAGCTCCGACCCTTAAAACCTCGCAGATCTGCCTAGTTTTGTTTATTTTTTAATGTCCACATCATCCGTAGCAGAAGAAGTAGCGTTACGAGGCAGGGGACCTCGGCGCGTAACTATTTATGTGAACATCTCAGGTTCATGCTCTGAAACGCCCACGCTCCGTCCAGACCACACCCATGCCCTGCACATTTATGAAATCTTTGGAAATGTACGTGCTGTGGGAGATACGCCTGGCTTTTTAAATCCGCTCGCAAGCCTGACTTATTCACGCATCCCCTAATTAATGCTTGTGCAGGGCTTTTAAAATTCACCCCTAAGGAGGTAATTTTCAAAAGGATTTTCAAGCTTAGAACTGGGTTTTACAAGCGTAAGTCCACTTTAAATTGCGATAATAGTAGTTACATTTGCACGTGTAACTCCTTTGAAAATCACCATCATAGATTTGCCAATTTACGTCATTTTACACCTGCTAGTAGAGATGTGAATCGGAACCGGTATCGGTTCGGATTCCGGTTCTGATTCACATCGTGAAATTTTTATCTTGCAGTCCGATCGGGTTTTGTTTTTTTTTTTTATCGGCTGCGCCCGAGCCGATAACAAAAAAATACATCCGACTCTTTAAAATGAGTTTGCTAGTATCCCCCCACCCTCTGGACCCCCCCCCAAATTTTTAAATACCTGGTGGTCCAGCAGGGGTCCCGGGAGCATTCTCCCACGCTTGGGTCGTCGGCTGCCAGTAAACAAAATGGTGCCGATGGCCCTTTGCCCTTAGCATGTGACAGGGTATCCGTGCCATTGGCCGGTCCCTGTCACATGGTAGGAGCAATGGACGGCTGGCGCCATCTTTAAAAATGGCGCGGGCCATCCAGTGCACCTACCATGTGACAGGGGCCGACCAATGGCACCGATAGCCCCTGTCACATGGTAAGAGCAAAGGGCCATCGGCGCCATTTTGATTAGTGGCAGCCGACAGCTCGAGTGCGGGAGAATGCTCCTGGGACCCCCGCTGGACCACCAGGTATTTAAAAAAAATTTGGGGGGGGGGGTCCGGAGGGTGGGGGGATACTAACAAACTCATTTTAAAGGGTCAGGTTGTGTTTTTAGGTTGTGTCCTTTCTTCCCCCCCCCTAATGATAAGAAAACCCACTAAATTAATCGTGGGGTTTCCTATCGCTATCGGGGACCCCCCCGATATCTGACGATATTTTCAATCGTCAGATAAACGATTCACATCCCTACCTGCTAATTGCCTGGCTTAAATCATATTAAACGTGTTAATTGTGTAGTTCTGGAGGTTGTAGGTCTGTTGAACTGAGGTGAATTTAGACTGAAGAACCAGGAGGGACTCAATGACGGAGCAAACTGGTGGTCTAATTGGTAAAACTGGTAATTTTCTTTAAGTGCATGTTTTAAAATACACCAACCTACACGCATAAAATGCTAGTAGGTCAAACTATATATTTTGTGCATAAAATATATGTGCATATATTTTAAAAATAGGTAGGAAACGTACACACATTCAGTGCATGGATATACTTTATGTTTCTTCATGTATCGCATGTGTGTAAACTTACATACGCGTGTAAGTTGAGGAGTAGAGACGCATTTTTTTATGAAACACGTGCATGTCATGCGCACGGGTTATAGAAAGCTAGCAAGGATCTGGTCGCCGCCATATGCGCATGCATACGCCTCTGCACGCATTTATTTGAAAATGCTCCTCCCTGAAGCAATAGTTTGAGCAGATTTATAAAAGCAGCTCCTAGTTTAAGCTGTAAGGCTAAGCTCCAGGCACGTTAAGATTCATATTTTTAGTTTGTTTCCTTAATGAAATGGTACACAAGAACAGGCACCTGCATTCAGGTCAGCCTTCCATTTGACTTCCATGGTTGCCCCAGGAGAAAAAAAAAGGGAGATTGGATTAAAAGTGATGAACCCAGCGGGGATATATTTGGAAAGTATCCGTGGGTTATGTCAAGGAGCACACTGCTTATAAACCTGACCAGGAATGGGACGTTTCAGCCATGCAGCCATGTCCTCCAAGCATACCTGTCCTGGAGCTTGAAGTCGCCTTCCATCTGCATCCCTCCATTTACCAGCTGATTAGCCTCTGTTTTTCCATCGTATCGCCCTCCTTTAAGCCCTTCTAGTCTCTGAAGACCGCCTGAAGGAAAAAAAAAAAACCAACCCATGCGTTCCCTAGCAGAGCAATTTTTTTTCGGCAAGTTTTGTAGGACTATGCTTCACTGGCTGAAATGATTGGAGCTGACTCAAGCACTGCAGGCAGGCCTCACAGCCACATGCTCAGCCCAGCTTATGTAAACATTGTCCTGGATGACAGCCTTTCCCTACCCCATCTGCAGCTGCAAGGGAATCCATTATTTTTCTAATCCCTAGGGACGGGAAAGGTCTCGGGCATCATTACTCCTAAGCAAATGTAACTGACTCTGCTGCACACCCTAATTTGCTTGCAATAATTATAGGTCGCTCACCCCCTTTGTTATTTATAAAAAACCCTTTTTGTTCTTATCAATAATAAATGGGGCGCCGCGATTCACGCCGCTGCAATATTTCGATATTATGAAATGCTAATGCAAGGTATCGTCAGCGCCCAGGTCTTATCAGCTGGTCAGATGCTCTATTAAGCAGCCAGTGAGGAGTTCAGGCAAATTGGTTATGTTAATGTCCTGTAGTACTTGGAAAAGATGAGGAGTTGGCAATTAATTTTTTTTTTTTTTTGCAGGCGGCAGGCCGACAGGCAAATTTATTTTCCTCCCTCTCCATGGGACCAGGCTAAGAGGAGGTGAGGTGGAACGTGAAGCTTCTTCGAGAGCTTCCCTGCGACCTAATTGAACGATGCTAAATAAAGACTGAAGAGGAGGGAGAGAGAGAGAAAAAAAAAAAAAACAATGGGAGTGCTGCTCGCATCCCCATTCATTCAACTGACAATGTTTTTGCAACTTAAACCTGTTTTATTAATTATGTTTGACATTTCCTTAATTAGTTTCATTTACATCCCATCAGCCTCTACCAGACGCTTGTCCCATACATCATTTTACTGGAGGCCCGGCATGCCTACAGAATAAAAAAAATATGCCCTGTATAATTATACTGCATTGGTTGGTCAGCTTGCCCCCACCCCCCTCCCCCCTTCTTCTGCAAGAAACATTAACCTTAAAACTCTGCTGCAGGAATGTATGAAAAACCCTTCTTCCATTTCTCCGGTGTACATCGGGTCAGCGTGAATAAATTCCGAGAATAATAATGGAAACTGTACCCTACAGTTTGTGGGGGATGAGCACTGCACAGCCAAAATTTTCAATTTTAGCTCATCCACTTGTTTTTCTATTATTTTTTTTTTTTTCATGTTTTCATTTTTCATTTCTGGGGCTTTTATTTTTTTTTTTTCTTTATTCATTTTTCACAAAGTTTTGTAAAATAGCACGTGCTGCTGTTTGGAATTGGCGAACGCTATTTGTGGTACTTTGCCAGAAATGAATAAAAGCAAAACATGGTCACTTTTCGGGGGCCTTTTGTACGAAATAAAAATGGGCTCACTTGACCCGGTTTCCATTGTTTCAGAGGACTACACATCCCTAATCGCTGATCAGCGTAGCCCGGCATTGGATTCAGAGGTGCCAAGGTTAAGTTTCATCGTTCCTTGTTGGAACTCACTGAGAAGGATTCAGAATGGACTTTAGTGGCTAACATATGGGTCTCTTTACTAAATAAACTAGCTACTCCATTCTGAATCTTTCTCAGTGAATTCATCCTTATCGCAGTAATGTGCATTAAATGATGTATTTTGGTGATCAATGTACGTTAATGTGTGATATCAGTAAACCTACGGTACCTGAATGCAATCCGCTTTGTAGTGCCCGAAAAAGCGAAATATAAATCGAATCAAATAAATAAATACAGTGCCAACATAGGAGTTACCGACATGGCAGAAAGATTGTTGCCAATGCAAGGGAAATATTAATGAACTGTGTTGCACGCAAAGCAGCTCATTAACTTTAAAAAGGCTTATCATGGATCACAATAAACCTCACGATGTGTGGAAAGCCATCTACACCTCAAGGCTTTCACCTGAGAGCATCGTAGTCTGCCAAAGTTCTGAGAACCCTCCCGCCCCATATCCCACGGGGGCAACCAATCCTGACTGACGTCTCCCACTCCCCGCCCCCCAGATACCAGCACCTTACCGTCAAATCTCCCCGAAAGCTTATTCCACCTGCTCAACCCCGAGCTAGCACCACCCATGCTTCCAAACTCTACCGACTGTTCCAAAACCTGCCCCCTCTCAAGACACAAAAAAATCTTCCCTTTCCATGCAGGCTCCCAATGTTCTTTCCCCCCTCCAGAATCCCCTCTTACATACTGAAGCCCCCCTGGTCTGAATCCCCATTCTTTGTTGTCCTGTTGCTATCACAATTCCAAATGGCACCAGGTAACCTGAAGTTTCCTTTTGCCCTTCACTTGAGGGATAATGGGGAGCTTCTGGTAAGCCATTTTGGATTTCAGAGATGCCAGGAAAGGAGCAATTAGGGATGTCTTCTGCCAAATTCATCAGGTACGAAATAAAAATGGGCTCACTTGACCCGGTTTCCATTGTTTCAGAGGACTACAGAGGCCTTCAGCAGGTAAGGAAACCTGGGGACTTCTGAATAGGGGAGAGCAATTTTTTGTGTCCAGTAAGGGTGGGGTTTTGAGATACCTGGGGGGCTGTGATGTGCCAAAGTGGAGCTTAGGAAGGGGAATCTGGGGTAAGGGGGTTAAATCTATGAGGAGGGATGTCACTTGGGGTGAGCAATACCTTCAAAGATGGTGGCCAAGGCCAGGAATGTTTGCTACTGTGGCCACAGCAATGCACATTCCCAGAACAAATGTGGAGTGGACCACCCGCCTAGGGGCAAATCTTTAAACATACGCGAGGACACAGATTTGTTCGCGCAACCCGGCGCAAACAAATCTACGCCCGATTTTATAACACGCGCGTGCTATAAAATCCAGGATCGGCGCGCACACGGGGGTGCACAATTGTGCAACCTGTGCGCGCCGAGCCGAGCAGCCTGCCTCTCTTCCTTCCGAGGCCGCTCCGAAATCGGAGCGGCCTTGGAGGGAACTTTTTTTTTTGTCCCCCCAACTTTCCCTCCCTTCCCCTATCTAACCCACCCCCCAGCCCCAACTAAATCCCCCCCTACCTTATTTCATGGAGTAACTTGCGCACTCCACTGGCTCCCTGCACAGGCCGTTGTGCCGGAGCACTTGGCCCCACCCCCGGACATGCCCCTGGCCCGCTGCCATGCCCCCTGACACGCCCCCGGCCAGCCCCTTATTCGAAGCCCCGGGACAATGCAAGATAGGCTCGGCACGCGCAGGGGGGGGTCAGGGGTAGGTTTTCGGGGGTTGCGCGTGTATCTTTACGCACGCGACCCTTTGAAAATCTACCCCCTAGTGTTTAGGGTAGCGGGTTATGAACCAGGGAGACCAGGGTTCAAATCCCACTGCTGCTCCTTGTGACCTTAGGCAGTCACTTTACCCTCCGTTGCCTCAGGTACAAAGTTAAACGGTAACTTTCGAACCGGCGCACTTGCGCACGTGTGTCACCCCCACACCCAGGGGACACGGCTATTTGATAACTTGTGCGCATGTTATAAAGTAGCCTGGCCGTGTGCACATGAGCGCCAAATTATAAGTGGGCGCAGGCCTGGATACCCCAATCCGGCTTCTGCCACGTAAGTCGGGGGATTTTAAAACGGGCACGCGCAGACGCCATTACCAGTTTACCAGTTCATCCACCAGTTTGTTTCTACTCGCATGTTCCGTGTTTTATAAAAGTAAAAAATGCGTGCATGTTTTTTTCACTTTCGTGTGCGCCTATTCACGTGGAAAAAAGCGGAGTTCTACAGGGCATTCTGGGATGCGCCGTTCACACATATGAGTCGCTGTTTTAAGTGGACATTTGCCAAGTTACTGGCGTATGTTTAGACCTGCTAATTATCTGGTGTAAGTGCTACTAAACCTGTTTTTTGTGTAGCACCGTCTGGGTGGCAGGTCTGAGAGTTGGGGAGAGTTCAGGAAGCTCTCGATGATCTAGGGAAAGATTTGGGGAACTGGTGGGCTAATTAGTAAGCTGGTTAATTTCATTTACACGCACTTTTTAAAACTGACTGGCATGCGCGTAAACTGGGAGGTGTACAAGTAAGTTCTACTTTGGTTTCACATGTAAAATGTACGCACATATATTTTTAAAGTAGGTAGGAAAAGTATACATCGTTTCAGTGCATTGCACATAAGCCTCCATATGCACGTATGGGGCAGGATAGAGATACACATATTTCGTAAAACGCGCATATATCATATGCGTAGACGATAAAATATTTGCACATGCCGTCTCTCGGCCATAGCCGCACGTATATGTCGCCCCGTGCATTCGTTTGAAAGTTATCCTCTAAGGAGGTGATTTTGAAAAATTACCCCCGCAAAAACTACCTGCAAATATTACACCTGTTCAAACGTTCCCGGAAATGTTTCAGAAAAGCGAATACACATACTTTTGAAAATCCAAATGTAAGTACAAAACCCTGCCCAACGCCACCCCTGTGAATGGCTCTGCTCAGTCCAGAAAAACAGGTGAGAATATAGAACAAACATGTATAAGACTGCGAGCATATTGAGAGGGCGGCTTTATAACACCTAAGACACTGCTTCACCCACAGAAATGCCTTTCAAAATAACCCTCCCCGTCACCATGCTGTGCTACACAAGAGCTATGTAATGGAGGCAATAATCAAGCTGCTGGCATTGGTGCCAACACCACGAGAAGTTTTTAACCGCAGGGTCTGCATCAAAAATCAAAGCAAAATTACATTCGCAGTTTTGCTTTAATTATTGCCCCTGCATATTCTGTCCTCAGAGATTCGGGTAAACGTTTTCCAGCCAAACCAAATGCATGAGTTTGGAAATGCAATAACTATGAATGCTGTTGCCTACTTGCCCCCTCCATCCCCAGGATTGCCTCTGCCGCAGGCGTAGAGCCTTACCCCCCATCGACGGTGGGCATTTTTTCTGTCGGGTAGAGGTAAAATTGACGCAGCTTTCACACTCAGATTTTCAAAATGAACTTAAGTGCACAGGTTTGTCTTGAAACTTCTTAGCTAAGTGCACTCAGATTCACCCGCTCAAAGTTATACCTGCTCTATCAAGGGCATAAAACGTATGAGCATAATATTTTAAGTAATGCATGCAGCTGTCAACCTTACCCACAACTGCATCCCCCGAATGTCTCTCTCCAGTGTGCAACTGCATAACAATTATGAATGAACCTGTGTGTGATGTGCACACTTCTGCGTGCACCAGGCCCTGGGCTATTTTTAACAGCTTTATAGTGCATAAATGACTTTGAAATTTCATCCCTTAAAATTGCTGTCTGCAGGAAAAATGAAGTGAAGAAAAGCACATTTTGCAGGAAACGATTAGAATGAAACAGGGTATAACATATGATTTAGGCAGTCATGGATAACTGAAATTATTAGCTGTGTATGGGTAGTAGGTGGCGACAAGACCTTGCCGCTCCATTTTAATCTTTTCAAACTGAATGCGGTGGGGCCGAACACCACCCCCCCCCCCCCCCCCCCCCGAGGCAGAAACTTTCCCAAGGGCTGCCGTGGCTCACAGGACCTCGCCCTTGGAAGCCCAATCCAGAGTTCGAACTCTGCGGTTATAGCCAGGTGGCAAATGACCCCCCTGCCAGCTCCCACAGAACCCCAACAGCCCCCCCCCCCCTCCCCCAGAGGTTCAGACACCTGCTGGAACGTTAATCCTCCAACCAATCATTAATCAAAAAGAACACAAAACAAAGGGGGGAAGATGAGACTTCTCGGACACGGGGTGAGTGGGCGAGACATGCATGGTCGGCAGGATGGCGGTGACTCCAAACAGAGGGAGCTCAGCGTCACCCGCCAGCATTTAAAGCCTCCAAGATCGTCCCCCCTCTCCCTCCCCCCCAATGATGTCAGCATCCGGACAATCAGCCGCGTTCCAGGCCAGCACTGACGTCAGCACGCGGCTGCACCCTATTGGGTGTGGCAGCCAGTGTTCTTATCCCAACATGCAGCAGCCGCCATATTGGGGGGGGGGAACGGTGGGGAGTGATTCTCTTTTTCCCTCCCCCCCCCCACCCTGTGAAGATGTGAAGGGCCACCGGAACCCGGCGATAAGGTGAGGCAGTCGTGTCCCACCCGGCCCACCACAATGGGGAGGGGGGTCTGCTGCGTCATGAGAGGGAGGGGGAGGGGGATCAAATCCATCATATGCCCAATGTGAGCACATACAAATATTCATAATTACATAAATACTAGAGATGTGCATTGTTTTTTGTGTTCGTGTCGTTCTTCGTTTTCGGGCGCCATGGAAAATGTCGTTTTTTTTCGTTTCGGGTCTTTTTTTTCATGAAAAATCTATTTTTAGTTAGTGCGTGCTAACTTCCCATTAGTGCGCACTAACTCCCATTAGTGCACGCTAACTCCCTGTTAGTGTGCACTAACAAAAACTGTTAGATTTTGTTTCTTTTTTGTTTTTTCTCTTTGGGATCCATCTCCTGCACTCACACCCTCGGCTGCCGATTTCAAAATGGCACCTATAGCCTTTGACCTACTATGTCACAGGGGCTACTGGTGCCATTCATCTGCCCCTGTCACATGGCTGCCAGCACCATCTTGTGCTCCTAACATGTGACAGGGGCTGACCAATGGCACCAGTAGCCCCTGTAACATAGTAAGGGCAAAGGCTATCGGCGCCATTTTGATTATTGGCAGCCGACGGCCCGAGTGCAGGAGATCACTCCCGGACCCCTGCTGGACCACCAGGGACTTTTGACAAGTCTTGGGGGACCCTCCTGACCCCCACAAGACTTGCCAAAAGTCCATCGGGGGTGCAGGAGCGACCTCCTGCACTCGGGCCGTCGGTTGCCAGTATTCAAAATGGCGCCGATAGCTTTTGCCCTCACTATGTCACAGGGGCTACCCATACCATTGGTGGGCCCCTGTCACATGATAAGAGCACAAGATGGTGCCAGCAGCCATGTGACAGGGGCTGACCAATGGCACCAGTAGCGCCTGTGACATAGTAGGTCAAAGGCTATCGGCGCATTTTGAAACCAGCAGCCGAGGGTGTGAGTGCAGGAGATGACTCCCGGACCCCCCGCTGGACCACCAGGGAGTTTTGGTAAGTCTTGGGGGGGTCAGGAGGGTGGGGGGTTTGTTTAAATTGGCTCCTTTAGCTGCATTTGAGGTGCGCAATTTTTAATGAGGCCATTTTATCCAGGTAAATACCTATTAGGGATGGCACCAAAAGTTTTTTACTTAGATTCTGTTGGTGGGGGGGTGTTGTAGAGATGGGGGGGAGTCAATTTTTCGGTTTCTTTAACAACTATTTTGTTTCAATTTGATTGCTGAGACAAAATAAATATTTAATTTAAAAGATCAAGAACAAAAAAATCAAGCCCTCGTCCTAGCCTACTGGTTTCTCAAGTTCCGGGCTCCTCCCTTGGCTCCTCTCCTCTACCCCCACTCTCTGCCAACAAAAGGCCAGAACTGGGGTCAGGCCATGACCTCTCCTAGCTGGGCAGAGTCAAGTCCAGCCAGGGCCACCTAGGCCCCTCGGTGACCTCCACCCTCTGCAAAGAATCTGGAGCTGGAACCAGGGTCTTCACCTACGCTTTCTATGGGGGGGGGGGGGGGGGGAGGGGGGAATCGGACAAACTGGAAGTGAGGTCCAGGGAGGCCCATTATATGTATTTATTTATTTATTTAGGTTTTGGAACTAACTGAAAATACCTGAAAATTTTCAGATATTTTCAGACACTTTCAGGCAAAACTATTGCGGGTTCATTCCATTCAAAACAAACCAAAAATAGTTTTTTGTTTAAAAAAACAAATGCACATCCGCAATACCTATTTACCATTATAACCGTATTGGAAAATTGCCCTCTATATGCTATGTGCTGCATGCTGCCAATGTATTTACATGACGTCATGTCATGACCCCCCTTGTTCTAGAACATTCTTTCCCTTGAGAGGTTTGCTTCTTATGCAGTAGTAATACCTTTCAGAAATTTAAATGTATCTATCATATCTCTCCTGTGGGTTATACATGTTTAGATTTGTATTATCTGATGCAGACGCTATAACAAAGAAGGGTCTTCAAAACTGAGTTCAAGAGACTGTCAAGAAGAATTGAAACAATTAAAATAAATTGACTGTAATTTGTTGGTATCAAGAAACAAGCAGTTTTGGAGGTGATTGCAAGAAACCAGCAATTCCACATACAGCGTGTATAGGGTTGCCAACTGTTTCCAGATTTTCAGAACAGGTAGTTCCAGTCCTGGTTTTACTCCCCTGCATGTAGGGACTTATAGTCTTGCTTTTCTTAGGGAATGCACTAGGGCAATCAGAATAAGTCCCAGCATGCAATGGGGCAAAACCAGGACTGGATCAACCTGTCCTGAAAATCTGGAGCCAGTTGGCAACCCTCAGCATGTATCGTCTCATTTCTGTTTATTAATAAAGGTAGTTTTGATGCACAGGTTTTGCTGTTCTAAAATTGTTAGCAGATGCCTGGAACAGATGGAACGGATGTAAATGAATAAAGCTGAATCTGGTGAAGCTGAAGATAGGAAAACATTGGGAGATTACAACACGCTTGATATTTATTTAACTCATTCCAAATTCAGGGGCATGGCACATAGTTGAAAGAGACAGAAAATCAGCAGGCATCAACAAGTCACCCTGAAAGTGCTAGAACAGAGGATAAGAATGTATATTTGCATGCTCTGTGAGAGCTTTCTAATGGATATCTGAAAGATGGAAGAGCAGATGTTGGTTATTGTGAGGACAATTTTAAGGTTTACAGAATCAAAGATGGGTAGTATTCAATCTTCTATATGAGAAAGTTCTACTATGCTATATAATGTCTTTCTCATGGACGCCTAGGCTCCACACTTTTTGTCTCCCCAGGAGATGTTTAATTTCTAAAGATTTAGAGGTAGATTTCAAAGGTCCGGCACGCATCCATCAGGGGATGCGCGCAGAGGTCAGGCTTGCGCATGCCAACTGAAGTTTAAAAGCCACCCAGATGCGGGCGTATTTCCTGCTGTGCGGACATCTCCCTCGATTACAAAAAGAGGCGTGGTCTAGGCAGGGCGTGGGCGTTTCAGGACGTGGCCAAGAGATGTGCATGTAACTACCTATGTGTCCCGCTGCATCCCCACGTCCTCTGCCGTCTAACTTTGCTTCTGCTGTGGAGGAGGTATAACTGTAAAAAGAAAAAAAAATAGCTATTTTGGGGGGCTTTAAAGGATCTAGGGTAACCGGAGGAGTGCAGGCTATTAAACCAAGGAGGGTTTGGAGGACTGGATGAACTGGTGGACGAACTGTTGAAACTGGTCATGGTGTGGACGCCTGTCGGTTTTAAAATACCCTGACTTATGCGGTAGAAACCCTATTTATGCGCCTGGGCGTGTGGATGCTTAAAATAATGCGCACATTGTGCACATGCCCAGACTGTTTCATTACTGGCGCGCAAGTTATAAAATGGCTACATATCTGGAGGCATGCCAGCATACGTGCGCCGGTCTGAAAGTTACCGTCCCTTTGTAGATATTTGGTCACAATCTAGTTCAGTGTTGGCACGCACCCAAATATCGAAGATCAAATGATAAGCATCACTTGTACTGCTCTTGATAAAGCCTCCATGGAGAAGGATGGATGTGTTTTAAAAAAGAGATAGATGATCCCCCAATGTTTATGACCTCTTTCACTGCATTGATCTGAGATTTTAAAACAGTTATTCCAACCATCATGCAAAAGGCATAAGTCAAAAACTGAGCACTAAATAAGCAGGAATTCAGCTCCTTAGCAAAAAGTCCCTCTAGTGTTCTCATTTCAGAGCAGGATATTTTTTGTATTTCAGGGGAAATGCCATTGTCTCCTGCGTGCTGTTTTCACTAAACAACCTACTCATGCTCTCCTAATGCCTAGCCATGGATGCAATGCTCCATCTTCCTCCTCCATGTCCTACATGCAGGGCTGGTGTTTCCATTAGGCAAACTAGGCGGTCGCCTAGAGCGCCAAAGTTTCAGGGAACAGCAAAATCATGCCAGTGGAAGGCATAGAAGGGCACTGTGCCAGATCTATTACTGCTTTAAAAAAAAAGGGAGCACTGCACTGGAGCCACTGCCACTGATACTGCTAGGAGTGCTGTCGCTGGAACTGACAGCAATAGGTAGGTTGGAGAAGGGGTGCATAACCGAAGGTTCGCCTAGGGTGCCAAATACTCTTGCACTGGCCCTGCGTACATGGAAACCCAATAAACATATGTAGGGGTCGAACAATATTATAGGTCATGAATACGTGTTATCACAATATTTCAAATGAATTTTTTCAAAACACTCAAAATAATCTCTTCAAAACATCAACACCATCCCAATACACAATTTTATTAATCAATATATAATTCTAAACCAATATTCCACTAGTACATAATCTTTAATACATGGTATAATCTTTAATACATGGTATATCACACCTCTCTATTTTCAAATACAATATCACCAATAAAACATACCTCATTCATACATCACCATTCAAACCATCATTAAAATACAAGTAACTAAAATCCACACACATCCCCAATAGCATTCTTATATCCCTAACATTCATAAACTGTAATATTGTTCTACCCCTACTTATATTTATTGGGTTTTAATGAATGGTGGGGGATGAATGGTGGGAGATGTAGGACACTGTCTGTAGATTGTACATGTCTACATGGAGCCACCAGTGCAAGTTAGAAAAGGAACTTTCAAATGGTTGCACCTTTAAACAGGAAAACAAAAAGGTTAACAGTTGTTTATCAGAAATCCTCTCTGTTCAAATCACACAACAGTGCTTGAGCACATACATCGCTTACCAATATGCAGTACGTTATTTCCATTCAAGTTCTTATGGAAAGACTGTGGGACAAAATGAAATGCCTGTGCATAATTGGAAGAGGATTTATACTGTAGCTCGGTAAATATCATCCATCTCGCCACTATATCTACTCTGTTAATTAACTAAAATGATCTTTCCCCTCCTCCGTCATTATACAGCAGCGTGACTGGAACACTAGTATTGCAAATGTTATACTGAGTTGAATTCTAAAAAGAATATTTCAAATGGGATATTGGATATGTTCTTGATAATCCCGGTGATCTTGTGTTTTAGCAACCTACAGTATAAGGACAGTCTTCAAAGACATGTACATGGGTAAACAGCGATTTATCTGGGTAAATTGGCTTATATCAGAATTATGCTCCTCTGATTGGCTAAAAATCCAGTTAAGTTCATTGGATGTATGTCCCTTGTGGGCCCTGCATAGTTTAGGAGGGGAAATGTTAAAGATCATTACTATATTGGTTAACAGTTCCTTGGAGGAAGGGATTTTACCAACTCAGTTCAAGAGAGGGATTGTGCATCTTGTCTCAAAAGCTCATATCTACCCCTCAAGAAGCCTGCTAGCTATCATCCTTTCATTGGGAAAAGCTCTAGAAAGAGTCAGTTAATAAGCTATGTTGAGGACAATAAGATTTTGCATGAACGTCATTGTAGGTTCCAGAAAGGGCACGGAAAGGAGT
Organism: Rhinatrema bivittatum; assembly: GCF_901001135.1. NCBI lineage: Eukaryota > Metazoa > Chordata > Amphibia > Gymnophiona > Rhinatrematidae > Rhinatrema > Rhinatrema bivittatum. Next base: position 73,809,331 of record NC_042627.1, on the reverse strand, counting down.
CCTTGTTGGTCTCCATTTCTGATTTTGTCTTGAGAGAACTAGACCAGAAGCAAGAAGTCATTATGATTTTATTAGATGTATCAGTGGTGTTTACCTCTATTTCTCAAGATACTGATATATAGGTAGGAGAGAGGTGGGTATTGGTGGTACAGTTTGCCGCTGGTTCCTTTTTAGAGGGTCGTTTGCAACAGGTGTGAATAGATGACCAGACCTCTGATTGGGATGCAGTGACCTTGAGTGTCCCCCAAGGCTCCTCCCTGTCCCCAGTGCCTGTCCCCTAGATCCATCAAAATGTTTTGTTTATCGCGTGCCAACCATGCGCGATAAATAAAAGGGGTGTGTATATTCAAATCGTTGGCTTGTCGTAGCGCACAATGAGGTAACGCACACCGCGGTACATCATCGCACATAGTGATGTTTTCCTAGTATAGATGCTCACTTCCTGCCCCTCCTTTTTTGAGGGTGTATTGGGTGTTGGAGTGAGAGGAGAGGAGGTTAGTGATGTTAGAGGAGTTCTGGTGGTGTAGTTTTGTAATTTCTGACTGAATTGTGCTGTTTTGTGTTGTCATTTGTTTCCCTTTCCCTTTTGTGATATTTGTTGGAGTGAAAGATAGTAAGTACTGTTTGTCATTTTCTGAGAAGTGGAGGAGGAGTGTGAGGAGAGGAGGAGGAGTGGAGGAGGAGTATGAGGAGGAAAGGATGGAGCGTGATAGGCCTGGGAAGAGAAGAGGGGTGAGGATAGCAGGGTGAGGAGGAAGCAGAGGGAGTGGGAGGAGGAGGAGGGCAGGAGTGCTAAGGGGAGTAGGAGTAGGGACAGGGGGAGAAGTAAAGACAGGCAGGAGGGAAGGGATAGGAGGTAGGGGGGCAGAGGTTAGGTAGGAAAGAGTGGTGGGAGGAGTAGGGCAGCATAGGGCTAGAGAGAGAGGGCAGGTGGGAAGGGAGTTGGTAGTGCAGGGTGAGATGGGGAGGAAGGGAGGAAGGGAGAGGAGAGGAGAGGAGAAGAGCGTGGAACGGAGAGTGAGATCAGAGAGGACACCTCTCCAGGAGAGGAAGTGGCACCCCCTTCGGCCATTCAGCCAACAGTATGGCAGAGACTGCGGGCAATCAGGTTCAGTGTGGCAGAGAACGAGCTTTTCATTGCTGGTGTCCTAGGCCAGTTTGTTCGGAAACAGAGCAGCCAAGATGTCAAAAGCAGCTAAGGGGCAAATTTTGCGCAACATTGCCCAGGCCTTCACCCAGCATAGCAGCATTCAAAGAAGCAGGGAGCAGGTCCCCCATCGCTACCAGGATATCAAAGCCCAACGGAAGGCTAAGCTAGCAGAGCGATCCAAATACGTGCGTCAGACTGGAGGAGGGGTCACCTGTTCCATTGTCATCATAGAAATGGAGCAGAAAGGCAGGGACTGGAAGTGTTCAAGGGCATGGATCAACGGCTAGACACCACACAAGCCGCTGGCGGTAAGTTTACACCACCCATAAAGGCCAGACAGCAATGGCTGTAAACATAGGGGGTCTTTTACTAGGCGTTTTTTCCACAGGCCCTGTATTTAATGCAGATCCCAGGCCACCACCCCTACTTTACATTAACCTTATCTCAACGCCTCCTACTTGATTGTTAAATTTTTTATTTGCATACGTATTTTGCGCTAGGCCGTTAACGCACGTTACGCTCTATCGCATTTTGATGAATAACCCTATTTATTTGGTCCAACTTGGCCATTGTTACAGGAATTAGGAGTTTTCTTTATGTGGATGACATCAGATGGTGTTTCCATTGAGGTGGGGGGGGGCGTGGGGGGGACACTTTTGGGATTGTTCAGAATGTTTTAGCAAGGGGAAATGTTTGGATGCATTCAAACAGTCTTTTATTAAATGTTTCCTTCAAATCTCCAAGGATATAGTACTAGATTTTCTGGTTCACTTATCATTTGACAATTTGGCAATTCCTATATTGACCACAGGAGTCTTGGGGGTGCAATTGGATTCCAAGTTTTCTTTTCACACGTAGTTGACTGCTGTAATGCGGGTAGGGTTTTTGTAAACTTCGTAAATTGCATCATTTAAAGTACATTCCAGACAAAAGTGACTTCAGGGTTGTTGTTCAAGCTTTTGTTTTTTTCACTCTTAACTACTGCTATGCCCTATACTTTGATTGCCAAAATGTCATCTTGGGGCATTGCAGTTAGTCTTAAATGCAGCTGCCCGTTTGGTAACCAGGTCCCCTTTGAGAGACCATGTCACTCCAGTAAGCTTTTTAAAATCCGCGCAGCACGTGCCGGCCCGGCTTCAGTGTGCATAGGGCGTTTAAAATTCACCTTTATGTTTTTTCAGTGCAAAGAATTTCCATTCAATTTACTTATTTTGGGAGGCATCTTCTGAGTTTTTCCCTCTCGTCTCTGATTGCTGCATTTCGCTGTTATGTTGGGATTGCTGATGTGAGGTTAACATGGACCCAGGCTCTGAAAGGAAGGTGATCAGATGCCTCCAGCTTTCAGTTATGTGAAAAATACAGTTTAGAAGCAGTTTAGGGTTTATATAGAGGAAGGTGAAAGCCACACTCTCTCCTAGCTCAGCCTGTGGCCATTGCCACATGGCCCTAAGCTTACCTTTTGATATCTAGTTGACTAGCTTTCACGCTCTCATAAGGCAATTTACATTTCGTTAGTTTTCACGTCTTTTATGTAAAGCCCCGCATTATGTTTTACTGTAAACCGAGATGATGTTCCAAACGTGCCTCGGTATATAAAAAACCCTTAAATAAATAAATAAATAAAATAGATAAAATTTGGATGATCATTCTTTATCAGTAAGATTGACAAAGTACATACCACCACGTGTGCTGAGATTGCAAAATTAAAATCTTTTAGTGGCTCCTTCTATTGCATATTCCAAATTGAGGGAAACTAGGTAAAGAGCTGCCCTGTTATGGAATAGCTGCCCCCTGCTATGGAATTCTTTGCCGCCAGATGTCTGAAATGAACATGACTATTTACGGATCTGCAAAAAGGTGAAAGCAATCTTGTTTAACCAAGCATACCAAACTCAAAATATTTAAAAGACACTGTTTTATTGCGATAGTTTTGTGCTATGTATATTTAATGTTATTCTGTTTTTATTTATATTTTGTCTCTTGTTTTATATTGAACTATATTATTTGTGTCATTAGGTATGTTTTTATTGTTATCCGATTTGAGCAAATTGGAGATGGCGAATATAAATTGGTGAAATAAATAAATAATGCCCTCATGGGTCACTGGCACTTTCAAAGGGAGAGTTGACCTCATAAGGTCGAAATCATTCCCCAGCCTTCCTGTTTAGGTTCCCCTGAAAACAATCAGAATTCAAACATTAAACACAATGGTGAACATTCAGTCTTCTATATCACCTCTTGGTAGATTTAACAGCTGCCATCATGGCTTAGCACTGAATGATCAGAAGTCAAAATACTGCGCAGTACTGTCACTACTGTAATAAATTGTCATGACACCATGCACTAAAGCTGAACCAGCGGAGAAGATCCATAAACAAAGGCAGGCTCCAAATCTAAACTCGCTTAACTCTTGCTTGGGGAAGGAAAACTCAGATTCTTTTGGGATGAGGACCCTATGACCTACGAGCTGCTTGCCAGAATTCCACATTGTTTGTAACGAAAGCATGTGAAAATCATCTGCCTGCCTTTTTATTTTCAATTTGATTTCATCATTTTGCCTGCTTTAACATGCTTTACTTTTGATTCTAGTCCTTCTTGTATTTTTACCTTTTTTTTTTTTTTAAATTCTCATTGTCCGCATGGGAAAAGTGCAAGAGTTAAAAAGAAAAATAGCCAACGTCAAATGTGTGCAACAGTAATTAAAAATAATCAAACAACCGGCGGCTTTGTGCTGAATGGAAAAAAACAAATCCAGCTGAAGTCACGTCCTTTAGAATTTTGACAGGGGGAACAGACTGCGGCTTTGCATTTAACTTTTTTTTTTTTTCACCCAATGTAATTTAAATGCGTCTGAAACCAATTTTGTGCTATTCCAGGGTGACCTACTTTCACCCCAGCTTGCCAGGCATTTGCAGAGCATGGCAGAAAAAGTTCCTGCAGGTCTTGGCTGTACCACTTATATGGTTTCAAGGATTAGTGATTTTTTTTTTATTGTGGTTTTCTCCCTACATTTATAAAAGGTAAGTGAAAACAGGCTCAAACGCGTGCAGGCTGCTCTGCTGCTACCTACTTATTCTTACAATTCTTGGTGCTCTCTGCTTTCCTTTACGGGATTCTGTCTTCACTGCTCTAATTATGCTGAAAGAACCAGAGAAATCTACACAGATAATCATGGATCTGTCCATTCTCTCAAAGATCAGTTTAAAGCAGAGCCATATGCAAATCACCATATAAATTAGATATCTAGTGCTTTAGCAGGACTAACAAACCATACTGTACTAAGACAAGGGAAATTTAGCATGAAAACAATTTAAAAAGGGGCAGGGAATGGGATGATTTTTTCTTTCTGGTGAAATGACGTGACGTTTCTCTCTCTCTTTTTTTTTTTTTGCTTTATTTCAGCATGCGATATTTTGAAATAGTATCCACAAGGAACGCACACACTAAGAACAATGTTCTAGCTCGCACTATAAAGCACATGCATTACGATGTTTTAGCTCGCACTGTTTCCTCTGGGTGTGTGCCATGTTGAAAGCCGGCATGTGCTGTTTCGTTTTTTTTTTTTTTCTTTCGTTTAGCGCTTTCTTCAAAATAGTGGTCCGCTAAAGCAAAATGAAACAAATCCACATCTGTGTGCAGTGTTTCATTTTCATATCAATGCTGTACTGCAAGTAGGCCTGTGGCGAGCTTGCTCAGGCAGGATGGTGCTGAAGGAATTCTCTGGAAGGTTTGTACAGATTTTTAATTTGCTGCAACTGAGCTTAAAAATGGTAAGATTTCTCTAGCGAAATATGGGATAAAGGCCTACTAGGCAATAAACCCTGAACCGGCTTCTCTCACATGTCTCGCCCTACGAGATCCCAAAGCTATGTAATTCTTTACCCCTCAGAAGTACAAATGGACAAGCTGTGACCACCAGAAATAAGTAAAGGTATTTGGGGGGAAAAATAACCATTCAAAGACCCAACGCAATCCTGGGAAATATCTTTTCCATACAAACCAAATGGAGCAAGTGTTAAGAGTCCCTGTGAGTAGAACAACAAGGGGCAACGTGATATCAAGGCTTATCCACCAATCTATTTCATGTTTTGCGGGGAGGGTAATTCTAGAGGCCCAATGCAAATACTGTAAACATGGCTCAGTGTGAAGGGTAATCTCTCGCTCTCTCTCTAGCTATTCTGAGATCTGAAAACAGTCCCATGATAAGAGTTATATCTTCCATGCACATCAGGGGAAGGAAATATAAAAAGAGAGGAATGCGTGATCTGGCTAGGGGGAAAAAAAAAAAGCAAGCAGTACTTCATTAAAGCTTGAAAGAAAATTGCATTAACCAGCTCCATGGGGGAATGCGAGTTCTCCTGGCGGACAGTACCGCCGGGGTTAAAACAGTAGGGGGACTGGTGTGGAGAGACAATGCTTAGCTGCCTGCTGAGCTTAATCTGAACAGTGTATCCATCACCGAAAACGATACAAATCAGCCATTACTGGATCATGCAAAAGCAACTCCGCTGCCTATGAGTCCTCTTTTGCTTTCTAAACCTCTTTCCAGCCCCAGCCTAATGAATTGTCAGAACTGTCAGACAGCTGTAAGGAATGACAAATGTCTATGATTTGCTGCCGCCACTGCTACCCTACCAAAAAACACCTGATGTATGTAATCTTGTATTCCACTGTTTTATATAAGAAATTTGGAAAGCTAATCAACCTACTTACTACAGTGATTTTACCTCCCGAAAATGTCCATAATATTCACTGGACATTGAGGGAATGGATGTTTTTAATAGAAGTGACCTCTGTGGAATATTGGTAATGCTCCATAAATAACTTGTGAATATAAATTCTATATAACAAATGACGGTATGAACCGGAATGGACAGCAATATAGGTTTCAGAATATTCTCTATGAAAGACGCTGTAGAGTTTATTCTGCCCTGTGTAGGTTAGACACAGAATTATACAGCCAAGAAGGGCTGAGTTGCATGCAATAAGAAATTAATGGCATAGGTGCTGCGCTGAGCCCATACCTCTCCAGTCATGGGTCTCCCATTGAACCAGCATCCAGCTCCTCTACAGCCCCTCCAAAATTCAGCTGTGTGATTTACATTCCCCCAATGCCACTGTTACCAAGCCCAGTGCCTTTTTTGTCTCTGCTTTAGCTCTCCACCCTCTTCCACATACCGTTCAAGGTTCTTCTTATACCCCTTCTTGGCACCACTGATTGGCAGGTTAAGCCACTTCAATCTGTGCCCTTCTCCTCTATTAGCAACTCCCAGCTCTGCGATTTCCATCTTTCTGTGCCATACGCCTAGAGCAGCCTCCCCGAGTTGACGTGTCATGGCTGCTTTCTGGCCAGGTTCCACTTAAAACCCCACCTTTCAGACTTTAAACCTTGGCTCTTCCTGATCATAGGCTTTTTTTTTATTTTAAGCATGTTTCCTACAAATGTCCTGAAACCTATTTCTCTTGTCTGTGTGTCATGACTAAGATTGTAGCCATGTACAGGCCAAAGAATTTCAGGGGATTTTATTCCATTGTCTTTTAGTTCATCTATAGGGAGATTTTCATGCGTAAAACTGGGTTTTAGATATACAAATGCACTTTACTCGAGTAAGTGGGCTTTTGAAAATTGCAATAATATCTGCCATTGAATTTTCCATAGGATTTACTCACGTAAGTGCACTTTACTCGAGTAAATGGCTTTTGAAAATTGGTATGATAGCATGTTACTCCCAGTTGAATGTACTAACCTAAGTTCTCTGTTGCCTGGTTATACTCCTTTTTGTTTTCTGTTCTTTGTAAAGGCTATGCCTAATTTATATTTATTGTTCTAAGTTATCTGTAAACCGATACGATGTGCAAACGGCTGTCGGTATATAAGATCTTTAAATAAAAATATGCGTGTAACTCCTTTCAAAATTCACCTGTATGAATGTAAGTTACATAAGAACATGCCATACTGGGTCAGACCAAGGGTCCATCAAGCCCAGCATCCTGTTTCCAACAGTGGCCAATCCAGGCCATAAGAACCTGGCAAGTACCCAAAAACTAAGTCTATTCCATGTTACTGTTGCTAGTAATTAGGGATGTGAATCGTTTTTCAACGATTAAAATTATCGTCCGATAATTTTAATATCGTCTTAAATCGTTATAGAACACAATACAATAGAAATTCTAACGATTTATCGTTAAAAATCATTAAATCGTGATTTAGTGCGCACTAACTCCCGTTAGTGCGCACTAACAGAAAATGATACAAATTGACACTTTCCAGGTCAGTAAAGGTCAGTTAGGAATGAATATGTGTTCCTATTGGCTGGCTGCCCTCTTATCTATTGATGTTACCAAGGTTCGCACTGAGGTGATGGTTGGGGGGATGGGAAATGGAACTGGAAACTCACGAACACCAACAGAAAATGAAACAAAGTGTTGACACTTCCCAGGTCAGTAAAGGTCACTTAGGAATGAATATGTATTCCTATTGGCTGGCTGTGCTCTTATCTATTGATGTTATCAAGGTTCCCACTGAGGTAATGGTTGGGGGGATGTGAAATGGAAACAGTTGGAAGCTTGACAAAAAAAGTAATGTGATGATCATCACTCATGTGACTAGAACTTGTTTGTTTATTATTTTTGTTAGCAGGCATGTGAAATGCTAGTGCATGTTGAATTTGCCAATCACTGTGCATTTTAGAAAGGTGGTCCTGGCTGGAACTATCATACACAGTTCAAATATATGTGGTAATTGATTGTTGGTAAGTGTATTTTTTAAGTAGCCACACTGGCCACCAGTATGTTTACTTTTCCTCCTACTTAACTCACTAGCTCAACTTTATAAGAAGGGCTTCTCTGCTTGTGTGTTGCTTTTGTTTGGTGTGAGGAGAGCAGAAACATCAGATCTTTATTCAATCTACTACAGTCAGGCAGCTCCCCCCTGTCTGTGAAGCCAGCCTCTCACTAGTAATGCAGGGAAGGAGCTGTTTCAGCCTCACCATCCTCCTCCCCCCCTCCCCTCACCCACACACCATTCACTGGCTGGGACATGGGGGAGGGTCAGGCAGCTCTCCCCTGTCTGTGAAGCCAGCCTCTCACTAATAATGCAGGCGGGATAGGGCACTGCATGCAGGAAGATCACAACACCCCTGGTGTCAGGGTTAGGGCACTGCATGCAGGAAGATCACAACACCCCTGGTATTAGGGATAGGGCACTGTGTGTGCAGGAAGATCACAACACTCCTGGTATTAATAGGGAAAGGGCACTGTGTGTACATGAAGATCACAACACCCCTGGTATCAGGGTTAGGGCACAAGTTCTAGTCACATTGACTGATCACATTACTTTTTTTGTCAAGCTACCAACTGTTTCCATTTCCCATCCCCCATATACTGTCAGTGGGAACCTTGGTAACATGAATAAATAAGAGGGCAGCTAATAGGAATACATATTCATTCCTAAACTGACCTTAACTGACCTGAAAAGTGTCAAATTGTATCAATTTCTGTTAGTGTGCACTAACGGGAGTTAGTGCACACTAATCGGAAAAAAACGATTTTTAACGATTTTTCAACGAAATAATCGTGCCAAACACGATTTTCTTCTCCTGCCACACGATTTCAATCGTTAAGACGATATGGCACACGATTCACATCCCTACTAGTAATAGCAGTGGCTATTTTCTAAGTCAGCTTAATTAATAGCAGGCAATGGACTTCTCCTCCAAGAACTTATCCAATCCTTTTATAAACACAGCTACACTAACTGCACTAACCACATCTTCTGGCAACAAATTCCAGAGTTTAATTGTGCATTGAGTGGAAAAGAACTTTCTCCGATTAGTTTTAAATGTGCCACATGCTAACTTCATGGAGTGCCCCCTAGTCTTTCTATTATCCGAAAGCATAAATAACCGATTCACATCCACCCATTCTAGACCTTGGCTTTTGAAAGTTGGCTTTTGAAAATTGCTATAATATATACCATTGAATTGTCAATAGGTCTTACCCATATAAGTTCACTTTAGTTGCTTAAATGAGATTTTGAAAATTGCTGCAATACTATATATTACATTTACACACACAACTCCTTTGAAAATGACCTCCTTGGGGGTAAGTTCATTAGACAGGTATAGTGTATTTACATATGTAAAACCCATATGTAAAGCCCATTTTTAAGTGTGTAAATGCTTTTGAAAATCAGGTCCATAATGTTTATTTTGGTTTGGTTCATTTCCCAAACTAAAATAAACATTAAAAAACAAACAAAATAACCCCATAACAACAACAACAACAAAAAATGGGCCTCTCTGAAGCCCTCTAACCTACTTCCTGCCCCCCCCCCCCCCCCCAAGAAAGCTGCAGAGTTTGGACCGACTCGACTGGGATGAGCTGAGCCTATCCAGGGCCTCCACAGGCCACTGTAACCCATTTCCTGCCCTACCAGTAAAACCGTGGGACCCAGCTCTATCTGACTGAAAAGAAATGAGCCCATCCAGGCCCTCCCCAGGCCCCTCTGACTTCTCTCCTGCATCCAAAAGATTTTGCAGGGCTGAGAACCTCTCCAGCCCTCCTGTACCCTTTCCATGGAGGGTCCTGAGATGAAAAGGGCAGGAACAATGCCCATTAGCTCCTACCCAGGCACATGGTACTTTGAAAAATGGCACCGGCATTTCTGAGGCCAGCATCAAAGTGTCTTCATCTTTTTGCTGGTCTCAGGGCTGGCTGAGGCCATTTTTTTAAAGGACTGCATGTCAGGGCAGGAGTGAGTGAATCTGGAAGAGGTGCTAGATCAAATTAGACAAACTAAAAAGCAGCAAATCATTGGGACCTGATGGTATTCATCTCAGAGTTCTAAGGAAAGTCAAATATGAAATTTAAAACTTGCTTCTGGTAGTCTATAACCTATCATTCAAATCTGCCTCTATACTTGAGGACTGTAGAGGAATACATGTAATGCCAGTTTTCATAAAGGACTCCAGGGTGCCTCAGTATAGATCTGTGGTATAACTGGCCATAAAGCACTATATAGAGTTCTCATCATCCCATGACAAGAAAGATACAGCAAAACTAGAAAACAGAGTTGTGCATTCATTTGAAATGAAAAGGGACATTTTCATGAAATTTCCTATTTTCTTTAAATTTTTAAAATGAAATGAAAGAAAAACAAACAAATTGTCTTTATTTTCCTTTGCTTCATTAATAAAAATCCCACTCCTGGGCAGGTTAGGCTCACCCTCCCTCCTCCCTCCATCCACAGACGCTCTTACTGAACATTTTTTCATGGGTCAGGAGTGATTCCCAGTTGCTCCTACTCTGCCGCTGCCCTTGCTGTAAATGCTGCTGGCAGACCGGGGCCGGCACAGTTGTTAATTTAAGCCATGCAAAATGGTGCCAGCCTGGGCCTGGCCTGACCGGCACCATTTTGCATGTCAAAAATTAACCAATGGCGCCAGCCTCAGCCTGTCGGCACCTTTTCCAATAATGGCATTGGCAGGGCAGGAGCAGCCAAGAATGAGGAAAGCTTCAGTATGAGGATGCAGGTGGTGGCGAGAGAAATGGGAGATAGCCGAAGAGTATTGGGGGGGGGGGGGGGGGAGGATATGTCTGGAAATGCCGCATTTTTTTCTATTTTTTCATTTTTCTGGAGTGGGTTGTTTTTTTAATTATTATTATTATTTGATTTGCTGTTTGTTTGTTTGTTTTTTTGTTTGTTTTAAAGAAACAAATGAAAAGAAAAAAATGCTTTGCAAATGTTTTAGAGAATGACTTGAAACTCCCTGATCATGCTATTGCCATATTTATTTTTATTTATTTATTTAATATATTTATATACCGTTTTACCAGTATATCATTGACCAAAGCGGTTTACAATAGCAAAACAAATATCATAGACAAGACTCAATTTAAATTAAATTTAAATTGTTTAACTAAAATAGTAAAACAGAATTAAAGTAAGAATAGAGATGAATAAAAATACAGCATGTTACATGATCAATAAAAATTAAAGTGACAAAAATAAAATTGGCTATTACATTTAAAAACTTAAAAGTCAGAAGTAAAAGAGACAAAGTCAATAAATATTTTAAAAGTTCAACAAATCCTTAATAGACATTAAATGTGATACATACCTAACCTTACTTACTCTGGCTAGAGAGCTCAATGTCCCTAAAAGCTTCCTGAAAAAGATGGGTTTTCAATGCTATTGCCATATAAATAATCAGATGCTGTAAATGGCAGAGGTTTTTCTCTCACCATAGAACAATCCAGGGACAGCACATGATAAATCTGTGTGCTAGGATGGACACATCTTCCTCCTCATCTGCAAACAGCATCCCCAACTGTACCATCTTAGGGTTTTTTTCTTTTTTTTTTTTGCTGTGTTCCCACAGTAATTCCTTCATTTTTAAACACATAATGGAAATGTATAACTAGGCCTCATAAAAATTTATACCTCAATCCTCCCCTTTAATTTATGACAGGCCCTCCAGGCAGATATTATTCAAACATTAATAGAATGCCTATGGATCACCAGAAGCATCAATTTTCACATTCACTTCTTCTCGGTTTTGTAGATGTATAAAGCCAGATTGTAGCTCATGCAAATTTTGACAGCCATGCGTCTACCGACAATTATGGCTTTAATAAGATGGGAGGCCTTGATATATTATCTTAATCATATTAGAAATTTTGCTTCCTTTTATTTAACAAAGTTAAATTTTTTATGCCCTTTTCAACACTATTACTTAATGCTCTGTATATTTGGATAATACAGTTTATGGAAATGCTTCTGTTCTATAAATTTTAGATTTATCTCCATTCATCATTGCAGGAGTTTCATGTACAAGGAGATTTGTTTTTTGTTGAAATGTGATTAAAACACATTTAAATATTTATGCCAGTTAGTGTAACAAAGGAAGACAGAGATTTCATAATAAATAAATAGTTGCGTAAATGACCAAAAATCTTTTAGTATATGGACAGTTTTTGGACCTTTCCAAAACATTTTTTTCCAGTACAAACTAAAGCAAATTGAGCTCAAACAAGATTTGAATTCTCTTAACAGAATAGTGCAAATAAAACATTGCTTAAAACTGCTAAGCATGATTCAGCCTGCCAAGGAAAAATGTTTTAAAAAAAATATCCAACAATTATCACATTCTCTTCCCATCAACCACCTTCTGCCCCCATGAGTTTAGCAGACCTTCTCCCCCTTCTGCCTTACCACTCTCTCAACTTGAATGCCACTTCACCCCATTGTGATTCAAACATTTTCTCAAACCAAGGACTGTCTTTCTCTTGCCTATTGGTAATTTACTGCCTGTGGTTATGAGCGATGTGTGACCGGGAGCAACGAGAGCAGAAACTTGGGTGATATTACCATTCAAGCCTTGACAACTGGCACTTCTGCTCACGAGTTTCACACTTGTGCTAATTCAATCCCTTTCTTGAGAGGCATTCAGCCCAACTCATCTTTCTGTGCACCCATGTCAGGACCCAAACTCTGGACCAGTTCGTGGTGTTGGGCCCAAGCCCAGGCATCAGACCTGGGCCTGGACCACATCACTGGAATTCCCAGAGCAGGATGGCTTTTTTACATTTTGGGGGGTCTTGGTCAAGACCCTGGCATTAGGCCTGGGCCTCGTTGAGACCCCAGCATCGTGCTCGGGCCTAGGTGGTTTCTGCATCAGGCCGCAGACAATGCCTAGGTGAGGCCCCGGCCTCGGGCCTGGGCCTAGGCCCAGGCTCCTGCTCCGCTCTCTGGCCTAGGCCGAGGCCCTTGCTTTGGATCTCAACCTATTACCTAGGTGAGGCCCCAGCTTTGGGCCTGGACCTAGGCCCATCAGATCAATTTTGGTTTTCAAAACAAAAAAACCAACGAAATTTCATCAGATTTTCAATCGGTTCACTTTGATAACGAAATTAAACGAAATTGGACAATTAGTCTAATTTCCTATTTCGTTTCTCCAAATCACCATCCCTAAATACAGATACCTGACACAAACGTATTGAGGAATTTTGCAACCTATTTCTCCATTTCCTGTTTTCTATTTTTTTATTATTATCTTGATTTGTAACTGCAATCTATAAAAACTCAGATTGGTGAATAACAGGGTTTATTTTTTATGACTATTTTGTCCTGAACATCGGTATAGCAAAATAAATAAATAAATAAATAAATAAGTAAATAAATAAATAAATAAATGTAAGGGGGAGTGCAACCCCCAACCCCAAGGATTATAGTTTCAAGGTGGGGCCTGCGGGTAGCTATGGGATTGAATACCTTGGGAAGGGGTTGCCATCTGGGGGAGTTTTTGGTTAGGGTGCAGAAAGGGGTTAGGGAAGAGATAGGGCATCACCACATGATTTAAAATCCTTTTTTTTTTCCTTTTTATCTCAGAGCCACCTCTGACAGGAGGTGACGGGAGGGCAGGCAAGGCGTCCCACATGTGAAGTGGGTTATCATTATATGTTTTTGCAGCCTCTGAGGCATTCTGGAGTTTTTATGCAATAAAAAATATCAACACCATAATATTTTGCTGGAGAGAGGCAAAATATCATGGGACCAGCCCTCAGCAATATTTCAACCTTCCCGCAATGAAATATTGCAGCCTGATAAATGACCCCTCTTAGTTTGCCAGTATCCTTTGAAGATACCTTAACCTCTCCCTCAGGGTCATTTTTTTCTCCTTAGACGGAATATAAAGCTTGCCTGGATACACTGAAAATATGCGGTCTTCCTATCCCAATTTGATTTCCCCTCCACATTACATGGGATCCACTGCTTGATCTTGAAGTCTACAAAGTTCTCCTTTCTTTTCCGTTATGCTCTGTGGGCACCTCCTTAGCTGTTTGCTGTTTGTGAGCACCAGGGTAGTAGCTCCGTTTTTCCTCTCTCCTCCCTGATATGGCTCCCACTGAGTTACCCACTTCTTCCACCAATTCCTGGACTGGTAATAGGATCTCTTGCACTAAGGGATACCAAGATGACTATGAAAAAACGTCTTTTCATTCCTTGCTCTGGTTACGAAAAGTAGATAAAATCATCCCCCCCCCCCCCCCCCCCCAAAAAAAAAAAAAAAAAATCAGGCTAAGAGTACATTCTCAAACACAGAGGTAAATTTTAACTCACATCCAGTGGTTGATTATAAATCTATTTATTAAGAGTCCATAGCCAAGGCTTCGGGCCGATACTCTGCAACTTTAAGAGAACTGATAAAAACAGCTCCTATTCTCTCAACTCCAAAACTACAAAAATCCACGCATATATGCAGGCAGGAATAAATGATTGTAGCAGCCTTTTTGGGGGGTGCTGTGACAGAGATGGTACATTAAACTGCCTTGACCTATCTCTTCCTTATAGGGGGCGCGACACCTGCATTATTTGGAATTTGTATTTCCTTCTGCTATGCATAAAAAATGAGACAGAGATATAACTGGAAATGTGCAAATCTCCTTTGACCTGGTTTGAATCTGCAACTATTTTGCTCAGAGTTATTCAGATAATTGGAGAAAGCTTCAGCCTAACATATTTATTTATTTATTTATTTATTTATTAGTAATCCTGAATCTACAAATATGCAGATTCCAGGTATTCAAAATATTTGAAAATTCTTCAAATAAGTCACATCCAAACCAAGTCATAATAATCCAAATTGAGTAAATTCAGAGGTTCAAATACAGACAGGAATGGTTCCGATTTAACTGATTAGCATTATTGATCCTTGTCAAGCGACTGATTAACCAAACATTCCCCCAGGTTTAGCTGGGATTCATATTCTGAAGTGGCTTATTCACCACCTAATTCTAAGTTGTAAAGGCCTTGATATCTCTGTTACACTGAAATGTCAAGTTCTCCATTATAAGGATAGTTCAAGTTTGACTCTGATATCCCTTCCCTAATCGCTCCTTACGACTCATTCAAGGCTAGTTTTCTCCACTGCTAATGGAGACTTGCGGCATGGTTCTGTTGAACATGTTATGATTTAGAAAGCAGAATCTTTTTCTGTATAGGAATCATATTGCAACCTTTGGCTTTACAATGCACTTGCACATCAGTGAGCACAAGAGGCTGTTGATGGCTGACGGAGCAAAGAAATAAGCTCTCATCCTCTTGGGTGTTTGCGGTTGACGCACTTAGAATGATGTGCATGCTACATGTGAGTGATGAATTTGTGTTTCTAGTGTGATTCCAACTCCTTCAGTTTATCACACAATATTTCTATGTATTTCAATGCAGTGATAAGCCAAGTTAACCTTCCAGTTAAGACTGCATATACATTAATCCAAATGTAATCCAAAATAGTGCTATGAAATTTTCATATAATAGAGTCATGGTAGCAACAAATAGGGAAAGGCATTTGT
The DNA here is from genome assembly GCF_901001135.1 of Rhinatrema bivittatum. Taxonomy (NCBI): domain Eukaryota; kingdom Metazoa; phylum Chordata; class Amphibia; order Gymnophiona; family Rhinatrematidae; genus Rhinatrema; species Rhinatrema bivittatum. The sequence continues at coordinate 73,793,826 of NC_042627.1, read as the reverse complement.
TTGCAACAAAAGCGTAAAAATGTGATGAGTCAGTTAATTTTTGTTTTGTTTCAAACCAAACCAAACCAAAAAATTAAAAGAAAAACAAAAATTATAATCATGTTATTGTTTTTGGGAAATAGCGCACACCATTGGCAAATAGGGCACCCCTATGTGTAAACAGGACACACTATTAGTAAATATATGCTCTGGAAGGGGGGTGCAAACAATCATGAGGGGTAGTCCCACGATATTTTACCATTCCCCAACCAAATATTGCTGTAATATCCCCTTGGAGCTTCATATCATGAACCCTAGGCCAGGGTTCATCGGTCCGTGATGAACCCTGCACTAAAGGGGGGCAGGGGGGGCGGTCGGGTGATAGCCTGCAGCCGGCCGCACCACGGCGGTGCAGTTTCGCCTGCTGCGGTGGGCCGGCTGCAGGCTATCACAGGCTTAGCGCCATCGTAAAAGGTGGTGCTATTTCCCGCGCCGCTGCCGGTGAGAATGTTCGAAACATTATTGCCGGCAGTGGTGCCGCCGCTGATTACCATAATTCTCTCCCTAACTCCGCCCCGATTCCTCCCCTCCCCCTAATTTAAATCTTACCGCCGCTATAAGGGCCTATCGCAGCTTGGAAAATAACCCCTGCAGTTTTATAGCGTCCTATGCACTGAAAAAGCTTTGAGGCCTGTGCTCAGTGGTAGGGTGAGCAGCGAATCACCTGAACAAACTTATCCGAGTTAACTTTAGCTGAGCTATTCAGCATGAAGCCAGGCCTGCTGAATGTACTCAGTTAGGTTTAAAGTTTGCTTGGATAGCTTTAGACCTGCTCGTTTCCACCACCACCAAACTTACCTGGATAATGCTGGGAAAATATGAAGATTGGTGCTACCCAGAAAAGTTTAAGCCCTGTCCCGAAACACCTCCATGTCACTTCTTTTTTTATCTGGGTATGTTTTAGCTGGGTAACAACTTACTCGACTAAAATGTATCCACGGCGAGCGGCAGGAAATTCAAAACCTTGCATTATTCTGATTAAATCCTGAATTTAGCTGGACAAATCCACTAAATACTGGCCTTCTTGTTTCTTGACCATTAATACCTTTCAGGTATTTAAAAGTCGATATTATATCCCCCCTATCTCACCTGTCTTCTAGGGTATTTTTATTTTATTTATAAAATCTTAAATTCCGCCTCTTCCTAGCATTGAGCAATCAGTGTAGATTATAATCTTATTCTAATTAAATCAAAATCATATCATACACATATAATTAATCTGAAATGTAATAAAATGCTAATAAAACCATCCTTCAACAATTATATACAGTATATGCCTTATTAAATAGGGTATGATTATTGAGGTCCTTCATTCTCACCTCATAGGGCTCTTGGTACAACTCTGCACCATTTTGGTTGCCTTTCTCTAGAGTCTCTCTAGCCTCTCTATATCTTTCTGAGACATGGCCTTCAGAACAGAATACAATACTCTAGGCAAGGCCTTACTAATGGCCTGTAAGGAGCCATTATCTCCTTTTTTTTTCCTACTGGTTATGCTTCTCCCTGTGCACCTCAACATCTCTCTAAGCTCTGGCCACCACCTTAACTCAGTACCTTGAGATCATCGCATACTAGGGATGTGAATCGTTTTAGGACGATTAAAATTATCGTCCGATAATTTTAATATCGTCTTAAACCGTTATGGAACACAATACAATAGAGATTCTAACGATTTATCGTTATAAATCGTTAGAATCGTGAGCCGGCACACTAAAACCCCCTAAAACCCACCCCCGACCCTTTAAATTAAATCCCCCACCCTCCCGAACCCCCCCCAAATGAGTTAAATAACCTGCGGGTCCAGCGGCGGTCCGGAACGGCAGCGGTCCGGAACGGGCTCCTGCTCCTCAATCTTGTTGTCTTCAGCCGGTGCCATTTTCCAAAATGGCGGCGAAAAATGGCGGCGGCCATAGACGAACACGATTGGACGGCAGGAGGTCCTTCCGGACCCCCGCTGGACTTTTGGCAAGTCTCGTGGGGGTCAGGAGGCCCCCCACAAGCTGGCCAAAAGTTCCTGGAGGTCCAGCGGGGGTCAGGGAGCGATTTCCCGCCGCGAATCGTTTTCGTACGGAAAATGGCGCCGGCAGGAGATCGACTGCAGGAGGTCGTTCAGCAGGTTATTTAAGTCATTTGGGGGGGGTTCGGGAGGGTGGGGGATTTAATTTAAAGGGTCGGGGGTGGGTTTTAGGGGGTTTTAATGTGCCGGTTTTGCGATTTTTCGATTTTTCACGATTTTTCACGATATTTTACCCCCCCAAACGGCAACAATACGATTCCCTCCCCCTCCCAGCCGAAATCGATCGTTAAGACGATCGAGGACACGATTCACATCCCTATCGCATACTGTCTCCCTGAGGTCTCTCTCCTGGTCAGTGCACATCAGTTCTTCATCACCTATCACATATTGCTCCCATTGCTTTATGTACCCTAAGGGTATGACACTGTACTTTTTGGCATCGAAGCTTAATTGCCAAGTATTCAATCACTCCTCAAGCTTTCTTTCATCACTTCTCATTCTGTCTAGAACCTCAGGGGTATTCACTCTTTTGCAGATCTTTGTATCATTCGCAAAAAGGCAAACGTTTCCTTCTACCCCCTCCCCCCCCCCCCTCCACAATATCTCTCACAAATATATTGAACAGAACCAGCCCCAGGTCAGGTCCATGAGGCACCCCACTAATCACCTTTCTCTCCTCTGATAGAATTCCATTTGCCACTACCCTCTGTCATCTGTTATTTAACCAGTTTCTAATCCAGTCCACCGCCTTAGGACCCGCTGGCCGCTGCCAGGTTGCTCTGTTCATTAATAAGCCTCCTGTCTCCTGTACAGGACAGCATCAAAAGCTTTGCTGAAATCAAAGTGAACCATATCCAGTGCATATCTTTGATCTAATTCTCTTGTCACCCAATCGAAGAAATCAATGAGAAATCATGGATTAGTAAAACCATGCATCTGCAGATCCTCAGATAGTCCGCCATGCTTTCCTTCAGTAGACCCTCTATCAGCTTTTCCACTACCAAGTAAGGCTAACTAGCCTGTAGTTTCCAACCTTCTCTCTGTTACCACTTTTATGAAGTGGGATCACATCGGTCCTTCTCCAGTCTCCAAAGATCTATTCACCAGGTTCTTCAGCGGACTTTGGCCATGTTCAGTTTTGCTAGTTGCACACTAACACTCTTTTCTGTGAATGGTGTTCTATCTACCCTGCTCTCGTGTCTACCCTTGACCCCTCCAGCAGTCCTTCCCCAACCCCTTCTTCAGTGAAAATTGGAGTATTTATTTACCTTGCATTGTGTTTTCATACATCGCTCCTCATCTCCTGTCAGTCTTAAAATATCAACCTCTGGCCTTCCTTCTTTCACTGAAGAAAATATTTTCGCCTCTCTTTGCTATCTTTTATTCTGCTCATGCTTTTCTTGCTTCTTTGAGCTTTATTAGACGTTCTTTCCTGGGCTCTTCTGTTTATGATTCTTTGCACTTTTTGAATGCCAATCTTTTTTACCCTTAATTTTTCATCCACCTCTTCGGAAAATCATACCAGTTTTCTTTTCGGCTTCCTTTTTTAACCTTCCTGATATAGAGCTCTGTCACACTTGTATAAGCTTCTTTTAGGATAGCCCACTGTTCTCCCACTTCTCTTACCCTCCTCCCACCCTGCCAGTTCAAACTTGCATATAATTAGGAGTCTTTAAAAAAAAAAAAAAGTAGAGACATTTATTGATGTGAAAGTACCGAGAAGGTTTTTCTAGACCAATGAGTGAAGTCATCTTAGTTGGATGCATACTTTTAGCATTTCAGCTTTTTTCTGAGGTCTTTTCCTCCTCATTATAAGAATTATAAAACCTGCTTTTCACTTGTGCTCTTGGTAATGTTTTGTGGTTACTTTTGAATGAGGTTTTTTTTTTCACTTTCCTGCCTCGTTGACTATGTCAGGACTTCCCCATTAAACAAAAGTGGGGAATTTTGAAATCCGGGACTTTTGCATTTGTGTGACTTCTCTGCGCCTTGGCTGTTACATCAAAGCATACCATCTGATGGACATAAGAGACACTGTTTCCATTTGCACCAGATTCAGTATGCCTCTTCCCTCGTGTGTTTCATCACTGTTTGTCTGAGGAGAGCCCCTTGAAAGGAGTCCAGAATCTCTCTGCTATGAACCAAAGCTCCCGAGTCACATCCAGCAGGTTAAAATCTCTCACCTTTTGGATGTCTTCAGGCAGGCTCTCTCTCTCTCCAGTTCCTTTACCTGATTTGGAGGTCTGTAGACTACCCCAGGGTACAAGGTTGCTTCTTCCCAGCACAGCACACAGTGCTTTCTCCTTTCCCGATGCCCCCTTGCATTTCAGCTGCTTTGATATTCATTTTATATAAAGAGCTGCTCCTTCTATATCTTCCTAAACAGATTATAACCTGGATATAGATGTATCCCATCCAAGGAATAATGTCTAGGTCTTCTTCCACCATGACAGCTTAGAGATCAGGAGCATTTCTATTCATGTCCTTTCATCGACTCCTCCTTGGCTTGTCTGTACTCCTTGTAATCTCATTCCTGCTCCCCTCACCTTCCTTCTTGATGCAGAGTAGACCAGGGAGTCCCTCACATCTGTCATTTTCCCCACACCCTTCATTTGCTTCTCAGGGATGACAGGCCCAGTCCATTGGCTTCCATTTACCATCACCCCCCCCCCCCCCCCACCCCATCTCTGTTTAAATGCCTGCCAACATATGATCTGAATTTTTCACGTATGATATTTTTTTCCCTCTAACAGAGGGTCGTTATTATACTAAAGCCTTTTAATACATCTAAAACCTTCTTCCTTGCTCCAGGTTTTGAATCACCCGTTAAAGTAGGTGGTGTGACCAAGCCCTTCCTGACCCTTATCGTGAACAGGCAATACTTCTGAAAATGCTATGCTCCCTGCCCAATGCCTCAGCCCTTCGGCTAGATTCTGGAATTCCCTATGTACTTTACTGCCAGGACATTAGTCCCCAAATGGACCATAAGATCAATGTCAGAATTCATTCTCTCTTCTGCACTAATACAAATAACCTCTTTTTTTTTTTTTTATTCCTGCTAGCTGAAGACCCTGTAGGCATTTGACATTTTTGTTGCCTTCCAAATTTGCCTCCAAGTTAATGCCTTTAATAACAGACTCCCCCAAAAGAAGGCGCTTTCAGTTGTGGGTTCTTTCAGCACTTTGGGCTTCTGTGAAAAGTGTGGGTGTCTTATTTCGGCTCTCCTACCACTTCAGAGAGTAGTCAGGGTTGAAGCCTTTGCTGAAGGCACCACCACTCAAAAGCTTCAAACCTTCTCTTCATTCAACCCATTCTTGTGCCTTATGCCATGTGTCCAAAATATGCACACGTATTTTCTAAGTAATTACAATTTTTTCATTACAGTATATCCTTATTCAAAACACCACACAGTTAAATAAAAACAGGCAATGCGTGCAACATAAATGGACATTTTTTCTGTGTCTAATAAAATTCCTTCTACAAAGGAATTTCCACTTGTCAGAGATAGAAACAGGGAGGATAACTATGAAACAAATGCACATGGTGGCATATATATGCGTATATGACCGTGAGCAGATCTACACTAGCATTTTATAACCCATGCTTATGATATATGCGTGTTTTATAAAATATGCATATCTGAATCCTGCAACATATGCACATATGTACATGTGCAAATATTTTATTTATTTATTTTTATTTATTTATTTCTTTTATATACCGACGTTCGATCGAGATATCACATCGGTTTCCAGATAACTCAAAGAATAGGGTAGTAACAGCCCTATTTTACATTATAACATTGTAATAAAAATAATTAATTGTAACATTGTAATAAATATAACAAATTATACAAATTATAACAGGAATAACAGGATTACGTTTTTACATGCAAAGCATTACATGCAAAGCATTACATGCAAAGCATTACGTTTTTACATGCAAAGCATTACGTTTTTACATGCAAAGCATTGAAAGAACCTATATCAATGCACTGAATGCACGCACTCTTCCTACCTATTTTTAAAATATAAGGGCCAGACTTTCAAAATGTTACGTGTGTTTGCGCACCGGGCCTATTTTCAAAAGGCCCGGCGACACGCATAAAGCCCCGGGAAGTGTGTATGTCCCGGGGCTTGCAAAAAAGGGGTGGGGAGGAGACGGGGCAGTCTGGGGGCAGGGTGGGGCAGGGTCAGAAGCTCCCAGCACAGTGGCCATTTGCCGCTGTGCCGGGGATCACGCGCTAGCAGTCGGCCGGCGCGTGAGGTTATTTGTAAGTTTTAGAACAAAAGAAAACAAAAGAAAAAGGTAGGGGGGAAAGGGCGGGGAGGTAGGGGAAGGAAAGGTGGGGGGGTAGGGAATGGGGGAAGGCTACATGGCTCGGCGCACACAAGGTGCACAATTTTTTATCTCTACATTATAAGTTAGAGTTGATGGAAAATTGTTTGAGATAAAAAAATTTAAGGTTGCTCACTGTTTTTATATACCTGAGATAAAAAAAAAAAATAAATCTTGTAGATGGTGAAGGTGCACTAGATGTTCCAGCTATGTCTGGAAGTTTAGACCTTACTAGACTTCTTCAACATAAGAACATGCCATACTGGGTCAGACCAAGGGTCCATCAAGCCCAGCATCCTGTTTCCAACAGTGGCCAATCCAGGCCATAAGACCTGGCAAGTACCCAAAAACTATTCCATGTTACTATTGCTAGTAATATAGCAGTGGCTATTTTCTAAGTCAACTTAATTAATAGCAGGTAATGGACTTCTCCTCCAAGAACTTATCCAATCCTTTTTTAAACACAGCTATACTAACTGTACTAACCACATCCTCTGGCAACAAATTCTAGAGTTTAATTGTGCGTTGAATGAAAAAGAACTTTCTCTGATTAGTTGTAAATGTGCCACATGCTAACTTCATGGAGTGCCCCCTAGTCTTTCTATTATCTGAAAGAGTAAATAACCGATTCACATCTACCCGTTCTAGACCTCTCATGATTTTAAACACCTCTATCATATCCCCCCTCAGCCGTCTCTTCTCCAAGCTGAAAAGTCCTAACCTCTTTAGTCTTTCCTCATTGGGGAGCTGTTCCATTCCCCTTATCATTTTGGTTGCCCTTCTCTGTACTTTCTCCATCACAACTATATATTTTTTGGATGCGGTGACAAGAATTGTACACAGTATTCAAGGTGTGGTCTCACCATGGAGCGATACAGAGGCATTATGACATTTTCCGTTTTATTCACCATTCCCTTTCTAATAATTCACAACATTCTGTTTGCTTTTTTGACTGCCGCAGCACACTGAACCGATGATTTCAATGTGGTATCCACTATGACGCCTAGATCTCTTTCTTGGGTGTAGCACCTAATATGGAACCTAACATTGTGTAACTAAAGTATGGGATATTTTTCCCTATGTGCATCACCTTGCACTTATCCATATTAAATTTAATCTGCCATTTCGATGCCCAATTTTCCAGTCTCACAAGGTCTTCCTGCAATTTATCACAATCTGCTTGTGATTTAACTACTCTGAACAATTTTGTATCATCTGCAAATTTGATTACCTTACTCGTCGTATTTCTTTCCAGATCATTTATAAATATATTGAAAAGTAAGGGTCCCAATACAGATCCCTGAGGCACTCCACTGCCCACTCCCTTCCACTGAGAAAATTGTCCATTTAATCCTACTCTCTGTTTCTTGTCTTTTAGCCAGTTTGTAATCCATGAAAGGACATCGCCACCTATCCCATGAAGTTTTACTTTTCCTAGAAGCCTCTCATAAGGAACTTTATCAAACGCCTTCAGAAAATCCAAGTACACTACATCTACCAGTTCACCTTTATCCACATGTTTATTAACTCCTTCAATAAAGTGAAGCAGATTTATGAGGCAAAACTTGCCTTGGGTAAAGCCATGCTGACTTTGTTCCATTAAACCATGTCTTTCTATATGTTCTGTGATTTTGATGTTTAGAACACTTTCCACTATTTTTCCTGGCACTGAAGTCAGGCTAATCAGTCTGTAGTTTCCCATATCGCCCCTGGAGCCCTTTTTAAATATTGGGGTTACATTAGCTATCCTCCAGTCTTCAGGTACAATGGATGATTTTAATGATAGTTTACACATTTTTACTAATAGGACTGAAATTTCATTTTTTAGTTCCTTCAGAACTCTGGGGTGTATACCATCCAGTCCAGGTGATTTACTACTCTTCAGTTTGTCAATCAGGCCTACCACATCTTCTAGGTTCACCGTGATTTTGTTCAGTACTTCTGAATCATTACCCATGAATACCTTCTCCAGTACGGGTACCTCCCTAATATCCTCTTCAGTAAACACTGAAGCAAAGAAATAATTTAATCTTTCCGCGATGGCCTTATCTTCTGTAAGTGCCCCTTTAACCCCTCGATCATCTAACGGTCCAACTGACTCCCTCACAGGCTTTCTGCTTTGGATATATTTAAAAATGTTTTTACTGTGAATTTTTGCCTCTACAGCCAACTTCTTTTCAAATTCTCTCTTAGCCTATCTTATCAATGTCTTATATTTAACTTGCCAACGCTTATGCATTATCCTATTTTCTTCTGTTGGATCCTTCTTCCAATTTTTGAATGAAGATCTTTTGGCTAAAATAGCTTCTTTCACCTCCCCTTTTAAACATAATTCACAAGATACAATTTCCACTAGAGCAACATTGGTAATTTCCTGTACTCTGGAGTCAGACAAGGTATTAATTTTGAGAAGCTATGTCAGAAATAAGAATTCAATGTTTTGTGCTCAAAAGGTATCAGAATTTCCTGATAAGGCAAGGGAGACCCAGTTGAAAAGAACATTTTTACAACTTAAGCCAAAAGTACTCTCACTGGGTGTGACCTATTTTCTTAAATTTCCTTGTAAATGCATTGTCATTTATCAGGGTAATAAATTAATTTTCTTGGACCCATCACATTTGGAAACTTTCCTTTTGAAGGAAATTGAGGTAAATGCTTGGTATGGTAGTCAGGTTAATGAAAATGTTTTGTACGTATTGCTTGGACGGCTATTTGCTATATAAGTATATTTAATAATTTCATGGTTCCCTCTAAACGAGGGCTTGGGTTAATGTAAACTATATTTACTTTGTTTTTGGTCCTTTGTTTTCTATATGTTCATGAATAATTTTTTTCTTCTTCTGTATTGACTAAATGCTAATAAAAAGAATATTTTAAAAAAAAAATCTACTTGTGTCAGATCTTATGGGATCAAAGTCCAAGGTGGCAGCACTACAATGGGATGATATGAACATTTAAATCCAATCTAAATTGCCTGAACAGAGTCCTAAGCAAAGCAAAGCCCCCTGACTTTATTCATCAAAATAATATAGAATGAGGGGAAATGGAAGGACCTTAAACTCAGGTATGGTATAATTTTAGGTATGGTATAATTTTAGGTATGGTATAATTTTATTAATGTATTCATTGCATTTCTTAATACTTGTCTAATACACCTCCAAGTGAGTAACAAAACCAAGTAAATGTATAATATATATTTCTTTACATACATATGTATATCTCAGAACCTAAGCTTCAATATAACTTGCCTCCTCTCCCCGTCTCCACCCAACAAAAACATCTTTGGAAAAAGCCAGGCTTTACATGGTTTCCTGAATTTTAAATAATCCAATATGGACCTTATACACTTCGGCATGGAATTCTTTGTTTGTTTTATTCCACATATGTTACCTCATTATGTAGAGGCATGCTGAAAAGAAATTCCTGTGCAGAACAGAACTCGCTTCTTGGGAGTAATCCAAGCTACTGTATCTTTCACGTACTCATACCCCCCCTGACCCCATAAATAAGCATTTACAAATCTGCACTGAAACTTTAAATTCCGCTCAGAACATCACTGGAAGCCAGTGCAAGGCATCCAGGACAGGGGCTATGTGGTCTCTCATCCTATAGCCCATTGGAATCCAAGCAGCCGTAATTCTGAACAAGCTTGTTCGTGGCTTCAGATGTAAACCTGAATACAGCGCTTTTCCCAGGTCCAGCTGACTAATTACTACTGTATGTATAATGGCTGCCAAATTATCTCTAGATAAATACAGCCAAATATATTACTAATTAATTGCAGTTAAGATAATGCTGATCTTGTTGTAACATTGACACCCAGTATTTGTATCTCACACTTAACTGCTACAGCATGCCCTGTCGCAATATTACACGTGTGCAGTCACTGAATCAAAATGTATTTGTTGCATTGATTTTGGCTTGGCACGTTTTTTTCTGACTTGATTGGTCACTATTATATAGATAATATTGTTCAAGGGGAGAAAATTCTGCACGCTCGCTTGCAAACTCGTCTTTTTGCACAAAATATCTTTTTAAGAATACCTTGAAAAATTCACACACACCTATCTTTGGAGAGAATTTTCACAATTTCTTTGTGAACAATTTCCATGCTACAAACAAGTCGCAAAATCATCTGAAAGTCACGGAAAAGTAGAAAGTTACAGACTGCTCTGAATGACACGGATACTATAACCACCATGACAAAGAAGGATGGCTGGCAATCGAAGGATTTGCCATGCCAAAACGTGAAGTTGCCAGCTGACATCAGTTAAAATGTCGGCGATCAGCACTACAGGAATGAAATACCTTTACAGCCCACCTTCTGTTTTCAGGCCCCCTACCTCTCATGTTGGTAACCATCTTTCCATTAATTGCTTCTCTGTAAATCAAGCAGGCTGCAAAACCACCGAGGCACCAATAAATATTAATAAGTTGCTGTTTGTTTTCTTTACCTCGCTTATGAATTCATAGGAAGACAGGGCTAAGACATTAACTCCAGTCTATTAATTGCCACCTGATAATTGCCACCTGATACTTTTCTCCTGGATAATTAGGCACCCATTAGTTCTAATCAAGTAGTTACTTAATTATTGCAGTAATTAGTCTAATGGGCTAGCAAATTGAAGCTTTATCACTTTTGGATACTTAATGTTCCTGACAGAGTACTTCACAAGTGCCAGGGGTTCCTGATTCAGGATCCTGGTACCCCAGAACCCCATTATCGATCCTAACTGGCAGAGTGCACCCCCTCATTTGACTCATTCTTTCATGTCTATTTTTCTAAAGCTCTTCCAACAACTCAGGGCTACATAAATTCACTTTCCCTTTCATCGTGTTCACTCTGCTCTTTATTTCTTTATAGAGTTGGCTTAACTTTGCAAAGCAAATAGAATTTTATATTTTGAGCCACCTTTCCTGAAATCATATCTAGTCAAAATTAGGCAGTGGCATATTGGTGATGGAAAATTAATGATGAGATTCAACAGGCGTTAAGGGATGGAACTAGTACCCTGAATCTTGCTGCTGATGGGAAAAAAAAATGCATTCAAACTAATAAGTCTGATCGGAAGTGCTTCAAAACTGATTCTAATTAGTCAGGTAAATGCAAATCACACATTTGCAAATGTTACCCTGGATTCAACCTAGGTTAGAAAGGATTTACACATCCTTGCTTGAGAATATAGGTTGCCATCTTGTGCCCAGCGTGGAGTGGCTCACTATTGTAATGTGCATTTAGCTGCTTTGCCCCTGCTCTTGTGAACAGTTTACCTATGGACACCTGAATAGAGAAGAGTTATTTAAGAGAGTTATAAGCTGGTTTTATGAGCACTGACATTTGACAATGGGTGAAGTAGGTCTGTTGGCAGTCGGTGTTTACGTCTATTAAGCTGCTAGGGGTTTAATATTTTTCGTGGTTTACTGGTTTGTTTGTTTTTTGTTATATTCCCTTGTATTGTTGTTTCACTATTGTGTTTTATTTTTTATTTTTTTTTTATTGTAACCTGCTTTGAGACATGAGGGAAAGGTAAGAAATCAAATAAAAATAAGTAGATATTTAAGCTTCATAGTAGGCATCACCAGATAAAGATAATTATTCTCACTCATAATTATTCAGGTGCTCTTACTCTTGGCTTGGGAAATCTATCAGAATGGGCATTATTGATTACATGTTGATACCCTCAGCTCCTCCTTCAAACTCAGTTTAAATCCAGACTCAGATTGTCAGACAGGAGAATAATTAGATTTACTTGGATATTCAGAGTCAGCTTCAACCAGGTTAGAAGATGATAATTCAGACTGAATCAGATTTACATAAATAATTGGCAGTCTGTAATACTGAACCTAGAGGGCCCTCTAGATCCCCCAGTATAGCCTCATCCCCATCCCTCCCCCCAACTCTAGCTTTGATTTAAATGGCTTGCCAAAGATATCTAAAACATACTACACTTACTATAACAACTCCTTTATTGTGATATAAAAGCCACATTTGATCCATTGAAGAGCTCCTAAATCTTATTTAACAAATTTATCCAGCTGTGTATGTCGGTGCGACATAAGATATTCCACAAGCAATTGTATTCATTCTTTCTACAGTCAACTGACATTTCGATAGCAGGAAAGCCCCTAGCCAGAGACTATTGCTGAGTAAATATTGCACAAGACAAAAAGAAGTTGAGTTTTAAGACCGCGCTCAGAAGCTGTAAAGTCAGACTGAGAGCATCAAGGCAAGGAAGTGCACTAACATAGAGTTGCATTCCATTGTACTGCATGCACTCAAGTGCCGGCCAGAGATTTGGGATGATCCTCGTATATTTGTGGAACAGTAAAAGCAGTTTGTTCTGCTGTTATTGTGCTGAACAGGGACTTTATCTCAGCTGTTGATCTTATTCAAAACCCTTCCTGTCTCTCTCCAGCAGATTTTTATCTGAATTGATTATATGGGCTTTTGCCGAGTGCCAGCCGCCAGGTTATGTATATTACAAATCATGACATATAAAACCCTGCTTAGCACCATAGCTCTCAACGGACCCAGAAAGAAGGGAAAAGGAGAAAAACTACCATTAATCAAAGGCACGCCACTTAATACAGACCTTGCTAAAGCATGTTGCTTCTTTCTGCGGAACATCACCAAAATGCACTCCTTCCTTTATGAACACGCTGCGGAGACCCCTAACTCTGTCTCTCATCACCTCCCGTTTGCATGCCTGCATTACAAAGTTTCTCCTGTTACTTCCCCCATTGCTTCACAAGCAGCAGCAATGAATGCATTATGGGGGCAATTTTTAAAACTGTGCAGGCAAGTGAAAAGCCCACTTTTACCCATGAACTTTGCACCAATTGTCAAAGAGATAATGCACAACTATTGTCCCTTTGAAAATTACCCAAGGAAAGAAAATACCCGGCAGAGATTTGCTTTTGCTTTCACTGTGGATACTTTTTCAACCAAGACATTGTGCACAATTTGCAAAATCCAAAAGTGCATGTGTTGCTTTTCTTTCCCCAACCTAGCCCTGCCCCGGAAATGCCTGCAAGACAACGCAGGTAAACCCAGGTGTGTGGTGGAACCAGGCACCCACTTCTGCCCACCCATGTCGGGACAGTTTCCAAAATCATTTTTGTCTGAGTAAAAGGACCAGTCTGGAGATCATCCTTTCTGCCCGGCTAAAAGTATGTGCTCATTTCCAGAGCTCGCACACACTTAAAAGTGAATTTTAAAAGCCCTAAGCACGCCGAAGCTGGGAGTATAGGTGCAGAAGTCGGGCCAGTGTGCGGAGCGCACATTTTAAAAAGTGCGCGGGTACACACACAAAACAGGGGCGAGGCATGGGCATTCCAGGAAACGGGAATGAAACCAGCGCGCGCCGGGATCCCTATCCACGCAACTTTACTTCTGCTATGGATGGCATGTAATAACTAATAAAACAAAAAAAAAAAACGAGGCTAGTTAGGGAGGCCTATTAATTTGGGGGGGGGGGGGGGTAGGAAGTCCTATTCTTTAACTGGGCGAACTGGGAATGGACTGGGGAAACTGGTAATTGCATAAGAGTGTGCAGCCTATTTTATATCAATCGCACATATACACGTATATGTTCTAAAATGGCCACTGCCATTAGCGCGAGCCTGCATATGCACGAACATGTGCACCCGCGCGGCTATTTAAAAGTTACCATCTTAGTAGGGTTAAAACAGACAAAGAGGTCAACATGTTTCATGTTTCTCCCACTCACTGGCTGTTAGCCGGCTAAGTCATTACTTGGCTAATACTTAGGCGAATAAAAAGGTGGCAGTATATGGGAACATTCTTGGGGCGAGGCTAAACCAATGTAACCACTAATTGGGTAAGTCTGGTCATTGTGAAAAGCCGTCCTGTTATCTGAGTTGGTGCTTACCCAAATAACTTAGAACTCAACTGCTAATGATGTGTATATACCTGGCTAAGCCCAAAACAATCTCTCAGTCAGCCGGCCCAATCCCCCACCACCCCCAAAAGAATTAAAAACATGTGGGGTATAGCCACCTGATTTCTGCACCCGTCTTCACCTCCCCAAAAGGATTTGAAAACATTGCAGGCCATAGCAACTTGGTTCCTGTCCCTGCCCCAAAGATATTTAAATTATAAGAATGGCTCTGGGTACCCTCCCACCATATTGGCACCGCTGTCCTCGCCCTCCCATACCTCTCAGGACCCCTCCAAACTCCCCAGGCCGCACCAGGAGCTGTTGCGCTCCGGCCGTAGTCGTCCATTGCTGTAGCCGCCACGCTGCCGTGAAGACGCCGACGGCGACATTAGCAGAGCCCGCTGCCAGCGAGGCTGGTAAAGCAACGCCACAAGCACGGCAAAGGCACTACTGGCTCTCGGGGGCAACCCTGGGGAGTGGGAAATGGAGGTAGGGGTGCCAGTATAGCAGGAAGGTGTCCAGAGTCATTCTTTCCATTTAAATAACTTGGGATGCAACCAGGCCACAAGCAGCATTTATTCTTTTGGGGAGGTGGGTTTATGTTGGTGATGGGGCTGTCACGCCGACACATGTTTTTAATTCTTTTGAGGGGCGATGGGAGATCAGGCTTATTGGCTGAGATTTTTTTTTTTCTTTTTTGGCTTAACTAGCGATATGCATAATATAGATGGTTACGTTCCACGTTATCCAGATAACGTAGCCAGATTCAGGGCCACGACCAAAACTACATGGATGAAGTTATCCAGATAAACTTTAGCCGAGTACATTCAGCAGGAGATTTGCCCCGCTCTAGATCCGTGGCAAGTTATCTGGTTACCGTTAGCCGGAGTACGTATCCAACCCCCTTGCTTGCCAAATATGGACCTCAAAGTCAGAACACGCGTTGAGGTGAATTTGAAAAACCCAGTGCCCGCCTCACTTGGGGGATGCGCGAAAGAAGTCGGGCTCCTGCGCGCCGAGCAGATTTTAAATCCACCGGGATACGCGCGCGTCTCCCGCAGCGCGCACATCTCGAAACTTTTCAAAAAGGGGCGGGGCGCAGGGGGGTGCAGCCCGGGCTGGGGAATGCCCATTCTGGGGCGTGAACCAAAGATGTGCGGGTAAATCCTGACGCGATCCGGCGCGCGACGAGGCCCCCCTGCTGCGTAACTATACTTCTGCTATGGATGGCGTGTAAGTGAAAATTGAAAGGAAACTAGGCAGATCTGCGGGTTTTTAAGGGCCGGGGCTATCAAACCAGGGGGGGTTGGGTTGGAGGACCTACCTCTGAACTGGGTGAACTGGTAAAACTGGGAATGGCGTCAGTGCGTGCCTCTTTTAAAATCTCCCAATTTATGCGCTACAAGTGGGATATATTCGTCCCCCCTCCCCCACACTTACAATTCGGTGCGTGCATGTGCACGCGGCCAGGCAATTTTATAACATGCGTGCATATGTGCACGCATGTTATAAAACGGCCGTTTTCCTGGGCGCGGGCCATCAGGTGCGCAAATGTGCGCACGCTCGCCGGTTTGAACGTTACTATCCCCGAAGGCTACACCTATAAAATATCTGTATTTTTCTCCTGACTCAAATAGAATATAACCCCGACACATCATGCAGACAAAGCACTAAGGCTCACCTGTACATGAAGAGTTTTATAGAGTCTGTGTTTCTAAATGCTAATGAGTAAGGGGAGAGTCTTCTGGTTTAGCGGATTGGCATAGAGAGGCGTAAAGCCTTCACCCAAGGGGTTACTCACTTCAGGGATAGTCATCTGAAACTGCTGACCTAAATGTGAAGATTCTGCATCCCTAAATGATTCAGAGGGTTGGCAAAGGGATAGAAAGCCTTTCCCATTCAGGTCATTGATATCCGGTGATCGAATGGATTGATAAGCGCTAGCACGCAGTCTTCCCTCTGTCACGTTCAGGATGCTCGCCAGAATGATGAAACCAGACTGCACTTCCAAAGGGCGTTCAAACACCTCACACAGGCAAACCTCGCTCACTACAAATTATTTTCTTGCCGTTCCTCAATCAGGGAGCGCCTGCAGCAGGGGCGGACTGACCGCACAATGGGGCACAGTATCCGAAGGCCCACCGCACTCTCCCCTAGCCCTGGATGGGTGGCTAGGGGCCAGGGACACCCTCATTGGCCTCTCATTGGCCCCTAATCGCTGTCAGTCCACCCCTGATCTGCAGTCAGATGACATAAGTGGTGGAAAACATTTTCGTACGAAAGCCTCAGTCACCATAAATCAGGGATGCATCTCCCAGTCCCTTGACACCCCACCCCACATCTGGCGCCGCATATCAGAGGAACATCAGGAAACATCCTTCTGTCGGCTACGTTTTGTTCTTGGAAGCAGGTCCTGATACTGTGTCTCTGAGAGGTCAGTCCCATTGCTTACTGGTGGACGTAACTTCTCTGAATGATACATTACCAACGTGGATACAGCAGCTGAAGACATCATATTTTTTTTAAGGAAGGTCCTTACCTTTACTCAGTCCCCTATGAGCAGAGGTTTCTGTCCGCTGCTTTGCACTTGTACTCTCTCTTACTAAATCCAAGAACTTAAACGGCTCAGCGAATTGACAACTGGGACATAGAAACTTTCACTGCTTTTGCTCCTGGTTTCAGGGGACTGAATGGTTCAGTGAACCGGTAAAGACGCCATTGTCTCTTGCCATTTCTAAAGCGCCACTAGCTGTCTGCAGCGCCACCCCAACTCGCTTCAGAAAACGGGCCTTGCTCCTTGGAGTTCCCAATCTTAAAAAACTCTATTTATTACGGTAAAAGTGGTTAAAATCGATAACGTAGTGATCAGGAAGAGCCAAGCAACCTCGAGAGAGAGAGAGAGAATTCATCCAGTGATACCTCACTGGCTTTAGTAAAGTAGATGGCTGAGTAAGCTGGAACTGCGCTATGAGACTTCACCACCAGCCAGTCAGTAGCATCAGGAAAATTAACTTTTAAGAGCCAGGAAGCAGAAAGGATTGATTATCTGTCCTGTGCTGTTTTCTTTTACTCCTCTTTCCTTCTTTACAACTGCAAACTACTATATATAGATATATTTTTTTTTTATTATTATTATTTTTTTAGAAGCTTTTAAAACAAGCAGACAAATGTTATTTAGCAGGAAGTAGGTAAAAGGAGCATGGCATTTGCTGGACTGATAATGCCATGTGGAGAACATTACTTGTGGGCAGGCAGGAACCGACGCGAAGTGAGTGGCATCTGAGGTGTGTTCCCTGAATCATGTGGCGTGAACGGGTGGTTTTGACCCGGGTCCCGGTGGCTTCAGACGCCCAGATCCTGAAAACCCATCATCTGACTTGGCATTGAGTGGTGCCATGACCAGCTGGTTCAATGGGCTAGCTCTTCACGTTAGGGTGAACCCTCGGGTCCTTGGGTTTTCTGTGCCCGCTCTGCTCATGGAAGGCTGTCAATCTGGCATCTCTCACCAGCACTGAATTCACTAACGAGCAGATTTACATTACAGGAACAAACAAGGGACATAAACAGTGGGATTCCTGGCAATTACAAGCAGCAGTTCAACGTTGCAGACACATTTGTCTAAGTGAAATTACGCTTATCAGTGTGTACAGTGCTAACAAGCAATGCTGTTCATATTTTGGAGGGAGAAGAAACACTGCTTTTCTCTTCCTGCTCTGCAGTATGTTGCACCTTGATTTCTCTCCCGTCCCCACAGAAGAGGAAATCATGGAGGAAGAGCTCCAAACAGACCACGCTGCAGGTCAAGGGTCAGTGGGAATTGACACAAGAAGATTCTGAAGCCTCCTCCATATTATTTTAGTAATATTATAAATGCAGAATAGTGAGGAAGGTAATAGAGAGGATATTACTAATACCTTTCCATCCTCATGAAAAAAAAAATGTATCCTATCCTTTAGCTGAATTTCACAGGTCAAAAGTATTTAGAGGGTAAGCAGAACTCGTGCTTTAGTGGACCCAGGGCTGGTGCAAGGGTATTAGGTACCCTAGGTGAACTTTCAGCCTTGTGTGCCTCCCACCCCCACCTCCCACACACAATTTAAAAACATGCACTTATAATAACAGATTTTCTATGGAAAAAAGGACATTCTGAGGTAAAACAATGTACCAACAACATATATATTATATTTACATGCGCTACTGTGATCCCAACCAGAAAATCCTGCAAAAAGGACACTTGGAATTCATACAGTATTAGGTCTACTATAAAATTTGCTGGGTGTGGGCTTAGCCCTCAGAAAGACACAAGTAAACTGAATTAAAATGTTGTAAACCTCCAATACCAAAACAAAACTAACTGGCATCACTCAAACTGTCTATGAAGAGACAACATTGCACATATTACACCAATACATCTCCTGTTAGGAAAACAGGAGGTGATATAGATCCCTACACAGAAATTACACGCTAGCAGAAGACCTCACCTCGGTCCCACATGCTGATCTCAGACACACCTTACCAAATACAAAATAAAGAGATCATAAATTATAAACAGAAACGTGCAGACATAAAATGAACTGGAAACCGCAACAAACCAAACTCTGTATGCAGTGCAACAATGGAAAAAACAGAATCACCACCATTCCTCAGAAAACATCAAACAAAATTAAGAAATATAAAACATAATAGTAAAACTATACTAATAAAAAGAATATTTCAAAATAGTTGATGAATAGAATAACATCCAATAATTAAAAACATATACAAATACCAATAAATTATTTCAAAGCAGCAGACATATCAGACAATACCCAATACTTCAAAATAATATTGATAAAAAAAATTACCTGCTCTCTCTGTACCTGGGAACTTTTGATTTCTAGTCATCCTGAGATTGCCAAGGAATATTGGGCTGGGGTGAGAATGGGGTGCATGCATGCACAAGAACAAACTTTCTTCACTATATCTCACCTCTACACACATGCTCTTTTTCACACACACACAAACACATGCACACATGCGCTCGCTGGCTCTCCACATGCTCTCTCACTCTCATAAACATGTTCTCGCTTCCGGTCAAGATGGCAGCACAAGCCTGAAGCTTGTAAGATCAGCGCTTGAATTTCTAATAGTTTCTTCTTAAACAATTGAACCATGCCACCAAAACTCAAGGGTAAGGTGAGGGTATATCCAGTGGAGCCATTACCCTCACCTATCCAACTAGAAATCACCTGTTTTATGTCTGTACCTGCTGAAGATCCAAGAGCCGAGGAGCCAGATGGGCAGAGCGGTGGGGGAGAGCCTCTCGAGCCCCCTGAGGAGGCGTCATTCAGTCACGACCTGAGAAGGCCATCGGTGTTGAAAGGGAACTGCGAAAGCATCAAGGAGGGTCTGGAGAATGGCCTCACTTCCAGACCCGGACTCGTGATGGAGGGAGATGCCACGGAAGAGACGCCATGAAATCTGATACCTCTGGAGGCAAACCCCAATCTGGGGCTTGCAGAGAGAGATGAGGAGCCTGGAGGAGAGGCAATGACTCTGAGACAGCGACCCGGAGAGAGCACCGCAGAACCCGGACCAGGGAATATGGCAGGTACGGTGGAAGGTGATGCAGTTGGCGAGACCAGCGGCGACCCGAGCTGCCCTCCTACTGTGACCCTAGATAGACTCTGGGATTTGGTGGTAGGTTTTAAGAATGAGATGAGGATTGCCTATCAAAAATTAGACCAAGCACATACAAAACAACATCAAGAACTGTCAGAAATGCAAGAGATTAACTGTTACTGATACTAGGATCTCTGAGCTGGAGAAAAAAAAAAGTTAAAACTCAAGAATTCAAAGCAGTGGTGGTTAAGGACCGTGACTTTCTTGCGAGACGTATTGAAACTCTTGAAAACAACGCTAAGAGCCTGAATATTCGTATATTAAATTTTCCTCGACTTGTAGGAGAAACATCATATGTTTCTCTTATAAAAAATGTAAATGAGATTTGGGGCTTTATAGATTCTGAAATGCCTGTAATAAATGCTTGTTATGTCTTGCCCGTTTCTAGGAGGGTAGATAGAGATTCTAATATACTGTGACTGTCTCAAGATGATTTGACAAATTTTCTTGAGACTTCAGAATTGGTGGTAATTGATAAGGGAACACTATTGGTCTCTCTAATTACAAGCTCAGATGCTAATAAAATTGTGAAAACATATTTTAGGAAATACCCTATAAAAGTTTATGATTTAAATGTAAGAATATTTCCAGACCTAGCGTTAGTTACTCAGCAGAGACGTAAACAATTTCTGTTGCTATGTCAAGATGTGATTGCATTAGGATATACGTTTTTATTACGATTTCCTTGTAAATGTCTAGTAAAGAAGAGAGATGAATGTAACATTTCTTTGTTTCAGAACAGTTAGCTAGGTTTATAGATTCAAAAAAGCACTTGACATCATCCCCAGAGATATAACAAATAGTACAGCAGGAGCTTGTGTCCGCATGATCTTATGTTTTCTTTAAATGATATTTTCTTTATATTGTAAACTCCCTGATACTAGCCCGTGACTAGATTAATTGACTGTTTTTTAGGATATATTCAATAGAATAATATTTTGAAGAATTTCTGTAATTTGTAAAATAATGAATGTGGAATATCCATTATTTCTATTATGAACTGGTAATTGGTTTGTAAATCCTAAAAAGCTTATAAAGAATTAAACATGTTCTCTCACACACTCATGCTCTCCCCCCACATATGCTCTCTCTCTCATACACACAAACACACATTCTCCCCCACTTGCTCTCTCTCACCATAAGCACACACTCACACACATGCTCTCTCACTCACACATATGCTCTCTCTCCATGCTTTCTCCCTAACATTCTGTATACACACCCGCTCTCCCCACGTGCACTGTCACACACACACATGTTCTCCCCCACATGCTCTCTCACATGCACACACACACACCATCTCCCACATGCACTCACACACATGCTTTCTTCCACATGCTTTTTCACACACCCAGCCATGCTCACAATTTCCATGTTCTTTCACACGTACAGACATATTCTCTCTCTCTCTCACACACATGTTCATTCATACAGACTCACATATTCTCTCTCTCTCTCTCTCTCTCTGGGCAGCAGCAGCCTCTTCCTTGGGACTGCAGTGTGTCAGATTTATTTATTTATTTGAAAACATGTATTACCCACCCTTCCTACATTCAGAATGGGGTACAAAACAAAAATACACAGGCAAATGTCTAAGGGAGGACAGGACAATAAAAAATTCTAGGAGGGGGGAATAACATAATTTTTCTGGGAGGGCGGAGAAACAAGTTCTAATGAGTCTAAGTAGGAGGGAGGAACAAATAGGAATCTGGGGATTACATCCTTTCGAGAAAGGGCGAGAGGCGAATCAGAAGCCAACTAAGTAGCACCCTCCGAGGGAGGGCATGTTGGGAGTGGTCCAGTGTCGTTTAGATTTGGGAAGGATTTTAGGGCTTTTTTAAAGAATGTTCTTTCTCGGAGACATCTTATTCCACAGGAGCGGTCCTACGGAGGAGAATGTGCCTTCTCTGGTTTCCACAAAGTGGGTGAGTTTTGGCGGAGGGGCATCGATCTGGGAGGATTATTGAGGAAATCGATGCTGCTGCTTCTCCTCTCTTCAGCTGTAGGGGCCCCATGGATGCTGCTCCTGGACTTTCTTCTGCCCCGCAGGGCCGATGCCAATTTGTCCTGCTCTCTCTCTGACTAGGCCAGTTGGTCTACATTCTCCCATCCATGCATGCCCATGAGAAGGAGGTGCAATCGCCGCGGTCCACCCAGAAGAGTATCAAGTCTTGCTCTGAGCAGAGCTGTTTCAACTTCAAGCACTAGTAGATGGCCACCCCCGAAATCTCTGGCACTCTAGGTGGCCGCCTAGCCTGCCTAGTGCCTTGACTTGCCCTCAACGATCTCATGACTTGAATAACTAATGATATATCCTGTTAACTATTTTTTTTTTTTTTGGGGGGGGGGAGAGAGGAATTCACATCAAAGTGTAATAGAGAAAGCCCTACTAGAAATCTTGGCACTCCTCCATTCACTTCCCTGCACTCTGCCCCAGCTGCTTGCTGGTATAGGTATTTCTGAACACAGCAGTTCAGACTCTCCGATGTAATCAATTTTAGCTTGTAACAATAACGCAGCCTAAGATCCCCATAATAACTTAGACCACTGCTGTTCAATGGCTTCTCGCTTCTGGAAAAGGGTGATGAAACTCAAAGAAAGAGGGGAGGGGAGGGGGAAGGGGGCGAATCAATCAGACTTAGTGGATGCTCCTAGCTAATTGATTATTTTCGAGCTATTTTTCGCTGCTGTTGCTGAGAATGCCTCATTATTGACCTTTTAAAGTTCATTTATCAAAGGCAGGTGCTAAAGATTTTGTCGCTTTTCATTCACAGGCACAGATGCAGATCCAGGGGCAGAGATGGTACTGCAAAGGACAAATTTCAAAGTAAAGGAAACAAAAAAAAAAAGGAGGGACTTTTGCAGGATCCCTGCTCCTTCATGTTTCGCTCTTCACTTGAGCCTTGGCATTTTTTCCGGGCTGCTGTCTGTCTGTCACGTCGGATCCGAGCATGCTAACATCTTGCAGAGGCGTAAAAATGTGAAAACAGGCAAACTCATCAGAAACGTAGCAGCTGTTTTCAGCCGTCTCAAAATAAAATCATTCTACCCAGAACCTATAGTTAGCTGATTGAAAGGGCTGCTGAAACAAAATGAGATGAAGATGAGAACAAGGCTTTGTAAATGGCAGTCTGGTCAGGGAAGCCGGGTGGCTTCTTGGAGCATAAAACCCTTCAGCGATGTTTTCTGTAACCGACTCATGATTAGGGAGAAGAAAATTGACTGTGACTCAAGCTTGGGTCCCAGTTCAGATGCCACCTGCTCAACATGATTCTGAGCTTATTCATATTTTTGGTTACCTTTTTTTCTGCTGTCCGGACAGAGCAGGTGCAAGGGTTTTGTTGTCCTCAGGAATTAAGATCTCCCTTCTTTTAGGGTCTTTGAGGGCAGTTTTCAAAAGATTGTTTACCCAGCCAGCTAAACAGTTACCTATAGAAAATAGGGAGCTGAAAATTGCCCTTGTACCTATGTTGCAAAGAGGCGTGGCCGGAGGGCGTGGCTAGGGTCAGGGAAAGGCAGAGCTGGTTGCCGTGTGATTTTAATATCCCCACACGTTTTATGCTATAGATTTTGCTGCTGCTGCAAAGTTGTTGGCAGGTCTTCAGAGACTCGCAGGGTCGGCCGGCTCCCTATTTTCAAAGGGAAACTCTGCAGAGTGTTTCTTTTTGAAAGTGTGCTTGCAGGCCCACAGATACAAAATTACTGATGGGCCTACCGGCTTCCCACAGGGCTTAAAATATTGCAATTTGTGTGTTCACCAGAGATGCGCTATCATTTAAAACAGCATTTCCCACGTCGCTTCAGGTCATTTTGTAAACAAAACCACACCCAATTGTTGTTTTGTTTCATTTTGTCATAATGCAAGCTATTTTTTCACAATGCATGTTGTTTGCAAATAGCTTGCACTAAGACATGGGCCAGTGACTTTCAAACCAGCTCGCGGGCGCACATCGGCGCGCATGCATCGGCCCGCACCCAGGGATGTGGCCATTTGATAATATATTTGCGCATATGTGAGCAGGTTATAAAGGCGCGCGCATGGACGTGCAAATGACATTTCTACCGCGTAAATCTGGGGATTTTAAAAGGGG
This sequence comes from Rhinatrema bivittatum, assembly GCF_901001135.1. NCBI lineage: Eukaryota > Metazoa > Chordata > Amphibia > Gymnophiona > Rhinatrematidae > Rhinatrema > Rhinatrema bivittatum. The sequence goes on along the minus strand of NC_042627.1, from coordinate 73,769,779 downwards.
CACAGGCTGAGGCTATTCCCAGTTTTACCAGCTCATCCCCAGTTCACCCAGTTAAGAGATAACTCCAAACTCCCCTGGTTTAATAGCCTTCACTCCCCCCAGTTAGTTCTGACCCTTAAACCCCTACAGATCTGCTTATTTTCCTTTATTTTTTAACTTACACGTCATCCATGGCAGAAATAAATTTACACAGCAAGGCTTTCAGTGAGCACCGGCTTGCATAAGTATTTATGTGCACATCTCAGGTTTACACCCCAAAACACCCATGCCCTGCCCAAACCACACCCCACACCTTTTTTGAAAACTTCCAGGTTGTTCCTGCTGCCAGAGATGCACATATCTCGGCAGCTTTGAAAATCCACTCAGTGGGGGCCGATGCAATGCAGTGCACTCAGCCGAGTGCACTGTTTAACCCTCAGCTGGACATGGGTCGTGTAGCCGCTACCTAGCGCCTCCTCAATCTGCGTCCAATGCACAACGAAACCAATAGCACTCATCACAAGTAAATGCACGTTGATGAGGTTATTAGGGAATCACCCTCAATGTGTATCTAAAACGCACATTTTTACGCTCAAAAATTAACACCTGCCTAGAGCAGGCGTTAATTGCTGAGCACTCTCAAAAGTTGTACAGAAAACTTCCTCCTTCACTGTAATATTAAGTAGGAGGAAGGGAAACTTTGAAAAAGTTTTTAGAACGTGCCGGCGGTCAGGTTCGGGAAATGGACGCTTAGTTAACAAGCACCCGTTTCCCAAACCCCTGGCTGTGCGCCAAGTAGGAAAACGGACGCCGATAAATTTGGCATCCATTTTCTAAACCGGCGGACAGCCGACCGCTCGCAGGCTCCTGCTGTCAAGGAGGCGCTGGGGCCGCGTTAGGAAAGCGGGCGCTGAACATTCAGCGCCCGCTCTCAGCGTCTTTTTATTCCATCGGCCCCAGTGAGCCCAAGCCCGACATATTCACACTTCCCCTAATTAATGCGCGTGTTGGGCTTTTAACATTTACCTTTTAGTGTGTGCTATTTGCATATTAACCAGCTTTGACAAAAACAGTACACATTGTAAAAAAAATAGCATGTGCTAAAAAAGCAAACAAAACAAAAGAAGGAAGTTTAGAAATGAAAGGAAAATAAAACAAAGAGACATAAACCTAAAATGAAAATATTTTCCAATTCCAGGCACATATTTACCAGCAGTCACTAACTCACAAATCATGTCATCATCACTTGCAGATGATATACAGCAGGTTTTACTGATGACGACCATTTCTCAGAACCTGACCTGTTAACTCTCAGTAATTCTCTAACTACCTCCCTTTTTATGAATATAAAATACTGAGCTTCCATAATGGCTAACCCTTTAATAAGGGTCTGATATACAGAGGTTGGCTCCCATTCTGTGTTTCTGGAGAAAAAAGTAAATCAGGCCCTAAATTTGTCACTGTTGGATCAGTGTCATGTTCTCATGCCCCTTATAATGCAAAAAGCACACTCCCCAAGATGATTTCCATTACGTAATGCATTCCCATTTTCTAATTCTTTATTAAAGCCATAGGTAGTTGGCAAAGCTGGTTGGTTCGCATTTAAAGTTAAATGATGTATTGACACATATCTGTGAGGTTGTCTTCGTGATCTGGATTACTACGATGCATTCTCTGCATGCCTGGCACATATTACTGGGAAACCTCTGGAATATTCTTTCACATCGCGTCGAGGCAAAACAGGGCTCCATTATGTTTTTTATGGTGAACTCTTATGCATAATCAGTTTTTGCGGTCCCCAGTAACAAATCTGCCTTTAGAGCTCAAGATCTCAAACTATTTAAGTTTCACATGAACCTATTCGCAGTAACGCTTCCTAAGCCCCGTGGGTACTCACAGATTTTCTCCGGTTAGTCCAATTGTAATAAAGATATCTTACATAGACCCAGCCCAATACGTAGACTCTTATTTGAAGTTATAATAGCTGTAAAAGCACATAGTCTCTTAGCCAGTATATAAAGCTCATTGTCTCACACCAGTATTCTCAGTTTATCTCCCTCTACACATATGAATCAGTTACTCAATGTTTTGTTTTCTGAACATGAATCTCTATGACCTTGTAGTTCTTCAGGATCCTCAAATGCAGGGTAATTTCAAAGGTTCTTCCATGGATAAAGCAGTGCTGTTTACCCAGAGAAATGGCTTGCTATCCCTGATATAAGGGCAGCCCTCTGGACCAAGTGGAAGGCATTCACAAAGTCCTTCATAAACTGAAGGCACAGTTCAATGAGTCCCATGAATGGGATGCAGTCGTACTGGACTATAACCTGTCCAGGAAGGCTAGGGCTGGCAGAAATGGTTGAGGAATATGCTCAGAAACTGAAACTGGGGCAGGAAAAAGGAAGAGACATTGCGGCCATCTTGGAAAGAGAAGATGGCAACTTCCATCTGTAGCAGTCTGGTCTACAGACCTCCGACTCAGGTAGAAAAACTGGAGAGAGATTTGGATGAAGATATCCAACAATCAGGAATGAAAGGGGAGAATGTCACCTGACCTGTAGAAATAAGGTTTAAAATTGAAGGTAGGTTTAAATGTAATTCTCAATGTTTCTGTGCATGCTGAAATGTATTTGTGAATATTGGAATTCATTCTGTATGAAGTTTAAGGTTTAATTTGATTTCTGAGTGAAACCAGATGTTGCAGTACATCAAAATGACATTGGGACCGGATGCAAGAATAACAAAATACCCCAAAACTTTAGGTATTTTCGTAGGAGGCTATTTTTGGTTCATTCCATTGACAATGAAGCAAATATGGCCTAATTTGTTGCAATTTACGTGTTCATTTTAAATGACTGCCCCATCCCAAAAGATCATTCATGTGAAATTAGAAAAACTAGATGTGGAAAAAGTAATGCCGCCAGAACGGGGATGATGTAGCAAGTGGTTTGCTCCAAATCCCACATGCTCTTTGGATCTTAAATTAAAGGCACCTATGTAGTCTTCCCAAGGGGTCACTAGATGTATTGCCCTAGAGCAGAAGTTCCCAACCTGGGGTCCATGAGACCATCACTGGGGGGGGGGCCTGCCAGAAGGGAAGCAACCAAAGTGTAACTGGTGTGAAATAGAGAAGACCGACCTTACCTCTGAGAAGCTCTACCTAAGGCTCCTGCTGCCTGATCCCATGCCAAGGAGAGGAAGATCATAGCCTCAAGAAGCCCAGGCTGGCATGGAGAGAAGGCAGGAAGAGTGTGGCTGGATGCCACCATAAGGAGTTTGAAGCTGTGCCAAGAGGAGTAGGGGTAGGGGTGCTGCTGCTGCTCGCAACTTCAATGGCTTCTGCTCCACACCACCAAAGCCACTTTCAAGCAGGGTAGGAGCATTGCTGGCCACTACTACTGGTTGTCTTGTTGGCAGTGGTGTACCAAGAGGGGGACAAGGCCCCCAGGCACCAAGTTTTAGGGGGTGCCGGGGCCTTTTTTTTTACATTCTTTAGGGGGCACACGGGAACTCTTCTGAAAAGTCCACACCTTGCTGCAGAAGCTGACCCTGATGAAAAAGTCACACTTGGCTGAGCCCCACGCGGCAGGAAGATTGCGCCATTGCTTAAGAAGGTGGACACAGGGGCGACCCCCTCCACCGAGCATGCGCACTAGGTGCACGGATCCAAGTCCAGGAAGTACTACTCACCCGTGTAGGACACGTCGCCATTGACTCCGCACGTGCTCACCTAATCAACTGCAGCCCATCCCCAGTAGCCCGTTTAGCAACAGTAGCAGCCAGAGTCAAAGGACAAGGAGCCAGCTCTCCCTCATGCTGACCCGGGGGGGGGGGGGGGGGGCAAAACTGTAAACATACAGATGGAAACTCAGGAACAGGATGTGCCCGAGGTGCCTCGCCTTCCACAGGAGGGATCCGATGTGAGCGATGTGGAAACAGAGCTGGGGGGGCTGACCGGGAGCTGCGTGCTCTCAGCACTGCTCCTGGATTGGGCTCTCCTGTATTGCACCACTTCACTTCAGTTCGTCACAGAGAGGGTGCCCTAGATCTCTGGTTATACCGAAGGGCTCTCCCCCTCTCATGGCCGCCGAACTCCTGGACAGGCTCGGGCCTCGCGGCGTCACCTTAGGTTGGGGTCATATATCACATGTGTTTGGTATTCTGGGAGTGGCGGTTCCCCCTTTGCTGCCTAGCTTTAGCTGGATTCCCCCTGCAATGCTGATGATGCTGGGGGGGAGGGGGAAGATGAGCATCTCAGTACATCTCTGTGCGTCCCTTCTCCCAGAGCCTGACATCTGGGCCTAGGGAGGGGAAGCAGGGATGTCCTTAGGGAATATGAGTTTTTGTATGAGAGAGAGGGAGCGTGCATGTGTGTGGCAGCCTTATGCTCACGCAGAATGGGCAATTTTCAAAGACCCCGTTATGGTGGAGAAACAGCTTGGGAGAAATTGACTTCTGCATGCCAGGCCCAGCTAACTAGTTTGATTCTGCTTTTTGCAGCCTGGTCTGAATAGCTTCCAACACTAGCATGGCTGTTGCCTGAATATCTAGCCTCCTTGGGTCCCTTACAGAAGACAGACTCAGCTACGTTTCTTTTAGGTCATTTCAGATTACCCTATACCATTCATGCTGGCAGCCCCAATGTTTCTCAGCTCTTGGGGGGGAAGGGTTAATTTTGTAATATTTCACATAAGTTAACTATCAGATGTGAGCATAAGTTGCACCAGTTCTCAAAGAGGATTTGTACACAAGTCTGTTTTGAAAATTATCCTATCCAAACTGCATGCACACAATTATACCTGCTACTTGGTGGGTGTAGTTTTGCTGAGAGAATTTCCATGCATACTTTTTAAAATAAAAAATATAGAGAATAGAAGAAAAAAACAAAATAAAAAATTATGCACATAAGTCCCCAACCCCACCCGGACTCCGCCCCCTGGAATTCCTCCCTTATGTACACCCATACATATGGGTGTACATAGTTTTATGTACATACTGCTCACTCAATTTTCTATAGGGATATTTCTGTGGTGAAAGCACTACAGAAGGCCCTTTGAAAATGACTCTCTAAAGACTTAAACACATACTGCTAGGACCAGGTCGTGCGTCTACTTTGTTCATTTTTTTTTTTTTTTGCAATTAAGGATCTTCTGTGCTTATCCCTTATGTAATAACCAATAATAATATGCACTCTCTTCTGAAATATTTCCATTCAGGCGAGTTGAGTTTTTGGCTTGAGCCTCTGTGTTAAAAATGTGTGCTTCCCCCCTCCTTGTCTTGGTTACCATATTTCATTTCATCACCTTTTATAATTCAAGATCCAAGCGTCAGTTCTGGCAATCGAGGTATCAGCCTGCACAGTCACCTTTGCTCACTCACCACATGGTCTTGAGGGAAGGAATAAGAGACTTCACAAGGAGAGACAGGAAAGGAAACAGATCGGGGCTGAAAGATTGACGGACTGGTCTTGCGGCAGATCAGATGGATGGCTCTCCGTGACCTGTGAAGACGTTCCTCGAGCCCAGGGCCATAGCAGCAAGAGCCCAGATACCGCCGGCACTTCAGGCGCAGTTATTGGAGACCGAAGTGGCGCTTGTCAGCTGTGTCTTCGGTTTCACGTAATGGTTTAACAGCATCAACCCGAGGAAAGGTTATATCTCTGCGTGTCTGCGTGCATGTGCTGCTGACACTAAAAGGGAAGGACTGGAAGGGAAGCTGGCGATGAAAGAGGCCGTGTCGGTCAAAAACCTGGGAGCATAACCTCTACCTTATCGTGTCAAACAAGAGCTAGGAATTTAAGCCCTAGGATAAAACGCATGAGTGACCTGGAGCTCAGTCTTCCATGGCACCCAACAGAAAGGCCTTTTCACCCATAGGCAGATTGCTGTGGCAGTAACCAGTTAATGGGTACGATTGCCACGTGAAGCCCAAGCCCATTGCTAACCACAAAAGAAAAAACAAAAACCTGCACTTTGTACATTCCTGGCTAACTATTTGATACATCTAAGTAGTCATACAAAGCTAGAGCCAAGTTTTGTTGTGTTCATGACGGGTTTGCCCAGCTCTCATTTTACCTGTTGCTCTGCCCCAGACTTGAAAGCAGTCAAGCCAGTGAGAATCAAACACCGGGCTCAGCTGTCATCGCTTTCCAATTAACCGCATTCGATTCGGGTACGCGGTGATGGACGGTGTCAGCGGGTGAAGTGAGGAGCGTGAAAGGTGCTCCGGCCGTTGGGAGGTGTGCCGTCTATGTCTGCGCCTGCCACTTGAGGTGGCGGCGTCCCGAAAAATGAAAGCATTGCCCTTGCTCGCCTGACGGTCTTGGAGCTGCTTAGGGCATTGCAAGTTTGCACAATCCAGGTGCTCAGACTTTGCTTTTCCAATTATACGCAAACAAACAAAAAAAAAAAAAGTGGCGTTGTTTGACAGCTGCAATTCAAATTATGTCATGTCACAACTTCGGATCTAAGTCTATGCTATCATATTTAGAATGCAAATACCCTTTTAGCAGGGTGCAATCAGATGTGTGGTGAAAGAAAACTACCTGACCATGCCATTGAATTGCAATTATAATTTTACATTCGAGATATTTTATAATACAATAATGTTTATATCCAATATTTTGCTGAGGTGGAGGGAGGTAAACCTATCTGGCTCAAATCTGGGAATTTATTTTCAAATTGTCTGCATTGGGGCAATTTGGATCCCGTGGACTCTGCAGGAATTTTCAGAGGGGACGCGCGCTCATACGTTTGCTTCAAAACCTGTGGAGACAGAGAACCCAGAGACCTTTGTACCTGATTTTTCTAGGGGTGCTTTGTTTCTTTTCTTTCACTGAAAATAAGGCGTCCATGTGCCCTTTTATTCCTGTCCTGACGCAAACACAACTCCGGAAACAAAGCTCCTACTTGTAGCCATAACGAGGGGGGAGGCTCATTTTCAGCGAGGCTGCAAACTCAGGAAAAATTATTTTATACCCAGGTAAATAACTTTGCAAATTGTCCTCCCCATGGCAAGCAATTAAGTGGCAATCAGAGCCTCGCCCTCTTCAGTAATGTTTTGCATTTTATTTTTCTTGGCCCTGCACTTTGCTACTGCTCTGCTGGGCTTCCAACTCATTTGGAAACATTGTCTACAGAGGCTGCAAAATGCCCTGAACCTTCAACTGCAGTTACCCAGGATGTTGCCCTTGTTTCTAACCTTCCCATGGCAGTAACAATCCTCGGCAAGAGGCCACAGACAGCGGCTCTCCCTGGAACCTGGTGCGCGGTACCCTGAATCTGGCCACTAGGTGTTGCTCTTGCGCAATGACTGAAACTGCCCCCTCCCCCCGCCCCCAATGTGCTGAGCGCGCTGCCTCCACAGCATCCCCCTCCCAGCTGACTCAAGAAACAGAAGTTGGACTAAGGAATCAAACCCGTATACACCCCCCCACACACACACATGACAGTACATACATTCCACTGAGTCACCAAGTTGGCTATCATATGACAAAGAGGGCCATCGGAGCAGTTATCATTAAAAAAAAACAAAAACAAAAGGGGATGGCAGATCTCACTCCATAATATCAAATGAAATAAAGGTGGGTTATGAGACTTCTGCCATCCAGCGATGCAGAAAACTGCGTTCAGAACTAAGCAACAACCCGCTGTGCACTAACAAAGCACAAAACTGCCAACAAAAAAAGACGAAAAGCTTTCATGCAAAAAAATAATGCATGTTGTCGACAAATTATAGCACAAATGCAATGCACAAAAAAAATAATCCCAACGCGGCAGCTTGCTCAACAGTAAAGCAATGTGAGCTATCCTCTTCACATAAAGAGCGCGACGTTGCGCTCTCCAACTCACTGCTCATTGTGTGCACCGGATTTTCATTTACAGCCAAAAGGAGCAGATAAACATCGCAACTGCAAAAAGCTAACAGTGAATTTTATATTAAGATGGAAAAGAATTTTAGATGCCATATTTGCATAATCAGCCATACTTACCCATGGTGGTGGATTTAGACCCTCAAGGAGCCCTAGGCATTAAGGGGTAGATTTTAAAAAACATTTACTCGAGCAAAACTGGTTTTTGCTCGAGTAAATACACTTTACTCAAGTAAGTGGGCTTTTCAAAATTGCTACAATATATGCCATTGAATTGTCCATAGTATTTACTCAAGTAAGTGCACTTTACTCGAGTAAATAGCTTTTGAAAATTGCTACGATAGTATGTCACATTTACATGCGTAACTCCTTTGAAAATGACCCCCTAAGATTTTAGAGGCCTCCCCATTCACATAGTTTGACAGTAGACAATATATATAAGTTAACCTATAGGGGAAGGGGCCCCCACGTGCTGGTGGAGTAATCCAGCACTGCTTACCCTGCTAAAAATGTGGTTAAATATTTGATCACATCAGACCACACAAAATTTGTGTGGTGAGATTGAGGCCTGCCTTGTACATGGCCACGCTTACCCAGCTACATTTATCCATGTAACAGTGCACATAGTGCTACCTGACAACATTTTTCAAAATCCCACCCCAGGAAGACCCTGGACCACCCCCTTTCTGACCTGACCTCATTTTGTGTGGGTGGAAATTGTACCGGGCTTAGTAACCATAGCCGTATCCCTCCGGGGTAACGCAGCCCACACAGGCTGCCCATTGTTTGGCAAATTAAATTTAAAATTGACACTCTGACCCACAAAGTGATAAATGAAGGCACCCCAAGCCGTCCGAGGATTATTCTTGTAGAAAATGAATCCTCTCACTTGTGGACGCCTCACAGAAAAGTCACTTTCTGCATCTCTTCGCTCCGAGCTTACACTTGATGGAAACACAGAATAGATAAATTTCGGGGGCTAGTCCATCTATCTGGAACACACTTTCCTTTGAATTGAGGCAGGAAAAGAATTTTTTTTTTCCTTTTGAAAAAAAAAGTAAAGGTACATTTTTTTGAATAAGGTTGGCGTCATTATTGCTTTCTTCCTCACGAAATGGCATCAACCAGACTGTGGCCTGTGCCGTTTTGTATGGAACAAAGTAATAATGGCGTCAATCTCAGTCTGCTGGCGCCATTTGAAGTGGCAACAGCAGTGAGGCACAAACTACCCAGGGATCGCTCCTGCCCCATTTAGATTTCAATGGAATTTGACGACTTCATGGAGTATGAAAGTATGATGGAGGCTGGAAGAAAGGCCTTAGAGGGGAGAGGCTATCGGTGGCTCAGGGACCCAAAAACCTTTTTAAACGCAAAACAAAGGATGGTAAACAAAATTTCATGTTTTTTTTGTTTCATGAAATGAAACAAAACAGGAAATTTTAATAAAATTGTAATAAAATTAATTCAACGTTTCACACAAAAGCACATTCCTCACTGTACTCTGCCATGCAGAAGGTCCCTGGTTCAATCTTCCACTTTCCAGGTTGACCGGGCTAGGGCTGCTGTCGAGAGAGGTGTTCACAGCCCTCAGTGGAGGGGGTGTTACGGTCATTGCCCGTTGACTGGATTCAGGACCTATTACTGCAGGCTTCTAGAAGCAGTCCTCAGCCCTGCATTGTCACTGCAATGACCTGATTACTTATGTCGAGGGTAGGGGAATGCAAAGTAGGGGAAAACGACCCCAGGGAGTTACAAATGAAGGCTCCTGGTGCCAGATCCCAATTGATCTGGGAGTACAAAGAAGAAAGAGGAATCTGCTGGGTGAAAACAAAAAAAACCATGACCCATAGTATCTTCAAAAGAGGGTCAGTCACCAGTACAGCAGCTGTGCCCTTTACTATGAATGTAGACGTCAAGCAGGCAATTATTCTTTTAATTAGCTGAACAAGATGACTTAGAGTATTACACCTACCCTTTCACATGGAACTAAAATACAAATGTATTCTGTATCACTGATAGGCGTAATATATGTGTGGCATATTATAAATAATATTTAGTGGCCTGTAGAAATATAGATACCTCACCATTACAGATCTGACCTACATTATTAATTTACAATTAAAATGAACAAAAGACCATGATGAGGTTTTAAAAAAAAAATTAAAACTAGGGAGGAGGAATAGCCTAGTGGTTAGAGCAGTGGACTATGAACCAGAAGACCAGGGTTCAAGTCCTGCTGTCACTCCTTGTGACCTTGGGCAAGTCACTTTATCCTACATTGCCTCGGGTACAAAACTTAGATTGTAAGCCCTCTGGGGATAGAGAAATACCTACAGTACCTGAGTGTAAACCGGTGTGATATCTCAATTGAGATGAATGTCGGTATATAAAAATAATAAATAAATAAATCCACTGTCAGATTATTTGCTATTTTACATAAGACAGAAGGGTGAATTTTCAAAAGAGTTATGCACATAAAATTAGCATAACTTGCGTACATTTGGGCTTTCACACGTGCATCTACACATATAAAAAAGGGGCCGGCTAGGGTAGCTCTTGGGCAGCGCTAAGATGTTTGCACACAAGTGGCAATTTTATGAGAGACTTACGTGAGCACATGTAGTAACTTTTTTGCGCAATTTTTCACCCTCTAATTATCTCATGCAATTCCTATCAGACTCATCTGTTGTCGAGTATTGGCTGGCTGGGAGGTCTGGGTGAACTGGTGGGTGAGGGCAGGTTGAAGAACCAGGAGGGTCTCAATGACCTGGAGAAGGGCTGGGTGAACTTCTGGAGGAATCACAGTTCTATGCACGCAAGTTGTATTTTTTTTCATGCATAAAATATATGCATGTTTCTAAAATAGGTAGAAAGGTACACGCATCCGATGCCTTGAAATATGCGGTTTAAATGCATTGCAGGTGTTCGTGCACAGATAAACATACATATAATTTATAAACTGCATGGGTTATAACATACTAGAGATGTGCGTTCATTTTTTTTTTATTTCGTTTTTAGCGTGCACTAATTTTTTTAGTTTCTACTAAATGGAATTAGTATGCACTAACGTGATTTAGTGCACCCTAAAATGCAAACAAACAAAAAATAATGACCCAGATAATAAAACAAAACTAAAATGAATATTTTCCAGCTGCACATCCCTATAAAGTACTATAGTAGTTCTCCCTGTAGCAATATACATGCGAACATAGGGCTGTGTGGTGTTGTTTGAAAGTTATTCTCAGAGTATTTGTCATTTTGGATAGAGTTTCTGCCTAGTTTGCAGGCTTGCTTGTTTTTTTGTTTTTTTTTTAATTGTCTTTAGAAATGTAGCTTGCATGCACTTTTGCAGAAGAAGAGCATATTTTCTACGCTTAACTCTCATACCCGGTGCCTGATTTTCAAAAGCATTTACACACTTACAACTGGGTTTTACTTAGATAAATGCACTTTACCCGTATAAGCGGAGTTTTGAAAATTGCTGCAATGTATTATGCCTTTGAGTTGTCAATAGGTTTTGAAAATTGCTATGATAGTATGTTATAATTAAACATATAATTCCTTTGAAAATTCACCTGTAAATGTTTAGAGAGAACCCATCCTAAAACAGTTTGACAATAACTCTATACACAGTGCTTTAGGTAAGATTTAGTGTTAATAAGGTTTTTATTTCATCCGTGTATATTATAAACATGATTTCTGGTCATAAAAACGTTATTGTATATTTTGCTTTCTCCTTTTAAGCCCAGTTTTCCATTAAAGGCTATTCTTTGCTTCTTCTGCCCTTAATTTTGTAGTGTACCTTGCCAATAATAATATATATAGTAAAACTACCTCTTGGATTTTGTTAGTTTTCTTCTAGAAACTAGACTCGAAATGCTGTCTGTTGAACTTTCCATCGAGTCAATAAATACATTAAGTAGCTGTAGAATATGTTTTCCACCTGATTGTTACTTTACTGACTGCCGTGTCAAAGGCTGTAACACAATCCCTTCACTAGGAAATGTAGACACATTCCTTTCCATTTCAGTAAGGATTTTCCCCTTCCTGTCTTCCACCTGCACACCAAAACAGCATAAAGCAAATCGACGGGGAATGGCAGAGCTGGTGCTATCCTAATACAATTCCAAGCAGTCGACGGGGCAGGCTCTCCGAAGTCCCGGAAGTACTCGTTTCACCCCTCTTGGAAAGTGGCAGGCTAAGTGTTAGGGATGTGCGTTGGGGTAACCCAAAGGCTGAAAACCGATCTGAACGATCTGATTATAGTTTGGTTCAGGTCACCCGATCTGAAAAATCCTCTCGCTCTGAAAATTTTTGGATTACTCATGTTGGCAAATAATACATGCTATTTGTGAATAGTGCACACTATTCGCAAATAGTACACTCTGCTTTCCAAAATGAATAATACAAAAAATACAAACCCTCCCTCCCCCTCCAAAATAAACAAAACAGAATTTGGTCAGAGAACAGGCCGAAAATGAATGGTTCATATGCAATCTGCCTTTTTAGGTTGGGGAAGATAATAAATGTTAAAATGGAAAATAATTCATAAGTTTTAATTATGTGGGGAGGAGAGGGAAGGGGGACTGAAATCCTGTAAGGTTTGTCTGGGGCATCTAATACCCTTGTATCAGCCCTAAGAGAGAGTGTGCCACACACACACACAGACTTCTACCATGGCATTCACCAACCTCTCACACCCCCAGGGGGCAGATCCTGGAGAAGGGTGGGAGGCAGGCAACAGGGAATGGAGAAGTCCTATTTCTAGATCCAGGAGGTGGGGCGGCCAAAGGCCATCCCGCCCCATTAAACATCAGTCCAGTGCTCCCTAATGCGGATGTCGACTGAGAACAGAAAAATAACCCCAAAAACTGATTGGTTAGAGCAGTCGGCTGCAAGCAAGGGAAGCCAGGGTTCAAATCCTATTGCCATTCCTTGTGACCTTGGGCAAGTCATTCACCCTCCATTGCCTTCCCCCTGCCCTGGCCCTCGGTGATTTCACCTGCACCGGGCCATGGTGGTGGTGGTGGGGGGGGGGGGGGCATTTCATCCTTCGCCTCAGGCAGCAGATTGCCTTCAGCCGCCCCTGCCTATGACTACTAACACCCCAGCAGCTGATCAAACTGCAAACAACTTCATGGATCTTTGAGAGCAGACACACCACTTTCTCCATATGGCATCAGACTCCTTCAAGAGGAAGACCGAGAAGAAAAGGCATCCAGCGCCCTCTGTGTCAATGGGAATGGTATGGTTAAGCACCTAAAACCTCTGCTTGAAATACCCATCTACCAAGTTTGCTCCATGGTTCATTGGTCTTTTCCCATTCTGCCATAAATTGGTTCCATCGCTTATTAATTAAAATTACTTGCCACCCTGTGCATACACAGTGCATTTTCTCAAGTGGAGAAAGGACTCCCACTGGTATAGCTGTAACCCCTATAGATTTTGATGTGGACTATGAGGTGGAGGACATCCTAAACTCTGAGAGGATATGGGCTAAGGTTCACTACCTCATTTCTTGGAAGGGATATGGCTCCGAAGAAAACACTTGGGAACCACCAAAAAAAAATGTGCAGGCCCCTCTACTGACCAGACGTTTCCAGCTTTTTTCTTCATAAGCCCTAGCCAAGAGGCTAGGGGAGGGGACTTAGAAGGGGGGGGGGTGTAATGCTAGCTACTTCGCGGCTGGCCTCATTCACCCGGGATGCCATGCTTCCATTCGGCTGGCACCACCTGCCGAAACCTAGGTGCACGCGCACTACTTCCTTTAGCTCCTGCGGCTGGAAATCCCTTTCCATTGCCTGCTGATGATATCGCCTGCTCGCACAGTTGACTGGCACCATCACAACAGGTCTTCTGCTTGTCTTCAGAAGTACTAGTTGCTAGAGTTTCTCTGTGTCTCCCTGCCTGTTCCAGCCTGTTTCCAGTTGTCTCTGCTCCTCTCCTGGTTTTGCCTTTGTGTCTGCTCGTTTGGTCCTTGTGCCTCTCTCGTCTGTACTGTGTCGTTCCCCTTTGGATCTGATCCCAGTCTGCCTCTACCCTGTACTGGACTTAGATCTGCCTTGTTCTCTGCCTACCTCAACCCCGGCTTGGACATTTGACTCTGCCTTGCCCTCAGCCTGCTTCGACTCTGGACTGGACTCTTGATTTTGCCCTGACCTCAATTTGGCTTGTAAACCCTGCCAGCCACCAGAACCTGTCGGCTCAACCCAAGGGGCAGGTGGTTGGCTAGGCGGAAGACCTCAGTGGTGGTGCATGCACAAAACAGGCTGTACCAACTTAACAGCGATCCAAGAGCTCACTCCTCAACTGGGGTGACAAAAGTTTTTGTAAAGCAGCAGCAAGCAGGTTTCCCTTCCCAGACTTGACGGTCCAGGGCTCTGTCTATTTCCATGGCTCCTAGTTCACAAAAGCCAATACCCATAGCTAATGTCACGAGTGGTGAGTGGTAAAGGAGCTGAGTTTGTGCTTGATTGGTCATCGTCTCCAAATCAGGCTGCCTTGACTCCGGCCTTGATAGATAGGTCCCAGCAAGTGCATCCCAACCCTGCAAAGTTTGCAGGGCTGGAGATGGAAATCAGATTGCCATACTGACCCGGGCCAGGATCACCCTGGACCATGTGGCTGGCAACCGTGGTTTGCCCCGGCAGGTTCAAATGTCCACAGTCAAAGTTTAATTTTCCTTTCAACATCTGTGCAGGTGAAAATTGCACGCATGCTTTCTTCCTAGTGCAGTTTGAAAATTGCCCACCTAAATGCATTCCTTATTATTTAATCAAAATCATCATTCTCAAAATGGTGCTATCGCCACACACATAGACTGTGCTAATTCTTACTTTCTGCAAGAAACTGGCACGGTGACTCCCACCACCGCCAAAGTCTCCTGGATGGCAGCTGATTTGGTTTTGCCGAAACAAGACAGCAGATGACAAATGGGTAGAAATTGATGTGGCCTTGCTTGCAACTGTGTCCTCTGAAGTGGGCAGATGGAGGAGCATTTACCTTCTGTTGCATGAATTTTGCTGATCTTCTGGGAATGGAAGGTGAAGGCAGATTTCTACTTTTGGCTGTAGAATCATCACCGTAAACCATTTCCCTCGCTCAGGAGCACCACCTGAGACGATGCATGGGGTCCCAAGCAGGGCCAGATTTAGGATTTGGGCGCTCACAAGCAGGATTTTAGGATGGAGGGTGGGAGAACCTCGACACCAAATTGTGGGTGAAGTCCCTCTACTGCCAATCCCTTCCAGAGTCCCAGAGTGCCATGGCAGTGCCCCTTTCAAGTGGATTACTAGAGCAGGCTCCTCCTTGGTACAGCTGCACTCCTCCTTCGCCTGGGTGTCTGGTGCCCTAGGCATTTGCCTATGCCTGACTCTGGGCTTGGTCCTCAGCAGATCCTGACTGGCAATAGGAAAGAAGATAAGACACCATATATGCTGTCTATTTCCACATAGTTTTGCTATGTTGTGCAAGAAGTGATAGTAGCAGGGTAATTTAATACTCCTTCTGGATTTCCTTTGCAAATAAAGGCAATCCTCACCCTATGATCTTTATTGAGAGAGAAAAAGACAACGGAAAGAAGAAAGAAAGAAAGCAGGAAGAAATGGAACAGGTTATGGCTTGCCCTGTAAAAGAAATGTGGCACTTAAAAGCTGCAGTGAGCAATGTAAAATGCAGTTAAAAAATCCACATTAATTGAAGAGCCACAAGCTTAGAAAAGACAGGCGTAGCAGCAGAGCTTGGGGGAGCAGGAGGGGTCATGTCTAAATTGCCGCCAAAGGACCTCAGTAAAATTTCTATAGCATTTGCCACATGACACTGATGTGCGAAAATTGACATGAAGATTTGAAAATTCGGACCGAGAGAGCCCAAGCATAAAATAACTTCAATTTTGCGCTCTCTCCATCTCTCTCTCACTCTATCTCCCGGAGGAATAGCGCAGACGGAGGGCTGACCAACAACACAAACAGTGCGGGGGGGGGGGGGGAAGAGAGCTGGAGAGAAGGATAGGAGTTATTAAAGAGGAAAAACCCACGCCCCTCTCACAGACAGAAAGGATGATCAATGGATTTAGTCAGAGACAAATTCAAGCAGAAAATTGCTGCTGCTTTTCTGTACGTGTACGTATGCGAGGCAGAAACCAAAGCGGAATTCAAAAGTCTGCCTCAGGTATAAATCTGAAAGTATCTTAACAGGGCCGCACAAGCCTGATCCTGGAGGGACACAGACAGGGCTGGCTTTCCAGGGAATCAAGCCTTGCAAATTGACCAAATGAGCCTCATTGGGTAAGGCGGGAAGAAAACAAGTCAGAGCCGTAAACAAATAAAGGTATAAAAACAGGCCCCGTGAATGCCTAGGGTGGATTTCCTGGCAGCCAGGCCTGTTTGCAGACCTCAAGGACCGGGGCTTTGCACCTTTGACCTTTAGCATAGGCTCTAACAATGGCTTGTTTCCTACTGCGGCATCCCTTGAAATGTGGCTTTATAAACTGGGAGCCATTGTTTTGCGGCGGAAGAGAGAAGTGACAGGGACACAGCGGTGAGAAAAGAAAACAGAGCGGTCAGAGAGGAACTGAGAATTGATTGGACAGAGTAAGGCGCATGAACAAAGGGGATCATAAAGCAGACCACTACAGTAATCTCCATGAGAATTTTATGGAGTCCGCTTAGATTTTCTAATAAATGTGGGATAGAAGCAGTTTTAAAGCAATAATAGATAATGAATGGGAGAGGACAATCCTTGCATCTTCAAGGTCCTTTCACTATGACATAGTGAGGGCAAAGGTAGCGCCGGCGCCATTTTGAATACTGGCAATACGGCCGGAGTGCAGGAGGTCGCTCCTGGACCCCCGCTGGACTTTTGGCAAGTCTTGTGGGGGTCAGGAGGCCCCCCCAAGCTGGCCAAAAGTCCCTGGGGGTCCAGCGGGGGTCCGGGAGCGATCTTCTGCCCTCCGGCCGTATTGCCAGTATTCAAAATGGCGCTGGCGCTAACTTTGCCCTGTCACATGGTAAGGGCAAAGGGCCATCGGCGCCATTTTTTTAGCGCAGCTGATAGCGTGGGAACGGGAGATCGGTCCCGTGGCCCCCCTGGACCACCAGGTATGTGTAAAAAGTTTTGGGGGGGGCGGAAGATTGGGGGAGGCTAAGGGGGTAATTTTAAAGAGTCGGGTGGGGTTTTTTTTTTTAAGCGGGCCATCGGCGCCATTTATATTAATGGCAGCCAAAATGGCGCCGATGGCCCGAGAGCGGGAGATCACGCCGGGACCCCCCCCCCCACTGGACCACCAGGTAATTTAAAACATTTGGGGGGGGGGTTCGGGAGGGTGGGGGATTTGTTTTAAAGGGTCGGGGTGGGTTTAGGGGATGTTTTGGTGTGCCGGTTTTCCCGCCCTCCCCCCTCCTCCGATTTTTCACGATAAATCGGGGGAATTTCTATTGTATCGCGCCTCTAATGATTTTTGACGATTTAAAAAATATCTGATGATTTTTTTAAATCGTCAAAAAACGATTCACATCCCTAATATATAATGTGAGTGTACATGGAGGGTGGAGGTGAAGGTTGCAATTTGCAAGAACATGCAGTCTGAAGGTATATTTCACCATTGAAATCTGAGGAAAACATTTTATAGACTTTGCCCATTTTTTCTGCTTATTTTTCGAGCAAGGTAAAGAACCGGATTATTTTTTCCTGCCTGTCTTTAAATGGGACATGCAGACTGCGAGATGATCCCTAACCTATAAGGCAGTGGTCCCCAGTCCTGTCCTGGGGAACCACCAGCCAGTCGGATTTTCAGGATTATCCACAATGAATATGCATGAGAGAAAATGTGCATGTTATGGAGGCAGTGCATGCAAATTTTCTCTCATGCATATACCTGGAGATTAATATCCTTATTCAATAAACTTACATTCGGTTAATGCAACTCCAACATTGCTCTATGCTTCAAGGCAAGAGGAAATGTGGAAAAAATGCCTGATACTTCACTTTCAATGCATATCCAGCATAGCTCTCTGCTTCAATGGCAGGGGGAATGAAGAAAAGATGATTTATATTCAGACAAATACCAACAAGGACTGAATTACATAGTCGGGGTAAAACAAATAAGCATGGGTGTAGCTTGCTTGTTACGGTGGTTACTACCCCGAATCAAGCCTGATACTTCACTTAGAATACATATCCAGTGCAGCTCACTGCTTCAATGGCAGGGGGAATGAAGAAAAGATGATTTGTATTCAAACAACCAACAAGGACTGAGTTGCACAGGCTGGGTAAACAAGCATGGGAGTAGCTTGCTTATTACAGTGGTTTACTACCCCAAACCTAGATACTTCACTTAAATGCAGCTCCAGCACTGCTATCTACCATGGCAGGGGTGGAAGGGAAATAGAACCAAAAAAGTTATTTAAAGAGACAAGAGTAACAGAAAAGTATGAAAAAAAAATAAGTGTGAAAGCTTGCTGGGCAGACTGGATGGACCGTTTGGTCTTCTTCTGCTGTCATTTCTATGTTTCTATGTTTCTATTGTGGATATCCTGAAAACCGACTGGCTGGTGGGCCCCCAGGACAGGGTTGGGGACCACTGCTATAAAGGATGAATTTCCTCATACAGGACCAGATGTGCTGAACATGTTCCCTAAAGCCTTAGTGCATGTGGCCCCTGTAATGAGCAACTTTATAACCAGATATGCAGAGCAAGGACAGCACCCGCTGGGCCTTGAGTGCCACAAGCAGAACTGGCTTTTGGGATTCCCACAATGAATATTCATGAGAAATAGGGCCATGTGTATGATGTATATTTCCCCCCAAAACACAAGGGGGGGGGGGGGAATTTTTAAATTCCCCATGGGTAACAGGCAGATCCGCGAGCCCTTTGTTTTCACCTTTGCTAATTCCCCATGGAAATCTCCCTGGGCAGTTCCTCTTGAAATCTCTGGACCAGAAAACCCCAGGGATATAAAGGTACACATGGGAAAGTACGTCAGGGGCAGGCGATTTCTCTTCATCTCATAACCCCGCCTCCGAGCCATCCTCTTTACCCACCTCCCTTCCTTCCCCAGGGGGGATTTACCTGCATAACTCCTTTCTTGTCTGGGAAAATCCCCTTGAAATTTGCCCTCCAAAAAGAGGGGAATAAAACCCCTTCTGTGCCTGGACTCCAGAGTTGCATACATCTGGTCCGAGCATCACCCGCCGTACGTCCCGAAAAACAGCCTGGCTTGGGACACCGGGGGAAGCAGAGCTCAGGGGGGGGGGGGGGTTATTATCTGTTGGACTCCAGATTTAGCGGCTGCAGTTGCCAACAGCAAAGAAGTGAAATCTAAGTTTTGCCACAAGGACGACACGTTAAAAAAATTAAAAAAAATTAAAATTAAAAAACAAAAACCTGCTGCGGGATGACTAAATGCGTTCCAGCAGCCGTGAGGTAATCAGGGTCTTGGTTCAAGTTGATACCATATCCTTCAGTGAAATACTCTGAGACATTAGATTTCCATCGTCGCCGCTGAATAGCCTGGGGAATAATGTTAGAGATTCAGTTCTGCTATGTAAGGGTATTCTTCTCCTCTCTTTTGTTTTAATGTTCAGATTTCAGATGCTGTTTAATGTACTTGAATTTCCTGGGCAATAGATCCCTTCTGGCTTTTCTGTGATCTTTAGAGCTTCCTTCCCCGCACCCTTGGAAATGCCTCACATTTCAAATAGAATTTTCTGAAAAGCTTTTTTTTTTTTTTTT
Organism: Rhinatrema bivittatum; assembly: GCF_901001135.1. Taxonomy (NCBI): domain Eukaryota; kingdom Metazoa; phylum Chordata; class Amphibia; order Gymnophiona; family Rhinatrematidae; genus Rhinatrema; species Rhinatrema bivittatum. The sequence continues at coordinate 73,750,199 of NC_042627.1, read as the reverse complement.
TTATCCCCCCCTTCCTTCGTATCATGCAGCAGTGTGAAGATTTTATTGAAATACTTGAGAGCACAAATAGATGGTTTTCAATAGATTGATGTACAATGTTTTCAAGAGAGCGAGTTTTGTAAGGTCCCTCTTTCTGAAGGAAGAAATGAGAAACGCTCAATCAAATGCAGTTCAGAACATTCTTCAAAAGCTTTCGAAGTGAGAAGGGGGCAGGAAGAGTCAGAGCTGTGATTTCTGGACAGGAGAGCGGAGAACCACTTTACTCGGGAAGAAAATAAGAGAGAGTGTTTGATTTCAAGGTTACTTTGAACATCGCAAATGCAAAAGGAGAGAGAGAGAGAAAGAGAATCACCCTTTTTTAATCCATCCACAGCCTTCTACCTCGACTTTACTAATTTTCATCTGATAATAATGATCTTTTTTTTTTTATTTACATTCGTGACACACTTCGGAGCGGATTACATTCAGGGAGCCTAACTTTCAAACCTAAACCAGGGCACAGCATTTGCGCTGGTTAAGTGGACACACGGAGATTTATCCCAGTATTTCACAGATTGCGCGGCGGGAGCTGCAAAGTTTATAAAATACCACGTATTTCTGCTCTGAAATTAAGCAAATATGTTTCAGTAGGCACAAATAGTTCCAATGCAAGAAAACACATATTTCTCTATTTTATAAACATCCGTGTGTATATTTTAGGCACGAAAAACATTAACGTGTACATGTGAAACCCTTACTGGGGTGTTTTAAGTCCCAAGGACACACAATCTTATTTATAATCTTCTGGGGCTGCTGCGGCTAACCATTCACTCCCATGCCGACTCTTAATCCCTGGGGGGCGAGGGGGACTCTTTTTTACTGATGGGAAGCCCGTGCTTATGGCCCAGGCGATGACAGAAGGTCGCCAGTGTGAGTGCTGTGCTTTAGGTGCTTCTCATGAGGGGAGAGGCTGTAAGAGCTCAGACAGAACCAGGTCCAAGTGGTAAAGTTTACTGATTATCATAGTTAAATTAAAGCCCATTTGTCCACATTGATGAGAGTACGTCTGACTGTAGTTACAGGGTTTCTTTCTGTGTAGGTAGGTGTCCTTATTACAGACCTCTGGGTACAGCCCATGGTGATTTTAAATGCGCATATTCTCCCAGGGGCTGTCCCGTGGAAATCCTACTGAGAGGGCTCCCTTTTAACTGCAAAGATCCTACCTTTAGAGATCTGCTTTCCCGAGGACACCCAGCCTGTCCTGATTCCTTGGGGGGACATCCGGATGGGATCTCCTTCTCTTGTCCTTCCTTCCTATGGTTGCACTGTTCTTTATTCCTCAGCTGTTACTTCAGGTGATTTCTCTTATGGAAAAATCTGGGGACCCCGGGCTATTAATCCTGCGCTGAATCCCAGGGGGGAAGGGGGATCCAAAAATCGCCCCACTAGTCTTTGGTTCCAAAAAATACTTTAAATCTTAAATGGGAAATCTTCTCTGCCTTCACCGTCTCTCGCAGCAGGATCCATCACTGGTGCTCGCCTTCCTAGGGAGTAGAGTAGGATCTCTGGTCCCCTGAAGAGAGCCCCTCGCCCCACGGGATATCTCCCTGTAAATTATAAGAAGGACCCTCGGGCAGTGAGAGCACAGTGAGGTCTCTTCTAAAACAAAACTCCTTTGGGCAAGGCCGGGAGGCCCTACCAGAGTGTGGAGAAAATCCATGTTTACTCTGCAGCTGCTCCCTCTAACTGAACCCCCCCGAGAGTTAAAATGGCCGAGCTAAATAGCACTGAGTCGTCCAATCCAAAGCTAGGGGCGGGGTCTCTCAAAAGGAGGCGGGGAGTGCCGGGACAGCACCATTCAACGCTGTTCCAGGGAAGCGCATGCCGGCAGCCAGCCTGCGCACGGAGATTACTTCTGCTCCCGAGGAGCAGTAAGGAATCTAACAACAAGTAAGTAGCTAGGAAGAGGTTAGGGGTCGGGGAGGAGAGGAGAGGAGAAGGGAAAGGGTAGGAAGTTTAGGTAGGGGTATAGGGAAGTTCCCTCCCAGTCCAATCCTTAATTGGAGTGGACTGGCAGGGAACTGGGAAACATCTACTCCTGTTGCCACATGCGGCCTTTTAAAATTCCACCCCCCTGCATGCGGAGGAGGCCACCCGCCCGCACATGCATGCATGGATGTTAAAATCCGCTGCGCATGTGTGCGCAGATATCATATTTTATAACCCACGCGCGCCGACGCGTGTGCGTGGGTCTTAAAATCGACCCCTTTGTGTAAGGTTACCCCCACCTCATGCACCCCCCCCACCCCCTACCCTTGAAATACACCACAGACACCATCCCCTGTCTCGAACTTGTACCATTGTAGAAAACTTGTAACTTGTACCACTGTAGTGAATTTGTATCATTGTATCCGCGAATGCTCTCCACTGTATGTATGTATCATTAATGCTCTGTATGCATATCTTTATTTAGTTATACATGCTTCCCCCTACCCATGAGGTAACACCTTCCCTCGTTTAATGTTTCTCTACCTCCAAGTTCAATTACCTACCCCCATTAATGTTACAACCCATCCAAGTTCCAAGCACCCTGTTCCATGTAATACGTGTAAGTTCCGTGTAAACCGATATGATGTTTCTACGAATACCAGCTATAAAAGCATTTAAATAAACAAATAAATAAATAAATAAAGTATATGCCTTAAAACTACTCAAGTACTATGCGGACCTTTTTGAAAATACTCCCTTCTGGGTGAATTTTCAAAGGCATTTAGGAGCTTAAAGCACAGGCTTTTGCATGTAAGATTGCCTTTCGCTATACCCAATGTTGTGCATACTTCACTTACACCTATGAAAAAGACGATCTGGATGGGGGGGTGGGGACAGAGTTGGGGTGGAGTTTGGTTTGACATGCATACATTTCATTTTTTTGCTTTTTTTACATTTTTATTTATATTAGTATTCATATACATCCAAGTAAAAATTTGCTGAATAACAATGTGAAAGAAGAAGGATAAAAAAAAAGCCCTTAGAATAACAAAAAGAAATCATGTGAAATATAGTAATCTTTCATGTCAAAATGGTCCAAGCAATATAGTAAAGAAGATAAACCAAATAACTAACTTATCCCTTTCATTCTACAGCAGCGTCGGTATTAATGGGTGAAACAGTGGCATCCAAACCTGGAGGCAGGGGAGTACCAAGCTGTGCTTGCCTCTCAGAGAAGGGTCATAGAAAATATATTGAACCCCTTGGTATTTGATAATCCATTTATGGGGAAAATTAAGCCAAAACAAAGCTCCCATCTGACCAACACCAGGTCAAAGTAACAAAAATCTGAGTAGCCTTAGCAACCAACATCTGCGAATATGCAAATTTTCAAGCCCAAGAAAAGAACATCACAATTTCGAAAAAACAGTGTCCAAAGCCAGGGTAATGATAAGGGTAATTGGCAAAACCCATTCTTCCATAGATTTTTCAAGAAAAGAAATGAAATCATCCAGAGGAGACTGAGAAGAGGCCCCGATTTCCAGCCGACTTTTAGGAGAGGGCAAATAGTAAGCTTTAGATATTGGAGGAATGAGATTCTCTGATATTTTCAATCCCTCTAAGCATTTCACTAAGAGATATCAAATGCTGCCTAGGAAAATTGATGTGACGGATGTTACATCTTCTAATAAAATTTTCAGCTTTATTCACCAAAATAAGATGACCTTTTGCAGTGGTCCCCACAGAGTCTTGTATAGGAGCAATTGTTGTCTCCAACATGTCTATTTTCTGAGAAAAAACTGCCGCCTATTCTTGGGTCTGCTGTAAACTCGCAGATATACCTTGCTGTTGTGTTACAAATTGACTCAGCTGATGTGAAAGCTTCATAATAGCTTCCCATATCAAGTCCAGAGTAATCACAGGGGGCTTAGAAAAAAACGTAATGATACTTCAGTTGGCAAAGACCCCTCCTATGGTTGATAAGGCGCTTCTCCAAGAAAGCGCAAGGAAGGAACAGGGAGACCTCAAGAAGAACACAGGAGCCTCGTACACCCATCTTGATGATGTGCTAACATCTGGGGAAGCTGAATCACCATCCTGGGCTGTCTTTTGATGTCATCAGGCCCAGGACAACACCACGCCAGGGGGTGTGAAGCTGCTCTTTAGAAAGCAATGTTTCCTGGTTAGGGGCATAAGAACATGCCATACTGGGTCAGATCAAGAGTCCATCAAGCCCAGCATCCTGTTTCCAACAGTGGCCAATCTAGACTACAAGTACCTGGCAATTGCCCAAACACTAAGAAGATCCTATGCTACTGATGCTAGTAATAGCAGTGGCTATTCCCTAAGTCATCTTGATTAATAGCAGGTAATGGACTTCGCCTCCAAGAACTCATCCAAACTTTTTTTTAAACCCAGCTACACTAACTGCACTAACCACATCCCCTAGCAACAAATTCAAGAGCTTAATTGTGCATTGAGTGAAAAAGAACTTTCTCCACTTAGTTTTCAATGTGCTACTTGCTAACTTCATGGAAGGAAAACCTACAGCTTCCTCACTGCCCTTCGACTGCTCCATGGAGCTTTCCAAAAGGGAACCCAGGCAAAGGAGGGCCTGTCAGAGTAGACATTGATATGTCAGTCTGGTAAGCCTTGGCTTTGCCTTTCCTCTTATCCATCAAAGAAATGCAATAAAGAAGAAACTGAAAACTTTTGAGGAAAGGGTGGAAAGGCAGACAATCCGACACGTGGACGTCAGTGTGCAGCCATCTTGGACTCCCCATACATTTCTCATTTAAAAGTACGGAGCACTGCAGCTTAGTGAATTCCACGGTATTTTCCCTTCCTGGAAAAAAATACCACAGCTTAGTAAATGACCCCTTAGACTGTAAGCTCTGTGGAGATGAGAAAATGCCTGCAGTATCTGAACGTAATGTGCTCTGAAGTGCTTGACTAAAATGTCATTAGCTTGAAACTTGCAAGGAGTTCTAGTACATTGTGTGGATCCTAAAGAAAATAGAATATTTTGTAGGTTGTGATATTGGACCAACATAACAATTCCCTGGAGTTACTATGCATGAGCTCTTGATGCCATATACAGTTAGTATGCCCTTTCTTCTGAATGTCTATTGAGATTTTCTTTTTTTTTTTTTTACAGCTGGCTGAGCTGCCAAGCCATGCAGTGAACTGTGGAATTCCTCCACTCCTTAATTCAGATTGCTCCTGCTGTCCTGGTGCTAAACAAAAATCCAAGCCCAGATCCTTAGCAGACTTCTGTAACATTTATTGCACCAATATAAGAATTAACCAACAGGACAGGTAGTGATAAGAAAGGGAGACAACCAGAAATTCAGTAGGGTCTACAGTGACGTAAGAGGCAAGGCAATGGGACAAGTCAAGACAGACTAGTGTGTCTACAACTGTTATGTTACTGTGTTGGACATGATCTTATCAAAATATATAGGTTGATCAGAAGAAGGGATTTGTTTGATCTCTAAAGCTCATGAACCACCATACCTTTAGATATTTTTTTTTTTTTTGCTGGTCCATTAAAAGGTCTCCCAACCTAAAAAGAATTAAAAATGTATAACTTGTGAGATGTAATACCACCAAGTCCTGGTGCCACTTTTTGCACGTTTACTGAATCACTTGGCATGCTTAATCTGCATCATGGATAGCGCAAATTCATATATTCTTCATTTTCACCAAATGAGGCTGAAAGCAGTGCAGTCCTCATCCTCAGCAGAAGCTTTGGAAACCAGTTTCAAACTGGTTTATACCTGACAAACTTACTGACTTTGGTAATCTTAGAATGCATTAACAGGATTCTTTTCTTTGGACCCATGTAAGAATAATTCAAAGATCCTGGTCCAAATGAGCATTTCAGACCCCAGATCAGATTCTCTATTTCCCCATCTAAATAAGGGGCCTACTGTATGTGTCTTCGACAGCTCATGTGCAACTTTAGCCAGGACAAAGGAACAGGACTCTTAGCTTGCAGGACTGTTTTCTCCAAGACCAATATGGCTACTAGAACTTTGCCCGGGTAGGCGTTAAATGAAGACGCTACGGTCAGGGTACGACCGACATGCTACTGCAATGCATTCTGGGTAAGGGATGGAGGAAAAACATTCCGTATGCTTTTCTGGATTTAGTGCGGGGCGCGGGGCAGCGTTTTCACGTCCTTGGTGTACAGAAGACAGTTTACCACTGCTCTAATCACAGCCTCCGCTCCCAGACTGGCGACGTTCGTCTGGCAGTTCCTAAAACTTTGCTTTATTTACTGCAGCCGGCCAGTTGAACCCACCGCCAGTCAATCACTTCCTTGAGCCATATCATATCAGCTCAGCACCAACTACTCCAAGTCCCACTTCCTTTTTGCGAAGAAAGAGGCAGCTGCCAAGTGACTGTAGAGATACGTTTGTGTTCTTTTTCCCGTCTGTCTCTACAGCTGCCTTAATCCATTTCTCAGAGTTCATATTAAGCGTCTTCAGCCCAACAGCCCTCATCTGTAGCTGGATAAAGACATGTGCCAGGCAGCTGATACAGCAGCTAAACTGTTCATTACTAAAAGAAAAATCTGTGTGTTAATGTCTGCAAACTGTAGAGTGTGGATAACCTGTCAGTCTGGTTTCAAAATACGTCTAGAATGTTTGCTTCAAAAGTCATGACAATTTGACATGCTTCTTCTTTCAAAGCATTTCCAGACCCAACCGTTTTCTGCAGATTTTTTTTTCAGTCCTTCATTAATAACCTACGGTGTAGCCATCTTGGCTTTTCCCTATCGTGGAAAGTAGAGCAATGAGTCTCAGAGTGCCTTAGATATGAGTTTATAAAGCGAACTAATTCAGAAGCAATTTAGCAGTTGCACTGGATATTCAACCTGTTTAATGAGATACCCACCTTTGAGATTCTCTTTTTGTATTATGGATAGCCAGAGAATTACTGTAATTGATGTCGTATTTCTGTAAAGAAATAAAGTGGTACATAAGGTGAAAACTGCAGTGAGTGCAAGCATTATGGAGCCATTTTGTGGATTATTTTCAAAGCAATTTCCTGGGTAAATACCCAGTTTGGCCTGTCTGAAAATCAGGTGTGGGCTCCCATGATTTGCAAACATTTACTTTGGTTAAAAAGGAGGAAGGAGAAAAAGAGTGTGCATACATGGAAATTAAAAATGTACATGTGCCTTTTTTTTCACACATTCACACACACCCCCTTCCCCCCAGCAGCCCATGCTCACCCCCGCTGCCTGCACACACAACAGATGCAAAGTCAGCGGATGCCTCTAGCATGTGCACCTCAAGCTAGCTAATTTTCCAAGAGAAACCACCTGCCTGGGTGGTACTTCTGCAGCTCTCTCGGGCTTATTCAAAATTGCCCCCTTTTGCTGCATCTGCAGCCTGCCAGCAGTCAGGTTTACAAAACAAAAAAAACCAAACCCAAATATTCCCCCCTTCTCCTTTGTAGTTCTCCTCCGCTCAACGTTATCGGCACTTCACCCAACCTGATGTAACGTTTTCGAGCAGCTCTGCCACAGGAAAAACCCACTGCAGACCGCTCGCCGCCGCGGAATTCTCTGCTGGCGAGCAGGATCAGACGCAGCAGAGCTGCATAATCCATAAGCCGCTGCCGGCGACTCCCAGCTCTATGTGTTCATTTTTTTTTTCCTTTTAATCTCAGCAGGGCTGAGTGATGAAGCTTTCAGGATGTTAGAGAGCAAACTGCTGAAAGAGGTCGGCGGGAGCAAAAACCAATAAAAAAACCCAAGGAAGTTTGATCCATTATGGAAAGAAAAAAAAAAGGTATTTGGAAATGATGAGAAAAAGGCAGGTCAGCGCAGAGCTGAGCAAAACATAAACAGGTTCGCTTTAAACGCGCTCGCAAAAGTTTACCTAGCCTCCGTCTCCGGCCCGATTTATTTCGCTCGGAAATAAAATTCAAAACCCGGAGCAGACGAACCTCTCCCCATGGTGGCGCTTTTGCTTTCAAGTCCACGCCACCGACACGCAGGTTAAGTGATTCCGGTTCACTAATATCTGAACATCATTCAGTCTCTAGCACAACTTCTATGTGTACCAAAAAGATGCTCTCTGGAACATGTTTGCCAAGGGTCTGTGACTTGTGAAAACCTTGAGCTCAAACTGAAACGAAGCACATTTCAATCTGGTTCAAAGTCTAATGAAATTGTGGGATTTTTTTTTTCCCAGGTCTGCTAGAGATATCCGTCAGATGTTTACTAGGAGACCCGGGAAAAATTAAAAAAGGATTAAAAAAAAATCAATTTACAAACTGAACTCTTCCCAGCTTTGTTGAAATGTTCAAGAAACCCATCAAAAATAACTCTGCACTTTTCTTATTTAGGCAGCGTGATCCTCTGTGCTTTATCAAAGCAGCATTTCCAGTGTCCACTGTGCAGTGGTTTGATAAAATGCCATTTCTGTTTGGACAAAATGACGACAGGGTCCTGTGCATTTGGATGATCCACATGGGAAAATGCAACAAATGAGCCGATTCTCAGTTTGGCTCACTGCAACTGACCCTAAAGCCAACTCATCCGAATGTGCGCAGAATTCTTCAGTTTGTTCGTTTCAGCAAACAGCAAAAGCCAAACCTTGCCCACACGATGAAATTCAGCCAGAAATGGTCCAAAAGCAAAACAGCCTGAACCAAGTCAAATTATTTTTCTCGGCGCACCCCGAAAGGCTTATGCTGTTGGGCACAAGGAACAAATAGAGAAGGGGAACATTTGTCCCTCTAAGCTAAATAGAAGGTAAGTGGATTTCTGACGTAACTGCAATGGGAATCGTCCTTTGTTTGAAACAGATGTGCATTGACACAACCTGAAAATTCAGGCACAAAAATTCCCGAAAATGCTTGGATATTTTTGGCTCAGGGGCCTCTGCAGAACTCCCTGGACTCCCCCCCCCCCCCCCCCAGGAAATGAAATGGCACCTCCCTAGCTCTGTGGGATATTCAGGGACAGGGGCCGGGTTGCTCCCGTCCCGTTAGCCATGACTGTGAAACGTTGGCGCCAGCTTCAGGGCCAGCGGTGCAAGAGCAAGCGGGGAGGACTCACAGAAGTGGAAAGTGGGGAGGCCCCGACTCTGCCTCACTTCTGGGGGGTGGGGGGAGCCCTGGACCATTTTCAGGGGGAGCAGTAGGGCCCAAAGAGCAGCGGGGGCCTCCGGGGAGAACTTGTTTCAGATTTATTTATTTTTTTAGTTTATGGTTTGTTTGTTTTTTTCTATTTAATGTTTATTTTGTTTAGGCAAACAAACCGAAGCGAAATACACATTAAATGAACCAAAATCCAATTTTTAAAACCCAAAGCAAAAAATGGAAACTGTCCCCCTGTGCATCCTCCCTAATATGCACTGAAGTGAGTCCCTAATGCTTAGGACGCTGCACGGTTTCTTCCCTGTTCACACTTTAGTGCAGGAACGCACCAAGCCGGGTCTGTCTGGCAGAATACACTGAAAACCTAAGAGGCCAGATGTTTGCACAACAGCCCGTTACTGAGCTTGCTGGAAAGAGACGAGGTCATTCTGGGATGTCAGGAGGAGGAGCTTTCTGAGGAGGGCAGTTTCGAGAAGGTCCTCAAGGCTTAGGCATTTCAGGAGGGGTTTTTTGTTTTTTTTTTTAATCAAGAGTTCTTGAAAAGATTTGAGAAGTTTGGAGAGTGGGGTTTTTTTTTTTTTGCTATTCTGGACCAATTCCTGGATGACAGGGAAGACCCCCCCTCCCTCGTCCTGGAAGGAAGGGCTGTAGCCCTGGTTTTGCACCTTGTGCTCAGTTAACACTAGGGTGGAAGGCAGATTGCATTTTTTCTTTTTTCTTTTTTTTTTTAGAGATTTGAAAAGTGTTTTGGAAAAGCCATTTCATTTTGAAGCTGGGAAACTTTTTCCACTGCCCCTGGCGTATGCTGATCATGGAAGAGAACTTTTCTACCCTTCTAGGGGAAGACATTTTGGACCAGGACATTTTGAGAGAAGGAGGTTCATCAGAAGAGGCCCCATGTGAGTATTTTTGATGTACGGTTTCCTCATCTTGCATGGATGCTTCTTTTTGGGTTAAATAAACCTTTTCATGATTTGCAAACCACTTTTGGACTCTGGGCCTTCATTCACGTGAGCTCTTTAGGAACAACCAGCCTTCTGCTGTGAGTAGCTGTGAAATAGTGAGCAAGGAGCCACTGTGCAGTGTGGTTACCCCCACCTCAGCACCTAGAGCCCTGGAGGCTACCCTGGGCCTTTGCTGTAGCCCCTGCATCAGGGACTCCCTCCCCGAGAGGGGGTTAGATATTTATTTACATCTAGCGCAAGGTGAGTTACATTCAGCACAGGAGGTATTTTCCTATTCCAAGATGAAAGATACTACAAAAACTCGGTAAAGAACGATATCATACAAGTTGTCACACACACTATGGCTGGTCTAAGCAATGTGTCCTTCTGTAAGGGGGGGTGTCAAAACCACCCCTTACTGCACCGCATCAGTGTCTGAGCACACCCTGCCCGCGTGATGACAGAGCAGAGTAGGAGACGAGGTTAGAGGGCTTCCAGCGGCGACTGCCACGCCTGAAGCAGTGAACGGAGTGCAGGGAAGACTCCATCGTGTGGGGGCCTCATGGTGGGACAAGGCATTCGGGGTCACCAGCCACGGTGGTGGGTTAGCAATGGCCTACCGTCATTACACATAATGCTCCTCATGCTCTTTTGTGTCTATGGTAAAATGCCTAGATTGGGGGTAGTTAAAAAGCAGAGCCTTATTCAATAAGTTTTGGGGTTTTTTTTTTTTAAATAGGCATAGAATAAGACAAAACTACTCTGACCAAGGCCCTTAAAATGATTACTTTTAACCTTTTCCGCAACAGATTTTACAATAATATTATGCAGTCATGAACCCTCATCATTATCTCTGCTGCCAAGGTGCCCCTTACAGCCTCCACTTAGGGTTGCCAACTGGCTCCAGATTTTCAGGACTGGATGATCCAGTCCTGGCTTTACCTCACTGCATGCTGGGACTTATAATCTTGCTTTTCTCAGGGAATGCAATAGGAAAATCAGAATAAGTCCCAGCATGCAATGGGGTAAAACCAGGACTGGATCAAGCTGTCCTCAAAATCTGGAGCCAGTTGGCCACCCCCTTGCATTTATTTTACTTTTCTGCATTTTCTGTCTTTTGCTTTTCTGGACACCCCACCCCCATCTTCTCCACTCTCTGGCACGCGAGAGGTAACCATCTGCAGGAAATGCCACCACCCCAGCACTGAGCCATGAGGCACAACTATGATTAGCAAAAAAATTACAATATTAATAGGAAAACAGAGTTTTACTAATGACAAGAGCTTCTCTTCCATCCTACCTGCAAGCTGGGATGGATTCAGTAAGGTCACTCTCAATCCCAGCTTCAGATGGGGACCAATTCACTGGAGACTCCTAGAAAGCCATCTCCTGTCCTCTCCACCTCTGAGAGACTTCTGCCTGCATGTAAATAAATCCATTAATACCATCAGTTTATGCAAATTGCATATTCAGAGACTGGATAGAGGAAATACACAGAAGTGTTTACAGTATTCATGTTCGTGAAACCATAAAATTACAACATCAAGTGAACATAATAATAATAATAATAATAATAATTCCTGCTATATTTTCTGAGCTTTGCTTATGCCAGAAAAAAACATGTCCTTATTTATCCATGGGGGGCCGCTTTGGTTATTTTCTAAAAGGGTAAGCTCTGGCAGTCTGGGTTATCTAACAAGCAAAATTTATGAAAATGTTATCTTAGCCTTCTGCTGCTCTGCTTGGCTGAAATATTACAGAATTTTAATAGCAAAGAACGGGGTTATTGGACTTGATTGCTAAAAGCTGACTTTTCACAGGAATGACCTCCTTCGATGGATGTCGACTGGTTAAGATTTTAGTTGCAAAGCCAACAAAAAAAATGTCCCTAGTTATTTAATTCAACTTATTCTTGAGCATATAGAGGAAAGAATTACTTAGATTTGTAGGACCATCACTCTTTCAGCTAATTGTATTTCACTCTCTTGTTAATTTGTTACAATGTAAACCGGCATGATGTTCCAACGAATGTCGGTATATAAAAATCAACAAATAAATAAGTAAATAAATAGTATGCTGAAAATTATACGGTCCGCTTTTATATTTTTTGAAATTTATTTTTTTTTATGCATATAAAATTGTCCACTTCCTGATGATTTATTGTTCTCTGTCCTGACTCCAAACAAACATATTGAGTGAGCGGAGTAGTCAAGAACACCAGCAGTTGAAAAGAACAGTGTGTACTTAGCTTTGAGAAATCAAACAGAGAAAAGACCCTGACGCAGATCCATGTTTCGAACTCTGTCTGCTTCAGGGGGATTGAAATCCTTTTGACATTCACTCATGGTCAGTTCTTAAATCACTCATCTCTCATAGTCGCTCCTTAGCTCAATGTTGGGTTGTTTTTTTTTTTTTTTTTTTAAATCTCTGTAAAACATGGAGAACACCGGTGGATTTAAATAGGAAACAGGAAATGACATCAATGCATCTCAGTAGATTAGAACACGGCCTGAGCTTAAGGGAGAAGGAGGCTGGCATAACCGTGGTGGAGCTCATCCCACCGCGGCCTGACGTGAAGAAGACGGAGGGGGCCACTGTGGAGACCATCCCACCATGGCCTGGAGAAAGGAAGCCATGTGTGTCTGTGTGAGTGTGTGTATGAGAGAAAGAACCTGTGTGCATGTGTCTACGTCTGTGTCAGAGTTTGTGTGTGTGTGTGCCTGCGAGAGCCTATGTATCATTCATATATATATATATATATATAGGTTCTCAAAGGCATGCTCACACACCCACACATAATGTGTCTGTGAGGGAAAGAGAACAGGTATGTGTGAGAGCATAGCCATGTATATAAGAGATGGAGAGTGTGAGAGAGTGAATATGTGTGTGTGTGTGAGAAGATAGTTTCTTGGTCCTACCTCCCCAATCCATGACAATCTCAAGGTGACTGGAAACCAAAAGATCCCAGGTATGGAGAGCAGGATATTTTTAAATCCTTATTAGTATTAATTATTTAATTATTTGATGTTTCTACCATTTTGAAGTATTTTATTGTTTTTTTTGGGAAATATTAAAACATTTTAATTATTGGATTTTTCTGTTTTTCCATTGTTGCTCTGCGTGTAGAGTCTGGCTTGTTGTGGGTTCCAGTTCAGTTCTTCTCTGCACATTTCTGTTTATACTTTCTGGTGTCTTTATTATGTATTTGGTCAGAGTCTGTGTTCTCCAAGTATGACAGAGGTGAGGTATTCTGCTACCATATAATTTATCTGTAGTGATCTTTAGCAGTCTGATTTGTTCAGTTTCCTAATAGGAATGGTATTGGTGTTCTAGGGCCTGATGTAATATTTGCAAAGCTGCTCTTTCCTGGGTAAGGTTGTTGCTATTAGAGTCCCAGGAGTTAGTGTTTTGATATTGCAGATGTGGCAATTGGGGTAAACTGTATTCTTGACAAACTGTGATAGCTTTTATTGGATCTATGTAAGTATTATCCAAAAATACTCTATGTGAGCTATTGAGAGAAGACAGTTAAACAAGACTTCCGAAATCAATATTATTTACACGATTCTTGCGCAGGCACACTTGTCTCATTGGGCACAAATTTGAACTCAGCTTATAAAAGTTGCACAAAAGAACAATTTTGTGCACATAAAGATGACTTTTCAAAACATTATGTGCATAAATATTAGCTTATACATGCATATGTAGCCTCTACTCAAGTATTCCAAATGTTATATATCTGAATATATTTTATACATGTATATTTTCACTTTTGCACACACATCTACATGTGTAAAAAAGAAGCAGTCTAGGAATGTTCCTGGGCAAGCCCAACAGTTATGTGTGTAAGTCGATATTGTTAAAGGCACTTACACGCGTACATTTTCCAGCTTGCTCACGTATTTTTACACCTGCTAATTATCTGGCGTAAGTGATTTTTAATGTGTTTATTGTGAAGTATTGAGAGGGTGGGAGGTCTGGGTGAACTGAGGGGCGTTCAGGCTGAAGAACAAGGAGGGTCTCAATGAATTGCAAACGGATAGGGTGAGCTGATGGACTAATTGGCAATGGTAATTTCATCAATGCGCACGAGTAAAATACACCAAGTTACACGTGTAAATCAGGGCTTGCTAGGGGGGCGTGTCAGGGGGTGGCGCGACATTCGGGGCGTGTAGGGGGGCGTGTAGGGGCGTGGTTCCAGCCCGGGGGCGTTTCGGGGGCATGGCCAGGCCGGGGAATCGTGCGGCGGCGGCCGATCGGCATGCGCTAGTTACGCCTGCCTGCATCCTGCCTGCATCCTGTCACAAGGTACATCTATTTCCTGTTACTCCCAGGGACAATCATAGCTTTCTCTAGTCTACCTGGCTCATAATGTGTTATGGACTTTTCCTTCAGGAACTTGTCTAAAAGGCATTTAAACCCTGCTATGCTCGTCGCCTTGACCACGTCCTCAGACAACAGATTCCACAGCTTGATTGTACACTGAGTGAAAAAGTATTTTCTATGATTGAATCTGCTGTTCTTAGGTTTCATGGGGTGTCCCCCTTGTTTTAGTATTATCTGAAAGGATAAATAATCGTCCTTTATTTATTTACCCGTTCCACTCCACTCATGATTTTATACACTTCTATCATGTCTCCTTTCTCTCTTTTCCAAGCTGAAGAGACCTAACCCACATATCCACTCACCACAGGGGAGCCATTGCATTCCCTTTATCAAACTTTTAGTTTTATTCATTACTGGCAAATTGTGCATGCAGTTCGATAGGTTGTGAGTATATCAGGTTTGGTAGTTGTGCTCAAAAACTGGCAAATTGACTGGGCATGGGCAACTCCTGATATGCACACAAGTTACCATACTCCTTGCATAAATTATATGGTTTTGTTCAGTTAACCCCTAAGTTCGATGTAAACCGGCCTGATATGAAGCTTGTCATGAAGTTCGGTATAGAAAAAAATGTTAAATAAATAAATAAATAAATTGCCAAAAAAAAAAAAAAAAAGAAAAACTGAAGAGAGAATGAACTAAACCATGCCAAAAAATCTCTCCTCAAATGAACCAAAACAATAATTCTGGACAGGAGCAACCCTAGTGGGAATGCAGCAGAGATGGTGTTCACAGCCCAAGGTGGGAAGGATTTGCATCATTAACAAGAGCGACACCTGCTGGCCAGATTTAGAGCACGTGATACAGAATTCTGGAAGAAGCCTGGTGTAGTAGGAAGAGTGGGAGGGTGGGTCAATTAGAATAGGGGAAAAAAGCTTGTGAACGAAGGTTCATTGCACCCAGGGATCCTAACACTGGCTCTGACTGAGCTGGAAGGAAAAAGAAGGTAGGAGAAGCTACCAAAAAAAAAAAAAAAAAAAAAAGAGTAAAAGATTGCACTAGGGTTGAAAATAACTATAGTAAAATTATCTCAGAAGCAAAAATGGATATTTTTTGTAGCGTGGAAAATCATGCTATTGTCTTTACTATGCTATTTTTACAGATATACCTTTTTAATGTGTTTTCTTTTTTTCAGATAATAATTTTAAAACATTTCCAGTCACATTAAAATCATACGAAATGCTTAAGGACCTCACAGATTTGCATCCCAGAGGTTCTATAGCAGCCAAGCATCAGAAAAGAAAATCCCTTTCCTTCCCTCCCCCACCCGAGATACTGAAAGCTTTGAAAAGGAGATGGAGCAGCTATAATAATAATAATAATAATAATGATAATAAAATGAAACGAGCGAGAGAGAGAGAGAGAGAGAAAGGTGGCTCACTTGTCTCGGCGGCTGATCAACAGAGGAGCAGTCGTGAGTTGTAACCTCTCGGAGCTGCAGTCTGGAACATGACACATGTCAGGCTATGATAAATGGTGCGGAGTGCGAGCAATTTCAAGCGCATTGCCCTTGAGATGCGCGGCACCCCCGATCGCAAATGTTATTGTTAAATTAAACCTTAAAGGAAGGATTGGAAAGGGCGGTGGATGGAGAGAAGGGGGGGGGGGGCTGTTTCTTTTTTTTTTTTGTTATAATAAGAAACGCACGCACGGACAAAACCAAAAAAAAAAAAAGAAAGATGTCAGACAAAGGAAAAAAAAAAAAGTTAGGGCTTGTTTGTAAGTTAATTGAATTTAAAATCTCAGAGGCCTGTCTGATCTGAAGCTTGTTGAGACAGTCTTTCTCCCTCCTATGGTTTTTTTAGTTATTCTGATAACCTGTTAGCATTTGTCCGTTCGTGTCCCCGTCTCCCGTGGGTCTCTCCTCCTCACCTTCTCTTCCTGCAGCGCTTCCATCCGATTCACTAACCTTTCCCCCCCCCCCCCCCCCCCCCCCCGGAGACCCAGAAGTGGGGGAGACGCACCCGAGCGAACCCGGCCCCTCTTTCTTACCTATTCGGCCTACAAAACACTTTGGCCAGCTTGGAACCTGAAAACGGCTGTGCGCGGCGCCCTGTGGGTGCCGTCGATGGAGGCTACCCGGGTCCCAGGCACATCACGAGCGTAATGCAGGCATATCTGAGGGAGGGCGGACCAAGATTTATCTAATTGATTTGCTTCAACAAACCGACGACCTAGGAAATTCAAAACTTCAGACACCTGAAAGGTTTTAATGATGCACGGACTTCAAGCCTTTTATGTTGGAAAGGAAACTGTAGAACTAGGGGGGTCATGAAATGAAAGTGCAGTGGGGGGGGACGACGACTCGGAGCCAGCATTAGGAAATATTTCTTCACGGTGATGGATGCCTGGAATACCATTCCGGAGGAGGTGGGAAAGAGAAAAACAGTAAATCAGTTGAAAAGGACATGGGATAAACACTGTGGATCCCTAAAGACTAGAGGTTGGAAATGGTGCATGGGGTAACCTGCTTGGAGCGGAGGTTACTACCCTTAGCAGAAGGCATACGGATTACTACCCTTAACCCAATTAGCCTTGATGCTTTTGACGCAACTGCAACATCGCTCTCTCTACTTCAACGGCAGGGGGGGGGGAAGGGGAATGGGATTCAGAAGACAGCCAGCGCTGGGCCCTGACTTTTACGTTCTGGGGTACTGATGGGCAGACATTAGGGAAAAAATACAGGGCTGCTTCTACTGCCAAGTCCAAAAGCAGAGCACGTTCAAACAGCATTGTCTGAATTATCGAGAAGGCTCCTTATTACCCTGTAAAAACGTTGCTAGCAGTAATTTTGTAACGGGTTTGACAGTTGCTTGGTTTTGATTGTAAATATTACTGCCCTTCACATAAGGCTTGGGGGTAACCTGCATGGAGCGGCAGTTTACTACCCTTAGCAGTAACATGGGGGTAACCTGCACGGAGCGGCAGCTACCGCCATGAGAAGCTTGTTGGGCAGACTGGACGGACCGTGTGTTACGATGTGCTGCCGGTTCCTTACCAAAGGACCTCCCACCAAATCTGTGCCCCTGCATGAGACTTCATTTGTATAAGCAAAAATGCATCTTACTAGTAGGGCCAGGGACGAGAAGACCAGAGAACAAGTACAACCTATGAAAGCAGAGTATACACACCAAAGAAGGACAGACTAAGGTGGGCCATATGGGTCCTGATCTGCTAAGACCTTTAATTTTACTCTAAAATAATTCAATAGGATGGCTCCCAGGATCCACTTCCAACAATACCGGTGTTCGATCTACATATCACTGACATCCTTCCTTAATCCAAAATGCTGTCCTCCCATTACTTGGCGTTGATTTAGTAAAGAACTATCAGATCACATGCAGTAACAAGCATATAACTGCATTTGTTAATCATACAGCCATGCCGATGAACTGTGCTGATAAATCACATGGCCAAACGATGCCAGTTACAGAAATGTTTATTTTTTTTTTTTCAATATCTTTGGTATATCATTTCTCCTCATATATATATAGCTCTTTCCTCAGGCAGCAAATCCTCTCGTTTATTTTGACTTTTCATTGCTGTATGAGATAACTGCCCTATTGCTTTTCAAGATTTGATATTATCTTGAATTATTTAAAACTTAATAAATAGATGGAACAACAACAACAAAAAAAAATGATCTCTGTTATGTAGATGCTGTAGAGAAATCAGAACTGACTCTTCAGGATGCCATCGAGCGGCTATGATAACCGGCTCTTTCTAGATACGATAACCGGTTCTTTATAGCTGCTTATAATTTAACCATATTTTTTAAGCCATAATTTAGCCTGCTAGATTGTGGCTTAAAACTACCCTAAATTAATTTAGTTGGCCAGCCACCAAGCTGCTTACTAAAAATTTTATCCGCGTGGACCTGCACGCCTAACCCCTGAAGTTAGGGGGGGAGGGAGGGTAGATCAGCCCTGGTCAGTTTTCAAAGAGACTGATCTGGTGCCCTAGCTCCTGAAGACAGACAGCTAGCGCCTTAGAGAATTGCTCAAGGTCAAGCAGTGTGCGGCACATTGTAGGGGGATTTAAAAACGGCATCCCCAGGCTCCATAGGTTAT
Organism: Rhinatrema bivittatum; assembly: GCF_901001135.1. Classification (NCBI taxonomy): domain Eukaryota; kingdom Metazoa; phylum Chordata; class Amphibia; order Gymnophiona; family Rhinatrematidae; genus Rhinatrema; species Rhinatrema bivittatum. Next base: position 73,731,712 of record NC_042627.1, on the reverse strand, counting down.
GCTGTAGCCACCGCATCACACTGCCAGCTCGTGTAACCAGATTGTGCGTTAACACTCCCCGTACCAGTACCATGTTTTGTTTATGTAACTTAGTGTCGGATTTGGATGGGGGAGAAAATGCCGTGAGGTGGCAGATTAGGGATGGGGGTGTGGCCAGGACATTTCCTGCATCCAAGACGCCAGGGCGCGCCCTGAAAGGTGCAGATGCAGTCCTCAAAGACCTAAGGCATGCATTGCTACCCGTTGCCGTACCTCCCATCCCCCGCTGACGCCTAGGCACTGATCTTGAGATACCCAGGCGAGTCACAGAGAAAAGCAGGCCTCTGGCGATTAACATCGGTTTTGTGAAAATGAGGTCTTTGCCTCACCATATACATTGAGGCTTTTCTATGCATGATCTCGTGAGACTGCCCTTACAAATCACAGAGCTCGCTTTACAATCACCTAAGCTGGTAGCTACAGTCCTGCAAGCATGCATTAGATCAGAGTGCACACCTGCTAAAAGAGCTCTCGATATCTACAAGCAATCTGCAGACATTAAGGAACCGCAAGGATATTCTGTTAAAGCAGAAAACATTTCCGTACGGGGGGGGGGGGGGGTCGAGTGAGGCACTGTAGTGTTTAAACCAGGGCTAATCTAAATGGAGAGGAGATTATTTACTGAGCACTATGCTACGGTATGCCAGAGATATTGCGCTACAAGCTCACATGAAATCCTGTTTGGGAAACAGTTACTCAAATTGTTTTTTTTAATGATTCTTTGTTTGTTTTAAAACACAATCAATGAAATCTTTTAGGGAAAAAAAAAATATCTATCGTTTTTTTTTGAAGCCCGGGGTTGCAGATTAAAGCTGCAACTCACATCAAGGCCTCTCAGCTGCTTCACTGAAAAGCCATTGCAGGAAGTGAGAAGAACCGTTCGTTGGCCTTAAAATAGATAAGTTTTTTCCTGTCAGAGGGACGTGGAGAAAATTCTCTGCGATTAAGCGCAGGTGAGGAATTTAAGGACGAATGGCACCGTCCGAGAATCCAACGTGGCTCTGGAACTGAAAAAAAAAAAAAAAAGAGTTTGTGCGGAGATCGCAGTTAGTTTACGTGTTTGAGGGAAAAAAAACAGAAGACTGAGATGAAAATGGAAACTGAGAAACATCAACAGCGTCACATCATTTGGGGATAACCGTACAAAGCTCTCAAGCATCAGTGCAAAATTCTGTCTGAAATCACGTTGAGGGAAGGTTAAAATTTGCCCGTGCAGTGTGGCCACCTGCACCACCGCTTTGTGCCTGTGCACTTTCGGCAAATTGTCGAAGAGAAACCACCTGCGTCTTTTCTCTTTGAAAAGGAATATGTGCCCAATAAAAACACTCACATGATTTACGCCCGGTGGGTGGATGCCGAAATAGCCTCAGGCGGCAAAGCTTTGGGAACGGCAGCAAGTGTCTCCCTCAAAAAATCTCTGTGGCTGCCACCGCCTCACTTTGCCTTTTAAATTGTAACAGCAGTGAGGGTCCCACACCCCGCCAGCAGGATGAAGTGCTGGCATGGATCCCACCCGCCGCCAGCAATAGGAAGGACCCACAGGGGTGTGGAGCCCTGACGTGCTGGCGGGGTCCCCACCAGGGATATGAAGACCCCCGCGGCAAAAGCAGCAGCCCTGTGGGCCGGCGGTGTTTCCCCTGAAGCCGGTGGCCAAAGAAGAGGGAGAGGTCCAGAGTATCTGTGTGTGTGTGTGTGTATGTGTGTGTGAGAGAGAGAATAGGCTGTGTGTATGTGTGTGTGTGTGTGTGTGTGTGTGTGTGTATGTGTGAGGGAGAGAGAGAATAGGCTGTGTGTATGTGTGTGTGTGTGTATGTATGTGTGAGGGAGAGAGAGAATAGGCTGTGTGTATATGTGTGTGTATGAGATAGAGAGATAGACTGCTTGTGTGTGTGTGTGTGTATGTGTGTGAGAGAGAGAGAGAATAGGTTGCGTGCATGTGTGTGTGTGTATGAAAGAGAGAGATAGACTGCTCGTGTGTGTGCACGTATGAGAGAGAGAGAATAGACTGCGTGTGTATGTGTGTGTGAGAGAGAGAGAGAATAGGCTGTGTGTGTGTGTATGAGAGAGATAGACTGCTTGTGTGTGTGTGCGCGTATGTGTTTGCATGTGTTTGAGGTTAAAGTTTGTGCACCCTCCTAATCTATGACAATATCAGGGTGACTGGAAATCTATAGCTCACAGGTATGGAAAGAATGGAATTTTTTTTTATTTCTATTAGTTTTAATTATTGAAAATATTTTTTTTAGTGTGTTTGGTAATTTTTTAAACATTTTTTTATATGTTTTTAATTATTGGATGTTGTTCTATTTATTAGCTGATTTGACATATTCTTTTTATTGGTATGGTTGATGTTTTATACTTCTTGATTGTATTTTGGGCTTTTGTTCTTGAAGGCCTTCCTTGTTCATCTCGTTTTTGCCTGTAGAGGAGAGCGCCTCACCCCTGGCCTAAGCAGGACTGTACACGACTGCTAAGGACTATAGCAACCTTCTTGAATGGAATATAATGCATCCCATTTGTAAAGATCCGCATCCTCCTGTCTTTTTCCAAACGTACCAATTTATTTATTTAATAGCATTTATAAATTGTTTTTCAGATGAAAAATCGCCCAAAGCGATGTACAAAAAAATTGCATAAAATTACAATCACATCCATTTCAAATCACAATACAAAACAAACCAATCACAATGTATCAAGTCTTCAACCATTCAGGTCCAGATAAAGCTACCAACCAACAATGTGCTGAAAACCTTCTTTCAACCATAAATTAAAGTTCTTTGCGAGGACTTGCTGTAGCCTCTGCTTTGGATTTCCTGACTATCAATTCATAAATTTTCACATCCATTTTAGATTTTTTTTCACATTCGATTTGGAATTTATTTTTTTTGGGGGGGGGGGGGGGGGGGGGGGGGGGGGTAGGTCTGCCAGTGAACCCAGAAAAACCTGAAACTTTCACTGAAATCAAATCAGGATGAAATCTGCTTAGGCTTGAAGTTGTTTGCACATCAGTCCCGGGGACCCCACAGTTAGGGCCGGATTTAGGATTTGGATTGGGAGATCTGGAGAGCAGATAGCGGGCAAAGGCCCTCTACCCCCACTCCTCTCCAGACTGCATGGCAGTGCCCCTTTGTAGTGGATTGCTAGAGCTGGCTCCTCCTTGGCACAGCTGCACTCCTCTTCGGCCTGGGTATTTGGCATCCTAGGCAATTGCCTCTGTTGCCAGGGTCTAAATCTGGGCCTTCAGCCGGTCTGCTTTTCAAGAGATTCACTACGAAAATGTATGAGGCAAGTAAGCATGTATTGGCTTTCCAATGCAGGCAGATTTATCACATGCATTTTCATTGTGCATGTCCTGAAAACCTGACTGTCTGTGTGGTTCTCAGGACAGATTTGGGAAGCTCTGAACTAAAGCCTCCACAGGATACCAGCAGAGGCACAAAGCAGAGAGAGAGAGGATGCACAGCCTTGCTTCTGAGGATACAAGTACATGCTAGCGTGCTAGCGTTCTACTATGCACCTGACTGCCACCTAGTGACTGGAATTAGCATTTTCATGCTAAGCCCCATAGATTAGGGGTGCTCAATCTGATGTTCGGGGCCCCCAGCCAGTTGAGTTTTTAGAATATCCCTAATGAATTTGCACACATAAGAAATACTGCATGCAAATGAATCTCATTCATATTCATTAGAGATATGCTGAAAAGCAGACTGGCTGAGGGTGGGAGTGCCAAAAGGACCATTTGAGCACCCCTGGTTTCTAGGCCAGAAAACTGCATCCAAAGGATTTTTTAAATGTAATCAATTCGCCAGCACTGAAAACAACAATTCTACATTTAGTTATTAATATTTCCAATGTTTTTATACTAACCTGAAAAAAAAAAAAAGTATCTAATGTGATACAATCCAAAAGGAGTTTAGGGCAGATCTTAATTTTTTTAAAATCATATGTCTCAAGTTGACAACCATTCAGCCTTTGGATTTGTTGCGCTGGAGGTGGACCTTTGGCCTGGCGCAGGATTGGTACAGCCCTCTGAGGGATTCCAGAGGGCACCTGCTGCCAGGAGGTGGCTCACACAAGGAGACAGGCAAGCTGGAGCTTCACAAATGCCCAGGGGGCTCCATGGGTTGAGCCCTTGGATTCCCGGACTGCCTGGGTTTAGGTGGTCCTCTGGGGATCTCCCGGAGAGATGGTGGAGAGGTGAGCCCACAAGGAGTAGAGGTTTGCAGCTGATGGTAAACAGACGAGCTAGACCGGAACAGAGAGTACCGGAGACCACAGGTACAAGGCAGGAACTTAAGGTCCTCTGGGCAGAGTAGGCAGCGCCTAGTGGTCTAGCTCGAGGAAGGCCGCAAACAGCATCAAGGCAGGTGGGCCTGGTGGTCTCAGGAGAAGCAAAGAGAGCGTCCGAATGGAGCGCAAGGGTCAAAGCCAGGGTATCCGTCCAAGGATGGTCAGCCAAAGCAAGGGTCAGTTCCAGGTATCAGTCCAACCATGGTCAGAGGCAAGCAGAGGTCGGTTCCAGGTATCAGTCCAACATGGTCAGAGGCAAGCAGAGGTCGGTTCCAGGTATCGGTCCAAGCGTGGTCAGAGGCAAGCAGAGGTCGGTTCCAGGTATCGGTCCGAGCGTGGTCAGAGGCAAGCCGAGGTCAGTACCGAGTATCAATCAAAGAAGGTACAACATGGAACAAACTCAGGAACGAAGGAACACAGGAACAGGCGCTGGAACACAGGAAGGGCCACGGGAACACAGGAACAATGCAGGAACACTGGAACGAGAACAGGAACACAGGAACAGACTCGGGAACACTGGAACAAACACCGGAACTCAGGAACAAGGACGGCAACTAGCTCACACAATTTATGCAGGGCTCAGGTGAAGTCATCGCTGGGCGCCGTGGAGCGGTTTCCCGCCGCGGCGCCTTTAAAGGTTGGCCCTGTGCGCACACGCATGCCCTGGGGCCAACTGCAGGAAGGCGTGGCGCGGGCCTCTTCACACCGCGAGGGATGCGGAGCACCAGAGCAGGAGGGAATCGGGTCCGGAGTTGAGGAGGCCGAGGAGCTAGGAGCCCGAGGGCGCAGGCGGCTAGCTTCGACCGCAGGAGAGACCGGGGGAGCAGTGGAGGCTGGATCTGGAAGGTGAGCAGGGCCGGTCGCAGCCCTAGCGCAGCCTGGGTGCACAACGGGATTGCTAAGCATACTAAGCTAGGGATCCAGGACAAATCCGCACAAATAATGCTGAATTAAAGACAAATCTCGATTTACGTATTGTAAAACTTCTTCATAAACTCTAAACTATATCTCCTGCAATAATGAGTATCTTCTAAAAACAACATATTGTAAATGATTATTATTCTTTTTTTTTAAAAAGGTAGTACCTATGTAACTATTTTTTTGTTGTTTGTTTGCTCATGAGGCCAATTGTACTGATCTGTGCGTATAGTACTCAAGCCTAGAATCATCCTTATTCCAGTGCCATTTCTCACTGATTCCCAAGATCAGCGACCAAGAAGTGGCAAACTCCACCCCTAAGAAAATAACCAAACAATGGGTCGAGAGCTCCATCTTCTGCATCATTATGTTCAGATCCTCCACAGGTAGCCTGGATCTCAGAGCCTAGATTGTGATCTCATCCACCAGCAAACAGAATCCTGTGACCTCAAACTAGCTTTTAAATAGTGAAGGTCTGAATAAGATTACTTCTAAATTACTCTTCTCTAATCTGAATGATAATAGGTCATCATCTCCTGATCTCAAAGGTAAAAACGCCTCCCACCCTCTTTCTCTTTATATTCTCTGTTCCTCTCCTCACTCTGCTCATTTGCAACTATTTGCATGCCAATTATATTAGAACAAATATTAGCCTGCTGTTTGTTTTCCTTGTCTAGATGAATAGATTACCAGCTTTTAAAGGGTCCTAGGTTATTAGAGATCCACGAGGGTGCAGGGATAAACAGAGGAGCTGGGTCGGTTGCCCAGTCGTACCTGTAGTGTGCTCTAAACGTCAGTGACGGGGAAAGGAACAGGTTCCCCCGGGGGTGGTTGGATGCACAGTTTCTGTGTCTTTATCTATGTCCTGCTAGGCTGCTTTGTCATTCCATTTATACTGTTTTTGCTAATTGCTATATGTGAATAATCAAATCCCTTCAGCCAGGCCCCTTTCCCTTACCCTAGCATCTAGGCAGGTATGTCTTTAGGTGGTGTGCCTGGGGACAGTATCTGTTACTGTGTTTTCCAAGTCCTAGTTCTGGTTGCAAATTATTCATCATTGTCTAGTTACATTCCCATCAATGCCACAGCTCGTGCTGTGCGAGGACAAGGAGAGGGACTGCTGAATTATTTTTTTTTGTTAGCTTTTTCTCCTGTTAAAGTAGGCTCCTTGATTATCAGTAGGCTAGTCAGAGAGGTGTTAAAGAATCCATGTCTGTGCTGTAACCTCTCCCACACCTCCTCCTTGCCCAGGAGGCAGATATTCGCCCCAGCCCTGGAAAGTGAGCATCAGAATCTAATTGCAGAGGTAACGGACCTAACGCTGTCAAAGTAATTGTGCGGGGAGATCTCACACCTTTACTTCTGGCTCACTTATTAAGCCCATGCTGTTGTTAATTTGAAGCTGTAGGAACCAGGGGGAAAAAAATGTTTTGTTTTGGTTTTTTTTTTACAACTCACTTGGACAATGGTTAAGACTTGGGAAGTAGCAGCACCCAAAAGATCCCATCTCTTTTAAGCAGAAACCGGGGAGACCTCTGGACAGTCAGGAGTCTCATGTTGCATGGGGAAAAAAAAAAACAGGATAACAAAAAACTTCAGAGGTCTCCAGCAGGGGCTGGCTGGGAGTCACTGAGGCTGGGCTGAGGAAGAGCCACGCGGTCGAGACCACGTGACCAGCTAGACCAGCCCACCGGGGGAAGCCCGATCCCCCGATAGGTCAATCCGCCCCTGGGGTGAGGGGTCCGGATCAACTGGGGGATGTGCAGGATGAAGAACCAGAGAGGTCTGGATGATCTCGAGACTGACTGGGCAAATTGGTGACCTAATGGGAAAAACTGGGACCTGCCCTACGCGTGAGCAGGTTTTAAAATCCTCTTACCTGCACTCATTAAAGCCAACATTTCTTAAGGAAAATATGTGAATAACGTTTGTTTGAGGTAAACGTTGTTTGAGTAATAGCTTAAAATTAGGAGCACACATATATGCGCCAGGCGTAAATTCCAGTATATGTTCACTCGCACACCCATACGCGCATGAATGGGCACCCGCTCGCTCGTTTTAAAATCAGTATGTAAGGTTCTAGCCTGCAGGCAAAATATAATATTTTGCTGCTCTAGCTGCCCTTTCTCCTGATTCTCCCAGAAATTTACAGAATATTTACTGCTCATTCTTTTGTGGAAAGTTTTTTATTTTTCTGTGTTAATATCAATCTCTGATATCTTTAGTCCCTAATATCTCTGTTAGTAGTTAGTCTCTATTTTTTTTATTGTATTTATTTATATTTTTATTTGTTATTTGCAAAAAAAAAACCAAAAAAACAACAACTTTTGCTTAGCCAAAGCACAACATAATAGCAATACAAATAAAACACAAACACAGAAAAATAATCATAAGTTCTTGGAGGAGAAGTCCATTAATGGCTATTAATCAATTTTACTTAAGGAATAGCCACTGATATTAATTGCATCAGTAGCATGGGTTCTTCTTAGTGTTTGGGTACTTGCCAGGTTCTTGTGGCCTGGTTTTGGCCTCTGTTGGAAATGGAAACAGGATGCTGGGCTTGATGGACCCTTGGTCTGATGCAGCATGGCAATTTCGTATGTTTCTTATGTTCTTAAGATTAAAATTATCATCCAGAATTACCATAAAACAGAATATACTGAGTTAATCCATTATACCATAATATAGTAAAACACAAACTAATCATAAAAACGTGAGAAAAAAACATGGCTTTTTGCACAAGCATTCCAGTTAGAAGTCAGCCAGTAATTCTCATATTTTTATATTTTGATGCTTTCTTTTAATTATTTCTATGTTAATGGGTATGTTTTAATGTGATTATTTAATGTGATTATTTATTTAAAACACAATGGGGCAAATGCAATACAGTGCACTCAGCCGAACGCACTGTTTAATCCATAGTTGGATGCACGTCTTGGCCACATGTCCACAATCCCTTATGATATAAGGGAATTAGCGCATCCAAAACGCGTTTCCAACCTCCCCACAAAACTAATAGTGCTCATCACATGGCTATTCTTCTCAGATCCAAAAAAATAAAAAGTTGTGTGCCCGACCTGCACATTTTTATGCTCAAAATTAATGCCTGCCCAGAGCAGGCGTTAATTTCTGAGCAGCCCAAAAAAGTGTACAGAAAAGCATAAAATACTGCTTTTCTATACATCCTCCAACTTATTATCCTGGCGATATTAAGTCGGAGGAACCAAAAGGTTTAAAAAAACAAAGCGTGCTGGTGGTCAGGTTAGGGACGAGGATGCTCAATTAACGAGCGTCCATTTTCCTAACTCCCTGACAGCCACCTCTCCTGGGTGTACATTTGACCCTAGCGCCTCCTTGGCAGTGTGACCCTTCTTTTAAATATTCTATTTTGGGCCCAGAAGAGGTGGCTGGGCACGCATTAGGAAGGCGGGCACTCAACACTGAGCACCTGTTTTCCGCACTGATTTATTGCATCGGCCCCAGTGTTCTAAGTTTAACCCCATTACACTGCAAATAATTAATGGAATGCTCTACTGAGCAGATTTCCAAAGAGCCACATAATCCATACTAGCATGGGAGTCTTTGGGTAATATATTCCATAGAGGGGGCACCATGACCGAAAAAAGCCCTGTTTCTGATTCTGCTCATCCTAGCCTTACACATGGATGGAACTGGCAAAAAGGCCTCTTGTGATGAATGTAGGGAACACATGCACACTTAATCGCGTGCCCAGGATATTCCGGGGTTAGCCCATTCACAATTTTAAAAATGAGAACTACAGCTTTAAATGGGACCCTATAAGCAACAGGGAGCCAGTGTGCATACTGTAAAACATGCACAATATGATCCTGTTCTTGCCGCTTCTGCACCTGTCGCAGCCGCTGAAGGCTTTTCACCGGTAAACGGAGGTAAATAGAATTGCAATAATCCGACTTTGACACTGGTGCCTGTAAAACCTTAGTCAGGTCTTTTGCATCCAGTGAAGGCTTCAGCTTACTCACCAGTCAATGGCACAAATTCAGGTTATTATATGCAGATCAAGTCAACTGGACAAAGTCATCCAGTTGCGTTTCTCTGGCAACGGCCAGCTGAATATGGGTCTCCTTATGTCCAAAGGGCTTTCATTATTACTGTGTACCTTTGGAGGGGGATCCCCATCTGGTCCCAATCCCATCTTTCCAGGGGATCCCTCCTCAGCCTGAACCCATAACTCCAATAAGGAACCCCCCCTTCCCATGTCTAAGGTGCACTATATCTGGCCTTGTGTTTGACGACCTATAGACAGATATATATTATGTGTGTATGCGGTGTGTGTGTGTGTGTGTGTGTGTGTGTGTGTATGTATAGTGCGTGCTATTTTCTGAAAACAAAAGAAATGAAATGTGTGCAAAAAAACAGCTCAAATACAAATGAAATGAACTGAACCAAAAAAAAAGTAACAGCGCATCCTTAATACACATACTCCCTTGCACTGTGCTCCTACACTACCGCCACTTACCCAGATAAATACTGATTTATCCGTCTATCTGGCAGTAGGAAACAGGCACCAGATAGACGCATAAATCAGCGATTATACGGCTATCTGCCGCGGGTAAATACCATGCTAGATAACCACATAACTTGTGGTTATCTTGTGCATGTCTGCTTCCCATTGCCAGATAATGGATAAATCAGTACTTATGCGGGTAAGTGGTGGCAGCTCCCGGCACTTGCCCAGAGAGTTTTTGACTATTTCTTAAACTTTCTAAAAACTGTTTTACTCTTTTTCATTGCGCTGGACATTTAACTCCAGCTGTGACCAGGGTTACTTTCGCAGCGCTCTGGCCAGGTGCAGTCCCTCTGCACCGGGGGAGGGGGTGCTGCTCAATGCCCTCATTTGCATGGGATTTCCATGCGAGGGCGCTAAGCAGCAGTACTCCCGTTTGGAAACGGGCGTTTTCTGCGCGCAGAACTCCTGGCTGCATTGACGGAAAGTTTTGTGCCCAGGAAATGCACGTTGATGTAGGCGCAGAAAGCTGCATTCGGCTGAACACACTTTTCTGCATCAGCCTGTGAGTATTTTCAAAGAGAATCACTCATGTAAGTTTGCTTCAGAAATCCACAGGTCGAATCCATCCATACGCACATTCATTGCCATACAGTTACACCTCCTTATTGAACGACATCAGTTTCATGTGCACATTTTGATGCATATATTGAAAAATTAAAATATATGAGTGTAAGTGCCAACTCCACCCTGTCCCTCCCTTCCCCGTAAAGGCCTTTTCTAAGTCTCCTTAAGTGGACGCTCAAAACCGGGTTACGCACATACTTCTATGCACAGTGAGCATGGGGGTAATTTATGCACATAAAACTGGCAACAGCTTTGAAATTTAACCACTAAATGGGTAATAGGAGGCATTCAAAGTGTGAAAAATAAAGATTAGGACTATGCGATGAGAAGGAAGAAAGTTCCTGGTCAGTTTCATGGGCTTTTAATGTGTGTTCTGTAGTTCTCCCGACTCAAAATGCCAGTTTGTGTGGTCCAGAGATGTGGATTTCTTTCTCTACAAGGCGCAGGCCTTTCAAACAAACAATGTGAGAGAGGAGCATGAGAAAAATGTCACTATGCTCATAGTTCAAGGTATGAAGGTTATAGTATACTATGGATGGTATTTTATTCCTTTCAAATCTCCAACGCCTTGGTCATAAATATTAAATTAAAGGAAGGTAAATTATAAGAGAGAGTATGCTACCATTGGTTAAACCTTGAGATATGGGCAAACAGTTTGTTCTTTTTAATAAAAAAAAAAAAATTGATATATGTATTTTATAGTGAGTGACATATATTAATTTATGATTTATACAAAATTTGCTGTCTGGTTTTTATTAAGAGATTTTTAGACCCTCAAAATTTTTATTTTTTTGTAATGTTTTGATTGTTTATTGAAAAACTCTCCTTCTGCTAACATTCTCCACCATGTCTGAGAACCTCTATTGTCTTTCCCGAAAGTAATAAATGATAATAATTAAAGGCAAATACACAATAATTAGTCACACTAGGTTCATCCATCTGGTGTACCTGTATCCCATCACTGTGTCTTTGGAACAGATGACAAGCGGCATATTGTTAAGGATCCCGGCAATGCGGCTTCTAGAAATGTAACGGAGAGGTAACAGGGTTATCCACAAAAAGGTCAGAAGCAGGGACTGAGAATATTCTGCCCATCCAACTGAATCATCCAGCACATGCTATAAGTCATCTTACCAAAATCTAATAAAAAGTAATTTGCATGTCTGCAGTACCTTTCATGGCAGGCGGGGAGGTAGAGAAGGATTCTAAGGAATTTCACAGCTGACGCACACAGATGCATGCACACACAATTCCCATAATCTCCAAGTCCCCAAAATGTTTCTGGATCTTCTGCAGTTTCATTATTTGCTTTCTTCAGCATTATCAAGTGTGTGTTCATCTGCTGCAAAATGTTATGGCTGCCTTGTTAGCCCACTTGAAAATGTAGAAGCAAGGGTCAACAAAGAAGGCTTGGTGAGACCTTTTTTTTACCGGATTACCTCAGTGCACCGGCGACTAACGGGAGCACAGCTCTCAAAAGCAAGTCACTTATAGATTGCATTAGTCCAGTAGAAATGTGTCACATACAGCTTCTCACTTGAGCTTTATTTCTAGTATATTCAACAACTGGTGAGTCTTTCAAATGCAACACAGAAATCAGGAAATCTTCAAGCAAAAGATAGTCTCAGAAGTCCTTAAGGTATGTGCCCTTCAGGATGGATTTCTGAGTGCTGGGGACTATTAAAACATTGCACTTGAGTACAATGCATGAAATGACAAATTAATAGCTCTTAGGTCCTATACAATTGCTGGTTTTAAAGGGAATCTATAAGGAGGGTAGCCCTTGCCGGTGTCAGGGGGGGTAACCCTCTGGCCACTCTGTTATACCTTTCAGGCTGACTGTAGGCAGTGTGGACCCCTGTTTGGTAAGGTAGCTGAAGGGCCACACGGGAGGACCCACGTGTCTACCTTGACCATGGGCAGAGAGACTCCAGGTCCACTCGCTGAATAGAACAGGCAGCGAGCAGCCGAGTCTGACAGAACATCTAGGGTCCAGGCAGGCAGGCAGCAGGCAAGTGAGAACCAACACAGTCCGGGGTCGAGGTGGGCAGCAAGCAGGCAGAATCCAGAATGGTCTGAGGTCGAGACGGGCAGCAAGCAGGCAGAAGCAGCGTCCAGAAGCAGGCACAGAGCGAGCAAGGTAGAGGCCAGGAACAGGCCAAGGAACCCTGTTGCCGAGGCAACAAATCCAGGCCAGGCCGACTAAGTAGTCTTGAGCATGTGATATCATCATCATTGGGGCGACTAGCTGATTCTTCTGTCAGAGTGTGTAATCATGTGTCCCTTCACAGGGTCCTAGTAACACACGCACCAGCTGCCTGCCACGCAGAAAATATCCAGAGCCAAGGAGTCTGAGAAGGCAGCTTAATTCTAACAGAACCTCCCTTCCAAGGGTTCATCCACAATCTCTATGGTCTGGGCCTGGTGGGGAACTGGTGAAGAAAATCCCAGATTAACTGAGGAGTTTGTAGACTAGACACAGGCTCACAGGAGCTCTTCCCAGGTCCACAACCTCTTCAGGCTATGAGATACTGAAATTTCTTTCATATCCTTCGGACCCCTATGGGTCTCTTGGCTCAGGAGGTAGTTCCTGCAACCAAACAATTGATTCGGTCCCCTAGTTCATGCAATTCCAGATACCAAAACTGAGCCCTAGACAAAGGGATGACCTCCTCTGAAATGCTTAGGTCAAGAGCTGGCCCAATATAGCTGGAGAATTGGTCTCCTTCTTTCAGGATCCAAGCTTGCAGGAACAGACAGAATAGGAGGCTTCTTGCCAAGGAAGCGTATGCAGGGCTCTTATCACTTCATCCTTCCTGGTAAGCCAAAATTCAAACCTTTTCATGACATAGTTGTTTTCCTTTTCCAGGATTTAATGATCAGCCCTTTCTTGTCCCAACTGTTCTTTTAATTGTCCAAAGACTTTAAGAGTATTCTCCCGGAGTTACTCTGGGGAGGTTTGAGTTCCTCGGGACTACCAGAGGTCGGAAGTGTCTGGAGGGCAGAGACCATGGTTACCGGGTGAGCCATGTTATCGGAGGCAACACAGGAATCACTGCAACTGGGGCCCCAATGGAGAAGTTCTGATGTGGTCCAGTCAAACTGTGGCTGATGTTGCTGGAGCCAGGGCAGGCCCAGGACAATTGGGCTCACAGTTCCGGAGACTACACTGAAGCTGATAACCTTCAAATGCAAAGACCCCACCCGTAGAGTTAGTGGCACAGTGGATCAAGTCACTGGAAGAGGTTCCACATATACAGAGGAGAGTGCCAGTGGAGAATTAATCAGGACTGTGGGAATCTGAAAGCATTCCACCAGCTCTTCCTGAATAAAGATCCTCCTGGAACCAGAGTCCACCATGGCTCTAGTGGAAAAACGTATGGCAGAATGTTCTATGGAGATCGGTAAGAGAAATTATGGAGTTGAAGAAGTCAGGCTTAGAGTTACCTGCCCAGGTGAATTGGGGCCTCAAAGAAGCTTTCCTTCTCTCAGGGCATCTATCTAATAGATGACCAGAAGCAGTGCAATATAACAGAGGCCAGACTGTCAGTGTTAAACTTTTTCCTCTAGAGAAAGATGACTTCGACCTAACTGCATGGGCTCTTCTAGTAATAACGATACAGGGATGGGCACTTCAAGCGGACCCGGAGTTTGAAGAAATGGTACCGAGGACCTGTCTCTTTTTGCTGTGCAATCCTCACGGGCCCTCTCCTGGAGGTGTCTATTAATCTTCCCTGTGAGGTCAATATGATCTTCCAAGGAAGATGGCAACTCCCAGGCACGCTCATGGAAGCGAAGATCTAGCCGAATTGCCAAACAAATGAGCTCCTCCAGTGACTCTGGTACTTCTCATCCTGCTAGCTCATCCTTGATGGTCTCTGATAGCCCGTGCTGAAAAATAGCTACCAGGCTGCTATCATGCTACTATAGTTCTGAAGCCAGTGTCCGAAACTGAACAGCATATTCCCCCATGGTTCAGGGGCCCTGGCAAATCTGTAAAAGGTCAGCTGCAGCCGAAGATGTTCATCCTGGTTCATAAAAAATAAGATGAAAGTCATGGAGAAATTCATCTAGGTCTTCCATAATCCAGGGTCTGGGCAGGTGGCAGGCAAGCGAGATCCAATACAGTCCGGGGTTAAGGTGGGCAGCAAATAGGCAGAATCCAGAATGGTCCAAGGTCAAGGCAGGCAGCAAGAGGCAGAATCCATAAAAGTTTGAAGTTGAGGGGTGTAACACACAGGCAGAATCATCCAAGGTCACAGTCAAGGTCAAGGCAGGCAGAGGCAGCATCCAGAACCAGGCACACAGCAAGCAAGGCAGGGTCCAGGAACAAACCAAGGAACCTGTTGCCAAGGCAAGGCATCCAGGACTAGGCAGGCTAAGTAGTCTTGAGCATGCGATGACATTTCATCGGGGTGACTACCTGACTTTCCTGCCAGAGTGCACAGAATTGTAAGCAAGGATACACATGCACATGCACACCCACCCTATGCGTTCCTTCACCGGGCCCTAGTAACACGTGCGTCAGAGCATGCAATGGTGGCTCCCAGCTGCACAGTGTGTCTGGAGCTGAGGAGTCTGGGAAGGTAGCTGAATTCTAATAGGAATCAATCTCAACAAGGCCAAAGATTTCTCTTCAAAGATTAAAAATCTGAATCCTTTAATCTGAAACAGTACAGATGTTCACCAGCAAAATATGATACATATATTAGACAAATCACAAGGAATATGAAGCACAAGTCACTTTAGCGAATTGGTTCATTCCTCCTTCCCTCTGCCCTGGCAAGACAAGAAAGGAATAATTCTCACAAAATGAGGACCATCTCAACTCCAGTTCTGTTGGCTTAAAGTTGAGTCAGTAGATAGGCCTTAGCCTGTATACTGTTTATACACATCTAAAAATGCTACAATACCTGACCTATTAGAAACTGGTATCTATACTGATTCTTGTTTCAATTACACCCAGCAGTGTACTGAAATTGTTTGTACTAACCTTTTGTAAGTATGACAGACACCAAATTCTGGATAGCATGATAATGATAATAATCATTAATAATACTAATAATTAATAGTAATGGTCGCAGTAGCTGCAATGGTGATACTTTTGCTATTATTTTAATAATAGCCCAAAGGATTACAAAAGATATTCCATAGGGTTGCTGCCATGTTCTTGCCCCCCAAAAAGTCTAATCACAGGGACATTAATAGGCAGCTTCACCGCTCCGGCATCAGCTTCTGTAGAAGTGACCTGATTCTCGTACAAGCTAGAGAGATCCTAACGTCAGCCTTTCAGTTTTCAATGTGAAACATCATTATGCCCATTGCAACGGTGTTTCATGTAAAACCTTAACAGATTGCATCAAACATGACACTTTGAATGGGAAACTGCATCACAGGTGATGCACAGGTTAGTGATTTAATTTCCATCAATACAGTAGAGTGGGTTGGGGGCTTGCATACAAGTAAGTTAGAAGATATGTACATTGATAATTGGTAGAACACCCCAAAGAGAGAGGGAACCTCAGTGATATGGTCAACCTCAAGTACCTGGCTTGGAACCCTAAGCAGCAGATCACCAGAACGCATATAATGAAGCTTTATCCATTTGAGCATTAACAGTAATAGATCACCCAACATGGTTACTAAATTCAAATAAACGTGTATGGACATTTCAGCAAAAGAGGTTTTTTTTTTAATCTAACCCTACAGATTAATGAGATTGATGAGAGGGATCTAGTAAAGTTCAGTGAATGGTCTAAGGTCTGGCAGCTATGATTTAGTGCTAAAAAATGCAGAGTAATGCATTATTTAGAGTTCAAAAACCCAAGGGAAAGGTACTGTATTGGAGATGAAATTCTTAGCACAAAGAAAGAGTGATATCTGGGGGTGATTATATCTGATGATCTTATGGTGGCCAAATAGGTGGATAAAGCGATGGTAAAAGCCAGAGAGATGCTTGGCTGCACAGGGAGAGGAATGGTCAGCAGAAAAAGGGAGGTGATATTGCCCCTGTATAGGTCTCTGGTGAGACCTCACTTGGCATATTGTGTACAATGCTGGAGGCCACACCTTCAAAAGGATATAAACAGGATGGAGTGGGTCCAGAGGGAGGCTACTAAAAGGGTCAGTGTTCTTTGTCCTAAAACATATGGGGATAGAGATCTAAAC